>NC_084886.1:20907653-22236819 GCF_958979055.1 Alnus glutinosa | reverse complement strand
ACCTATGTCCATGTACGTACCATACGCGCATGAAGGAGGCCGGCTAGAATTCCTGGATTGCCAAGTCGTTTTCGAGCCACTGCCTTGTCTGTATGCTCAAATATTTGAGTATGGACAAATGAAAGAAATAGATAGTAATTAACATACATGGATAACTAGTTTCAAAACCTACAGACTATCCATTTTCTAAATGAAGTGACACACACACATACGACAACATCTCTCGTTAAGGTTCCGTTACTTTTAATATAAAATGTCTTCTATTAGAGAATGTTTTTTCAACTGAAAATATTTTTCGGCGTTTGGTTCATATAGAAAATCGTTAACGTCAACGACAACGGGAACAATAACTTTCGGCAACCTTCGGTGACAGCGATGACAACCTTAGGCTTATGGCAGAAAATCAACTGTGAGATAGAGTGCGAGAATAAGAAACTTAAACTCAAAAAATGATATAAGAAGTTTTTTTTATTAAAAAAAAATAAATAAATAAATCATTTTTCGCAACTTCATTAAAGTAAATTTTCATAATCAACCAAAAATATTTTCAGTTTAAGTAAGATTTTTAATCCTACCAAACATGGAGGGTAGTTTTACCGAAAGCTCTATTCATAAAGTTTTTTTTTTATAAGTCTATTCATAAAGTTTGAAGCTATCAAATAGACCTATACGTTCTTTTTCAACTGCCATTAGTCAATAAAGTCCCTATTCACGCGGTATAGAATATGTAACTTATCTCTTTCAATACGCATCTCTACGAATCTCTATGGGCTGGGTGCTTGACTTGCTTTCCCAATTTCCTTTACTTTTTTATTTTTTATTTTCTTTATTATTATTATTATTGATATTTTATACTATTCTTTCTAGAGACGGTTTTTTTTTTCAAATAAATTTTTAAATTTAAATTATAAGTATCTAATATACATATTAATATTAAGTAACTTATAAATAACGATATTTAGTTAGTTATTGATACATACATATGCCCGTACATATGTATGTAAGTACGTACATCTACCCATATATACATACGTCCATCCATACATGCATGCATTAATGCATACTTATATACATACATGCATGCATAAATTCATCTATCCATACATTCATGCGTACATACATATAAGGGCAGAGGTAATATTTGAAATTTGGGGAGTCGAAACTGGAAAACGAAAAAAAAAAAAAATAAATTGGGGAGTTAAATTTTAATTTTTAATAATATTTTTTAAAAAAAAATTAAGAAAAACATGGTCGCTTGGCATGCCTGCCAAACTACCATGTAGCTCCGTCCCTGCATGCATACATACATACATTACATACAAATGTAACTCTCCCACATATATATAGCGCCAGTTGTTGAAGAAGATTTTTGAATGGTCAAGCTGGCGAGAAGGTTCCTACGAAAAAAAAATAAATAAATAATCAACGAAATTATGTTGGTCCTTGGGAAGATTGGAGACAACCCGATGCTAAAGTTAATAAATGTTATTTGATAATACTGAATAGATCAAAGACATGAGAGAGTACTAGAAAATGAGCATATCTAATACCTAGGTGTGTACCCCTTTTTTTGGAAGGGGTTCTTTGTCGAATATGGTCGCTTAAATACCAATGAGGTATAATTTTTCTTATTAGACGTAATTTACCATGGAGATCGCATTAGTGGCCATGAGAGTATATAATTTTCATGCGGAGAAGTTCCCAAAAATATTTTGATTTGTTTTCCTTTGATGTTCTCATTATCTTCCATGTAGAAACCAATTGAGTGGGGTCTACTTGCAATAGGTAGGAAACTAGAAGAGCCAATGTCTTCATTTTTTTTTTTTTTTTTTAAGCAGTGTTGATTTATACATAGCTTATCAATGATTGGTGTAACGACCCACCCCCAATGACACAATATTGTTCGCTTTTGACTCCCCAAACCAGACTTTCCAGGAGGTCACTCATCATGGGATTGCTCTCGCAGAAGCACGCTTAACTGCGGAGTTCTGATAGGCTCATGACCATCACGATTTTAAAATGCGTTGTGTCATAAATGGTGCATTTATACATATAAGCACATCCTCATTCCCAGGCGATGTAGGACGTCATAATTGCCTTGTCATTTTATTTCATCGACACAAGTAAACTTAAACTTTCTACTATTAATTTATAAACTTTTGAGTTGCCATTAGGCAATCACTTCAAACTCTATTATGTACTAATCACTACAAAAAAAAAAAATTGGTCATTTAGCCCCATGGCTACAGCAACTAGTACTATAGCCACGTCGCGATTTCACCACATGGGTAATTTACCAAGTCGCGAAATGTACCACATGGCTAATTTGCCATGTGGATTATTGCCACGTCACCAATTAGCCACGTGGTAAATAAACCACGTGGCTAATTTATTATTATTATTTTTCTAATTTTTTGAGGATTTGAAAATTTAGCCCCATGCTTTATTTGCCACGTCGCCAATTAGTGACGTGGCAAATAAACCACGTGACTAATTTATTAATATTTCTTTCTTTATTTTTTTATTTTTTATTTTTATTTGAAAATTTAGCCACATGCTTTATTTGCCACGTCGCCAATTAGCCACGTGGCCAATTACCATTGATTGCTAAAATTTCTAATTTCCCTCCTCTTTATCTCTCTCTTTCTTTTTCTAATCGCCCCCCCCCCCCTTTTTCCCGCCCTTTTTTATCTTCTTCTTCCCTCTAATTCTTTAAGAATTATTTTTAACTATTCTTTTCATTTCTCCTTTTCTTTTTTCTTTTTTTCTTTTTTCTTTTTCTCCTCTTCTTTTTTCTTCCTTCTCCCCTACGCATGCCTTCCTTATTCCTCGCCCACCCCCCCTCCCCCCCCCTTTTTTTTTCCCTTTCTTCGCACAGAGAGGGAGATGGAAGAGGGAGACCGAGAGAGTTGAAGAGAGAAAACTGGAGCAATGCTGCGAGAGAGACGTGGTCGATGATAGGGCCAGAGTCTGGTGGGTTACAGACCGATGCCGGTGAAACCAATGGGGTGTTTTTCCGGCGTTTTCTTGGCGCCCAAACATGAAAAAAATTCATTTTTGAGTAAGCATAGCTTTTGATTTCCATTTTTTAGCTTCTTTTTTTTTTTGGAAGATTTTAAGTAGAAAAACTATACGGGTCTCATAATTTTTTTGGTTTTTTTTTTTTTTTTTTTTTTTTTTCTCTAATCTTCTTGTGGATATCAGATAATTAATTTTGATTTATGTTGTCTTATAAATTAATTAATTATGTCTTGTTTATGTTTTGCAATCACAATTAATTATTTTTAAAAATTATTTTGTAGTAATTATGTAATAGTCAGCATCGATCAACTCAGCTCACCAAACTATGCACACAAGCATGATGGAGATGGGTAGGTTTCACTGCTTCACAGTGAAAGCTGCACTCCACACACGGCACAGGATCCTCTCCATTTAGTATAAATCAAGAGCATAATTGTCTTTTTCACATTTTCATGGAATGTGAAAAGACAATTATGCCCTTGTTTTATAACTAAATGGATCCTCTCGATTTCATTAAATGAAATGAAATGGAGAGGATCCAAATTCTTCACATACACGGTCTAGATACATAAAAATCAATGCCTAGGGCTAGGTCAAACAATTACGGCTGGTCAACAAATTCATTTTTGAGTAAGAATAGCTTTTGGTTTCCATTTTTTAGCTTTTTTTTTTTTGTTTGGAAGATTTTAAGTAGAAAAACTATACGGGTCTCGTCATTTTTTGGGTTTTTTTCTTTTTCTTTTTTTTTGATTTCTCTGATTTGAAAGTTAGGGTTTTTTTGTTAGTTTGATTTCTCTGATTTTTTTGGTGTTTTGTTGATATTTTTTGGTGATGCGTGGCACAGGGAGAGGAGAGAGAGGAGATCCAGGCGTTATTCGGTGAGGGAAAGAAGAAAAAAAGAATTTTCCAGCGTTATCCAACGAGAGGAAAAAAAAAAAAAAAAAGAATCCCAGCGAGGGCTAGAAAGAAGTTACTGGTGAGGGAAAAAAAAAAAAAAAAATTATGCTTGTAGCGATGTAGGTTAGGGTACGTGGCTAAAAGCATCTATTTTCCTTTTTTATTAAAAATAAAACAAAATAAAATTAAAATATCATTTAGCCACATGTCAGTGGCATCTGGTTAAAAGCCACGTCGCTAAATAACCACATTTTTAGAATCCCACGTCGCTAATTTGCATTTTGTGACGAGAAATAATCTCTACACTCATTTCTCACAACAGCCCCACAACAAGCTGACGTGACTGGTAATATTTTATTATTTTTTTTGTTTTGTTTGCTTTTCTTTTTGTAAAAAAATAATAAAATATTACCAGTCACGTCAGCTTGTTGTGAGGCTGTTGTGAGAAATGAGTGTAGGAATCATTTCTCTTTTGTGACTACTTGATTTGCTACGCGAGACCTACATCGCTACTAGCACATGGCTAACCGTTAGCAACATGGATGACACTCCTCCACGTTGCTAATGGCAGGTGGCTAAATGCCATTTATTTTATAGTGAATATATACCACTCACAAGTTTTTCAAACTTTCGTTGGGATGACACCCACCCCCTTGGTCTATTTGTGGCTCTACGACTACCGCTGTGCATAGCAAAGTTGCTAACCACATTATTGCTCTGTACTGACGCATGAGTAAATAATGTGGAGAGCATACTCATTATTAGTCCATTTACATAAAAATTAAGATTCAAAATGATAGTTTTCCTATAATAAATTAATAATCAGACCTCCAACTATGTTTATCTTCCACTGAACATAAATTTAAATTCCCCATGAATGCCAAGTTTGTTTGGGTTCGTGATTCTTTTGTATTGTTCTTAAAATTTGTGAATACCCAAAAAAAAAAAAAAAAAAGTTTCACTCAATGGTCCAGATTTAATTTTACTTTATCTCTCTTTTTCATAAAATACTTGAAATTCAATATGGACCATTGATAACATTACAGGCTTTTAGATCCAGGAAATGGGGCAAATTAACTATTTTTGTTTTATTGTGGTTATAAAATGAACAATGAAACAATGAACCTATCCACTATTCACACTATAAATATTTTTTAATTATATTTTCTCTCTCTCTTTCTCTTTCTCTCCCTTTCTATCGCTCTCTTTTTCCTCATTATTTACTTTGCAAATTTTATAATAGCGCATGCTATTTGTTAAAAAGCAGGACATGGCTGATCATCTCAGGGTCAACATCCAGGAAACAACTTGTAAATTTCCTTTTATTAATTTTTAGATTCCAATTCCGCACTTTCTTAGCAATGAAGGAGACGATTGGTTGTTGGAAATAAAAAATAAAATAATTGAGTCGGTTAGAATATGATCTATAAATACAGGTAGCCTTGAAAGTTGGAAGCCTAACTGCCCATGCCATATAATTGTTTCATTAATTAATTCAAACATTTCCAATTCACATAATATTGTTACATCTCGGTTGCCCTGCCGGCCTTGATCAAATCGTCCTAGTATACATGTTTAATCTTCTCGTGGATGTCAGATAATTAATTTTGATTTATGTTGTCTTATAAATTAATTAATTATGTCTTGTTTATGTTTTGCAATCACAATTAATTATTTTTAAAAATTATTTTGCAGTAATTATGTAATAGTCAGATCGATCAACTCAGCTCACCATGCTACGCACGCACGCATGATAGAGATGGGTAGGTTTCACTGCTTCACAGTGAAAGCTGTACTCCACACACGAAACAGGATCCTCTCCATTTAGTATAAATCAAGAGCATAATTGTCTTTTTCACATTTCATAAAAATATGAAAAGACAACTATGCCCTTATTTTATAAGTAAATGAATCCATTTAATGGAATAGAGAGGATCCAAATTCTCCACGTACACGGTCTAGATACATTGAAATCAATGCCTAGGACTAGGTCAAACAATTAATACCGGTCAACATATCTACTTTTTTTATGGCCATTACCCATTATACCAAATTTCACCATTAAAAAAAAGAAAATAAAAAAATGAAAAATGAAAAATCAGTTTGCATTGGTTTTGGTGAAATAATCGAAGATTCATCTCAAAACTCAAGCTTGATTCGGGTTGTGAGTTAACCCATTCGGGTTGGATTGAGAAAAAAAACATGGAACTTAACGCATTACAACCCAAACATCAATTCATGAAAAAAAAAAAAAAATGTGTTGAAAAAAAGCTAGTATCCAAACAAGCCCAAACCCTGAAATCAAGGGTCATTATTTTGATTGTTAGGCCAACGCTGGCAAATTTGCAAGCCCCACCAAAACAGAGGATTTTAAAAAACAAACAACGTAATTCAGTTGCTACAAAGAATGTTACAGGAACTGACACGACAATCTATGTCGCATAACTGGCAATACAATGTCCCGTATATTATGTGCGTAATAAGGGACCCATCAAAATCGATCCGGATTTTTGTATTCCGAGTTTGTTCAGGTTATTTTATTATTATTATTGGACAACTTTATCCTTTGTTATTATATTATCCTAAATTTCTGCTAAGAGCCCTCAATTTTTACTTCATTGCATGTCAAATTAAACCAAACCCCAGCCAACTTTTATCCTTTGTCTTACATTTTTACAAAATGTACTTTAAAAAAAAAAGTTTATTCAAGGTTTATAAAGTTTACAATCCATATATACATTGACTTTATAGTAATTATTTGTTTGTTTAAATAAATGGTCGAACAACCAAAAGTTTATTTGAACAAATAAATTCTAGATAAGATACGTGAGATTTCATCGTACATTACTCTGCAATTCCGCGGGAAAAAAATAATCATAGAGACAGCTGTATTGATAGCAGTTGTATATAATGCAACTTTTTTCGTTGGTGATTGATGATTGGGTACAGTTAGAATCTTTCACAAATCACAATAATAGAGGAGGGGCAGGGTGACCTTTTGCGCACCACTAAATTTGTCCCTTTTTTTTTGTTTTTTCACTTGCTTAGTGGAAATCAAGGATGGGCTGAAAAGAACGCGAGCAGGCCCACCAGCGGCGCATTGATGTAGGTTGTGGGCTCCGACTCCTGAAAGAACTGCCTTGAGTCAGGGAAGGCATCTGAGCTATTGGGCCCACCCACTACGGCCCCAACCAGCAGATTGGGGTTCGGGTTTGGACTTTGGTAGTACCGAGACCCTGCTTTACAAGCTATGTGGGCCGGGTGGGCCTCCACTGACGGCAATGAGCTGCCCCGATGATGTATCCTCCGTGGGTAACGTGAACCATATCCCACCATGTACGACATTCCCAGTGGATTATCTCCAAGAATGTAGTCCACCTGGTAGAACCCACTTCAAATCATTAAAATTACTCCAAATATTACGCGGATAATGGATCACGGTTTGAGATTTTTATCTGTTGAATTATTAATAATTTAAACAAAAATGTGTAAGAAATTTCATATAAGACCTATTTGTCTAAATAAATTTAACATCTATTAAGACAAATGAGTCACATGCGAATTCTCTTATATATTACTTATCTAAATTATTAACTATTTGGACGAATAAGAGCAGCCAAACCTAGCCGTTGATAATGGCTCTGGATAGGAGGAGGGCCCACCTATGATAGGATAGCATAATTGGGCAATGAACTTACCTGTCGTTTAGCAAGTCGTTTGAGGAGAGCAGGGGTGGCTGATGTCTCGCCACATGGCACAGCCTTATTGGCGTGGCTTAGATAATTAGAATAAGCCAGGAGAAGGAAAGACAGAGACGTTACATGCTGCATGTTACTCCCTCCAGCCTTAAAGATCAGCCCACCTTTCCAAACAAAGACAGAAAGAAAAGTGAACCAGAGAGCTGTTAATATTTCAACTGACAGTTCTTTTTTTGTTTTTTTTTCTTCGATACGTTGTACGCGGATATTGATCGATCATGTGAGAGACTCGAGAGAGAGAATAATGATTAAGAAATTAAAACCATAAATAAAAGTTTATTTCAAAGCCGCAGAAATAAGCGCGCAAACACACGAAACACATGCATGCACAAAAGCACAGACAGTCTGTCCAATAAACCACATCCCAAAACTTTAGCATGAAGGCATATTATTCCGTTGGACTATTTGATCATGTGACTTTCGTAACAATTATCGGCTTTGATTGAGCTGTACAGCTTTCACGATGAAGGGAAAAGAAAAAAGAAAAGTACCTGGAGAATATTGGACTTGAGGATGAGAAATTCCAGGCAATAAAGAACAGATAAACCCATCTGCATTTTGCAGAAAGGACTCGAAAAATTCTGCCCTTCCCCTCAACACTTCCTGTTTAAACGAAAAGAAAAAAAAGTTAAACTATATATTTTGTCTGATTTATTACTTTCAATTGCAAAACCCAACAAACTTGTTCATCCATATCTGATATGGACGTTTTTTGCAGTGATATATGTGACCATATATCGTGAAAAGCCCTAAACAAGAAGTCGCAATCACTTTAAAGAAAATATATAATAAAGAAATAAATGGCTCCATTATGGGATGAACCATCGTCATTCCTCCGAGCCTTTATGCACATGCACGCGGCAATAAGGGCAAAGCTTACTGATTTCAGGACCCACAAAAGAACCAGATCTAAGGATGACTTGGCTACACTTAGCTTTGGTGACTCACTCTCTTCTTGATTGAAGGGACAACACTATGCAGTTTAAAAAAAAAAATTGTACACATAGACCGAATGTGTTATTTTTACATCATTTTAATGTAATTTACATTAAGTTTACACCAAAACACATTAAAAATGAGATCCATCATATAAATCCATATGTGTAGGACTCATCCATATAATGTAAAAAAATCATTACTCCATACGGAATTGGTTAATTATGTCCATTTTCTATACAGAACTTAATTGGCAGACTAATTATATCTGAGAAAATATTTGGGCTACAACATTCATTACCAAATTATTTTTAAATTGATCTAAGAGTTTATAATTGGTAAAATAATTAAGTATAATAATGTAATATTTTTTTTCTTTTTTCATTTTTCAAATCCTTGTATACCTTTTAACTATTATGATCTAGACTATTTGATCAGCCTAAAGAAATACTTTTGAACTTTAAACTATTCCTGTTGATCAAAAAATAGGGGGCCACATGGTCCACACCACCATGCGGACCCACAAATGCAGACACTTTTAGAAATATATCATTACTATTGATAGGCGTAGGTTGGTAAGCGGGAGTGTTTCCAACCCGATTTTGCCTAAAATTAAATTACAATTTGTTTATTGTTCAGATTTAATTGTTTATAAATAAAAAATTTAAAATTAAATCTGGACTTTTCAATTCAGAAAAGAAATTAAATAAATTCACTCCTATATGGCTATATTCCTATACCCGCTTAGGTATGTTATTCTTAAGCATAAACAGTATAGACAAAAGAACATAGGACATGAAGGGTAAAAACATTAAACAAAGACAAAATTAAAAGCATTTGATAAGTGCGTACACATATATATGTGTATATTAACTTAAATCATATAATATTAACCAATATTAATTAAATTAGGACTAGGGTTACCTTGGAAAGTAGCACATTAATCCCCGCATGCTTGTTATCCCAACCAAACTCATTGATGGTATCTCCAGCTCTTAATATCACCTCGTTCCTTGCTATGTACTCTCTGTACTCGCGCCTCCTTGACGCCTTGTGCAACCACGCCGCTGCCCAAAGCAACTCGTCCTACATTTTGTTTTTATTTAAATATATCAGCATTACAACTTCTATATACCAATCCAACGGCGGAGTATTCATCAAAGAAAAAAAAACACCCAACGGCGGAGATTCAGCGCATTCCCACCTGGTAACCGTTAACGTCGCAGTAAAAAGGGCACACCGCAGAGTGCAGGCTTGAGCTGTACGCACCCCGGTACTTGTCAGCAAACTCGAACACCTGCATTTCAACCGTTATACACATACAACGGTTATATTTTCAGATGCAGATCGACTGATCGAGACCCTTATTAAATAATAAAAGTTTGCGTGGTAAATGGGAATTCAACAAAAAAAAAAAAAGTTACCAAAGGTTAAAAAAAAGGTGTAGGCTAGGTGATTCAGTGTGACAGAGACGTACCCTGATGGCACGACTGAGAAGCAAACTAGAGTAAGCGGGGTCACGTGATCTGAATACAATGGACGCAGCGGCCAAGGCAGCAGCGGTTTCGCCGGCCACGTCAGATCCAGGGTGGGCCCTATCGACCTTATACGCTGTTCGAAGCGTATCCATGTCTTCTGGCCTCTCCCAGCAGTTGTGGTCAGAGTACGCGTCACCCACCTGGACATAAACGACGTCAGGCACCGCCGTTACCTTCAGGAGGTAATCCGACCCCCACTTGACGGCCCTGACGGCGTTCCTCAGCTCCGGCCCCATGTTTCTCCCGAAGTCTATGACGCTCCACGACAGCATCGTCATCGTAAAGGCCATTGGGAACCCGAACTTCACGTTGTCTCCGGCGTCGTAGTACCCACCCGTTAAGTCCACCTGTAAAAGTAAAGCGTACACCCGGCATTAGTGTTTTTCAGTGGCAAAAAGGAGAAAATGCGGAATGTTCAGGCGCGGGAGAGTGTAGATGGAAAAGTTTACTCCGGCGGTGGCTCCGTCGTGCAAGGCTGAGTCTTTCCGCCATCGAACACGTTGATCTGGTGGGAGCCTCCCTGACCGTTGGCCTTCGAAGAAGAGAATGCTTTTCCGAAGCGCATTGTAGTAGTCGTGTCGGGCGGCGAGTGAACGGAGAGGGAGGAGAAGGAGGAGGAGGGTTAGGACGCCAAGTGTGGGAACACTCCCCCTCCCCGGGAAAGAGAGAGCATTGCGCGCCATTTCTTGCTGTTGGAGCAAAGAAAGAAGGAAACCGTCAGGGTACTTATAGTAGAAAAGCGTCATTGGATTCCAGACTTTGTGCCAATGATTTACGGCCATGTGGTAACATTACTGGATGATTGTTAGGATTCCGATGCTTGACCGGGTCGTCTCTGGTATGACCGTTTGTTGGGTCGGACTATCCGAACCTGGGTTTGGGATTATGATATTTATGAAGGTCGGTGGGGCACACAAAGTTGAAGTTGAAGGTGAAGAATAAATGAGGACACGAGTGAATCCACCGTCGTATTGATGGTGGCCACGTGGAGGAGTAGAGGGATGTGGGCCCATAGAAGTGGAGCAAAACTGCAAAAGAACATTATATCCTGAATCGATTGGAATCATTCCTGAGCGTCAGATATGTTGACTGTGTTTAGGACGCCGCTGAGGCATGTGAGCTCTGTTGGGTAGTTGGACAAAATTTAAAACATTCGTTACACTTTGTTTGATGAATGATAGGGCATCTTTTAGTGTTTTTATAATGTTCTTTTAAGATGTTATAAATGTAATTTTTTTATTCAAAAATTACGTCTATGCCATCCAAAATGATATAGATGTAAATACTATGTCAGGAGAATACTAAGAGAATATCAGAAGATGCTCTAACATTTCTCCACTTGCTTAGTGTTTTTTTGGTTCGTATAGATTCTATGGCTGGGAGTAGAGTGTGTGGTAAGGTTACGCGGTCCTTCCTAGTTCCTCATATAGATAACACATTAATTCTCATGAGGATAGACCGATAGAATGAAATTAATGAATGAATGATGCACTCGAGCTAAAAATAAAATAAAATAAAAAGAATAATACACCAAAATCCTCTTGTAAATGAGAAACAGATTCTCTCCGGTTTAAAAGAATCGAAGAGTATTCAGTTCCTTATAATGTATAAGTATTTTTGTCATTTCATTTTTTTTTTTTTTTTAACAAAAATTTATTTGCAATATAAGAGACGGGACACTCTTATTTTCTTAAACCAGAGAGGATCCTAATACTTTGTAAATAGATGCCGACTACTCATATTATAAATTGTTGCACTTTTTCTTTTGTCATCATCAACCAATAGAAAAGACCCCTATCTGGCTATCAACCACTTATTATGTTGTTGGAAAATATAAGTCAATAGAAATGATGTCCTGATCAACGAAAATGCTAAGGAAAAGTAAATTCTCCTACTGGAACTGACCCACGCAAGGATGCTATTTGGTACATCAAGTATTTGTCTTGTTGGACCCGGAGCCCTCGGCCCAATAGACTGTACCTATACCTATATCGAAACATCTACTAAGCCCGGTTGGCCCGTTAAACCAATTGCATGGGCTGAATGAGAGAATGACTACGGGAAATCTATTCATAACTACAATTTCACTAGATAAGTCAATAAAATATTGTACGGCCTCCAAATTCAGTCAGATGTAATTTTGGAGAAATAGTCAATGATACTTCTTTATTCATGTTGGAAATAAGAGTCTCTTAAGCAAGGGTTATTAATATAAACTAATATTACTTAATGACAGAATTCTTGATATACTCCGTTTGTTTCGACGTAAAATGGTTTCCGTCGTAAAATAGTTTCAGGAAAGTTATTTTTCAGGAAACCATTTTCCGTTGAAAGCATTTTTCGGTGTTTGGCGCGTACGGAAAATCGCAAATATTTTTTTATATTTTTATTCAATCATATTAACTTACAAAAATCAATTTTTATTCACAACATAAAAATATTAATGTAAAATAATATAAAAAACATCGATGACAAGATTCGGTCACTGACCAATAAGATTTTGACTATTTTTACCTGATTCCGGCTAATATAGCCAGAATTCGAGATAAAGGCCAGAATTCGGACAGTTTCGTCGAAATCTGTGATAGCCGGATTCTGACGAAAGTGATCGGATTCCGGCACAAAAGGCCGGATTCCGGCCATCTGGCCGGATCTAGCCAGATCCGTCCGGCCAGCCGGCCGGGAACGGCCTCTCTGGCCAGGGCCGGCCGGGATCCGGTCAGATTGGTCGCCGGAATCTGGCTGACCGGATTCCGGTGAAGGTGGCCGGATTCCGTCGCCAGATTCCGGCGACATTAACCGGATGTTGGATTCCGATACCGGCAATATTTCGATGGTGGTCGGCTGCTTGAACATGAAGATCGACTGTGCTGTTTAAAATAGATCGACTGCGTCTGGCGTCTTCGGAAAATGATTTACGCTTTTAAAAAGCGTAAATCATTTTCCGAAATTTACTAAGCATTTTTTGTCAAACAGAAATCATTTTCCGGTTGACTATTATTTTCGCTCCTACCAAACACCGGAAAATGCCGAAATCATTTTCCAAAAATCATTTTACGCCGAAACAAAGGGAGCATAAATAACCAGACTCCTATGACAACATAACTATTAGCTTTCTAATACGGGCAGATAATAACCGCTTGCATCTGCTATATATCTGCTATCCCCATATGCAGATTCAGATGTGGTTAGTAAAAATCATTATCCACATATGTAGATACCGCTAGCGGTTTTAGAGTATGCGAATGCGGTTAATAACCGTATCGCCATTCCCTTTATATATATATATTAAATTTACTTAAATAACATCGTTTTAAATTTGATTAGTTTAAGAGCTTTTCGATTCTATTTGATTTTTTTCACTATCATCTCAAAGTCATATCTCACTACATTTACTTTTTTTTTTTCCTTTTTTTTTTTCTTTTCTTTTCTTTGGGTAATCGAAACCCCCATTACTCTATAAGATGATGACTCTCTATGGCGAATAATCGTGAATTGTATAATAAGTGAAATCTTAATTTATTTAAGCTTGCATATAGTAATAACAGAATTATTTAGTCATGCACATATATTTAGATAGTAATCTAAAACGCTGATTACCTAATATTCGGATAGCAAATAATAACCGCATTTAACAACCAAGCGGATGTGGATAGTAATCCATAATGCAGATGTGGATGCAGATAGCTAAATTGATACCCGCAATATACGAATGCAGATGCAGATATTGTTATTAGCCGCAATCACATCCGCATTTTCACCCATAATTCCTACTTGGACAGTAATTTTGGATTATAAACCCAACTGATTGAAACGTGTCTCATTGTCCATGTTCAAGCTCTCTCTACCATCCTTGGAAGTGTTGAGTAATTCAAATACCCCTATGAGCCTCTCCATTATCTGTTATGTCCATACGAAAGAGGTTGCACTATTTGCTCCAGATGGGTCACTCGATCCTCCAACTCTTCCTGCTTCTGGCAATGGGAAATTGCCCTATGACTAGACGTCAGGTTAGAGACAAATCTATGTAAGTAGTGGCTGTTTTCTTGGACCCCCTATGTTGAAGTAGAATGAGTGGGAAACCATGTGAATGTTTGATGCAAACTGCAACGATGAAACACCTCTAGAACGATTCTTAATTTTCTACTGAAAATTCTCTAGAACTTGTCAGTGCGGCTTCGAGAGGATGACGAGACCAGTGGTAAGGATCGTGGGCTGGATGATGCTGTTACTGGAAGGAATTCTATTAAATAGTCTGATTCTTGGAATTGATAAAACCCAAGAATATATCAATTCCTTAGTGGTCAACACTACCTTGGGTTCAAAAGAAACAGAATTATAATGCAATGGCCCGAGAAATTAATTAACTAGTAATTAAATTCACGGTTTGTCTCTCAATCCTATTTCACAAGGAATAAGACTCAAGAATCTCTACTACTTAAAAGGAAAATACTACGTAGCAGAAACATAAAATATTTCTATCAATATTAATTACAACCAGAGCATCTATTAAGAGTCATCACATTAATTGAAATTATACTACACATACCATCAACATAAAAGATCAAAAGTAAACCTTAATACACAATTGAGCCTCAAATGCTAATCCAACAACATCACCCAAATATACTAATTACCCTGAGCGGCCTTTAGAATCTTGCAATAACTCCTCAAGCATTAACCGGATTGATATTACTAAGCTAAACGACCGCATCTTCTTTGAAGTCCATCTCGAATCCAACATCTAAAGGTAGTCCAACTATGAAACAATGCATGTTTCATAGGTGAAAAAAATACAAGCGTAAGTCCACGACTTAGTGAGCAGTAATATATATGGTGTACAGGTTATCATGTAGTGAACTCAATTATTTACAGATCACATATAGCAATGTAAGATTACAGTTTATCATTTGACAATGTCATCATAGATGCAGTATAGATGTAATTTATGTAGTAATAAGAGAATCATGTCATAACTAAACACCATATGGTCTACTCAGAATATTAACCCTTTCTCGGCAAGGTTAGTGCTGTCCTGATGGGCTTGTAATATAATATCGATACCTCGTATATTTTACGCTACCGTCCATCTTAGCAGTCCGACCAAAAATCAGAGAAAATTAATTTCATTTGGTACCTTAAAGTCCCTAAAAAATAACATTTTCCTGGTTGGTTAATAATCATGTTTTGACCCTTTCACCTTATAAAAAACATAACTCTTTCTACACCTGTCCAACAATTATGAAACCAACTTTAAAATCTTCATTTCTTAATGTTCTATCATAGATTAAAAATAGTTTCAAATGTTATAGCCTATTAAATCCTTGGTGGCGCAACTAACTTCCCTTTAATCAGGATAGCCTTAACTAATGTTTCATATCATCTATCCGAATAATTTGTTCTCCCAACTTTAGTCCACAAATACGAATTTTAATGTAAGTCTTCGTAAAATATTAAATCATTCTTATCCTTGAAATCAAAATGACCTTAAGTCTACGGGGGTGAAAATTAAATTGGGGTATTACAATTCCCCTCCCCCTAAGTGAATTTCACCCTTGAAATTCGCATCTTCCCGTAAGTATTACCATTCTAAAAACCTTTCTTACCACCCTTAGAATCCATTAAATCAATCTCATAGCACAAATAACAATAACATAATTATTTTAAGTCCAACTTTACCCAATATAATATATTCCTTAAAATGTCACAAAAAATGAATTCGTCATTACCTTAGTCCATCTATTCCTCCAATCAAAAGAATGAGGGCCTAACCAATCATACCTAAACTATTTAAAATTTATGAAACTGACTAAGGCTTCAAACTAGTAAATAAGATATAGGATTATACAATTCTACTCCATTGTGCCTAAAATGGCCACTTTTATTGGTATATTGGCAGCTAAAGTCACGACCGACTGGAGGCCTTATCATTGAGTTTATGCTCAAATAGTCAAACCAAACCACCGGAAGCTCATAATTAATCACTAAATGCTCGAGTAAAAGCTATTTATATCGGTAGATTAAAGTAATTTGCAACTGTTACTCCTTGTGAAGCCTAATTATAAAAGGCTGCACCATGAATGAAAAGACTACAACCATGATGAATTGTTTTTTCATCAATTATTAAACATGTCTAATCTTATAATAGACTTGTCATTGTCCTTAACTACAACGTGATGGCAGAAAATCTCTAATTATTTTGAATAATTATGGACATATGCAAGTCATAATAGAGCTCTCATTGCTTAGATGCTAACAAGATTGTTCCCTCCCAAAAAAGAAAGAAAAGAAAAATCGGTTTTCTTTTTAAATTAAGAGAAAGAGTAATTCTATTTAGAACACTTATATAATTTGATGGTGTGACAGTAAAAATTAGTCTTTAAATTTGTTGTGATCTCACTAGTACACTTGTTAATGTTATGTCCTCATTAGTAAAGTATAAAGAAAAAAAAAGTAGTTAATATATTTAAGTGGATCAAAGCCCATTAGCTTACTCTTGTTTGAATCCCTTGGCGATTCTCTCCCTAACAATTGGTATTAAAGTCCCGGTTAACTTCTGTTGCTAATATGAGTGTCTTGGTTTAACGCTTTTGGTTTGACTCCATTAAAAATAACTAATACGAGTGTCTTGGTTTGACTATGATAAAAAGAGTGTGGTGACTCTTGGATTTGTAAAGAGACTCACAAGTATTGAGTAGTTGATTTTTATTTATTTATTATTTTATAAGTGCTCATCCAATGGCTTATTTTTACTATCACGTCATCCAGTTATGTGGAAGTTGTACAAAAACCTACTAAATAGCATTATTATACGAGAAAAAAAACTTAACAAGACTGTTACAAATACAAAAAGACAACCGGCCTCATTGAAAATTGGGTTAGGAAGCTATGGACGTAGTTGGGCTTGCTAAATGAGCATGTGTATGCTAGGATGGATTGAAGCATATTTAGAGTATAACATGCTGTTTGTTTATGCTGCCTGCCCAATAAGGCAATTGAAGCTTTAGGTTTTCTAAACCTAAACCATGAGCCAAAACCCTAATATGTGATTTAGATGCCACGGAATAAACAAATTAATGTATTAATAGAGATAATTTTACTTGCGTTGATTTATTACAAGAATTATGCAACTTTGTTGTATTAATTCTTATTAAATTTGAATTTTAGTATCACCCAACCTATCAGAAGTTTGAAAGTCCATGTTAAAATCTATTGGAACTTAATTGATGACTTGGTTAACCAAATTTCTTAAGCATGCATTTGATTTTCTTACAAATCCTGATAATAGCTCGATCATTTTTGCCATACAGATTCAACCCTAGCTACACCAAGCCAACCACTTAATTATGTATGTGCAAAAAAACTTCTGGCAGAAAACCTTACTTCAATGAAAATCAACCAATGTTGGGTTGGAGGATCCTAAGCCTACATCTAAGTTGAAGGATCCAAGTGTGAGACTATTGCATATGTTAAATCATTTTTTCAACACTATTTATTATTATTATGGGATCAAACACATGTGAAATATTTTAATTTAAATGAAGATGAATAGTGAAGTCAAGTTCGAAATCAAACCCGTTACTTTAATACCATATTAAATTATCAATTGTTTTTAAATTTAATATTGATAAAAAAAATAATAATGAATTTAACGATTTAATTAATATTTTAACAATGTTAATATCTTGAGAACAATTGAACTCAAATCTTCGAAGTACTAAACAGGTAGTAAATTTCATAGACTATATATTGGGATGGTTTGTACCAATGGTACCAGACCCTTTCAATTTCAAGTGAAATGATATCATTTAATAATATATTTACTATGTGATAACATATATACCATTAAATCTGTGAAATTCAATCTGGAATATGAAATTAAGCATTTCCGTTTCACCTAAAATAGAAAGGATCCTAATCCCATACAATCATGAGTAAGCCTAACTTTTCACCTATTTTATTTTTTTTTTTATTATTTAAAAAAAAAAAAAAAAAAAAAAAAAAAAAAACTCCTTTAAAATAGCGTCGCGAGACCAAGCCTATTAATTTTTTTTTTTCTATTTGCAAATATTCAAAACAAAAAAAAAAAAAAAAAAACTTCTTTGAAGTTTGAATAAGTTCTTCTCGTTCATATATTAATTATTAGCCCTTAGTTTACTTCAAGATGTAACATTTACCCCATTGGGGCTCCCAAACTTCGACTAATTGCCCAAAACATTGGTCAGAAGATTGAGCCGAAAAATATTAAATTGATATTTGATTTTCATGACATCTGTGGTTGAAGCATTTTGGTTTGAGATACCAAAATATAATGTGCATGTGAATCATGTGATAAGTCCTTCACGAGTATAAGAATAATGCATAAAATCAGTGACTCAAGGATAAGAGATAAAGAATTAAATTGCATCATCTTGCTTTAATTCTGCTATGAAAGATTTCATGGAAGAATCAAAAGTCAATATTAAGTAAGTTTAAAAGATTAATTGTTTTAATCAAAAATACAAAATAGAGTGCAATTACAATTGTTTAGTGGAATAAATTGTAATTAAATAGTGACTTGATGAGTCGGAAGTATTTTAACTAGTTTTGTTATTTTTCCTTTAGGTCCCTCATCAAATTGATTTAATGTCACCAGATCAGGCTTTTTATTTGTTGGGCTGATTGTTTTTATTTATTAAAAATATGGGCTAGGAAGAAATTTTGCATGAGATGCAAGAGAAGAGATTGGGCATTGGGATAAAACCCAAGCCCAAGGGGATAGTAGATGACGCATGGGCTAGGGAATTAATCTCTAGCCAATGTGTCATGTAGTGGGAGTTCTAGTTCAACTAGAACTTCGACTACAACTTATCCCACATTGTTTATAAATAGATATAAATAGATATACCTGTAGCTCTGCAACAATTCTTTAGTTTTTTCCGAGGACTAATATTTTTGAATTAACTCTTGTAATTGGTATACTTGAGATCACACGTGGAGTGGCCGAATTCTTTAAGTAAGTATTTTTGCTTTGCAATTTATTTTAAAATAGCTTCGTTCTTCACATGTTCTTCATAAATTTCGATCTTGGCTTGAGAATTTTATTTTTCGTTGTGAAAACATGTTTTTGTAAACCAATTCCCAACACCCTTTAAACATTGCTAACATATGATTTTTTTTTTTTTTTTAATAGTGTGTCCATAGAATATAAGAAAAGTAACAGGTGTAATAAAACAAATGAGAGTAGTGGCTGAGCCACATGTAGACTAATAAGGGCCATGGCCTTTACAAAAGTTTGAAAAAAAAAAATTAAGTCATATGTATATGGGAGAGATTTTGACATGATTGGGGCTGATGGCCCTTCTAGAAACAACGAATAGCCTAAGAAGCAATTAGCCTTTGGTCGTTGTACAAGTGGTTTTTCTTCAATTGTGGTCTCTACTATCTCCCTCTCTGTAACAACCCGGTCCCATATTGGGAAGAGATTAATAGCTCACATAGAGTGAGGGTTTATAAAGATACTCATGTGTGCTAAGTCCCACATTACCTAATTACTATGTGAAATTGGGCTTTATAAGAGATTCTATGGAAGCTTCAAAATGACTAATCCTCTTGGAGTGATAGCGCAAATGTGACTAACACTTTTCCTTGGGTCGTCACAAATGGTATCAGAGCCACCTAGTAACGCCAGGTTATGTGGTATTAGAGCACCACATGACGTGACCTTGATGAAGACGTCAGAGATTTAAGGAAGGGAGTTTGTAACACCCCGGTCCCATATTGGGAAGAGATGAATAGCTCACATAGAGTGAGTAGTTTATAAAGATACTCATGGGTGCTAAGTCCTACATTGTTAGGTGAAACTAAGCTTTATAAGGGATTCTAGGAAATCTTCAAAAATAAAATAAAAAAGGCCCCACCAAAGATTGATTCCTGGCTCTGCCACCGAATGAGAGAAAGGGTTGTCGTCATGTAACAAGGTTTAACTCCATCTAGCAAGGGTTAATGGCATGAAACAAGAGTTAAACTCAATATACCAAAGGTTAATGTCATGGATCAAATATTGACTTCATTTACCAAGGGTTGACTTCATTTCCCAAAGGTTAATGTTATGTTGACGGTCTTTCTAATTAAAAACTTGTTTTAAAAAATAGTTAAACAAAATGGCTATTGCATGCATGAATTTCAGCTAGGCCAGGGTTTTGTAGGAATTTTCATTTTTTTTTAAAAAAAAAGAAAAAAAATAAAACATAAACTTGCTAAATTGAAGACATGTTGTTTTGAACCCATGTCCATACCAAACCACTAAACCATGCATGTCTTTCAAGATGGAAATGAATTTTCACAGTTTTTATGATTTCATTTAGCAAACTTTGATCAATTCTTACTAAGCTACCAAGCCCAACATCATCGGCCTACGCATATAAGCCCAATAACTTGGGCTGACCCACCTGCTAAGCTAGAAGGAAGGTAAGGGCTGTTATAATTGGGAAATACAACAACAAATTATTATTATTATTTCTTTTTTGTTTTTGTAATAACATAATTTTATTTAATAATCCAAGTCTTTAAATACCTACAATAGTAAAGATCAAATCGACAGATAAGCTTCAAGACCTAATAAACTTGTAATCTTAATAAATGCCAAATATAAGATAAAATAGGGTAAACCAAATGAGTAATGTTTGCTGTACAACGTTTGTATATATTTTGTACAATAAAGTTGATGTGAAAATTATTTTCAATTTTTTTACAAATTGTGTAATATTGTGCAGCAATTTTTATGTTAGTTTTGCTGTATAAATTAAGTGTACAAATGTTGGAGTAATTTTACGTATATATTAAGGCAGGGGCGGAGCCAGCCCCCCAAGTTAGGGGGGCCAAATTGAAGAAAAAAAGTTTTGGGATGGTCAAAATTAAAAAAAAAATAATAAAATTTGGGGCAAAATTTTAATTTTAATTTTAATTTTTTTTAAATTTTTTTTTTTTTGGAAGAACCATGGGGCTTGGTCCGCCCCTGCATTAAGGGTTCATCAAGTGTCCATAAAAAAATAAAATGACTTTAAAAGTCACTTCATTTATTTATTTATTTTATCAACACTTAATAGTTAATATACCTATAGAATTACTACCGAATAGGTGTACTTTAATCTTTATCTCCACGTCGGCTTGCTTCCCGCCTCATGCTTATCTGCATGTTTCCCGCTTTCTTAACACGATTCCTCAATTTCATTCATGTAAACCCTTTATTTTGGCCGAAAGACTCGCAGAGACCGTGAAGGTGGGTGTGTCTTGGTGTAACCCATTATTCTGCACCCACATATGTTCTCCCGTCCGCATAAATTGAAGAGGATTCAATTAATTTTATTCAAATTAAATCACCTCCGGTTCAAATCAACCGGAGAGGATCCAAATGCCTCGAGGAAAGGGATTCGATTCACGAATTTCAAATGCTCATCTGGATTTTAGATGCAATCATTTTTGTTTCAGCTGTGCCAATAAAAGTCAATCCGAAAGCAGTACAATTCTAAACTAACAGTTGATTTACAGCGGACAATTTCCCTCAGTCACGGAGTCCGACTCGCCTACCCTGTTTTTGTTGACAGTTATACGGTGGGCCATTTTGGGGTATAGGCCCAGAGGGGGAACACCTTTTCATGCAAAAATCATGAAACACCGTTTATTTTTGTGATCTTGAATTATGAAGTTGTTCCCCTTTTTTGAAAGCTTAAATATTTAATTAATTAATTAATCCAAGGAATAATATTGTTCCAAGCTTTCACATCTAACCACTAAAACTGTTTTTGCAAATAGGGTCCATTACTTTGAGTCGAGACAATTACGCCCATTAATCCATATGTTCCGCCACATGTTCTGGGAAAAATCTTGCCTTTACTTGAGGAGCAAGCTACCATTTATTATACTTGTACTGTAAAAAGTTGTTCTTGTCTACTTAGGTAGTGTTTGGAAAAGATTATAGATTAGAATTGTTTTTTAGATTAATAGTGCGAAGTGATTGATATGATATAAAATAAAAATAATTTATAGGAAAAAATAAAAAAAATTTTGAATGTGAAAAAATTTATTTGAATAATAATAAAAAATTATTGATATGATATAAAAAGTGTAAAAAATTAAAATGTTTTGAAGCTGGTTGTTTTTTAAAAAAGTGAAAATAAAATAGGTGAATTGTTATGGTATTTTGCCAAACACAACCTTAAGTACAAGTTTAATCATGTACATATAAAATTTTGGACACCATTTTTTTTGTACGTAAATTTTACCCAAAATTTGTATCAATTTATCACTTCAAAGTGTAAAATTATGCTTAGAAGCACCGCAAATATAAAGTGTAGTGGTAAACTTTGATGTTATTGCTCGCTTGCTTTTATTTGGCGGAAACCCAGTAAGAGAGTAAAATTTGCATCGCATCGATTTGAAAATGCGATTTTTAAAAACGTAGTTAAATGTTTGATAAAATCGCAACTTAACTTTTCTAATTGTGTATTTTCAAAAGCACGCTCTTTTGCTATCGATTTGAAAACCTAAATTTTGATCTAGGAAATGGAAATGTTGAGGGCAAACAAGAATATGAAAGTCACATGTGTACAACAACTTGGAACATTGACAATAAACACTACCAGAACATTTTGGTTCATCATTAGAGAACATGACAGAAGACAAACATTTCCGTAATCCACGAATTGGTCATAGGCAAGCTCTGGCATTTCCTTCCAGGTTGTCCAGCCTCACATCATCACAGGTGCTTTAAATCATCACAAAAAGTACTCGTCCCCAAACGTGTCTCAATTCACTCTTTTGTCTCACCTAACGAATCACCCAAGGACTCGACCCCCAACAAACAGTACACATATAAAAACAGAAAGTTACAGAAGTTAAAATCTAAAATACCCAAATAAAAAAAAAATATTTATAAAATAAAAAAAAAATCAATCATTATAGTAATTCAGCAACTTGATAAAGAAAATTCATTTTAACTTAATTCTTATCTAGCTTATGGAAGAGTCGGGAAGATTAAAAGATAGTTGTATAGGACGAAGGAAACCCCATTCGAAAAATGTGGCAAAAAGCTATCAAAATTAAACCTTTTTTTTTTTTTTTTTTTAAGTCTAAATCAAGATCTAATACTTGTTTGGGTATGTGATTTTTTTATATTATATTTTTTATTTATTTATTATATTTAAAATTGTGAATGCCAATAAAATTTATTTTTTGAAATTATGTTTAGATAGTTTAAAGAACTTGATACAAAATTCAAAAAAGTTAGATAAAATTTGAGTAAAATTTTAATTAAAAAAACAACCCAAACATATTTTTAAAAAATAATAAAAAAAAAAAAACAAGTGTTATTCAAACATACCCTACAATTTTTGGTGAACCAGCAGCCGAGAACAAATTGGTCACAAAAGAGATTAAAAAAAAAAATGATTGCAAAGGGAGCAACAATTTATGGGACGCATGCACTTGTACTAAATGTGAAAGCTACAGCAAAAGTTGCACGCTTCACAGTAGTGGGCAATTGAAGAAGAGAAAGTCCACAACTTCCCAATTAACAACCCAAACCGCCCCTAAGAAAAAGTGGTCGGCTAAGATTAGAGGGCCAGTGCTTCGTAGCATTCAAAGAGTGTTACACATATTTTTAGGTGTATATATATATATATATTTTATGTGGCAATAAAAATTATTGATAGATATTACATATATTTTAATTTGTTATTTGGTAATTTTTATTACCACCTCAAAGAATAGGTACTCGCGAGCAAACAGAAAAGAAAAAATGGTGTAACATTTCTTTTTGACATGGTTATCGTCATAGTTGGAAGATCGAATAATTCTAGAAGTTATTTTTGTGTTCTTTAAAAATTTACGTGATTTTTAAAATTACTACTTAATTAAAATTTAATAATAATTAATCACAAATTAAATAATAATTTTAAAAATAACTAAATAAAAAATAAAAAATAAAATCACTTCTAGCGTTACTTATATTCTCCCTATTTCATCAAATGGAGGAAGAATGAATACCTAGTACGCACACCCGTTCAGATTTCTCAAGGCTTATCTCTATGACCGACAATTGTGGCCATTGATTACGTCCTATGCCAACAGCTGACCGTTGATTTGTCGGTTCACGCACTAGCTAGTAGCCGCAATTAAAAGCCTTGTGAAATAGGGCGGCGGTCCATTGTTCCCACTTCCCATTGCACGCCTGATTATTAATATATATCAATAAAGGGCTAATGGGAAAACGGAATATACAGTCACTTTTTTATTTATTTATTTTTTTGATAATGCAGTCACTTCTTTATTGTTTATCCGGTTCCTAAATACGATCCACTAAAATTCGAATACGTGTCTCATTCCAATAACAGTACACAAAATACTGTGTTTCAATTTATTTCGAGGTAATATATATATTTTTTTAAAAATTATTTTTAGTAAAATTATTTTTTTAAAAACTAATTTGAGCTGAAAACATTTTTTATCATTTGAAAGGCCCCGTTTGAAATCCCCTTTCCCTTTCCCTTTCCTTTGGAATTTTTTTTTAATGATTAAAAAATATGATTGATGTGATATAAAGTTAAAATAATTTATATGAAAAAGTGAGAAAAATTTGTATTATAGTGAGTTTTTTATTTAAAAAGTAATAAAAAAAGTGTTGATGTGATATAAAAAGTGAAAAAAGTAAGAATATTTTGAAATTGATATTTTTTAGAAGAAGTGAAGGGAAGGGGAGGGAAGGGGAATGAGGATTTCAAACAAGGCCTTGATTCGTATAGAAAATTAGTGACGGCTAGCAACCTCCAGCAGTAATTGAAAACAACTGACAACCTCCGGCGATAGATTCTAGTGAATGAAGAGCTCTAGTAACCTTTGCCGGTGGCGGAGAATAAATTGCGAGAGAGCACGTGAGAATGAGAAGTTCAAATTTGAAAAAAGGTTAATGTTTTTTTTTTTAAAAAAAAAAAAAAAAAAAAAAAAAAACCATTTTACGAAAATTAAAAAAAGTTTTCTTAGTAAACTGAAAATGTTTCCCGTTTGATCACGATTTTCAGTCATATCAAATACTAAAAAATAGATAAAACGCTTTTTACAAAATAGTTTACGTCAAAATAAACGTAGGCTCAATAAATCTAATTGTAATTCAAAAACTGAAGTCAAATCCAATGGAAACTTACATCTGATCCTATGAAGCACATATTGTGGACCTTAATTGAGAAAACGTACACTAAAAAATTCATTAGTTGTCCTCCAAATTGTGTTGGAGGAAGTTCCTTCAACTCGGTCTATAAAAATGACAGGTGTCTCTTGAGTATGTGAAAAATACATGCATTTTTAATAGTAGGGATAAAGTTGGAATGAATTTTATTAAAAAAAAAAAAAAAACATGTGCATCTCACATGCTATTAAAAAATGGACTCATGAAATTTTTCTAGATTAGGTTGAAGTAACTTTCTCCAGCTCATTTTGGAGGAAATCTTTGCCCGTGCTCTTGCCGGTGAGCAGGGGCGGAGCCACCTTGGGCTTGGGGGGGCCAGGCCCCCCCAAGCCCCAAGGTTCTCCCCAAAAAAAAATTAAAAAAATTAAATTTTGCCCCAAATTTTATTATTTTTTCTAATTTTGGCCCCCAAAAACTTTTTTTTTTTCAATTTGGCCCCCCCAACTTGGGGGGGCTGGCTCCACCCCTGCCAGTGAGCAGCTACTAGAAATTCATTTGACATTTTTGTAATGTTTAGTTTTTGTCTTCTTTTTTTTTGTTCTTGAAATAAAAATATTAACAACAAACCTAAAACTCAAAACACTTTTCAAAATACTAAAATAAATTTAATCTTTATATTAAATCAAAATGCTTTTTTAAATACAAAAAAAAAAAAAAAAAAAAAAAAAAAAAAAAAAAACCTCTAAAATTATTAAATTGGCATACCCATTAATCATGTAGTATTTATATGGCTCTCATCAAGTGAGTGAAACCCAACTAAATCAAGGGGATTTGTCCTCACTTATTTGATCAAGTAGGCGATAGCTTATATGTTTGTAAAGGACTTTGTAAAAAAAGATGTACCCCAAACATTATCCAATCATATTTGCTCTTTGCTAAGTGCTAACACCATATTATTTCTTCTTTCTTTCTTTCCTTTTTCTTTTCTTTTTTTTTTTTAAAAAAAAATAAAACAAAACAAAAATGAGGTTAGACCATGGGTTATATCAAATTGGGATACCCATTACTCATGTGGTATTTATATGGCTACTCATCGGGTGAGTGAAACCCGACCGACTCAAGGAGATTTCTCCTTATTTATTCGATCGATCGGGTAGGTGATAGCTTACTTGATAGAGCCGAGTTGAATATTAGGTTGAGTCGTTGGTAAACCCAACAGACCCGACCAAACCAACTATTATACATATTAACTATTCAATATTTTTTTAATAAAATTTTATAATATTTTGTCTCCCAAGTAGTTGGATCCATCTCGAAACTTTTGGATCTTTCCGCACTAGCTCTTTATCTCATTTTCCCTAATTCTTCACTCATCCAATGCCTCACCTATGCCATTATCGCCTCCTCCTCCACCCTAATATTCTCCGCTCCTCTGCTAAGCCATGTGCCTTATGAAAGATCTATTGTCTCATTTCTAACTCACCTACACATACATACAAATCCATGCCTTCATGAAAGACTCAAAGCAATCGACAATGACAATAGTTCAATTACCCTTTTGCCAAGTCCAAGCAAGCCACTGGTACCTATTCTCGTAGGTTGATATATGACGGGTTGGTCAATCAGGATATGTGAAGTATGATCTGGACCATGTAAGGCATTTGCTTGTTCAGTATTTCATCTTTTGTGAGTTGCCTTTTAGTCATGTAGAGACTGAGAGGTTTAATTATTTGTTAATGAATTGGAACCTAGGTTCAATGTGCCTATTTGTGTTACTATACAAAGAGATTTTATGAAATTATACGGGGAAGAGCAGCTTCAGTTGAAGGCTTTGTTGAGCGGTCAAAGGGTTTGCCTCACTACTGATACATGGACATCCCTACAAAATTTGAATTATATGTGTGTTACTGCTTATTTTATAAATATTTTTTAATTACTCCAAAAAAAAGAATGTTAGTTATTGGATTATTTACCAATCAGGGTCTTAAGAATTGAGATCCTATAGTGAAAAGAAAAAGTGGTTTTCACAAACATTTTTTTTAGGTAAAATATAGTTTAGATTGGTTGATTAGAGATTTCAAGGCAATTTATGGCTAAACGATTGTGATTGAGTATTGCATAAGAAAATCCTTAAGTTTTGCCTAGTTTCCAATCATAAGGGTGACACCATTGGAAGAGTGTTGGAGAATAAAATCCTAGATTGAGGGTTTGATAGTATATTCACAATTACAGTTGATAATGCCTCTTCTAATGATGTAAGTATTAATTATATGAAAAGGAGAATAAAGGATAAGAATTCAACTATCTTGCAAGTTTCTTTACATGCGGTGTGCTGCTCATATTTTGAATTTTGTACTAAATAATGGTTTGAATTTTGAAAGAGCTAAATGACTATATTTTTAACGTTAGAAACGCAGTGAGATATGTGAGGTCTTCACCGTCGAGTTAGGATGTCAAGGTTTAAGAAATGTATAGAGCGACAAAATATTCAAAGTAAGAAAATTGTGTGTCTAGATGTTCCCACTAGATGGAATTCAACATACTTAATGTTGAGCATCGCCGAAAAGTACGAAAGAGCATTTGAACTATTGGGGGAGGAGGAGGATCAGTTAGTTGTTACTGGATTTCTTGATTGGGAAAATTTTAGGATACTTGTGAAGTATTTGAAAACTTTTTATGATGCCACATTGATTATTTCTAGTTCAAATTACGTCACCTCCAATTTATATTTCATGTAACTTTATATTCTTCAAGATGCCTTGAATGATGGGTGTCTCAATTTTGATCCCATCTTGAGTGCCGTGGCTTTTAGTATGAGAAGTACTTAGAGAGTATGGATAAGATTAACTTGATGTTATATATTGCGTTTGTTATTGACCCACGCTACAAGATGAATATTTTATTGTAGTGGCTTAAAAGGTGCAATAGGCCACAATGGGCGAATAAAATAGAGACAATAATGAGAGAGCTTTTGAATCGCTTGATTGAGCAGTATAGTAGGTTTCAGGGGATTGAAGTGTCTCAATTTGATGCGACTTTAAGAGAAGTGTAGATAATACTTCCTTGAATGTTATTGATGATGACGCAGAAAGTGTAGTGATAAAATTTATTATCTCATCTCCCAACACCTTGAAGAAGAGAATCATTTGAAATGTAACAAGGAGGTAGATAGGTATTTGTTGGATGTGTGTGAAGCAACAATAAAGGACTTTAATGTTTTAGGTTGGTGGAAGATTAATGCACCCAAATATCTTATCCTTGCAGCGATGTATTGGCTATGCCCATTTCCACTGTTGCCTCTAAGTCCGCCTTTAGTACTATGGGACGTATATTGAATCTCTTTAGGAGTTAATTATCTCCACTTACCATTAATGCGTTGATTTGCACACAAAATTGGGTAAGGAATAGTCCAATTGACATTTGGGAATTGAAAGAATTTGTGGAAAGCTACGATGAACAAAGTAAATGTTTGCAAATTAGTTGAAACTTTTCATATTTACAATTATTATTTATGAAACTTACTTTTCAATTAACTAAAGCTTCTTCTATTGTAGATGACGCTTAATCAATGACCAAATCATCATTTATCTAGAAGTTTGTTACTAATGAAGGTTATTGTTTTTCGAATTGTTATCATATTTTACTTATAAATTTACAATACATTTGTCATTATATTTTACATATTATTTGATGGTACACTGGTTCATCAGACAACATATACTGAGAAAGTCTTGAAAAGTTTCAACATGGATACAACTTATCCACTCAGTACTCCCATGGTTGTAAGGAATCTTGAAAATAATCCTTACCATCCCGAACAAGAGATTAACGCGCGGGTTACAATCACCTTGCTTACTCTAGCCTTTGAAAGCTTCTTCTTCCCATACTCTATCCAAGGGTTCTATCTATAGCTTACTTGCTTGCATGGGAGATAGGGGTTGCTTATTGTCCCATTACTTACGATTATCCCTAGGAACTTTGAACTAAAACTGATGACTGACTTGAACAAGAGTATAGATTTGTAGGGGTGCTGATTTGGATTTATGTTGTGCCGTAGATCCATTGTCATCAAGTTATCAACATCCATTCTTAAATATGTTGGTATTTTTTGCCTTTGGATTGATTTTCGAATTGTAATGTACTAATGTTTGTATTTGGATTTGTAATGTTTTGGATTTGTATTTGAATTTGTAATGTTTTGGTTTTGGATTTGTATTTGGATTTGTATTTGGATTTGTAATATTTTGGTTTTGGATTTGGATTTGTAATGTTTTGGATTTATTTGTATTTGGTTATTTGGATTTGTATTTTTTTTAACAGATATTTTGGATTTGTATTTAGATTTGTTAATTTTGTGCTAAAAGGTCCAAATATTATTAATTTTTTTGAAAAAAAATTAAAACCAGTACAAAAACCAGCGCAAAGCCGAACAAAAAAGGCCTAAAACCGGCCCAAAGCCCAAATTAAAAAGCAGTTTTCAAACCGCCAGTTAGAAAATTATAACTGCTAACCGACGGTTATACAAATAACTGCTAACCACATAAGCGGAATGGTCGTTAAAATTCAATAACCATCTTAGGCGGTTGCAGCGTAGCTGCTTGTACAACCCAAATTTTTATACTTGCTGAGCCTATGGGCTTATATTTTTTCTTCAGCAAACGTAGTGATTCTATAATTGCTTAGATAATAAGTTGTTTGTTATGACAAATTGTTTGTTATTTTGCAGATCTTGAAGAATGTGAATCAAAAGGTGACATGTCACCAAACCAGAAACTGTACCAATAGTGTTAGAGTCAAAAATAAATGTTGCGGAGTGTGGTAGTATATTATGATCCAAAGTGTACCACATGACTTAAATACAATCTTAACCATGTGTATATAAGCTCTTGAACACGTTCTTCTTGCAAGTCAATTTCAAGGGTGAGTTCTACTAAATGTTCGTATCAATATTCCATCTATTCAACAAGCATTGTTGACTATTGTATAAAGATTTGGCTTAGGTATTTGTTGAAACTTAATTTTACTATCTCTTTCTTATAAAAAATTTTAAATTACATTTCGACTGTTAAAAAAGTTACAACATGGTTAAGATTGTAAATATGTATGGATAAATATGGTTTAATTCAGCCTTGTTCAATAGATTGAATTAGTATATATGCTGACGTGACCCTCGACATCTCGAATTATCGCTCAAATACCCATCTTCCGGTTGTCTTTGTCCACAACCGTATCCCAATTGACCTTTACAAAACCTTCCAATGGGCCTTACCACCTCTGGTTCGTGGTAGGGATAGCTTCTGGGCGACTCCCATGGCGAGGGTTAGCACAATGGTATGCCTCGAGTGAGTCTAGAGCCTTACTAAAAATAAGGGAAGGATGGCTGAAAATTCCCCCATGGACCACCCCATTCCAGTGAAACCATAAGGTTCACGCTACCACCCTGCTATAAGCTCCATATCACTAGGCTCCATATCTCGTTGTAGGGACTCTATAATGGCCACAAAATCCTCATGCTCTATACTTCTTTTTTGGATCTTCCGCTCGCACAAACTCCAGACATCTTTAGCAGTCCCTTACCCCCATAAAATGTGACATGTAGTCTCCGCAGCAAGTCTACAAGAGGGCAAAGAGGGTTTTCCATGATTTTCCTTCTGAAGAGATTAGCTTTAGTTGGAAGCGCATTTATGCATGCCCACCATATAAACACCTTTACAGTATGCGTCACTTTCATTTTCCAGAGGCTCTTCCATAGCAAACAGTGTTGTCGCATACGAGAACATTCGCCTTTTGTCAGGGCTATCTTGTCCATTTGTAGATGGTAAGCACTACGAATTGAAATTCCCCATTAACTATGACAGTCTAGATCTGTTTGTCATTGCACCTATTTGCCTAGAGGAATTTGGCAAATGATGTCAGGATTGTGCCTACCAACCAAAGAACTTACTAGAGAGGAGTTCCTTGCATTAGTATTCTGATCAATAAGTTCTGAAACATATGCCTTGTCATGTAGCCCTTGTCTCGGAAAGACGCAGTGTGCGATATGTTGGGATAGCCATTATGGCCCCTAATCTTTGATACAATTGACATACACCTTTTTAATGAATTGTTTGAGATATGGTAGTGAGACGAATCTACTAATTAATCTTTCTTGTTCATATATTTATTCAAATGCTATACCAGGAGCTCAGGCATTCGGCTAGTACTATTGAAAAATGGCTTCCTTCTAACGCATACATGCAGCCATTAACGGAGAACCCGGAACCCCAACGCATACAAAATTAGCATGATTGAACGGCTTAATTAATTAACGACATCATTTTGCCATATGTTTCATGTGAAGTGTTACAAAATCATTTTTTTAAAAAAAATTATATATATGCATGGTACAATCAGGTGATTATCACGTACATGACATGTATGAGAGTGACTACCAATCCCATCTTGGCATACCAAATAAAAGGTACCCATTTCTTAGTTGGTTTGAAGATAAAAATCTGATTATTTTGGATATTTGTTACGTTTCTAAGGTTATGTTTGGTACATGGGAAAAAAAAAAAAAGAAAAAAAAAATTTGAAAATGGAAGAATTTGAAATAAAATTTATACTCTACTTTTTTAACAACAGCAGCGTAAGCCAAATCCATTGCTAAAACCCTCCCACCAACCAATGACAATCATTTAACTCCCTTCACATGTTCAACCAACCACATAAAGAGGACCGAAAAATCAGAACAATATTTTTTGCGCAGACGGTATATTCTACACAGCTTCATCGATCATTTAGTGGACCAACCTATTTCTCCTATATTTATATAGTAAAAGAAAAAAAAAACTATATAACTTTAATGTGCCCACTAATAGTGGAGAGAGTCTGCGGTGGCAGGAGCAGTGGCAACCTTGATATTTTCGTATGTGGAAAGGGGCATTAACGTACTTGGGAGGCTACTTAAACCCCTACAAGCCCAACAAAGTTCGGAAACATCGAAACCAAAAGAAGAAAATTAAAGAAGCATGAAAACCCAACTGCCTGAACTCCTCCTCTCCCTCCTCTGCGCAACATTACTCTTCCACCTCCAGCCAATCCCAGCCGTCGGAGAGCCCGAGCCTAATGGCACAACAAACGCCATAGATTTCATCCGTACGAGCTGCGGCACAACGTTGTACCCGGACATCTGCTACACCTCGCTGTCCCGCTACGCCAACGCCATACAACAAAACCCGGCTCGGCTGGCGAAAGTAGCCATGTCCGTGAGCCTAGCCAAGGCAAAGCGCATGGCCGCCTACGTGTCCAACATCTCCCGCCAAGCCGACTACGGCGCCGACCCCCGAGCCTCGGCGGCGCTACACGATTGCTTCACCAACTTCGGGGACGCCGTGGACGAGATCCGCGGATCGCTGAAGCAGATGCGCCAGCTGAGCGGCGGCGCGGGAGCTGAATCGTTCAGCTTCCAGATGAGCAACGTGCAGACGTGGATGAGCGCGGCGCTGACGGACGAGGACACGTGTACTGACGGATTCCAGGACGTGAGTGACGGTTCCGTGAAGACGGACGTGTGTGATCGGGTGGCGAGGGCCAAGAAGTTCACGAGCAACGCGCTTGCGTTTGTGAACAGTTACGCTGCCAAGGGCACGCCTTGATCACGATGGGCTTGCTTTTGTCTACGACCGTTTGTGTTTTTCAGTGAAGTAGAACAGATTAGCGTGAGACCACGCGCGTTTTATGTTTTTTGAATGTCATCAGTTATGTATATTTTGGCTTTTCCTTTTCTTTTCTTTTTTTTTTTTAATTAATTTGGTGTGCTTGTTCCTTCTTTCGTGAATGAAAGAAAGAGAAGGAAGCTTTTTTAAAAAAACAAAAAACAAAAATTAAAAAACAAAAAACAAAGAAGAAAAAAGAAAAAGAATTTTTTTTTTTACTTGAAACTGAGTTAGTGCTAAAAGTCTCAAAGTGGTTGAGCCTCTCTCTCTGATCTATCTCTTTCTCCTTGTATGTGTAGTCAAAATGGCAACCGTTTTTGGATCACTTTTCTAACCGTCCTCTGTGAAATACTGCAGAGCACTTGTGAACTAATTTGTCCACATCAATCCGTATTTGTGTTAGTCACACAAGGTGTGGACGTTACGATCAGCTGTCTACGTCCACTCTCTCTCTGTACGCTCGTTTGGTGTGGACGTTACGAGCTGTCTACGCCCGCTCTCTTTCTGTACGCTCGGTTGGTGTGAGAGATTTGTGCGGAGTATACACATTAGTCTAAACAATAATGTTAGTGTCGAATTAAATTTTTAAGTTAAGTTTAGTACGTAGAATAACTATTTTATTTAAAAAAAAAAAAAATTATGGCCTATAAGATAATGAATATTTTAAATTTATCTTTATCATAGACTCTAACAATAAGATTGGTAGGGAATAGGCTACCAACTAAGCCCAAGTGATCAGTGTTGCCCCAGTACCGCTCAGGCCTATTGAGGAATCAGGGCCCAACCCCATGTCCGGTCCTTCAAAGACGATCAACAATCTGAGCATTATCTAGCGCTTGATCTTGATATCATGAGAAAAAAATGATACTTTTACAACCCCTCCCACTCAATTCTCACACAACCTTCTCACATTGTGTGGGTCCCACATGTAGGACCCACACAATGTGAGAGAAGGGTTGTGTGGGAGTTGGGTGGGGGTTGTAAGGGAAACATTACACTATCATGAAAGGGTAAGACCGCAACCCGGTCTACGAAGTCCCGTCAAGATGACTAGAGCCGCATGAACTGGGTATCTTCAAACCCTATTTCGTATCCGGTCATTAATTGTAGAGTACGGGTGATGCCCTTTTTGACAAGTGACAATACACAGATAAGATTGATGTCCCATTGGCACTTGAAGACCATGTCCAAAGTCCTTATAGTGATTGAGATTTGACAATAGCCTTCTTACCACTTGGTTGCACGGTTTGCTAATACCCAAAGATCACCCCCATCAGCGGGCCGTCGATCGGTAGTCACAACATGGTAAAGGAATGATCTTCGGTTCCATCCCTAGCGATCGCCTCACTAAACGCATGTAACTGGGGCTCAACACATTCAAATCATCGTTCCTTGAGTCGCCAAATGATGGGGATGTACATGTCACATCGGTCCAAGTAGACCTCGAGTCCACCCAAAGCCTTACACATAGGGTGTTGGAATCTGCCCCTCTACCGACACGTGGCATCTGGTCACATTGAATGGCTACATCATGTTCCCAATTTCGAGACTTCCAGGACGGAGAAATCAACTTCACTTGCAATATGAACACTATATAAAGGGAGACACCAATGTAAAAAAAGATAGAAAAAATTCCCATTGATATTTTCTAAAAAAAAAATAAAAAATTCAAAGCATGTTAACTTAAACATCAAAGTATCTTTGGCTATGGCCAAGGAACCAATGACATTTTTCTCGTTTTGCATAGGCAATACCAACGGTGCAAAAAGAAGTCCCATCTCAACCTTGTTGTCCCTCAAATTGTTGAGTATCGCATGTCTTCACGGGAAAAGTGTCTCAAAAATTGCACCAACAAAGATTATTCTATTACGATAATACCTTCAGTCAGGATGTGGTGTAAAACTCATCTTTTACAGCATCCAATAAAAAAAATGACACATCAACTAAAAACATTAAATATAATAAGCATTAAAATACCAAATCTTATGAGGAAACCTATCGACAACAAAAGAGACAATTTCCCTTTCAAGAGACCTACCGGATCTATAAGAAAAAAAATCCATCACCTTCTTTGCCGGAATCTGCCCAAGCCCACCACCCAAAGCCACCGCCCAATTCTTTGTGTGTTGTTTAATAAAATGGGTTGTGGATATGTTGTTGTTTTCGGCCTCAATTCTCTATTTGCAACAATCTTGGTCTATCTCCCTCAACAATATATTCTTGTACTATTTTATCATCTCGGCTGGCCAACAAGTTAGTGAAACATAAAGTTTCTTGGGACAAAGTATGTTCCCCCAAGTCTGAAAGTGGTCTTGGGATTAGAAGGCTTGATGTTTGGAATTGTGCTGCCATGCTTAACCATATGGAATCTGTTTACTCAAGTCGGTTGCTGGCAAGTTGCTTGATACTTATGGTTTTTGGATAGTATATGATTCTGGAATTAGCATTGATGCTAAACTGTCTGCTGTTCTGCGGAATGGGAATTGGATATGGCCTCCTTCTCGATTGGAAGTGTTGGTTGATATTCAGAGCCAACTTTCGAGTATTGCCATTGGTGTAGCTAATATTCCTGTGTGGAAATCAAGAAAGGGAGTTTACTCATGTTCGGAGACTTGGAATACTCTTTGGACTAAAGCTCCTGAGGTCCCTTGGTGGCAGGTTGTGTAGTTTCCGTTGACCATTCCTCGAGATGCTTTCTTGTTATGACTTGTGTTTAGGAATGCTCTTACTGTCAAAGATCGGATTTGTGGCTAGGGATTTATTGGAAACTCCTTATGTCGGTGTTGTTATGGTTGCCAGGAATCTATTGATCATTTGTACGTCTAATGTAGTATTTGTCGAAGGGTTTGGAGTCATTTGATGGCTGCTTGTTTGATATCTAACCCTTGTGTTGACTGGGATGATGTCTTGGAATGAAGCTGCAAATTGAAAGGTAAAAGTTTACAGAATACACTTTGTAAACTTTGTTTGGCAGCAACTGTATACCATATTTGGAGGTTGAGAAATGACCTTTGTTATGGTAATATTCCTTTGACCGAAGAGGCCCTCGTTGATCGGATTAAAGGGGAGGTAAGGACTTGGGTTATGTCTAGTAGGAAGTCGAAGAATTCCTTTGGTCGGCTGTCACAGCAGTGGTGTTTGTAATCCTAGTTTGATTGTCTGTTGTTTTTGTTTTCTGTTGGTTGGTGTTCGGTGAGTGTAGATTTGAGCTGTATTGTTTTGGTTCGGTTGTTAGCTCTTGATGAGTATTAAGTATTGTTCCCTTGTTTGTTGGGTGTATCCAGTGTTTACTGGAGTAATGTAATCTGTTGTGTTTGGCTTATAAATGCTTTGATTCGTCTAATAATAATAATAAATAAAAAAAAAAAAACAAGTTAGTGAAACCAAAGAATTATTTCTTTGCCTTCTTGTTTATATGGTATTGCTTTCCTTCGCGATGGCAATGTCAAAAAGGAATGGTTCTTTGCTTTTATGTGATCATGTTTTTTGGGCTTTTGGTTCATGATACAAATGCAACCAGAATGAAATGGCCATTTCAATTTTGTAAGATTGATTGTAACCTTACAAAATTTCTTCATCCGTCCGCTCAAAAGTTACAAATAAAATCAACCACCGAAAAAAAAACCCAACCACAAGCAATTGCGCCACCTACAATCAAAACAAAACCTATTTCTAAAGAAAGAAAGTAGAGAGAGAGAGAGATAGAGAAGGCACGAAACTTCACCTAAACGACAGTGGCTTAGGGTGGTGGCCTTCGATAGTGGCTTTCGGCGGCAGCGGCATTGAGTTGAGGAGGTGGTGAGTTTTTTAAGGCTAGATCCAGTGACCGACGCTGGGGTTTTTTGAAAGAGAAAATCGGAAAAGTGCATTTTTGTTGATTGATTTTTTTTTTTTTTTTTTTTTTTTTTTTTGATAAGATCTTGTACTTGCATGTTTATTATACGTGGTGTTTTTAGATAGTTGCCGGCCTTTTATAAGTGGTTGTAAAAGCTCATTTTTACAACCCATCCGGATGAAATGGGCTCTTTTCTATTACCCCTTCTCTCATTGTTAATTAATTTTTTTTTTTTAATTATTTTTTATATTGTAACCTATGTTTGTTACATCTACCTCTCTGGTTTATACTTTATACTTTGGAATAATTTCATTAAAAGATCTGCTATCAGATCGCGATGCAACTATTAATTGTTTTAGTAAAGTATAAACCAGAGAAAAAAAAAAAAAAAACTATTTTTATTATTTTAGTGAACAACGTACAATCATGATTGTCGACGCGACCAACAAACCACCTGAGTTTGAGGACCCGTAGCGATCTTGACCAACCACGAATCAGGCATCATAGTAAGGCCAAGATTTGGTATGATTTTGTTCCAATGTGACAGGGCTCCCCATTTGCTTCAATTATGATGTTTCTTTTCTTTTCACTTTTAATTGTTCCTTTTAGAAAGAAAGAAAAAAAAAAAAAATAATAATAATGCATGTAGATTTAAGTGGTTCAGTACTCTTGCTTTAATGTCGAATGACTCGAATTGAATCGGGATATATATTTTAGTGTCACATTCAGTCAATTTATAATAAGCAAAACATCCTGATGAGGATGAGCCGCTTTTTAAGCCACCGGTCAAAAATTAAAAGAAATATATGCGATCAACTTTTTGGTTGATACAACTTGTGCAATTTATTTAAAGTTTTCAAAGCAATTACTTTAGGCATAAAAACAAATGGAAAAGGAAAATATTGTCTATTATTAATGTCCCAATTTGCATTTAATCCATAGCTTTTATTAGAATATATGTTTTTCATATTATGTTGATACTAACATATTTTCCATTTAAAGTTTGAATATAATCAAATCTCAGAGCATACTTTTATTTTCTCACATATCACAATTTTCGTATAAAAAAGAGACATTCGTATTGTAATCAAAAATAAAGTCAATAAGCATTCAAAATTTTCTTATAATATTAACACTATTGTACTATTAACCTGGCCTCCTCTCTCTCTCTCTCTCTCTCTTTCTCTCTCTGATATTTTCTTTCTTGAGAGCTCCCCAGTGAGTATGGCTTTCATCGGGAGGGGGGTGACCTCACGCCTCTCTCCTCCCAATGGTGATTTTTCCTCTGGCTCCTCGTGAGCCAAGTTGATTTTTTTGTTTCCCCTGACTTATTCTAGTGGGGATAAATTTCTCCCAACTAATAGGATTGTAGAGTTTTTGTTCCCCCTGACTAGATCCGGTGATGGATGTGATTCTCCTGGCATTTAGAGCTATGGAGTTTGTTCATTTTGCTTCTTCTTCTTCTTCTTCTTTTCTTTTCTTTTCTTTTCTTTTTTTTTTTTTTTTTTTTTTTTTTTTTTTTTTTTTCTCTTATTCTCGTTCTCTGGCAGGAAGGTTCATCTTTAGACGTCCGGTAGGGGATTATTGTTATCACTCGTGTTGCCGGTGGAGGGTATGGCCGGACTTCATCTTTTCCTCTATTTTTTGATGCCAGATCTTCGCTTTTCCACCGACTTCTGAGAGACACGCCCCCCTCAGATGGGTCCATCGTCGACTTCTGGTCCTGCCGTCATTTGCATCGGTTGTGTGGTTTACCAGTGACTGGCACGTGGCCGTCACACGCCAGGGAAGTTTCCTTCTTGCGCTGTGCGTGATAGTCACGCTTCGCCTTTTTTCGCCGTGGAAAGGTGGCGACAGGAGACGGGGAGGTCGATCTGCTGTTGGGTAGCTCCAAGGGAGACGCGTGCCTTACACGCGCCGGTCTCCAGTTATGACAAAGCCTATACTGCTGGCTTAGGTGATTTTTCTGTTAGATGTGTTTGTGTATTCCTTTATTTCTATGTACAGTTTGCCTATGTATAACTCAAATTTTATTAGAATTTTTATTGTAAGGGGGCTTAAATTAATTCTAGTGAGATTTGTGATTTTACCTAAGCAACTGTTTTTAAGTCAGATCATTCTAGCTTAGAGTGTTGGGAGTCTGTCCCTTAATTCTTAAATTGTATGCTTTCGAGCTTTCTAATATTAATGATAGCACATACTATTTGTTCCAAAAAATAATAAAAAAAAGTCAATAAGCATTCACACCAACCCAAATTCTGTAAAGGCTCATAAGCCCCCTCTCTCTCTTCCCTATTTCATTTATTGTCAATTTGTACAACCCTAATAACGACTATAACCTCTACGTTGCGACGTATTACGAAATGGAATGGGAATTGCCCTAAAAATTTTAGGATATTTTATTAAGTATATATTTGTTTAAAATCTTAGTTATTATATTTAAATTAAATATGTTCAATTTTTTCTAATTTTGCTTCAGGGTTTTTAAACCATCAAACATAATTTTCAAAAATAAATTATTTCGTGTTGATAATTTTTCAAAAAATTACACAATTAAACGAGCCATTAAAATTATATCTGCAGCATCTACGTATATATATAAAACGTGAGAAATCCACCATAATTTATTCCACTTGATTAGTGGGAAAAAAAAAAAAAAAAAAAAAAAACCATGTTATTCCACTTTTTGGGCCACCATAGCGTAAATGAGATAACGAGAACAAGAAAACACAAGTACAAATTAACAAAGACAAATAAAAGTAGCTGGCTTCTTGTACTCTTTCTATCTTCTTTTCTTGTTTGTAGTGCCCTCTTGCTTTCTCTTGTATCGATCAAAAAAAAAAAAAAAATATTAAATTAGTTGCCATTTAAAATTCAGTCACCTACTCTTCGGACTTCGGAGCTCGTTCAATATGATGCGAATAAGTGGGGCATATGATAGGCATATCGTATTAACCTCTAAACAAATGAAGCTTGGGGTAGGTTTGAGACTGTAATTTCATAAATAAAAATATGGTTTTAAATTAAAATCGTAGGAAATGAATTTTTTAAGAATTATATTCTTAAAAAATTATTATTTGAAAACACATAAAATTTATTTTTTCAAATCGCAAGTAAATGAATATATTAAAAAAAAATGTAGAATTTTAAAGTCTAACTATGACTTAACCAAACGTTTAACTGCGTGTTTAAAAATCAAATTTTCAAATTGTGCATTTTGAAATTGTAAAATCAAATGAACTTTGAGATTTCAAGTAGAATTTTTTTTTTCTTTTTTTTTAATGGATTAAAATTCTTTAGAGTTCATAGTATTCCATCAAGTAAAATTCTTCAATTCATGGTTTGATGTATCATGCAGGTATAGGAAGTTGATCGTGACATCTTCTAGGACCGGAATATTCACATGGGGACTTACAGCTATAGCTGAACTAACCAATAATTCCTCCAAGTAGTGAGTGTGAGTGCATGAGAGAGAGACAATGGCAACCATGAGATAAGAAACGAGGGAAACACTATCAGAGCATTCTAGTGAGAGCATATTTTTACTGGACTCTCTACATTTAGTTTTATTTTACAATTTGACAAAAAAAAATTATATAATAGGCTTTTTAGTCGATGTTAAATAATAAATATAACATCGGTAAGAATTCATCTTTAAATGTAAAGAGTCCAAAAAACAAAAGTTAACTTTTTTAATATTATTTTCTCCTTATGCACAGCTATGGTTTGAATCGAAGTTGTAATTGAGCTGAAAAATTAAATTCTGATAGTTAGTTTCACTAATAAAAAATAATATTTAGAGAATTTGTTATTTAATAGATTTGAAAAGTGGCTAGCTTAATAGTTTTTTAAAATTAAATTTAGAGAAAATTTGAAGAGCCCATTTAAAATGCTCAAAGCATTCATAGTAGTCTTACCAAAATAACTTATACTTTGATGAAAACATCCAAAAACTATTCATAGCAACCTCACCAGTTTAACCCAAATTTTTTGGTAAATGAATAGTACTTACCAAATCATTAAAATCTATAAAAATTGTCACTTTCTTTTTCTTTTTCTCTTTTTTCTCTCTCTCTCTCTCTCTCTCACACACACACACACACACACAAATCAGTCTTTGCACAACCCCTTTAGAAAAATACAAATTTTCACAAATATGACCGTTAGGATAAGACAAATATTCATAAATATGACCGTTACCAAAAAACAAAATTTTGAAAATATGACCATTAGAATAAGACAAACATTCAAAAAATATTAAATAGAGAAAGAATAAAGAAATCTGAAAAAGTATTATTTAAATGGAATAATAATAGTGAATAGTTAAAATAGTGAGGCTACTGGGAGTGCTTTAAAAAAATGGCTCACCAGAATAAAGAAAATTAATTTTTAACTATTTTGACTAGTAAAAATAGTGGGGCTACTAAGAATGCTTTTTTATTTTTGGGATAATTGAACTGTTGGTCTTTGGGGTTGGCCATAATTATTTTTCATTCTCTGTGGTTCAAAAAGTTCATGGAGGTCCTCGTGGTAAAAAATAATTACGAATCACTCCCTAGACGAATTTTCCATCCACCAGGTTAACAAATTTCGTTAGTCAGCTACGTCACATCCAATAGGAAGCCGACACATATTCATTATAATAAAAAAATATAAATATTTATTATTTTTTTTTTAAAAAATAAAACAAAAGGGTGGCTACCCACCCCTAGGTGCTGGGGAGGCCACCCCTAAAATCTTTTGGTCATTGAGGCCACCCCCAAAGGCGGCAGCCACCCCTTTGTTTTATTTATTATTATTATTATTTTTTTTTATAAAAAAAACAAATATATATATATATATATATATATATATTGTAATGGACACGTGTTGGCTTTCTATTGGGTGTGACGTGTTTGACTAACAGAATCTGTTAACTTTTAGATTAAAAATGTGTTCAGAGACTGATTTGTAATTATTGTTTATCATGGAGACCTCCCATAAATTTTTTAACCTATAGAGAATGAAAAATAATTATGGTCAATTTCAAAGACTAATGATACAATTATCCCTTTATTTTTAGCATCTATAGAAATTTGAAAAAAAAAAAAGAAAAAAAAAAAAAGAGAGTTAACAAGCTGTCTTCTCTATGTCAATTTTACCTCTTGCCAGATATCCTCATCAAATATCAAGAGCCAAAAAATGAAAGCAGTTGCTTATTTAAACATTTTTTTTTTTTTATTTCATCTCTCTCCCCTTTTCCTCTTTCGCGCCATGAGAGAGATGAAGATGTGGGTTTTCGCAGAGAATCAGAAATGGGTTCCGAGGACCAAAACAGTGCATTCTCGGAAGTGAAACCGGAAGAAGACCGGATCCAGATCAAGAAAGAATAAAAAAATATTTAACTAAAGTAGAGAAAGAGGTAGAGACTTTGATTTTTTATTCATTTGAAAAATGGCTCTCCAAAATAGAAGAAAGATTAGTTTTTCTCCTCAAATTCAGAGAAACTTGGAGGAGCTCGATCGCAAGAATACTCTCAACCTAAAATGAGGTCTTAATGCGACAATTCAATGGGAACAGGCGAAAAGCAGATGCATTATTAAGAGTACGTGCATGTGACCAAAACAGACTGTAATTGGTGCATAATGTTGGGAGGATACTTTGGCAATTTGTGTATGAAGTTTTGGATTTATCTGGGGAAATAAGCTGCATGTGAAATGAAACGACTAGAGTTGCTGAAAAGAATGTGACGCAATCGTACACGAGACTTGTATTCATGCCGCAAAACAGCTCGTTTTGGGGTCACGAGATGCACAGCTATTTGCTTCCATCTCCTAATCAAAATCTATGGGCCCCCAAAGGAATCTCCTTCCTGAAAAATACAGCAAACGGATTGTTCTTGTTTATGGCCAAGCTTTTTCCCTGAGCTGTTTCTTTTCTGAGCACAGTTGGACTTATTATTTTAGGGGGGCCAGGAAAATGACTTCTTCGCCAATATAACAAATCAGCCCCTAGCCTGCATGTTTCTTGCTCTAATAATAACAAAATCTTGTTATTGTGGACTAGAAACCTTATGTGTCATAGATTCAAATCCACCTGAAGACAAAAGGGTTCAACTAAAGATCCAACACAAGTTCAGTTAGATTTTGCTTTCTCAAAATAGGTCCCAAAAAGGTTACATTAATTAATGCATCTGATACAGCTAGAGGCTGCAAACCTGATATATTTGTTTTATAACACCAGATAAAGCTTAAAACTGTAGAGAAAGGGAATTATCGTAAGAATAGGATTAGTTTTCTGTCAAATGTAGTCTACCTTGTCGGGATTTTCTCTTCTAATTTGTGTCGGATACAAGTTTAACTTAAATTTAAGGGATAAATGCATTTTTGTTATATGTGGTTTGATGTTTTGTCACCAGTCTTGCATGGCGAATGGTAGAGGCAGAATTCATACAAGAAGGTAATTCAAAGTATAGAGATTCGTTGTAAGATGCAACACGTGTCGACAGATGCAGAATTATGGGGATAAGATGGGAGCAGATTGTTAATGCGGGCGAGCTGTTTTCAAGATGAAGATAAGGATAAAGCTGCTTAATTACGTGGCATTCAGGGAATGGTTCGTGAGATTGCTAAGCGTCAGCTGGATATGGGCTACAACCAGTTGGGTCAGTTATTACAACTGGGCTAGCTGAACTGAATCTGTTAGTTAGTTGGGCTTGGAATAATTGTATAAAGCAATTTTTTTTTTTTTTTTTTTTTTTTTTTTTTTTTTTTTTTTTTTTTTTTTTTTTTTTTGTAATAGAAAGGTTATGAAAATTGTTAGTCTTTTATAATAGAGTAGTTCTTATACAAGAGGCTGATTTTCGTCGAAGCAAATCAATACTTGTTTCTTCCATCTATTTGATTACAATACAACTTCTTCCATTCAATTCCCTTGTTCTTACTTACAGAATTATCCACAAATAACCCTACGTAACTACAATAGTGTTACAAATTGGTACCATAGCAGTTTTTTCCTTAGAGACGAGACCTGCCATGGCTGGCGGAACAAGAATGAACCAACTAACCAAGAATTTGACTGCATTGAAGAAAACTGTTGAAAGAAATGAGGAAAATATGAGACAAACAAAAGCAGAAAGCAGCAAGAAGTTTGAAGATATTTTGAAGACCATTGCCTCCAGTTTCACTGAGGAGATAAGAGCTCTCAAGCTCCAGTTGAAAGAAGATCGAATAGTCCCAATTGTTCTTGCAAATGGAGGCGTTGACAAGAAAAATTCGGTAGCAATCCACTCTGGAAATGCAAACGATAAGGCACCAATTCAGCCGAATGATCTCTTTATTCAAGTTGAGGAGATATGTTATAAATGGCGGGTTGAAGTATCTAGGAGGGTAGAAATGGGGGGTTGAAGTATCACGAAGGCAGAAATACTGAATTTCATCGACATCCTCATTTGGAGGGCAGGAATGGTGGATTTCAACATCATGCTGGGAGATATGATGGTTGGCAACAACGTGGGAAATTCTTTCCACGATGGCCATTCCACGACGATACTCAAACCTGTTGCAAAATCAAGAAGAAACTTATGCAAGAAGGGAGCATAACAATGAAGATCAGGGAGGCATAACACCAAGGTCAATTAGAGTTGATTTTCCTAGATTTGATGGGAATAATCCATCTAAATGGTTATATAAAGTAGAACAATTTGTAGACTATCCTAATACACCTTATAGACAAATGTTAGGGTTGGCTGCCATTCATATGGAAGGAAAAGCTTTAATTTGGTACCAAGATATGTCGGAATCAAATTTGTTTACTTCATGGGAAGGGTTTGCAAATGCCTTGTTAACTAGATTTGCTCCATCCTCTTATGATGACCCAATGGAGACTTTAATGAGGTTAAAACAATACTCCACTGTGGAGGATTACAAGGGAAAATTTGAGGCAATTAGTAACAAATTAAGGGGAATTTCTGATCATAAAAAGTTGAGTTGTTTCTTAAGTGGTCTTTAAGATAAAATTTGATTGCTAGTAAAAATGTTTAACCCTACTACTTTACTAGAACCTTTCGGGCTAGCTAAAATTCAAGAGGAACGTGTCATCATGGGAAGGAGGAATTATAGGAGTTCTACCATGAATTTCAATAGTTCTAATACACAGAAGATAGAGGTTACTACTGGAAATCAGGCGACAAGTAGTGCACAAAAGGCTTTTGTTCCTGTTCAAAGAGTTTCTCCATTGCAAATGGAAGAGATAAGGGAAAAAAAAAGGTTATGCTATAATTGTGATTCTAAATGGAGTCTAGGGCATAGATGTGTAGCTCTTAAATTGTTCATAATTGAGAGTGTAGAGATTGTAGATACTAAAATTCTAGTGGACAGTATGTTAGCAGTAGAATGCCCGGAGGAAGATCTTATGGAACTTTGTTACAGTGAAGCCAACCTTGAAATTTCCTACATGCTAGCGGATAGTCTCTTCGGCGGAGGGGAAGGAGGGGCTCCCAATGGTAGTGAATGCTTTCTACTCACATAGTCCGCTGCTAGGGATCGGGTACCTACATCAAACACAGATGGATTGTGGATGAAAAGGTTGGCTGGTGTATGACCGATCGTTTCATGGTGTTCGCCCTGTCTAGGCATGGCAGCCATCAAACTCATCATAAATTGAGCGGCATTGGCCCAAAATTGAGCCATGCTGGGCATGGGTGGGGGAGGAGGAGGTGAAGGAGGTGGTGGAGATGGAGGTGGCGTAACACCATCCCCATCATGCACCGGTTCCTTGCCTTAAAGTCGGAGGAGAGGTCTTTATTTAGACGGCATAACTTTGCACAATCACATTGAAGTTAGCGTACAATGTGAGAGTGTAAGAGATGCCACATAAACAAACATAGATTGTATCAAATGCATTAGAACAATCATGCAATGCCCACTAAGAGTATTATTTGAGTTTTCCTATCTTTGTTGTAAGCTTTTAGAATCTTAAGGCTCTTTTGTTATCCTTAGATTCTACCACAACTCTAGACTTCTGCTTTTCCACCTTTCCTAATAACCCTAGAGCTAACTACTTCGATACCATTAGCTATGATGACCCCATTTTTTTTTAATTTTTTTTATACAACATACAAAATGAGTCATCATAGTGGCACGACTATATGTCGCAAAGCCAACATATGGTACATACCCCATAATATGTACCTGATATACAGAGTTGACATCTATGCAGCGGAACACATATAAAAATGATTTGAATAGCAGAAAGCACTCTATAAACATAACTGTTAATTACACAAAAGAGTCATACATAAGACTATCTGTTTAAGGCTTATCAAATATTAATTATATACTCAAAAGACTGTCTGTACAAGTACAAGTATCACAGGCAACACGAGCCATATACAAAAGACTACAAAATGCGAACTACCCTCGAATCCGTGACATATGACCGTCGCGATGAGCTTCAATCATAGCATCCAATACACTAGGCATTTGGGTTTTCTTCTACATCCGCGATACCTGCAGCCAAAGCACAAACATCTATACGGTTGTGGTGTTAGCCACATCCATACATGTGAAAGTATGAGTTCACCACCTCAGCAATATAAAATTGAGGTCTCAGTAGTATAAAACTCACTAAGTTTTCACATAGAACCGACATTTCATTTTATCATTCGTTTTCAATAACAACTACTATTTTGGTTATGAAGATCCTTCCTTTGAAATGATATTGTAGTTGATAAGATAAACACTGATATTTTAGAAACACGTGAAAGTATACTATGTTGCTGTGAACAAATATAAACATTCCAATCTACCGCTTGGAATTGCATATATACATGCCTATCTACAACATATTACTCTTTATTCTAAGTAGCTCAGCCATATACGTATACAATCATTCCTATTTGGGAACACTAGTAGATAAGTACATCTAAGCTGAAAACGAGTGGCATCATGCCTAACTATACAAAGATACAAACATTTTCAAATCTTGGGAAACACGAGTATCTAAGCACAATCCAGCTTGGTGCACATGAAATATCTTATGCAGTCTAGCTGGATATAAATATGCATATGTTCTTTGCCATTAAAACTCATATACATATTAATACGTCTAGCATGAAAACTATTACATATAGTCATGAAAACATCTTAAACACCACAAACAATGCTATTCATGCTCATGTATATTTTTATTTCACCCTGGGACTTGTCCCGACGGCTTCAAGGATATCCTTTCGTGTACACTTAGATAAACATTATGGGGCTTGCCCTGAGGTAGTGAGAGCTTGCAACTCACTCCTACTAAGGACTTGTCCTTCATAAAACTATTAATATTCTATTTACAGCATCAAGGGTTTGCCCTCATGAACTTGTCTGTTTGTGTAATGTTAGAGACTTGCTCGATTCTTATAGTGTCATAGGCATTTCTCTCACATCTATGCTTATGCTTTATGCTTCATTCTCAAATATTGTATACATTTACATTTCATGATCATGCTTTAAACATATACTTTCTCATAAAACATAAACAATTTAACATGTCATTTTCACAATCACAATTTACATAATTTAAATCCCAACCGCAACAGGCATAAAAAACACATTAAAACATATCTCAAATCCTTCTTTCATATTCATAATCTTAAAACACAAAAACATCATCGACATAACTCAACATACTTGAAATTATTGAAGTAATCCAAAACACATTATTAACATCTTGTTGGTTTGATATAAAAACCATCATATCATTTCATTTCTATAAAATACGTAAATCATATAATCTTTTCTTAGTGAGTATTATACTCACTTTGGCTACGTGGATGTTGGGGCTCACTTATGGATTCCTAGACAACGACTTGCAATGCATAACTGTAATTCAACACATTGCACCACATCTTAGTAATTTGAATTTTAAACGTCTCAAATAACACTTGAATCGCTTAAGGGCTATACCCTTGGAATACCCATAGAGTTTTTAGGATTCCAATCAACTACCTAATCACAAATAACACTAACCCATAAGATAATCTTAGGGTTAGGCACTTATAATAACCACTTAGGCAAATACCCAAAAAGTTAAGGTTTTGAAAATCTTACAGAAATTCACCCAAATGCTATCCAGAGCTTGGGGAACGTTTAGGAAGCTCCAAAACCTGCAAAACCTAAAGAATAACAAAGATTAAACTCAAATATCTCAAGATTTAACCCAAAATCTCAAAAGACAAGAGTTTAGAAATTTACCTCAAACCAATCCCTCAAAACATAGATCTCTTCGCTTAGATCTCGTTTCCTAAGTTAGAATTGAGGTATGGGGCTTGAATCTCCAAGAAAAGAGGGTTTTCTATCAAAACCCTAGAGAAAACGGAGAGGAGAAGCAAGACCCGTATGAAAAATGAGCTGAAAATGACTAATTTTCGCTTTATATCTCGTTCTGTCTGGATGGGGTAAGTGGCTGTCCGGACACGTGTGCTAAAATCACTTATGTAGTTTTTGTGGCTGCTGTCCGAACAAGGGTTGTGCCTGTCCAGACACAACCTCTAGGGAATGAATTTTCACTCTTTGGAACTCCCGTCCGGACCCCGTTCTGTGCCCATCCAGACACGACTTCGCAAAACTTGATTTTACGTGTTTTTTAAGCGTTTTCAACATGCTTTCTTACCATTTAATTAACTCTAGTCAATTACTTATTTTAATTTACATTTTAAATATTCAAGTAATGTCTCAAACATTACATGGGTCTTGGAGGATGTGTATGGACTACCGTGCACTAAATAATGAAACAATCAAAGATAAATTCCCAATATCGTTTATTGATGAGCTATTGGATGAGTTACATGGCTCTAGACTTTATTCTAAACTGGACTTGCTGATCTGGTATTTTGTTTACCAAAATATATCAATAATAAAATAAACCACTCGCAATAGAACGAATCCTTGTAGGATAGGGCTATGTTGAGGGTGTCGAACCTCAAGGACTGTATAGGTGTTATTATCAAGCTTTTCAAGATTAAATATAACTTAATTAAAAAGATGTTTGATTTTTGTTTTCTAAAAATAAATGCATAAAAGTAAAAGACATAAATTTAAATAAGTACTGATGAGAGAAAGGATAGGGGATTGATTTCACCACTCACCGCATAACAATGGTCAATCATAATTAACAAGGAAAATTCATACTATGCATGATATAGGGCTCGTCTCACTCGAGTAATCAAGAAATTATCTCTAAAGAATAAGTATAATCCATCTTTGGTTGGCATAGACCGTCCACCTAATCACTAAGTTGGGGTACGACCCGTCTTCTCTACGTATGGATTAGCTACGTCTTTAATAGGATACACACAATCAATGGAATAGTATAACCCATCTTCGGTTGGTACGAATTGTTTACCTAAATTACACTAAACTAGGGTGTAGTACAATCCGTCTTTCCTAGGCATGGCCTATCTAATCCTCTTGATTATATATCAATTAAAACCGTTGTATAACAATCATTCACATAATCACAAAAAATATAAAGGATTGAGTTCAATCAATATAAAAGACTTTCTAAGACAATATACGAAATTCAAAATGATTGAATATAATATCAATTCTCACAGTTATAGAACCATCATGTATATAGAAAATACCAAATTAAAATACAATTAAATCATTGTTACTTGGTACGGGCTACATCAATGCCCTATTAGGAATTTAGCCACTCATCGTGGTGTTAGGATGGCCTCCTGCCATGTTCTTCTCCTCTTCAACTTGTCAGGCCTCCAAGAAGAATTTTCTGTTTAAAGCTAAGCACAAGCACAAGCACAAGCACAAGCACAAGCACAAGCACACCTTCTCTTGAAGCTTAAGGGTCTATTTATAGAGACTAGGAGAGGCCTAGAAGCTCTTGGAATTCCATAAAATTCATCTATTGAGTCCTCTTGTCCAAGTAGGAGATTAAAACTTCAATCCAAGTAGGAAAATAATTCCAAATTCGTCTAGAATTGCGGTCTTTTATTACATGGCCATTTTGGAATAGTAGACGTCAGAATTAGGGAAAATCTATTTCTGACATATTTGTTATATTTTTTATTATCTTTCTAACGCCATAAAGTTTACTAAAATCAGATATCTGAGCCAAAAGTTATGATCAAAACACTGAGACATGTGCCGAATCCAAATTTGAACCCAATCTGATTTTGACTCTTAGTGAAAAAATTCCGATTTAATCCTTCACTTGATTTGATTAAACTTAACCACATCATATACATCTTCTATTATGATTGGTTAAGCTTAAACATATCTTCTAGGTCTTCTCAAAGTGTGCTTTAAGTCCAAAATTAATGGAATTAATTGCATCTTTATTTAAAACCTGAAAACAATAAAACAACACAAAATCAAACAAATAATAATGCCAAAGAATTAACATATGCAAGTTAAGGGGCTTGAATGTGCAACATTCAACGCTTATCACACCCCCAAACTTATATATTGCTAGTTCCTTAACAATACAAAACAAGAAATAAAATTGAAAAACAACAAGATAACTCATTCTTTCGTGGGATATATGATTGCATTTAGCATATGCAACAAGCCTTTTAAATCCATAGGACTCCCTAGTGGACGAGTGAAGTCTCGTGAGGGTTTGCCAGGAATGATACCCACAAATATTGTTCCTACCATGTTATCCTCAAGAGTGCAGTATCATAAAAATAATGATTGTCTTTCATTAACAAGCTTAACAAAATAAACTCCATCTTCACAATTTCGGGGAATTAAAAGTTAAGCTGCTAACATGGCATTATGAGATATCATACTATTCAACTAGTGTAAAGTGAACTTAACACATAGTCATGAGGTTTCAAAACTAATCTCAATCATGAATGGTTCAACACTCATAATTTGCTGGACTCCCAATTTGATAAAACAACCAAGGCATATATATTTATTATTATTATTATTATTATTTTTATATATATGCAGGCTGTGCAATGCTTAGCTCCCTTAAGCTTTCTAATTGACCCATGTAACGAGTGTTAGGTTAATGACTCCCAAACCAGATGGTTTTAGGGCACTAGGTGTAAAACACCCTAAAGACTTGCTAACTCAAGTCAAAAAGGCTAGGAAACTAAACTTAGCCATTTATCACTAAAGGTAAACTTCCACCTTTTGACGCGAATACTCAATGCTTAATGAGGCAAGAAATCTGGTTACTCACTGAAAAGCTCAAAGTGATCTAAATTATTCTTTTTTTTTTTTTTTTTCTTCTTTTTTTCCCAAGGTTATTCCTCCAATAAGTTACCTAGCTGCATCCAAGATATTGATAACAGACATAAGTAATTTCAAATTGCATACCCCACAGACTACGTGCTAGTGTGCTTGTGAGAATCAAATTGAAACAAGTAATATCTCATGCTGCCAAAGAAAATAACAAAACTTCTTAATTCCCTAGTCAAGTGATCATGTGTTCATCATGTTAAACTCACCAAAGAAATACGAATCAAAATTCAAAATCTACAGCATGCTCAAGAATAACATAGCAAAATATTGGACAGTGTTTCGTTCTTTCATACCCCCAAACTTGAATCACACATTGTCCCCAATGTGTTTATAGAATTGAATATAACAGTAAGAGGATAGAAATACCTGAATGAGCAGATATAGGGCATATCATACCCTCAAACTAAATTGCAAAAACACATCCTGAAAAAGAGAGTGATATTCCAACTAAATACCAGTAAAGTGCAACACATTGTTGTAAAAATATAATCTAAGAATGAAATAACAATGGAGAAGATAAACTTGGAAAGAGATCATGTACCCTGGCTTGATGGAGGACTCGAGCGCACAGGGCCTGTGCTCGAACCTATGAAGCTGACTCATTTAGTCAAAATATGTGGGATCCGTCAAGTCAACGGAATCCACATCCTTGATGCGCTCAATGCTCTCTGACCTTTAAATTTAAATTTGAAGCACCAATCTTTTCTTCTCTTGGACCAAAGAGAATAATTTTTTCCTCCAGAAAGGTAATTCCGAATGGCCGCATATTGAGGTAGATTCTTCTGAGTATTCTCAAACAGTTTCTCATCCGGAAGGGAATCATGAACTGGAGTAAAGAGGGGAGAATACACAAGGAAGTTTTCTACCTCGATGGTCTCTTTTTGCTCTTCTAACAGCCTTAACAAACTACTCTCCTGACCTCTTAGTAAGTCGTAAACAATAGAGGCTCAGGGTTCATATGGCGTCTCGAGAATAAGTGTAGATGATGAAGGAGCCTCAACGCTTACTTCCTCGCCTTTTGCCCGATGTAGAGCTTGTGGGGCCTCAATTTGCTCCTCCTTCCTCTTTTCCACGTGAGTTTCGACCACTTCTCCATTCTTCATTGTGATGATGGCTTGCTCATGATAAGAAGTATTCTCATCCACCATGTAGTGTCCATCAAGATTGGCCACCGATTGTCTTTGAAGCTTTTCTTCTTCTATTTGATTTGCCATCTGCTTCATCTGAACTTCCATCTTGGCTATGGATTGAGAGTGAGAGTTCAATGTCTGACTGAGAGAGGTCAAAGTCTGACCCCGAGATTTCATTGTCTGTTCCATATTGCTCATAAATTTTAACATCTGATCTTGAAAATTAGAATCCAACTGAGGAGATGGTTCAACCTGATGGTACAATTCATGAAATTGTGGAGCATAATTTTTAGGAGCTTGAGCTTGCCACGAGATATTAGATTGGTTGCTCCATGCCGGGTCATCAAAGTAATGGTCATTCCTCGGTCTAGAGAACTATGTTAATATTCTCATAAGAATAGTTAGAAAATTGTCATGCAGTACGACAATCTTTAACATGGTGATAAGGACTATAGCAATATGAACATGTTCCACGGGGTGTTGGAATGCCTCCCCACATGAACTAAATTGACAAAAAAAAAACCAAAAAAATAAAAATAAAAGAAAATAACAAAAGAAAATAAAATAAAAGAAAAAAATTGAAAAAAAAATAAAATAAAAATAAAAATAAAGAAACCAAAATTAAAATGAAATAAAATAAAATAAACAAAAAGAATCAAGTTAAATTCAATCTTTAAAACTTAATAACATAACCATTTGCAGTCCCCGGCAACGGCGCCAAAAATTGATGTGGTCTTTTGTTTACCAAAATATACCAATAATAAAATTAACCACTCGCAATAGAACGAATCCTTGTAGGATAGGATTATGTTGAGGGTGTCGAACCTCAAGGACTGGGTAGGTGTTATTATCAAGCTTTTCGAGATTAAATATAACATAATTAAAAAGATGTTTGATTTTTGTTTTCTAAAAATAAATGCATAAAAGTAAAAGACATAAATTTAAATAAGTAGTGATGAGAGAAAGAATAGGGGATTGATTTCACCACTCACCGCATAACAATGGTCAATCATAAATTAACAAGGAAAATTCATACTATGCATGATATAGGGCTCGTCTCATTCGAGTAGTCAAGAAATTACCTCTAAAGAATAAGTATAATCCATCTTTGGTTGGCACGGACCGTCCACCTAACCACTAAGATGCGGTATGACCCGTCTTTCCTAAGTATGGATTAGCTATGTCTTTAATAGGATACACACAATCAATGGAATAGTATAACCCATCTTCGGTTAGTACGAATTGTCTACCTAAATTACACTAAACTAGGGTGCGGTACAATCCATTTTTCCTAGGCATGGCCTATCTAATCCTCTTGATCATATATCAATTAAAATCGTTGTATAACAATCATTCACATAATCACAGAAAATATAAAGGATTGAGTTCAATCAATATAAAAGACTTTCTAAAACAAGATATGAAATTCATAATGACTGAATATAAACATTAATATCAATTCTCATAGTTATACAACCATCATGCATATAGAAAATACCAAATTAAAATACAATTAAACCATTGTTACTTGGAAATGGCTATATCAATGCCCTATTAGGAATTTAGCCGATCATCGTGGTGTTGAGATGGCCTCCTGCCATGTTCTTCTCCTCTTCAACTTGTCAGGTTTCCATGAAGAATTTTCTGTTTAAAGCTAAGTACAAGCACAAGCACAAGCACAAGCACAAGCACAAGTACAAGCACAAGCACAAGCACCAGCATAAGCACACCTTCTTTTGAAACTTAAGGGTCTATTTATAGAGACTAGGAGAGGCCTAGAAGCTCTTGGAATTCCATAAAATTCGTCTATTGAGTCTTCTTGTCCAAGTAGGAGATTAAAACTTCAATCCAAGTAGGAAAAGGATTCCAAATTCGTCCAGAATTGTGGTATTTTATTATAGGTCCATTTTGGCATAGTAAACGTTAGAATTAGGGAAAATCTCTCTTGAAAATATTTGTTTCATTTTTTATTATCTTTCTAACTCCACAAATTTTACTGCAATCTGATATTTGAGCCAAAAGTTATGATCAAAACACTGAGACATGTGCAGAATCTAAATTTGAACCCAATCCGATTTTGACTCTTAGTGGAGAAATTCCGATTTAATCCTTCACTTGATTTGATTAAACTTAACCACATCATATAGATCTTCTATTATAATTGGTTAAGCTTAAACATATCTTCTAGGTCTTCTCAAAGTGTGCTTTAAGCCCAAAATTAATGGAATTAATTGTATTTTTATTTAAAACATGAAAACAATAAAACAACACAAAATCAAACAAATAATAATGCCAAGGAATTAATATATGCAAGTTAAGGGGCTTGAATGTGCAACATTCAATGCTTATCACTTGTGATCCGGTTACCATCAAATCCGAGTTAAACCAGAAGACATGCCTAAGACAGGATTCAGGACTCATGAGGGTCATTACGAGTTCTTAGTCATGCCCTTTGGTTTGACTAATGCTCAATCAAATTTTCAAAGTTTGATGAATGACATCTTTCGACCATACTTGAGGAAATCTATCTTAGTCTTTTTTGATGATATACCGATGTATAGTTAGAATCAACAGGGACATCTATGGCATTTAGAACTTACTTTGAAAATTTTAAGGAAGCATCAACTCTATGCAAAATGGAGCAAGTACAGATTTGGGTGTGTTGAGATTTGTTATTTAGGCCACCTTATTCCAGCTGAAGGGGTCAAAGCAGATGGTGCTAAACTTAAGGCTATGGTGGAATGGCCTATCCCTAAATCCATGAAAGCGTTGAGGGGTTTCCTTGGTCTTACAGGCTACTACCGAAAATTGATCAAGGGTTATGGTACAATTGCAGTAGTCCTAACTGGGTTATTGAAGAAGAATACTTTCCATTGGACAACAGAGGCTACAAAGGCTGTTGAAGATTTAAAAGCAGTAGTCACTTAGCCTCCCATTTTAGCCTTACCAAATTTTAATATAGGTCTTTTCAGTCAAACCTTGAAAGGCAAATTCCTTTTAATGTTTACTTAGGAAAAAGAATTGGTGGCTTTGGTCTTAGCAGTAAAAAAATGAAAACCTTATGTTTTAGGTCATTCATTTAGGATCAAAACAGACCATCAAAGTCTCAATTTTATTCTGGAATAGAAAATAGGAACCTTAATACAGCAGAGGTGGGTTTCCAAGCTTTTAGGGTATGATTTTATGGAGTATAAAAAAAAATGCAGGACAACAAGGTGGCTAATGCTCTCTCTCGCAAAGATGAAGAAGACTTATAAGAGATATCTCTCTCAGTCATAGCTTATCCTACATTGGATTGGTTCTCTAACTTGAAGAGGAGCTATGATCAAGATCCTCAGGTATTATCACTACTCAAACAAATTAAGAAGGAACTTCCACAGAAAGTAGATATACAATCAAAGAAGATATATTGCTACATAAGAAAAGATTATATGTCAGTGTGCCATTAAAAGCATCCATTTTATAGTATGTACTGCTAGCCCTATTGCGTGTCATGCTAGTTATGACAAAACCATTCACAGGGCTTGAAGGGATTTTTTTTGCCAGAATGAAAGCAGACATTAAAACATTTGTTCGAGAATGTAATGTATGTCAAAGGGTAAAAGCATAAAAATTTTCTCCTTACGATTGGGGAGTGTCACAGAAAAGTGGGTGACTGTATGTATGTCTATATTTCTATTTCTGTTGCTGAAGAGAATTTTCTTAAACATAAATCTAGGAACAACTGGCTGAATTTGGGAAATGGGAACAACTCTTTTTTCCATAAAACAGTCAAGGTTAGGAACTCAGCCAACCTGATTAAGATGATTAAGGATGAATAGGGGAATAAAGTGGAAGATATGCAGAGGATTAAGGAGGTTGCTGTTGGATTTTATAAGAAGTTGTTGGGGAACTCAATGCAGGGCTTTCATTCTGATAAGGCTGACCGAGTTACTCAATTGATCAAGAAGAGATTTTCTCCCCTTTGTGTTGATGGGATGTCTACCAGGGTGACTAGTTATAAAATTCAGAAGGTAATTTTTTCTATGAACAAGCATAAAGCACCTGGTCCAGATGGGTTTTCAACAGGGTTTTATCAACAAGCCTGGCCTGTTATTGGTGAAGAAGTTACAAAAGCTATTTTGGAATTCTTTTCTGCTGGCAGGTTGCTAAAGGAAGTAAATGCAACCATTATTACCCTTGTTCCTAAGAAAAAAAATCCAGAAGTTATGGGGGACTATTGGCCTATTTCCTGTTGTAACCTGATTTACAAGTGTATCACCTAGATACTTGCCAATAGGTTACTTCTTGGGCTTGATGATATTATAAGTTCGAACCAAGGGGCATTCATTGCTAAGAGAAGCATTGCTAAAAATATCCTTTTGGCACAAGAAATGGTATGTGATTATCATAAGAAGCAAGGTAAACCTCGGTGTACTTTAAAGGTTGATCTTATGAAAGCATACGATTCTGTTGATTGGGAATTCATTATTCACTACCTATGGTGCTTTGGAGCTCCTAATCAATATGTGGCTTGGGTTAAGGAGTGCATCTCTAGTCCTAGCTATTCTATAGCTCTTAATGGCAACTTAGTTGGTTACTTTCATGGTAGAAAAGGGCTTTAGACAAGGGGATCCAATTTCCCTTACTTATTTGTTGTGTCCATGGAAGTGCTTTCACTTTTGCAGGAAGAGGTTGCTACTACTAAGGCTGATTTTCAGTTCCTTCCGAAATGCCAATCTTTGAAGTTGAATCATCTTTGCTTTGCTGATGATCTCCTAATCTTTTCTGCTGCTAAGAAGAGTTCGGTTAGAGTTGTTAAAGAGGTCCTTGATGAGTTTGAAGGAATTTCAGGTCTTAAAGCCAATCCAGCTAAAAGTTCCATCTTTTGTGTTGGTTTGTTTGCTGCTGAAAAAGGGGATATTTTGGAGTTTTTGGAGATGAAAGAGGGTTCTCTTCCAGTCAGATATCTGGGAGTGCCTCTTATTTCAATAAGGCTTCAACTATTGATTGTGAGAGTCTTCTAAGTAAAATTTCAGCTAGGATTGACTCTTGGCTTGTCAAGAATCTCTCCTTTGCTGGTCGGCTCCAACTTCTTTCCTCTGTTCTGTTCACTATTCGGGTGTTTTGTTTGAGGGTGTTTATTCTTCCTAAGAAAATCATTCGGCTTTTGGAGCAGAAATTCAATTGATTTCTTTGGTGTGGACAGGATGTCAAAGCTAAAGCCAAAGTAGCTTGGGAGAAACTTTGTGTTCCAAAGAAGGAAGGGGGGCTTGGGATTAAGAGGTTGGTTGTTTGGAACCAAGCCTCAATAATTAACCACATTTGGAACTTGTTATCTAAAGCAGGGTCTATTTGGGTGTCTTGGGTTCATGAGAATTGGTTGAAGGGGAGAAGTTTCTGGCAGGTGGCTATCCCACAACAATGTTCTTGGAGTTGGAAAAAATTATTGCTTCTTAGAGATATTTCTAAGTAGTTTTTTTTATTCAAAGTAGGGGATGCCTGTGCAATATTTTTGTGGGTTGATAATTGGCACCCTGCAGGCTACCTTCTTGACAAATATGGGTATAGAAGTGTGTATGATGCAGGTCACTCTATCCGGACTAAACTGTCTTATATCATTCAAGGGAGAGAACGGTATTGGCCACAAGCTAGATCTAAGTCCATTGTGGAGTTACAAAGTCGTCTTCCAAAAGTAGATATTAGGGAGGTGGATCAACCGATCTAGAACTCTAAGAATGATAAATATTCTTGCACAGAAACATGGAAGATGTTGAGAGAAAAACAACATATGGTTGATTAGTATAGGAGTGTGTGATTTTCTGCTACTATTCCTAAGCATGCATTTATGCTTTGGTTGGTTTTCTGGGATGCTATTGTGACCAAAGAGAGGATGTGTAGGTGGGGTTTCTTGGGAGACAGTTTATGTTTGTTCTGTCGTAGGAGAATGGAGAGCAGAGCTCATCTCTTCTTCAATTGCAGCTTTAGTAAGAGAGTCTGCAGAGCTATTATGGTTGAGTGTTTGGTGATTGATCCTCCAGAGGAGTGGGAGCTGGTTGTGGAGTGGAGTGTTAAGGCTTTGCAAGGGAAAAGCTTGAAATCTACTATATGCAAAGTGAGTTTGGGTGCTGTTATATATTATCTATGGATGTAGAGAAATGCATTGATTCATGGTCAAACTCCCAAAACAGAGGAAATGCTATTGGCCTAGATTAAATAGGAAGTTAGGATGAGGATTCTAGCTAAGCTTTCTCCTAAAAAAAATGTAAAAAATCTAGAGCTAGCACATAGATGGTAGTTGATTAGTAGTTGAACTTGATGTTGTATTTTGCTGTTGTTGTAAGTTTTGCAACTTGTTTGTAGTTTTTTTTCTCCTATTTAGGTGAACATGTTTCCAGTGTTTACTGGAGTGGTTGTTTGTTGAGTTTGGTTTTATAAAGGTTTTAATTCATCCAAAAAAAAGAAAGAAAGAAGAAATGTTTCTCCCATAGGGCTGTTACAGCCCTTGCCAATCCCAAAGAGGCCATGGTACAGTATCTCAATGGATTTTACAGAGGAGCTTCCTCTCTCTAAGGGTCATATGTCCATTTCCTATCTCTAGCACATCCATATACAGCTAGCTCTTTAGCACAAATATTTGTCAAACAAATATTCAAATTACATGGCCTACCTAAATCCATCATTTCTGTAGAGATACAGCATTTACAAGTTTTGGACATAATTAGTCAAGGTGCAAGCAGTATTTCTAGCATTCAGCACAGTTTACCATCCTCAGGCAGATGGGCAGTCAGAGGGGATGAACAAGTGTGTGGAGAACTACCTCAGGTGAATGGTGAATGATAAACCAAATGATTGGACTCAATGGCTACCACTGACCGAATATTGTTATAACACATCATATCATCATTCAAGCAAAATCACTCATTTTCAAGCTATGTACGGTTACTTACGTCCCCGGCTCATTACCTATATGCTGGGTACCACTCAACTTGCAACCATTGAAGATCAATTGAAGAATTGAGATGAGTTGCTGAAACTTTTGAAGTAGAACCTACAAAATAGTCAGAATCGCATGAAGAAATATGTAGATCTGAAACACTCAAAAAGAAATTTTGACATAGGAGCTTGGGTTTACTTACGGTTGCAGGCATATCATCAAATGTATGTAGCACATTCAAGATTTTTGAAGCTATCGCCTTGCTTTTATGGCCCTTTCCAGATTCTTCAAGAAGTGGGGAAAGTGGCGTACCGCTTAAATCTTCGCAGGCTCTCTCGTCCATCCAATTTTCCATATGTTGTAGTTAAAGAAGAAGCTAGGTAAGGCGTCTATTTTGATTCCTACTCTACCTCCAGTTGATAAAATTGGAATTTTGCGATCGGAGCCCGAAGAAATTTTGGAACGCCGTACTTGAAAGAAGAATTGCAGAGCAGTTGTGGAACTTCTTGTTCGATGGCAAGGCCAAGCCACAAAGGAGGCTTCTTGTGAGACCTTCCACCGACTGAAGACCGATTTCCCTCACCTTGTGAGCAAGGTATTCTAAAACGGGTGGGTATTGTTACTAGTCTCGCATGGCGAAGGGTAGAGGTAGAATTCATTCGAGAAGGTAATTCAAAGTATAGAGATCCATTGTAAGATGCAACACGTGTCGACAGATGCATAATTATGGGGATAAGATGGGAGCAGATTTTTAATGTGGGTGAGCTGTTTTCAAGATGAAGATAAGGATAATGCTGCTTACGTGGAATTCAAGGAATGGTTTGTGAGATTGCTGAGCGTTAGCTAGATATGGGCTACAACCAGTTGGATCAATTATTACAACTAGGCTGGCTGACTAAATATGTTAGCTAGTTGGGCTTGGAATAATTGTATAAAGCCTGTTTTTTTGTAATAGAAAGGTTATGAAAATTGTTAATCTCTTGTAATAGAGTAGTTCTTAAATAGGAGGCTGATTTCCCTCGAAGCAGATCAATACTTGTTTCTTCCATTCATTTGATTACAATACAACTTCTTCCATTCCATTCGGTTGTTCTTACTTACAAAATTATCCACAAATAACCCTACGTAGCTACAGTAATGTTACATGTTTTGACAAATAGCTCCCTAAATTTAATAAAGTGATTAATCACTCTTAGGGTAAGCCAAGAAAATAAGTTGGTCCATACTGTTAGAAAAATTGAAGGAATCCATTAACCTGACATATCAGCACCAATTACATAGCAACAAATGCATAATTTTCTTAGTTAAAAAAAAAAACAAAAAAGCAAAAAACATTAAACTTGATAGGTCACCAATAAAATACATGCTAAACTCTGCGTTGGCTCCCTCTCTCCTCATTCGCAAGGTAAAGTAAAACAACAAAAAGTAAAGTAAAATCGTGTTTCATCTCCCCACCACCATTTTTGATTTCACCCTAATACCCCTAGATACCACATAAGGAAGAACCACATAATCGTTACCTCAATTGTTTCCTTCATCGCTGACTCTCAAGTTTTTTTAAACAACCTTGTTTATTTGATAAATACGGGTCGAGTTCAAGCCATGTAGTTTGTGATTAGCTACATTCTGTTGGACAAAATCACTTCTATGTAATGATGCTTGTTATACAGAGATGTTGTTTTATTCAAAGTCTACACTTTAGTTTTGAGCTTCAAAGAAGACTGTGCAGAATTCAAAGCAATTAGTTCAGTTCCCTTGCAACCATCTGGACGACGTGTTATACCGTCCGGACGCTCAACTGTCCGAGCATCATCCATCTGGACGATGAGAACTTTTCGTTCGGGCCTTCCTCAGTGTCGAGAAGCTTCGAATTGTTCCAAGTTGCATCTGTCCAGACGTCTCAACAGTATGTCTGGACGCCGTTCAGTGTTCTATCAGCTATGGGATTTCTTTCCAAAAACACAGATATGGGATGAAAGCTCCAGCCATCCAGACGATGTGTATTCTCGTCCGGAAGCGCTCATTCATAAGGCAATTCGTGCATACAAAGTTAAACCGTCTGGACGACAGTCTTCATGGTCCAGACGCTCAAGCTTCATATATGAAAATTGCGTGCATCAGATCAACCGTCCGGACAACAGCTGTTATGGTCCGGACGCGCCAAGCCTTGATATGGAAAATGCGTGTAGCTAAAGTGCAATTGTCCTGACACTAGGGCAAAACCATCTGAACGTGGCTCAAATCAGGGAAGAATTTTAGCGAATTTGGAAAGCCAATCGCACAGTTGTCCGTCCGGAATGCCCTCAGCTACCATTTGAACGCGCCTAGGGAAAATCGTATTTGATGCGACTTAGACCTCCTGTAGCCTATCAATAAAAGTCCATAGGCATGTGAATTGTAAGAATTCGGTATTGAATTCCGTTAATGCTTAGAGAGTTCATTGTAAGAGTTATTTTGTGAAAATAGGAATTGACTTCTAAAGATAAATTGTGTGTGCACAAGTGTCAACAAAAATTAAAGCACAGCGGAAAATAAATGACACAGAGTTTTTGTTGACGAAGTGGAAACTCAGTTAAGAGAAAAACCACTCCGAGGCAGCCAAACCCAGGAATTTCACTATTCAGAAGACAAAGCTAGATACAAGATAGTAGCACTCACATGTACCGATGCAGTGGTTGTACCTTGATCTCTGACGTGTAACCCAACACGAACGCTTCCCAACCAGGTTCTCCAACCTGAAGGGGTCTTCAATGGAACTCTATTACCTTTGGGGCGACCCCTAAGATAGACTTCGGTTTATAGAACAACACACTTGTAAAACGGCTTCAGAGGAAATATCACGTCTCTGAGCGGTTGAGGAATTCACACTGAATTCTCTACAGTTCTCAATGCCCAGGGGCCTCTATTTATTGGCTGGGGGTTCAAATGGGTGATTGCAGTGTTTTGTACGGACGTCGTCCGGACGGTGACCCTGAGCCGTCCAGACGGACAGCTGTACGACAGGAAATCTTTCCTGTTTAAGAACATCGTCCGGACGGTGAGACACAGACGTCTGGACGGTTGTACATCCACGGTAAGTAACTTCCATATATGGCTTCGTGAGTCCGAACCAAGGGGGAGGAGCGTTCGGACGGCTGATCTTCAACACGCAATTTCCATAAATGATGTGCGAGCGTCCGGATGATTGAAGTTGAATCGACAGTTTCCATATACGCTGCACGCGCGTCCGGACCAAGGTTGTCAGACGTTCGGACGGTGAAATCTGAAAAGCGATTCTTGCCTTACCGAGATACGCATTCGGACGGGATACCACATCGACCGGACGGTTGATTGATTTCTTCCTTTCTTGGAACTTGGAAAGAATCTGAGACTGATCGAGTATCAAAAGGCGTCCGGACGGGATGACACATCGTCCGGACGGATGCAAGCTGGACAGAAACTTCTCGACTCAGTAGAGATGTCCGGACAGAACAAACACTTCGTCCGGACGGGATGACACATCGTCCAGACGGATGGAACAGTGGACAGATAAGCGTCCGGACGGGATGACACGTCGTTCGGACGGCTGGCAAGGAACTTCAATTTCTTCAATCTTTTTCGCAGTGCAGAGTCTTCTGAACAGGCTCTGATAAGTGGAATCCATGTTTTCAGCATCTTTACACATAAGTGATTTTTTCCAAACAGAATGAGGCCAAAATACTAACAAACTCCCCCTTTGGCCATTCTGGGACAAAAATCACTTGATCGGTTTTTGAAATACATTTCCGGTCCAAAATTAAAATTTACAAAGTAACAGAAAAGGAGTAAAATGTCTAAAAAAGGAATGAAACACCAAGAGAAATAAACAGAGGGAAACCCAAACATCCTTTGCTGCTGGTGTAGTTCTAGGGGCCTGACGTCTCCGGGGAGCGACATCATCATCACTGCTGTCTGGATGATGGACTTGGAGACACTCCTGAAGGTCCAAGTGGATCTGCTCCACCCTTTTGCTGATGGACCACATTTCCAACTGCATGGAGGATACGGACTGCTGCAAGGTGGACATCGACACCTGCAAATTACTCATCCCTCCCTGAAGAGCAGCAAGAGCCTCCATAATCTGAGAAACATTGACCTTTGGTTCAAATGGCGGGACAGTGTGAGAGGATGAAGCTACGTTTGGAAAAGCAACATGCATCGCAGCAGGTATATCCTCATCTGAATCCTCTCTTCGCAGCTGCGCATTTGACTTCAGCAAAGTTTGTTTGTTGAGAGGCTGTTTCATCTTCATTCTAGGCTGTCCATCTACATTGATACTGGATTGCAGGATGATTTGAGTAAGAAGGCAGCCAAAAGGAAGACCGGCAGTGCCCTCATCACGAGCCTTGAGCATGACTCCCAGAATATGCTTGCAGAGACAGAAAGGAAGGCGAAAGTGAACAGCATAAACAAACTGGGCCTTCTTCAATATCAGATTACTGCGCCTGGTAACCGGCCACAAATTGTGTAGAATTATTTTGGCCAACATACGATGGGCTGGACCTAGAGCACCAATCTTGATGGAGGTCGGATGCTCTTCACCTTGTGGAGCAGCATGGAAAATCTCTCGGAGCTCATCCATAGAGGGGGGAAGCACCACCTCGTTGAAAGGACTGGCAGGTAGATCGAGAACAGGTACCCTGATAAAATGGCTGATGATCTGGGGATCAACAGTGATTAGGTGTCCGTCAACAGTGGACTGCAGTACCGTCCCACGCTCATCATCCTGAGCAACCTCCAAGTTTGCATAGAAAAGTCGGACTAGCCTGGTGAGGACAACGCAGGCACAGGTATAGAGGTAGGTCCACTGATAATGCTGGACAATCTCATGGATACTGTTCAGCGGAGGCACCATGATATCTACACAGACCACGTTTCTTTCAGCAATAGTGTCTCAAGTACATTTTCACACAAAAGGAATTGAATATGAGGCAGCGAAGGTGGCTGGAGCTAATCAAGGATTACGATTGCAATATTATGTACCATCCGGGGAAAGTGAACGTTGTAGCAGATGCATTAAGCAGGAAGTCGTGCGGTAGAATCTTAAATTCTATCACCACCCCAGATCAACTGGCTCAACGTTTAAAGGTGATCCATTTGAACGTTGCGAAGGAGCAAACAGTCTTAGCAACTTTGGTTATTCATCCCCTAACTTCCGATAGAATCAAAGTGGCCCAGGAGAATGATCTTGAAGTGCAAGGATTGATGAGGAAGGCTAATCGCAGCAGCGCTTCTGGATTTTATTTCACGGATGACAGTTTGTTGAGAATGGGTGACATTAGGATTGTTATACCTAACGATGCGGAGCTGAGAAGAGATATCTTAGATGAGGCTCACAAAACACGATACACGATTCATCCAGGGAGTACCAAGATGTACCAAGATTTGAAGAAGAAATTCTGGTGGCAAGGCATGAAGCGAGATGTTGCTGAATACGTGGCCCAATGTCATTTTTGTAAACAAGTGAAAGCTGAACATCAAAGACTTGCAGGGCCTCTTCAACATTTAAGTATCCCGGAATGGAAATGGGATCAAATTGCCATGGATTTTGTAGTAGGCTTACCAAAGGCACCCGGTGGCCAAGATTCCATTTGGGTTGTGATTGATAGGCTTACCAAAAGTGCTCATTTCATTCCATTTCACATCACCGACCCAGTGCCCAAGTTAGCTGAAATATATATTAGAGACATCGTCAGATTACATGGAGTACCTGTCTCTATTGTATCTGACAGAGATTCCCGATTTACTTCTAGGTTTTGGAAATGCTTACAAGACGCATTGGGAACTAAGCTAAATATTAGCACTGCATATCATCCTCAAACCGATGGACAATCAGAGAGAACTATTCAGATTTTGGAAGACATGTTGGGATTGTGCGTGCTGGACTTTAAAGGTCAGTGGATTAAGTATTTACCTTTAATTGAATTTGCCTACAACAATAGCTTTCAGGCGACTATTGGAATGGCGCCATATGAAGCGCTATATGGATGGAAATGTAGATCCCCACTATACTGGGATGAAGTGGGTGAAAAATATCTCATCGGGCCAGAAATGATACAAGACATGAAGGACAAGATCTCTATTATTTAGAGAAGGATGCTGACAACCCAAAGCCGGCAAAAGAACTACGCAAACAAGCACCATCGTCAATTAGAATTCAATGTGGGTGACCTTGTCTATCTAAAAGTCTCGCCGATGAAATGAGTAATGCGGTTTGGCAAGAAGGGGAAGCTGAGTCCAAGATTTGTAGAACCTTTCGAAGTTAAAGAAGTGATTGGCCCCGTGGCATACAAAGTTGAGTTACCGCCAGCTTTATCTGAAATCCATAACGTCTTCCACGTTTCTACTTTGAGAAGACATGTTCATGATCCGCGCCATATCATAGACTTCGAGCCTCTTCAAGTACAAGACAATCTCAAGTACGAAGAATTACCAGTTCAAATTCTTGATCGCAAGGAGCAACGACTAAGGACCAAAACTATTCCTTTAGTTAAAGTCGTATGGCGGAACCACAATGTTGAGGAAGCATCTTGGGAGCTTGAACATGAAATGAGGAACAAATATCCAAATTTGTTTTGAGGTTTGAAAACTCTTTGCGGTATTTGATTAAAATACTTGCTATGTTTTTAAATGTAATACATTTTGTGTTATGTATTTGTCTTGATTTTCAGGCATGGATCCGGAAGGGAATCCTATGCCACCTGGTTTTCCTCCTGATGTTCTAAAGGACCCCCCCAGCACCTGCTGATATTCCTTTGGAGCAGCCAGTAGCCCCAGGCTTGTTTGCATTTGGACCTATTCCTTTGGGTGTGTTCGATCCCGTAGTAGAGTTCATGTTGCTGCAGCAGACTTACTTTAATTATCAGGCTCTTAACGAAGTGATACTTGATAGGATGGCTCAGATACATCATGAGATGGGATGGGATATTCCGATGGAAAACTTTGCCCCTGAAGATGAAAACCAGCCGGAGGAGGAAGCTCCTTTTGATCAGGCGGAAGAGATTCCTACGGCACCACCTATGGATATCTTCATTGACGATGAAGATGACTAGGTAAGAAGAAAGAAATTATTATTTCTTGACTGTTATTAGATTGCATCATGACTACTAGGATTGCAAATTTCGAGGACGAAATTTTTGTAAGAAGGGTGGGATGTAATGCCCGGGAAAGACGCCATTCTTAAGTCATTGATAGATGGGCATACATAAGTATAAGGTTTAAGAATTACTAATAGTCTAATAAAATTATATAGTTATATAGAGAGTTAGATCAGTGAAGTTAAAATCGATCGAGCGATTATAGGTCGAAGTCGATCGAGCGACTTTATTATCAATCGAGCGACTTCACCCAGTGCAGTGCAGTTTCCGTTAAATGGGAAAATTGATTTTTCCACCTAATAATTTGGGACCCACACGTTGTACTTGATACCAAATGATCATACCCATATTTAGTTAGCCTAGTTAGTCCATTTTGGTTGAAACCCAACTAGATTTCCTTGGATATCATGTAATCATAGACTAAGATATGGAATAGTCACCTATGAGATTTGAGCTATAAATTTGAGGTATTGGCTGGCTCAAATCCGGCCATTGAGGTGTTGATTTGTTGGTTTGATCTCAGCCCTTCAAGAGTACTATATATAGGATGCATGGGGAGTTGATTTTCATGAAGTAGAAACCAAATTTTAGCCTAAACTCTCTCTTGTTCTAGTGCTGAAGAAATAGCACGAAAATCCTCCCATTTCACCTCACTTTCCAACACCTAGCAAGCCAAATTTAAGCTCCAAACCACCTTCATTCCCCCCACAAAATCAGTAGTGAAATGTGAGTAGAAACCATCTTTGATTTGAGACTAAGAAGCCAAGCTTTACAAGTGGAGTTCTCTTGGACAGCAACTCTCCTTCACTCTTTAAGTCATTAGAAAACTTTGGGTGAGTATTTTCTCCCTTAAACTTCTCATAGAACAAGTAGTCCTATCGTTATTTTGAAATTATGAGTTACTCTTGCTTTTAATTATGCACATATATGTATGTTGTATGAAAAGTTGGTTAACTTATATTATGAATATATGGATATATGTGTAAGCATGTGGGTGAGTGTTTACTACATGAGATTAGTAATTTGGAATGAGTAAATTGTGTTCTAAAATGGATCAAGAAATGTAAGTGTGAGAGTATATGTGTTGAGGTTTTGATAAATATATAATAAAAAATAGGTGTTTAACTTTGTAGGAATATATATATATATATATATATATATATATATATATATATATATATATATATATATATATATATATATATATGTACGTGTGTGTGTTTGGATTTACTAACTTATAATGTGTAGATATATATATATATATATATATATATATATATATATATATATATATATATATATATATATATATATATATATATATATATATATATATATTTATATTTATATTTATATTTATATAGAGAGGGAGAGAGAGAGAGAGAGAGAAAGAGATATATGTGAGTGTAAATATTAAGAGGAAAAAAAAAAGAGATGAATTTGTATTTAAAGAAAGGAATGTATTTCAAATATTTATGTGTGTGTTATAAGGATGTGTGAATTAAAGGAAGGCAAATTCATAAGTGTACTTGATTAAATGACAGTTGTATTCTTGTTTTTAAGGTATGTTGTGTGTTAAATGATGCCCTAAAGAATGGATAATTATGGTAGTACTAATATAAGAATTGGTAAGTAAGCACTAAAATAAATAAATAGATACGAGATCATGTGTAAATCTGTGGCCGTTGTAATAGCTAGGAAGAGATATGGTAATAATAATGTTTTCATAAATGTTTTATTAATCTATTATTATCACATGATGATTATTATGCAGTTGTAGAGGAAAATATTTGGAGCAAAAACTAGTAAGTATCTCTATACTTACTGAGAACTAAGCTGGTTGACTTTTCCTATAATATTATACTTACTGTTTTATTTACTTGTTTACGCATGTGGCTTAGCGTGTTTTATTATTGTTAATAATCTGTCTAATAACAAGCTGCTGGATCTAGATCCACGGTGGGTACGTGAGGCTTCATATGAGTTCCTAGGTTCTCAGTGAATGAGGAGGTACCTGAAAAGAGAATAATAAATACAAAAACTGGTGTACCTAGGTCACCAGGGAAACCGAGGTTTCCAGGAGCCTAGGCTCCCAAAGATTATAATTAAAAGTTAAAGGGAGGAAGCCAAGGTTTCAAATAACAGGCTAACCGTGCCAAGGCCAACAGAGTAGTGGAAAAAGGGAAATACCCAAAACTCTACACTTAAAACTATCATTGCTTTATGATTACGTTTATGTTCATTTTATGTCTATGATTCGCGGTCATAGATTATATTTTGTATATACATGTGATTATATGGCCATTGCATTGTGTTGCATTAATTAAATAAATCAGAACTCATATTATTATTGGAAACAGTGGACTCACTTTAGTGTTTATGTTGTTGTCTTCTCTTTGTATAGTATCTTGTAATGATTCAGGCTATAAAGAGGAAGAAGAATATCAGGACTATCCATACTTATATATGGTCTCTGGTTCAGTCTTTTTGCAAGGCTGGATAGCCTTTCTTTTTGGGACTACCCTATTGTAGTTCACCCTACTTAACTTAAGATAATACTTATGATCTTTCAGTTATATGTATATATTTGGTTTGTATGACTATCTTGCCCTGTGAGGCATGACTGTTATCACTGTTTGTATAATTATACTTACTGACTTAATATATATTTTGAGGTATTTCAGTAGTAGCTCTGAGGTGTCAATCTACTCCCAAATCTTTATTACATTTACATATATTTCGTTGCCAACATGTACCTCTGATAAGTTAGTAATGTCACGTGGAAATTCGAAAATTTTCACTTACGCTTTTTGTAAAAGCGGGGCGTTACAGTTTGGTATCAGAGCAGTTTGCTCTGAGGACCTTAGATTTGACCTTAGCATAAGATCTAGGCACATAGAGCTATAGGAACACAAAAGTATTTTTGCTTGAATATATATATATATATATATATATATATATATATATACTAGATATTAATTTGAATTTCATGAGTTAGAATAAGAATAAAATAACTCGCTTCAATAGATAGATGTATATGTGCACTTAGAATTTTATTGTTTATAATCATTGTTTATTTGAGTAATTTTGAGTGTTATAATTGTTTATAGCATGAATTGTTTATGAAATCTTTATCAGTGACTGATTGTTAAACAATTAGGTTGTTAGCTTTATTGTTTGATTTTAAACATTATATAGTCGCTTAAAGGAAAATGATAGTATTCTACAAATGTGGAATAACTGTTCCTTTAAAACACAGAATCATGCCTCCTAGACGCCGTCCCCTCTGTGACTCTAATCGCGTCCCTCGTCCCGAAGAAAATGGTGAGGAAGATCTGCCACCCCCACCTCCACCGCCACCATTCAATGATGGAATACACCCAGCTTTAATACAACTTATAGCTGACACCACTAGGCATCTGGCCGAGGCAATATCACGAATTCCGCAACCCAATGAACTAGTAGAACCCGTAGGTTGTTCATTACGCGATTTTGCTAGCTATCACTTTCGAACTTTTGAAGGAATGGAAGGGCTAAATGTTGCAAAAGCTTGGCTCACAGATATAGATGTACTGTACACTACCCTCGGTTGTACAGATGAACAGAAGGTTCAGTACATTGTACTACAACTGACAGGTGAAGCTACGAGATGGTGGACTGCAAGGAAGGTGCTACTTGGAGGAGGAACAGTAATTACTTGGGAGATGTTTAAGGAAGAGTACAATCGACGTTTTTTTCCCTCGATCTCAGAGGCAACTACGAGTAATAGAATTCCAGAATCTAGTCCAAGGTGACATGACTGTAGAGCAATATTCCACCTGATTCATGGAGCTAGCTCGGTTTGCAACCAATCTTATCCCTGACGAAGAAACGAAAGTGGAACGATTTGAGAATGGCCTCAACCCTCGTATCAGGGAGAGAGTGATTTGTCTGGAAATGAAGGAATATGCCAGATTGGTAGAAGTTGCGTCTCTAGCTGAAAGAGGAATACGAGAATCAGCCGCAGCATACGAATTGAAGAAACTTTGGAAGCAGCAGATGACATGCCCAGTCAAGAGGCAGGCTATTGGAAGTGGTTCTAAACCCACTATGGGTAAGAGCTTCCGGCCAAAGATCAGCGGCCGAAAGACTGTCTGCAGTAAATGCTCAAGGGTCCACGAAGGAGATTGTAGGCAGGGAACGTCCACTTGCTTTAGATGTGGAAAGCCTGGACATTTCTTAAAGGACTGTCCTATGAATGCTGCTGAAGGAACAAAATCTCAAGGAAGAGGAGCACAGGCATGGGCATATTCTCTTATGCCCGGAGGAGAAGAAGAAGGAGTCGAAGGTCATGAAGAGGATGCGGATGTAGTAACAGGTACCATTCCTCTATTTGGTAAAGTAGCAAGCACTCTTTTTGACTCAGGTGCAACGCATTCCTTCATATCATCTACATACGTTAAATTGTGTAGCATGACTCCTCGACCTTTGAACCAAAACATAACTGTGTCCACACCTACTGGGAATGTAGTTACTTGTAGGAAATTCATTGAGAACTGCCTTATCCTCATAGGAGATAGAGTCCTACCGGCAAACCTAGAAGTGTTTCAAATGTTAGGTTTTGATGTAATTTTAGGAAAGGATTGGTTGTCAAAGCACTATGCCAATATTGACTGTAGGAAGAAAGAAGTTATCTTTCGCTCTCTAAACGAAGAAGAATTCAAATTTTGTGGATCTCGAGTACGAGCCACTCCACCTCTTCTTTCTGTAATTCAAGCAAGACGGAGCATTAGTTGTGGTGCGCAAGCATTTTTAGCCAATGTCAAGGCGGAGCCGGAATGAGAACGTAAGCTGGAAGATATACCTGTAGTGCGCAATTATCCCAACTTTTTTGCCGAAGTCACAACTGGATTGCCACCTGATCGAGAAATCGAGTTCTCTATCGATCTGATGCCAGGAACTCAACCCATTCATAAAGCACCATACCGTATGGCGCCATCAGAATTGAAGGAGCTGAAGAAGCAACTTGAAGACTTGGTAGACCGGGGTTTTATTCGCCCTAGCGTCTCACCATGGGGAGCACCCGTTCTGTTTGTAAGGAAGAAGGATGGATCAGTCTTCTGAAATTTTTGGCTAACATAGCCACATCTTTGTCTTCATCCTCAGAGTCATCTTCAGATGAGGCTTCTACCTTCTTCTTGGAAGCCTTCAGGGCAATGGTCTTCAACTTCTTGACCAGGGGCAGAGACAGCTCATACGTTTGAAGAGAACCCACTAGCTCTTCAATCTTCATCTCTTCAAGATCCTTGCTTTCCTCGATTGTCGTTACCTTGATCTTGAAACGCTCGGGCAAAGATCTGAGAATTTTTCGGATGAGTTTTACATCCGAGATGGGTTTCCCAAGGCTCACCATGGAGTTCCTCAGGTCACTCATCTTAGAGTAAAACTCTCCAAATGTCTCTTCCTCTAACATCTTAATTTCTTCAAATTTTGAAACCAACATCTGAGCTGATTTTACAAGTTTTGTGCCTTCATATGTTTTTCCAAAATTTGCCATCCTTCTTGAACTGATTCGCAATTAGAAATTTTTGCGAATTCAGATGGAGAAAGTGTTTGGCATAGAGCATGGAGGGCTTTATCATTTGAAAGACGAGCGTTTTTCTGATGGACTAGTTCGAGTGTTGTATCCTCTGGTTTAGTCCAACCAGTTTCAACAATACTCCAATAGTCAATAGATTTTAAAAAGAAACTCATACGTGCCTTCCAATAGCAATAGTTCGTACCATCAAAGGCAGAAACAGAATTAAGAGTTTGAGACATATTAAAAATTAGAAGTTAAAAATAATAACACTCAAGAAATTAGTCTTCTCAGAGTGTACCAAGCTCTGATACCAATTGAAAATAGGAATTGACTTCTAAAGATAAATTGTGTGTGCATAAGTGTCAACAAAAATTAAAGCACAGCGGAAAATAAATGACATAGAGTTTTTGTTGACGAAGTGGAAACTCAGTTAAGAGAAAAACCACTCTGGGGCAGCCAAACCCAGGAATTTCGCTATTCAGAAGACAAAGCTAGATACAAGACAGTAGCACTCACATGTACCGATGCAGTGGTCGTACCTTGATCTTTGATGTGTAACCCAACACGAACGCTTCCCAACCAGGTTCTCCAACCCGAAGGGGTCTTCAATGGAACTCCTTTACCTTAGGGGCGACCCCTAAGATAGACTTCGGTTTATAGAACAACACACTTGTAAAACGGCTTCAGAGAAAATATCACGTCTCTGAGCGGTTAAGGAATTCACACCGAATTCTTTACAGTTCTCAATGCCCAGGGGACTCTATTTATAGGCTGAGGGTTCAAATGGGCGATTGTAGTGTTTTGTACGGACGCCGTCCGAACGGTGACCCTGAGCCGTCCGGACGGACAACTGTGCGACAGGAAATCTTTCCTGTTTAAGAACATCGTCCGGACGGTGAGACACAGACGTCCGGACGGTTGTACATCCGTGGCAAGTAACTTCCATATATGGCTTCATGCGTCCGGACCAAGGGGGAGGAGCGTCTGGACGGCTGATCTTCAACACGCAATTTCCATAAATGATGTGCGAGCGTCCGGACCATGAGAGGCAAGCGTCCGGACGGTTGAAGTTGAATCGACAGTTTCCATATACGCCGCACGCGCGTCCGGACCAAGGTTGTTAGACGTCCGGACGGTGAAATCTGAAATGCGATTCTTGGCTTATCGAGATACGCGTTCGGACGGGTGATGAGTGCCAAATATTGTGTATTTGGACCCCTTGATTTGCACTAGTTAGTCCTTTAGCCTTGTTATTTTCTAATGTTTTGGTTAGCTTTTGTGTTTTCTGTTTCTGTAGGACAATAAGAGAGGAATGACAAATTTCATAAGGAAATAGCTGGAAATTCGGAGATCCTGAAAAGTCGATCGATCGAACTTAAAATTCGATCGATCGAAACTTTGCCCGAAGTCGATCGATCGAAATAAAAGTCGATCGATCGAAATTTCCCAGAAACTGCTTTTACAGAGCGCGCCAGAACGCCCAATCAGAAGCCAAAAAGTAGTCCTCCCTCTGATTTCCGCTGCAGAACACGCTGGTTTTGTGTTTGTGGTTGTCTCTAGCTGCAGAGGAACCCTAGAGGAGGGTAGAGGAGTCATTTCTTGCCCTAGCTTTCTTCTATAAAAGCCATAGCCATCCCCTTGTTGAAAGAGTAGAGAGAGTAGGAGAGGAAAGAATAGAGCAGAAACTCTGTAGATAGGTTTAATTTCGTGCTTCTTGTAGTGTAATTCAGTAGTTTATTTTCAGATACTTTCTCTTTGTAGAGCTTTTCTTTCATTTCCATGGTTGTTCATCATTTTCTTATGGTGTTCTTAGTCATGGAAGGCTAGTAACCTCAACTAGGGTTGAGGATGAAACCTTTCCATTGATGACACTCACAATCTTGCTGTACCACTTGCACATTTAATGATATATCATATTAGTTGTTCAAGTTCCATTCATTTAAAGCTTTATCTTTTGCAATGAATGTGGTTAGTTGTGGATAGAGGACATTTTATGTGTTTCAACCGACTAATACATTGTTTTATCGGTTTGAATGATGATATCCGTTGTGATTGAATGATACATTGGATGTTTTGATTTCAATCGGTACTCTTTGTGATTTGTCAATGTGTTGGATTCATTTAATAGTTCTTGGGTTTATGGTTAAGAAACTTGAATAACACCCTAAGCTTAATGTTCTTTGGGTGTTCAAGTGGGAACCAAGAGTGTGAGTTGTAGGATTTGGTTTGGTGGATTCCTTAACCTTAGTTCATTTTAATTTGCATATTTCATTACAATCTCTTTTATTTAGTCTTTTGTTCTTCAATCATTTTTCAAACCTTTGGAACTAGGTTAAAATGGGGTTAATCAAGCAAGACACTAATATTTGACCATTTCCCTGTGGATTCGACCTCGCACTTGCACACACTATATTGCAAACGATTCGTGCGCTTGCGAGTACTATTTAAAACACACATCAACGGGATACCACATCGTCTGGACGGTTGATTGATTTTTTCCTTTCTTGGAACTTGGAAAGAATCTGAGACTGATCGAGTATCGAGGGGCGTCCGGACGGGATGACACATCGTCCGAACGGATGCAAGCTGGACAGAAACTTCTCGACTAAGTAGAAATGTCCAGGAGGAACAAACACTTCGTCCAGACGGATGATGCTGGTTTGTCTGGCGTCCAGACAGGATGACACAACGTCCGGACGGATGGAATAGTGGACAGATAGGCGTTCGGACGGGATGACACGTCGTCCGGACGGCTGACAGGGAACTTCAATTTCTTCAATCTTTTTTGTAGTGCAGGGTCTTCTGAACAGGCTCTGATAAATGGAATTCTTGTTTTCAGCATCTTTACACATAAGTGATTTTGTCCAAACAGAATAAGGCCAAAATACTAACATTTTGCTAAAGCATTCTCTCTGAAGCCGTTGCCAAGTGTTGTTGTGCTGAGTTGAAGTCTATCTTAGGGGTTGGCCCTAACATAAAGGATTCCATTGAAGACCCATTCAAGTAAGTGACTTGGTTGGAAAGCATTCGTGTTGGGTTACACGTCAGAGTGCTAGATACGATTGCTACATCAGGTATGTGAGTATTACTATCTATGTACTAGCTTTGTCTTCTGAATAGTAGATATCCTGGGTTTGGCTACCCCGAAGTTGTTTTTCTCTTAATTGAGTTTCCACTTCGTCAACAAAATATATGTCTCTTTATTTTCTGCATTGTGATATTTTGTTGCACACTATTGCATATACTAGTTAAATTAGAAGTCCTTTAATTTTCAATTGGTATCAGAGCTTGGTACACTCTGTTTAGATTCAATTCTTGAGTGTTATCTTTCCTTTTGACTTCTAGTTTTATTTCAATTTCTCAAAATCTTAATATTGTTCCTGCCTTTGTTGGTACGAACTATGGCTATTGGAAAGCTTGTATGCGGTTCTTTTTAAAATCTATTGACTGTTGGAATATTGTTGAAACTGGTTGAACTAAGCCAGCGAATGCAACTCCCGAACTAGTCAATGAGAAAAATGCACAACTTTCTAATGATAAAGCCCTCCATGCTCTATGTCAAGTGCTTTCACCATCTGAATTCATAAGAATCTCAAAGAGTTAAACCGCTCAAGAAGCATGGAAAATCTTAGAAACAACATATGAGTGCACTAAACTTGTTAAATCTGCCAAACTTCAAATGTTGATTTCTAGATTTGAAGAAATTAAGATGTTAGAAGATGAGACATTCGGAGAGTTTTACTCCAAAATGAGTGACCTAAGAAACTCAATGGTGAGTCTTGGAAAAACTGTCTCGGATGTAAAACTCATCCGTAAAATTCTAAGATCTTTACCTGAGCATTTTTGAATCAAGGTAACTACAATTGAAGAAATCAAAGACTTGGAAGAAATGAAGATTGAAGAGTTGGTGAGATCTCTTCAAACTTATGAGCTGTGCTTGCCCCCAGTCAAAAAGGTGAAGACCATTGCCCTGAAAGCTTCCAAGAAGAAGGTTGAAGTCTCATCTGGAGACGGCTCTGAGGATGAAGAAAAAGCCATGAATATGCTGGCCAAAAATTTCGGAAGATTAATGAGAAATAGGTGGTTCAAGAAGAAATTTTCTTAGAAAATAAATAAGACACCTAGAGAATCTGAACCTGAGGAAGCTGAAATGAAAGATCCCAGAGGCCCAGGATGTTTTGAATGCTTAGGGTTTGGGAATATACGGGATGACTGTGGGAACCTCAAGCAGGGAAAGGGGAAGGCATACAATGCGACTCTCAGTGATGAGTCTGAAGAAGAAGAATCTCCTGAGTAAGAGAAATTTCTAACCTTTGTGGCTCCCAATGTAGAAAAGGAAGATGCTTACTACTCAAAGCACAATGATGAAGATGGAGATGAACTCAATGAGGTTTATAAAATCCTCTATGTAGAGTTCGAAAAATTGAGAAAGGCTCGCAAGCAGCACATTCACGAACTGAATAGCTTACAGACAGAGAAAAGCTCACTGCTGCTAAAGATAAAAAGGGCTAGAGGAAAAGCTACTAGAGACACAACTACAATTGGAGAGGGTCACCAATGAGAAGTTGACTCACATGTTATCAATTCAGAAGAGCCCAACAGACAAGACTGAACTAGGGTATGTAGCACCTCCTTCTTATATTCCCTCTACTTCCATGACTATCTTTGTTAAGCCTACAGTCCTCAAGCCTCCACCCATAGTTAAGGATAAAGGGAAAGACAAAATCAATGGAGATATTTCAGTTACTCAGAAGCTACCTTACATCAGAAGATCTCCCACATGACATCACTGCGGATTAAGTGGGCATGTCCGACCCCAGTGCTCCCTTCTCAAAGATCAGAGAGCAAAGGTCAAGAAAGAAGTGCCCAAACAAGCAAATTACGGCATGAGACCTCTGGCCCAGTATTAGACTCCATGGCATCAGGCTCCTTATCAAGCTCCTTGGAATCAAGCTCCAAGGCATCAGGCCCCTCAATATCAAGCCCAATGGCATCAAGACCCAAGTCATCGTGAACCACGATGCCAGGCTCCTCAACATCAGCGACCTCAGTAGAGATTTATTCCTGCCAAGCAAAATGGCAAATCAAAGACTAACAAATCCAAGCATTTCAAAATGATCAAAACTGCAATGAGCTACCCATTTGGATGCAGAGCATGATACATTGGATGAATTATTAGATGAGATCCTGCCAAATCCACTGACAGGCAGGCTGGCATGAGTCAGGAAGAAGGAAGACATCCACCCCTTGAGGGGAAACTGACTCGCCTAGGTGGTGAGAATTATCATGCCTAGGGTTTGGTTCCTAATCCTAAGGCATCAGGTCTGATTGCATTGCATGATCTTTTACTTGTTATATCTTGTGTTTGCTGTGCAATCTTGGAACCACTATTATTTTCCCCCTATTTCTCTTGAGAGAATTTGCAGGTACTAATTGGGGAAGACAAAAAAAGCATGTCGGGTGATTGTTTTTCTGTATTGGCAATTTTTATCCCTCACAGGTTTAATCTTGGCTTGCATGCTAGTCCTATGATGTTGTTTCCATATAGCATGTTTTTTTTAATAATAACTAAATAAATAAAATAAAATAAAATTAAGGGGAGAAAATGTAGGGAATTTTATTTTCTTTTCTTGGCATGTCAGATATTACTTGTATTTTTGTCTGATATCTCAGTTCATTGTGCATTAATTGACTATACTTAGATATGATTGAGAGTTTATGACTATATATCTGCCAAGTTTTTACTGTGTATGTAAAAGCTGGATAGTTACTTTCCTCATGCGATGAAAATGTACACTATCCAAGGTTCCCCTAAGGTACATCTTTTCCTCTTTGACTTTTTGCTTCTGAAAATTCTAAATAAGACAGATGTTTTTGATAAAATAGTCAAATTGACCAACATGCTAGTTAAACCTAGAGCCTATAAATTCTAGCATTCTCTCTAGGTTGCAGCACCAACAAGAACCAAGCAGTTATTCTTCTGAATTATGTGTTATATGCTTATATTTACTGCTTCTGTGCTAAATTAGCTTTGTATCTTGTCCTTCATGGTGCAAGTAAAAATTTTACCTTGTTCTTCATAGTACAAGTAAAAATAATTAGGTGCTGCATCTTAGGAGGAGTGTATCAAATGGGGGTTGCTAGGCCCTAGTAAATAAAAAAGTTTGACTTTTGATTGTTCTTTCTTTGATTTTCTCTCAAGTTCAGAAATTTCGGTTGCTTTTTGTCATATCAGTGAACTTCATACTTTATTGAGAAAGTCTTCACACACACACACACACACACACGCATTGCATGAGTTGAGTAATCTATTTGAAATTTCTGTCTACAAGAAATTTTTGTGCTAATTGAACTCTAAAACTCTCATTTATATCTCTGCATATTTTTGAGATGCTTTTTGAATGCTTTATTAGTTAATTATACATGCGTATTCTGAAGATGACGTTAGGATTTTTTTTTTTTTGCAAATTTTCCTTTAGTTTCTGCTTTTCAGTTCTCTCCTTGCGTCTGGATGGATGCGGCTCAGGTGTTCGGACAGTAAGGGTACACGCCCAAACGAGCGCGGCCTGTAGCATGCTTATGTGGCAACGCAAGTTCAGACGGGTTAATGATACGTCCGGACGGGGACCCCACAGGTTTTATTTCAATGCTCAAACCCTACTCCGCATCCCATTTGCTTTCACTCGATTTTTTTCATACTTTTTGTCTTCAAGTGCATTTTTCTTGCGGGTTTTTTCATTATCTCGGCTTATATTGTCCTTTTATGTATATTTCTCTCCATTCTAGGTACTTTTTGAATTCTCTTTATTCTTTTCAGTGTGTTGCAAACGGTTAGAATATTGAATCTTTTGGGAATATGTTTTGAGATTATATGTTGCATATTTGTGATATCTGTTGTTGGGATCATATGTTTCGGTATTATTTTGGACTATATTGTAATATTCACTGGTTGTATTTTTTTTAGAAAAGTCCATTTTACTGCCGTTATAATGCCAAATTTTTTTACTAACAAGAGTCTAAAATTTTGGAGGATATTTTTTTGTATACCTTGTTGGTTACTTTTGCAAAATCATGTCTATTGGCAGTCCTAAGCTCAAAGTCTTTCAGAGGACAGAAGAAGATTTGGAAGCTCTTAGAGCCAAAATTATGGACAAACCCGTCATTGCCGAGCGGAATGTTGTTCGTGCGGATATCATGGTCGCTCCTCTGGACAATATCCACGAGATTATTCTGACCTATCATTGGGGATATCTTCACAATTGTGCCTGTGTTGTGCTCACTAGGCTAGTCAGACTATTTTATGCTAATCTCAAGGTTGTTCAGGATGATGACTGCAGGATGGTTCTTTAGTCCTCTGTAGAAGGGCATGTTATCACTGTTGATCCTCAGATCCTCAGTCAGTTCATCGGGGTGCCTATGCTCCATATTTCTGCCAGCCCATACAATGAGGTAGTTTTGCCTCCTTCTTCGAATGATCTCAGAGAATTTTGCCATGCTGTCCCTCAGGGTGAGGAGCGTGCCACTACCATCAAGATCGGTGCCTTGTTTGCCCCGCACCGCATGCTTGCCAAGATCATCCTGCACAATCTCTAGCCTATTACTAGGCGCAGTGACCTTATTATGAAGAAGGCACAATTTGTCTATGCCATTTGCCCGCGCTTGCCCTCCTGCTTATGCAAGCATATTTTGGGAGTGATGCTAGAGGCTCATGATGAGAATAATACCAATCTCCCCTTCGGCTGCATACTTACTCAAATCATTTTGCAATCAGGCATCAGTGTAGCTGGAGAGCCTAAGATGATAGTCCAGAATCCCATCAGCAAGCAGACGCTGATGAAGTCTAATGCCCAGCTGAGGTGAGACGATCAGGATGATAATCCACAGCCCCCTCCTATTCATGTAGTAGTACCTGATATGGCATCCTCCTCTCAGACTGCTCCATCGCCTCCTCAGCAGGATACAAGATATGTTCAGATCCTAGAGGCCTTAGCTGCACTCTAGGGGGGCATGAGTTCCATGCACCTGGCTATGTCGTCTATGCAACAGTCCACTTCTACCATGCAGCAGGAGGTTCACTCCATTAACCTCCGTGTGGAGCAGAGTCAGTTATACTTCCAGGAGTATCTCAAGCACCACCATTCGTCTAGCAGTGATGGCAAGGATGATGCGCCTATGGCTGAGGCTACTTGACTTTTGTGTGCTTGGTTTTTATTTATTTTGAGCCATTTTATCGTTTTGTCTTTGGATAATTTGCTAAACATTTTAACTCTTGGATATTTATTACTCTGTTTACCCTTATCCTACTGAGACATTTAGGGGGAGTAATATATGTGTGGTTTTTCTTATTACTCTGTTTTACCCTTTGTCCTTTTGTGACAAAAAGGAGGGAGTAATTCTTGATTTGGACCGGGATTGTAGTTCTAACTGGTCAAGTGATTTTTCTCCCAGAATGGCCAAATTGAGAGTTTGTTAGTTTGTGATTGGTTACATTCTGTTGGACAAAATCACTTCAATGTAATAATGCTTACTATATAGGGATGTTGTTTTATTCGGAGTTTACAGTTCAAAGAAGACTCTGTGAAGAATTCAAAGCAGTTAGTTCAGTTCCTTTGCAACAGTCCGGACGGCGTGCTATACCGTCCGGATGCTCAACTGTCCAAGCATCATCTGTCCGGACGACGAAAACTTTTCGTCCGGACCTTCCTCTATGTCGAGAAGCTTCAAATTGTTCCAAGTTGCATCCGTCCGAATGTCTCAGCAGCACGTCTGGACGTTGTTTAGTGTTCGATCAACTATGTGATTTCTTTCCAAAAACACAGATATGGGAAGACAGCTACAACCATCTGGACGATGTGTATTCCCGTTCAAACGTGCTCATTCATAAGGCAAGTCATGCATTCAAAGCTAAACTGTCCGGACGGCAGTCTTCATGGTTCAGACGTTCAAGCTTCATATATGGAGATTGCGTGTATCAAATCAACCGTTCGGACGATAGCTATTATGGTCCGGACGCACCAAGCCTTGATATGGAAAATTCGTGCAGCTAAAGTCCAACCGTCCGGACGCTAGGGCAACACCATCCGAATGCGTCTCAATTCAGGAAAGAATTTCAACGAATAAAGCCGTATTTGATGCGACTTAGACCTCCTGTAGCCTATAAATAGATGCTCCTAGGCATGTGAGTTGTAAGAATTTAGTATTGAATTCCATAGAAGCTTAGAGAGTTCATTGTAAGAGTTATTTTGCTAAAGTGTCCTCTCTGAAGCCATTGCCAAGTGTTGTTGCTGTGCTGAACTGAAGTCTATCTTAGGGATTAGCCCTAAGGTAAAGGATTTCATTGAAGACCCCTTCAAGTAGGTGACTTGGTTGGGAAGCATTCATGTTGGGTTACACGTTAGAGTGCTAGATACGATCGCTGCAGTGGGTATGTGAGTGTTACTATCTATGTACTAGCTTTGTCTTCTAAATAGTGGATATTCTAGGTTTGGCTGTCTCAGAGTAGTTTTTCTCTTAATTGAGTTTCCAGTTCTTCAACAAAATACCTGCTCTTTATTTTCTGCATTGTGATATTTTGTTGCACACTATTGCACACACTTGTTAAATTAGAAATCCTTTAATTTTCATGCCGAGTTCGAACCCCTTGAGAAAGCAATGAGTCGAGCTCAAACATATGGTTTGAAAATTTAGCCGAGCTCAAGCCGAGCTCGAACTCAGTACGAATTTGCTAAGCCAAGTTCGAACATGCAAAGCTCGGCTCGGCTCGGTTCATTTATATCCCTAATATAAACCAATTCAGCTAGAGAAGATCTTGCAATAATAGTAGGCAATCGTGCAGTATCAAATCATGGAAATAAGGAAAGCAGTGCAATAGAGGATCCTCAATTAGTAAATGTAGAAAATGAATTGAACTCTACAAGGAAACATGTCATCTCATCATATAAGGAAATTGGAAATATTTGTAATTGACAATTTCGCAATTTATGGAATTATTGCTGTAAATTCGTGTGTACTTGTTGTATAGAAAGCCTTGTATACTTCAGTTTAATGTATCGAATAATATCATCTTATACTCAAAATTCTTTCTAAGTTCATCGTCACCCATGAGTTTATGCAATTGGCTAATGTCTGTCTGCCAACCACAGTGCGGGATAGTGATACCCCAACCCAAAAGCCACCACACCGAAATCCTGTTAGTTGCACAACCCATATGGGGCACTCCTCTATTGGCGTACTATAATCATTTTTAGAGACAAGATCTTGGATTATCTCGATGGGTGCAAAATCAGCAGATTTATCATGTTTCTCTTCAGAATATGCTTCCAATCGTAACCAACGAAATATTGCAATCAAGTTGTGTTCCGCCGCCGTTGATCCAATGTAGCTGAACGGCAACTGGGTTGTAGTAAACCATTGTATGACTCAAAGAATTTAGGGTAGATGGTGGAGGTGACGATGTGACACAATTTACTTTTTTAAATCTATATATTTGGACCAAAATAGTTAAGCTTGGCCTTGCCGCCCTACCTAGAAGGAAAAAAAAAAAAAAAGGCTTGGCCCTTTGCGTTATTATAACAAAAATCATTTCATACCCAAACGTTAAACAACTTAAATCTATCATGAGCAACAACCGAAATTCGTCATTAAAAAAATTAAGCATTAGCAATAGCCTCCAGAAGTAATGTAAAAGAGATTTTAACGCAGAAAGACAACAATGTAGAAGTTGAAGTGCTACGACTATGGCAGAATGTCGGGTTTCATTTTGATAGGTGTTTGAGTTTAAAAGTCAAATATATTAATATGAGATTTTTTTTGTTATTTTTTATTTTTAATACTAAATGGATAAAAAATTTATTTTTTATATATTAATTTAATCTTCAATCTTACTATACTTTTTTATTCATGGCTTGGCTCATTCCGATAAAAATTTATGGTTCCTTCTCTGATGAGAATTAAAGACTGATTACTAAATCTAAAATAAATACCCTATTACAGATTTCATGCACTGCTTTTTCTAGGGAACTTTGACTAGCTGGCTGCCTCAATTTCTCCCAATTGCAAAGAACTCGACCTCAAGTTGGTTGTCTTCTTATTTATCTCTTTTTAGCTTTTAGCATGTCCAACAATTCCATTTTGATTTCATGCAACTTTATGCCAATGACACACAGTTCTTTGTGGTTAACAAAAGAAAAATAGTACTAAATTATGTGGGAAGTAAAGTTTACAAGTCAAAAACACTGTTAGCGCGAATACCAATGACAAACATACAACAACATTTTTCTACCATTCTTTTTGCAAATCAAATAGGCAAACCAACTCACAAACAATGTAGAAATATAATAATTTCTATTTCAGACAACTTCTTAACAAACAATGTATTCAATAGTAGTTCTATCATATCTATGATCAATCATAAATGAATCAAATTTCTTATACTACTGTCTCTGCTTGCTTGAGTCCATACAAAATCATTTTTAAGAGACACTCTAGATGTTCCCTTCCTTTAATAGTGAACTCGTCTAGTTGCTCCATATATATTTACACCACTAAGTTATCATAGCGGAAAGTGGTGATCTTCACATCAAGTTGTTAAAACTCTAAATTCGTACTCACAACCAAACCTAAAAAAAACTCTAATAGAAGACATTGTTAGCACGAGCGAGAAAAAAAAATTTCAAAATCAATACCCTTCCTTTGACTAAACAGCTTTCACAACAATCATGCCTTTTATCTTGGTTGTTATCTATTTGGTTCTATCTTGCATCTAAACATCCATTTCTTCTTTAGTGCTTTCTTGCCCTTATGTAATTCTACCAAATTATAAGTGTAATATAGTGACCTCGCACGTCTAACGTTCAATGTAGGAGAAGTGCAAAAAAGGGCCAAGCGTCAAAGTGGCATGCTACAATTCATATATTGATGCTTAACTTGATTAATTCTAGTTTCTTGAATTCGTCACATGTTTGTGCTTAGCTAGCATTGGCTTGTGGTATGGATTTGTTATTTATATCAATTTGGATAACCGAGTCCTTGACATAATAGAGTAACGAAAGAACCCCATCACAGGTTCTTGGATTAATCAACATAAAAACAATTGGAATAGATACCATGTTCCAGCCTAAGTGTGTTTACCGATTTTCATAGTTTTATGCTTTCTTGAAGAAAAACTTAGTTGATATCATGCTAAATTCTTCAAGGAATAAAAGAGTTAGAGTAGATACCATGCCTTATTCGTTGCTTAGGAAATCAATAGCTTTAAGAGAATATATCATTCTCTTGTGGCTGGTAAACATTAAGCATCATGTTATGATTATAGTATTGTACATATTGTGAATCTTATTTGAGTATGATTAGTGGTGGATATCAAAGTCATACCTTTTTTTCTTATTACTTCAATTTAATATTTTTTCTCATCTCATTCAAAATCTTTATTTAGTAAAATCTCTTTAAGAATAGTTTACACCAATCCTCGTGGGAATGATCTCGTATTTGCCTTATATAATATTGTTTTGATCTTGTGCACTTGCGAGTAAAATGTACAATTATTTACCTATTTATTTAGGTAGATATTTGTACAACAAATGCTGGGGCTAACAACAAAACCACCTCTGTTGCTCAAGTTTGTGAGAGTGAATTGATATGGTGTATGATCAAAATGAAAGCTATAAGGGTGAGAGAACTAGTGTACCTATGACATGGATCTCTTTACAACTGATAAAGGTTTTCAATCTTTAGTTGGCAAGCAAGCTCAACTAAGCAAGTGTCGAACAGGATCCATATGGAAAGTGACATATCCTTGCTATTTCATTCCCTTTGGATGTTGTCTCCAATGGCTCACCTTCACCAAGTGGGTTGAAAACGACAGAGCATTTAAGTTTTGTAGCTTACTTTGCTTTGAGAGAGTGCCACCAAAACTAGGGTTGACAAGTGGTAGGAGATAAAGGGAAGAAGGTGCCTTTTCAATTTCGAACAATTCTCTAATAGAGCTCACTTAAATCTTCAGTTGCGTGCCACAACCTTATTAAAAGGGGGGTCGAGTGAGAGTTCCTTCTCATTTTCATTTTTCCATTCCAACTTTCTTCTCTCTCACTACTTCTTTGATCTCTTTATCTTTTCTTTTTTGCCCTTCCGTTCTCCTTCTTTGTTTTAGCATGTTTTGTTGGCCATGCCTCGTGGTGGCGCTGAGGATGGCAGAGCTGATGACTTTATCTACGGAACGTGGCGCTCTAAGGTGATGTTGGAGTCTTTATCAGGTCTTCGACAAGCAAATTGTATTCTAGAGAAGGTTCATTCATGGCCACCCATGAAGATGATGGGGACTGAGATGAGATGAAGCTAGCGAAGTGTGCCTTTATAAAGTCATATTGATGGTTAGCCTTCGACTCCTTGTTCCAAGCACCACCCGTGAGGTGATGTCCATCCTCAATCTTGCTTCTACTCAACTGACCCCCAAAACCTGGAGGATTTTGATTGCCTCATGCATTGTTAGATCTTATAATTTCGTCCAATTTGGTAAGCTATTTATTTGAAGTTTTTGTAAACAATCATCAATTGTTTTGACTGCTTTCGTGATTCCAAACTTCTAGAGCCTACCCGACAGGTCCACTAGTCAGGTGGCCATGAATGAACCTTCTCTAGAATACAATTTTCCATGATGAAGCTCTGTCACCAAGGCTTTCACCTTGATATCGTGATGCTAATGCCAGAAGGGGACTCTAGAGAGCACTATCTCCTAGATGTCATGAGGCTGATTCAAATAGGGTACTCCCAAGAGCTCCGTCAACAAGACTATCATGACCCTGCTGAGCTGCCACTGGAGTTAGTGATGAAACCTTACTGACCGTCCTGACGTTCTTGAAACCACACGAGTTTTTGCATAGATATAAATCTGTTTTTCATGGGTTTCTCTCCATCCTTTAAATACTTAAGGATGCCCTGTCTCCAAGGTTAAGTAAGCAAGAAAGAAAACGTTTCTAGAGCTTTAGCTTCCCCTTTTTCATGTGCCAAGAGAGCCAATGTTCAGAGGACAAAGATTTCCTCCATATTCGGTTGGACAAACTTCCTCTAACCCAATCTTTAAAAATACCAGGTGTCTATTTTGCATGTGAGAAGTAGGGGTATACAACCGGTTGCGATTGCGGTTATTTGGTCATAACAGTAACTGCAACTGGGGTACCCGGTTATTCCCATTTCAATAGACCGATTGCAGTTTTTACCAACCGCCGGTTATCCGGTTATTAAAAATCGGTTATTAACCGGATAATCAGTTTTCATATATTGTTGAATCTTTCAATTTTTTTTTTTAATTCAATATTTGGCTACGCAATGGGGTTCCCTTTCATCGGCTCTCACTGGGGGTGATCTTTCTTGCTATCTACAATTGTTCTTCTCCTACGGTTATAAGTTTAAAGGTTGTGAATCATACTATTTGGTCGTGAGTGCTGTATATTGGAACATCCCTCGGCTGAAGTTTCGTTAGTTAGACTAATTGAACAATAACCTTCCTCACCTGGCCTCCACAAAATTTATGGCAGTTTTTGTTCTAGAAAAGGCTCTTTTCAATGGAAGACTTTTAGATTTCTCAAAAGAATTATTTTTCACCCTAGCAGTTGTTACTGTTCAGATGTTCGAATTTTGTGGAAGTGGAAGTGAGCTTAGTCAATCAGGTAGCTATTCCAATGTTCGAATTTTGAGTCTGCCGCAAGTAGACCACATGTCTTGGCTGTTGAATCTACTTCTAGTTCTGTGCTTTGTTGAAGTTAAAGCCTCTGACTTAGTGTGACAAGAATTATTTAACATCAGCTTGCTAAACGGGAAAATGTCACAGCATTAGTCTGTTAACCTTGACTAAAAACACATACTTTAAACTTGGACTCTACTCTGCCGGAATATGACTTTCCATTTCCCTAATTATATATATATAATAATAAAAAAAAAAACAGTTACCAGTTACCCGGTTACGATTATTTTCGTTAATAATCGACCCCCCCTTGTACACCTCACAGCACATGCTTTTTAAATAGTAAGGACAAAGTTGGAAGAGACAAATGCTTTTTAAATAAATTTTCTTTCAACTTTGTCTTTGAGATTTAAAAAGCATGTGCTCCTTACATATAAAAGGGATACATGACATTTTTATAGATTGGGTTGAAGGAAGTTGAAAACTTTGTCCTTGTTGAGAGCTTTATTGTTTTCCCTCTCTTAGATTTAGTTGTTTCAAACCACAAACCTTCACAATTCATTCAACCATTTCAAGTCTACCGCTGGGTCTGTAAGGAAGTCATGTATAGAAGATTGGTCAGTGAGGGTCTAGAGCCCGTCGGGAAGATAGGAAGGTAAACAAAGAGTTTGTCTGTATAAAGAGTCTTAGTATTTTACAATGGGGTTTGTAAGTTTACTATGTTTGTATATTAAATATTTGGAAAAATTGCACTATTAGTCCCTATGGTTGACCTAAATTACAAATCGCTGCCTCTTGTGTTAAAATTAATTCAAAGATCCTTGTGGTTGGCTTAATTTACAAATCACCCCTTGAAGTCAAATTTTGTTAAAAATTTTGACAGATATTGTTAAGCATCATGTCAGCGCCAATAAAATGGCGACACATGTTGATCATAATAAATAAATCAAATTAAAAATATAAATAAATAAAACTTTAATTTTTTTTTTCATTAAAAAAAAATGAAAAAGAGAAAAGGGGTGGCTGCTCCCAACCACCCCAGGGGCTAGAGTTTCCACTGTCGCCAGGATCGGAGACTGCTCACCATTCCAAGTAGGCACTCTAGCCTAAAAAAGTGGAACACAACGTTCTTCTGTCATGGGCAGTGGCTAGGAATTCTTTGAATGGGGAACAGAAGGCCTAACGGGTCGATTTGCACTTAACTGCTGGTGGGAGACGCCCCTAGAGGGAGGTAGATATTTAGTTTTTTTTTCATATTTGTGTAGCTCACCCCTTTATTTTCTTTTCTTTCTTTTCTTTTTTCTTTTTTTTTTTTTTTTTTTTTGCAGTCACTCGGGAGCTAACTCTTACCATTGAGTCAAAAGCATGTGTGGACCGGGCGGTATTGTGGGCACAGGATGAGGTGACGTGAGATAAGCTTTGGGATGATACCGATTGGCTCATTTGAGGTGAACATCTCAAGGAGTTACTTTGATAATAAAGGTTAAGTAGACTTTTTGCCGAAGAGCAGGCCGAGAGGAGGGAAACGAAAACTTGGGTCGAGGCCTAGTCTTTATTCTTGGGCATTGAGCAAAAAGTAATGCTGAAAGCACATACCACTACCAAGGAGCGCGATTGCCCCAGCCACTAAAGAAGATGAAGGCTGACACGGGCAAGGGTGCTTCTAGACTGTTGCTATGGAAGCTCCTCGCTAGGACGGTACGTGACAAAAGCCAGATGGTGGCCGATGAGGGGAGTGGGAAAGAAAAAGAAGAAGAGAAGCCCTTTGCAAGACGTCGTGCGAGGCAATGAGCCGAGCGGGGATATTCGACCCAAGAAGAGGGTAAAGGTTTGTTCTGGGCATCGCACGACTTTCAAGGTCTGTAAGGGGCAGACCAAGAAAAAAGCTTTCCGTGAGGTGCACGTTATTGCCGAGGGCTCTTTGTGGGTTGTCTGCACAAAGCAGCCATTAGGGTAAACCTAGGGCCGACAATTTTGACACGACACGACAACCCAACATGAACACGACACAAAATTAGCGGGTTTGGGTCTACCTTAAACGGGTTTAGGTTTATGACCCGTTTATCTTAGTTTGACGGGTCGGGTCGTGGGTCACCCGCGGGTGACCCGCCAGACATGATTAGCTTTTTTTTTTTTCTTTTTTTTTGTCTTTTCTTTTATATATATATATATATATATATAATTAAAAAAGAAAAGAAAAGAAAAAGGAAATGAGATTAGATATTTAGATCTGATTTAGAATTTTAGGATTATTAGGTATTTTTGTAATTTAGCCATTTAGGAGTTAGGACCAGTTGCCCTAAGTTCATTTCTCCAGTTTTCTTTTCTTCTCCTTCACACCGTGTCGTCCCGCTCCCCTTTCTTCCATTCTCTTCTTCTTCAGCGTCGCACCACCACCGCCATCCACCCCCTCTTCTTCTTCTTCCTCTCACTAGACCCGCTCGATGCAGCGACGCTCTCTCTCTTTGGTCTTCTTCAACGCCACCCCTTCTTCTTCAATTCCCGATGAATGGCAACGGGGGTGTGGGGGAGTTTGGACGGGGATTGGAGCTGGCCAGCTGGGGAGCATCGAGCGCGCAGTTTGGGGACGTTAGTGGTGCGAATCTGGACGTTTCAGGGACTGATCCAATGAGTTTGGACCCGAGAGCAAATCACGGCAGTGGAGTTGAGTTTGAAGGTAAACAAGTGTGCTTGATTGATGACAAATTATAGGAAATTGAAGAAATTTAAATCTTGGTTGCTAATAATTTGTGTTTTTAAATGTGATTATGGGCTGTGTTAATGTGTTATTACTTATTAATTTATTTATGGGCTTTTGACTTACGGGAATCCTCTGCCTGCAATTTTTCTGAGTAATTGGATAATTTGGATGACATGGTCCTTTAACTTTCAATGATAAACTTATATAGCTGATTTTCATTCGATTGTTGTATTGATTTTCTTGATTTTGGAAGAGAATGAGAATCTGAGATTAAGTGGGGCATTTTTTTTGTTTCTTTTCCATAATATATTATATATGTTTGCAGATATATATTTTTTTTTCTTTTAAACAGGTCGTGTCGGGTCATGTCGACTCGATTCGACCCATTAGGTTAAAAGGGTTCACGGGTCGTGTCGGGTGACCCGTGAAATTACCGTGTTCGTGTCGTGTCTGGAGCCCCGACCCGTTAAGCTAAATGGGTCGTGGGTCTTAACTGGCCGTGTCGGGTGACCCGTTTTGCCAGCCCTAGGTAAACCCCATTATGAGAAAGACTTGCTTTCCAATCATGATCCTGTAGTTAGGAAAGACCTCGAGGGTTTGGATTTGTATGATTCAAACACCCCAAATTCTATTGGGAACGAGTCCCCCACAGTCGTTCATTCCCCTTTGGGTCACATGGGAGAGTGGGCTCCCTTAAATGTTAGAGCACTGGTAGCAGATTCCCTATAATGGTTCCATGTCCTATATTTAAGGAAAATTTGATAAAAAAAATCAAAAATTGACCCACAATAGCTTCTTCAATTTTACACATTTTGGTTGGGTAGCTACAGTGCTACCCAATGTATTGGGTAGCACTGTAGCTTCCAAATCAATTTTTTTAATAGAAAAAAATCGGTCATATCTCTCACCTTTCACGCATCCCTATTTCTGCTTTCATTTCCCCATTTTTGCTTTCATTTCCCTCCATCCGAAACTCATTCTCGCGCCATACCCATAAAACAACTCCTCCATCACGCCTCTACCCTCATTCTTCACTAGCTTTCTGCACAGCGGGAGCGAGAAAGATGAGCTATAGGTCTTGCGGTAGTTGATGTGTGGCTAGAGCAGCGCCGGTGAACACCCAGACCCGTTCTTTTCTTTCCCATTCTTTGTTTCTACTTATTTGTTTGCGTTCCTTCTTTAATTTTTAACCAACTTCTTGTTGTGCGTTGCTTTGGTTTTTTTTTCTTTGTTAGTTGAAGTCAAGTCTGCGGTTGATTCTTGCATTCTTTTGTCAATGGGTTGATTCTCGCATCACTCTTCCAACTTGACAGTTCTTTCGTGTGTTTCCAAGCTGAGGTACACTTCCCTATTTTCATGATTATCACGAGAAAATGTTGAAAAATAATGTGGGTTATTTTTATTATCTCCAATATTTTTGTTCTACATGTTGTAAATCATGGGACGGGCATTTTGGAGTTTCTATTTCTGGAACACTTCTGGATTCTTCATGGAAATTTTTTTGTTGACATATGGGAAATTCTTGATCTGGGTCTTTCAAAATTTTAATTGTTATAGATTTTTGTTTTAGCCATAGAAACATATTTATGAGAACAGAAGTTTTTGGCAAATCCCCATTCCTAGCTCTTGCTCATTTAGTTCATTTATGGAGTTTGTAATCTCTGTTGAGTTTGTTGTAGAGTGTTTTTAGTTCCCTGGTTTTTCGCTTTGTAGTACAGGGTGTGTTTTGTTGTTCTGTATTGAACCTGGTATCCAGCTCCTTGCTGGAGTGTTATTTTGAAGTGTTTGATTAATGAAGGTTTTATTTCATCAAAAATAAAATAAAAATATCATTGATTTGAGATAGGGTGAGTACAAAACATCTTCAACTGTTTGCAGGGATTCTTATGTTTGTTTATGGAAAGTTTTGTTATGGGTTTTGGAGTTTTAATGATAGTTTGAGAATTTTAAAAATAATTTACATTGATTTGAGATATGAAAAATGGTCTTTTTGTTGGTGTTTTGTGTGTAACTTAACGAAAGATGGGCTGGATTTTTAAGGTGTGTTCACCTATAGTTATATGAGGTTAGAGTGCTGATTTTTTTTTTGGAATAATCGAAGATTTCATTAAGTAGTTCACTGAGAAATTATATAAGCTCAACATGAAAGACAAATCTGCAAACCTGTTGTCATCATAAAATTCCGTTAAGTTTTATATTTCGACATACTCAAGATCAGCTTCTCTTGCCAACCTGAATTCATATCAGAGAAGTTGATCATTAGAACATTTCAGAGCCAATATCAAAGCTAGAGAGCATTTTAAATAATAAAACCATTTCACTACCAGCATTCCAAAGAAATATGAGAATAGCAAACAAAGGAAGCCAACTTGAAGTCTTTAAACCTAATAATTAGAAGAATCTACAACAGAGTGGAGAAGCTCAAATATATGTTGGTGATCCATAGTGGATTGTAATTAGCACCCTCTATTTTTAAATACACCCGTCCTATTCCAACCAAAGTTCTAAACTTAAATCCTGCCTAATCTGCACTCACTTTGGAGGTAGAAAGGATTTATGGCAGTTTATAGTATTGAACAAAGTAAAGAACCAAAATAGAAACATTACTATGAAAGCTTTTAAACATCGACATGCGTAATTTTGGTAACATGGTCAGACCAGAAAGTGGTATTGACATAAAAAGCACTAAACAAACAAAACACCTATAACTAGTGTCAATTCTTTCACAAATCATAAGATAGATACAAACCTGATGAAACTTGAAAAATGAACCAGGCAATGGGTTTCAGAAGAAATATCATTGGCAAATTTCAGCTGGTATTTCTTTCCAAATAATGGGAACCCAGAAATGTACAGTATATTTGATTGGAATAAGTGAAAAATAAGGAACAAGCAACGCATTCTTTGAGCGGGTTGCTAGGTGTTTTTCCAACTCTGGTTTTGTTGTTCTCTATTTTGAGAATTTGGTCAGAGGTTTGTTTTGCTCTTTTGTTTTGTTTTCAATTTTCTTGTTGGACTGGGTTTGTTCAGTTTTGATTAGTTTTATAAAGATGACTTATTCATTGAAGAAAAAAAAATGGATCACTTATTCAGCTTGTTTTCTAGGGTGTGTTCACCTATAGTTATATGAGGTTTAGTTGTTACCTTTTTATTAAGATACTTGAAGAAACGTTAGAGTGCTGATTTTTTTTTTTTTTTTTTGAATAATCGAAGATTTCATTTAGTTTTGGAGTTGTGTTGGCTGACTTAACTATATATATATATATATACATATATGATATATCTGTAAGTCCTATTAAAGGTGTAGAAATTTGATATTGACCTGGATAAGCTTTTGTTGACCGACAATAGTGCTTATAAAAGGGCATATCATGTTCAGAATTTTCTAGAGTGCAAAAATGTGAGCATCAGTGTGTGCAACAGAGGGTGCTAGATAATATGGTTTGCTAGGTGTTTTTCCAGCTCTGGTTTTGTTGTTCTCTGTTTTGAGAATTTGGTCAGAGCTTTGTTTTCGATGTTCTTGTTGGACTGGGTTTGTTCAGTTTTGTTTAGTTTTATAAAGATCACTTATTCATTGAAGAAAAAAAAAAATGGATTACTTATTCAGCTTGTTTTTGCTTTTTTAGCTTCCTGTTGTTTGGTAGCCTACTATCATGGATTCACAAGATGAGAACCAAAGCTTTATTACGCTCTTGTAATCAGGGTTGCAAAACTACCAAGAAATTCCATCCCAACCTAAAATGAAATCTACTAAGAAGACAAACTTCTCTATTGAAGAAGACATTCTACTAGTAAATGCTTGGATCAGTACTAGCATAAGGACTGATAAAAAAGGCAACAAATTTTGGGATAGAATTTGGATGAACTATCATGAGAACAAGAAAGAAGACACGGTGGAACGTTCCGCTTATTCTTTATCAAATCGATGGTCATCAATCCAAAAGTTTACAAACAAATTTTATGGGTACTTGGCACAAGTTGAAGCAAAGAATCCAAGTGGTGCTACTGAGCAAGATAAGGTAAAAATGAATTGTTACTAGTAGAGTAAATTAACCTTGTATTTAGTTTGAAGATTCTAATTATTTTTCTTTTCTTTTTTTCAAATTAATTTGGCAAAAGATATGTACCGGGACGAATACTCTATCGGATTTCAATTTGGACATTGTTGGAAGTTGTTGAAGAACTTGCCAAAATGGAAGCAGTTGAAGCCAGTATTGCCGAGAAAGAAATCCTTAAGTCCTTCTCTTCAACCTGTGATACATCTAGGTGTTGACAATGATGATGAAGATGTTATTGTAGACTTGGAAAGACCTATAGGCAAGAAGGCCGTGAAAGAGAGAGAGAAAAAAAGAAAGAGCAAAGATTGTGGAGATAAAGAGATTATGATGGAGGTTTTGGCTGAATTAACAGAAGTGAAGAAAAGATTCTATGAGGAGAGAATGAAAAATATTGATACGGCAAAGGAAGAGATTGTTCGTATTGAGAAACAAAAGCTTGAGGTTGAACTTAGGAAAGAGGCAAGAGAACAAAAGAAAGAGGAAAGAGAAATTATGATGATGGATACAAGCTACTTGTCATCAATTCAGCTTGAATATATTCAATCTCTCCAAATGGAAATCATGCAGAAGCGTAGGACTACCTAGTCATTGGTAATTGGCTTTTGTTTATGCTATTGGCTTTTTGTTTATGCCATTGGCTTTTTGTTTATACCCTTGGTTTTTTGTCAGTTAGAAAAGACAAAAGGAAAATCTCTTAGATGGTTGTAACTTTGGCTTTTGTGAATGCCTAGGTTGTATTTATTGGGATTGTTTATGCCATCACACAAGGAGATTGAAGCTTCTGCAGTTGATTGAACCTATGAATCATAGGTCAAACTTTAATTAGGGGCAAATTTGTTTTATGGTTTGTGGTCAATTAAGATGATGCTTACATATAGCACCTGTACGTGTTTGTCTTATGGTGCGAAAGAAGTTCTAGAATCTTTTGTGGCAAGCTAGACGACATTGTTAATTATGTTCTATCTGATGTCCTCTTCTTCTTGTGGTTTGCCTTTAATCAAGTCAAGTGGAGCTCTCAAAGTTACTTATTTTTTTTAGTTTTGGAGTTGTGTTGGCTGACTTAACTATATATATATATATATATATATGATATATCTGCAAGTCCTCTTAAAGGTGTAGGAGTTTGATATTGACCTGGATAAGCTTTTGTTGACTGACAATAGTGCTTATAAAGGGGCATGTCATGTTCAGAATTTTATAGAGTGCAAAAACATGAGCAACAGTGTGTGCAACAGAGGGTGCATTGTTCAACTCAATGGTTATTGAATCAAAGTTACTCTTTTTTGCAATGACAAATAACCAATTCAATCAACAAAAATTATCAAACACTAACCCACCAAAAATGATTGATGACACACACCAAAAATGAATAGCTGCCATTCCAGAAAGATACAACTAAGGATTCTAGTTAATTGAGATGGGCTTGTCCGGAGAAATAGCAACTGCAATTAAGGGAAGGCATAGCAATTTTATAGTTCTCAAACTGAACTCATAGATAGATGACATGATACCAAACTAAATAACATGATACCAAATTTTAGAGAGAACAATTTCTTACGATTGACTATGTATTTGCCATAAAAGCTCAATGAGGTCTGATTGAAGTTGCAAATGTGTTTCTTGATCTTTAATATGATGACGATTTTGCATGAACTCCACAATTTCATTTGTAAGTTCGTGTGATGGTGGTTCGAGTGGAATATCATTGATTTGCTCATAATTGAATTCGTCTGCTCCAAGATATAAATCTCGTTCATCCTCAACGATCATGTTATGCAATATTATGCACGCCATCATAATATCTTTAAGAAGTTCAGGTTGGTATAACCGTGCAGGTCTACGCACAATTGCAAATCGTGCTTGAAGCACTCCAAACGCTCGCTCTACGTCCTTTCTTACCGACTCTTGAGCTGCAACAAAATTTTTTCTCTTGTTTCCTTGTGGAGCATGAATTGTTTTTACGAATGTTGCCCATGAAGGATATATTCCATCGGCTAGATAGTATCCCATTGTATAATCATGACCATTGACTGAGTAGTTGACCGGAGGAGCACGCCTTTCAGCTAGATTGGCAAATACATCAGATCGCTCTAACACATTTATATCATTATGAGACCTTGGTAACCCAAAAAATGCGTGCCATATCCAAAGATCATGGGACGCCACGGCTTCCAAAATAATTGTAGGTTCACGGATATGACCAGAATACATACCTCTCCAAGCATTTGGACAATTCTTCCACTTCCAATGTATGCAATCGATGCTTCCCAACATCCCTGGAAATCCACGACTTTCACCAATTGCTAGCAATCTAGCAATGTCTTCTGAGTTTGGCGACCTCAAGTACTCGGCATAAAAAATTGAAACTACCGCTTTAACAAAATGTATAAAGCTATCCATTGCGGTCCTTTCTCCAATCCATAAGTATTCATCCATCAAATCTATAGTTACTCCATAACCGAGCATCCTAATTGCAGCAGTCATCTTTTGCAGAGAAGAATGTCCGAGCTTTCCAGCAGCATTTCTTTCTTGGACAAAATATCTGTCATGAGATATTGTTGCGTCGTTAATGCACATAAAAAGGTCACGACGCATACGAAACCTCCTTCAAAATTTGTTGGGAGGATATACCACCGATTCCGCAAAATAATCGCGGAATAGGTTTTCTTGGCCTTGCAAAGAATTACGCCAAATAGTATTGCGACGTCGACCAAAAACATGTCATGATCTTGATCCAACTTCGGCTTCCAATCATTCTTTTATCATAGCAAAAGTTGAAATTATTTCCAACTCATCATCGGAGGAAGAATCATATTGAAGGCTATCGAGTTTAAGAATATGATCCATAGAGGAAAGGGTATTGAAATGGATTAAAATCAGTGAGGCAATGAATCTATTTAAATTGAAAGAACACAAAATGCTTGGTTGTGAAATGGATGGAAAACAATAAGGCAATTGGTCTATTTAAATTTGTTCTTGAACACTCAGGTTCGATTGTGTTTCATGTTGCAACTACAAACCGTAAATATAAATTTAATTCACAACCACCATTGCGAACTGCCAACTGCCAACTAGTTTAATGGCTATAAATGTAGGAAGCATATACACACGTTTTCACTTTTCACAGCTGTGGAGTACGCACAATTGATAGCAGTTGATGGTAGTTGGCAACAAGAAGCTGGTGCAATTTAATTACTATTAAATGTTGCAAGGATTTCTAGCTCTCTTCGTACCAGCTTCAAGGGAAGGGAAAAAGTGAAAAACCATGTTTTGGATCAGATGTTGGATTTCTTGCATTTTCCTATTCGTCATTTTAAGCTGGTGGAATCTCTCAACAAATCTCCCTACCATGCTTTACTTGCAACTTTCACCTGTGTTGGGTATCATCCACAATAAATCAACCCACCTTCCTAGAACCTTCCCTTGAAAAAAAAAATCTCATTCCCAGCTATTTTGATCAAACAATTTAAATGGTCATTTAAAAGTTTAATGAACATAAAAACAAAGATATGAAGGGTTGGTTGGGAGTTAGTTGAGAGTTGGTTGGTACAAAAAAGTAAGAAAGAGAAAAAAAAGAATAAAATAAGAGTAAAAAAAAGTATTTAATTGATATAGGGAAAGTTAAGGGAATCTATTGTGGGGTGTTTTTTTTTTAGGGAAACAAAAAGTGGTTTTGTTCCCTAAATATAGAAAAAATGGTTGGGAAGCTGCTGCTAGTGCTCTTACTCCTTTGATCCTTGTTCCTCTTAGCAAGCTTGCGACGTATGTGATTAAGTCCAGCTCCTTTGACGGGCGGGCAAGGCCCGAAGGATGACGCTTCAACGCCTCCGACCCTAATGAACTTAGAATGTCGACAACAGAGAAAATGGGAGATGGTGTCAGCATCCAAGAGCCTTTGTTGGGGTTGGCTCGCTGGCACCTAAGCCTCCCCACCTAGTCGATAAGGAGTTATCATCCACCGCTGCAGGAATAAACGTAGGAGATAGGTGTTCTGGACTAGCATAGGAAGATGATGCCTTTCACCCTATTGCCACAACAGATACCATGGAGCTGCAAACACTTATAACCGAAAATAGATGGGGCTCGATGGTTAAAGAATGCTTTGCACAGGAGGCCGAGCGATCCGGGGGGGTCTTTTGTGGGCTTTGATGCAGAGAATCGTGAGGTGAGGTGTAATGTCCAAGACATTATTTGAGTATTTAAAATGTAAATTAGATTTAGTAAAATGGCAGGAAAGCACCTTGAAATCGCTTAGAAAAAGCGTTAAAATCAGTTTCGAGAAGTCGTGTCCGGAAGGGCATAGGACAGGGACAGAAGAGGAGTTCCAAATAGTGAAAATTCATTGTATGTGGGTTGTGTCCGGACAGGAGTTATAGAATGTAAATTCTGCAACTCTTAAACATGCGTGTCCAGACGGCCACTTACCGTGTCCGGACCCCATGCGATATAAACTGAAAATAAGTCATTTTCAGGTCATTTTTCACGCATCTTGCCCCTCTCTCATATTTCTCTAGGTTTTTCAAGAGCTTTTGAAAAATTTAGTGTTAGAAAATGCTAATATGTGGTGCAATGTATTGATACAGTGTTGCATTGCAAGTTGTGGTCTAGGAATCCGTAAGTTGAGCCTATTATCCGCACAGCCATTATGAGTATTCTACTTATTGAGAAAAATTTCTACACTTTGAGTATTTTATAATAATGAAATGATATAATTGTTTTGATTCGAATCGATGGTAGTTTAATGATATCTGTTTTGGATGATTTGAATATTTTCAATTATGTTGATGTATGATGAAGTTTAAGAAATAATTATGAAAAAAATGTTTTGAGCAATAATTTGTTGAGTTTTAATGTGTGCTAGGGTTGAAATATAAATTATGTGATTTGTGATTGAGAAAATGACTTGTTGAAGTGTTCATGTTTTATGAGAAAGTTGTGTATTAAAAGTGTAATCATGAAAAGTAAATATATGATGTTTTGAGCATGGTGTGAGTGAAATGCATAAGATATGTAAGAATCGAGCATGTCTCCAGCATCACACTAATGGACAAGTCCATGAGGGCAAGCCCTCAATGCTGTGAATGTAATGTTAATGATGTTATGGAAGACAAGCCCTTGGAAGGAGTCAATTGTAAGCTCCTGCCATGGGCTTTATGTATGTGTACGAAAGGATATCCTAGAAGTCGTCGGGAGTTGTTTAACTTGTTCTCATGGCTAGATATATCAGTATGCATATTAGGTTGAATAGAACAACACATATGTATACTGTTAAAGCTAGAATGCATTGATGAGTTTTCATGCTAGACGTGTCAATATGCCTACAAGGTTGAATGGAACAGCACGTATGTATATGGTTACAGATAGATTGCATAAATGTTTTAAAGGCATTAAGCTTAATTGTGCTTAGATACTCATATTTCATAAAGGTTTGAAAATGTCTGTATCTTAATATAGTTGGGTTGAGATATGTTTAGATGTACTTAGATACTTGTAAAAGAAAGGACTTATCATGATTAATTTGTAGATCCTTGATTAAACAAATTTTATAAGGCTATTATATAAGTTAGCAGCATAATTAGGGTTCATGAACGTTACGTCTATAAATGATCAGATTTTGGAAAAATTGGATTGGGAGACTTATTTTTCAAAAGCCTAAACAAATAGAGTTAACTTTATTAAAAAAAACACATCACCGGTTTGATTACTTTTAAATTCAAGAAGAAGTACTTTTTTCTTTTTTTGATTTGATTTGATTTGTTTGTTTGTTTTTTTCCTCTAATTTTATTTGTTTATTGAGGGATATACACTTCTTGATAGGGGGCAAAGACTTGGTTGTTCTAATAAATTGTTAAATTATTATTTATTCTTAAAATTTAACCTCATATGAATGAATGAATTTATTTAATTATTTAGATCGATTAGAGAAATGCTATTTAGTATTCTCTTATCTTTTTTGTATTTTTCATTTTTAAAAATTAACCATTGAATCTGTAAGATCCACACATTAGGTTTTACCTATATGGATCCTTTAAATTTAATTGTTGATTTTCAAAAGATGAGGATGAAGAAAGATGTGAGAAAGAAAGATGAGTTCAAGATTTCTGCTATGATAACATGTTAAACTATCATTTATCTCAAAAGCTTAAGTTAATAGGAAGAAATGAATTTAATCATTTAATTAATTTATATTGTAACAGAAATATCCTTATATACGTAGCTTTCAAACAATTTCATGATCTTAGCAATTGTTTATTTTTATTTTATTTTTTTAATTTTTTTTCAAGTAAATTGCTAATATGGCAAGATTACATTCGTATTGAAGCGGAGCTCTTTCGGAATTCAAGCGTATTCTTTAGTGTGAGAATTCTCTTACTCACACCATAGTCAAATACAAAGCAAATATAAATGTGTATATATAATCGGACAATATACAATCACACATATATGCTATTAGAGTTATAAGGCCAATTTAGGTCAAGACCTTTATAACCCTTTGAGAAAACCTCTAAGCTAAGATATGCATGGATTGGACTAAAAATCCATTTTGTTAGAGTTATAAGGCCACAAATAGGGCCAACAATCACAGCTAAATATTTTTGAAAATTGTAGTAAGGCATTGTGCCAAAAAGGGCTGCATTGGGAGATTGGTTGTGAAGCACAAGAGTCGGAAGATAGTTTATAATGTAGCAAGTCGTTTGAAAGCATTACCCTAATATTTAAGAATTACATGGCCCTAGGTCAAAAGGGAAAGACAGGTTCCCACATTATATAGGTTTATGTATGAGTTCGACACACCCATTTTATGATGGGCATATGGACATGTTAGGTGCTGATGAATACATTGAGATTTATAAAGTAAATGTATGCGACGATATTCACCACCCTAATTATTCTGAATGGATTTAATTTTCTTATCCAACATACGCTCAACATGGATTTCAAAATGGACAGATATACGTTGAACATCAAGTTTACAATTTACTGGAAATAATTGTGTAAATTTACTAAAGATGTCAACAATAGAAAGAAAATAGCTAAAACTAATATTGGACACAATGGGGCCCGAACCCCAAATGTCTGTAAAAATCAAATCTAAAGGCTCACTAGACCTAGACAAAAGCACAGGGAGGTTCTGTCCAGACGCCGCTAGCAAAGCATGGCTAGGGATGCACCATGTGGTGATAAGGACAGGTGGAGGAGAGTGTTGGTGTGTGCTAACGTGATTCCGTTCGGATGCTGAGGTAGTCTGTCGGGACGATCGAACACGTATAGAAAAATTGTTGGTAATGTTAGATCGCATCCGGACGGGCTTGTCTTCCCTCCGGATGGGGTTGAATAGTAGTCAGCCCCAATACTTTACAAAAGCATCATATGTATGATTTATTTGAGCCTTGCTATTTTAATGACATCTATGAATATATTTTCGAGATATCTTATATATGTGTTAAATAGAAAATGAGGTTTCAAAGAAAATGATTTTTGAAAAGCGGTTGAGTTTTTGTTTTGGAAAAAATATAAAATATGATAATGTATGAATGCATGTAGGAACCCAACTATTAAGTGGGGGTATACACATAATACACTTAACCCCTAGAAGTTATAAATGGGATAGATGCAACCCATCAATTAAGTGTGGAAATACACTTAACACACTACAAAAATACTCACAATTGGACGCGTGTCTACAGTACCGGTTACTGTAGACATGCGTCCAATTTGACACGTGTCTTATGAGACACGTGTCTAATTATACCATCTTCACAATTGGACGTGTGTATTTAATACTCGTGTCCAATTGGACATGTGTATTTAATACGCGTGTCCAATTGGACACGTGTATTATTACACGCGTCCAATTGGACAAGTGTAATAATACACGTGTCCAATTGGACACGAGTATTAAATACACGTGTCTAATTGGACGCGTGTATTTAATACGCGTGTCCAATTGGACACGTGTATTATTACACGTGCCCAATTGGACGTTTTTCCCAAATATATATTAAAAAAAAAAAATTATGTTGTGTTAATTTTTTTTAAAAAAAAAAAAAAAAAACTCCTTATCTTATTAACCATACAAATATGTGAAAATACGATGTACATAGCTTATACACATAAATTAGGTTTGAAAGCTATATGCTATATGGTATATGTAAATTATATACCTGAAATTTATGCTTTTTAGGTTCCTTATTTATATATATATAGTATACTAATAAGTACGTAAACTCTAACCTAATTTACATATTGTACTATATGCATAATTAAACAAATTTGGTGCTATATATATAATTAAACCAAATAGTTCAAATTAGGGTTTAGTTTTGTACCCCAATCTACGTTTAGAAACAAAAAAAAAAATTTAAAACATAACAAAGTTAAAAAAACCTATAATTAATACTATATATATAGATATGCATGCATGTAAATGGTTTAGAAACTATATACAGTAACCTTGCTATTTATGGCTATATATAGTATATGCAATTATTTTAAGGGTTCCGCGCTACATAATGAATTAAATACTTATAGTTTAGTCCCTTATATAGTACATACATTTAGGGTTTATGGCTATATATAGTACATACACTTAGGGTTAGGGTTTATGGCTATATATAGTATATACACTTAGGGTTATGATTTACAGCTATATAGATATATAATATATATATACTTAGGGTTAGAGTTTATAGCTATATATAACATACATACTTATGATTAGGGTTTATCGCTATATATAATATACATACTTATGGTTAGGGGTTTTATAGGTATATATAATGTATACACTTAGGGTTATGGGTTATAATTTAATTCATTTTACATTTTATGAATAATAATGTCAATATATTTTCACGTGTCATTATTGTACACTTTTAAATATAACATTAAATCGTAGATTGATTATAATTAGATTGTAACGATATATATATAGCCATATACACTTAGGGTTAGGGTTAGGGTTAGGGTTTTTTGCTATATATAGTACATACACTTAGAGTTAGGGTTTTTTGTTATATATAGTACATACACTTAGGGTTATGGTTTTTTGCTATATAAAATACATACACTTATGATTAGGGTTTATATGATGAGTTCTATATATATATATATGGTATACTCATAAGTACGTAAACCCTAACTATATATAGTATATACACGTAGAGTTATAGTTTATGGCTATACATAATATATAATATATACACGTAGAGTTAGGGTTTATAGCTATATATAGTATAGGGGATTAGGGTTTATAGATATATATAGTATATACATTTAGGGTTAGGGTTTTTAGTTATATATATATATATATATATATATATATATATATATATATATATATAACATACACTTAAGATTATGGTTTATGGCTATATATAGTATATACACATAGGGTTAGGAGTAGTATAGTATATATACTTATACTTAGTGTCATGGTTTAAATTTAGGGTTTATATTTAGTTTTAATTTATAGTTTATGTTTTAGTTTTAGGGCTTAGGGTTTAGCAATGTGTACATGCAGTACATGTAGTACATACACTTAGGGTTGCATGGGTTTATATAAAATATATATAATATGTTATATATAATTATAATATATAATATATAATATATTTTATATATAATTATAATATTAAAAAAAATAACATTTTGAGACGTGTATTTCCATACACGTCTCCAATTGGGCACGTGTACTACGTACACGTGTCCAATTGTTTGGCCAAGTACTGCGCGGGAGTTCTCCCGCGCGCCACCTGGCCAAACGGAGACAGATTTTATTTTTTAAAAATATAATAATTTTTACAGAAAATAGATTATTTAAATTAAATATATATTTATATAAAAGAAATTGGTAGCTTCCACCATTCTATACGATCTCTCTCTCTCTGTCGAGCTCAGCCGGCCGGCGACAGCCCGTTCCAGTGCCTCTCGGCCTTGTCTCCGGCGTGGTGACCTCTCTCTCTCACCGACTGTCTCTCTCTCAACCGACCCTCCCTCTCTCTCACGTGTATATACACTGGATCTCTCTCTCTCTCTCTTTCTCTCTCTACTGGGACGTCTCTCCGGCAGCTTGGCACAGCCGTCAGCTTGATTTGCTCCGGTCAGTGTTTATCTCTCTCGATTTGTTCAGTGGCCGGTTGATAACATATATATATACATTTGCTAACTTATTTTTTCTTCACAAATTGGTCTGAATATGCAGGTATATATATAAGGAACCCTAAATCCACAAACCGGCAGCTTGGCAGTGAGTATTTTGCCCCTTATTTGTTGTATTTCATTTTTTCTTTCACATGTAAATTTGTACTAACTATATATATATTGTAATAATTTTTATTTGTTCTTGATTGATAATTGTAATAATTTTTGGACAGTGTTCTATTTTTTTTATTGCAATGTTGCTGAATTAGTGTAATTTGTATGCTTATAATTCTGTTTTTTTTTTTTTTTTTTTTGGGTTTTTAGGGACTAGGTATTTCAGTTTTGCTATATTTTGTGTTTTTGTTTTTAACAATGCTGCATGTATTTTTGTGTTAGTACACATTTGATAATTTTTATGTGTAGGTGTTTGTATTTTTGTGTCATTTAGGGTTATATGTATTTTTATTTTTTTGGAAGCCATGTACTTTTCTACCATGTTGTGTTTTTATTGTTTTTAATTTTTTTTGTCCTAATTTTTTATTTGAGCAGTTTTATATATATATATATATATATATATTTGAATGTGTTATTATGGATTACAGAGTTTTTTTGTTAGTGAAACAAAATCAAACAATGTTCGATATTAGTTTAGCATTATAAACCAACGATGACACTTTTGAAAATAATAAATGAAAAAAAAAAATGGGTTTGAATGAAAAAGGAAAAAATTAAAATTTAACGTCTACTTTTTAAGAAATACCTAAACTCCAACCCTAAACTTTATATCCTAAAATCATAACCATAAAACCAACACAATAATAAACCCTTAAATAAACTCTAAATCCTACACTTTCTAAAAAAAAACCCTTACCCTAAACCCTAAACCCTAAATCCTAAACCCTAAACTCTAAAAAAAAAAATCCTACTTTCTAAAAAAAAACCCTAACCCTAAACCTTAAACCCTAAACCCTAAACCCTAAAAAACCCTAAACTCTAAATCCTTACAAATCCTAAACCCTAAACCCCCCCAAAAAAAAATATCCTACACTTTCTAAAAAAAAAACCTTAACACTAAAAACAAAAACCCTAATTATAAACCCTAAACCCTAAAAAACTAAAACCCTAAACCCTAAACCCTAATCCTAGATCCTTAAAAAAAAAAAAAAAAATCCTACACTTTCTAAAAAAAATACCCTAACCCTAAACCCTAAACCCTAACAAACCCTAAACCCTAAACCCTAAACCCTAACAAACCCTAAACCCTAACCCTAAACCCTAACCCTAAACCCTTAAAAAAAAAAAAAAAATCCTACACTTTTTTTAAAAAAAAAACCAAAACCCAAAACCCTAATCCTAAACCCTTATAAAAAAATCCTACACTTTCTAAAAAAAAACTAAAACCTTAAACCCTAACCCTAAACACTTTACCCAAAAAAAAAGAGTCCTACACTTTCTTAAATAAAATCTTAACCCTAAACCCTAACAAACCCTAACCCTAAACCCTAAACCCTAACAAACCTTAATCCTAAACCCTAATCCCTAACAAACCCTAAACCCTAAACCCTTAAAAAAAAAAATCCTACACTTTTTTTTTTAAAAAAACCCTAAACCCTAAACCCTAAAAAAAAAAAAAAAAACCAAAACCCTAAACCCTAATCCTAAACCCTTATAAAAAAATCCTACACTTTCTAAAAAAAAACTAAAACCTTAAACCCTAACCCTAAACACTTTACCCAAAAAAAAAAAAGTCCCACACTTTCTTAAATAAAATCTTAACCCTAAACCCTAAACCCTAAACCCTTACAAACCCTAAACCCTAAACCCTAAAAAAAAAAAAATCCTACACTTTCTAAAAAAAACCCTAACACTAAAAAAAAAATCCTACACTTTCTAAAAAAAAAACCCTAACCCTAAACCCTAACAAACCCTATCAACGTAGGGAGGAATTGGGCCACAACTTGGTTTTGCGTTGTAGAGGGCTAAAGGAGACAGCGGTCAAGTACAACAGGTACGTGGTAGATGGGAAATTGTTTCGCACGCTTGCCCATGATGTGGGAAGGAGGACTCAGAACAGCGGCGTATGTGTTCCAACCGTTGAAGGCGAAACGTACTACGGGCAGTTAGCCGATATAGTTGAGGTCAAGTACTATGACAGGACTACGTACGTCTTATTTAAGTGCAATTGGGCAGATCCAATGATGGACAGAGGATTCACAATAGACGAGTATGGCCTAGTGTTTGTTAACTTCAATCACCTCGTCCACAGGGGAGAACTGGTTCAGGACGAGCCGTACGTGCTTACATCTCAGGTAGATCAAGTATTCTACGTCGAAGATGGAATGAACCCAAATTGGGTTTGTGCGGTTAGGACCAAACCGCGCAACGTGTACGACGTTGGCCAGGGGGAAGGAAGTAATGAGGATGGTACAACCTACCATGAGTGCGTGCCGCTCGTACTAGCCACTGATGACCTACCCGATACGAATGATGAATTCGAGTACAACAGGCCTGACATTGATCCGATTGAAATTCCCGTGATACAATGATTGATATATTTGTTGTGAGTATATATTGTTTGTACAATTCGCTTGAATTCAATACAAATTTTTATTATTTGCATAAATTTATATGTATAATTTGCATATTCATTAAAAATATATAAAATACAAATTCTAATTAATTTGTCTAGATTTGTTCGCAGGTATTGATGGACCAGAGACTCCCTCCTTATGCATATCGGGCACCTTGCCCACCCGTGCCCCCCATGACCACGCCCACTAATTCGACGGCATTATATACTGCGGCGTGGCCATACCACCCAGACAGGGCTTATAGACCATTGTTGCCGGGTACGGTGGCTGTGCCCACGTCAGATCACAGGCAGACCAGCACAGCTGGACCTTGCAGCTCTCCATTGTCGGAGCTGCCGACATTATCTCAGATAGGGTTCACCCAATTGGGTAACGCCTATCGATGGTGGGTGCGCGAGGGGATGGGGCCACAGGGTTATGCGCTGTACTTTCCGTATACATATAGTGTACCGTCGACGTGTAACCCTGATAGTGAGACGCAGGATGGTAGTTTCCACTGTCACAGACCGAGGAGATGCAGATGCCGGCTGTGGGGTTAGGACAGATACCGGCACAGGCTGCGATGCAGGGCCAGATTTTGGGAGCGAGACAGATGCCAACATCAGGGGTGAGTCAGGGCCCAGGGCATGTAGAGAGCCAGATGCCTTTATATGGTGAGAGCTAGGTGCCATTTTCCGGTGAGAGTCAGATGCCAGATCTGGGGGGGAGCCAGAGTACCCATGAGGAGGACGTTGCGATGTTGGGTACCGATCAGTTGGCCCCCGGTAGCCCCTAGGATATAGATTCAGATGATGATCAGCAGCCTCCACCAGCCGGAGGGGTTGGCGAGGAGGTTGCAGGCGACCCAGCGACCCAGCACATAGAGATTGGTCATATTCGGTTGGTGGGTAAGTACATATTTAAACATACTTAAAACTCATATTATGTTACCAAAAATTTTATTTTTTGTTTGGAAAAAAAATAACTATTTGATTACAATTTGTTTATATATATATATATGTTTTTTAGTGTTAACCAATTAAATGTTGAATATTTTTTTCATTAGGGTACAATCCAGACGGAACCATATATTATGAGGTGATTAAGGACCCAGAGAGAAACTGGGTGCTCCCGAGGGGAAAGAAGGTTGTATTGCAGTACAATGCTGTTATACAACCTGTAGGACAAGCCTGCAATCGTTTTCGGCGGGCTGAGGGCAAGCTGATCAGGAGTGGGTCCTATATACACATGCGTGACAAATGGGCGAGGGTAAATAAGCAGATTAAGCAGGCAATGTGGGACGCGCTGATGGTATGTTTATAAATATAATTTAATTATTTATTTGAATTAAACTTGAGATTAATGTTTTTCTTGAAGTTTTTAAACCTATAATGCTTTGATTGAATGTGCAGGGGGAGTTCTATCTACCTGTATCAGTAGACGAGCGCACGGCACAACAGGAGGCGTGGAATGATATTGGCCGTAAGCACCGCTCGTGGAAGTCGAGATTCAAAACCAAACTATGTATTGGAGACAGTGACACGCCCGAGAGTATCCGTGCGAGAATGCCGGACAATTTTTTTGCGCAGTATGAAGCAGCAGATGTAGAGTTTCTGCTGAGCGATTGGTGCACTGAGCATAAAAGGGTATGTAGGGCAAAAAAATGTTGTGGTTTTTTAATAACAGTTCATTTAATTTTAGTTTAAATTTAAGTGTGTCAATGCTTACATTTTTATTTTCATGTTCAATGCGTAGGCAACCTCTGAACGGATGAAGAGGCTGCGGGAGCAGAATGACCTTCCCCATTGTACGGGATCTAAAAGTTATGCTAGATTTAATCACGAGGAGGTATGAAAAAAATATATGTTTATGTTTTTAATATTTGTTGCTAATTGTTTTTCTTTTTCTTTATACTATTTTTATCGCTATCTGTTTGTTATATATGTCAACTGCATGACGACAGACATGTACATTTGGCACGCCCCCCACTCGCGCCACCTCGTTCGTGAAGACTCACACAAGGAAGGACGGCACTTACGTGAACGAACGTACACGGGTCCTATGCGTATGCTACTGATTTAATTTACTAATATTTTTAAATTATGTGTGATATGTCATTATTCAATATATGAGTTTTTCATGTTGACGACGTACAGGAGAGGATGACGCAGAGTTTATCCAGTGATCCAGCCGTCACGCAAAGCGTCTCCGCAGACACGGTGTGTTGGGCATCGAACGACGCTTACGAACAGGTGGTTGGGAGGCCTGAGTGTGCAGGGAGGGTTCGGCAGGTTGGGCCGAACGTTACACCTGTTCGGGAGACATGTTTCTCATATAGGCCTCGGTCACAGGGGGGACCATCTCAGGGCACGTCTCGGGATTGGGCCGAACACGCTCGGAAGATGGAAGAGATCCAAGCGGAGCTACAGGTTGAGCGAGTGAGGAATGACCGGTTGGAGCAGCGCGTGCAACAGTTCGACGCCATGGAGCAGCGCATGCGACAGTTTGAGGTCTTCATGTCCTCCATGGGAGTATCAGCACCATGTCTTGGTACTCAGTCTTCACCTGCACACGTAGGTAGTACGTCGTCTATTAGTAGTACATCTGCAGGTATGATTTAAATTTTGTATAGGACAAAATTAATTTCAATTTGTTTTCATTACCCCTTTAATTTTGCAAGTAATATTATATACTTTAATTGTCTATATTATTTGCAGGTAATTCGACAACGGTTGGTACGTTGTTGCCTGTTGGAAGACAGCTGAGCCAGCACTCCACTGTCGCTATATCTTTGCTCGCTACACCATTCCTTGCGCAGCAATCGCCGGTTGGCGAGAACACGCCTGGGACGGTACCTCGTGATTCGCAGGGACGCCCTTCAGATTTGTAGATATTTTGTGTAATTATTTTTTGTTCGTAAATATTTGCGTAGTTAACGAATATGTTATTAACTATTGGTTTGTGTAATATGATTTTGTGCTGTTTTTGGGTAAAATAAATATTGCGTTATTTGTAGTCGGAAATAATAAAACTTGAAAAAAAAAAAAAATTATTAACCCAAATAAATTTTAAAAAACAATAACAAAATTAAATTGAAAAAAAATTCCAAATTGAGTTTTTTATTTAATTAAATTTTTTATTTAATTATTTAATTGTATTTTTAATTTAATTTAAAAATACAATTAAATAATTAAATTAAAATTTTATTTAAATAAAAAATTTGATTTGGAATTTTTTTTTTTAAAAAAATTGGTTTGACACGTGTATTGGAATACATGTGTCAAACCTTTTGACACGTGTATTCAAATACTCGTGTCAAAACGATTTGACACGTGTATTCCAATACACGTGTCAAACCGTTTTGACACGAATATTTGAATACACGTGTCAAACCGTTTGACACGTGTACCTCAATACACGTGTCAAAACGGTTTGACACGTGTATTCCAATACACGTGTCAAAATGTGCAGTTAATGACTTGCACATCTGACACGCGTCTCATGCGTGTCAAACTGTTTGACACGTGTACGACACTGTACACGTGTCAAATTGCACGTGGCAAATTGACGTAATTTTTGTAGTGACACCTTTGTAACACTTGAAGAATTTAATATCTCTTAAATTTATTGATAAAAATTAATGATAATATTGAGAAGATATTATTATTTGGATTCTATAGCTGTTTTAGGAATTAAGGGAATTTTCAAAATCAAGTTATAGGGTAAAAACAGATTTTTACCTTAGAATTTAAAATGAGCATAACTTGATCTTACGAACTTGAAATGAGTCTGTTTGAATCTCATTATCCTTGTATTTAAGACCTATACCTACTAGTATAATTTTATAAAATTCTATGAAATTCAAAATTCCAGACTTAACAGGAATCGCTAATCACTCACTAAAACGACATCATGATGTTATTTCTGAAATTGAGGCTGACCTATAATATTTATTGACAAATTATAACTCATTTAGTAAATAAATTACTTAAGGATCATTTTGGTGAAATCAGAACTTAATTTGGACAAAATCTCAATTTTAACCTAAAAAGCAGTGTACTTGAGTTTCCAACTGTCGTTAAAAAGGCAAAAACTGTCTTCTATTCATTGAGTAGGACTAGCTGCAAAAATTCCCTACCATTTTTGTGTCATGGACACATATGCTCTCCTAAAGAAAGATAAAGCAAGGGTAAAGTTGACTTGCAGGAGACTTTGTGAAGACTTTTGGTTTATTTTCTTTGTCAAGTAAGTTATGAGTGCCAAATATTATATATTTAGACCCCTTAATTTACACTTGTTAGGCCTTTAGCTTTGTTATTTTTTGATTTTTTTTTTGCTAGTTTTGATATTTTAGCATTTTGCAGGTTATTAAGTAAGAAATGGAGGTTTTGAGGCAAAATTGTACAAAAATGGCTTAAAATTGCCTAGTGGGCTTTAGCGCACCCCTGTTGTGCACGTGCCCACACGTGTCCACAATAGAGCCTTCAAGTTGAGTGGGCTTAAGCGCAGCCCTAGTGAGCTTGAGCGCACTTATGCTGACCTGGACTAGAGTGTCTTAGACGCCGTTTTCAGTAGTTTTTAGGGTTCTTAGGTGATTTTCACCTAGAACTTTCATATTTTGTAAGTTCCTTTGATTTTTAATAGATTATTGTTGTTTAGTTATGCTTTCCTTAAGCATGTATAACTAAACTCTCATCTAGGGTTGAGGATGAAGCCTTACCATTGAAGAGAAACTATATTTTCATGCTTGTTTATGCTATTTGAGTTTATGGGCTTTTGATTTCTAATTGTTCTACTTCTATTCGATGTTCGAGATATTTTTGGGTATCTCTTGTGATTTCAAGATACAAGTGATGATTTGAGGTTGTCTCATTTAATTGATTGTTTGGGTTTTATTTATCAAAACGTTGAGTATTTATTGTGTTTCGTTCAACGGGTACATTTTGATGATTTGGTGAAAAATCGAGTATCCATTGTGATTTATTCTTTGAATGGGTATAATGGATGATTTGGGGAACACCGGGTATCTTTTTTGTGATTTGTGTAAAGAACAGATTCATTAAATGATTCAAACGATTTTTGAAGCAAAGTAGAGCATACCTAAGATTTGTATGTGAGAACTTCAAATATGTGTTGATGAGCATGAGAATATATTGCTATGATTTGGTTGGTGTGGATCCCAAAATCTTAGAAACCTATATTTGATTTGTTAAGTTTATGTTTTATTTTGTTTAAAAACCCTAAATTTGGAACTAGGTTAAAATATGATTAGTTTGAATAGAAATTGATTTTTCGCAACACAATTCCTTGTGGGATCGACCTCGCACTTACAAAACGCTATATTGCAAACAATTCATACACTTGTGAATTAAATAAATTTGCACAACAAGTTTTTAGACCGCATTGATTGGCTGGTGGAAAATGTGGCCTTACATGGCTGCCATGTTTTTCTAGTGGCATTGGCCGTCATGTGGCAGTTAAAAGGGTGACGACACCAACACAAGCAATATAACATTTCGTGTACAAAATTTTGGGCCGTCGGGGAGGGATTTTAATCCATTCGGCCCGCCCAAAAATTATACATATATATAGTGGGCTGATGCATTTAGGCTAATCTATTCCAAGCGAAGTCATTAAGGTTACTAAAGGAAAAGGCGGGCATGCACTCAATCCAAGGCCGTCGGGGTTCAAAGTCTCGCGCCGTGGTGCGCAGCCACCATAAAATGCATTTCGAGGTGGCTGCGTGCACCCCCGGCCACCTCGTGCGCCACCCCCATTGGTTGGGGGAGGCTGCCGATTGGCAGCTACACCTTTTTTTTTTAAAAAAAAAAAAAAAAAAAAAAAATTATTTTGGGGTGGCCACGTGCACCACTGCACCCCCGGCCACCTCTAGGGTGGTGCGTGGCCACCCCCATTGGCTGGGGGAGGCTGTCGATTGGCAGTTACACCTTTGTTTTGTTTTTATTTTAAAAAAAAAAAAAATTATTCAAATTTAATTTTTTTTTTAAAAAAATACGTTTATTTATTTATTTTTTAATATATTTATATTTTTATTAAGATGGACACGTGTCGTCATCTTATTGGTGTTTACGTGACGTTTAATGGAATAGGTAAAAAATTTTAATGAAATTTGACTCCATGGATCAATTTGTAAATTAAGCCAATCACAGATATCTTTGAATTCATGTTGATACTACATTGAGTGATTTGTAATTTAGACCAATCCCAAGGACTGATGATTTAAATATATAAATTACAAATATATATAAATATTTTAAAAGAGTGTTTGGGGGGTGGCGCCCCAAACACCCATTTTGTTTTTCTTTTTTCTAAAAAAAAATTATATTTTTTTTAAATAATTTTTTAATTGAAAAATGACACATGACAAGAGTATTATAGACATATTTCGATAAAATATGCATTTTTGAAACTTTTTGGTAGTTGGCCGGGGGGTTAGAATCCAAGCGTTGGTAGCTCGTGGAGCTACTTGCAAAACGACTGGCAGTTTGAAGGCCTAAATTGTAATTTTTTCATAAATTTATCTTTATAAATAATGCTAGAAATTACATTTTTATTTTATAATTATTCCACACCAATGATGTGGCACACAACCAACCATTAGATTTTTTTTTTTTTTTTTTTTTTTTTTTTTTTTAATCTGAAGATTGATTAAGACTACTACTTTAATATTGGAGAATAGTTATGAAATAACAAATTGGGTCGCCCGAAGCCTAAACGTGCCCATTTGCAAAGTTATTGACGTTCGTTCAATTAGTCATCCAATCAGAGAAATGCAAATTTTCACCTCATGATTTATCGGATTCATTAATTATGAGACCCGATATTCTATTTATTTTCAGAGGATCGCTTTCTATTCCCACTTCTAACATCAAGTTTTTCAAAACTGATTGCTATACAACCGGTTTATTTGCTTGAGAAGATAAGCCTAACGAATTATTGTAATAGGACCAGAAGGGGACAGTATCTTTACGATACAAATAGCCATTCTTATAGCTAAATGACTTATAGTCATTATATTATATATTAAATGATATCTGTCACTCACGGTTGGACAACAAGGGTCAGTATCATTATAGCTACACGACTTACAAAAAAAAGGTCATTAGATATTAAATAATATCTTTTGCCAAAAAAATAAAAATAAATAATAGTTATAATCTCTCTCTATTGTGCTAAAATGATATATTAAATTATTACTTATTCTAAAAGTCTATGTAGGTAAGAATTCATGTAAAAAAAAAAAAATTAATAAGAATTAATAAATTTAATCATTTAATTTAAGAAAAACGTTACTTATAATCTCTGATCTTTCATCACTTTCACAATCATTATCTCAAATTTTAAAATGTGTCGATTTAAGGTATTCATATTTTTAATTTTTTTTTTCAATTTCAACCATCCATTAGAATTTTTCGTAAAATATTGTCAAAATTTTCAAAATACTCCACCTTCATTTTTTAGACGAAAGAAAGAAAGAAAAAAACTTGCAAGAATTTGGGTATTCGTAAGAATTTGGCAGAATTTGCAAAAATACCCATACCTGAATATTTGAAAATTTTTATAATTTTTTACATAGGGGTATAATTTAGGAATTTTGGAAGGATTTAAAGGAAAATTCTAACGGATGGTGAAAATTAAAAAAAAAAAATTGATAGATATTTTAAATTGACACTTTTTAAAGTTTGAGGTTATGATAGCAAAAGTAATGAAAGATCAGGAGTTGTAAGTGAAGTTTTTCCTTTTAATTTATATTCTAACACCCCCTTTTAATTTAACAAACGGCGGTTGCCGCCATCGTCGGATTATCATAGAACACTTTTGAGGAGTCTAGCCAACGACCATGAAGAAGCCATTGCCTCAAGTTGTAACGCTCCCAAAATTACTTAACTATGGTAATTAACTTGAAGTGTTACTCGTAGTGCTCACACATTAATTAATTGTAAGTATTACCTTCAACAACAAACATCAAAATAAAAATAAAGTGGAAAGTGGAAAATATTGATTCTAAGCTGAAAGGCTAAGTAACCTTAGTAATATCTTCTATCATCAATACAAACTAAAGCCTCCAAGTATGAGAAAATTACAAATATACAATCGACCTCACGTGGTAAACCATCTAAACTGTAAAACATCGAGATGTTTTAAAGGTGGAAAAGCAAGTGCATAAATCCACTTAGCAAGTGAATTACCAAAAGAACTTAGCCAATGTAGTGAGCCTACTTTAATAGGAAATAATAAAGAAGATCGAGCACTTTAGGATTAATATGCATTTTGAGTAAACTTTGTGAGTATAATTAACACATTTTGAAAGCAATTGAAGCATAATTCCGAGGATAAGACACATAATATTTTAATGCAGAACATCATGCTCATGAAGTGTATTGTTGTAGGTTGTGACAATCATATGACAATTAATTCTACTTTCCATCAAAGTAAGAATTAAATAAAAAATGACTTCTCTTAATTAATTAACCAACAATTTATTAAAGAAGATTAATTAACCTTATAATATTAGGAGTCTAACAAATTTTCATACGTGCGATGTCATGTGGGACATTAACATCTCATCCTCTAAGTGCCTCACCACACATTAAAAGAGCCATCTCTCTCTCACTCAATATCCGGTGAGAGATGGCTCTTTTGATGTCATTTTCGCACACAAGCATTCAACATCAAAACACGGCCTCCTTTTATATCCTTTTTTCGTTTAGTTCTGAAATAATAATGCACTTTCGTGTACTCCACGAGATACCTGGCTAGGCTAGCCGCCCAATGGTGGGTGCTGCTTAATTGCCACTAAGTTCCACGCATTAGCCTTTCCCTGTTTCAATGGGAGCAATAGCAATGACAAAAGTTGACATAATATTTCCTTTTAGTTTGCCTTCTCATCCCGTTATGGTATAATATCGACAAAAAAGAAAGAAAGGGGTAGGCATTGTGCGCTGGCCATAGAAAACGGAAATATTTTGAAGGCCCATGAAAATAAGCAAATCTCAATATGTACTTCGAAGCAATTACATGGAATATATGATCAATAGCTTTCAGTAGGTAGAAATCGCTATAATTAATGAAGTGCTTTCCTCTTTTGTCTCTTTGTCGGGAGTAATAGACTTCATTGACCTTACGTTGCTAGTGTCTCTTTCAAGGGGGCCAAGAAGCGTCACAGTCAACTGATCAAGACTTGTACAAAGCCCACTCATAAGTTAGCTTTCTTTCTTTAAATATATAGGGTATGTATGATTGGAACTTGAGAAGAGCGTGCAGAACAACTTGGCGTTTAAATGTGGAACATTCAACGAAGTATCACTTCGCCTCCTTGGATGAAGCTAGCTTAGTAGGGCTACTTCAGAGCATGGAGGAAAAACTTCTGATTAAAATATAAATGGCGTTTTTAGATACAAATATTGATGCTTTCAGATTAACTTGTTAGCTTATGAATGTAGACGAAAGATCCAACCATGTAAATTTGTGTACTTGCATTTACGTAATTGTTTGGCCTAATTGACTACATATTTCAAAATTTTAATGAAGCTAATAGGAAGAGATGAATTTAATTATTTAATTTTTATTCTAACACATGCTTCACGTGTGGACTCAAACTCATAATTGGCTTCTTAATAAGTGAAGCCCATCACGTAGAATATTTAATTGAAATAAGTGGTAAATGACGGTGACAACGTTCAAACTCAAGACTTCTGTTTTAATACCTTGTTAAATCACTATTTACTCCAAAATCTTAAGTTAATACGAATTGATTAATTGAATATTCTAACAGTACTTCGACTGTTCTTCTTTTTTTCTTTTTTCTGGTTTTATTTTATTTTTTATTTCTAAATACCTTTCTGTTTCAATTCCATGAACGCATGCTTATATGTCAATAATTGGATCGTCGTAAGATTTTCTTACTTCCATATAGATATATATATATATAAGCCTTATTCTAATGGTCGGTCTTCCTTAACCTATACATAAACACAATTAATTTACTCGAAGAAGACGAGTTCAGTTTGCCATCACTCAAACAACAATCTTCAAGTAATAGCCGAGATTAAGTATAGCAACAGTAACTATCTTGCATTAATTAGTTCATGTTCTTGAGAATATTTTGGATCATTCGAACCAAACAAAGATGAAGAAGAATCCCCCACATAATTGAGGAAATTAAGGCTAGCTCGCTAGCTGTTAGACAGGATTTAGAAATTCAATTTCTTTTGTTTTTGCTCAGAAAAAAAAAAAAGATCAATTATTTTCCGTGGTACATCTACGTACTAATCTAGGTCTATTGTTTCTGAGAACACTCATCAGAACATTCATATACTTTAATTTAAAGATAAAAATAAAAAAAATAAAAAAATAAAAAAAATAAAAATTGATCATAATTGTTAAGAAAAGTATGAGGCCTTAGCTTTTATCTCCAAAAGAAAAGTATGAGGCATGTTTTTAGTGACAAGCCATATCAATCTAAATCAATTTTCAACGGACACGAATCTGTAGTTAATTAGAAAGAATGACACCTCTATTCATTGATAGGAACAACGAAAAAGATGGAGAAAAGGGTTGCTTTCCCTTAACATCAACCATAATGTGCAAGTATTATATAAAGCTGTCTAAGAAAAAGAAATGCTTAATTTACATTGTAATCATCCTTTATAGTTTAATTTGAAAGAAAGGGTCACTAGTGATCCTTTATAGTATGATCACTAGTTAATACAGGAAATGCCATTTTTTACTGTTAAAATTTTTCGTCTTTATTTCTTATTTAATTTTAAATTAAAATTAATAGATGTATTCGATATTAACGACTGTCAAATAAAAAAATATGATATTAACGAACAGATGAAATATGTGTACATATCACCACGTTTGAGCATAAATAGCTACTCGTATATGCTCGATCAAGATTAGGAACACCGACTATATTGAATAATTAATTGTTCATGGTTGACTGTTACGTGTATATATATAAATAAAGGCAAAAAGTGCGATCCGAGTAACTATTTTATTTGGGCGTATCTATAGTAACTTTTGTCCGTTGAAATCAACGACAAGAAAGAACAGATAATGAAAAATCACAACCACATACTCCCTCAAACTCGATCTGACCGAGCCTGATTAAGATATCCGTGGGACTCTAAGTGGCTAACTCTAATCAAATACAAGGGTTTCCCATTTTAATAGTTGAACCCATACCCTAATACATGCCTAATCATATCAGAATTCTCTTAAGGTCAGCGAACCACCACAATTGACGTAGCCATAATATATTTAGATAATGGGATAGTTAATGTATAAACATTGCAAAATTATTAGTTTAAGATATATCTATTACAGCTCGTAAAAATTGGTAGGAACCTTACCTGGCTTCGCAAAATCCACTTTAAAAATCGACTATGTCAAATGAAAAGGCAAAATTTAAAAGAAGTTTGTAATAGTACAGATGTCACGGAGAAGGAGAAAACATTCAACTGTTTCAACCCGTTATGGAAGTGAATTTTCAAAGATGTGTTGAAAAAAAATATTTAAAGGAATTGACATATTAATAGATTGACACCGATAGCTCTAATTATTTTTCTCCACCAAACGATAACTTAATCAGAACCGATGGATATGACTCGATATGACAAAGACAAAATTTAAACTTAATTAAGACATTTGACTATGATGCATGTACTATATTAAACCATAACTTATCGTGATAGTTATTTTTAGTCGAATGGCTAATTGTTACAAAACTTGGTGGATATATACATATATAATTTCGTTCTCACAAAGTACTTTTTGGCTCGAGCTCTAGAACCAAAACGAAAGATGGCTCGAGATATATATACTTTACTTTGCAATTAGTGCAAGTAGACAACTTTGTCGAAATGTGCATGACCATGGATGCTTTACCTTTTCCTTACTCTAAGATGGGATTCTTTTAATTCTAAATTCAACCCTAGCTAGAGATTATCAATAGGCTAGTTTGGACACGTACATTTAGACACCAAACAAGATATATGTCTCGTCGATCTTCCCATGTCTTTTTTTATTGCGGGCCAAAGAAGAAGAAAGTCATTAGCAATGTGTGGCCACACATACAGCCATGGCCCATGCTGAGACGAAACATGCTTGTTATGGCGTGGCTTTCATGCTGAGACGAAACATGCTTGTCAATGGGTTACAACAATCCAAAGTGGGAACTCTGATTTGTAAACCCGCGCGTACGTCTAGACGACGACGACGATGACGACGTGAAAGCAATGAATTGAAGAACCCAGAGAATAGAGTTGTGTGGTCCAATTTCCCATGGGCAGGAGGAGGAAATAACCAAGAAAGAGAGGATATATAGATGGAATACTCACGCTGGATGTCCTGCACCACAAAAATTCAGAGGCCCTAACTTAGAAATGAGGATGATGACAGGAACTAGCTAGCTAGCTAGGACGGATCCGGCTTCTGTGCTGCAGTAAAAACTACAGCACATCTGCTGTAATAAAAACAAACGGCTCAGATTTTATACCATTTCATTTAACTATAAACGATGTCGTAGAGGAGGCTGAATGCAAACGTTAAAGAAAACTAAGTATCACACCGTTTGTTAAGATTTTCTTCACAGCACTGCATCATGTCTTCTTCTTCGCAAACCAAAATTTCTTCCATTGTGCTTTCTCCAAAGAGAGATTATTTAACAGCAAAAACAATATAGAACAAAAAAAAAAGAAAAGAATGTAGAGCTTCAAGGAGAGGAGAGAAAGGCCATGGAGGTAGCAAGAACACAAGGACAAATCATTGACTCAACGGAATCTAGACAGAAAAGAAAGAGTTTCAAGGTCGTTCAAAGGGAGATAAGAGAGAAAAGAAAAGAAAAATAGAGGAAAAAAAGAAAGAGAGAAGAGAGTAATGGGTTAACAAGAAATCCTTTTTCACGTTCGGTTTTGAGGGGTTTTTTTTCTTCATATAGCTCTTATATTTCATCTTCTTCAATTTCTACTTCTTTATGTCTGCATAATTATTTTTTTCAAACTTTGGTTACAGAGAGAGTAATCTAAGAGAGAAATATCCCTTAGATCGACCAAGGAATCATCACTCCCCACCTCTGTTGCCGACTAAACTTCGGTTAGAGAGAGAGTGGGTGGAGTGGACTAATATGGTGGCCGAGTGCTGGAATGTATGCAAATTCCACCACTCGACCATTTTCCAAGCAGCTGGAACAACAGGAGCCGTTGAATTTTGACTGAATTTTTTTAGTGAAACAACAATGGCGGCCATTTTCATTTCCAAGCAACTGGAACAAGAGGGGCGGCCATTTCCATTTCCATTAATTTGTATGTTGAATTTTGAGTGAAATTTTTTAGAAAAAGAACAAGGCTCTTGATGCCAGGGGCTCATTGAGAGGGAGAAGTGAAAAACACTAGAGAGAGGTGGAGGTGGTTCTATTTGTACTGTTGATGCCGGGCTGTTGTTAGAGCTGACTACACAGTACACATATAGAATATAGAAGAAAGAGAAAAGAGATAACTCATGGGTATTTTTCTTTGAAACGGCGTTAATGTGTTTTTTTCTTAAAGACGCCGTTTGAGTTCAAATCAACTGAAATTGGATCTGAGCCGTCAATTTTTCTACAGCAGATGTCCGGTACTTCTCTCTACAGCATGTAAGCCGGATCCAGCTAGGACACACCACCTCCATCATCACTCTAATTTAATTAAGGAAAACGAAAAGTAAAACGAAATGAAAAAGAAAAGCACTTGCAACAAGAACCTATTAATTTTAGGGTTAAATATCATTTTTAGTACTTGAATTTTGAAAATTTTATTTTTTAGTATTTGAATTTTAATTTGTATCACAGATGGTATTTAAATTTTAACAAAATACGAACATGATACTTCTGTCTATTTTTTCGTCCAATTTAACGGACTATCACATCAACCCCACTTAACACCCTTAATATTGTGACACCTACCCCTGTTCGCTATGCCAGTGCCATAAACATATAAAAACCTTTAAAAAATGAAAAAAAAAAAAAAAAAAGAGAGATAAGGAAGAAAACAAGAGGACGCCGGCCTCACCTTGGCCAGTGTCCTCTGAGAACGCCGGCCATGGACGCCGGCGTCCTCTAGCCCTTTTGGCCCTATTGGCGCCCAATTCAAGCAAATCCAAAGACCACTGACAATTCCTAAACAGGAAACTACCTGTATTCAACGCAATCCAACTCTTCTGCTCAAACATTAAATCCGGGTAACCATGTATAACCAAATTATAACCATCATACTTGAAAACTGGAATCTCAAAAACCATTTCGGTGAAGAGCGCATCGCTATCTATCCACCAAATCCACTCCACTTCAAGATGCTATAGCATCAACCGTCGAATCAATGGTAATTTGGCCCAGTACCCAAATTGGGGATCATCAACCGTCGATTAACTGATTAAGCTTAAGAAACGTCATTGAGTCATTTTGTCAAGCAGCTTAAATGCGATGAACTCCTACCCAAAGTGAAAACCTATTATCAATCCCATTCACTCCCTTTTTAACAAAAAAACACAGCCAATCACACATTAAAACGAGAACCCATCAATATAGTACTTGATAAATTTTGTAACATCATTATATATACAATCCGATTGTGGCAAAAATAAAAAGGGTTTTTGGGTAAAGAAGTGCAATCCCAGTAGCGTCCAAATTGCATACTAGTGGTTGGAAGTAAGCAAAATGATAATCTTGTAATTATCACTCTCCCATTGGCAAATATGCTTGTAACTACGAAAAAAAAAAAAACCCCCAAACTAATTATCAATGCTAATACGAATTAGTTTTTCATAAACAAAATATCGATGCAAGGATTTAGGCGTTGGTAAGAATTTAACGGAATTTGTAAAAAATAGTCATGCTTGAATCTTTGAAAATTTATATGATTTTTTTTTTCTAAAAAAAAAAAAAACATAAGGATATTTTGAAAAATTTGACAAGCTTTAACGGAAAATCTTAATGAAGGGAAGAAACTGAAAAAAATTGAAAGATAGATATACTAAATTGATACTTTTTAAAGTTAAAGGATATTATTGTAAAAATGATAAAAAATTAGGAATGTTAAGTAAAGTTTTTCCTAAACAAAAGAGAAATAATTCCTACACTCATTTCTCACAACAGCCTCACAACAAGCTGACGTGGCTGGTAATATTTTAATATTTTTTTTGTTTTCTTTTCTTTTCTTTTTGTAAAAAAATAATAAAATATTACCAGCCACATCAGCTTGTTGTGGGACTGTTGTAAAAAATAAGTGTAAGAATCATTTCTCTAAACAAAATTAACTAGCTAGTATTATAAATGTATAGGTTGAGTTTGGATTGATTTGTAGACTGAGCGGATCACTTACCGATGTAATTAATATTTTGACCTTATGTTTGACCTAATATTAAAAAAATGAATATTCCACATAATTAAAATTAGTAATTTATAAAGATGTTGATGACTGTCTAGTATTGTCTTCTTTATTTACTAGACAAAATTGTGTTTCATAGATAATTGTAGAGAAAATTTAAATTGATTAATTGTATAGGTGACGTGAGATCCGTAGTGCATTGGTTGTACCGTTTGCCAACGACCCAACTGGAGATGATCTCCAATCTCCATACATTAATTCTTTGTCAAGGTTCGCAGTCGTATTCCAAAGGTTGTTCAAAAATGTTTGTTTGTTTGTTACGTTAGAAGATATTTTCAAGTTCTGGTACGTACCCTCATGTACTTAGGGAAATAAAATTTTTGGCTTTTACCATGCATGCATCTCCTGTTTGGTCTACCTCTTATCACAACCGGTTGAATTCTCTGCCCATTGGCCAGTCTCCTTTCTTTCTTTTCTTTCTTTTTACTTTTTTTTAAAAAAACTCAATTTCAAAATATTTTAATTTTTTTTTAATTTTTTATATCACTTCAATTATTTTTTATTACTATTCAAATAAAAAAACTTATAATTTATTTTTTTTACTTTTCCATGTAAATTCTTTCTACTTTATATCACATTAATCACTTCTTATTACTATTCTAAAACAAAATTCACCTCAAAAACCTATACCAATTAAACACACCCAATAATCACAAACACAAAAAAAAATAAAAAATAAAAAATAAAAAAGAAATAAAAGTTTATCTAATTGAGAGAATACATTTCGTGCCTCAACAGAAAATATTCAAATTTAGATTATTTTTTTTCAACTAAAATGCATTGCATTTTAAAAAAAAAATCATTCTTCAAGTATTTGGTTGGGAGTCATACTGATACAATCTTTTTATCTTCATTTTATCCTCCCAAAATTGATGTCGTTTTTAAAATCACAATTTTATCAAAATTCAATAGTGATTCATCTCAAATCCAATTATGATTTTAAGAATCACATCAATTTGAAAGGATAAAAAGATAGTTTATATCATTACTTGTTTGGTTGGAAATAAAATTTTGGACAAAGGAAATAATTTAATGAGGAGAATATATTTCTATATGGATTTAGCACAAACTACATCCTCTCTATATGCCTTCCAATAAGATATAGACACATCAGTGTCAAGCACAAAAATGGTTTAAAAAGAAACACATGATCTCACACTAATCTCTACATAAAAGCAAGGAATGGACAACATTTTCTCCATTTCCATTCAAGAGAATCGAACCCACCAAATCGGGTTTTGTCGATTTGGTTATAAAGACTTGGAAGACGCTTGCAAGAGTTTTGAGAACTATTTGGTGGAGATGATTGTTGAAGAAGAGAAAGTGAGGGATTTGCCCGATGTGGAGGAGCTTCTCTATTGTTGGAAGAATCTGAAGAGCCCAGTTTTCATGGATTTGGTGCAAGTTTTTCACTAACAAAGATGAAGTTGATACTCCATACACTACAAAAAAATAGTGATTTAGTGTTGTTTAATGTAGCACCACTTGTACTATAAGCGACACTAAATTATTAGAGTTGTTTATTGTTCAAGCGGTGCTAAATTTAAATTTAGCGTGGTTTGAATAATAAAAACAACACTAATAATTTAGAGTTATTTACTGTTCAATCAGTGCTAAATTTAAATTTTAAGCCTTTTACTTTCCAAACGACACTAATTTTTGTCATGAAAAATTTAGTTATATATTTTAGTCATGTTTGAGGGAAAAAGAGAGAGAGAGAGAGAGAGAGAGAGGAGAAGATCTTGCATGCTGGAGCTTCGCGTTGCAGGAAGCGAAGAAGAAGAAGAAGAAGAAGAAGAAGCAGAAGGAGGCCAGAGGAGGAGGGAGGGGGATCCTAATTTTTTCTAAAAAAAAAAATTATTCACATTAGCATCGTTTAGGTGTTCAAAAACATTAAAAGTTTGTTGTCGTTTGAACAATGAACGACACTAAACTGTTACCGCTGTTTCATTGTTCAAACGACGCTAAACTGTTAGCGTCATTTGAACAGTGAAACAATGTTAAATTGTTAACGTCGTTTGAACATTAAATGATACTAACAGATTAGTGTCATTTGAATTCAAGTGTCTTTAATTAGCTCCGTTTCAACAATAAATGACGCTAATCTGGAAAAAACTCATCCCTATGTTTAGCGTCGTTAAGCAAACAACACTATTCAAACGACGCTAAATGAATAGTGTCATTTTTTGGGCCATAAACGACACTATTCAAGTGACGCTTAAAGGCTTTTTTTTTTTCTTTTTTTTTTTAGTGAGAGCGATTATGCATTCAGACTTTCTCTTCTTTCATTTTCTTTCCTTTTCTTCTTTTTTTCTTCTTCTTCTTCTTTTTTTTTTTTTTTTCCCTCATCTCTTCATAGCCTTTTTCCTCATCCTTTTGTCTTTCTTTGTCATGGTCTTTATTTTTTTTTTGAAAATAAGATAATTTATTAAAAAATCACACACATCTATCAAAGTTCTTTAATCCTAGTTTAGGAGCAAAATCCTCCAAAAGTAATCCATGTGGGAGCATAACTTCCCAATCATAAACCATATTATCTACAAGTGATAAATGAAGGTTTCTGTTCATTCCCAAAATAATTATTGTAAATCCTATAAACGGATTGTTCATTCCCAATCAACGGGCTGATTTTAAAGATAATAACCAAAAAATGGTGAATAGATAACTTCAATCCAAACTTACTCTTGAACGAAAAAGGGAGAAAGTTTGTCAATTCCTTGCTTTGATACTAGAAAATAGTGAGAGGTAGTGTTTTTTTTTATCTTAAACCTCTTTAGTGCTCCACGCTGATGCGTCTATTTTTTATTAGAGGTACAAAAGACCTGGTTTGTGTCAAGTCCTTATAGAAGTTATTCTCTTTAATGAGTCAACCCAAATTATTTTTCAAGAGACTCTCTTTGAGGTCTAAAATGGCATACACTTCTATCATTAATTAGTCAACACAAAAATTAGCTTCTTTAAGCATAAAATAGCTTACCTTTTGAGAAGCATAAGCCATTTTAGAGAGCTTTCCCCTTCCCAATCCCCACCCACCCTTGGCGCCACCCTCAAGTATATATATATATATATATATATATATGTATATATATGTATTTTTTTTTTCTTTTTAATATTTCGATCAATATATGCATCTGCAGTAGACAGTCTAATGTATGCACAGGTTTACACTATACTTGAAATTGAACTAACAATAGGAATATTGAGTCGATACCAATGCAAACCAGGTTTAGAACATTCGAGAGCTGTAAATAAAGTTATGTGGTTTTTGGAAGGAATCAATGACTACCTACAGACACACTAGCCATTTGGAAGTGACTGAAACAATATATGAAGAATGGTTTGGTAAAACTTACCTAAACCTTGTATTTTATTATCCTTATATAGAGTTTACATTTGAGGGAATAAAGGAGGAAGTTACAAACATTCAAATATTTAAATATACAACTAAGTAATATGATCTAGGAGATCTATACATCATACTGTGTAATCTAAAGACTATAGTCAAATAATGTTATCCTTGTGTAATCGTAGCAGCAAGAGAGGTAGAGTTCTGTATAGAGTCCATAGCATTAGGAGAGGTAGAGTTCTGTATGGAGTCTTGGTTAACATCCCGTCTCAAGCGAATGGGAGGAAGAAAGATCATGAGCTTGCTACGTATGAAAAGAAATCTGACTAAAGTGAGACCCTTTGTAAAAATGTCAGCAGGTTGGTCATGTGTAGATATAAACTGAATAAAAATATCCTTATTGAGAACCTTCTCTCGAATGAAGTGATAATCCAACTCAATATGTTTCGTACAAGCATGATAGACCGGATTGGATGCTAATGCCATTGCACCCATGTTATTACACTAAACAGTGGGAGTAGAAAATAGTGGAAAAACCAAGTCTTTTAATAACATCCAAATCCAATATAATTCAGTGGTACCTATCGCCATAGCACGGTACTTGGCCTTTGTGCTAGAGCGGGAAACGATAGGTTGTTTCTTGGCACACCATGACACCAAACACGGCCCAATAAATGCACCAAAACCTATAATAGAACGCCTATCATCTGGATCACCAAACCAATCTAAGTCATAAAAGACTTGAAGAAAAGGCTTGAAGAGAAAGGGATCCTCAAGTATAAAATAGACCATGATCAACGGAACCCTTGAGATAGCGCAGGACCCGCTTAAGAGATGTCTAATGAGAGGAAGTGGGGGAATGCAAAAACTGGCACAATTGATTAACTGAGTAACCAATCTCAAGATGTGTTAAGGTCCAATATTGGAGAGCACCTACAAGTTGGCGATATTCAGTGATGTTAGATAATGGATCACCATCAGAGGAGGACAGTTTTGATCCAGACACACACGGAGAGGAGAAGGGCTTGGCACCAATCATGTGAGCTTTGTGTAGTAAATCCATGATATATTTTGATTGTCGTAGGTAGAGACCTGTAGCATCTTGGAAAGCCTGAATGCCGGAGAAAAAACTTAATTGTCCAAGATCCTTGAGTGCAAAGTTAACCTTTAACTGATGCAATAGAGACTGAATAAGATCAACATGGGAGCCAATAACCAAGATATCATCAACATAAACCAAGAGAAATAGATGCTGAGAGCCACAGTGAAGCACAAAGAGAAAGGTATCCACGAGAGATTGATGAAATCCAAACTCAAGTAAAGAGATCGTGAGCCTATCAAACCAAGCACGAGGTGCTTGTTTTAGACCATATAAAGATTTTCGATAGACATGAGTGGGAACTAGAATCAATAAAACCTTGAGGTTGATCCATAAATACCTCCTCTTGAAGAGTCCCATGGAGAAAGGCATTTGATATATTAAGTTGTTGAATAGGCTAGTTAGGGATGTAAATAAACCAGTTTGTTTGACAACCCACTCTATACCCGCTCGGTTTAGTCCAATCCGAACTCGAGCTCGATATTGTAGAAACTTACTCATTACTGTAGAAATCCGCTCGATTAGTAATTGATACATACCCGACTCGCTTGACAAAACTCGATAAGGGCTCGCGAGCTCAACTCGTTTAAAGCTCGACCGGATCGCTTGCCCGGCTTATTAGTCCGACTCGTTAGCTCGTTCATATCTCTTATATATTACTAAAATGAGTTGTATATTAAGCATGTATATTAGTAATTTAGTAACATATGTTATATATATTACTTAATATTTATATGTGTGTGTATTAGTTAACATATTAACCAGTTAGTTCATAAACTAACATATTATCTAGTTTATTAACATATACTAAGTAAATGTAATTAACTATATGTCACTCGATATTTTTTTGTATATTATATATATATATATATAAGCATTAGTATACTAGCCAAGTAAATATTGTATTACATATTAATTATAATACTTTGATAATAGTATTTAGTTTGTTAAACTAACGTATTAAGTTATTAACAGTAAGTATGGAGGTTGTTCACAAACTCGGACTTGAACTCCGCTTTGATCACACATTGAAAAATTTAATAGTCTACTTTGAGCTCTAGTTGAGCCGAGCTTGTCGTGTAACCTGGCTCGACTCAAATGTCATTCTCAACAAGTTCGAGCTTAGGCCCAAGCTTGCCTGATTTTTAAATGAGCCGAGCTTAAACAAGCATTTTATAGCTCGGCTTGAATTCAAGCTCGACTCATAAACAAACCAATCTTGAAATCTTAAAATCGACTCGGCTCGGCTCGATTACATCTCTAAGGCCAGTTGTAGTGAATAGCTAAGGCAAGAACAACCCGAACTGTTGTAGGCTTGATGACGGGACTGAATGTGTCTGTATAATCAAGACCACATTGTTGATCAAAGCCTTTGGCCACTAAATGCGCCTTATAGCGTTCAATAGACCCATCTTGATTCTATTTCAGTTTGAAAGTCCATTTGTTCCGGATAATCATACGATTAAACGGATGGGGACATAATGTCCATGTTGCATTAGCCTAGAGAGCATCATATTCATCCTACATAGCTTGACGCCAGGCAGCAGACTTCACTGCCTGAGAGTAACAAGTAGGAGTAGGTACCTGTACCACCAAGTATAGAGCTTGTAGAGGATGCTTGGTGGAGTAATATAACTGGTAGTCAAGAAATGTTTTAAAATGGGGAGAGCCTGTCTTGGACCGGGTTTGCATAGGATGATGAGAACCATGGCTGGCAGATTGGGAGAGGTGTCATCCATATGAAATGACGTCGAGGTAGGTAGAGTATCATTTATGGTTGGCAGGGGCAAGCGGCACATCCAAAGGGGTGATATCAGCTAATGACGTAGGAGTATGTGACACATCCAAAGGAGAGGTGTCATCGATAGTAACTGACGTGGAGTTAGGAGAATTAAACTCTATAGAATCTGAGAGAGGTAATAGCATACGGGAGGAACTCGTTCCAGCAGGATGTAAAACATGAGGTAAGGGTACAGTAGTAGATAAAGATTGAGGGAGAGAAAGTACCACATGACTTGCAAGGGACAGAATCTCACTTGCAGGCCTAGTAAGTAGGGCTGAGCATGGGGCGGGGGGGGGGGGGGGGGGGGGGGCGGGGATGGGGTTTTTTTGACCCCGCACCCCGTGAAAAACTCCCTGCAACCGTGCGGGGCGGGTGGGGATGGGGCTGGGATAAACGGGGCGGGGATCCCCGCGGGTATGGAATAATACAGATTATCAGCACAATTCTCAAATGAAATTTCTTGAACTTGACATTCAGATGCAGTTGTGAATATCGCATAGAGGGGCAAAAAACAACAAAATGAAACAAAACAAAGGCTTCCACGGCCAACGAAAGAAAAAAAATAATATATATTTACAAAATAAAAATAAAAATGCATACATAGAAAGTGATATTGAGAAGCTAGATGAATAGAATGGGATATGGATGAATTGAAGCTGGGTGGCGTACCGTAAACATCGGCATCAGAGCCGGCTTTGTCTTCTTCTGCATCAGGAAGATCTGCGTCCACAAAACACTCACACATGAATACATATTCACATGTAAAGCGAGAGAAAGAGAGGAGGAAGGACCTTCTTCGTCGATAGGGAGTTCGTGAACGATATCAGACTCATCGAGAAAGACCTCACCGTCATCGACCTCTTCGTCGTGCTGGTGTGGGGTTGGGCTCTTCATCACCCCTTTCCCTTTTGCCTTCTCTACTTGGTGGAGTCTTCACAAAGCTAACATTTGGATAATGCTTTGATGGGCCGTGCGGTGCTGTGGGCAGTGGGCGTAGGCGTGGGCACCGCTGGGCGTGGGCTTCGTGGGGTGTGGCGTTGTGGGTTGTGCCGTGCCAAGATGAAGAGGTAGAAGAAGTGAAGAGCAGCTAGGGTTAGGTAAGTTGTAACTTATGTATTTTTTTTTTTTTTAATAATATGCGGGGCGGGGCAAGTTGGGGCGGGGACTCGAGAATTTTCAAGGGTTCCCCCCGCAACCCGCCCCGCCCCGCACGAGTATATTATTTTTAGACCTGTACCCGCAAAAACTCAACTAAAACCCTAGATTTTAGGGGTGGGGCGGGGCGGGGCATGAGGGTTGGGGCGGGTTTGCGGGTATTTGATCACCCCTACTAGTAAGCACAGCTGTTGTTAGGGCAGGAAGCTTCCTTCATCAAATACAACATTGCATGACAAGTAGACACGTTGAGTGAGGGGGTCAAAGCACCGGTAGCCCCTATGGTTAGAACTAAAGCCAATAAAGATGCATTTCTTGCTTTTAAAAGATAATTTATCAGGCATATATGGACATAACAGAGGATAGCAAGTGCATCCAAATACTTTCAAGAACTTATAGTCAGGTGATTTTTGGAAAAAGAGTGCTATATGGAGACTCATGTGCCAAAAGAGGAGTAGGCAATCGATTGATTATATAAACAAAGGTATTGAAAGCACCCTCCCAGAATTGTTGGGGTAGAAGAGATGTAGCTAGAATAGAGAGACCCATTTCACCGATATGTCTGTTTTCGCTCAGCCAAACTGTTTTGCTGAGACATATAGGGACATGAAAGACGATGCAAGATGCCATGAGAGTCAAGAAAGTTAGTGAAAAGCTTATATAAAAATTCACCACCATTTTCATACTGGAATTGCTTTATTCGAAAAGGAAATTGGTTCTCAACAAGAGTTTTGAACTTAACAAAAGTAGGAAATACATCAAACTTTTTAGATAGTGGATTCAACCAGCAAAACCTAGTGAAGTCATCTATAAAAATAACATAATAGCGACATCCACTGAGAGAGATAAATGGAAAGGTCCAAACATCAGAGTGCACCAAATCTAGGGGCGAAGACGACACCAGAGTAGAGGCAGAGAAAGGCAATTGCTTGGCTTTACCAGACTGGCAAAACTCACAAACTGTAGCAGGAAGAGCTGAAGACGAGACAAGGAGGTGTTGGGAACGAAGAACACGAGAAATAACCGGGGAAGAAGCATGTCTTAGCTGGGCATGCCAAATATCAACTGAAAACAGAAACTCAACAAAATGCCACACAACGTTGTGCCAGAGAGAAGCGCTGGGCAACTTTATTGGGTAGAGACCGTCAATACTAGGACCTTCAAGGAGGAGTATGCCCATCCGGAAGTCCTTAATAAGAAAGTGAGAGCCAATCAGAATAAAATAACAATCGTTATCTAAACAGAAACGATTAATGGAAAGTAAGTTGGCAGCAACATCAAGGCAATGTAGAACATGTTTAAGCAAAACCTTGTTGTTTGCTGTGTGAATAATTAAGGAACTTGTGTTCTGAATCGGGAGACCATTGCCATTATCCACTGCAACCGTATCCGAACCATGGAAAGGGTGTTGAACCTAGAGTTTATTCAGGTCTGCAGTGAGATGGGCATTGGTGCCACTGTTAGCATACCAACAGCCATCCTCTGGATCCACAGCTGAATTGTTGTTAGAAACCATGGCGGTCAACTGGGAAGGAGGGTGACGACCCTGGAATGCGTGATCCATGCGATGGAAACAATACAACGCTTGATGACTCGTGCGGCTACATATTTGGCAAGGCGAACAGGCTGACTTCGAAGAGAAGAACCTGGAATGAGCTGAAGAAGGGCCACCAGTAGCATTGGGAGGACCAGCAGCAGAGTTGAACGAGGAACGCTGCCCTAGGAGAAACAAACCATTCTACTTCCTGTTATTAAACAGGGTAGGAGATTTATGAGTAAACATAGCATGAGCAGGGCTCGGAGATGATGCCAAGTGTTGATTTAGAAAAATATCATGAGAGAGTAGTTCGGATTGAAACTCATCAAACGAGTAAGTGTGGTCCCTGGTAGCAAAAGATAATGAAGTAACAAAAAAAAGTATAAACATGGTTTAGGCCACTGATGACATAAGAAACATGTCATCATCAGCAAAGGGTTTGCCCACAGTAATCAATTGATCAGCCCAGAGTTTGGTTGATTGCAAAAAGTCGGTACAAGAAGATGAGCCTTGAGTATGACATTGAAGCTGGCGCTTTAGATGAGCAATTCTGGATAGAGATTGAGAAGCAAACTTGTTGGAAATATGCGTTTAGACCTGGCAAGCAGAGTTCATGCCATAGACAGTAGACAAAACTTTTTTTGTAAACGTGGCATTGATCACACTAAGAAGGTATTGATCCCTCCTAGTCCAAAGAGAAAATTCAGGATTCACAACAGAGTTGTTTGCTCCAGAAGCATCAGCAGTAAATTGGCAAGGGCAAGGGAGAGAACCATCCACAATGCCAAAAAGCTAGTACTCCACAACACGGGTAGAATCTGGGTGAGCCACCGTAGATAATTAGGACCATCCTGTTTGACATACACAATTTGTGCAATGTTGGGATAATTAAATGGAGCTCCAGAAATCGCTGGTTGAAGTATAGCAGGGGGTAGAATAGAGGGTGGGGGTATGGGTTGGAGAATAGTAGGAATAGATTCAGCCATCGAGAACAGAGGATAAAAGAGAAGAAAATTTTGAAAAATGAGCGATCAAGTGTGAGCTATAGTTGCTCTGATACCATGAAACAATATGTGAAGAATGGTTTGGTAAAACTTACATAAACCTTGTATTGTATTATCCTTATATAAAGTTTACATTTGAGAGAATAAAGGAGGAAGTTACAAACATTCAAATATTTAAATATACAACTAAGTAATCTGATCTAGGAGATCTATACGTGATACTATGTAATTTGGAGACTATATATATTCAAATAATGTTATCCTTGTGTAACCGTAGTGGCAGGAGAGGTAAAGTTCTGTATGGAGTCTATAGCATTAGGAGAGGTAGAGTTCTGTATGGAATCTTGGTTAACAGTTATTGGGTATTAAAATTCAATAGTGTAATGTCCCCAAAATTTAATAATTATATTTACTTGACTTAGATTGTTACTTGTAATGTCTTCAAACCAATGTGAGAGAGAACATTAAGAGGAATGAAGTTTTTATTGAGTATATAAGTAGTGAATTGATGATTGCAGATCCTACGATTAAAGGTTTATTGATAAAGCAGTTTAAAAGTCATGTAGAGCGTATATATGAGACTCATTGATTTATTTTGTACTTAGTTTCTCTTTTTTTAGTCTATAAATATCAAGTTATTGTTACAAAATTTTGTGGACATGTATTAATTTTATCCATTGGGATATAAATAAATTTGGACTCAAATGACGTATAAGAAGCCCATTAACAAATATCGTTACTCAAAAAATACTCATTTAGGGAGTATTATTCATTATAATACATGAAAGAAATGAGTCATTATATAATACTTTTACCAACATGATTCATACGTAATATTATTTATGCGAGTATTCCATGAATAAATTTGAATAAATAAAAGTTATGGCCATTATTAAAGTACTTAATACCATAAAAGAATTCATGTGATTTGAGGGCCAAGTGGGAGAATCTCAATTAGAAATCGCCTAATAATTATTAAAGTTTATCACACATGCCACATACGGTTGGATTAAACACCTCTCTACTAAAATATTTCTTCAAAGATTTTTGCTGTCCAAGTTCTTTGTTCGTTTAAAGAAATATGGCCTGAGATAATTCCAAAACTTTTTCACTACATATTCTAGCACATATATGTTATTATTTGAATGTGCCAACAACATCTATATATTTTAAACTATAATTAAATTTTATTGAATTATTTATTATTTTCTTTTAATATTTTTAACCAATTTTTGCTAAACTGTTTCTTGCTTACAAACATCCTTAGAATGGAATTAATATTACGGTGGTTGATATGATCAGGATGGGCTACCCGACACGCAAACACAAAGTAAGAGGTACATGTTTGGACAACAAGAAGTACTAGTACTGTTGTGTTGGACCACATGGCATCATCCGGAGAACCCACCAAGAAGCAACAAGCATTAAGGCATACAGCTGTTCACCTAAGACATGAAGAAAAAGAAAAATCCCATCATAATCAAAGGCCCGACCTTCACGTGATATTCCGTGTGTATTTGGAAACCCTCAGTTTCGTGGAGGAGTAATCCGTAGACAAAAAGCTTTCATATCCGCCCCCAATTAATGCAATCAGCTATTTGTGATTTAAGACCAATCAACTCGCGGATTTTAAACCTCAAACAAACTTCTTAATTAAATAAATAAACTACTAATTTTTTTATTTGTTTATTTTAAAGAATCCTTAGACAAAAAGCTTTCAAACCTTCCCCCAATTAATGCAATCAGCTTTTTGTGATTTAAGATCAATCAACTCGTGGATTTTAAACCTCAAACAAACTTCTTAATTAAATAAACTACTAATTTTTTATTTGTTTATTTTAAAGAAGGAAATTATTTGTTTCTTTCTATAACAAGAGATCACCGAAACAAGAACCTCAGCAAGTGTTATCCATGCATGCATGCAGTATATTTACTTAAGGTTGGCGTTGAAGATCATAGATCATAGAACCAAAACAACAAGCTTTATCTACCTATATATATATATATATATATATTATTCGAGTAAAGTACGATCGAGCCTTGATAGCTCGTTCGTTATAGGCGACCAAGTCCAAAAAGTAAAGTAATCGATCCTAAAAAGACTCACGAGTCATTATATTCAACATCATTTTATATAATAGAAAAATACGTAGTAAATCCCCTGAATTTGCCTTAAACTAGTGGCGCACGTATATCGGCCGCTTCAATGAAAAGCCTAGCTCACCATTCAAAAACAACCATAAATCTCTAATACTAGTGAAAAGCCTAGCTCACCATTCAAAAACAACCACAAATCTCTAATACTAGGGAACTTAATTTCGGTTGAGAATTTCTACAATTCTGAAGAAATTGTAGACTCTTAAATTATGTAATTTTAATTATTTTTAGGTATCGAAATACTTGAAAAAAATACCATCTATTAAGAAAGTGGCATGTTTGATGTTACAATTGAGAATTGTATATACTTTCATTAATTTTTTAATTATTCTTTATGTTGTAAAAAAGTTTTAAGTAAAAAATCGTCTTTTAACGAGAAAAAAAAATGCATGTGTTTGCAAAAGTGAAGAGAGCCTTTTATAAAGAAAATTCTTTCTTTCTTTTTTTTCTGCCTCAACAACAAGCTAGCTACCATATTTTTAATAAGAAGTATTTTTTAAGCATTTTGATATCTAAAAACGACATATATTACGTAATTTAAGAATCTACCGTATCAAAAAAAAATTTGTAGATAAATTGTGATCCACTCAATTCATGGCAAATTAACAATAGGCCAGAAGATTCTTGTTTCACGTAAGCGTCATATGCATGCCCCAACAAATTTTGAAAACAAAACCCTAACGCGTTTCAAATATTTTGTGCCGCCACCGTCCACGTACTGCCCTACGATCATGACAAGTTGGAGCCTATATATTGAACTTTCCCTTGCCATCTTTAACACATTCAAACCATAGAAAACTCCTCAGCAAGCTACCTAACGAATCTTTAGGTCGATCTTCATGGAGATCAAGCTTGAGTTGTTAGCCTTCTCAATAAGTTCATATCTTCTACTTTCATTTCTTATAAGGCCTGTGCATGGTGCAACAATTACGTCATGTAGCCAAACCCCATATCCAGAAGCATGCAATCACTTCATTAACACCAACAACCTTCCATCAACCCTAGATGATGAAGAAGGGTCCAAATTTCATGACTTGGTCCACAAGGTAACCATGCATCAAGCAATCGAAGCCCACCGGCTTATCTCAGTCATGGACACGAATTTATTCAACGATCAATCCAAGTTGGCATGGAATGATTGTTTAGAACTGTACGAGGATACGGTTAACAAGATTAACCGCTCCACAGGCTCAAACAATCCAGCCGATGCATTAACATGGATGAGTGCGTCCCTCGCCAACCAGCAAACATGTCAAAACGGTTTTACCGACCTCCACATGTCTTCTGATTTACAGTACTTTCCGAATATGCTAAGCAACTTTTCGAAGCTTCTTAGCAATGTTCTCGCAGTAAATAAGGCGGCTGCGGCTGCTTCGTCATCAGCTATTTTACATAGCAAACAGAATGGTGGCCGGCGACGCTTGCTCTCCGACGGCTTCTTCCCGACATGGGTCTCTGCTGCCGATCGGAAGCTTCTCCAAACATCAGGGGATGCACCAAAAGCTGATGTTGTGGTCGCCCAAGATGGGTCCGGAAATTACAAAACCATTTCCGAGGCGGTGGAGGCATCAGGTGGCGGTGGGAGATTTATTATATACGTGAAAGCGGGAGTTTACAAAGAGAACGTTGTGATTAAGAAGTCAGATATAATGATTATTGGGGATGGAATTGATTCCACGATTGTAACTGGTAACAGGAACGCTGGAGGTGGCTCGACGACTTTTAGATCAGCGACTTTTGGTAAGTTGTTTGATTATAAATGAAACTTAATTTTAAAATATGTGTAAATTTGGTAAAAGTCTTGGAAAGTTCATTGTTTGATATCATTTACTGGGAAAAGACTAATAAAACTTAAAATATTTGTAAATTTGGACGTACGTATGTTACTTTTCCTAATTGAAAAACAATTGGAGTCTAGTTCATAATTGCTAATTAATTAATTAAATGGAGAAGTCAATTTTTTTTTTTTAATCATTCGTTGTTACATCAATTTTTAAATGGCTTTATAGTAAAAACTGTACTATCTTAACAAAACTCTTATAATTTGAAAAAAATGTTATTTAGTAGACTGCAATTATCTTATAAAAATTATAAAAAAAAAAATTAAAACTAATCAATTTTTTTTATTATATCATCCCATTGTATGATAATTATATAGCTAAATAATATTTATCTATAATTATAATTTGACTTTAATCAACTAGACATGACCAGTTAAACGTACACGAAAAGTACATATCCTTCGTTCCCATTAGATAGTCAACAACACTGACAACTCACAGGTTACTCAGAAAATTATGTTGTATCAAAAAATTCAGCAACAAGTGGAAAAAAAAAAAAAATTTAAAAAAAATGATAAATTGTCTGTACTATTTCTCATGCAAATTTCTCTTCTCTCAGCAATTTCCGGGGACCGCTTTGTCGCTCGGGACATAACATTTGAAAACACGGCCGGACCTCAAAACCACCAAGCCGTTGCAGTCCGGTCAGGATCGGACTTCTCCGTTTTCTACCGATGCAGCTTCAAGGGCTATCAAGACACCTTGTACGTGTATTCGCAGCGCCAGTTCTATCGAGACTGCGACATATACGGCACCCAAGACTTCATATTCGGCGACGCCGTGGCCGTCCTCCAAAACTGCAACATCTACGTCAGAAAACCCATGAGCGGCCAGAAAAACACCATCACTGCACAAGCGAGGACGGATCCTAACGAAAACACCGGCATCGTCATACATAATTGTCGTGTCACGGCTACAGGTGATTTGAGAGCTGTACAGAACTCGGTCGACACTTATCTGGGGAGGCCGTGGCAGAAGTACTCGAGAACGATATTCATGAAGAGTAATTTAGACAGTTTGATAAACCCTGCAGGTTGGCTTCCATGGAGCGGAAGCTTTGCATTGGAAACGCTTTATTATGGTGAATATATGAACACAGGGAGTGGTGCTGATACTTCTGGGAGGGTCAACTGGCCGGGGTACCACGTTATAACGAGCCCAACGGAAGCCGGAAAATTTACAGTCGGAAATTTTTTGGACGGAGGTTCATGGATTCCGGACTCTAGGGTGCCATTTGAGGATGGTCTTTGATAAGCTATGAATTTTCGTTTTCTTAGAAAGATAGTGGGTGTCAATATATCATGAATGTGTAAATTAATGGGATTGTGACTTGAATAAATAATTAAATGAAGAATATAAAAAATGGGATTGTGACTTAGAGTAGGATAAATTATCATGTTGCTTGTGTTAGGTTCCGTTTTATAGATGCATGGCATAAATTAATTAAGGAAGATGCTTAGCTGGGGCTAATTTGTGAAGCCAGAAAAAGGTAAGGTAGGCAGGCCAGGGGAAATGCTGGTCTATCTGTAAGCTAGATTGTAACTGTTAATTAAAATTAAGATGTTTTTATTTGTATTGAGAATCGTGTAATGGGTATCTTCTTTTTTCTTTCTTTTGGATCGATGAAACAAAATACAATATAATGGGTATATATTCTCGATCTCATCTGAAGTTCTTAATTATTATGAGGTTTCGTTATCGTTAACAATTATTGGTATCGAAAAGTGAACTAATTTCAGATACTCGATCTTAATTAACATAATTATGTGGCTCCTAAGCGAGAAGACAACAGATTTAATTATTTTATTTTGGAATAAAATTAATTAAATTGGTAAGAATTTATACAGGGTGTTGTCTCTATATATTTGTTGGGCAAGCGTACGTGTTGAGATTTGTCAAATCTTTGACGAAAAAGAAAGAGTTGACGGATACTCATTTTAATTAATTATGGTAGCTAGGGCTCGTCATTCCGTGACCATGAGATACGTTACTGGATATGGTGATGTGCACGTCGTACCACTATATAATAATATATTATGGATTAACTAAAATAATATATAATTAAGCTGGTGGTCACCCACGGGCATCGACATGTAGGTTATCCATATATATCCGGAGGCAGTTGGAATGGGAAAGATGATCACTAAAAGGAACAATCTTTTTTCTTCTAAAGTTCGACTGGGATTGTGCTCGATGTATAATGTTAGGTACAATTTTTTTAAATTCTCAAATTTACTTGGCTCTTAAAATTATTATTAGATTTGAAATTCATCAATATTAAATTTTGATATAATAATAATTTTAAAAGCTTAAATTTTAATTAAATTATAATTTTAAAAATCACATTAACTTTAAAATAATAAAATATAATTTATAGTATTACTCGTACGAATTTACCCTTCATACTTTGGTCAAAAGACCCTTCATACTGCGAAGTTAATCTTAAATTAACGTCCTGGTCCCTAAAGGCGTTCTCAAACCATCATATTCAAATGCTTTAAAACGTTACTGTATTTGTCCTAGTGTACGGAATAAAGACGCCCTTCCAATGTATAGTATTGGAAGGGCGTCTTTATTCCGTACACTAGGACAAATACAGTAATGTTTTAAAGCATTCGTTAATTTAACATTAACTTCGCAGTATATTACAGCTGGACGAAGTGGTCCGAGTCAGCTAAATACACTTTAGGCCGAATTTGACCAATAAGAGGGTTTTTCTCTTTTTTTTTTTTTTTTTTTTTTTTTGAAAGGATATTTTATGATAAACTTTACAGAAATGCTTTTGAAATGAAGTAACAATCGTAGGGACAAATGAATGGTCCCTTTTGACAATAGACCTCCATGACCAATTAGTGGTGAAAAAAGAACAAGTCTTCCCTGTCCATTATAATAATAATCAAATTATAATTTTAAAAATTACATTGACTTTAAAATAATAAAATATAATTTACAGCATTACTAGTACGAATTTCTCACTTGGATTCTCTACCCTTCATACTTGGGTCAAAAGACTCAAAACTGAAAATAATAATTATATATATATATATATATATATATGATGAGTTTCACACGTATTAGTATCGGAAGGGCATCTTTACTCCATACATTAGGACAGTGCAGTAACGTTATAAAACATTTGAATATGATGGTTTGAAAACGCTTCTAGGGACCAAGACGTTGATTTAACATCAACTTTGCAGTAAACTACAGTTAGACAAGGTGGTCCAAGCAAGCTAAATGTACTGTAGGCCGAGTTTGAGCAATAAGAGGTTTTTTCTTTATTCTTTTTTCTTCTTTTTTTTGAAAGGAAGTTTTATGATAAACTTTACAAAAATGCTTTTGAAATGAAGTAACAATCGTATGGACAAATGAATGGTCCCTTTTGACAGTCGACCTCCATGACCAATTATTGGTGAAAAAAGAACAAGTCTTCCCTGTCCATTATCCAGCTTGGCGCTGTTTTTGTTTGGTAAGTGAGATTCGTGCTCGGTTTAGTCAACAAAAGGAGACTTCTGAAAGTTTTCCGTCTTCATCTTTTCCATCTTAATATATGGTGCAACACAAAACTTCTTGTTTTAAGAAAAACTCCATCAACTTTAATGTTTTTTTTTTACTTATAATATAAGTGTTAAGAGCATTCACAATGGACTCTTCAAATTTTCTCTTAAAAACTGCTAAGCTATAGCCACTTTTCAAATCTACTATATACTATACTCTTTAAATATTTCTCTAATTTAACTAAATATTATTTTTTATTAGTAAAACTACCTACCATAATTTAATTTCTCCGCCCAACTACAACTTTAATTCAAACCCTAACTGTGCATAGGGAGGAAATAATATTAAAAAAAAAGAAAGTTAACTTTTGCCTTTTGGGCTCTTTACATTTACTAAAGAGCCCGTTATATGATTTTTTTTTTGTCAAATTTTAGAATAAAGCCAAATGTAGAGAGCCTACTAGGAATGCTCCTTTCCATAAATTAGGATGCCTAAAGTAAAATCTTTGATGTTAAAGCACCCCGGACTCTTGTCAAAGAGTCCGAGTGCTAAAGGTCTCTTATCTTTAACTGAAGATAAGAGATAACTTCTAAAGTTTGAATTGTAACTTCTAAAGGTCTCTTATCTTTAACTGTATTTGATTAGATCAGAATAGGTTTAAATTAAGTCTATCCTATAGTGTAATTCTATCTCTCTCTAAACTCTCCTAGATAGAAACCTTCTCTATCTCAAACTCTTGTAACCGATTCGTTGTATATACAAGTGCAATCAACCAGTGAACAACACGGTTGAAAACACAATTCAGATAAATCGTTAATGGTATCAGAGTAAACAAAAGACTAACGTTTACTTTCTTTTTCCTTTCTCTTCATTGTTCAATGGCCGAATCTAGTGTTACCGCTGATTCCAACTCTGCTCAACTTGCTCTGATCTTCAATATTCCTCACATGAACCACTCTCCCTCGATCAAACTAGCCAAGAGCAACTATATGGCCTGGCAGTTTCATCTTCTGGCATATCTCCGTGGTTGAGATGTTTATGGCTTCATTGATGGCACAATTCCTGCTGCTGCTCAATTGATTGTCAATCACACTACTGCTCCTAGCTCTCCTGCTATGATTGCCAACCCAAATTGCCTCTCATGGTACCAAAAATACCAGCTTATCATCAGCGTCCTGATCTCAACATTATCCGATTCTTATGTATTCCATGCTGTTGGCTGCACCACTTCTCGTGCACTATAGGAATCACTGGAGAAGATGTTTGCTTCCTAAGCTCATGCACGCATCATGCATGTGCATTTCCAGCTCGCTACCTTGAAGAAAGGTAATTCATTTGTCACCGACTATTTTCATAAACTAAAAACTCTCAGTGACACCCTTGCTGCCTGTGGCCAACCTCTCAATGATTTTGAGGCTATTTCTTTCTTGCTGGCCGGTCTTGGATCTGAGTTTGATCCCTTGGTTACCTCCGTAACTACTCGCATATATCCCATATCTCGTGATGACATTTACGGTCTTCTCCTGGCCCATGAGATGCAACTCGAGCAACAGATGGCCACCACTGATCTCTCCAATGCTACTGCTCATGTAACTGCTTGCAACACTGGCCACTCTGGCTAATGTGACCGCAGCTTCAATGCTGCCCGTGGTTGTGGTTTCCCCAATGGCCGTGGCTACCGTAGTACCTTCCCTGGTAAACGTGGTTCCTTCTCTGGCCGACGTGGTCGAGGTCAGCAATCTCATAACGCCAGTTCCACCAGACCCTTCTGCCAGATTTGTAACAAGCTTGGCCATTATGCCAACACCTGCTACCAACGATTTGATCAATCATCCCAGAATGATTCTCAGTCTCCACTGTAGACCTTTTACTCATCTCCCAATCTACCTACGGATGATAGCTGGTACACGGACTCAGGTGCTACTCACCACATCACTCATGACTTGAACAACCTCGCCATCTCCTCAGATGCATACACGGGTTCTGACCAGATTCGTGTGGGAAACAGTATAGGTTTGTCTATAAATCATATAGGTTCTGCACGTATCTCTTGTCCAAGTCGTTCCTTTATTCTTAAAAACTTATTTCATGTTCCTTCTATATGTAAAAATTTACTCTATGTCAATAAATTTGCTCATGACAATTCTATCTTTTTTGAGTTTCACTCTTCTTTTTTTTGTTATCAAGGACTGCCGACCCAAGTCCATCCTCCACCAGGGTCCTCTTAAGCATGGCCTATATCAACTACTGCCCTCCTCACCAATTCCACATCTCCTACTGCTCTTCTTGGTGAAATGACTTCTGCTGAACAATGGCATAAATGCTTGGGTCATCCTGCTCCCTGCACTGTGAAGCACGTGATATCCAAGTTTTCCCTTCCAGTTTCCTCCAATAAGTCAGCTGCTTCTTGTGCTTCCTACCAGCAAGCCAAAGCTCATCAGCTTCATTTTCTGAGATCAGTTCAATTTTTACTCGTCCTTTAGAACTTTTATTTTTTGATGTTTGGGGTCCTTCCCCCATTGTTTCATCAAATGGAAATAAATATTGTGTTACATTTATTGATGCTTTCAGCAAATTCACTTGGTTATTTCCTATTCAATGCAAATCTGATGCTTTCTCAGTTTTCAATAAATTTCTTCTTATGGTTGAACGTCTATTCAATACTAAAATTCAACAAGTCCAAACTGATTGGGGTGGGAAATTTCGTTCTCTCGATACCTTTTTTCATAAACTTGGCATCATTCATCGTGTGTCTTGTCCTCACACACATCAACAAAAAGGTTGTGTCGAATGCAAACATCACCATATTATCGATATAACACTTGCTCTTCTTGCTGAAAGTCATGTTCCCAAACCTTTCTGGGATGAGGCTTGCCAAACTTCATGCTATCTCATTAATGGACTTTCTACACCAACTTTGCAAAACAAATCTCCTTTTCAAAAACTTTTTAATTGCAGTCTCGATTACAAGTTTTAAAAAATCTTTGGTTGTGCATGTTTTCCTAACCTTCGTCCTTATAATAGACATAAATTTGACTTCCGGTCTCAGCAATGTGTTTTCTTAGGATACAATCGCAATCATAAAGGATATAAATGTCTTCATCCTCCAACTGGCCGTCTCTATATCTTTCGTGATGTTGTATTCCATGAATCAATCTTTCCTTTTTCCTCTCATTCCTTAGTGTCTAAACCCAAGTTGCAGTCCTCCTCTACTGTCTTACTATCTTCATTAACTTTGCCAAAGCATTTTGTCAAACTTCCGTATACAGAATCCACTCCTTCCAGTATTGTACCTCCTACTGCCGGTTCTGCTTCTTCTCCATCCAATGTTGCCTCTAGTTCCTCAGCCTTTCCTTCAGTCTCTAGTTCACCTATTTCCCTATCTCCCACTCCCTATCTTTCTCCCACTCGAATTCACCATATGGTCACCCGTGCACAAAATCAAGTTGTGCTCTCCCGAGTTTTTACAGATGGCAGAATAAGGTATCCTACCTCTCGAGCTCTACTGGCTGTACAAGATTCCGAATTTGCAGAACCTACTTGCTATTCCAATGCCGTCAAAATACCCGAATGGAGACAAGTTATGCAGGCGGAATTTAATGCCCTTCTTCATAATCAGACTTGGACTCTAGTTCCTCCTCAACAGGCTACAAACCTAGTGGGTTGTAAGTGGGTGTCCAAAGTTAAGAGAAAGGCGAATGGATCTATTGAACGGCATAAAGCTCGTCTTGTAGCTAAAGGCTTTCATCAACAGGCTGGCCTAGACTATGAAGAGACCTTCAACCCGGTTGTTAAACCTACAACCATTCGGACAATGTTATCTTTGACTTACTCTCGCGGCTGGGACATGCGTCAAATTGACATTCAAAACGCCTTTCTACATGGTTTCCTTGATGAAGAAGTATAAATGTCTCAACCACCCGGATTCTCTCATCCAAGTCTCCCGAATCATGTTTGTAAACTACAAAAAAGCCCTTTATGGCTTGAAACAAGCCCCACGGGCCTGGTTTGCACGACTAAGCACCAAACTATATGACCTGGGTTTTACTAGTTCTAAGGTAGATTCATCACTTTTTCTTTTACGGACTACATGTTTGTTTGTTTTAGTCTATGTTGATGATATCATCATCACTGCCTCTGTTCCAGCAGCTATCTCTGATCTTTTGCAGCAGCATCGGATGTCTTTTACAGTCAAAGATCTTTGCAAGCTCAACTACTTCCTTGGTGTGGAAGTTGTTCCACTGAAATATAGTCTCTTACTCTCACAAAAACACTACATTCTTGATCTCCTCAAGCGTACCAATATGCTGGAAGTTAAGCCAATTTCATCTCCAATGTTTTCTTCAAGTTCTCTCTCAGCTTTTGATGATGATTCTATGGACGATCCTTTACTCTATCGTAGTACAGTGGGATCTCTGCAGTATTTATTTGTCACACGCCCTGACTTGGCCTTTGCTATAAATTGAGTGTGTCAATTTATGCTCAAGCCCACGAAACTTCATTGGCAAGCTGTCAAAAGGATACTACGCTATCTAAAGCACGCGGTCTCTCATGGTCTTCTACTCACTCGGTCAAATACATCTACACTTGAAGTCTTTTCTGATGCGGATTGGGTCGGATGCCCTGATGATCTAAGTCTACTAGCATATATTGTGTATTTTTGGGATCCAACCTAATTTCTTGGAGTCTGAAGAAGCACCCGACAATGTTCAGGTCGAGTACAAAAGTTGAGTATAAGTCCGTAGCCAATGCCATTGCCGAACTGCTATGGATTCAGTACCTTCTTCGAGATCTTGATGTTCGTCTTTCTTCTCCTCCAAAGTTATGGTGTGATAATATTAGAGCCACATACTTGGCATCCAATCCGGTTTTCCATGCTAGAACCAAACATGTGGAAATTGATTTCTACTTTGTTCGGGATCATATTGCTGCCAAGACTCTACAAATTCTATTCATTCCCAGCAAAGAGCAAATCGCTGATGTTCTAACCAAACTAGTTGCTTCAAATCGGTTTCCATGGTTTTGCTCTAAGCTCAACGTGCAAGCTTTCCCGTTGACCTTGAGGGGGGATGTAAAAGTACCCGGACTCTTGTCAAAGAGTCCGAGTGCTAAAGGTCTCTTATCTTCAACTAAAGATAAGAGATAACTTCTAAAGTTTGAATTGTAAACAAACCGGTTAGACTTAGAGTAGAACTCTAACCAGTTGTATTTGATTAGATCATAATAGGTTTAAATTAAGTCTATCATATAGTGTAATTCTATCTCTCTCTAAACTCTCCTAGATAGAAACCTTCTCTATCTCAAATTCTTGTAACCGATTCTCTATATATACAAGTGCAATCAACCGTGAACAACACGGTTGAAAACACAATTCAGATAAATCGTTTAGGTACTAATTGAACTTATAATGCAGAGGAACCTGCATAATTTTTCCGAATATTGCTCTATTATAGTAGAGAAAAACTGATAGGAGAAATGAATTTAACTTGGGTGCTGTAAAACAAGTCCTAATTGCCCCTCCCCCCAATTTTTTATATATATGAAAAAGAAAAGAAGCTGATTTCAAGGTCGCAAACAGAGTTAACAAGAATTTGCAGAAAATATAAAGCTTGTGAGATTAGGATATAGGGGCAGAGTAATAGATACTCATTTATTTTGAAGATTAAAAACGAGAGAGATTGGCATGTCTTTTGAGTCCATAATATGCTCTCATGTCCATCCATAAGGCTACAAAATGATATAGACACAAGTCCAACCGGTCAAGGGTGGGAGTATCAAAATTCCAGATAAAATTTCGACCGCAGCATCAAGACAACATACAATCTTACTATGGCTCTGCTTGCATCTATGTAATAACGGTAGGGGCAGTACGGCCAGTGAATTCCTCCATCTTGGAAAGCTTCAGAGCAACCTCAACCTGTGTAATAATTAGATGATGCATCAGGCTGAGGCTGAGCCCAAATAATTGAACATAACATGGATAATCAGATAAGAGGTTAGGGATATCTCACAAGAGGAGCAAGTGCATCTTGAGAATCTCGGCCAATTTTTGATGGATCCTTCTCATACTGCTCAATGTATAGACGGATGGTTGCACCTTCAGAGCCAGTTCCTGAAAGGCGGAAAACCTGCAAGTGTGTTCAGGAAGTGTGAATAAGTTTACTGAGCTTCAACCCAAATACTTCCATAATCACAACTTGATTAAGAGAATTCTGTTTCGTCTCCATGAAATAAAATGTCCGCAATTTTTCAGATATAAAGTCTACGGGAATGGTGTCTGCAAGAAACAATGTCAACTGATAAAAACCTGCAATTCTTGTAAATTATTACTTATTTACAAGAAGAAAATATCACCTCAATTTTCTCAAGATTTTATACATCAATCTTTCTCTGAATTCTTTAAACCCAATTGTGGAAAGTCTGGCAATCAATCACTCCTAACAAACTACACAAATTTTTTACTATAACTAGTTAAATTCCATTACATGAAAACATCCTCATAAATTAGATCCAATAACAAGGATGTTCCGCCAGATGAATTATTAAAACAAATGGTACGAGGAGTCAACTTACCAATCGTGACCCGTCCTCAAACAGATATCGAATACCCTGGTGCTTGGAGATGGAGCCATCAACAGGATCTTTGTATTCGAATTCATCAGCATCGGCAACTTTTGCGACATCTGAACGTACTCCTTTCACAATTCTGTATGAATGAACAGAGCAAAAGTTCTTCAATATGAAACATGAACCTTTTATGCTGGAGAAATATTGAGCATATGATCCCAAATATGACACATTATTCAAGGTCAAGGATGTAAAGAACGTAAAACAATAAGAACAGATAAATACTGCAGATTCATTGTTACAAAAGTTTTGCATTTCCATTTTAACAGAAACTCTACGCCATAATTTCAGTCTTCAACTCATAGATGACTACTCAAATATAGCTTCCTACTACTAAACCGCTAAAATCAAGGGAATCCTTCTTTAGACCTAAAAAGGCATTAAGAATGCTGTTCTTCATACAGTACACAAAGAAAACCAGGTCACCTGCTGTACTGTGTTATGGGACAGCAGCACTGGTTCATATGTACAGGTTTCAAAACCATTGGGACAAGTCTACTGAGCACAAGCCAATTTTTCAAAACATAAGACCCCCGCAAATTACAGAGAATCTTAGGATTAGCCTCAAAAAAATTCATAGTGTCGTCCACTAAACAATCAAAGTAACCACATCATTATTTCTCTACCCCACTAAAAAGCCCGATAAAAGCCCCTATATCCACAATAGTGGACAGCATTTGATTCAACGCCTCCATGATAACAACAAACAACAAAGGGGATAGAGGATCCCCAATCTTAGGCTGTGGGAACTATTAAAAAAGTTGGATGGAGTTCTGTTTATCAAGACAGAAACATATTGTAGAGATGCAATGAGCTATCCATTCTCCTCGTTTCTCCCCAAAACCACATCTCGTCAATAGATACAACAGGAGGAAGTCCCAGTTAACATAGTCGTAAGCCTCTCTAGATTCAATTTATAAAGCGTGCCTGGGGCCCCTAATGTAATTCTACCATTGAGACATTCATTAGCAATAAGGATTGAATCTAAGATCTATTTCCCCCTGATAAAAGCATTTTGAGACCCGGAAATAACCTTCTCCAACACTCCTTTTAGCTTGTTGGATAGAACTTTAGATTTGATTTTATAAACGCCGCCCCAGCTTTCTTGAGAATAAAGGCAATAAATGAGGCATTGAGGCTTCTTTCAAACTTACCCCGAGGATGGAACTCATGAAAGACATTCATGATATCTTCTTCGAGAATCCCCTAACAAGATCAGAAGAAAGCCAAAGAAAAACCATCAAGGCTCGGGGTCTTATCTCCATTTAGACCTTTCACCATCTCAAAGACCTTAGTTTCCTCGAAGCTCTTTCCAACCGCTTAGCCTCCTCTCCTCTGCATCAATAGAACTATAAGTGAGACCATCCAACTTAGGTTGCCAATTGAATTGCTCGGAATAAAGATGAGTGTAAAACTGCAGTATATGCTCACTTATTTCTTATGAATCTGAAGAGACAGAGTCGTTAACCACTAAGGAACCCACGGTGTTGTTCCTTCTATTCGAATTCGCCACACGTTGGAAAAATTTGTATTCTAGTCTCCCTCCCTCAGCCAAAAGGCCCACGATTTCTATCTCCAACTTCCTTCTTCCAATAGAGTAGTCCTTTCCAAATCACTAGTGATCTCAGCCTTTCTAGTTGTTTCCTCATCTGATAGGAATCCTTCTTCTACAATAGCATCAAGATCATGGAGTCCAACCAAAAAAGCCTTCTTCCTCATCTTGAAATTTCCAAACACCACCTCATTCCATTTTTCAAGTTCAGTTTCAAAGCTTTTATTTTTTGAGCCAAGACAACCACCACTAATTCACCCTCTCCACAAAACCCTACTTAAGCCATATATTCTTAAACATAAAATACCTTATGCTCCAAACAACATCAATGCAATCAAGCAATAAAGGAGAGTGATCGAATAAAACTCTAGGGAGCCTTCCCTGAGATATATCAGGGAAGTGGGCCTCCCAATCAAGAGAGAAAAGATACCTATCAATTCTGGACCACACCGAAGGATCATGGTTGTTAAACCACATGAAACTACTGCCAACAAGAGGGATGTCAATAAGGCCTTGTTCAAAAATGAACTTGAAGAACTCCAACATAGCTGGGAACAAACGGGAACTGCAAGATCTCTTGCTTGAGAAGCGGATGATGTTAAAATCTCCCCCAATACACCACGGAACCTTCTACCAACTAAGCAATCCAGCCAATTCATCCCAAAGCACACTCTTGTTACTGTCGGCATTGGGCCCATAAACATCAGCAAAAGCCCATTCAAAGTTGTCATTGATATTTCTAAAGTTACAAGCCACAAAGTGAGACCTCACACACTATTTTTTCCACCACCATCCTATCCCACATTAACAGGATCTCACTAGAAGCCCTTAAAGAACCAAAATAGCATCAATCCACATGAATACAGCCCCATAGACTGTGCACAACAGCCCTAGACACATACTCCATTTTAGTTTCCTGCAAATAGACAATATATGCCTTCCATTCTCTAATAAGATTCCTAACACTCGACCCTTTGTCCCTCTCTTTCAACCCTTGCACATTCTACAACCAAAACCTAGGCTTCATAAAGAGCACGCTACACTCCTTGGCTTTTCCTCTACTGGACTAACCCCCTTTACCGTCACAATTTATATAACAATCTAACCTCTTCAACTCAGGATGCCTTCCATTTATAGACTTGGAAAAGAGGACTAGAGGGACTAGCCGGCCCATACTGAGTTCTGCGTGCTTCAATGACAATAAGCAAGGCAAACAACTCTTCCTCAAACTCTTCACAAGACAACCCTACAATATGACGAAAGCTCTTGGTTTTGTGAACAACCCAGTCAAAAGCCTCCACAACTGGCAAAATAGGCTCCTCAATTACTGTGAGAGGGTAAATATTCAGTCGCTCGCTTTCCCTGGACTCTACCCCTAGATGAAGAACCAAATCCGAGGAAAGGGACATCTCAGCCTCACTGCCACTGGCGGTGACTAATCCAAATTCAATACCTGCCGATACTGGAGACCACCAAAACTCCTGCTCCTTCCCCTCACCTTCTCCCAAACTCATCCCGAAATAAGGAAAAAAAAATGCCCCCGAATTAAAACGTGGGACCGTGACTCTCATACTGCCTCAATGATCTAACACCAAATCCCCAACCTTAGGATATCCCATGGGCCCTGCAACTCGAAAAGGATGACCATCTGCCTCATCAACAACAGATAAATTGTCCGAAAGTAAGCCTAGAACAAACGGCCCCTTAGATCGCATGCTAGAACCCTCAACTTTGACACCAAAAGCATACACAACGTGGTCTCAGAATCATACGGGGACAGCAATGGAAGATGTTGTAGTTAGATGATAGAGGGCTCCATGGTTGACAAAGAGGTGCCGAAGGTTGCAAGAACCTCCCCCCTCAAACTGTCATGACTCCTCTGATGGTCGCCGTCTAGAACGGGTAGCAACGCACCCAAGCAACCATTGGGATTGACGAAGGAAGGATCTGGACCCACTCCTTTGACTGTGTGAGAACCCACAACGGCCGGCTTGATTTTCCACTTAAAAGTGGTCTTGGGCAAAGACTTGCCATGGGTTAAAGCCCGAGGCTTATGCCGATTTGAGCCTAGCCCCTTAGATCACATCTTACCAGGTTGGGCCTCCAAGGTTAGTTTGGAATTGAGCACACCAGGTGTCTCCAAGTACAATTTTCTATTTTTACAGCCTCAGCAACCTTCGTGTCCTTCGTACTGAAAGGAACGGCAAGGACACTGGGACTTCCAGAGCATATCCCAAATGCCCCTACGATTTGCCCATGCCCTTCATGACTTTGTCCTTCAGTATACCCACTCTACCCCTACCCCTAAACGATGTCGTCAATTCTGGAGTTTTCCCCGCCCCTACCGCTACCTCTGTGTAGGACCTTCTACCGTCACCCTCCACTATAGCCTTATACACTGTCCCCAGTGAGGAACCACTCAAAGTGAGCGGCTAAGGGCCACCAAGGCACTTGAAGTACTGCCGCCTTCCTTCCCCAAAGTCATCTCAAAAAAAGCTGCCACCATGCGCAACTTAGCAGCACAGCTTTCACAACCCCTCCCTTCACGACCCTCCGGAGTGGCAATGAAGCTCCTTCAGCCCCCATCCCTGTACTCTACCAGCGCTAAGAACCTGCTGCAACTGTTTGAGCACCTCTATGCGAGAAAAGCTTTGCTACCAACCCTAGAAGATTTGAACAACTCCTTCAACCCCTCCCCTCAGACCAGCGTCTCCACAGTAGCCAACAACCACTCCACACTGACCTTGCCCATGAACATTGCACGAGAGACCCCTCCGCTTCTCTCAATGATACGCAACGCAAAACAACCCTCTTTCAACCGAAAGCTTGAAAGCTTTTGCTTCTACATAAAACCAACTCAGAAAACCCATTCTAAAAACCAAAACCGGTGAACTACGAGGGCGCCAGAACGAAGGAAAGAGACTAACCAGATACCTCAAAACGAGCCGATGGGAGAGAGAGAGAGAGAGAGAGAGAGAGAGAGAGAGAGAGAGAGAGAGAGAGCAGAACAGCATGCCTCTTTTTAGCTAAAAAGCGGTGTCAGTAATTAATGAAACATGTATAATCACATCAAGAAATTAGTCTTTTAGAGTAGCAAAATGAACATACTCATTAACTTCAGAAAGAGAAGATTGACGTTTGACCAAATATGCCATTAACGCCTTGGCTGCACCCGCATCCACATTCTTCAAGAAACAATTTAAACAAGTTAGATAACATTACAAGATTTCCTATTGTAAACATGGGATAAAACCAACCTCATAGTCATATCGAGTGTAATAGTGTCGACCATAAGTAGCCCAATGCTGGCGCACTATGTCTTCAACAGTCACAAGCTTTTCCCCACCCAAATTTTCCTTATTTTTATGAGCAATTATAGATAGCCAAGCCAAAACTGCCCAGATCCCATCCTTTTCACGTATATGGTCTGAGCCTGTCAAAAGAAAAAACAAATGATTACAGAGAGGCATTATATAAGTTTCTGACTGTTCAAACTGATAAAAGATTTACTTCATAGAGGGAAATGCCATCTACAAACCAGTTCCAAAACTTTCTTCCCCACAAACTGAACATAATCCAGCATCCATTAAATTACCAAAGAATTTCCAGCCAGTGGGAACCTGGCATTGAGTAGAAAAATAAATGCTCCAAGAACAACAGAACAGGAAGACAATAGTAAAAAATTGGCTGTGCCAAAGAATACCTCAAAAAATTTTAAATTCAGATGTTTAGCAACAACATCAAGGGCAGCTGAGGTCGGCATGCTCCTACATGGGGCAAAGTTAAAAGACATTATTTTATGTCTTCCAAAACAACATCCAAGCATAAAGGATATCTTCAAAGCAGCATTGGAGTACATTGCATAAACGCGATGAAATGCAACAAGAGTGAAAGTCTCCAAGACATTAACAGGAGCCTTAAACATGTAGTGTGGCTCTAAGATAAGATAGAATGCAAGTTCTTTTAATGGGTTCACATATACGACAAAATGAAGCAAGTAGCTCGAGCCCACACACTAGCCAGTTGTGTTTGAGATTATTAATTATCTAATATGGAATCGAGTTGGTTGGTCAAAATCTCATTTGTCAGAAGACTACATAATGTAAGACAAATGAGCTTTTGAGCAACCAACCTGATTCCATAATAGATAATCAATAATCTCAAACACAACTGGGTAATGCTACTAGATAAAGAAATGATATGTACGTTACATGGATAAATATATTCGTAACTAGTCCATTGCATCATAAATTTTAGTTTTAACACCCTTACAACACTAGACAATAAATAGCAATCTAGTACAACTGTACTGAATTGCAGCATTTTCTGCACAATTTAGCCATAGAGAATGATCAACCTTAACTCATAAGAAATGATAAATGACCTTAATCATTAACTACATCTGAATTATCAAGATGTGGGATCTATTAAAAAATTTGAATATAGAAGTTTACAAAAACATTTCAGCTTTTGAACCTGGCAACATGCAAACTTGTGCTAATATGTTATACTAATGACCTCTTCTTAGCATTTAAATATATTGCATTTATGTGCATCCAACAAAACAGTAACTTATAACTGTCCCATAGTATGCACCAACTGAATGTACTAATCAACCATGAAGCAAGGTAAAACACTACCCCAACATGCACACACTCAGAAATACTAGAAGCTCAACAGCGCAATATAGAACCTGGCAACTCCCTTTAGACCAGCAGAGAAGTAGGGTATGGCTTGAACAGCATTCGCAGCAATGATGGCAACAGAATCTGATGGAGTAACAAAAAACCTAAGAAAGCAAGATAAGTTGTTAAGCCACCACTTATCCCAAAAGTTTAAGCTTATAGAAAGAGATAAATTTAATCATTTAATTAATACTTTAACACTCCGATTTACTTGTGAGCTTAAACTATCTTTTAATAAGTGAGGCCCAACACGTGGAATATTTAATTAGAATAGGGTGAATGGCTGAGACAAGGTTTGAACTCAGGACATTTGCCTCTGATATCATGTTAAACCACCACTTATCTCAAAAGCTTAAGCTTATAGGAAGAGATAAATTTAATCATTTAATCAAATATTTAATAGTTGTCATTGCAGTTATTAGCAACATAACATATTTACCAAAAAACCAAAAAAAAAAAAAATTTCGGGGGCAATGCTACCTTTTACCAAGGATCATGTTACGATCAGCATCGCCATCAGCAGCAGCACCAAATTCAGGGACTTCGTCTTGAGAGTTTGATTTTCCGAGTCCCATACGAGCAACCAACTCCTTTGCATAAGTGAGATTGGGATCTGGATGCCCCCCACCAAAATCTTCCTGTTTTGATTAAGTCGTGCATGAACCAGAAAAGGGTACATTTATTAGGATACCAGGAAAAACAATTTCAAAAAAAAATAAAAAATAAAAAATTGGTCTCCACAAACTCAGCAGACCTTGGGAGTGCAGTTCAGTAATGAGCTTTCTTGTGCACCAAGCTCTTCCACAAAAATACGATTTGCATAAGCTCCTGCTACTCCATGTAGTGCATCATAACTTCAACATGACAACAGATATATGTCATTACATTTACAGAAACTGAACATAAATATATGAACATATCATACATACATTCATCATACACAAATAAATGCATGCATATATGTATGTATATATACATGTATCTACATATATGTGTATGTTTGTTTATACACGTACATATCTGTATGTGTGCATGTATATGTGATAAAAAATAATACTCTGCACAAAATTTGTAAATAAGCAGCTTTCGACATACCAAAATGTGAATTTCGGGGATGAGAGTAGCTTCCTGATCAGCTCAAAATCAAAAATTGACCTGGAAAATTTAGAAAGGACTGAGTATTGTTCTAATAGGAGGAAAAATGAGGAAACTGTGTGCAGACATCAAAGAGAGAATATTTATGAAAACATTCTTAATCATAGATAATGACCTAACATTCTCAGAAAGAGTGACAGAAAAACTGAGACCAATTAACAAACTCTTGCAAAATGCAAGCGAATTTCCTAAGGAATAGTGCCCTTTCAGATGCAATGCATTATACAGCTTTTGGAGCAAGAAGCATTATATAATGAGACTGCAGTTAATGGCATAACCATGTTGCAATCTTGGTTCCTCGTATAAGTAAAGAGAAATGGAGATCGTGTAGAGAAAGAAAGCGTACTTCATCAATTTCACATAATCACTTGCTGAATCAAAAACGTCGACATCAAATTGTCCCTCAGGCCCCCCAAAGCTGGTTACACCTGTTGTAGCGATATCCACCTGTATGCATATTGTAAATTTTCAGAAAAAGTTATGATTAAAGGAACTACACATAACAGTCGAATAACGACATTAAAGGGGTGGAAAGGGAAACTTATGGTGCTTAGGAAGCAAGCAATACATCAGGTAGATCTTCTGCAATGAAGTATTCCTTTATGGTTTTTGTGTTCTCATAGATCTTATCTGTGATTCCCTCTGGAGCAGGTCCACCATTTTCCATGTTGTATTTAATCCCAAAATCCTGCAATCATGAAACAAATGAAAGAGGGGAAAAAACATGTTTTACTCGAGTTTACGGAGCAACATTTAATAAACCAGAGAGAGGTAAGGGTTTACGTGTGTATTCTTAATAGGCATATTAAAAGTTGTGTATTCTTAATCTAATTTGGCTTCACATACTTTTCCCTTCTAATAGATGTGTTTGATGCAATCCATATTTCAGTAACTACATGTTATTGGGTACCAAGTTCAGCTCCAGTTATCATTAGCAATCTTCTGCATTTTCTAGGATTAAGTAGTTGCACAAAGGCAGATAATGTCATAACTTACCCCATGAAATCTGAGTGTTTTATTTAGGTCCCACACACGAGAGAGAGTACGGACGGGTTTACATGAGTGAGCAAAAAAGATTGAATCCAACAAGTAGAGATAGGTAGAAAAGCACTCCAATGTGAAAGTAGTCGAGCTCAAGGTTACATTTCTACTTAACAAGTTCATCTTAGAGAAGCTAAGGCAACTAGATAACTAAGTTTGCTCTCCCCCAATTGTGAAGAGAACCTACGGTTACTGTTTCCTAATAATTACAGGCATCAGGAACTTTGAGCTGTCAGTTCACATTCCCTTTTTCTTAACGCAGAACACGAAGAGAAACAGAAAGGGAATAATGATCAATCTAAACCATATCAAAGTTATCAAGATATGAACAGCTAGGCCCTACCTCATTAGGACCACCTGGATTGTGACTTGCAGTCAATATAAATGCTCCCGATGCCCTGGATCCCTGTTATCAAGATTACAATTATAATGCTACTATTATTGTTTTCATATTATTGCAAAGCAGTTTCCCAAATATCATTCAGACAGGGAAAAAAGACATGTACACATTGAAGCAATAAAACTCACATCCACGCCAACTCTGTCACGTATAACAGCCGATACTGCAGGAGTCGAAAGCAATCCATTTTGACCAACCCAAACACGTCTTACTCCATTTGCTGCAGCCATCTTAATTATGATCTGCCCATCTAACAGAATAGATTAGAAAGTAGATGATGTGACAATGTCATTAGGCACCACACAACATGTAAGCAAACAATATTGGGACAGCGCAGAGCTCTGACACAAGCTGCAGACCTCACCAAGCCCAATCCTAGGAGCAAAACATTCAACCTGTAGTAAGGACAACACAAGCAATAACCTTCACACACCAAAGTCCTAGATTGCCCCAGATTAGCTAATATTTCTTCTTGGTCATGGTTTAGCCAACCAAGATCATAGGGCTTCATTAAGGTAGCAGCAAAGCATTGTACTGGTTGGACGTATCCTCCAGACGCCCAAGGCTATAATCCTATATCGTTGAATTAACACCAATTGCTATCCTCCTAAGGAGAGTAAATATATTACATAAATATCACATACATGATGCCATATGTGAACAGCTTGTTTCCAAAGCTGCAATTATTAAGTCAGAAGATGCCTCGATTCAGCAAAGTCCAACTCTAATATAAAAATTGCCAATCCAGCACACCATAAAAGATGAACCAAGTCAATCAGTCAAGAGAAAAATTCATACTAAGTAAGAGGAGCAAGCAACCAGAATAGTCTACTAGAATTTTTTTTTTTTTTGATAAGTAAGAGAATAGTCTACTAGAAAATGCAACAAAGAAGTATAGAGTCATAAATATAAAAACAATTCCACGATCATTAATAACTATAAATAATTCAACATAAGTAGAAATCTTTCTGCAAACAGATAAATGTATAAGATTTTACCATAGTTGGACACACTGACCACCGCCTCAATTTTAAACCATTTTTGGTCCCATAGAAGAATGCTGTTTTTTCACCAGACAATTACAATATAAGCTTGCTTGCACTTTAGGATCAAAGAACCAGAAGCAAGTTCTTGTTTGCTTCCATAACACATTTCCATCCTCTACTTAGCCAATTATGTGATCATTGGGCATCTTCCATCCTCTATATGTTTGTGTTCATGCACTTTACAAAAATTCATATTTTCAAAGCGCATTTAGTTTCAATATGGGGTGCCACTGTGTGAAAGACGGTGCCTACATGTCTTTTATGGTATTTATGGAGGAAAAAAAGAATGACAAAAGTTTTGAAAACCGGAAGAGAACATTGGAGGAGATTAAATGCTTATTATTCAAAACTTTGTATCCGTGGACGGCCAGCTGCTTATGTGTCTCCTTTGACGATTAGTTATAGTGATTTCTTTGTTCTTTTTACTCTTTCTAGCTAGGTGTTTCCTTTTGTCTACTTCATGTATACTTAGGGACGCCTTACGCTTTTAATGATATATGTTGATTAGTTATCAAAATAAAAGAATGTACCTGAATAGCATCTTTTGAGTAGTAGCGGCCATCACCAGATACAACAAGTGTAGCACCTAAATGAACAGTAGCATAATATGCATAGAGTTAGTGTTACCAAATGACAGACCATTCTATTAGTCAATATGCAGCTGCATAAATAAAAAAAAAAAAAAGAAGAAGAAGAAAAAAAAAAAGAAAAAAAAAAAAGCAGCATTTAAAATGGAAAATTGTTGAAGAGATTGTGTGCGTCTTGCTACTTGCAAAGAATGAAGATGAGTGTGCTAGAGCACTACGATGTCATTCGACATGATATTGCTGTCTATAAGAATACAGGATACAATAAAGGGGAGATGGATGGAGATGTGAAAACCATGCTATTGCATTATATAGCATAATCCTATTGAATTAACCAAACTGTTTAGTAGTAGTTGAGTTGTAACCCAATTATAACAATTTTGTAACCCTAGAGCACTTCAGAGGATAGGTGAAGCTTTTATTCATAAAAATAAAAAAAATAAAAAAATGACAGGTGAAGCTTTTAGAGTATAATAGCTTGGGTTCTGAAGCATTCGAATCAGCATTGTTAGCAAAGTTGGATAATTTTTTCAAAGCTAAAAGCACTAATCAAACTTATCCAAGGTGAGTATAAGAAACTTAGTGCCCACTTTGGTACCGTGTTTTCACGGCTCAAAAGTACGGTTTTAAACCAAAACACTGTACTCGCTGCATTGGGCTCCGAGCTGTAAAGGCACTTTTAGCGAAATGCAGTGCGAGCTGTAAAGGCACTTTTAGCGAAATGCAGTGCCCTAAACCATGTTTTTGCCCAATGGTTTTGATTTAATAAACCCCCATCCTTTTGTTTGTCCTTTCTAATGCATGGGATTGCCGTCATCCAACCACCAAATATTAGGTAAGTGTCTCACTTTTCATCCTCATCATTTTTTCTTAGATGTAGTATCATTTTCTTTTAAATTTTTTGGTGTCTAGACGTGTGTTTAAATGCATTTTTATTTGTATTATTGGGAGTATTTTAACTGGATTTATAAATTATAGAACAAGTGTTTCTGTTGAACCTGATGTTGGTATTTTCATGTTTTCCTTGTATTTCACTCAAATTAGAGCTTCTAGCAAGAAATTGGGGCGTCAAATTGAAGATCCATAACCTCACTACGCATCCATGTCCACCAGGGACGGAGCTAGACATTTTAATGGGAGCTTGCGCCCACCCTTCGTCCTGCTGCATGGCAGTGACTATCTCAAGCGAATCTCCCTCAAGAATGATGTTCCGGATGCCCAACTCTCTGCACAACTAAATTCTACGACGAGCAGCAAAGGCTTCCACAGTGGCTGGATCAGAGATGTAAGGCTTGGTCATGCATGAAGCAGCCGTAAGCTGTCCCAAAGAGTCCCTAACAGCCAGACCCACTCTCATAATCTTTTTCTTCTTATCAACGGCGGCGTCCCATTTGAGTTTCAGCCGTCCACTTCTGCACTTCAATATGCATTGTTTCGCACTTTAATATTTTTTCTTCTTAAAAGTTGGGGGGGGGCCATGGCCCCCCCCCCCCCCCCCCCCCCCCCCCCCCCGCGCATGTCCCTCTCCCTCTAACCCTCCCTATCCCTCAAAATTTGATCATGGTGATTATAGGAATTTTGGGGATATTTTATATCTGATTATGAAGTAAATTTTGATGGTTCTTGATATGATTTGGCTATTACCATTGCTCTTAGCCTTATTAGGACAAACTAGGTTAAGCCCATAAAAGAACAATGCCAAAAAAGAAAAACCTATTATAGAATAATTTATGTGTTGTTTTGATAATTTATCCTCCAAACAACACTTTTAAACCAATGTCAACCAAATATTCAACAAAAGGACGGCTGCACTTTTTCGTAGATGTTATCCAACACTATAGCATATTTTCTCATAAAACTTTCATTCAATGATTATTGAATTGCAAACTCTTAAAACAGCACATTTTCAAACAACTGCATCGAACAGATCCCAAAAAACATAGGCCATATTCCCTACCAAAGACGGCAGAATGATATGACTAAGAATCTTTAATTTTTAAATGGAATATACTAATTTTCTTCCAGAACAAAAGCAAACAAATTTGGTTTACTACTTGCAAAGGAAGTCTTTACATCTTTACAATGTAGGAGACTAGGAGGTAATATAAGGTGAGTCTCTTCGTGCACGGCACATCTGAGGGGTTACTTAAGTCTCATGGTTGTGCTTTATTTATTTACTTTTTTTTTTCTTTTTTCTTTTTTTTTCTTTTTTTGTGAGTCTTGCATTCAGGCCAACCTCAAAACTATGCCTTGAAAAGCCTCTTACTGCATGTATATTTTGCAAATTGATATATGAAAATTCCACATACAACAGAGCCATCTCATTAAACATAGAACTAAGCCACCACAAAGCAGATAGAATCCTTACCTCTAACTTTTTCTGGAGTAAGGGCATTGAATGTTGACTGAACAAAATTTTCCAAGTAATTAGGTTGTATGAAAACTTTCACCTGAAAAAGGTCCACCAACAGTAATACAAAGTTAACCAAGGAAAAGCTAAAAAACATAACATAGCAAACTGTCGCAAAATAATTAGTAAATTTTAGGCATGCAATCTCTCATCTGAAAGTGCTCAGCAATAATGACATTGCCTAAAAACAAATCAATAGAATTTACATGCCAAATATATTCTTTTGTTAAAAGTTCAATAGTTTTTTTTTTTTTTTTTTTTAAAAAAAAGGACCACTAAATAAAAATATCAGCCAATCAAAGAAGACAATTGGGCAATGAACTAAAATAATATAGAAGTGCCATCAACTACTTTTGTCATTCAAACCTCCGAGAATTGGACGAAAAAAAATTGAAAATACTAGATCTTAAGGGGATAACTTGTCACGCTATTCTGCATTAGATCCATATACTACAGACAAAGACAACAAGAGAGCCCATCCCTCCAAACAAAATAACAATAACTAATCAAATTAATCAATAAATACGTAGTATCCAAGTAAGTGATATAAAAAATAGTTCTTGAATCTGCGAAACAGAGAATCAATAGTTGTTACTCTATAAAGTATTCGGAAGGCAAAAATTCAAATCTTGCTTTGCTTTCATATATGCAACTGATAACCCTCACTGATCCAAAAAAGTATAAGCACTCTTTCCTATAACCATAACAAGATCCGGTTCAATGAGAATCTAAATCAAAAACAAAGTTTCAAAAAAATCAGATGCGGCATCAAAATGGAGCAACTTGATCAAACACAGATCAGATTGGCAAAACACTAATTGATCCGTTAAACGAAACAGATCCGCATGGAAATTCCGAACGACAAAGCAGAAGATTGAAATTGAATTGGAAGAGTGAAACCGAACCTTCTTGCGGAGACCAGAGGTTCCAGGCTTCTGGCCATCTATAGGCGTGGTCTCTACGCGGGCAACCTTGAACACCACCATCTTCGCGCACACAATCACAGAAAGCTCACAGAGATAGAGAGAAAGAGATGCTCACTTGTTAAGGATTGGAGATGGAGGATGTGATTTATAATGAGGAAATGCAAAGCTGGACAAACGAGGAGGGGACGAGTGTGAGAGTATATTCTCTTCTCGAGACGTGAGTGTTTGTGCATACGAAACGAATATTGGGGATGACGTTTCTGCGATGAAGAAGACCGAACGAATTATATGGACCCCATCAACTTTTTAACGGCGGGTTACGGGTAACCTAACCAGAGCGCTTCTCGCGGTTACTACTTAAATCTGGTTACTATACTTACCAATTACAGCATCCTCGTTGGCCTCTTTACTTCAAAAATTTCACCAAATTTTGGTGAAAGTGCTCAAAAAACCCTATGCAACAAGCTCTTCAAAATTTCTCTAAAATAGTGAAGATAAGAAACCCTCTCTATATTTAACCTCCAAAATTCTTTCTCTATTTATTTTTTAATCATTTTCTTTCATTTTTCTGCCTCTTCCATCTCTTCCTTGCGCCCCTTTTTCTTTCCTTTTCTTTTTCATTTTCCTTTTCCTCTCCAGACGCTTGCCTCCATCTTCAAATAGGGAAGACGTCCCAAGTGGATCGATTTCCGGTAGTCTGGTCTGGTCTGGTGGGTTCCGGTGGTCTTGTCTGGTGGGGTTTTGGGTGATCTAGTCTGGTGGGTGTTAGTGATTTTCAGTCTAGTCATTGCCGGTGGTCTGGTCAGACCGAAAATCCCACCTCTTCCATCTGCAAATAGGGAAGACGTCCCAGGTGGATCGATTTTCGGTGGTCTGGTGGGTTCCGGTCTTCTTGTCTGGTGATTTTCAGTGATTCGGTCTGGTGGGTGTCAGCGATTTTCAGTCTGGTGGTTTTCGGTGGTCCAAAGATTTGTGGGTGATGACAGGTTAGGTGGGCGGTCGCGTTCCGACAGTTCTGTGCAATCTTGGCGTCTCTTCGGCAATTTTCCAACGGTTTGTGGTTGCTATTCGGTGTCAACAATTGTTTATGGGGTTCTGGTGCAGTGGGTTTCTAGGTTTTTGTTCAGAGAGATCCCCCGGTGAGCGTGGATATCATTTTTTGTACTGGGTTTTGGAACGTGTGGATTCAGAGATTGATGTCCGGCTGTGGGGGGATCGATCCTCTTGCACTACGATTGAATAATGCTGAGTGGCAGTTAAAGTAGTTGCTCCAAAACTATTAAAAAGTAATATTTAATTAAAATAGAGAAATTTTTAGAGAGTTTGATGAAGGAAACTTTTTAAAGATGATAGTTAAACTCAAAAAAAAAAATAGATTTTTTCACTAAAATTTAGTGAAATTTTGAAGAGGCCAATGAGGATCCACTCAAATTTATAACATATTTTATTTAAAGTCTGTTTAGGTTTCTAATTTCAAGTCGTGGAATTTAAAATGTGTAATTTGATGATAATAAAATAGAATTTTAAAGCATTTCTAGTAGGCTAGTCAAATACTTCAAAATGGTTAAATTTGACTATTATCAAGTTTTTTTCCAATCCAGCAAATGAGGCAAAGTCACTATTTTCCTTATAGAATGAATAGTGAGAAAACTAAAACTAAAACAATATGATATTCACGTATTCCACTCACTTTTTATTATAAAAGCGTGCATAATAATGCAAAACATAATTATTTAAGATGAACGAAATACTGGCAATGCGTGACATTGAATATAAACAAATTGATGAAACTTCTTATGTACAAATTTCTCACGAGCATACCCCAGTATTTCTAGAGTTCATTGAAAGGCATATGAACATTAGAGACGATCAAACTCATTTTCAGTTACAATCCGACCTTATCAAGCACATTTGGCAATTGCATGGTCAATCTTAAAATTATTAGTCATATTGTATGTTTCTAGTTGCTTTGTTTTCTTTTTTACATTGTTGTTTTTTGTTTTTATTTTTTTTTTTAGAAAAAAAGTGACAATTGCTTTGTTTTTTGTTACTTTGCTTTCATAAATTGTGTAATTTTAGTAGAATATTAAACTAGTGTAACAGTCGTACGATGTAGCTAAAAAAATGTGTGAAAATTCAATATTTTCTCTTTCATTGAGTCTTGGCAAAAATATAATAATAATAATAAAAGAATAAGAAATAATATTTAAATGCAAGAAAAGAGTATAATAGAGAATTTGTTGGAGAGAGTATAGAAAAAGCAGTAGCTAAAGTAGAGAGTTGTACTTTTTCAACAGCCACTTTTACTATTATTGCAGGAGATGCTCTAAGTCTCGAACAGTGATTTGATTGATGATTGAGAAAAAGAGTTCTTGGTTTAATTCTTCATCTTAACGTTTGAAAACGTAGTGAAGCGTTTGGTAAAGTTCTAGTTTGACATTTAAAATTACAGTTTAACCTTTAAAATAATGTATTTTCAAAAAACGCACCCATTTACCTGCGATTTAAAAATGGTGCAATTTTTCTATGTTTTCAAATTATAATTTTTTAAGATCACTCCCGAACCATTTTTTTTTCCTGCTATTTGATTTAAAATCGCGTTTTTTGTTTGAGAAATTGCAGTGCAAAAGGCACTCTTAGTAAATTTATTCAAATCATAATTATTACTTTTAAACTTTAATATTGAAGATTTTTCCTATAAGTATTTTTTACTCTATTATTTAACATATTTATCACTTATTATGGTAAATAATAAAATAAAAAAGGGATAACTACACTTCACCCCCCTGATTTATCCACGGTGTGGCGATTTATCCCCCAATGTACAAAAATTGGTACATGACCCCCCCCGAACTTGCCAGCGTGTAACGAAATGGACCTTCCGTCCAGTCGCCCGTTATTTTGGATGGCAAGTCGGTCACGTGCAAGTCACGTGACCGTTTCAGACAGAAATTCTACCCAAAATACCCCCGCCTCACCTATCGTTTGGATTTAGACATTTCGTGCGTGAGGTCCCCACTTCCACTTAGCACGGACGGCTACTTTCGAAGGTTCTACACGAACTGACCCACCCACAACCTGTCGCCGAAATCCATACCGAAATCCATACCGCTCAACTCGTTCATAATCGTTGTTAAATAAAGGTTAGTGGTTTTTTAATGGAGAAAGTTTTTTTTTTTGGTAGGCGATTTGGGGGGGTTTTGTTAATCTAGGGTTTCGGATTTGGAGGTTGTTGTTAATTTAGGGTTGTCGGCTTTGGGGTTTTTGTTAATGTTGTTTGTTTAGTCTCATTTTTAATGTAGAAATTGACTGCAATTTGGGTATAAAAAAATGTTAGGGTTTGTCGGGATTTGGGGGTTTCGCTTACAGTATGTGTTTTTTAATCATTTGTGGTCCTGATTTGTATCCTTTTTTGCTTTGTTTGTTGTCTGCCAAAAACGTAATTGGTTTGTTAAAGTGCATTGGGTTTGATTTGTTAAAGTGCATTGGGTCTCGATTTGTATCCTTTTTGTTGTTTTTTACTAATTTATATGCAGTGGGGTCCCGATTTGTATCATTTTTTGATTTGTTTGTTGTCTGCCGAGAACCTAATTGGTTTGTTTTGTTTATATGCATTGGGTTTGGTTTATATGCATTGGGTCCCATGTGGTTTGTTTTGTTTACACCTTATATATGCAGTGGGGTCCCAATGCACTATTTTTTTGCAATTGATTTTGGAGCATTATTGGGTCCTTATTTAATATGTCTATGTATGTGTACCTATCAAATATATTTTTTTGCATATTAGTTGCACTATTTTTTTGGAGCACTATTTGTTTTGCATGTTACTACTTTATATGCAGTGGGGTCCCGATTGCAGTTGTGCTTTGCATATTAGTTGCAGTGCCTTATTATTGTGGTCCCCTTGTCCCATGCATAATATATTTTTTTGTTTGCATGTGTAGAATGAAGCTAGTCTTTGACATTTATTATTGTGGTCCCCTTGTCCCATGCATAATATATTTTTTTGTTTGCATGTGTAGAATGAAGCTAGTCTTTGAGATTTATTATTGTGGTCCCCTTGTCCCATGCATAATATATTTTTTTTGTTTGCATGTGTAGAATGAAGCTAGTCTTTGAGATTTATTATTGTGGTCCCCTTGTCCCATGCATAATATATTTTTTTTGTTTGCATGTGTAGAATGAAGCTAGTCTTTGAGATAAACTATGGGGGTAGGTTTGACAGAAAATATGGATGTATTTATGTGGGGGGTCAAGTGGATGTCCATCCGGATAACGTTGATAGTGATGATGTGTCATTTGTCCTGATAGAGTCTATAGTGGGACAATATGGGTATAGTCCAGGTGATTTGATTTACTTTAGGGACCCTACCAAAGATCTAGTGGATGGTCTACAACTAGTATCCTCGGATTATGATGTAGCTTATATGGTTGCCAAACATGTGGATACTCCTAATGTAGTCCTTTATATTGTTTCTTTCCAAAATGATAGAGGTGGGGATGGGGAAGATTTGGAAAATAATGAAGAGGGAGATGATGGAGGTAGGGTTGATTTAAATGATCCATGGTGGGATGATAAAATCAGTGATGATGACGATGTTTTTGAAGATTATCTGGTGGATAGTACTGGCCCCTCAAAAATGCCAGAAACTGATGAGGGCGTGGAGGGTGATGGGGAGGATGGGGATGGGGATGGAGATGGTGGTGATGGTACTGAGGTTGAGGGTGGGGGTGAGAGTGGGGGTACTTTGGGTGATGATGATGGCCAGAGTAGGCCATCTAGTATAAAAATGTCATCGTTTGAAGATGTTGAGGTGGATGAGAATGACTCTGAGATTGGTATAAGTGACATCCTATTGTCACCAGTACCTGTCAGTGATGAAGAGGATGGTGGGACTTCATGTGGGACTTCATCTCACCCTGATGTGGAGTTCCATGAAGTTGACATTGTCAATCCAAACCTGAAGCTTAGAATGAAGTTCGCTAACATTCAACTATTTAGAGAAGCTGTTAAGCAATACAATGTGAGAAGGGGAAAGGACATAAGGTTTGAGAAAAATGAAAGAGCCAAGTGTGTAGCTGTGTGTAGAGATCCAGGTTATGGTTATAGAGTGTATGGTAGACAGATGGTGACTGAGGCCTCATTTGAAATAAGGTCCTTAAGACCTACACATTCTTGTACTCGAGTATACAAGAGCTCAATTGTCAATTCGAGGTGGATAGCAGACAAACTTTATGATAAGTTTAAGGTTCAACCAGACATGCCACTGCGAGTGATACAAGATGAAGTCAAGAGGAAATGGAATGTTGAAGTCAGCAGGAGTCAAATGTATAGGGGTAGGAAGAAGGCAGAAAAGAAGATATACGGTTGTCTGGGTGAACAGTATGGCAGGATGTGGGATTACTGTGAGACTTTAAGGCGTACTAACCTGGGTAGCTGTGTAGTGATGAAGGTTGAAAGACCAAACCCTAATTTGCCTGCTAAGTTTCAGAGACTCTACTTGTCCCTTGCAGCCATGAAGAATGGGTTCTTGGAAGGTTGTAGGCCTGTCATAGGCCTAGACGGGTGCTTTCTAAAAGGACCTTACAAGGGAATGCTACTGGCTGCGATTGGTCGAGATGCCAACAACAACATGTACCCAATTGCAATCGCCGTTGTAGAATCTGAGACAAAAGACAGTTGGACCTAGTTCCTGGAGTGCCTTGTTTCAGATCTTGGTCATCATGAGAGGCACACTGCTCCTACATTCATTTCTGATCGGCAAAAGGTTAGTTATATTACTTGCATAATTTTACATATTACTTTTAGCTATTTTTTTTTTCTACATATAAACTTACCCATTTTGCACATTGGACTGATGTAGGGTCTTGTGCCAAGTTTTGATGTTGTTATGCCAATGGACTGATGTGGCCTTGAAGGAATTGTTGTGGAAGGCAGCATCGGCATATACTGAGGTCGAGTTCAGATTTCAGATGGAAGAGATGAAGAAAGTCAGTCCTGATGCCTTTGACTACCTAGACAAGATTGACCCCAGCGGATGGTCGAGAGCATGGTTCATTGACTATCCTAAATGTGACCTCCTTGTCAACAATATATGCGAGTGTTTCAACACATACATCCTGAAGGCACGTGACAAGCCAATTCTGACGATGCTTGAGATGATTAGGAAGCAGCTCATGAGAAGGTACCAACTTAAAAGAGATGGCATCAACAAATTGAAGGGCAAGTTGTGCCCTAGAATTGTTGAAAAGCTTGAGGCCATTGGTGAGGCTGCATCGGACTGCCTATCCCGTTTTGCTGGTGATGGCATATTTGAAGTAGAGCAGGGAAGAAGGCCATATGCTGTGGATTTGAGGAGGAGGACATGTGGTTGCAGACAGTGGGAGGTGACTGGGATCCCATGTGCACATGCACATTCTGCCATAACATTTCATGGGCATAAACCGGAGGATTATGTAGATTCATGTTATAGCATTGAGATGTACAAGAAGGCTTATGCTCCCATCATATATCCAATGCCTAGTGAGGAACAGTGGGTAAAGACTGCGCATGATGTATTGGATCCGCCTAGATCAAGAAAGATGCCAGGCAGACCTCCAAAGGCCAGGGTAAGAGGTCCTAATGAGTCGAGAGTTCCTCAGAATCCTTATAGAATGAGAAAGTTTGGATTGAAGGGTAGATGTGGGATTTGCAAGCTGGTTGGACACAACAACAGGACCTGTCCAATGAAGAAGGACCAGCCCTCGACAGAAGTTGATTTGCCTACTCCACCCCCAGCTAGTTTGCCCACTCCACCCTCAACAAGTGTAAGTCTCACTAACCAATATAGTTGTATAGTAGTTGATGTGCTATTAATGTATTATTTGATGTGTTATTAATGTTGGCCTTCAGACCCAAAGCGTTGGATGTAGCAGTAGTACAAGGGGAGGTACACAACCAGCCTCCAACAGTCGAAGGGGGGGTGCACAACCATCCCCCAACAGTCGAAGGGGGGGTGCACAACCAGCCCCCAACAGTCGAAGGGGGGGTGCACAACCAGCCCCCAACAGTCGAAGGGGGGGTGCACAACCAGCCCTCAAAAGGACAATTACTGGTGCTACACAGCAACCCACTGCCGCTGCCCCACCTATTGCAACAGCTGAGAAAAATTTGGTACTTACTTTAGTTTAGTCTTTAAAATGCATCATACTGTTTATTTGTCAATATCTCATATTTGAAATTTATGGCAGCAAAATCCTGTTGGACTTAAAGTGCCCAGCTGGAACAGGCAACCGCCAGCACCCAAACCATGCATACCAGTTAGAAGAGTGTCTAATCGAATCAGGGCCATGGTGCAGAGTGTTCCAATTCAAAAGGGTCCACCTGTTTTGATTGACCTCACTGCTAGGACTAGTACTGATGGAGGAGGGAGAGTATTTGGGTTGACCCCAAGAACCCCACAAGTTGCAGAACACGGTGCGGCGACAACATCCTCAACACCGGCGAAAGGAAAAAGGACCGCCCATACCATTGAAAAAGAATTACAGATTATGGAGTCAAAGCCGAAAAGGAAAAGACCAGAATGGAAGCATTGAAGTTTTTGTTTTCTGGAATATAATGGCATTTTGTATATACGAAAGGGTTGGACATGTAGTTTATGTAAGTAGTTTGAATTGCATGCTGATTTCTTTTGGACAGATTTCAATGTCTTTAAAAAACCTATGGTGTAGTGAATGCATGCTTTTGATATGTTTGTACAGATTTCAGTGTCTTTAAAAAACCTATGGTGTAGTGAATGCATGCTTTTGATATGTTTGTACAGATTTCAGTGTCTTTAAAAAACCTATGGTGTAGTGAATGCATGGTATGTGCATGGTATTGGTGAATGCATGCTTTAACACAAAATTATGTTTGGACAAAATTGGTAAATGCATGGTTTTGGTATGTTTGGACAGGTTTTGTTAAATGGGTTTAGACAGGTTTTGTTAAATGGGTTTGGACAGGTTTGGTTTGGTGAATGCATGGTATGGGTGAATGCATGCTTTAACACAGAATTATGTTTGGACAGAATTATGTTTGGACAGAATTGGTAAATGCATGATTTTGGTATGTTTGGACAGGTTTTGTTAAATGGGTTTGGACAGGTTTGGTTTGGTGAATGCATGGTATTGGTGAATGCATGCTTTAACACAAAATTATGTTTGGACAGAATTATGTTTGGACAGAATTGGTAAATGCATGGTTTTGGTATGTTTGGACAGGTTTTGTTAAATGGGTTTGGACAGGTTTGGTTTGGTGAATGCATGGTATGGGTGAATGCATGCTTTAACACAAAATTATGTTTGGACAGAATTATGTTTGGACAGAATTGGTAAATGCATGGTTTTGGTATGTTTGGACAGGTTTTGTTAAATGGGTTTGGACAGGTTTGGTTTGGTGAATGCATGGTATTGGTGAATGCATGCTTTAACACAGAATTATGTTTGGACAGAATTAGTAAATGCATGGTTTTGGTATGTTTGGACAGGTTTTGTTAAATGGGTTTGGACAGGTTTGGTTTGGTGAATGCATGGTATTGGTGAATGCATGCTTTAACACAAAATTATGTTTGGACAGAATTATGTTTGGACAGAATTGGTAAATGCATGGTTTTGGTATGTTTGGACAGGTTTTGTTAAATGGGTTTGGTGAATGCATGGTATGTGCATGGTATTGGTGAATGCATGCTTTAACACAAAATTAGAGTGGACATGCATGCTTTAACATAACCGGACTCAAATAAGTTCAGGTTCAACACACATACATTTTTCATTTTCAAAACATCATCCATTACGTACCAATAATGGTTTACATAAAGTAACCATAAACACATCACCATAAACCCTACCCAAAACATCACCCTAAACCCTAAACATCATCACCCTAAATCTTCATGGTAACAACATACGATCATGTTTGGAATCGAATACACCCTTTGATTCTGATCCAGCCATAAGCAGATACACAATCATCAATATCCATGTACATACAATTATTGTCTTATAAATCTTCTTCATTGTTTGGTAATTGATCCCCTGAATCTCGATTTCTTTACGGAGGGAAGCATTTTCAATCTCCATATTTGCCCTCAACTTTGCAACTTCAGCTTCAACTATAAGTCGGCATCGTTCGGCTTCCTCTATCCTCATATTCGCCTTCAACTTTGCAACTTCAGTTTCAAGCATTGTACGGCATCGTTCAGCGTCTTGAATCAAACTTCCATGCCACTCACGCAAACGACCTACCACCCTCTCTCCATGTGAACACATTTTGGGATCAACCCATTGCTAGAAACCACAAGCTCAATTTATCTGAAAAACGATAACAAAAATAAATCAAAAAATAAATAAAATAAAACAGACAGAAACAAAGGTTATTTCTGGCTTATGTTATTTGAAAATTAATCGTTGTAGGCTATTTATGCACTTTTCCATATCATTTCAAAACTCATTAATCTTCAGAAAATTAATGAGTTTAATACATGTATTGAATTTGATGTTGAATGATTATGTAAAGCAGGAACGAGCTGTGAATATGAAACTGAACAAAAGGTTTGAGAGAAAAATGATTCTCTGATTTAGTATTGAATAGCATAATCAACTGTACATGACTCGCAGTATATATATACCGAGTTACATGACTTGCTTTGCAAGTTATAATCTAACAGTCTAACTAACTAACAAAACAAAAGTCACGTGTCTATACAGAATTAATCACATGTGTAAAAATGTAATCTAATAACATGCTCCAAAAAAAAAACTACTAAATAAAAATCAACCCAGTTCATTTTTTTTTTTAAAAAAATATTTATATAAGTACAGTAAGAGGTAAGCAGCATTGCTCTTCATAAAAATTGATGAAGATTTTCGGTTAAATTACCTTGTAATTTTGGCATTTCACAAACCTTCTACCGAAATTTTTTTCGGTGTAGGAGGTTAACATACAAGCCGGACGCTCGCAATAACAAATCGGCATTACTGCAGAAGTTGCCCCACTCGTTGTCGACTCCGACTCCGTAGAAGCAGTGCCTGATGGTTGCATCTTCGGGAAATGGTGCGAAACTGGTCAGAGATGTCGAAAATTGGAAGCCCACTTCGAAAACCTTAGTTCCTAGTTCTTGCAAAGAGCCGTTGGTGAAAGAGATGAGAAATATGTGCGAGCACAGGGGTGTATAAAGATGAGGTGAGGCGGGGGTATTTTGGGTAGAATTTCTGTCTGAAACGGTCATGTGACTTGCACGTGACCGACTTGCCATCCAAAATAACGGGCGACTGGACGGAAGGTCCATTTCGTTACACGCTGGCAAGTTCGGGGGGGTCATGTACCAATTTTTGTACATTGGGGGGTAAATCGCCACACCGTGGATAAATCAGGGGGGTAAAGTGTAGTTATCCCAATAAAAAATGTGGTAAATAATAGAGGGGTTGATGTTGATATGATAAAATCTTCACCATTAATTTAAGAATATATAATATTTGACATTTAAAGAAATCTACTAATAAAATACTCTTATAATTATAAAGAATCTACTCTTACCCAACTATTTATCATCTACCCATGGATTGCTAATTTGTTAACTACGTTTTGTCTAAACATCACCTAAACTTCTTTGGATGCAGCCTAACCTTACTGTCAACTCAATCTTGACCAAACTTTTCCATCTTTATTCCTCACAAAATTCTATAAGTTAGAAACCAATATTGTTCCTGTTAGAACAGATTACGGTTTGGTGAGTTATCAATCTGGAAGAACCACTTAATCTGTAAAAGAGAAAACTGGGTCGGGGGGAACTCGACAATTTCACTCCGATGCTTAAATCAATATTATCTCAAGTGTATATCTCTTTTAATCATAGAGAGCAATCTCTTTAGTACCTGCGTAGTTGTGAGGTATTTATAGATGGAGTGTGGAGGGTGGTCTTGTTTTCTCATTGGACCACGTGTTGGGTCTGGAGCATTTGTAGACAACCCAGATCGTGGGATCATGATACATGATGCATGATGATCGTGCGGTTGGTCTTTAACTAGTTCTGGATCGTGGGGCACCTTCGTGATAATCGTTAGGTCGGTTAGATTACCGACCATGGATCATGGGTGTACGCCATGATCATCTGAGGCTTGGTCTTTTATTGACTCTAGGTGAGACGATCTCGGTATTTTACCGACTCTAGGTGAGACAGTCGGGAAAATATCATTGTGAATCCATTGGGCTTTGCCGCTATCGAGTCCAATGAGTCTGATTTCTATAGTTCGTTGTTGGGCTTGTTTGAGTAAAAACTTTGACCCATTTGGCAGGTCGGGATAATTTCCCAACAGTTACCCCCCAATTCCTTTTGCCTGAAGTGGTTTCGGTGAAAGGAATTTTCTTGTGCGATTATGTCGAGGTCAAAATATCGAAAAATTTGAAGTTCGAACGTCTCTAGAAGCGGAAACGTCCGAAATGATTATTCTGGTCATGATAAGATTCGGGATATTGCTGTCAGATCGGTTTGAATTCCAATTCGGCACTGTCAGTTCAGTTCGAATTCTGACATGGAGCGTGTGTTACGCTCAGCCACTTTTGGTCTTGATAATCGATTCACGTGCGAAGGTGCACGTCTGATTTGTCCCCTTAGGGCAAGTTGCTCGCCCGACGGTTACTGTCTCTTCAACTCAGCGCATTAAATGCGTGTCCTTTTGGCGTCAAAAGGAAGGCTTATATAAACCCGCATTTACATTTCACTTCTTACTTTTCACAGTTTACATTCTCGAACTTTCTCAAACTCTCTGAGTTTTCCGGCGAACTCTTTCACTTTCCGGCAAACAACTCTTTTTTTTCGTGAATTTTCTTGATCTTGTCGAGCTCCTTTGAACATTTTACCCATTTCACTCGAACTTTTACCGACTTCATTCAAACCTTTTTTTCACTGACTTCATTTAACCCTTTTTAATGCCTCCAATTCTGATTCCAATGGCGGGCATGCCGATGGTGGCGTTCCAAACCTCGTTCCCCATGAGAACCAATTTAAGACATTGATCCCGACATCTGAGGAAGCTCGTCTTCGTCAGAGTTACAGTATTCCGGACTCGGAGAAGCTTCACTTTCAGGAGCCCGATGATCTTTCCATCGCTGGCGGCGATGTGACCTTGACTGAACGGATGTTGATGGCTGGCTTCCGTTTCCCTTTCCCAGTGATAGCCGGGGAACTTGTGGTGCAATTGGGGGTGGCTCCCTCTCAAGTCAAACCCAATGGATGGAGGTACCTCTTCGCCTCCTATATCATCTGGAGAATCGAGCTTCAGAAGAGGATGTCTATCGCCGAGTTCCTCATGATTTACCGTACTGACTTCCGTCAAGACAGCACTGTGGAATTTACCGTTCGAAGGAAGCCTTCATTTATCCAACTTGCTGGGAGGTATTCCAACAACAAGGAGTGGAAGGAGCAGGTCTTCAGAGTTTCCAGCCAGTGGGAAAGGGCCAAATCGTCATTTTTTCCTGAGGATCATAGGGAGCCTCGGGAATGGGCCCATATGAGGGCTAAGTCAGTCGAACCTCCTCAGCTCACCGACGAGCAAACTGACAATGTTGACGACATGATAGCCTTTTCCAAGGTTAAAGCCAACGAAGACAAGCTGGATTTCAACTGGCTTGTGACAAATGAGAATGTGAGGAGTATTCTCGGGTATAAAATCCCGATATCTGAGGTCCCTTACTTGAAAGTGAGGAAGGGCAAGACTTAAAAACTAACGGATAAAGGAAGCTCCTAAGATTGTAAAGAAGCTCATTGCCGATGCCCAGTGAATTGGGGCCGAGCAGGAGTCTTAGATGAAAAAGGCTGTCGAGAAGAAGATTGCCGAGAAGGAGGCAGCAAAGTTGAAGGCTGCCGAGGAGGAGGCAGTTAAGGTGAAGTCCACCCAGAAGAGGCCTCAGTCATCTAAAAAAGCCGAGGAGGTGCCTGCCAAGAAAAAACCAAGGATGGAGGCGGCTCGGTTGTATCTCAAATCCATCGTTTTGGGGTCGGCGGTTCGAGATACTCCCATTCGTGTCGAGCCCTTGTCGGTAATTACTACTGAGGGTTCACTTCGGAACGCTGATAAGGAGGCCGCGCCTCGGGACCCAGAGAACGACAGAGTTTTGGAACTCTGCGATGAAGACGAGGCTGAAGTACAAGCTACAGACAAGGATAGGACTATCCCATCCACCTTCGGGGATAAAGCTGCATAGACTGCAATCCCCGTAACTGAATTAGATTTGCTAGAGTCACCGATTGTGTGGGTTGAAACCGAGGTTGAGGCTTGGGAGGAGCTGGCGTCAGATGCGGCCGCTAAGTTCGGTGATGTTAGTATTATTGTCCTCATTCTGTTTGGACAAAATCACTTGTGTGAATAGATGCTGTTTTATCAGGGATTCCACTATTCAGAGTGATGTCAGAAGATTCTGCATTGCTTTCAAAATAGAAGTTTTCGGTTCCCTGCCAGCCGTCCGAACGATCGTGCCATCCCGTCCGGACTCCCATCTGTCCACTGTTCCATCCGTCCGGACGACGTGCCTTACCGTCTGGACGCCAGTTAGACCAAGCATCATCCGTCCGGACGACGTGCATTTTCCGTCCGGACCTCTATTGTATCGAGAAGCTACTATTCCAGCCTGTATCCGTTCGGACGTCTCAGCAGCCCGTCCGAACGCCTATTAGTGATCGATCAGATTCAGATTCTTTCCAAGTTCAATTTAAGGGAAGATTGCTTCAACCATCCGGACGATGTAGATTCCCGTCCGGACGCGCTCATAAATAAGGCAAGAATCGCAATTCAAATATCACCGTCCGGACGTCAGTCAGCCTTGGTCCGGACGCGCGTGTAACTAATATAGAAATTGCCGATTCGACTTCAACCGTCCAGACGCCTGCCCCTCATGGTCCAGACGCGCGCATAGCAGATATGGAAATTGCGTATTGAAGTTCAGCCGTCCGGACGCTCATCCCCCATGGTCCGGACGCGCGAAGCCTTATATGGAAATTACTTGCAGTGGACGTGCGACCGTCCAGACGACAGTGTCTCACCGTCCGGATGAGGCTCTTAAACAGGAAAGATTTTTAGCGAAATTCTCGGAAAATCCTGTCGCACTGTTGTCCGTCCGGACTACCCAGGTTCACCGTCCGGACGGCGTTCGTACATATTACAGCAGTCACCCATTCTGCACCTCAGCCTATAAATAGAGGCCCCTGGGCATTGAGAACTGCAAGAATTCGGTATTGAATTCCACAAGTGCTCAGAGATGTTATTTTTCCTCTGAAGCCATTGCAAGTGTGCTACAACTGAAGTCTATCTTAGGGGTTGGCCCTAAGGTAAAGGATTCCATTGAAGACCCCTTCAGGTAGGAGACCTGGTTGGGAAGCGTTCGTGTTGGGTTACACGTTAAAGAGCAAGGTACGACCACTGCATCGGGTATATATGAGTGTTACTATTTTGTATTTTGCTTTGTCTTCTGAATAGTGGATATCCTGGGGTTTGGCTGTCCCGGAGTGGTTTTTCTCTTAATTGAGTTTCCACTTCGTCAACAAAAATCTCTGTGTCATTTAATTTCCACATTATTATTTATGTTGACACTTTGTGCACACACTTGATATTTATTTTAGAAGTCAATTTCAATTTTCAATTGGTATCAGAGCGGGTACACTCTGTTTAGGATTTATTTCCTGAGTGTGATCTCCATCTCTTGTGACTTCTATTTTTTTTATTACACCTTTTATCATGAATTCTTCTCAGTTTTCTAATGAGGATTCTGATATTAAGCTCTTTAAGGTTTTTAATAAATTGAAGAATGCTCAACATTCTAAAGTTTCTCATAAAGAGCTTAAAAAGGGGAAGCAAGAAAAAGAGTCTTTGATTGTTCAATTATCTGAATCACATGCTTTGATTGACTCTTTGAGATCTAAGAATACCATGCTATTTGATATTATTGATACACTTGAGAATAAATTAAAGGAATCTGAAAATCTCTTGAAAAAAATTCTCAAGCGATAATTTGAAAAGCATGTTGTGTATTCATTCAGATATTTCGAACAAGCTTGGTTTAATTGTTGATGATTTGAGTGTTTCTACTTCACATGCTTCTAATTCTGAATTTGATTCCAGTATTATTAAGCCTGTGATAGTAAACACTGCTTGTTTGTATAATTCTTGCTTGAATAATTGTGTGATGCCCAAATCCAAAGATATAGGTACACAAGCTCATGGTAAGTTTGTCCCTACTTGTCATAATTGTGGGAAGATTGGTCATATTAGGCCAAATTGTTATTTGTTGAAATCCCACAGGCCTTGGAATTAAGCAGGATGCTATGAGGAAAAGTGAATTTGAAGATTCTTTCTCAGCAAAATATGTCACTCCGCATAGGAGACATATAAAAGGTAAGGGCAATGTTGTTTGTAAGAATGCTAACCTTAATTTTGCAGAGAATGTCAAGAAGCATTCAAACAAAAGAAGCTTGCCCACCTGCCATCACTGCGGCATCACCAGTCACATCCGATCCAAATGTCCACAGCTCCAGAAATTGAAGGTTCAGAGGAAGTTGCTAAGAAGAGCTACATCAGGCACTCTACCTCTGATGGCTCTTCAGGCACCACGGCATCAGCAGAAGTTTGTTCCTGCCAATCAGAGTGGCAAACCAAAGAAGAACAAATCAAGGCGCTACAAGAGAAAGCCGCAGAAGCCCAATTGCAGCCATGGCTATGAAGGATAGCTGAGCCTAATACAAGGTATGCTCAGGAGTATGGCCAACATGGATATGACCCGCAAACCATCCCCACTGGTTAAGCAGGTGTGGGTTAAGAGTGATGAAACCATTCACCCCATAAGGGGGAATGAACGCACCTAGCAGGAGAAGGTGTTCATGCCTAGGATTCAGTTCCTAATCCTAAGGCATCAGGTTTGATTGCTTGCACTTTTACTTGTTATATTTGTGTGCTTACTATGCAATCTAGGAATCAGTTTGTTGTGCCCCCTATTCTCTTGAGAGAGCATTGCAGGTACTTGTTGGGGAAGACAAAAAAAGCAGGTCGAGCGACTGTTTTTCTGTATTGGCATCATCAGGTTTGACCTTGCCTTGCATATGATGTCATTTCCATATTGCATTTTTTTTTTATTTTTAAAAAAAAATTTGGGGAGAATTTGCAGGATATTTTTTTTCTCTTGGCATATCAGATAATTGCATGTATTTTCTCCTGATATCTCAACTCCTTGGGTATTAATTTATTTTGATTAGATATAATTGAGAGTTTCTGACTATAATTTGCCAAGTGTTTTCCTGTATATGCAAAAATTAGATAGCTTCTTTTCCCATGCGATGAAAAATGTGCACTATCCACGACTCCCTTAAAGGTACATCTTTCCTTCTCTGACTTTGTGTTTCTAAGAATTTTTGGATAAGAGAAGATGTTTTTGATAAGATGGCCAAATTGACCACATGCTAGTTGAACCTAGAACCTAAAAACTCTGGCATTCCCTCTAGATTGCAGCACCATAAGAATCAAGAAGTAAAACATATGAATTATGCACTTTAAATTGTATATTCACTGCTTATATGTTGAATTTGCTATATGCCTTGCCCTCTACGTGCAAGTAAAAAATTTACATTGTCCTTCATGGTACAAATAAAACAATTAGGTGCTGCATCTCAGGGGGAGTGTATCAGATGCGGGTGGCTAGGCCCTAGTAAGTTATAAGGTTTGACTTTTGGCTAATCTGTCACAGATTTTCTCTCTTGTCTAGAAAATCTGGTTGCTCTTTGTCATGTCATCAAAAGTCATACCTTGTGGGTTAAGTCTTCACACACACACGCATTGCATGAGTTGAGCTGTCTATTTGAATTTTCTATGTCCAGGAAAATGTTTGTGCTGATTGAACTCTCAACTCTCTTTTATATCTCTGCTTAGTTTTGAGATGCTCCCTGATTGTGTTATCAGTGGATTATACATGCGTGTTCTGAAACTGACTTGAGAAAAATTACAATTCTGTAAATTTTTCTTCAGTCTTCTGTTTTTCAGTGTGAAGCGTCCGGACGGACCTATTCTTCGTCCAGACGAGAGCAGTCTTGCCATATGCTGACCTAGCAGTTGCACATCTGGACAGGATTTCTATAGGTTTAAGACTTGCTTCTCTTTCTCTGCCATACACACATCTTTACATTTTTATTGATTTATCATATCATGTTGTGTGTTTTTCTCGTGGATTTCTCCCGAGATTTTGGCATTCTTTGCACATCTCTTCTCATCCCATGATCTTTATTGTGTCTTCCGTTATTCTTTTAAGTTTTTGTGCTTTTAGAATATTGAAATATTTGTTGGTTGGGATATTTTCTTGAGATATTGTGCATAAAAACCTACTTTGTCTGTGTGTTGGGTGGATATTGTTATATCCATGCTATTTGGATTGCTATATTTGCTTTTGTAATTCATACGCCTCCAAATTTCAAGTTGTCATAATACCACATTCTTTTTGGAACTAACAGGAACTAATATTTCCTTGTGGTGTTATTTTTGGATAGATTTCTGTTAAATCCTTTCAGGAATATGTTGTCCAGCAACTCCTAGCACAATATCTGACAGATGGATCATTTGGAAAACAAGACCGTTGTTCAAGTCATATGTTCAAAACTTCCAAGGGTCTTAGGATTTAAGATGAGCTTTTTCCCTCAGCTCATGCAGAGCCTTTCATAGCATTCCCTCAGATCTGCATCAGTTAGAGGTTCAGTAGTGAATCTCCTCATTTATCTTGCAGACCAGTTGCTTAGAGGATGTCAATATGCGGATAATCAATTTCAGGCTTTGCAAAATCAAGAGATTGAGGGTTTTTCAGTCCATGGTTCCTAGCTTTCTGAGCTCGAAGTCGAAGTAGTACAAATCCAGCTTTTTATACGGTTTGCTCTCCGTTACTTGATTTCAGTGGATCAGCAGTGTTTGGTACTTGGAGGATTTTTATTCCTCTTTTTGGGCCATTTGCAGACGTTTCTCTACTTTCCTATTGTTTTGGATTTTAGAACGTTTTTGTCTGTGGATATTATTACTCCGTTTACCCTTGTCCTTCTAAGACATTGAGGGGGAGTAATTGTTGTGTGGTTTTTTTTCTCATTACTCTGTTTTACACTTTGTCCCTTTGTGACAAAAAGGGGGAGTAATTTTTGATTTGGATCGGGACTGTATTTCCAAACCGGTCAAGTGATTTTTGTCCCAGAATGGCCAAAGGGGGAGTTTGTTAATATTATTGGCCTCATTCTGTTTGGAAAAAATCACTTGTGTGAATAGATGCTGTTTTATCAAGGATTCCACTATTCAGAGTGATGTCAGAAGATTCGGCACTGCTTTCAAAATAGAAGTTTTCGGTTCCCTGCCAGCCGTCCGGACGATCGTGCTATCCCGTCCGGACTCCTCCCATCTGTCCAATGTTCCATCCGTCCGGACAACGTGCCTTATCGCCTGGACACCAGTCAGACCAAGCATCATCCGTCCGGACGGCGTGCGTTTTCCCACCGGACCTCTACTATATCGAGAAGCTACTGTTCCAGCCTGTATCCGTCCGGACGTCTCAGCAGCCCGTTCAGACACCTCTCAGTGATCGATCAGATTCGGATTCTTTCCAAGTTCAATTTAAGGGAAGATTGCTTCAACCGTCCGGACGACGTAGATTCCCGTCTGGACGCGCTCATACATAAGGCAAGAATCGCAATTCAAATATCACCGTCTGGACGTCAGTCAGCCTTGGTCCGAACGCGCGTGCAACTAATATGGAAATTGCCGATTCGACTTCAACCGTTCGGACGCCTACCCGTCATGGTCGAGACGCGCGCATAGCAGATATGGAAATTGCGTGTTGAAGTTCAGCCGTCCGGACGCTCATCCCCCATGGTCCGGACGTGCGAAGCCTTATATGGAAATTACTTGCAGCGGGCGTGCGACCGTCCGGACGATAGTGTCTCACCGTTCGGATGAGGCTTTTAAACAGGAAAGATTTTTAGCGAAATTCTCTGAAAATCCTGTTGCCCTGTTGTCCTTCCAGACGACCCAGGTTCACCGTCCGGACGACGTCCATACATATTACAGCAGTCACCCATTCTGCACCTCAGCCTATAAATAGAGGCCCCTGGGCATTGAGAACTGCAAGAATTCGGTATTGAATTCCACAAGTGCTCAAAGACATTATTTTTCCTCTGAAGCCATTGTAAGTGTGCTGTTGCTGTGCTACAACTGAAGTCTATCTTAGGGGTCAGCCCTAAGGTAAAGGATTCTATTGAAGACTCCTCAGGTAGGAGACCTGGTTGGGAAGCGTTCGTGTTGGGTTACACGTTAGAGAGCAAGGTACGACCACTACATCGGGTATATGTGAGTGTTACATCTTGTATTTAGCTTTGTCTTCTGAATAGTGGATATCCTGGGTTTGGCTGCCCCGGAGTGGTTTTTCACTTAATTGAGTTTCCACTTTGTCAACAAAAATCTCTGTGTCATTTAATTTCCGCATTATTATTTATGTTGACACTTTGTGCACACACTTGCTATTTATTTTAGAAGTCAATTTCAATTTTCAGGTGAAGTTGCAGGATCCCCAGGTGCTCGAGTCGAGGTGGATGGCAGAGCTACCGAGCCAAGTAGTAGACCCTTAGTTAGCCCCTTGTCTGAGCAGCAGGCCCTTTGTTGGCCTTGAAACTAAAGAAGCCGAGCCGAGCAGTGGGTTTCTTCATGATTCCTTCGAGTTTTTTAGGCCAGCTCGGGAATACGAATATGAGGAGGCCTCACTAGAAAAGTGTTTGGCTGGGCCAATCATGAATGCAATTTGGGCCCTCATTCCAGCCAACTATCTCAAGCAGAGTACAACCAGGTGTATTCCAACCGAGGACATGATCGGAGCGTTGGTCCAACTGCAGACCATGGTGAGTTTCTTCTGACCCTTTCTTTTGTTTTTCTCTTTAAGAAATTTTCTAAGTCTCTGTTTTGTTCTGCAGCAATTGGTGGATACACTCGCTCTTTTCGACCAACATAGGGAATTCCACTGGGACCAAGTTCCGGTCGTGGCCGAGCTTAAGCAACGGGTTTCTGAGCTCAAATTTGTGCTTGCTTGGTAGCTATCTTTAGAGTCAGAAGTGGCTAGGCTGAACAAGCTCCTTGCCAAGCGGGAATTGAAGTTGGCCAAATGTGACGAGTCAATTGTTAACGCCGAGCTAAGGCGAGATAAGGCTAAGGAGACCAATCGAGGACTTACTGTTGAGCTGGATGCAAGGGCACGCAAGTTGTTCGCACTTAAGACCCACGTTGACAATGTCGAGGCGAAATATTCGGCCACATCATGCAGCAATACTCTGCTGCGAGCCGAAGAAGCTTGGTGGGTTGCCTAGGAGTCTCAGTGAGCAGCAGAAGAGAAGTTGGAAGAAGCTGAATTTGGCACACAGGCCGCTCAGGCAGATCTGTTGAAGGCTAAGTCCAAGTGTTAGGAGCATCGGAAGAAGTCCAAACACTATAAGTCGAAGGCCGATCGGTATTACAGCCAAATTCTGGCCTTCACCAAGGTCCGAGACCAAACTTGGGTTAATGGGTTTAGCGAGGGTTTTAGCTCTCTCAATGACTTTGTGCTCAACCCTTCGACGCGTTCCCTAAACTTTGCCGAGTTGAAGTATACGGACTTCATGGATGTTCCCAATCAAGCTATTGAAGAGCTAAGAATAGGCCGGGACCTAATTCTGGACGTCCCGGATTAGGTTAGGGAGGATGCTGAGCCGGCAGATTTAGATGTTCCAACTGAGGCTGCTGATGTCAAAGCTTCTGCAGCTGACTGAGATTCTAAGGACCTAAATGCCAAGAAGCCTTAGGTTTTTTTTTTTTTTTTTTTTTAGCTTCAGCATTTTGTAGCTTCGACCGTTTTATTTTTGTAACTTCGGCAATTTTAATGAAATCCCTGAAGTTTCTTGTCTTTTGCTTGTTTTCGATACGGTGTACTTTACCCTTTGCATTCTTGCATTTGGCACTTTGTAATTCACATTTGAGCATTTGAGTACCAAGAGTACCCCCCAACTTTTATACTTAGCTAAATATGGCAAAGTGTAAAAGTTTAATCAATGTATCATTTTTACTGTTTTTTACCGAAGATCAATTGTATCATTAGAACTAATGAAATTATCTAAGTATGTTTAAGCCTACGAGGCTCTTAGATTTTTCTTTTTTCAGCCTTTGATTTATCATACCAATTGACTCGAGGCACGAGAGATTTTTTCGACTTGGACCATCTTGGTGTGATTCGATTTTCTATCCAAATCATCTCAATGTGATTCGAGTTTCATAAGTACTCGTCCATCATGATGATTTTCTTGAGGCATGATGGATTCCTCCAACTTGAAGTGGCTCGGTGTGGTTCGAGTCTTGTGAATTTCTCCGACTCGAATCATCTCAGCGTGATTCAAGTATCGGCTCGAATCCTTTCTGTGGGATTCGAGTCTTGTGAGTTTTTCCGACTCGAATCATCTCGATGTGATCCAAGTCTTGGCTCGAATCATCTCAACGTGATTCAAGTCTTGTAAGTTTCTTCGACTCGAATAATCTCAACGTGATTCCAGTCTCGACTCGAATCATCTCAATGTGATTTGAGTCTCGTAAGTTTCTTTGTCTTGAATCATCTCAACGTGATTGCAATCTCAATTCGAATAATCTCAATGTGATTGAGTCTCGCAAGTTTCTTCGAATCGAATCATCTCAACGTGATTCAAGTCTCGACTAGAATCATCTCAGCGTGATTCAAGTCTCGACTAGAATCATCTCAACATGATTTGAGTCTCCGCTTGAATCATCTCAATGCTATTCGAGTCTCGGCTCGAATCATCTCAACATGATTCGAGTCTTGTAAGTTTGTTGCGATGGCGTTTTGCATTTTAGTGTGCTGTCTAAATCTGCATTTATTGATAAACAAGTAAGTTTAAAAACAATCAGATTACATATGGTACTTATGAAGATGTTCGGCGTTCCATGGTCTTGGCAGCTTTTTTCCTCCGGTGTCTTCAAGGTGGTATGCTCCTTTTCGGATTACTTTTGATGACCCGAAAAGGACCTTCCCAAATTGGCCCTAGCCTCCCATCTGTAGGGCTTTTGGCTGCCAAGGTTACCCTTCGAAGCACCCAATCGCTGGGAATGAATGATCAAGGCTTGACCGCTTTGTTGTAATACCTGGCTGCCTTTTCTTTATATACAGATGTTCTGATTCTTGCTCCTTCGTGCCTTTCATCCAAGAGGTTTAGGTGGAGTCTTAGTCCTTCGCTGTTAAGACCGGAGTTGTAATGCTAGACGCGAGAGCTCGGGGAGCCTACTTCAATCGGAATCACCTCTTCAGTTCCGAATGTTAGGGAGTAGAGGGTTTCTGAAGTTGCTGAGCGGGTTGTGGTTTGATAAGATCACAAGACTTCCGGTAGATACTCTACCCATCCTCCTTTTTGCTTCGGAAGTTTTTTCTTCAGTATCCTTACCAAGGTTTTGTTTGTAGCTTCGATCTACCCGTTGGACTGAGGATGATATACTGATGAAAAGAAATGGCAGATTTTGACCTCGGAACACCACTCTTGGAATGGTCTGCAGTCAAACTGCGTTCCATTGTCGGTAACTAAGGCGTATGGTATCCAGAACCGACACACGATCGCCTTCTAGAGGAAAGCTTTGATCGCTCCAATTGTGATAGTTGACAAGGGCTCCGCTTCTGTCCATTTGGTAAAGTAGTCTATTGCGACCACCAGAAATTTGCAACTCCCTTTTCTTGGGGGCAAGGACGCTACAATGTCGACCCCCAATTAGGCAAATGGACATGGTGACGAAACCGAGCTGAGTTCTGCTGGACGATTTGCTTGAACCCTTACGAACCTCTGACATCTTTCGCACCTTCTGACCATCTCCATTGAGTCTTGGTTCATCGAGGGCCAATAATAGCCGGCTTGTATAGCTTTGTGAGCGAACATCCATCCTCCAGAGTGGCTACCACATACCCCTTCATGAATCACCTTCAATATATATTTTGCTTCGATTGTTGGGAGACACTTCAGGAGTGGCAACGTGTAACCTCGGCGGTACCTGATTTCACCAATGAGGGTATATCGGGCTGACTGTATCCCAATTTTTCGAGCTTCCTTCTTGTCTACCAAGAGTCTTCCTTCCTCCAGGTGCTCGACTATAGCCCTAGCCCATTCGGGGATGATGTACGAATCTTCAATCTGCATTACCGATCCAGGTTTGGCTATAGAAGGGCTATCCAGAACCACAACATGCTGTTTTGAGGCTGCAATCTTTTCATCCGTAGCCAACCCCAACCGATGCATTGGCCTGCTCGTTCTCGGTCCTTGGGATTTGGGTGATTACCACCTGCACGAAACGTTCCCAAAACTACCAACTTTGGTCAGGTATTCGATCATTTTTTCTCCCTTGGCTTCGGAACCACCTTGGATGTGACTGACTACAACCTATGAGTCGCTTCGGATGTCTAGGTTTTTTGCCCCAAGATGTTCTTCTAAGCTAAGGCCTGCTATTACCGTTTCATACTTTGCCTCGTTGTTTGTGGTCGGAAAATTCAGCTTTATTGCCACTAAAATCTCTTCTTTGTCTAGGGTCGTCAAGGCAACTCCGGCTCCACTTCGGGATTTCATGGATGATCCATCAACATAGGCTATCCATGTGTCCCCTTCGGGAAGTTCTTCGCTCTCGGGAAGATTGTTGAATTCTATAATGAAGTCCGCCAGGATTTGAGCTTTGATTGTGGTTCTAGGATAAAATTCTAAATCGAATTCTCCGAGTTTCACGGCCCAGTTTACCAATCTACCCGAGAGGTTGGGTTTTTGCAATATCTTCTTCAAAGGGTGCTCGGTGAGTACCCTTATAGTATGTGCTTGAAAGTATGGCCTCAACCTCCGAGCTGAAGTAATGAGGGCGAAAGCCAACTTCTCAATCCAAGGATATCTTTCTTCGGCTCCATGCAATGCCCTGCTAGTGAAATATACCTGTTTTTGAGCTCCGAATTCTTCTCGAATAAGTACCGAGCTGACAGCTGATGGTGACACCACTAGGTACAAGTAAAGGATTTCCCCTTCTTCTAGTGAGCTTAGGAGTGGTGGATTGGCTAAGTACTCCTTTAGCTGGCCGAAAGCCTCTTCACAATCGTTGCTCCAAACAAACGTCTTTCGAAGTATCTTGAAGAAGGGCAAGCATTTATCTGTTGCTCGAGAGATAAAATGATTTAAGGTCGTAATCCTCCCGTTCAGTTGCCGTAGTTGTTTTGTGGTGCGTGGCACCTGCATTTCTAGCACAGCTCGGACCTTCTCCGGATTCGCTTCGATTCCTCTGTTTGAGACCATGAACCCTAAGAATTTACCTGATGATACGCCAAAGGCGCATTTTGCCGGGTTCAACTTCATCTGATAACTCCTCAGCATGTTGAAGGCAATGAGTGCCAAATATTGCATATTTGGACCCCCTTAATCTGCATTTGTTAAACCTTCAGTTTTGTTATTTTCTAATATTTTTGGTTAGTTTTGGTATTTTAGCATTTTGCAAGTCATTGAGGGAAAAATGCTATATTTATGTGAAATTGCAAAGAAGCAGAATTATATTTCACTGTCTGGTCAAATTGTACCCAGAATTTGAGCTTCAAAGCAAATTTGGAGAAATATAATATTTTGTCTAAATAGAAGAGCATGTGGTGCGGTGCTAGTTCTTGAGTCTTTGCTTTATAAGATTTAATTTCTTTCCAATAAAAGGCAACAAGTCTTTCCAAAGATGGGCAATACACGTCTCTCCATAAACCCAGCAAGCCATGTGTTGAGGCACCGAACCCATGCTGACTTTCCAGCACCGACTCCATGCCACCGATCTTTCCAAAATCAAAGTTGGAGCCGTGCATGTGGTAGATGACTAATTTTTTCCAGATCAGACCATTCAGCACCGAAAAACATGCATGTTTACCTCCACTTTTTGCTAAAGCACCAAATGAGTACATGTTATTTCCAGACCTTTGAAGAATGAAAAGGAAAGCATGTTGATTTCTTACCAAAGCAGCACCAAGAGACTTCAAAAATTAAGAGCACCGAATTAGGACAAATTTCTCTCCAAATCAACAAGACATTGAACAGAAGACAAAATCATTAAGAAGAAAATAGCAGCACCAAAATTGAGAAATATGTTACTCTTTCCATACCTGGGCAGCAACCAAGACATGTGACTCTCCAAAGGTAGCATGCACGTGATCAGCAAAGCACCTCTTTCCTAACCTTGCCAGGAGATCGAAGACATGCAACATTGAATATCTTCTTTCCATAAGGAGCAGGCTCGATTCTTTCCAACCACGCAGACCTGGGTAGCAACCAAGTGAAGACACATTTTTTATTTCAGCTCAGCAGTACCACGTTTTCACCAAGCCGGGCAGCATGTGCAGCACTTGAGAGATTGCTATTTCCATAACAAGAGCAGCACCCATGCATGAGAACTTTCCATAGCTGGTCAGACTCAGTCCATCCAAGACACACGTCTTTTTCATGACCTGTCAGCAGCTTTCAACATACATTTATTTCCATGATTAAGGTAGCACCGAAGTCTCCTTCCATAAAGAGCAACAAATGTGATTCTTTCCCTGTAAGTAATTTATAGGTCTTTACACAATTTCTAGACTTGGTGGCCGACCCTTAGCATTATATATATTATACTTTGCTCTTGTAATTTGTGTAAGGCTAGAGCAGAATTTTGGTGCTTCTTGCAACAATTTTTCTTGTAAGTTCTTTTAATTTTTAATGTTTTCAATTCAAGTAAGCATGTTATTTTTAGCCATGAGAGGCTAAACCCTCAACTAAGGTTGATGATGAAGCCTCGCTTATGACTAGCAACAATATTCTCATGTGATGTAATATTTTCCAATTTTAATGAGTTTGATTTTCAATTGTTTTACTTGAATTCAATTTTGTGGAATGATTCTTGGATATCTTTTGTGATTCAAAGATACATTTAATGATTTAGGATAGTTCAATAGAATTGATTGTGCTTGGTTTTCTTTGTTTAAAAAAAAATGGATATCCTTTGTGATTTATTCTACAGATACAATTGATATTTTGATTTAAATTGGATATCTTGCTATGATTTACGGACTTGGTGATTTAATTTAAATTGAATTTCTTTTGTGATTTGTATAAAGAATGGATACATGGGATGGTTTTGATAATTATTTGAAGTAAAAGTAAAAACATACGTAAGATTTTATTGTGAGAACTTTGGGAAATATTATTGATCATGGGAATATGTTGCTATGAGTTTGCGAGTGCGGATTCCGATACCTTAGTGCTTTTTTTTTTATTTGATTACATTCACTCTAGTTAATTTTGTTTATGCTTTTGATTTTTATTCACAAAAACAATCTCTTAATTTTTGGAACTAGGATAGGATTAAATTAATTTGGATTTAAATTTTGTTTGCAAAAACGCAATTCCCTGTGGACTCGACCTCGCACGTGCACACACTATATTGCAAACGATTTGTGCGCTTGCGAGTAATTAAAATTTGCACATCAGAAGGTTTCTTCGAGGTCGGCCAAATGATTGGTTGCTTTTTGACTTTTCACCAACATGTCATCCACGTATACCTCCACATTCTTCCCGATTTGATCTCAGAACATTTTGTTGACTAACCTTTGATAGGTTGCATCAACGTTTTTTAACCCGAAAGGCATCATCTTGTAGCAATACAATCCTCGATCAGTGATGAAGGATGTTTTTTCTTCGTTGAGCTCGTGCATATGGATCTGGTTGTAGCCTGAGAAGGCATCCATAAAGCTGAGGAGCTCATGCCCCGAGGTGGAATCTATTAGAATATCCATTCGCGGGAGAGGAAAACTATCATTTGGGCACGCCTTGTTGAGGTCGGTGAAATCTACACACATTCTCCACTTTCCGCTCGATTTTTTCACCAAGACAATGTTAGCCAGCCACTCAGGATAGTCCACTTCTCGAATGAAACCGACTTGCAGTAGCTTCTCCACTTCTTCATGTATGGCTTGGTTTCTTTCTGGAGCAAAGTTTCTTCTCTTTTGCTTGATGGGTTGGTGGTTTTGGTCGACATTCAACCTGTGCGAAATTACCAAGGGGTTAATCTCTGGCATATCTTCATGGCACAAGGCAAATACGTTCGTATTGCTTCGGAGGAAAGCCACCAAGGATTCTTTGATTTTCGAAGGTAATAGAGATTCGACCCTGACTCTTTTCTCTATACCTCCCACTTCGAATTCTTCTATCTCCTCAGCTGGTTCCCCCAACTGTAATTGCTACTGCTCGCTCTTCTCCCTACGATTATCCTGAGTAGGGGTTTCCTTCATCGTCACATTGTAACACTGACACGCTACACCTTGTTCCCTCTTTACTTCTCTGATTCCTCTCTTGGTCAGGAATTTGATCTTCCAATACGAAGTGGAAGTGACCACCTTTAGGTCGTTGAGGGCAGTCCTACCAAGAATCGCATTGTAGGCGGATGGTCTATCAACCAACAAAAACTTGACCATGATGGTCTTTGTGGTCAGATGATCCCCGGACGTGATAGGGAGTTTGATAGAACCGATCAGTTGGACTTGTTCCCTTGCGAATCCGAGCAAAGGGAAAGTAGAAGGGACCATCTTTTCTAGGCTAATCTCCATGTTTCAAAATGCTGACCAATATAAAATATCGGCCGAGCTTCCATTATCCACGAACATTAAGTGGATTCGGTGGTTGGCCACCCGCAGCGTGACCACTAATGCATTAGTATGAGGGAGTGAAACTCCCACATAGTCTTCATCCGAAAATCCCACTACCAAAGATTCCCTCCGGTGGGACTTGTGAGGTCTTTCTACTGCCATAACTTCCCAATGCTTTTGGTGTCGAGCATAGGCTTTCCTATCCGCACTCGTTTCTCCTCCTCCTCTGAAACCTCTGAATATGGTTCGGATGTCGGCTATGATAGGCTCATTTCGAGGATCATGATGTTGTGCATCCCTGCCTCTACTTCTTTCTCGCTGAGGTTCCTCTCGTCGAGGTTCCTCCATTCTTCTATCTCGCCGATTGTCTTGGTGCCTGGGAGGGGAGCGATCTCTGCGCCTCGGTTCTTGATCTTGATAGTGCCTAGATATTTGATCCTGGTATTGCCGAGATCCCTGATTCTGCCGAGACTGACCTTGATTATCTGCTATAAAACGGAGAAGTTTTCCGTTCTTGATAAACTTCTCAATCAGGATTCGGAGATTTTTGCACTCCTCGGTAAGGTGGCCCCAAGTGTCATGAAACGCGCAGAACTTGTGTTTATTCTCTTCTCTCACATAGGTATTGTGAAGGGGACGAGGTTGCTCGTACTGTGGATCCTTCTTGATTTCCATTAATACTTCATTAATAAGGGAATTCAAGGGAGTCCACTCTTCTATACAAAACTGGTAGTACTTCATTAGTTCTACTGCGGTCTCCTCCTCGGTCCGTTTTTCCTCCTTTTGGACCTTTTACTTTTAGGACTCTTTCAGAGCCGCGAGAGTTTCCTCCTGGTTCACATACTTCTAGATTACATCCGTGAGATCGGCCAGATTCTCTGGATGATTGAGAGTAATCTCAGCCATTATAGGCCTTTCCACCCGTAATCCTTGATAAAGAGTAGCATAGACCATCTCCTCGGTCGTATTATCAACCGTGAGTCTTGCTTGATTGAAATGGATTACATAATCCTTCAAAGGCAAGCCCTTCTTTTGGCGCATCGCCATTAGTTGACCGAAAGGCTTCTTCCGCTTACACTCCATTAGGAACTGGGTTAAGAACTTTCGTCTGAGATCCTCAAAACCGTTGATGGAACCTCGAGAGAGTTTTCGAAACCAGTCACTGGCAGTGTTGGACAAAGTAAGCGGAAAGGCTCAGCATGCCAGCTCTTATGGCGTCCCCTGAAGATCCATGTGCGTATTGTAATTATCAAGATGCTTGGTTGGATCTTCAATCCTGGTGTAAGTCTGGACGGTCGGGATTTTGAATTTTTCGGGGAGTTGAATCACCATGATACTCTCGGTGAATGGGGAGGATCTATTCAAGAGGCTGTCCACTCTAGAAATTTTCCCCTTACTCTTCTGCTGAATCTCCTGCTGCAGTTGGTTATACTTTTCTTCATACTTTTCATTAAGCATGGCAATAGCTTCGTTGAGCCTTCTTTCTTCATAACGAGGATTCATTGCGTCTCCATTAGGGGGAGGGTGTCTGGCACCTTCAGTTCGTCGAGACTGATTTTTGGGCTGACTTCTCTCGACGGCTCTTTTGCTTTCCCTATCTTCTTCTTCGTTCGTATTTCTCTCTCCTTCTCCATGCCCTTCGGATGCCTTGGGAGCTCGTTCATCCGTCAGTTGTCTCTGTAAACGGAGGTTTTGTTGAGTTAGAACCTCGATGTCTCTAAACATTTAGGCTATTCGAGCCTCCATCTCAACGGCATTCTGATGGGATGGACCTCCAACCTCTTGCCGGGGACTGTTTGTTCCTAAGGCTGAGGCTCTTATTCGTACCATTTCAGATATTTTTGCATAGTAAACAAAGCACAATTGCTAGTCGTTTCCCACAAACGGCGCCAATCTGTTAGAACAGATTCTTGTTTGGTGAGTTGTCAATCAGGAAGAACCACTTAATCTGCAAAAGAGAAAACTGCGTCGGGGGGAACCCGACAATTCCACTCCGATGCTTAAATCAGTATTATCTCAAGTGTATATCTCTTTTAACCACAAAGAACAATCTCTTTAGTACCTGCGTAGTTGTGAGGTATTTATACATGGAGTGTGGAAGGTGGTTCTGTTTTTTCATTGGACCAAGTGTTGGGTCTAGAGCATTTGTAAACAACCCAGATTGTGGGATCATGATACATGGTGCATGATGATCATGGGGTCGGTCTTTAACTAGTTTTAGATCGTGGGGCACCTTCCGTGATAATCGCTAGGTCGGTTAGATTACCGACCATGGATTGTGGGTGTACGCCATGATCATCTGAGGCTTAGTCTTTTACGGACTCTGGGTGAGATGGTCTCGGTATTTTACCTACTCTGGGTGAGACGGTCTCGGGAAAATATCATTGCGAACCCATTGGGCTTTGCCGCTATCGCGCCCAATGGGTCTGATTTCTGTAGTTCATTGTTGGGCTTGTTTGAGTAAAAACTTCGGCCCATTTGGCTGTCGGGATAATTTCCCAATAGTTCCCCTTCCTTTTTTCTTTTTTCATTTTTTTTTGAGAAAAGCTACACATCCCAAAATTTTTGGCCAAAATTTGGTTCTCAAATGATGTATCACAATCTCATGTGATCTATCATTTTTGGGAAATGTGTCACCATCTCATGGGATGATGAAAAATCATTTGGAAACCACTTTTTGGGATAAACAATTGGAAAGTAGAGCATTTCTCCTTTTTTTATTTTTTATTTTTTTATTCAAAATGTAAATGCCCTTTTAGTAACAAGTGTATTGCTGTTTTTATTTTTTATTTTTTTAAAAAAACTTCACTAATTACCAACCTTGATCTTTCATAACTTTTCCAATCATATTTTTAAACTTAAAAAAAGTATCAATTTAGTGAATCTATCTTTCAATTTCATACATCCATTAGGATTTTCCGTTAAATCCTGTCAACAAACCTAAAATACCCATTTTTTTTAAAAAAAATATATATATATATCAGGCATGTGTATTTTTACCTATTCCGTTAAATCCTTATCAATGCCAAAAACATTGTGACACCGGACAGAATAGTAATTATTCTGTAGGCTATTCAATGGGCAGTTTGCAAGGAAGAAAACAGAATAATTATCCCCAAAACACAGAGACAAACTCTGAGAAAAAAAAAATCAATCGTTTGTTCAAAAACGCCCACAAGCCGGGCTATTATAACTGAAAATTGTTAAAAGTAGCAAAACCCTAATAACCTTATTAAAACGAAATAGAGAATGAAATAAGTTGGCTGCCAAAAATCTGGCCCAAATCGGGCTCAGAATCACCTCCTAAACTATAAACAAAAAGTTACCATAAAAGGAAAAAAAAAAACTAAAATTAGGGTTTTGGAAAGGAAAACAGCAGATTTTGGGCTCGAAACGAGGCGCACCGAGCATAGCTCGTTGGCCACGACGTGCGCGTCGAAGAGAGCTTTCCGAATTGGGGTCATATGCACGAATCGGATACTCGTAGCCAAAGTTATCGCCAAAATACTACAGTGCACTCGAAAATTGCTCCAATTAGGCTAGATCATGATTTCTTGTCAATCTTGCGCTGATGTGCCTGCTCCAGGTAATTCAGCGCCATCAATATGCAATTTGACAGTTCAACATCATCTGACTCGGATCCCACTGCATCAAATTGCCATTTTTTTTTTCTTTTTTTTCCATAAAAAAAAAAATTAGGGATATTTTAAAAATTTTGACACCCCTTCGTTAGGATTTATCAGAAAATTCTAATGGAGTGATACAAATGAAAAAGATTGAAAGATGGATACACTGAATTGACACTTTTTAAAGTTTATAGGTATGATTGCAAAAGTAATAAAAGATCAAGAATGGTAAATGAAGTGTTTTTTTTTTCTCGTTCTTTTTGTCTAGTGAAATTGATTCGCATGAATTTGTTCTTGAAACTTCTGGCAAATAAATTGTCAATTTGTTTTTGTTTTGGTTTTTAGGACAAATTTCTATGAAAAATTAGGATTCAATTATGTTAAAAGAATAATTTTTTTTTTTTGTTTTTTTCCATGAAGTTCACACTCAGTAAGAATTTCAAGTACTCGAAACATCCATAATTGCATTAATAGAATCCATATTTAAGTGTTAGTTTGGTTCCAAACAAAGCAATGCCTCACATTTCTTAAACCATTACTATGCTAGTCATGTAGTTAAAGTATCCATGTCAAGCATGAACGTCCTCGTGGACCACCAAATTTTGATTTCCTATTGATGGGATATCACATCATGATTTACTTAATACTTTCTTTTTCTTTTTTTTTTTTTCTTTTTTTTCTTTTTAACAATACAAAGGATCTAATAATAATTTAGAAGAAATAATTGTTGTACAATTCTTGACATAACTCATTTACAACTCAAACAATTTTTTTTTTCAAACTAATTATTAAATCTATTTTCCTACATGTATGTCCTACATATCCAATAGTTTGGTTTAAAAAAAAAACAAATAAATAAAATAAAATTGTATATAAATTATAAACGTTTCATATCTCATAATTTAGAGTGGTGATAATACGCGCTCAAAACAAGAGAAAACAATAGAACAAGTTGTAATACCACCTATCAACAGTAACTAATAATTTGATAAACTACCAATTAAGGGAAAAAAAATTAATTAATTAATTACTATTTATACTATCCGCAAAAGTTGTTAATGTGGGTCATAGTTAGTATTTCTTTCATTTGAATTTATTAGTGTAATGAAAAGTATTGCAGCACTCTACATTTCTTAAACCATGCATTACCATCCTCATCATATGGTTAATTAATGTACCTAAGCAATGAACTTTGTTAGGACTACCAAATTTTGATGGGATATCACATCATGGCTAGTAAAAATATGGTCATTGTAGCATACATAATTTTAACTAATAACCTAGTAACCTGGGGGTATATTTGTTAATGTATTTTTAGGGTATTTTTTGTTTTTAATTTGAAAAAAATATTTTGATGTTAAATAAAGGTGAAAACATGTTTTATGTTTTGAAGAATGTTTTGTGTTTTGGGTTAATGTTTGTTAAAGTCTTTGACTTGAAAACATTACAAAAAAAAAGTCATTAAGAAATTCATAGGTAACCAAAGAAGTTTAGTTGATCAATCAAGCTTGGGTTTATTGAAATATGAAGGATTGAAGTACATAACTCATGCCAACTAGACTAGCTAGCGACTATTGGGGCATTAAAGATGTTGTAGTTACTTCAATTAGCTAGCTATTGATGTTGGGTTTGACGATCCCAGGACTAATTAACAGAAATTAACCCGAAGAGTGTCACTGTAACGTTCCTAAAATTTATTTACTGTGTAAATAACTCGAAGAGTTACCATGTTTAGTTATGAGTCCTACTTGTTTTTTGTGTGTGAATTTAGCTATACTAATCATGTTTGCAATGTGATTGCAGGAGTTTCAGGAGACAAAAAACTAAGAAAGGAAAAGATAAAGCCTGACGCTTAAAGATGGAATGAAGATTCTAGAGTTATGCTAATAAAGAATGATAAAATGTTTATCTATACAAGTATTATTACTGTTAGTCTGAATGTTGCTTAAGATTTGCACTACAAATGATTTTAGTTTAGAATCGTAACTCTAGTCTTTTATGACTAAAGAGTTTTTCTACAAACAAATTAGAGCATACATATGACATGTATATCTTGGGCTAGTTAGTCCATTTAGGATCCAAAGACTGGTTCAGAGATGGACTCTAGGGGCTGATTTGATCTTGATAAGGTCTCGGTCTAAGAATCCTTTATGATAGGGTAACATGACCAAGAGAACTTTTTCCCATAAATGATTACATAGCCAATAAATATGCATGTGTTAGATTATTCTGATTTTAATTGTCTGAATCTTTGAAAAGTTCAAAGAAGTTTTCAGAACGAATGTAATGTAAGTACATAAAAACCATTTGATTTGATCAAACTATCTCTTCAAAAACTTTTAGGATGACTTATCAAACCATGGTTTTGTGTCCCAACTAAGCATACTAGGCTTCATCCCAGATATGATATTGTGGGGATAGAAGGAATAAACCCTTTATAATAAATACTAGAATATGTTATAGTACTCTAGCTACCTCATCCTTTTAAGGATATATCATTGAAACAACAACACAATTGCAGAAGTGTAATTGAATGTTTGGTATTTGAAAGGAACAAAGTTTTGGATTATTTTGTAGTCTTAATAATTAATTAGGAAGATGTTGATTTACACAAACATCGGTTTCCTAAATAAAGATTACATGAATAAATTCGAGTGTAGAGTAGAATGGTTCTAAAAAGAATTGACATATACTAGAACATGCATATTTCGAGAGTTGTCTGGTACCATCATGTTTTTACTAATCTAGATATCTAGTACCATCATACCATATTGTAGTGGGAGTTAAGATTTGTGCTTTAGGTAAAGCTTGTGAAGATATTTCTAACAAAAACTTGAATCATATCCCAAGATCTATAATAGAATGGATATGGATATGGACAACTAGATCAAAGATATGAAAACCGAGTTAGGGTTTCATTATTTCAACTAAGTCTCATAACTTGCAGAGGCACCTAACAGAATTAAGCCTAGAAGCTTGTAATTGGGTCTACGAGTAAAAAGAGATGATAGATGAAGGATAAAACCTTCAAAGTAATGATAGTTGAAAATTTTTTCTCATAAATAATGGATCGACTATGAGAAAACTTTTTCACTAGAAGCCATGCTTAAAGTCTATCCAGGCTCACTTAATCATTTATCAAACTATGGAATTTGATTAAAAAGAAAAATTCAATGGTTAATCGTTTTAAATGATCACTTGGACAAAGGTATTTATATGATGCAATGAAGTAGAGATCATGTTTTAAATAACCATGATGATCTATCTTGATCACGTGAAGTAGAGACTTTTGGTTAATGTGTTGGTGCAGATACAATGCACTGAACAAAATATGTGAGTCATCATTCTTTTATTAACACTCTCGTAGAATGATGTACACTCACGACTACTTATAATAATTACTCTAAATCCTAAGAAGATCATACACTCAGATGTAAAATGTAGGTCACTTTGATGCATTTAGAAGTGAGACCTTTTGTAACATCCAAGATGTTAATTAAGTGTTAAAAATAGGAATTAGGCTAATTAAGTGAATAATTAGGTAAAATGTGCAAGAAAAACACTTGGAAAACGTTTAGAATTGATTTTCTAAACTTTGTGTCCAGATAGACCCATTCTGGTGTCCAAACGGACTCGACAGAAACTCTGTGTCCGCTCCCGTGTCTAGAAGGGCTTGCGGACGGGACTTCTAGAAAGTTTTGATTTCTACGCTTGTCCGGACGGACCATTTTCTTGTCCGAACGGGCTTTCCAGAGAGTTTATATCTACAATTTCACACTTGCATGTCCAGACAGGCCATTTACATGTCCGGATAGGTCACATTTTAAGGCACCAATGAGCAAATTTCAACTCATTTCTCTCACACACGATTTCTCTCTTCTTGTCCTAGGGTTTTGGGACAAAACCTTAGATCCCAGTATATTGTCCGAATGGGCTTTCCAAAGAGTTTATATCTACAATTTCACACACGCATGTCCAAACAGACCATTTATGTGTCGTCCTACATCACCTAGGAATGGGGGTGTGCTTATATATATAAATGAACCCTTCTTGACACAACACGTTTTAAAGAAGTGATGGCTATGAACCTATCAGAACTCCACAGTTAAGCGTGCTTTTATGAGACTAGTACTTGGATGGGTGACCTCTTGGAAAGTCTAGTTCGGGGGAGCCAAAAGGAGACAATATTATGTCATTTGGGTAGATCGTTACAATTTACATGTTCGGATAGGTCACGTTTTAAGGCACCAACGAGCCAATTTCAGCTCATTACTCTGTTTCTCCCTCTCTCACACACATGATTTCTCTCTTCTTTGTCCTAGGTGTTAGTATTTTGGCCTCATTCTGTGTTTGGACAAAATCACTTAAGTGTAAAGATGCTGTAAACAGGGATTCCACTATTCAGAGTCTGCAAGTCAGAAGAATTCAAGTTCCCTGTCAGCCGTCCGAACTATTGAGCCATCCCGTCCGGACACCCATATGTCCACTGTTCCATCCGTCCGGACGACGTGTCATCCCGTCCGGACGCTAGACAGACCAGCATCATCCGTCCGGACCCCATACTGTATCGAGAAGTTTCCGTGCCAGCTTGCATCCGTCCGGACGTTTCAGCATCACGTCCGGACGCCTCCCAGTACTCGCAGTTTCTGATTTCTTTCCAAGTTCCAAGAAAGGGAAGATCAATCAACCGTCCGGACGATGTGGTATCCCGTCCGGACGCGCGTGTCCTTAAGGTAAGAATCGCAATTCAAAAATGACTGTTCGGACGTCTGACAACTGTGGTCTGGACGTACGTGCATCAAAGAAGGAAATTGCCGATTCAACTTCAACCGTCCGGACGACTGCCTATTTTGGTCCGGAAGCGCGCATTGCATATATGGAAATTGCGTGTTGAAGAATAGCCGTCCGGACGCTCATCCCCCATGGTCCGGACGCTCTAGAGCCTTATAAGGAAATTACTTGCAGCGGACGTGCGACCGTCCGAACGATGTGCCATATCGTCTGGACGAGGCCCTTAAACAGGAAAGATTTTCCCGCAAAATTTTTGAAAAATCTTGTCACACAGTTGTCCGTCCGGACGGCCCATGTCCATTGTCCGGACGGCGCCCAGGTATATTTTGCCTGACGCTCATTTGAGCCCCCAGCCTATAAATAGAGGCCCCTGGGCACTGAGAACTGCAAGAATTCAGTGTGAATTCTATTAGAGCTCAGAGAAGTCATCAATCCCTCTGAAGCCTTTTTACAAGTGTGTTGTGCTATAAACCGAAGTTTATCTTAGAGGTCGGCTCTAAGGTAAGGAGTTCCATTGAAGACCCCTTCAGGTAGGAGAACCTGGTTGGGAAGCGTTCGTGTTGGGTTACACGTCAGAGATCAAGGTACGACCACTACATCGGTGCATGTGAGTGTTACTGTCTTGTTGGTGAGTGTCCAATATTGCATATGTGGACCCCTTAATTTGCATTTACTAAACCTTTAATTTTATTATTTTCTAATGTTTTTTGTTAGTTTTGGTATTTTAGTATTTTGCAGGTCATTGAGAGAAAACAATAGCTTTATGGTGAAAGAAAGCACACTTTGAGAAGACCTAGATGATGTGGTTATGTTCAATCAAATCAAGGAGAGGACTAAATCGGAATTTCTCTAATTGGAGTCAAAATCGGATTAGAATTCAAATTCTGCACATGTCATAGTATTTTGGCCATAACTTTCAGGTCAAATATTCGATTGAAGTGAATCAAGCGGTGTTGGAAAGCTATCTCAATTTTATACAAATCCTTGTGAAATAGGATTTTCCTAATTCGGGCTTCTGCTATGCAAAAATTGCTCCGCAATAAAAGACCACAAATCTGGACGGATTTGGAGTCATTTTCCTTCTTGGATTGTGTTTTGAGTTTCCTACTCAAACTAGGAGACTAACCTCCGATTTTACTAGAAATTCTAGGGCTTCTAGGATTTGTTTTCTTCCTATAAATAGACCTCTAAGCTTCAAGAAAAAGGTGTGTGAGGCTAGAGCAAAATTTTGGTGTCTTCTTGCAACAATTTTTCTTGTAAGTTCTTTTAATTTTTAATGTTTTCAATTCAAGTTAGCATGTTATTTTTAGCCATGAAAGGCTAAATCCTCAACTAAGGTTGAGGATGAAGCCTCACTTATGATTAGCAACAATATTCTCATGTGATGTAATATTTCCAATTTTAATGAGTTTGAGTTTCAATTGTTTTACTTCAATTTAATTTTGTGGAATGATTCTTGGATATCTTTTGTGATTCAAGGATACATTTGATGATTTAAGATAGTTCAATAGAATTGATTGTGCTTGGTTTTCTTTGTTTAAAAAATTGGATATCCCTTGTGATTTATTCTACGAATACAATTGATGTTTTGATTTAAATTGGATATCTTGCTGTGATTTACGGATACACTTGATGATTTAATTTAAATTGGATTTCTTTAGTGATTTGGGTAAAGAATAGATACATGGGATGGTTTTGATTAATTATTTGAAGCAAAAGTAAAACATACTTAAGATTTTATTGTGAGAACTTGGAAAATATTATTGATCATGAGAATATGTTGCTATGAGTTTATGAGTGCTCATTCCGATACCTTAGTGCCTTTTTTATTTGATTACATTCACTCTAGTTAATTTTGTTTATGCTTTTGATTTTTATCCACAAAAACAATCTCTTAATTTTTGGAACTAGGTTAGGATTAAATTAATTTGGATTTAAATTTTGTTTGCAAAAACGCAATTCCCTGTGGGATCGACATCGCACTTGCAATCCATTAACTGCAAACGATTTGTGCACTTGCGAGTAATTAAAAAATTCACAACACTTGTATCTAGCTATGTCTTCTGAATAGTGAAATTCCTGGGTTTTGCTGCCCCGAAGTGGTTTTTCTCTTAACTGAGTTTCCATTTCGTCAACAAAAATCTGTGTGTCATTTACTTTCCGCTGTGCTTTAATTTTTGTTGACACCTATGCACACACTTTATTTTTAGAAGTCAATTTCGTTTTTCACTAGGGTTTTGAGACAAAACCTTAGATCGTAGTATATTGAAGCTTGCAAACTCAAATCCAACGCTGGAAACGTGATCCTTGCTACAAGATCTACGTTTTCACCGATCGTTTTAAGGTAACTCCGAAAATCTTAGTTCCTCTAGAATTTGTGTAGATTTTTTAGCGTTTGAGTTTAATCTTTCAATTTTCTGTAGGTATTGTGTATTGTGGAGTATTCTATACAACTTTTAAGTTTTTTTTTTTTTTTTTTTTTTTTTTGGTGAGAAATCAAGATAAAATCCCTAAACCCTAGTTTTTGTCTAAGTGTTCTAGATTGGTAAATTTGTGTATCTAACCCTAAAATAATCTTATGGGTCATTGTTTTTAGTTAATAGGTTGTCAAATGGAACCCTAGAAATTTATGTGTTTCCCATGGGTCTTAGTTCTTGAGCAATTCAAGAGCTAAGTGGGAATTTAAAGTTAGAAAATATTATGTGTTAGTATTAATTGTCATCAACAATGTATTGTATAGTGATACATTGCGTGACTTACAATGAAGATTTCTTCATAGCCAATTGTCAAGCAACTTATGTGAGTATTTTAACTTACTGAAAAAAGATACTGAGTTTTGTAATTTTATAGTATGCAAAATACTATTGATGTGGTCTTTTGTTTACCAAAATATATCAATAATAAATAACCACTCGCAATAGGACGAATCCTTGTAGGATAAGGCTATAGAGAGGGTGTCGAACCTCAAGGACTGCGTATGTGTTGTTATAAAGCTTTTTGAGATTAAAAATAACTTAATTTAAAATATGTTTGATTTGATTTTGTTTTTTAAAAATAAATACATAAAAGTAAAAGATATAAATTTAAAGATAGTAGGGATGAGATAAAGAATAGGGAATTGATTTCACCACTCACCGCATAACAATGGTCAATAATAAATTAACAAGGAAAATTCATACTATGCATGATAAAGGGCTCGTCTCACTCGAGTAGTCAAGAAATTACCTCTAAAGAATAAGTATAATCATCTTCGGTTGGCACGGACCGTCCACCTAACCACTAAGATGCGATACGACCCGTCTTCCCTAGGCATGGACTAGCTACGTCTTTAATAGTATATACACACAATCAATGGAATAGTATAACCCATCTTCGGTTGGCACGGATTGTTTACCTAAATTACACTAAACTAGGGTGTAGTACAATTCATCTTCCCTAGGCATGGTCTATCTAATCCTCTTGATCATATATCAATTAAAACCGTTGTATAACAATCATTCACATAATCACAGAAAATATGAAGGATTGAGTTCAATCAAAATAAAAGACTTTCTAAGACAAGATAAGAAATTCATAATGATTGAATATAAACTTTAAGATCAATTCTCACAGTTATACAACCATCATGCATATAGAAAATCTCAAATTAAAATAAAATTAAACCATTGTTACTTGGAAAGGGCTACATCAACACCCTATTAGGAATTTAGCCGCTCATCGTGGTGCTGGGATGGCCTCCTGCCATGTTCTTCTCCTCTTCAACTTGTCAGGCCTCCAAGAAGAATTTTCTGTCTAAATCTAATTAAGCATATGCCCAAGCACAAGCACCAAGCACCAAGCACCAAGCACCAAGCACACAAGTCCTAGAAGCCCTTTGAATTCCTGAAAAATCGCTCTTGAGTCTTCTTGTCCAAGTAGGAGATTGAAACTTCAATCCAAGTAGGAAAAGGATTCCAAATTTGGCCAGAATTGCGGTCTTTTATTGCGGGACGATTTTGACATAGTAAATGTTCGAATTAGGGAAAAGCTATTTCTGTCATATTTGTTGAATTTTTTATTATATTTCCAACACCACCAATTTTATTGCAATCCAATATCTGACGCAAAATTTATGATACAAACACTGAGACATGTACAAAATCTAAATTTGAATCCAATCCGATTTTGACTCTTAGTGAAGAAATTCCGATTTAATCATTCTCTTGATTTGATTAAACTTAACCACATCATATAAGTCTTCTATTATGATTGGTTAAACTTACCATTATCTTTTAGGTCTTCTCACAGTGTGCTTTAAGCCCAAAATCAATGGAATTAATTGCATCTTTTATTTAAAACCTGAAAACAATAAAACAACACAAAATCAAACAAATAACAATGCTAAGGAATTAACATATATAAGTTAAGGAGCTTGAATGTGCAACATTCGACGCTTATCAAATATATTTGCTTAAACCCGAGCCAATGATATCTTGAGATGATATATGCTTGCGATTGATTTCAATACTTTCAATTGTGTTAAGTTGAGTCCTTAGATGATTTTAAATGAGTTGAAAATTATTTTTTCATGATGTATTTAAAAAGGGATAGAGAAGCATACAAAGTTCTACGATGAATATGTGTATGATAGCATGATCATGATGAGTATGAGATGTGATGACCATAAGCATAGAACGAAATCATTAATGCTGAATGTAAGACCAAGGTGGAAAGATATCTTGGCAGAGCAAGTGTAAGACCAGTGGGTATAAAGCCACATGACATTAGAAACAAGACCGGGGGTTCAAGTCCCATGGCACATAGCAATCAGAACAAGTGCAAGACCAGTGGGTATAAAGCCCCACGGCATCAGCAATAGAAAACAAAGAAAACAAATATGTGGCAAGCATGGCATGATGTGTGACATGATTTAGGTTTTATGATGTTTTCATAGCTAGATGTACCAATATGCCTATGAGTTTGAATGGAACATAACATATGTATACAATTACAACTAGATTGCATAAATGATTTATATGGAATTTCATACTAGACGTACCAATATGCCTATGAGTTTGAATGGAACAGAGCATATGTATATAGTTACAGCTAGAGTGCATATGATGTTTTATATGATATTGATCTTAATTGTGCTTAGATACAAGTATTTCTTGAAGGTTTGGAAATGCTCGTATCTCTGCATAGCTGGGTTATGATGCTTGAAAAATTGAATTTGACTTCTAAGTGTGTGTGTGCACAAAGTGTTAACAAAATAATAACAGTACAGAATTAAAATAACACAAGAATTTTTGTTAACAAAGTGGAAAACTCAATATGAGAAAAAGCCACTCCAAGGCTGTCAAACCCAGAATATCCACTATTCAGAAGACAAGACTAGTTACAAAGTAGTAGCACTCACATACCGCTGATGCAGTGGCCGTACCTTGCACTCTAACGTGTAACCCAACACGAACGCCTCCCAACCAGGTCTCCTACCTGAAGGGGTCTTCAATGGAATCCTTTACCTTAGGGCCAGCCTTAAGATAAACTTCAGATTAAGCGCAGCAACGGCTTCAGAGTGATCAACTCAGTTGAATAATCTCACAATATAGCTCTCTAAGCACTAATGGAATTCAATACCGAATTCTTGTTGTTCTTAAGCCTAGGGACCTCTATTTATAGGCTGACGATTCAAATGAGTGTCTGGCTTGATAAAAATTGGGCGCTGTCCAGACGGTGTTCAAGGGCCGTCCGAACGGACAACTGTGCGATCAATTGTCTGAGAATTTCGCTGAAATTCTTTCTTGTTTCTGAGCCGCGTCCGGACGGTGGTGCCCTGTCGTCCGGACGGTCGCACGTTCGTTGCAAGTAATTTCCATATAAAGGTTTCGCGCGTCCAGACCAGGAGGATGGTCGTCCGGACTGTTGATTTAATGCACGCAATTTCCATGTTTGATGCACACGCGTCCGGACCATGCTGACTGGCGTCCGGACGTCTGGATTTGAATTGCGATACTTGCCTTATGGATAAGTGCGTCCGGACGGGAATCCACGTCGTCTGGACGGTTGCAGCGATCTTCCCATAACTGTGCTTTGGAAAGAAATCCTGAAGTTTGGTCGAACACTGACAGTCATCCGGACGTGTTGCTGAAACGTCCAGACAGATGGAAGCTGGAGCAGTTCGAAACTTCTCGACACATGGGAAGGTCCGGACTGGAAGTTCTCGTCATCTAGACGGATGATGCTTTAGTCAGATGGGCGTCCGGACGGTATGATACATTGTCCGGATGGCTGGCAGGGAACCAAATTTTCTGCCTTGCAAACTGTGCAGAATCTTCTGGAAGTACTTTTGAATAGCGGAATCCCTGTTAAAAAGCATCTTTACAAAGAAGCGATTTTGTCCAACAGAATGTGGCCAACTACAAACTAACAAACTCCCCCTTTGGCCATTATGAGATAAAAATCACGTGACCAGTTAAAAATACAATCCCAGCCCAAATAAAAATTACTCCTCCTTTTTGTCACAAAGGGACAAAGGGTAAAACAGAGTAATAAGAAAACACACAAAAATTACTCCCCTTAAAGGTCTCAGAAGGACTAGGGTAAACAGAGTAATAAAATGTCAAGGAGTTTAAAACAAAAGGACTGAATAAAAACATCAAGCTGAAATGTGGAAAGAAGAGCAGCATGGTTAGGTCCTTCACAAGTATAATAGCACACGCATGTATCCCGGTCTGAGAAATCAGTCAAAGAGCAAGTCAGAATTATGCAAACATATAGTCGATAGACAAGGATAAGATAGGCAAAGATTTCCCTGCAAACATAATAATGAAAATAGCTTGCTCAACTCATGCAATGTGTGTGTGTGTGAAGGCTTTTTCAAAGGTATGACTTTCACTGATAGGACACTCAGCAACCAGATTTTCTAGACAAGAGAGAAAATCAGTGAGAGATTAGTCAAAAGTCAAACCTTATTAATTACTAGGGCCTAGCCACCCTCATCTGATATACTCCCCCTAAGATGCAGCACCCAATTGTTTTACTTATATCATGAAGGACAAGGTAAATTTTACTTGCACCATGAAGGGCAAGGCATATAGCAAATTTAGCACATAAGCAGTGAATATACACTTAAAGCGTAGAATTCATAAGATTTACTGCTTGATTCTTTTGATGCTACAACCTAAAGAGTGCCAGAGTTTTTAGGTTCTAGGTTCAACTAGCATCTTGGTCAATTTGACCATCTTGTCAAAAACCTCTCTCTTGTTTAGAGTACCTAGAAGCAAAATGTCAGAGAGGAAAATACACACCTTCGGGGAGCCTTGGATAGTGCATGAAGTCATCCCATGAGTGAAGCAGCTATCAATCATAAAAAGTGAGCAAGAAAACTTTGCATATGTCAGACTTATGTTCTCAACCACATGTAAGAATAATTCATCAATGCACAATGAACTAATAACCCATAATAAATTACATGAAATAGCTGACATACCTTTGAAGGAACCATCCTGCTACAAGACTCCCCAATTTTTTTTTTATTATAAAAAAATGCATCATATGCAAGGCATGATCAAACCTGTGTAAGCTCGATGATGCCAATACAGAAAAACAGTCACTTGACCTGCTTTTTCTGTCTTCCCCAACAAGTACCTGCAATGCTCTCTCAAGAGAAATAGGGGGCAAAACAAAACTGGTTCCTAGATTGCATACAAAATATAACAAGTAAAAGTCAAGCAATCAAACCTGATGCCTTAGGATTAGGAACCAAATCTTAGGCATGAACACCTTCTCCTGCTAGGTGCGTCCATTCCCCCTCATAGGGTGAATGTTATTCTTTTTCTTGACCCAAGCCTGCCTTCCTATGGATGGTTGCTGGCAGGACTTCATTTGTTGACCCATCCACTCTATCATACTTTGCATCCAAATAGGTGGCTCACTGTAGTATTGGTCATCTTCCACCTTCTGCGACTTTTTAGAGTGCTTGGATTTGATCTTGGATTTGCCACTGTGATTGGCAGGTACAAATCGCTGCTGAGGTCGCTGATGCTGAGATGCCTGGTATCGTGGTGCATGAGACCAAGGAGCTTGATATTGAGGTGCCTGATACCTTGGTGCTTGATTCCATGGAGCATGATATGGAGCTTGATACCATGGAGTCTGATGTTGGGTCAGAGGTCTAGTGCCATGATTAGCTTGTCTGGGCACTTCTTTCTTGACCTTTGCTTTCTGTACTTTCAGAAGGGAGCACTGAGGTCGGACATGCCCACTTAGACCGCAGTGATGGCATATAGGAGATCTTCTGATGGAAGGGGGCTTCTGAGTGCCCGGAACATCTCCATTAAGCTTGTCCTTTCCTTTATCTTCAACAGTGGAGGGAGGATCTGGGACTGCAGGCTTAACAAAGGCAGTCCTGGAGGTAAAGGAAGTGTCAATGGAAGGAACTACATACCTGAGACCAGTCTTGTCGATTGGACTCTTCTGGATAGACATCATGTGAGTCAGCTTCTCATTCGTGACTCTTTCTAATTGGAGCTCAGTCTCCAGAAGCTTCTCCTCAAGCTCTTGTATTTTCTGCAGCAAGGAACTCTTCTCAGTCTACAAACTGTTCAGATCATGAAGATGCTGCTTACGTCCTTCCCTTAGTTTTTCATACTCTACATAGAGAGTTTTGTACGCCTCCTTGAGTTCATCCCCATTGTCGTTGTGCTTTGAGTAATAAGAATCCTCCTCTTCTACAAGTGGAGCCACAAAGGCTAGAAATTTTTCTGACTCAGGAGCTTCTTCTTCTTTTGACTCATCACTAAGAGTCACATTGTATGCCTTCCCTTTTCCCTTCTTGAGATTCCCACAATCAGCTCGTTATGCCCAAATCCTGAGCACTCAAAGCATCTCAGACCTCTGGGATCTTTCTTCTCAACTTCCTCAGGTTCGGCTTCTCTGGGAGCATTCTTCATCTTTTCAGAAAACTTCTTTTTGAATCGGTCATCTCTCATTAGTCTTATGAAATTTTTGGCCAGCATAGCCACAATTTTTCTTCCTCCTTAGAGTCATCTTCAGATGAGGCTTCTACCTTTTTCTTGGAAGCCTTCAGGGCAATGGTCTTCAGTTTCTTGACCGGGGGCAGGGACAACTCATAAGTTTGAAGAGATCCCACCAACTCATCAATCTTCATTTCCTCCAGATCTTTGCTCTCTTCAATTGTAGTCACCTTGATCCTGAAACGCTCAGGCAAAGATCTTAGAATTTTTCGGATGAGTTTTACATCCGAGACGGGCTTCCCAAGACCCACCATGGAGTTTCTTAGGTTAGTCATTTTGGAGTAAAACTCTCCAAATGTCTCTTCTTCTAACATCTTAATTTCATCTAATTGGAAATCAGCATTTGAAGTTTGGCAGATTTTACAAGTTTGGTGCCTTCATATGTTGTTTCCAAGATTTGCCACGCTTCTTGAGCATATTCACAGTTTGAAATTTTTACAAATTTAGACGATGAAAGTGCTTGACATAGAGCATGTAGGGCTTTATCATTTGAAAGTCGTGCGTTTTTCTGTGGGACTAGTTCGAGTGTTGCATCCGCTGGTTTAGTCCAACCAGTTTCAACAAAACTCCAACAGTCAATAGATTTTAAAAAGAATCGCATACGAGCCTTCCAATAGCCATAGTTCGTACCTTCAAAGGCAGGAACAATATTAAGAGTTTGAGACATTTTAGATAGAAGTAAAAAACAAAATATAACACTTAAGAATTGAATCTTAAATAGAGTGTACCATGCTTTGATACCAATTGAAAAATTGAATTTGACTTCTAAGTGTGTGTGTGCACAAAGTGTTAACAAAATAATAACAGTTTGGAATTAAAATAACACAAGAATTTTTGTTAATGAAGTGGAAAACTCAATATGAGAAAAAACCACATCGGGGCAGCCAAACCCAGGATATCTACTATTCAGAAGACAAGACTAGTTACAAAGAAGTAGTACTCACATACCCCTGATGCAGTGGTCTTACCTTGCACTCTAACATGTAACTCAACACGAACGCCTCCCAACCAGGTCTCCTACCTGAAAGGGTCTTCAATGAAATCCTTTACCTTAGGGCCAACCCCTAAGATAGACTTTAGATTAAGCGCAGCAACAGCACACACAACAACGGCTTCAGAGAGATCAACTCAGCTCAATAATCTCACAATATAGCTCTTTAAGCACTAATGGAATTCAATACTGAATGCTTGCTGTTCTTAAGCCTAGGGACCTCTATTTATAGGCTGACGATTCAAATGAGTGTCTGGCTTGATAAAAACTAGGCGCTGTCCGGACGGTGGTCAAGGGCAGTCCGGACGGACAACTGTGTGATCAATTGTCTGAGAATTTCACTGAAATTCTTTCCTGTTTCTGAGCCACGTCCGGACGGTGGTGCCCTATCGTCCGGACGGTCGCACGTCCACTGCAAGTAATTTCCATATAAAGGCTTCGCACGTCCGGACCAGGAGGATGGTCGTCTAGATGATTGATTTAATGCACGCAATTTTCATATCTGATGCACGAGCGACCGGGCCATGCTGACTGGCGTCTGGACGTCTGGATTTGAATTGCGATACTTGCCTTATGGATAAGCGCGTCCGGTCTGGAATCCATGTCGTCTAGACGGTTGCAGCGATCTTCCCATAACTGTGCTTCGGAAAGAAATCCTGAAGTTTGGTTGAACATTGATAGTCGTCTGGATGTGCTGCTGAAACGTTCGGACGGATGGAAGTTGGAACAGTTTGAAACTTCTCGACACAGGGGAAGGTCAGGACGGGAAGTTCTCGTCATCTGGACGGATGATGCTTTAGTCAGATGGGCATCCGGATGGCTGGTGCTTTGGACAGATGGGCGTCGGGACGGTATGACACGTCCTGACGGCTGGCAGGGAACCGAATTTTCTGCCTTGCAAACTGTGCAGAATCTTCTGGAAGTACTTCTGAATAGCAGAATCCCTGTTAAAAAGCATCTTTACAAAGAAGTGATTTTGTCCAACAGAATGTGGCCAACTACAAACTAACAATGCTGCTTATTTTCTGCTTAGACGTACCAATATGCTTGTAATTTCCAAAGGTTTGAAAAACTTGTATACGAGTATGGCTTATTCATATGATATATGTATAAATGAGTGTATAAGTAGTAAGATTTCCTCATGGATACAAAGTGCCTTTGTTTACCATATTAGCTACGAAACTTTTAAAGAATGATTCCTACTAATAGTAGCTATTATAGTAAACGTAAGGTAGAAAGGAAAAGAGTTGGCTCATTGTGAAAACTTACTGAGTTTTATACCACTGATTTTGTGAACTCATACTTCCACCTACGTGGACGTGTGTTAGTATTTTATATTGGTAACCTTCTAGTTGACAAACACACTTTATGTAACGGTTGCTTTTTAGCAGGATGGTCGGTTCTTTTCAGAGTTTTCATGTTATATGGACAGTTTTTATTTCAAGCCACGTCACTAGTCTCAAGTTTCTAGAAGATGTCCATGAAGATTCCATGCAGTTTCCAAGTCAGAACAATCGGTTCCTGTGCAATCGTCTGTATAGGCCTTTGAAGGCGTCTGGACTCCCCTCAGTGTCTAGAAGCTTCAGCTTTGCAGCCGTTTGGACTCTAGGTCAAGCTACTCCGAGTTTGACACGGAGTTGGATTTCAGTCGACACTATTTGGGAAGTTTCTGCCAGACGTCCAAACGACATGGTAACACTTCCAGACGCTACCCAATGTTTCAGAATAATTTGAGTTTCCTTTACGGACATGAAAAGGAGTGACAATGAAAACCGTCCAGATGCTCGGTCAAGCCGTCCGAACATGGTCCTATTTTGGGAAGAATTGCGCTATTCTAGAAAAGCGGTCACATAAGACTGTTCGGACGATGGTAAGTTTTCGTCCGGATGCTCCACAGCCAGAGTCCGAATTTGTCTAGAATTAGGTTTTCTAAACCCTATAAATAGATGGCTTTAGGCTTGTAATTTGTAAGAATTCAGTATAGAATTCCGTAGTGTTTAGAGAGGATGTTTAGGGAGAATTGAAGATCCGCTAGCTCTCTAGCCGTTGCTGGTGTGTGCTTTTTGTTTTGTGTGAAGTCTATCTTAGGGGTCGACCCTAAGGTAAAGGATTCTATTGAAGACCCCTTCAAGTAGGAGACTTGGTTGGGAAGAGTTCACGATGGGCTTCGTGTCAAAGTTAAAGGTATGGCTACTGCATCAGAGGTATGTAAGTACGAGTGTCTTGTAACTAGCTTTGTCTTCGGTGTAGTGGATATCCTGTGTTTGACTGTCCCGGAGTGGTTTTTCTCTTTACAAAGTTTCCACTTCATCAACAAATATCTTGTCTCTTTTATTTTTCGCATTTAAAATATTTTGTTGCATACGAACACACACCTAGTAATTTAGAAGTCATTGTTTATTTTCAACGTGGCTATCACCACGACCATGTAGATCCAGATGTTGTGGTTGCAGGTACCTCTAACGTCGATGAGGACCCAATGGCGTTATATTTGGGATGCAACAACTGAGGTTCATCACATTAGTCGTATGTGGGTCGAACTATGGATAGTTCATATTTGATATAGACATTTGATATGTGGCTTGTGTCGCATGTGACACTTATTTTGTATAGCCATTCTTTTGATGTAATTAATATTTTGATTAAGCTTTAAACAGATAGATAGATGTATGGCTCTAATGTTATATTTACACTTTCTACTTAATGAATTTAATTTCGCTGCAATTGTTTATCTTTGATTTATTATGCATATATTATAAGTTATACTAGGTTGATGTTGGCTTAATGACTATTTGTCATGCTACTATGGTGATTCCATTTTGTATATAAAAAAAACAAAATGGGTTGTCACACTTTTACTAGATTATTGGCTCATTGCTTATATTGAGTAATTACAAATTCAATAAAGTTTTCAGTGGTCAATTGATTTATTTCAACTTGAAGTTTTCATAATAGTATGTGGTGAACTCAAGAATAATCTATCTTTTCTGATAATGGGCTCCTAGATCTGATGGGCCACATTACAACAATCAACGGACCCAATTAGGAGGCTTCTAAAGAACCCAACAAATGAACGCCCATTACTCTTATTGTTTTTTCAAACTTCTTTAGATATAATTAACTTAAGCATTATAGTGCTCTCCCATCGGCTCATTCGACAAGTGTTAGTTTTTGTGTTGGCTGCATTTTGTTGGACAAAATCACTTCTATGTAATGTTGCTGCTTTCACAGGGATGCTACTTTATCCAGAGTCTACTCTTCAGCTATGTTCTTCAAGAAGATTCTGTGAAGTTTTCAAGGAAGTTTATTTCGGTTCTCTGTCATCTGTCCGGACGACGTGGTATTCCGTCCGGACGCTCATCAGTCAGCAACATCCGTCAGGACGACAAGAACTTTCTGCCCGGATGCCCATCAGTGTCTAGAAGCTTTGAACAATTCAAGATTGCATCCGTTCGGACATAATGGCAAATTGTCTGGACGCTCTTCAGAGTTCGAGAAGAATCCAGAGCTCAAGCGCATCCGTCCGGATGACGTGCCAATACTGTCCGGACGCCATTCAGTGTTTGACAAGCATTAGGGTTTCTGCGTCAAGACACAGTTATGGGAAGACGGCTGCAACCGTCCGGACGATATGTGATCCTGTCCGAACGATGTCCTCTATAAGGCAAGACGTGTATACAAAGTTCAACCGTCTGGATGCCTGTCTTCATGGTCCGAACGATCAAGCATCATATATGGAAATTACGTGCACCAGTTCAACCGTCTGGACATCAGCCTTCAAGGTTTGGACGCTCCAAAGCCTTATTATGGTAATTACGTGCAGCCGAAGTGCAACCGTCCGGACGCTCGGTCAAGCCGTCCGGACACAGTTGCAGTTGACCGTCCGGATGCTCGGTCAAGCCGTCCTAACACCCTCGGGTATTTTGATCATAACGTTTTAATCAAATATCGGATTGGGACGAAATCAGCGTTGTTGGAAAGCTAACGAAAAATAATGTAAATTAAACATCTGGACGAACCCTATCCGGATGGAAACATCTTGTATACGGATGGCCTTGCGAAAATTCCAGAATTACTTTTTGGATAAGGAAAAAGTTGCCCGTCCGGACGGCCAAGGCTCCCGTCCGGACGTGCGTGCCACAGACTCCGTTTTTTTCTCAAATTAGGGCTTCTAAAGCCTATAAATAAGGGGTTCTATGCATGCATTCAACACAGAATTCGGTAGTGAATTCCTTACAATTTAGAGAGGGTGTTTAGGGAGATATTGAAGATCTGCTAGCTCTCTAGCTTTGCCAGTGTGTGATTTGATCAGCTGTGAAGTCTATCTTAAGGGTTGGCCCTAAGGTAAAGGATTCCATTGAAGACCCCTTCAGGTAGGAGACCTGGTTGGGAGGCATTCGTGTTAGGCTACACGTTAGAGTGCAAGGTACGACCACTGCATCAGGGGTATGTGAGTGCTACTACTTTGTAACTAGCTTTGTCTTCTGAATAGTGGATATCCTGGGTTTGGCTGCCCCGGAGTGGTTTTTCTCTTAATTGAGTTTCCACTTTGTTAACAAAATATTTGTCTCCTTTAATTCCACATTTAATATTTTGTTGCACACTGTTCACACACACTTGTTAAAATTAGAAGTCCAATTTTTTTTCAACAAGGTTAGTTGTGTTGGTTCTTTTTTATTGTAAGTTCTGAAAAATAATATGGACTTCTAAAATAAAATGTGTGCATAGGTGTCAACAAAAATTAAAGCACAACGGAAAGTAAATGACACACAGATTTTTGTTGACGAAGTGGAAACTCAGTTAAGAGAAAAACCACTCTGGGGCAGCCAAACCCAGGAATTCCACTATTCAGAAGACATAGCTAGATACAAGACAGTAACACTCACATGTACCGATGCAATGGTCGTACCTTGATCTCTGACGTGTAACCCAACACGAACGCTTCCCAACCAGGTTCTCCTACCTGAAGGGGTCTTCAATGGAACTCCTTTACCTTAGGGCCAACCCCTAAGATAGACTTCACAGCTGATCAAATCACACACTTGGCAAGGCTTTAGAGGAAATATCATGTCCCTAAACTGTAAAGAATTTACCACCGAATTCTATGTTGAAAGCATGCCTAGAGCTTCTTATTTATAGGCTTAGGAAACCCAAAATCGACTCAAAAATGGAGTCTGAAACACGCGCGTCCGGACGGGAGCCAGGGCCGTCCGGACGGGCCAAGTTTTTCTTGTCCGGAAAGTAATTCTGGAATTTTCTGAAGGGCCGTCCGGATGGGCAAATCTTTCCATCCAGACGGAGGCCGTCAGTATGCTTCTAGGGTCCGTCTAGATACTCAAATTACAGTATTTTTTCTAAGCTTTCCAATAAAGCCAATTTCGTCCCAATCCTATATTTGAATAAAAAGTTATGACCAAAATACCCGAGGGTGTCCGGACGGCTTGACCAAGCATCCGGACGGTCAACTACAACCGCCTCTCCAAGATAGCGTTGAAAGCTTCCATAACAAGGCCGCGTCCGGACGGTTGCACTTTGATGAGTGCCAAAAAGTGTATATTTGGACCCCTTAATTTACATTAGTTAAACCTTTAGCTTTGTTATTTTCTAATGTTTTGGTTAGTTTTAGTGTTTTTGTGTTTTTGCAGGGCAATAAGAGTAGAATGATGATTTTCAAGGCAAAATACATAGAAAGCTGGATCTTCTGAAGTGCTGAAAAAGTGGATCGATCGAATTTAAAGTAGATCGATCGAAAAGTAGATCGATCGAATTTAAAGTAGATCGATCGAAAAGTAGATCGATCGAATTTAAAGTAGATCGATCGAAAAGTAGATCGATCGAATTTAAAGTCGATCGATCGAATTTATGCGGAGCTGGAATTCCAGAAACCCTAGCTAACTCTATAAATACATTCTATTCTCATTTTTTACGAGAGGAGGCCGCTTGAGAGCGCCCTAGGGGCCGTTCTCTCTGTAGTTTAGGGCTTCTAATGTAGATTTTCTCTTAGAACTTCAAATCCTTGTAAGTTTCTTTGATTTTAATGCATTCTTGTTGTTTATTTATGCTTTGTTTTGTTATGGGTAGCTAATATTTTCGTTTGGGGTTGAGGATGAAACCTCACCAGTGAAGAGAAACCGAGTTTTGTGCTTGTTCATGCTATTTGAGTTTATGGTTTTGATTTCTCATTGCTCTACTTCGGTTTTCTTGAAATGATGTTTTGATATCTCTTGTGGTTTCCGGATACAAGTGATGATGTGGAATAAGTTTCATTAAATCGGTTGCTTGGTTTTTCATCTATCAAAACATTGGACATTCATTGTGCGCCGTTTGACTAATACATTTTTTTATCGGTTAGAATGAAGATATCCATTGTGATTGAATGATACATTGGATGTTTGGATTTCAATTGGTACTCTTTGTGATTTGTGCTATGAACGGAATCATTGAATGATCTAAATGATTTTTGAAGCAATGTAGAGCATACCTAAGATTTATACGTGACAACCTCGAATAAGTGTGATGAGCATGAGATTAGGTTGATATGATTTGGTGAGTGTGGATTCCAAAACCCTAGACCCCTTTATTTTAGTTATTTTCGTTTATATTTTCTCTTAACAAAAAAAACCCTAAATTTGGAACTAGGTTAAAATAGGATTAATTTGAATAGAGATTAATTTTCGCAACACAATTCCCTGTGGGATCGACCTCGCACTTGCATAACACTATATTGCAAAACGATTCGTGCACTTGCGAGTACTTAATTTAAAACACATCAAGTTTTTGGCGCCGTTGCCGGGGAATTGTTTTGTTTGTGAAGATTGATTTTTGTTTGGATTGATTCTGTTTTTCTACTAGTTTAGATAGATTTTTGTTTTGTAAATTTGTTGTTTTGTTTCTGTTTTACATTCTGTTATAAAAAAAAAAAAAAAAAAAAAAAAGAAGAAAAATTTTTGTGCTCCCGGTTCTGTTTCTGCTGTTTCTGCACTTTCTGAGTGCCCTGGGAAGTCGATCGATCGAGAAAAAAAAAATTTGCCTTACATAAAGTCGATCGATCCAGAAGTAATTAGATCGATCGAAAACTCGATCGATCGAAATTTACTTCGATCGAGCGAATTTTCTAAGCAGCAGAAAACCAAAAAAAAAAAAAAAAATTTAGCTTGTTGTTTTTAGTTTATTTTGTTAATATTCTGTTTCTGTTTTACATTATTTTCTTGTTTGTTTTTCTTTGATTAATTTTTCCTTTTTTTTATTTATTTAAAAAAAAAAAAATTGGTTCATATCTATGGTGGGATATTTTCTTGCTATAGGGTGTAAGTGAAGCATGGATTCTTATTTTGATAATCATTGTGATTTTTCTGCACAATATGCTTCACCTAGTGGTAGGACACTTGCTCCAACCAACTACCCTTACAATTTCAACCCACATGAACCATGTTCATATTGCTCTGATCCTTATCATAGTACTAGTAATTGTCCCTCCTGGGGACAATTCTATCATTATTCACATGAGCAAATGAACACAAACTCCTCCAGCCCGGGATTCGATTCAAATCCAAATTTTTACGACCCGGACTGGAGCAACCATTCTGATTTCTCATGGCAAGCTCAAGCCATGGGAAGTTATGCTCCCCAATTTCAGGAACTGCATCATCCTGAATATCTGCAGTTCGAGAGCTCATCATATGATCCCCTTCCTCAAAAATCATTAGACGATACATTGAAGGAATTCATAGAGATGACTGGCCAATCCACCATTCAAGTTCCACAACCAGAGCTGTCATTGGAAGACACTCTCAAGGCATTCATGCAGTTTTCAAGTCAAACCATTAATGAAATGCAGAATGCCACCTTGGAAACTACTCAGGCTATTAGTGACTTAAAGAATGTCATCATGGTTGATAACTCAGCCATTCAAGAAATCAAAGATGTCACTATGGCCCATACTTCAGCAATTCAAAGGTTGGAAGGACAACTTAATCATCTGATTGCTGAGTATAACAGACTGGAGGAAGAAGAGTTTCAAGGTCAGTTGATGGCTGAAGGGCACTACATGATTGATGAGGATGATTCCAGCAATCTTCATCATGAGCATGTCCAAGACACATCAACAATTGAGAGTGAGGAAATGGTGGATGGCAATGAAGAGGAAGAAAAGGAGGAGCACCTGGAGCAAGCAGCGCCCCCGCCCAATCCAAATTCATCTGACAAGGAAATGAGTACTGAAGCTCATTCCTTCATCACCATCCCTCTCGAGACATTTCATGAGCCCCAAGCCTTAATTCTTAAATGTCTCAAAGATCCATCTTATGCAAAAACTGTCAAGGATCTATGCACACAACCGCGCAAATCTAGGAATCATCGTCCTAAGAAGATCCTTCGAATCAAGCAAGTTGGCTACATAAGATGGCGGAACATTCCACCCGAGGACATCAACTTTTAAAAAAGAAAGGGTGGAAGGGATTGGTTGGACATCCGCATGATCGGGGAAGGCGCTGTAAATTTTCTTTTACCTTTTTGTATAGTTGATTTTTTTCATTTTTATTTCTTTTCATTTTACTTTTATTTCTAACAGCAATTAACCTTGTGATGTTTGTTTCTTGTGAGAAAATATTGCTGTTAGTTTGTGTTGACAGGTGTTTTGGTGTTTAAGTTTGGGGGACGCCTTGACCTTTCACACCTCGATGTTTCCTTACTTCTGGTAATGTATTTCTAAACTACACATTGCGGACAATGTGTAATTCAAGTGTGGGGGTATGGAAAAACATCCTGTCTATTTGTTTGTTTGTTTGATTTTTCTGTTTGTTTAGTTATTTTTAGTTGTCTTTTTGTTATTTAAAAAAAAAAAAAAAAAAAAAAAAAAAAAAAAAAATTATGTTGTCAAGTCTGAGTTAAGCCATAGCTGTGGTTTGCATTTCATCGACTTGCTTAAAGTTTTGAACACATCATGTCTTTGGGAATCTGAATCTTTTGACTTATTTTTGGGCTGGTGAGACTTCACTTGTTTGAATTGAATTATCACGAGCACATTAGCATGTAATCCGTGGGGTATGAATTTGTGCTTAATTGTGTATTTTGAGGATTGTTGGATGACTTATTGATAAATAACCTTGGCTTGCAAGATATTTATGTATATATATATATATAATATATATAAAAAAAAAAAAAAAAAAAAAAAGGATCATTTTGAGTTTTCACTGAGTAACCGGGCCTCTTGCCTCACTAAGCATTGAGTGTTCGCGTCAAAAGGTGAGAATTTCATTTTGGTTAATTGTATGGCTAGTTTGGTTTCGTAGCCTTTTTGACTTGAGTAATTAAGCCCTTAGGGATGTTTCTACATCTAGTGCCCTAAGACCAATTGGTTTGGGAGCTAGGGCCCAACACTCGTTACATGGGTCAACTAGAAAGCTTAAGGGAGCCGAGCATTGCACAGCCATCACATATAAAAAAAAAAAAAAAACAAAAAAATATATATATATATATATAAATAAAATAAAATAATTTGCATATCTTGCCTTGGTTGTTTCATTTGATAGGGATTCCAACGATTTTTGAAGTACTTATCTTGAGATTAAAATGAAACCTCATAATTGCATGTTGATTTCACTTTACACTCTTGAGGAAATGTGATGTTTTAACTGCCCATTTATGAGTGATTTGATGATTGGATCCCCTGTTGATGTTTATGATGGGGTTTGTCTTTTTAAGCATGCCAATGATGTATGAACCATAGTTTGGGCAAAACTCTTTCTTGTTGATGGCATAATGTTTGAATGTTTGTGGGTATCATTTCTGGCAAACCCTCACGAGACTTCACTCGTCCACTAGGGAGTCCTAGGGGTTTAAAAGGCTTGTTGCATATGCTAAATGCAATCGTGTCTCCCACGAAAGAGGATTTATGTTTCATGCTTTAATTTTGTTTTTCATTTTGTTTTGCTAAGGGACTAGCAAAATGTAAGTTTGGGGGTATTTGATGAGTGCCAAAAAGTGTATATTTGGACCCCTTAATTTACATTAGTTAAACCTTTAGCTTTGTTATTTTCTAATGTTTTGGTTAGTTTTAGTGTTTTTGTGTTTTTGCAGGGCAATAAGAGTAGAATGATGATTTTCAAGGCAAAATACATAGAAAGCTGGATCTTCTGAAGTGCTGAAAAAGTGGATCGATCGAATTTAAAGTAGATCGATCGAATTTAAAGTAGATCGATCGAAAAGTAGATCGATCGAATTTAAAGTCGATCGATCGAATTTATGCGGAGCTGGAATTCCAGAAACCCTAGCTAACTCTATAAATACATTCTATTCTCATTTTTTACGAGAGGAGGCCGCTTGAGAGCGCCCTAGGGGCCGTTCTCTTTGTAGTTTAGGGCTTCTAACGTAGATTTTCTCTTAGAACTTCAAATCCTTGTAAGTTTCTTTGATTTTAATGCATTCTTGTTGTTTATTTATGCTTTGTTTTGTTATGGGTAGCTAATATTTTCGTTTGGGGTTGAGGATGAAACCTCACCAGTGAAGAGAAACCGAGTTTTGTGCTTGTTCATGCTATTTGAGTTTATGGTTTTGATTTCTCATTGCTCTACTTCGGTTTTCTTGAAATGATGTTTTGATATCTCTTGTGGTTTCCGGATACAAGTGATGATGTGGAATAAGTTTCATTAAATCGGTTGCTTGGTTTTTCATCTATCAAAACATTGGACATTCATTGTGCACCGTTTGACTAATACATTGTTTTATCGGTTAGAATGAAGATATCCATTGTGATTGAATGATACATTGGATGTTTGGATTTCAATTGGTACTCTTTGTGATTTGTGCTATGAATGGAATCATTGAATGATCTAAATGATTTTTGAAGCAATGTAGAGCATACCTAAGATTTATACGTGACAACCTCGAATAAGTGTGATGAGCATGAGATTAGGTTGATATGATTTGGTGAGTGTGGATTCCAAAACCCTAGACCCCTTTATTTTAGTTATTTTCGTTTATATTTTCTCTTAACAAAAAAAACCCTAAATTTGGAACTAGGTTAAAATAGGATTAATTTGAATAGAGATTAATTTTCGCAACACAATTCCCTGTGGGATCGACCTCGCACTTGCATAACACTATATTGCAAAACGATTCGTGCACTTGCGAGTACTTAATTTAAAACACATCACACTTCGGCTGCACGAAATTACCATAATAAGGCTTGGAGCGTCCGGACCTTGAAGGCTAACGTCCGGACGGTTGAACTGGTGCACGCAATTTCCATATATGAAGCTTGATCGTCCAGACCATGAAGGCTGACGTCTGGACGGTTGAACTTGGTATGCACATTCTTGCCTTATAGGGGACATCGTCCGGACGGTAGCAGCCGTCTTCCCATAACTGTGTCTTGAGGCAAAAACCCTAATGCTTGTCAAACCCTGAATGGCGTCCAGACGGTATAACCATGTCGTCCGGACGGATGCACTGAAACACTGGGATTTTCTCGAACTCTGAAGAGCGTCCAGACGATTTACCATTACGTCCGGACAGATGCAATCTTGAACTATTCGAAGCTTCTAGACATTGATGGGCGTCCGGACGGAAAGATCTCGTCGTCCGGACGGATGTTGCTGACTGATGAGCATCTAGACAGAATATCACGTCGTCCAGACGGCTGACATGGGACCGAAATAAATCCTTGAAAACTTCACAGAATCTTCTCGAAGAACAAAGCTGAAGAGTAGACTCTGGATAAAGCAGCATCCCTGTGAAAGCAGCAACATTACATAGAAGTGATTTTTGTCCAACAGAATGTCGCCAACACAAAAATTAACAAACTCCCCCTTTGGCCATTCTGGGACAAAAATACTTGACCGGTTAAAAATACACTCCCGGTCCAAATCAACAATTACTCCCCCTTTTTGTCACAAAGGGACAAATGGTAAAACAGAGTAATGAGAAAAACCACACAACAATTACTCCCCCTTAATGTCTCAGAAAGACAAGGGTAAACGGAGTAATAATTTCCACAGACAAAAACGTTCTAAAATCCAAAACAATAGGAAAGTAGAGTAACGTCTGCAAATGGCCCAAAAAGGAAGAACAAAAATCCTCCAAGTATCAAATCCCAAGACCTTTGGAAATTGAACATCCGACTTCAACAATAGTCAGTTTTCCAAAGGATGCATCTGTCAATCACTGTGCTGGGAGCCACTGGATGTCGTATTCCTGAAAAACCAATCAGAAATATCTCCAAAAATACCATTAGATCCTGTTAGTTCCAAACATAATGTGGTATTTAACACGGCTGTCAAATGGATGCCAAAGAGAAATATAAGCAATGCAGCTACTCATAAGGCATAAATATATTATGATCAGCCCAACACACACAGACAGAGAAGGATTTTCATGCACACTATCTCAAGAAAAGATCCCAAGAAATATTCCAATATTCTAAAATCACAAAGACTTAAAAGAATAACGGAAAACACAATGAAGATTATGGGATGAAAAGAGATGTGCAAAAAAATGTCAAAATCTCGGGTGAAATCCACGAGAAAAACACACAAGATGCCATGATAAATCAATAAAAATGCAAAGATGTGTGTATGGCAGAGAAAGAGACGCAAGTCTTAAACCTGTAGAGATCCTATCCGGATGTGTCACTTAACCATCTGGATGGCAACTGCTAGGTCAGCATATGGCAAGACTGCGCTTGTCCGAACGTAAGAATAGGTCCGTCCAGACGCTTCACACTGAAAAACAAAAGACTGAAGAAAAATTTATAGAATTTAATTTTTCTCAAGTCAATTTCAGAACACGCATGTATAATCCACTGATAACAAAATCAGAGAGCATCTCAAAACTAAGCAGAGATATAAAAGAGAGTTGAGATTTTAATTAGCACAAATATTTTCTTGGACATAAAAAATTCAAATAGGCAACTCAACTCATTCAATGCGTGTGTGTGTGAAGACTTATAACCCACAAGGTATGATTATCACAGATATGACAAAGAGCAACCAGATTTTCTAGACAAGAGAGAAAATCTGTGACAGATTAGCCAAAAGTCAAACCTTATAACCTACTAGGGCCTAGCCACCCTCATCTGATACACTCCCCCTGAGTTGCAGCGAATTGATTTACTTGTACCATGAAGGACAAAGTAAATTTTTACTTGCACGTAGAGGGCAAGGCATATAGCAAATTCAGCACAAAAGCAGTGAATAGACAATTTAAAGCACAAAATTCATATGAATAACTGCTTAATTTTTATGGTACTACAATCTAGAGGGAATGCCAGAGTTTTTAGGTTCTAGGTTCAACTAGCATGTGGTCAATTTGGCCATCTTATCAAAAACATCTTCTCTTATCCAAAAATTCTTAGAAACACAAAGTCAAAGAAGGAAAGATGTACCTTTAGGGAGTCATGGATAGTGCACATTTTTCATCGCATGAGAAAAGAAGCTATCCTACTTTTGCATATACAGGAAAACACTTGGCAAATTATAGTCAGAAACTCTTAAATATATCTAAGCAAAGTAAATTAATACCCAAATAATTGAGATATCATGAGAAAATACATGCAATATCTGATATGCCAAAAAAATCCTGCAAATTCTCCCCAATATTTTTTTTTTATTTTATTAAAAAAAAATGCAATATGGAAAGAAAACATCATATGCATGGCAAGATCAAACCTGATGATGCCAATACAGAAAAAAACAGTCGCTCGACCTGCTTTTTCTGTCTTCCCCAAACTGTACCTGCAATGCTCTCTCAAGAGAATAGGGGGCACAACAAACTGGTTCCTAGATTGCATAGTAAGCACACAAATATAACAAGTAAATGTGCAAGCAATCAAACCTGATGCCTTAGGATTAGGAACCGAATCCTAGGCATGAACACCTTCTCCTGCTAGGTGCGTTCGTTCCCCCTCATGGGGTGAATGGTCTCATCACTCTTGACCCATACCTGCTTGACTCGAGGCGGTGGCTTGCAGGTCTTATCCATGTTGTCCATTCTACTTAGCATACCATGCATTAGGCTAAGCAATCCTTCATAGCCATGGCTGCCATTGGGCTTCTGCAGCTTTCTCTTGTAGCGCCTTGATTTGTTCTTCTTTGGTTTGCCACTCTAATTGGCAGGAACAAACCTTTTTTGATGCTGCGGAGCCTGAGGTGCCGTAGGAAGTAGAGTGCCTGATGTAGCTTTTGTTGGCAGCTCCTTCTGAACCTTCGACTTCTGGGCCTGGAGATGTGGACAATTGGGTTGGATGTCACCGGTGATGCCGTAGTGATTGCAGGTAGGCAAGCTTCTTTTGTTTGAATGCTTCTTTGTATTCTCTGCAAAATTATGGTTAGCATTCTTACAAATAACATTGCCCTTACCTTTTATATGTCTCCTATGCGGAGGGACATATTTTGATGAGGAAGAATCATCAACTTCACTTTTCCTCATAGCATCCTGCTTAATCCAAGGCCTGTGGGATTTCAACAAATAACAATTTGGCATAATATGACCAATTTTCCCACAATTATGACAAGTAGGAACAAACTTACCTTGTGTTCCTGATTCCTTGGGCTTGGGCATCACACAATTATTCAAGCAAGAATTATCCAAACAAGCAGTGTCTACTATCACAGGCTTAATAATAATGAAATCTAATTCAGAATCAGCAACATGTGAAGTAGAAGCACTCAAGTCATCAACAACTAAATCAAGCTTGTTGGAAATATCTGAATGAATACAAAGCATGCTTTTCAAATTATCACTAGAGAATTTTTCCAATTTCTTCTCAAGTGAATCAATAATGTAAAATAGCATGGTATTCTCAGATCTCAAAGAGTCAATCAAAGCATGTGATTCAGACAATTGAACAATCAAAGACTCTTTTTCTTGCTTCACCTTTTTAAGCTCTTTATGATAAATTTTATAATGTTGAGCATTCTTCAATTTATTAAAAACCTTAAAGAGCATAATATCAGAATCCTCACTAGATAACAGAGAAGAATTCATGATAAAAGGTGTAAAAAAAAATAGAAGTCACAAAAGATGAGGATCACACTCAGGAAATAAATCCTAAACAGAGTGTACCTGCTCTTATACCAATTGAAAAATAATATGGACTTCTAAAATAAAGTGTGTGCATAGGTGTCAACAAAAATTAAAGCACAGCGGAAAGTAAATGACACAGATTTTTGTTGACGAAGTGGAAACTCAGTTACGAGAAAAACCACTCCGGAGCTGCCAAACCCAAGAATTCCACTATTCAGAAGACATAGCTAGATACAAGACAGTAACACTCACATGTACCGATGCAGTGGTCGTACCTTGATCTCTGACGTGTAACCCAACACGAACGCTTCCCAACCAGGTTCTCCTACCTGAAGGGGTCTTCAATGGAACTCCTTTACCTTAGGGCCAACCCCTAAGATAGATTTCACAGCTGATCAAATCACACACTTGGCAAGGCTTTAGAGGAAATATCACGTCTCTAAGCTGTAGAGAATTCACCACCGAATTCTATGTTGAAAGCATGCCTAGAGCCTCTTATTTATAGGCTTAGGAAACCCAAAATCAACTCAAAAATGGAGTCTGAAACACGCGCGTCCGGACGGGAGCCAGGGCCGTCCGGACGGGCCAAGTTTTTCTTGTCCGGAAAGTAATTCTAGAATTTTCTGAAGGGCCGTCCGCACGGGAAAATCTTTCCGTCCGGACGGAGGCCGTCCGTATGCTTCTAGGGTCCGTCCAAATGCTCAAATTACATCATTTTTTCTAAGCTTTCCAATGAAGCCAATTTCGTCCCAATCCGATATTTGAGTAAAAAGTTATGACCAAAATACCCGAGGGTGTTCGGACGGCTTGACCGAGCGTCCGGACGGTCAACTGCAACCGCCTCTCCAAGATAGCGCTGAAAGCTTCCATAACAAGGCCACGTCCGGACGGTGTTGCCCTAGCATCCGGACGGTTGCACTTCGGCTGCATGAAATTACCATAATAAGGCTTGGAGCGTCCGGACCTTGGAGGCTAACGTCCAGACGGTTGAACTGGGGCACGCAATTTCCATATATGAAGCTTGATCGTCCGGACCATGAAGGCTGACGTCCAGACGGTTGAACTGGGGCACGCAATTTCCATATATGAAGCTTGATCGTCCGGACCATGAAGGCTGACGTCCGGACGGTTGAACTTGGTATGCATGTTCTTGCCTTATAGGGGACATCGTCCGAATGGGATCACACATCGTCCGGACGATAGCAGCCGTCTTCCCATAACTGTGTCTTGAGGCAGAAACCCTAATGCTTGTCAAACCCTGAATGGCGTCCAGACGGTATAACTACGTCGTCCGGATGGATGCACTGAAACACTGGGATTTTCTTGAACTCTGAAGAGCATCCGGACGATTTGCCATTACGTCCAGACGGATGCAATCTTGAACTGTTTGAAGCTTCTAGACACTGATGGGCATCCGGACGGAAAGATCTCGTCGTCCAGACGGATGTTGCTGACTGATGAGCGTCCGGACGGAATATCACGTCGTCCGGACGGCTGACAGGGAACCGAAATAATTCCTTGAAAACTTCACAGAATCTTCTTGAAGAACAGAGCTGAAGAGTAGACTTTGGATAAAGCAGCATCCCTGTGAAACCAGCAACATTACATAGAAGTGATTTTTGTCCAACAGAATGTAGCCAGCACAAAAACTAACAAGTTCCATTAGCTTGGAATACGATGACCCATCAGCTGGTCTTTCAGTATGTATGCTATAATAAAAAGATTAATCTTAGTTAAAAGAGAATGCATGTATTGGTTGATCAGTCTACGTCCACAATTCACCTTTTTCTCTCTAATAAACATCTACAATTGGCAAGCGAAAAAAAAGAAAAAAAAAAAAAAGACAAAAAACTGTTATAAAAGGTTGGTTATAATGAAAGAGAAGGCATGTATCAGTGCGTGGGGTGAACACATGTAGCATTGTGAGAACACCATCTTCAAAAAGGAATTTAGATCCTTGGTGTGAATCAAAGTGATAAAGAATATCCACCTTGTTGTAGATTTAATATGAATGATTATTCTGAATCTCTTGCCTGAGTGTTTTCGTAAGAGTTATTGAAACTTTTACATGCATGGTGAAATGATATTTCACAAGATATAAAGAATAATCAAGTGATTAAACTTGGTACTCAGGGATAGCAGGTAATGAATTAAAATGACAGTCTTAATCAATATTAGTTCGACAATGGAATATTACATGGAGAGGTAGTAATATGTAATAAATAATTTTGTCTTAAGGATTAAGTGGTTAAATTCAAAAATATAAACTGGAGTGTAATTACAGTTGTTTAGTGAAATAAATTGTAATTAATACTAACTTGTGATAAATCAGGAGATGATAAGTGTCACAAGCCTTTGGAGCTAGTTATATTTTTCCCTTTAGGTCCCTCTTAAAATTGATGTAATTTGACCATTGTGTTAGGGCCTCAGGTATTTATTTAAGGCTTGTTTTATGTATAAAATATGGGCCAAAGAATTTAATTCCTATATTGCCGGTTTTAGAAAAAGGTCGGGCAAGGGATAAAACCCTAGCCCTAAGCGCCCAAAGGGATCCCTTCCCCTGGCCGTGTATACCAAGGGGTTAATCCCCACCTTGACCGAATCCTATCAGTAGTAGGAGAAAAGTTCTCCTACCACTCCAAGGAAAGTAAGTAAAAAATAGATGACTTCTAATTTATCAAGCATGTGAAAAGGTGTACAACAAAATATCACAATGCGGAAAATAAAGAGACAGATATTTTGTTGATGAAGTAGAAACTTAATCAAGAGAAAAACCACTCCTAGGCAGCCAAACCCAAGATATCCACTATTTAGAAGACAAAGCTAGTACATAGATAGTAACACTCACATACCCGATGTAGCGATCGTATCTAGCACTCTGACGTGTAACCCAACACGAATACTTCCCAACCAAGTCTCCTACTTGAAGGGGTCTTCAATGGAATCCTTTACCTTAGGGCCAACCCCTAAGATAGACTTCAATTCAACATAGCAACAGCACACAACAGTAACGGCTTGAGAAAGATCGATTCAATACAATAACTCTAAAATATAACTCTCTAAGCTCTACGGAATTCAATATTGAATTCTTACAATCAATATCCCTAGGGGCCTCTATTTATAAGCTACAGAAGACCTAAATCACGTCTGATTAGGTTTTCCTAGGCGCCGTCCGGACGGTAGACATAAGGAGTCCGGACGGACAACTGTGCAACTGGCTTTCCAAATTCGCACAATATTCTTTCCTGAATAGAGCTGCGTTCGGAAGGTGTTGCCCTAGCGTCTGGACAATTGCACTTTAGCTGCACACAATTTCCATATCAAGGGTTGGAACTTCTGGACCATGAAGGCTAACATCCGGACGGTTGAATTGATGCACACAATTTCCATATATGAAGCATGAGCATCCGGACCATGAAGAACGACGTTAGGACGGTTGAACTTTGTATGTACGACTTGCCTTATGATGGAGAGCGTCCGAATGGGAACATACATCGTCCGGACAGTTGCAGCTGTCTTCCTATATTAGTGTTTTGGAAAGAAATCCCATCACTAGTCGAAGACTGAACGGCGTCCGGACGTGTTGCTGAGACATCCGAAAGGATGCAACTTGGAACAGTTCAAAGCTTCTCGACACAGAGGAAGGTCCGGACGAAAAGTTCTTGTCGTCCGGACAGATGATGCTGTATAAAAGCATCATTACAAGGAAGTGATTTTGTCCAACAGAATGCAGCCAATTACAAACCAACACTAAGCCTATAAATAGATATCCTTAGGATGCATAAACTATACAATCAAAACAAGCACAACAAGTGATAAAATTGAGAGAATCAATTCTCAAGAGTTTATGCACTCATGCTACATAATAGAATTCTAGTTTTCTCAAGAATTGAGAAATAGTTTTGAGAGCCCACTCTCTTGATCATCTTCAGTTATTGAGGAGAAGATTTGAAGGTTCAACAATCCTATAGCCTAGTTGTGTCCTACACAAAGCAAGAAGAGAACAATAACAATAATAATAATAATAATAAAATCCTTGAAAGCTAAGGAGTGGCTGAATTATCTAGTATATGTTTTCTTGTTGTAATTTATTATTATTATTATTATTATTATTATTATTATTTTTTTTGTTTTATGCATGATCTTGCCTTGTTCTCTTGAAGATAATTTTAGGTCTTAGAAATTGACCTTATTTGTGTGACGAAACTAGTCTCATTGGCTTTTTCCATACCACAAGGGTTTTGTGTGGAAAAAGTTTGTTTTTGAGGTTTCTCGTCTTTTCCGTCATGACAAAGTGGTCTGGTAAGGAGTTTGGACATTATGAAGAATTTGATCCTAGAAGACCTTGTGCTCACTGTGAGGTTTCATTATCAAGCTGTCATCTCCCGTCATGACGACGTTGATTTTGAAAATTGCTTTGAGGATTTATGTCATGAAATCGTCTACAACAATGCGTTGTCGATCTCTGAGAGGTGGGTTGTACTCCTGTTGCCATGATGGGGAGGAAAATTTCAGCTGCTGAAAACACAATTCCTCTACCACTTCTTCTAGTCCTCAAGAGAGAAGAACGTCCATCTTTTGGTGAAGATGTTTTGAGCCTTTCTCTAACTTTAGATACTCTCTAGAAGTTGTTTCTCTTTCACCATTGATGTTTCCAAGTGATGTGCTTTGCTAAAGCTTGAACCTTTACCACTTGGGAAGTCATTACTCCAAACCACAACCACAAATAACCTTCATCCACTAAGAAGTCTACCGAAGGAGTCAGTAAGAATATGCACTGTGACAAGATCAGCGAGGTAGGAGACAAGCGGGGAGCTTGTTGATCTGACAGAGTCTATGTGTTTCTTGTGTCTATAATTTGTATCTTCTCAAGCTAGTGATTTCTCGGGGTTGGTTGCACTGGATTGGTTTTTCCCTTTGATGTGTTCTTAGAGTTTTCCACTTCGTCAACTAAATCTCATGTTGTAAATGTGTGATTGATTTGTGAATGTGATGTTTACTTAATAACTATTGCACCATATCAACTTAATACTTATGTGATTTATTGTGCAATATTTTAGTGGTGCATTGTGTTGTGCATTATTCTTCAATAATCTCACCTTGTGTTGATTATTGATATTAAGAAGTTGTTTGGGGGTTAAAACGTATAATTCCTTGGGTTTTTATCAATTGGTATCACAATGGGTTCACTAGTGTTTGGGCTAACATCCTGAATGTGTTTCTTAACTCCTTTTGTTACGGGTTCCTCTCGGTCCCATATGCATTCTCATTGTAGGAGAAATAATAACAACAAGAAAAATAAGGATTCTTTAAGGAGTAATAACGAGTCTAGTATGGATAACAAACTTGATCATTGTGAGTCATCTCATGATGATTATGTTGAGGAGGCTAAATTACGAGCGAACTACATTAAGCTTGTTGATTTTTGAACTAAATTTGAAAAGTTAGTATTTTTTCTGCTAAAAGGATTAAGGATGTTGAGCATGAAAATGAATCCTTGCTGATTAAATTATCCGATTCACATGCTTTGGTTGATTCCTTAAGGTTTTAAAATTCTATGCTTGATGATATGGTAAAATCCCGGAGAATGAATTAAAAGACTCTAAGGAATCCTTGTTTGTCAAATTATTTGACTCACATGTTTTGCTTGAATCCTTAACTTCTGAGAATTGTGTGTTAGATGAAAAAGTTAAATCACTAGAAAATGAGCTTGAGTTATCTCAAATTCAATTTTAAATTCTTCTAGTGATAAACTTGATTGTTTTATAAATTCTCAAAAACCCCTTGGGCACGGGTGTGGAGTTGATTTTGACCAAAAAAAAAAAAAAAAAAGTCTTCCACTGCAAATTTCACATCTGTCAACAAAGGAGAAATGATTTTTGCCCCTCCTTCTTGTGTTAATGTTACTTGCCCTAATTTTTTTAATGTTGTAGTGCCTGATAAGTGCTAAATGTTACACATTCAAGCCCCATAATTCACATATATTAATCTCTTAGTTTTGTTATAGTTTGATATTTTGTGTTTTCTTGCATTTTGTAGGTTTTAGAAGAAATCCACTCAAAATCTATCAAGTTCCAAGCATTAGAACAAAGATTGCAGAAGCTAAATTTGGTAGACTCATTCTTGGAAAGATTCGAATCCAATTCAATTTTAGATATGTTTGCTCCAGAAAAGAGGAGTCGGCAGAATCTGTTATTTTTAGAAAGATTTCAGAATAAGCACGTCTCCATATTTTAACCATAACTTTTAGCTCAAGTATTGGATTGCGGTGAAATTAGTGGCGTTGGACAGCTAATACAAAAGGAAACAAATATATTTGAAATAGGTTTTCCGTAATTCGGGCGTGCCAAAATCGTCACGCAATATAAGACCAAAAATCTGGACGAATTTGTAAAGATTCTAATAATTTTTCTTCTTGGATTGGGTTTTTAGTCTCTTACTTGGACTAGGAGACTGATTTCAATTTTTACTAGGATTTCGAGGGCTCCTAGGGCTCTTCTAATCCTTATAAATAGACCTCTAATTCATCCTTTAAGGGTAAGCCACACTACATAGAAGAAATCAATAGGATTAGTGGCTAGTTTCAGGGAGAAAATTGCTTCAAAGTTCAAGCAGCTTCTAGGGATGGATTTCTCTCTGACAAAGACAATTTTCAGCAACTCTATGAGTGGCTAATTCATCCATAGGGTATTGATGTAGCCCTTTTCAAGTAATTATGGTGTAATTGTGTTTTTCTTTAGGAATTCTATGAACATAAATGGTGGTTATTTAACCTTGAAAATTATGCTTTAATGTTTATATTCAATTTTGATAAACCTCTTATATTGTCTTAGAAAGTTGTTTATTTCTATTGAACTCAACCTTCGTATTTTCTGTGATTGTATGAAGGATGGTTTTACAATGGTGTTAATGGACAAAAAATCAAGAGCATTAGATAGGCAATACCTAGGGAAGATGGATCGTACTACACCCTAGTTTAGTGTGGTAGACGGTCTGTGCCAACCGAAGATGGGTTATGAAAATAATTATTGACTTCTAATTTAACCAAGTGTGTGTATTTGTATGCAAACAAATATCTTAAATGCGGAATTTAAATAAGACAAGGTATTTGTTACGAAGTGGAAACTCTGTAAAGAGAAAAACCACTCCCAGGCAGCCAAACCCAGGAAATCCACTATCCAAAAACAAAGCTAGTTACAAGACACTCGTACTCACATACCCTTATGCAGTAGTTATACCTCTAACTCTGACGTGTAACCTAACACGAACGCTTCCCAACCCGATCTTCCACCTGAAGGGGTTTTCGATGGATTCCTTTACCTTAAGGCCGACTCCTAAGATAGACTTCGCACGAACAACTAAGCACACACAGGCAACGGCTTGAAAGCTAGCGGATCTTCGATTCTCCCTAAACACCCTCTCAAAGCACTATGGAATTCACTGTCGAATTCTGTACAAAACACTAGCCTAGAGCCCCCTATTTATAGGCTTAAAGAGACCTAAAAAACTGCTGAAATTCGAACTCTAGCTGGCGAGCGTCCGGACAGAAGTTAGCCATGTCCAAACGGTTTTCTACGATATCCTTTCGGAAACAGCGTAATTCTATCTTTATCGGTTCACTTCAGGACAGCTTGACCGAGCGTCCGGATGGTCTTCGCTAAAATCCTTTCCGCATTCGAACAGAACTCAAGAATATTCTGAAATACTGGACATCGTCCGGGCGGCTTGCAGAGACTTCCCAAACAATGTTGACTTCTGAAATCCAACTCCTTATTGAATACTGATTGACCTGGCGTCTAGACGGTGTTGCTCTGATGTCCGGACGTCTTCAATGTTTATCTGTAAGACACTGCGGGGCGTCCGAACGCCTTCAAAGGCACGTCCGAACGGTTGCACAGGAACCGGCTGTTTTTGTCTTGGATTTTGCAATGACTCTTCATTGACATCTTTAAAAAGCTTGTGATCAATTATTGTCTTTGAGTTGAACACTGTCTGAATACATGAAGATTCTGAATTGAAAACCAACCATCCTGTTCAAACACAACTATTACATAAAGTGTTTTTTATTTTATCCAGAATGTGGCCAATAAAAATACTAACATGTTATACTATTCTATTGATTATGTGTAAACTAATTAAGAGATTTGATAGCTCATACCTAGAGAATATGGATCGTACCACATCTTAGTAGTTAGGTGGACGATCCATGCCAACCGAAGATGGCCTATTCTTATTTCTTAATAAAAGAAATTTCTCAACGACATCGTTGGGTACTTGACAAACACACACGAGTCATATCAAAATTCTCATGTTAAATGCAATTTACCATTATTATGAGGTTAGTGGTGAAATCAATTCCCAATATTTTCTCCATACTATTTTATGTTTTTATTTTAGTTTCAAACCCAAAATCAAATATTTTTTCTGAATTAGATTAGAGTTAATTTCAATAACTTAACAACAACTCACAGTCCTTAAGGTTCGACACGCTCACATAGACCATATCTACAAAGATTCGTTCTATTGCGAGTGGTAATTTCTTATTGATATATTTTTGCTTTAAAAAGATCATATACGTGCCCCACATAAATTAATACCACTACTTACATAAATAAAATAAAGGAGAATTAATCACTAATACCTTTCAATATAGATATATATATATATATATTTAAAATTTAATTTCTAATATTATTTTATTTTGCTCGAATGTTCGCCTATCTTTTTTGGAACATTCGAATAACCCTGAACGACCGATGGTTGCTGATGTGCAAATTTATTTAATTCGCAAGCGCACGAATCGTTTGCAATATAGTATATGCGCAAGTGCGAGGTCGAATCTACAGGGAATTGTGTTGCGAAAATTAATTTCTATATAAACTAATTTTATCTTAACCTAGTTCCGAATTTTGATTTTATCATGTAAAATAATAAACTAAATAAAAACAGAATTAAAAAAAAAAAAAAAACAATTAATAACAAAGAGCACTAAGGTTTTAGAATCCACGTCACCATATCAAATAACACATTCTTGTATTTTATTCATACACCCGATAAACAATTGAGACATATTCATTGTTCAAGGTTCCGTAAAAATTATGTTAAATCATTCAATGAATCAAACTTAATAACAAATCACAACGAATGCCCAATTGAAATCAAATCATCCAATGTATCCGTTTTGACAAACAAGTCACAATGGATATCCTCTCTTAACCAAATCATTCGATGTATCCATCGGTTAAAACACATTGAATATCCAACTTTTAATAAATAATCATTCAATCAAAAGACATAAATCAATTAATTGAATATTGGACTTGAACAATATTTTGATAAATATCGGAATTGCATAAGATAAAATAACAAGAACGAAAGTATCATCAAATGCGAGGTTTCATCTTCAACCTTAGTTGAAGAATAGCCTCTCATGGTTAAAGACAAAAGACTAACTTTTATTAACAACATAAAAATAAAAACTTACAAAGAAAATGTTGCGAGAAGAAAATTGTGGATGAAAAAGACTTGGCTTGTGCGTGAACAGGGGATGTGCCCCCACTCTCTCCCTCTCTACAAGAGAAAATAAAACACACATATATAGACTAAATCCCTAGGGTTCGGCCACACTAAGTCTCCCCTTGTCCACGTTTTACAAGAAAAGAAAACAACAAAAGCTGCAAGTCGGTGCTGCTAAAAATTGGAAAGAGACGTGTCTTTGGCTGCTGCTTTGGGATTTTTTCATGGATTCGGTCCCTGTTGTGGAAAGAAGCATCTATGTGTTTCGGTCAAAAACAAATTCTTTCTATATTGGATGGTGCCACACACACTTAAAGGATTATTTGCTGTCCATTTGGAAAGAAGCATCCCTCAGGTCTGGAGAAAAACGTGTAACAATAAAAATGCTCAAATGCGCCTCTAGTCTTCAAGAAAAAGGATGTGTGTCCTAATTTGGTGCTGACCTTTCCTTATGAGAATAATGCACACTGGCGCCTCTTTCCTATTGTGCAAAACGTGTGCTGCTTTTGGTTCCAAACTTGGAAAGAAAATTGTACGTGTTCGGTGCTGTGATTCTAGCCTTCAATTAGCTGCGTCGCACCACCTCTTTGCCTCGTTTAAGGGATTTTGCTCATTAGTGTGTTCCAGCTTTAGAAAGAATTAAGTGATGCCCAAACCACATGTTCTGTTTTACAAAGAAGGGAAGGCATAGATACTACATGTCCCTTTGCGCCCTTCACGTCCACGTACTCCGCCAGTTCCGGAAGGAATCACATATTGTTGCTTTGGAAAGAATTGATGAGCTGCCAGATATGGAAGGGATGCACAGCTTGTTTTCCAAGAGAAAAGCTGTGTTTTGATGCTTCAGCTTTGCATGGGCGTCCATGTCTTCAAATGGTAAGTGTAGCCTTACATGGAAAGTGTTGCCTATTCTTGGAGAAAATTATGCCTTGGGTGCTGCTCAGTTCTTGTCTTGGAAAGAATTCTTGAGCTACTTGCTATGGGAAATTCTGGGGCATAACACCTATATATAACTCATGTCTCACGTGTTTTTGGGGCAAAACATGTACTCCCCCAAACTTGCACCACGTGACCTGGACATATTATTCTCTCCAAATTATTTCCTTTATGGCTTTGCACGAGATGCTTTAGTTTAAAAAAAAAAGAAGCATTGTCTCCTCTCAACTGCTAGTATCACGTGCATGCATTCACTGTATGGCGCCCCATACTTGCCATATTCATATGAGAAAAACTTCCAAGTGCACAGCTCTTAAGGAAATTCTTTTACGCTTCTTTTAAATTCCACATAAAATTGTCTTTTTCTCTCAATGATCTGCAAAACATTAAAACACCAAGACTAACTGAAAACATTAGAAAATAACAAAACTAAAGGTTTAACAAATGCAAATTAAGGGGTCTAAATATACAATATTTGGCACTCATCAGTTGCCCTAGCTGGCATCACCCTTGTCCTTCTTGGAACGTTCAATGCTCTCGACGGGCAACCAACGTGTTGTTTTCACAAACGTTTGAACTATGCCACGAACATTCGAATACGTCTAAAAAGCAAATGTAACTTACTATCCAACCCATTAAATCCTATCCACTCCCCTTCCACTATAAATACAGCCCCCTATGCTCTTCAGACACCACCCCTCCCCCTCCCCCATGCATCCTACCCACCCAATTTCTTGATATATATATATATATATATATATATATATATATATATATATATATATATAGAGAGAGAGAGAGAGAGAGAGAGAGAGAGAGAAGGATGAGATTTTGAGGTTGTTCCACTTCATTGAGGTAAGCCTTGGCACCTAAACTCATTCTTAATATTACTAATATTTTGCCCATGGGATTTATTATGTTTTTACAAGTTTTTAGCATACCATGATGAGTCTTATAAATTGTCCATTTTTAAAGAAAATAGATTTCTAAGAAGTTACAAATTTACTCTTTATTTCCATGATCCATTTCGTTGATATGTTTTAACATGTTTTTATTAGACTATTAAAAGTTTGGATAAAAGGTTAATACACTTTGGGTAAAAGATTTAGGTCTTTCATGCATTCTGGTACCTATCGAACGTTCCCCTGACCTTGGCCAAATGTCGACCCATTCCTACTGAACGTTCGATACCTAGGCCGAATGCTCGAAGATACCCAAAATCACCGATTTGGGATTTTAGTCATGGTTTGATGCGTCTAATTCATGATTAGGGTTTTATGTGCATAGGTTAGACTTTTTAAGTTATGTATAATATTAGGGTGTGTATCGAAGTAACGGGAATCCAAGATGTCCGAGCTTATGGATGAGTGAACTAGGTAACTAAATACTTACAAAACTGGTCTCTCTTTAACGTGCGATCTGTCAGCGGACTGAGCATGCTTTATTTTAATGTCATAAGCCTGCTAATTTTATAAAAGCTTCGACACAAGTATTACCTATTTTATGATGATAAATTAATAATATTAAATTGCATCGTATTACATGATACACCGGTACATGCGATATGACGGCCATTGGCTTACTATACGAGCTTGACCCTATGGTCACAGAGGTTACTTTGATGTTATTATGGGTCTTAGATCCAATGGTTATTTTGTAACTGGCGCACTATTTACGAATGGGGGTCACGGTTACGGCTTTGCTAGTAGCGTGGGCCACCTGAGGTTAGACTCGGTCAGGCTACCAGTATATGACTATATATATAAAATTATGCCTCATCAATTTTTTTTAAAAAAATAAACTACCTTTTATTAGGTGTAATAACAAGGCAATACACATCATTTGTGAAAACCCATGTTTATAGTTCCAGAATAATTAAATGTCACTTAAGGCTTATTACGTATCCAGTTTTGTAACGATTTATTTACTAAGTCGTAGACTTACACAATTATTTCCATTTCCCCATTGAATACCTCGTGTTTACGGTATAGCAGGTTGCCAGTATTTAGAGAGGGAAATTCGCTAGGATGAAGACGGCAAGTGAATGACTCGCAGTAGCAGGTCTGATTTAAGTCTTGTTCTAGAATGATATTGGAAGCTTTGAGTCTAAAATTGATGATACGTTAATGGTTGATTAAACTTAATAATCTCATATCAGGATTTCGCTTTTGGCATGCTTTCTACTATGATAAGTTTATGGGTAATTTTGTTAGTCAATTACCAATTAATTGATTTTGATGAATCACCAGTAACTCTTCAAGTTAAGTAAATAAAATTACCTAATTTTAGGGGAATTACAAATGTGGGTAAGGATGTTTTGGTAGGCAATAGGCCTAAGGTTGAGGACAAGGGAAAGAAAATTATTGTTGACCCTTGTGTGACTAGACCTATGTCTAGGTATGTTCCTCCTCACATGAGACAAGCTTGTCAGAAGTTCGTTCTTACTTGCCATCATTGTGGGAAAGTTGATCATATTTGACCAAATTGTTTCTTGTTGAGACCCCATTTTGTTGTTAATGATCCTAGTCTTGTACTAGGATGCTGAATAAGGGGGAGAAATTCTTAGAGTCAGTTGGATCTAAGATTGTAGACCAAAGGAAAAAGGTTTGGGTTCCCTTGAAGTCAATGGTTGAGGGTATGAACCCTCCTAGGCAACAACCTTCACAGAGGTTTGTCCCTACTTGCTGCCATTGTGATAGAGTATGTCGACCCCATTGTTGTTTGCTTAGGTCTAGGGCACCTAAGAAAGATATCACTCCACCTAAGATTGACATGGAGAATCTTGGCTCTAAAATGAGAAACTTTGTCCTTAGGTTGGACAAGTTGGAAGGTGGTAGGACCATTCCAGAATGTATAGGTCTAAGAAAGTAAAAATCCCGCACGCTTGTAGGGGGAGTGATACAAGACCAACCTAGGAAAGATAGTTGGTAGCATGCCTAGGGTTGAGCTTCATGCATCCTAGGACGTGCATATTTATGTTGTTTGCATGCATATCATTTTGTTTTGTGAGTCTTTAGTCTTGCATTGCATTTTTTATTTTCTGTCTTCTATTCTTTTGTGTGGTTGCATTTATAAAAGAAAATTGAAAGAAGACCATGATGGTTCGAATTCACATTTAAAGGATCCCAATTTGCTTGTCATTCATTAATTGGTTCACTCATCATGTCAGAGTATGTACCTTCTTGATTGGAAATTGATGTATACGATGGTTGTGTTTATTATGTGTGTGCATTTGTACTTAATGGCTTGTCTAAGCAATGTCATCGTCTTGCACAATGTTTCACAAGTTTGAGGTAAGCTACATGTGTTAGATCGGATAAGCAATCTTGTGTAGAAGTGTGGTACTTACTAAGCTCAAACTGACCACATGCTAGTTGAGCCTAAGGCAAGACTTACGGCATCACCTTTTAAATAAAAATAGCGAATGTGATAAAAAGATCAAGTGCTTGTTTGAGTTTGCGATTATTTTTTGTATTATTTTTTATTGCTTTTAAAATTTTGAATACCGAGCAGAAAAAAGTTTTAAAATTATGTTTGGACAGTTTGTAAATTAAATTGAATAAAAAAGACAATTCATGTTTAGGTGATGGTTGTTTTTTGCGGATTTTCTTTGTGGAAATCTAGGGAAGCTAATGATTGGAGTTTGCGGAAACCAAGGTAAAAAAATTATTGGGAATGATTTTTTATATACTTTTTTTGTAAAAAAAAAAAAACTTTCTCAACCTTTCAAATCCATGCTCCAAGCCATCTTAACCTTTCATGTTTAAGCCACATGAGTCCCTAACCATATGTGATCACAACAAATGATTGTGTATCACACACAATCACATCCCACACACACACACAGAGATAAAGCTAAAAAAAACCGTTAACGAAAATGCACATTTGTAATACTAATGAGATAAAGCCTGATTTTTTGCCCATTATGCATAATTCATGTCCTACTGTGCACTTTGAGTAATGTTTCATCACCAACTCAGTACCAGTCATGTGCTTTTGTCAGATGCATTTAAAAAGAAAAAATTTACCAAAGTCGTTCACATCGTGAGCTGCCATAGAAGAAGTCAACCTCATGATGAATTCGATTTCTCTTGATCTTCATCAACGGTCATGTCAAAATTTAGTTAAATTTGAGGGGTCCAAAATAACCATTTAGACATCCCATTTTCAAGGTAGCAGCGCATTAATAGTATTCCCTTATTCTTTTTAGGGAAAAGACTGAAAGTAGACTGGACACATCACATAGGTTTGGCAAAATGGAAAATAATCACTTGTTTTGCAAGACATTTTACTTTCAAATCAATGGTCTAGATTTACATGCTGAGGTACCAAATTACAAAAAGTCAACACAACAACTTATTTGGTGGTCTTTATACCAGGTTTCACCATATGAGAATAAATATTAGACACACATGATCATGTCCTTGAGCAAATTGCGTTGGTTTTGGAAAAGAATTGAAGATGCACCTCATTTTTTATGAATTCACTTTTTTTTTTAAGTTTCCACATTTTTTGGTTGTTGTGATGTTCTCTATGTGACGACCCCTTTATATATATATATAAACAAAACGGATCATCACAGTGGCATGACAATTTTGTCATAAACCAACATCAACTGTAATACATCCCATAACATGTGCATGACATATCAGATATTTTACATAGCAACGGAAACTTCTAACATTAACTAAGGAGGAAATATTTACAACATTCAAAGCCATTTAATAGTCTAAGTATTTAAAGCTTAATTAAGTATTGTTTAAATATCAAAAAAATGGCTATACAAAGGTGTCACATACGACACATGGCCATATACAAAAGTACTACTCCAAAAGAGGATAATCCACAAGTCCAACCCATGTGACCAACACGAATAGCCTCATTCGTAATAACCCAAATACAGAGCCACAGAGTCCTTATTGACGTCTACCGTACTTGCAACCAAAACAGCAACATCTACACGATTGTGGTATTTGTCACGTCCGCATAGGTGGAATATTGAGTCCATAGTCTCAGCAGTATAAAACTCACTTAGTTTTCTTAACAAGCAGACACTTCTTTCTTCTACCATATGTTTTCAATAACAACTATCGTTGGTATGATACTTCCTTCTTCTTTTTAAAAAAAGGAAAAGAAAAAGAAAGACATTTCATAGCTGATAAGGTAAACATTGACATTTTATAAACATGTAAAATCATACCACGTAGTTGTGAACATATGTACATGTTCCAATCTCCCGCTTAGAAACACACACATATGAACCCATCTACAATATGCTATTTATATATATATATATATATATATATATATATATATATATATATATATATATATATATATATATATATATATCATGCTACTCCGTTATACTCGTATACAAGCCTTCCAAAATTTAGAGGAATATAAGCATACAGATACATCTAAGCAAGAGGCCATATAAATCATTATATGCAAACCAATCGTAACGATATACATATGTTCTGTCTCATTCGAACTTATATGCATATCAATACATGTAGCATGAAAACCATAATAAATCATGTCATACATCATTATCATGTCATGAGTGCCTTTCATTCGTTTTCATTATTTCATATTGTAGGTGGGACTCTAACCCCCGATCTTACCCTTGATGCCGTGAACTCTAACCATGGCCCTTGGTTGCATGTTGCCAATGAGACTTTAACCCCCAGTCTTATTGCTAATGCCTGTTGGACTCTAACCTTTGGTCTTAAGTTTGGTGTTCATGAATTCATTCCAGGCTTATGCTTTCGTGGCATATATTCATTGTCTCCATGCTTTTCACACACTTATGGATCATTTAACATCATATGCTCTTCATAACATTTTCAAACATATCATGAAATCCTTAACTCATCATAAAGCTCATAAATCATATCTCAATTCTCAATTTTCATTAGACATACTTTAAAGCTCATAAACTATCATCAAATCATATCTCAACATAATTCAAATTATCGAAAGCATTCTTAAAACACAAATCATCCCAAAATATTATTGGCTGGAATTAAAACAACTACAGCATTTTGTAACATCATGAAACCATAAAACTTAGTATCTTTTCTCAGTGAGTTAAAAACCCACCTAAACTGCTTGAGTGAGAGCTTATGATGGAATCCTCAATGTACCGCTGCATTTCACATTGTAATAACACATTAAGGCTATCCCACAACATTTCTAACCTTAAAATTCACTTAGGTTCTTGATTTGACTTAAGAGCCATCACATTGGTATCCCATAGAGCTTCTAAGGTTACATTTGACAACCCAACAACTAAGAACATAAACCCATAGGAAACATCATAGGGTTAACACCAAAATTCCTAATTTACCATACTAAAACAAAATCTAGAGTTTGGGTCTTACTTTGGTTTCCAACCAAAAATGAAGTTTCGCCATAAAAAAAACTCAAACATGTTGCTTGGAAAGTGTTTAGAACTCCACTATACACAAAATACCTAAATAAATTTGAGGGAATAAACTCAAACTCTGAAGATCAACACATGATGAAAGAAAAGTAGGGTTTTCGGATTTACCTCAAACTAATCGGTGAAAACAACAATCTTGCACCAAGAATTGTGTTTCTGAAGTTGGATTTGGCTTTGGAGATCTCAATAAACCATGATCTAGAGTTTTAGTTGCAAACCCTAGGAGAGAGGAGAGAAAATCGTGTGGAAGGGGAAGAAAATGGGAGAAAATGAGCTGAAAAACGCGTTCAGCAAATTTATACCCCACCCCTTTTGGACAGGTTAGTAAGCCGTCCGAACGCCCTTGACGTGGAATGTCCCATGAACTCTTCAAGTGAAGTACTTTCTTTGTGATTTTTGTTTAGCATTTTTGCATCTAGCATCTTGCTTTTTTTACCTCCTTGTTGTTTGGTACTTTTCTTCTATCATTTCATTTGTTATAGGGAGAATTTTTCTAGGGGGAACTGCTGAGTCCCTTTGTCCTTTGTGACAAAAAGGGGGAGAGACTATGGGGTTGTTAGCATAAAATTTATCTATGTTTGGTGTATCTATTCATAAATGTTTTCGATTCTAACTTTGATATGGATTGGCATTATTTATTCCCCATGCGTTTAATGAATTTGTTTAGTGTTTCCAAAGAACAAGTATATTTTACATCAATGATAAACCTCAATCTAGTAGTGGTTTGCTAGACCTAGGTGGGTTTGTAATTTTATTTGAGTCTCTGATGTATGAGTTTTGCCACCGAATGACCAAATGGGAAGATTGTTAGGTCTTAGAAATTGACTTTAGTCGTGTGACAAAAGTAGTCTCATTGATTCTTTTCATAACACACAGGTTTGGTGCGGAAAAAGTTGTTTTTGAGGTTTCTGGTCTTTTCCGTCATGAAGCCGTCAGAAGGCTGTCATGACAAAGTGGTGTGGTAGGGATTTTAGACTTTCTACAGGGTTCCGTCATGAAGCCATCATGCATCTATCATGACAAAGTTTATCTGAGAAGACCTTGTGCTCACAATGAGGTTTCATCATGAACCTGTCATCTCCTGTCATGAAAACATTGATTTTGAAAAATGGCTCCAAAGATTTTCGTCATGAACCCATCATGAAGATGTCTACAATAATGCGTTGTCGATCTCTGAGAGATGGGTCATACTCCTTCCATCATGACGTCGAGGATATATTTCATCTACTTAAAACACAATTCCTTTACCATTTTTTTTTCCCTCTTCCTCTAGTCCTCAAGAGAGAAGAACGTCCATCTTTTGGTGAAGAAGTTTTGAGCCTTTCTCTAACCCTAGACACTCTCTAGAAATTGTTTCTCCTTCACCATTGATGTCCCCAAGTGATGTGCTTTGCTAAAGCTTGAACCTTTTCCACTTGTGAAGTTGTTATTCCAAACCACAACTACAAATAACCTTCATCCACTAAGAAGTCTACGGAATGAGTTTGTAAGGAGATTCACTACAAGAAGATTGGCGAGGTAGGAGACAAGCAGAGAGCTTGTTGATCTTACAGATTCTAGGACATTACAAAGGGTTGTAAGTATTTCTTGTTTCTGTAATCTGTATCTTCTCAAGTTAGTGATTTCTTAGGTTTGGCTGCCCTAAAGTGGTTTTTTCCTTTGATGTTTTCTTAGGGTTTTCCACTTCGTCAACAAAATCTTATGTTGTGAATGTGTGATTGATTTATGAGTGAGACGTTTACATGCTAACTATTGCACCGTATCATCTTAATGCTTATTTGATTTACTGTGCAACATTTTGGTGGTGCACTGTGTTGTGCATAATTCTTCAATAATCTCACATTGTGTTGATTATTGATGTTGAGGAGTTTTTTGGGGGAACCATTCCTTGGGTTTTTATCAGTTAATATTATGTTCTTGGGATTATTCTGTTATGCATGATGCACAAGATCCCAACAATTACATTCACCCCTTGCAAAAGAGGTTTGAGGTCACATAGGAGGCCTTTACGATCCACCCCTCACAGAAGAGTGGAGAGGTGGTACCCACTCCTTTTCACCCCTATTTTAGCACTCATGCTACAAAATACAATTCAATAGAATTCTAATTTTCTCAAGAATTTAGAAATGTTTTTGAGAGCCCACTATCTTGGTCACTTTAGTCATTGAGGAGTAGACTTGAAGGTTATACAATCCCATAGCTTAGCCGTGTTCTGGACAAAGTAAGAAGAGAAAAAAAAAAATCAGATAGCCCTAAATGCAAAGGAATGGCCAAATTATCTAGTATGTGCCTTTTTCTTGTGCAATTTTTTTTTTTTTTTTTATTATACATGATCTAGCCTTGTTATGTTCTTGGGATTATTCTGTTGTGCATGATGCACAAGATCCAAACAACTACACTCACCCCTTGTAGAGGGGGTTAGAGGTCTTAGAGGAGGCCTTTGTGATCCACCACTCACAGAAGGATGGAGGGGAGGTACCCACTCCTTTTATACCCTTATGTTAGGGGTGAAGGTTGTAGAGGCAGACTTCGCAATCCACTCCCTTGTGGAGTGGATGAAGAGAGGTATTTACCCAATTCCATAAGGAGTGAAACGATAAAAAAAATAGTCTAACCCACCATTCCAAATAAGAAAACCTTCTTGCTCCTCTTAGCAACCCTTATCTAAGAGTCTTCGTTTCACCGGTAAGTTTTTTTTTCTCTTTTGTTCAAGAATCAAATAACTTGCTCCTTACCCTAGTTTTAGTTAAACTCAAGAAATATTTCATTGTCTGTGTGGTGCAAGGGTGGTTAAAGGAGGCATCCGTGGCTCCCTCAAATTAGTTAACTGGTAAATCACTTGAGATGCTACCATCACTACTATATTATCATAATATATGCATCATAACATATATGTGATATGAGCTTACCTCTATTTTTTTCATGGATTATTTTTTGTTATTTTTTTTTTCTTTTTTCTTTATCTACTATCATCATTAATATAATACTAGAGTCTCTAATAACACATTAAATATTATAACTTGATTTTGTCTCTCAATTTACAACAATTACATTAGTAAACAAATAAGCTACCACTACGTGACTTCATACTGCGCCCTTAAAATCCCGTGAATACCATTAGCCTTCTCTCTTGGTACTTTCGTCAACTAATTTGTAAAACATGATTGTTTTACAGGTGGAAAACATGTAAGTCTATGACTTAGTAAGTACACGCCAACGAGTATAGCTGAGTCACATAATATATTAGTATGTTATAAATGAGTTTATATATAGTTGCTTTCAAGTGGGAGATTGGAACATGTATATATATTCACAGCTACGTATAGATAGTATGTTGTAGATAGGTTCATAGGTGTGTGCTTCCAAGCGGGAGATTGGAATATGTATATATATCCACAGCTACGTAGTATGATTTCACTTCTTATTAAAACGTCAATGTTTACTTTATCAGCTACGAAATGTTTTAAAATTAGGTATTATGCCAATGGTAACTGTTATTGTAAACGTATGGTAGAAAGAAAGAAATGTTGGCTCATTACGAAAACTTAATGAGTTTTATACTGCTGAGACCGTGGACTTATTAATCTGCATATGTTATCGTGGGGTTCCACATTCGCATAGATGTTGCTTTTGCTGTAGGTTTGTGTGTTGTGGGTCATAGATCGCTTGCTAGCTTAAAGGTTGTTCAAGGGATTCCTTCGAGTTGCTATTTAGTGAGGCATTGACTTAATCCAAGTCAATCTCTTGTTATGTTATAATGACTAGTACAATGTTATAGTATTTTGAGATGTAATGATATTGAGAAACAATGTTAAGTGCTCTAGTTATTTTTATTGTTGAGTTCATATGATCAATTTAAATACAAAAATAATTACAGGTATTTTCGATACGTTCATCATTTTAAGGATGTAGAAGTAGCGTCTCATAGATAATTGAGAAAAAATTTCCAATTCACTCTTGAATATAGGGTGGGATGTTACAATTACACCAATCGCAATAGCCCTCGACACCAAGGTAAATATCATTCATTTCGCAACAAGGCCATAGGTTCAAGTCTGTATAAACTGATACACACATGCCCTTGATACTTTACACTTTGTTCCCATGGTGGCAGTCCATACCATTATAATTAATTCCGGTTTCAAGAACATAATTAGTTCATGAATAAAACACAATGAATAATAATTGTAATTTAAATCAATCATTTCTCAAAATTCTAGGGCTCGTAACATATGTTTAAGGAAAAGTCATGTACATTAAAAATGCACAGTTTATAACGATGAAAATAGTCATGCTCAGCAAAAAGATTGTTTGGCGTTCTCACGGGCAATAACTTACCTTGCGCGCAAAATCCAAGTTTGGAGTCTCCAAGAAGTATAACTTCTTAATCTACATTTTTACTCTACTATTATTAGGCACTTTCCTAAGTCAAAATATCCTAATTATCAATTTTAAACCCCAATTGTCACTTCATGACCTACACCGTTTGATCACTACCCAGAGACCGTTATATTAGTTCACGTGCATCAATTAAATAGTGAATGGTATCGTTCTATTGGTGACTACACAAACTATTTTGGGGCTTTTCTCCAACCAAGCTCCAAATGTTTTACCATCTACTCGTCTCTTATGAGTCCTAAGCTCCTCAAGTCATCTACTTTATGAGCCTCGAGTATGTTCGGGTTTTAAAAATCCTAACTTTGCCACAAAACCCTTAAAGTTGTTAACTTTCCTACCCATTTCCACTTTTAAACAATGATCTACAAAAGGGTTGAGTGTGCATGATATTAAACTTATTCGGTCCAAAAAATAAGTTACCTTGGCCTAAAATTTCGTGTGGCTAAAAAATTCACAAGGTTTTCTTAATAAAAGGCTCATTTTCTAGCTTGATCTACACTTCTAATATGTCATATACCTTATTAATGAAAAGTAACTTAAACAATATGGATAATTGCACCACTGGTTCCTGCGGTATGCCATAATTAGGAATCACTCCCTATAATTTAAAAAGTTCATGGAAGGTCCTTGTGATAAACTATAATTACAAATCGATCACTATAATTACAAATCGATTACTGAAGTCAAATTCTATTAAAAAAATTTGACAGATTCTGTTAAATGCCACGTCAGTGCCACATCAAACCAATAAGATAGCGACACGTGTCCATCTAAATAAAAATATATAAATTTATTAAAAAATAAATAAATAAACTTTTTTTTTTAAAAAAACAAAAAAAACAAAAAAGGGAAGGAGTGGCTGGGCCACCCCTAGCCACCCCTTCCTTTTTTGTTTTGTTTTTTTGTTTTTAATTTTTTTTTAAAACAATAAGTTTATTTATTTATTTTTTAATAAATTTATATTTTTTTTATTCAGATAAACACGTGTCGCCATCTTATTGGTTTGATGCGGTGCTGATGTGGCATTTAACATAATTTGTCAAAAAAATTTAACGAAATTTGACTCTAGGGATCGATTTGTAATTATAATTTACCACAAGGACTTCCTATGAACTTTTTAAATTATAGAGAGTGATTCGTAATTATGACATACCCCAGAGACCAATAGTACTATTATCCCTAAATAATATGAAACAGAGGTTAAGGTTTCTAATACTACCTTTGGTGGTGTTGATTTTCCTTCCTTAGCCTCAAAGCACACAAAAATGGCACATTTCCTCCTCCCTCCTCTCTCTCTCTCTCTCTCTCTCTTGGCTACTGGATGGACGAAGGGAATGAGGTTTCTAGAGCTTTTATCGTGTGAAGTCCCCATGTTTTTCCGAGTTCTGGACGTATTATTTTCACATGTAGCCTATTACCATTCGATTGGTGTACGTACTGATATATCGCTTGATTTAGACAAGGTTACTAATGTGGATCGTTAGATTGGTGAGCAATGGTTCTCGCCATTTGATGTGGCATCGTTCGACCGCTTTGCGCGTTGATCAAAAAGGGCACTTGAATTTTAATATTGTAAGTAGGGGCGGAACTAGGCTTTTTTGCATAAGGGTTTGAACCTACCTAAATAAATAAAGGACTATATATATATATATATATATATATTTAGTCCTTCTATATGTGTACGTGCACTTATGTAAAGCATATGATTCTTATATGAATTTTTAAAAATACCGGTAGAAATCACTTATTTTATAGATAAATATCAATTTAATAATAAAAAAAAAAATTTAAAAAAGTTACAATCTAATTCTGAGGAATTTTATCTATCTAAAATCAAGGTGTTGCATTTTAGTAAGTAATTAGGCCGAAAAAGGCACGCTTAGTTTTCACACTGCCAACCTCTTAACTTCCTCTCACATTAATTAATTTTAGTACTACCAGAAAAGCTTTTGGGTATCAAATCGGATCAAATTCAGCCCCTATCAGGTTTATGGCGTTTGTTGTATATGGGTATGCTTGGCCACATTGTTTAATATGTCCAACTATTGGACCCATAAAAGAAAAGGCATGAGATAGAATTAAGGATTTTCAAATTATCTAAGGTTGCCAAGGACCCCAAGATAAGGTTGGTCCACCCCTGACTATAAGTATTGTTATAAATCTTTGCCTATTTCAAGGTTCCTATATATTGTCTATTTCCCATTTTATATTACTCTCTTTAATTAAGAAATTTCTTTACTTACAAATATTATTTCTATGAATTTAATAGTTTTCTTTAATTACTATTTTTATTATTTATACATGTTATGAGATTTTCTTTCATAAATTACCACGTATATGTTCAGGGTATAATACACTCCGCGACCTCCACCCATTCTATGAGGGGTTGAAATGATAAAATAATAATAATACTTTAACCGACCAATCCAAATAACAAAACCTTCTTACTCCTCTTAGAGCATTAACAATGGTTTAATAATTAACTAAAACCTACTTTTTTTAACATCCAACTGCTTATCTAAATTTTTTTCTTTATTTTTTTCATTCATTTTGGTTAAAACCCCAACTCTACCAAAAACATCAAATATAATGGAACACTCACTTGCTGCCAACATAACCACCGCATTGCACTGCATCCAACGAGAGAAATAGAAAGATAAATAATAATAATAATAATAATAATAATAATAAGAAGAAATATGCATTGAGATATAATACACTTTAGAAGAAATGCATTTTGCATTTGCCTTACATAAGTGAATGGAGGTATATTTATTATGAATTTTGATTAGTTATTTTACGAACAAATATAAAATACAAAAAGTCATTGGAAATGCTTTTAGCAACCGTTCCGTGAGGTTCTTCTTTTCACCAATAAGTTTTCTCACTTTTCCTCATCAATTAATTGTATATTTATAAAATTAAAAATAAATAAATAAATAAATTGTATAACTTGCTTCTTACTTATTTTTAGTTAAACTCAAAGAAAATCTTTTGTTGTCTGTTGGTTGCGGGGGTGGTTCGCGGAAGCCCCCCTACGCAACCTCCACACACAATGATCTTCTTATTATTCTCCTTTTTCTTTTTCCTTTTTTCTTTTTCTTTCTTTTTTTTTTTTTTTTTTTTTTTGTATTCTTCTTTTATGGATAATGATAACTTTTTAATAGATCTATGTGGTCGGTTGACCACGAGATAGTGAGTTGGCATCTATGACATAACTTAATTTGCATACACGTGATTGGATTTTTGTTAAAAAAAAATAATTGGAAAAAAAAAAACCTATATGAAATTGAAATCTTGTGAAACCTCTGAATTAAATTTAAAATTTTCCAAAATATAAACATAATACATTCCATCAAAATTTCTTGACTCATTCTTTACTTTTTACTCAAAACAATATCAACACCAACTATACTAAGAATAATAGCAAATGTTATGCTAATTAACGAATTAACCAAGCAAATAAAAACCAGTAATAACCAATCAAATTGTATAAGAGCATAAACTCCGCGTTTATGTAAAAATAGACCTTATGTAGATAGACAATAGTAAAAATAAATAAATAAGGCTTAGGTGTTGTAAAAAAACTATAACATAACTATAGCATATATGTTATAGTTTTTTCAATGGTTTAAATTTAATTTAATTTTCTTTTTCTTTCTCAAAATTAAATATAAATCGTTAAAAAAATTTATAACAATTTACAGCACCAAAACCAAATTCCAAAAAAAAAAAGTTGATGCGGGATAAGGCAAGAATATTTGGTCTTTATTATTTAGGGTTATTAATTATTTAGGTTTTTAGTATTTAATTTATGTTTTAAGAATCGGTGTTATTTTGTAATTTAATAATGGGTTTGGCCCAAAGTTAATCAAACTAGAATTAGGTTTTTGTCTGAGTCTATTTAAGTGTTCTTTTGTACTCCTATGGGTACATATTATGTTGAATGAAAAAACAGATGTTTTGTTTGAAATCTGACTTCTCTTCTCTTGTACTAGCCTGGTGTGATTTTACTAAAGCCAATGAAACTCTGGTTTAACATATTCCTTTTGTTATTTTGGAAAAATTTTGAATTAACTCAAGATTTATCTTTATTTTCTGTTGTTCTTATTTATTTTGTGGAAAATTCATTATGCCATGCTTTGGAAGTCCCCATAAATTACTAGCTTTCAAATGAGATTTGATCCAAAAAGGCAACGTACGTGTTGGTAGGGGTGTACATGCGAGTGAATGTTAATCACTTGCATCCGTTATCCACAACTATATACTATCAGTGCATGTGGATTATGATAGCAAAATTCATTATTCGCATATACGGATGTGGATAGCGGTTTGAATGTATGTGTGTATAGTTATTAATCGCATCCATAAACCTTTTACATAAATATATAATATATAATATTATATATATTATATTATGTTTAATACCAAAATGACGTCGTTTTGAATTAAGTATAAGTTATGCTTATATTTGTTTAATTGGTTGTGTTGCTTCTCGTATAACACTTGAGCAAAAATAAAAAAGTAATGTGAAATCAATATATTTTCAAAAGTTTGGAGCTTAAAAAAATAATAAAACAAGCCCAAAATACTAAATATTGGACTAAATTATTTTCAAAACCGTTTAAAATATGTCTTAATAAAGACCTAAAAAAGGCTCAAAATACTAAAATAGGTCCAACAAGCCCATTACCTAATATGTGGATAGCGGATACTAATCGAATAATCGTGCAGATGCGGTTAGTAAAAATATGATGCGGATGCGTATATTGTAAATAACCGCATCTTCATGTACACCTTTACATGCTGTTTAGTTTAGAAAATTACTTGAATTGTAGGGTTTTTTTTTTTTTTTTTTTTAAAAAAAAAAAAAAAAAAAAAAAAAAAAAAAAAAAAAAAAAAAAGCGCACTTGAAGGGTGGTTGTCAATTGTCATGCGTATCAAACACGGGTTAAGTTATTTGAGAAACTTTTTTAAGGTGTGGACTAAGTTATTAAGGTAAACAGTCGGTATAAAAGGGAGGCAACCTATTAGCAACAAAGCACATGGCCTCATTCATCCAAAAAGAGAAAAAAAGAAAAACGTTGCACATGGCCACTTTTCACAAGCTTAAAGTATTCTATATTAACTTATTACCAAAATCATAATAGTAGGCCAAATGGATTACACTCGTCAACCGATTCAACCATACAATCCTCACTTGAAGCCATTGAGACAACAACTATTAAAAAAAAAAATTAAAAAATTTGCTAATGAATACAATTCAAAAAGAATTTCATGAAAATATCAACAGAAACAAATATTAGTGATATACCAAATATTGTTTATTATTTAATTTTCTTTTTTCCTAATGAATATTGTTATGGTGGTACAAGAAAAGTTACACTATGTAATATTGTTATGCGTGTGAAGACCATACGCCACCACTAGAAGACCTCTCTCCAGCTTGAATCGCAAGAGACGGTCGAGAACCGCAGATAACTGGGCTGGGGGAAGGGCGGAGGGGAAAGCGTGACCCTCACGCACCGAAAAGAGAGACAAACTCTCTAGCACATGCACACCACGCTTTGATAGGTGAATGTCGGATGAGGACATAGTGGGCATCAATGGAAGCGAAAGGTGCCGACGAACCAACTAGAGAGGCCCGTGTCGTGTAAAAGTTAATGGAGTTGCATAAATCTAGATCCAAAGGTTTCGACCCAACAACATAATAAAAAAAAAATAATAAAAAAAAAATGCAGAAAACACAATAAAGGGAGGGGATGGCCGATGAAATCAAACTTGGTAGTCTTATACATTCTTAGTTTACATTTTTAACTAGTCAAATTAAAAGTTTATGTATTTAATGGTGTACATGATTTTACATTATTAGATGCATCTATTTCTTTTTCACAAAAAAAGGAAAATGAACATAAAATATATATATTAAAAAAAAAAAAAAAAAGAAGGAAAATAACCAGGTGCTATTTGCTGATAAACGGGAAAAAAAAAAATCAAATAATATAAACAATTTATATATTAACAAATGAAAGAAAAACCATAGTTTATTTTTCTTTCTTGGCAGTTTTTGTTTAATTTTTAAATAATTTTGTCTAAAACAACCTTACGCACTAAAAGAGAGAAACATGAAAATATTTTGATAATAATAAATATTTAAGTAATAATAAAAATTATATTTTTATTTCATAATTATTTTACAATACTAACGTGATAGATTCAAACTTTTATATATTTTTTTTTTAAAAAAAAAAAACTGATTCAAAAGTTGATTAAGACTGCCGTTTCATTGTAAAATAGAAGTATTATTTATAACATTATTCAAAATAATCCCAACAAGATGCCTACTTGCTTAATAATAAATAAATCAAACATTGAAATCTCATATTCTTAACAATTCTAAATTTTTTTCCCTAGGATTTTTATTTTTTATATAAATGTATTCGTAAGAATTTAAATTCCCATGCATCGCATTATGTGGATGCTAAAGATTCCACAAACTAATCACCTTGTAGGAAAACCCATTAAAAAAAAAAAAAAAAAAAGGCCCTTGTAAGAATTTTGCTAACCACTCAAGCGTGCTATCCAAAAGGCAACATGCCAGTATATTTACTGGCTATGTTACCTGTAAAGGTTCCTCACATTTTAAAAGGAAAAGGCTTATCCATACCCGAGAGCCTTCAATTTTATTTCTTCTTTTACCGACTTTTGCCAGATTCCTCATTTCATGATTTGTTTAAGTTTTAAAAAAGGAATAAGAAAAAATGCGAAAGCAACAGTGAAAAAGTAATCAGAATCAGTCTCGATTTAACCCTTTTTTTAGAGAGAGGTCATTATAATTTCCAGAAGGCAAACAAAAAGCCTAAACAGCCGCTGAACAATTTACATTCAATTACAGTCACATTAAACCCACCTCCACATTACAACCTTACAACACACCCACCACATAATAAAAAAAGAAAAAAAAAGAGAGAAATTAAATAAAGAGACAAAAAAGTGGATAAAGATAAAGATAAAGCTAGAAGAACATCAATTAGCAGAGAACTAAAATACACCTACCTAAAAGAAAAAAACAATTAAAAAAGAAAAAAAAAAAAAAAAGCCTAACTCTCTCTCTCTCTCTCTCTTCCGCTCTCTGGGAGCAGCTCAGCACCCAACCGGGGCGACTGCCGGCTTCACCTTGGGCGGCCTTCCCCTCCCTCTGGGCGCGCCACCAGCCGGAGCCGCAGACGGGGCCGAAGCCGTAGCGGTCTTGGCCTTCTTGGGTGGACGGCCACGAGGCCTGCCAGTCCCAGAGGAGGGGCTCTTGGCCTTGGGAAGCGGCGGCGGCGCGAAGGGGTCTCTGGGCTTGGGCGGACGGCCGCGGGGCCTTGGCGGCGACATCGCGGCGCCCGGCGGCAGCTGTGCCTTGGGCTTGGGCGGACGGCCGCGCCCACGCTTCGGCGGCGCGTTGGGGTCGGGCTTCATGTAGTTGTTCTTAAGCAGGACGAGCTGGCCGCTCTGCTTCAGCTTGTTGAGGTGGTGCGAGAGCAGCGTGGAGTGAGCCGCCGGAAGATCCGTGTAAGTCGACTCGATGTACCTGGCGATGGCCGACTTGTTCGAGCCATTCTTATCGTTCAGCGCTTCAATCGCCGCGATAATCATCTGGAAAATACACAAGAACTCAAAACCATTAGACCCAGCTGAAATTTCAAAAAAAAAAAAAGACAAAAGAAAAAAACACCCCAGAAGCGTTTGGATGGTGAGAAAAGAAAGTTGAAGAAAATGGAAGAGAAACTGCAGGTACCTCAGGGTACTGAGGGAGAGGGAGAGCTGCGGGGGAAGGCTGAGGCGGAGGGGGGTTACTGGTTTCTTCAGTGGCCATGGCGGAGCTTGTAGAAGCGAAAGACAGTGCGAGAGAGAGAGAAAGAGAGTGTGTGTGCGACAGAGAGAGGGAGGAGGGGACTGTAGGTTTGGTGGGAAGACGAACGCAAGTTGAGTGGGTAAAGAGGGGTTGGATTTAAAAGGGCGTTTCTTGAGGATCCGATCGAGGGGAAAGGGAAGAGGATGAGAGCCTAGTGAATGCGATCGGACGGCTAGGGATTGTGAGTTTGGCTGGGAATCGGACGGATGTGGTTTCTCTGGGGGGCATCACGCGGATTGATGACATGGATGGGGACTCTCTCGGGGTTTTGAAATTTGTGAGAGGCCAAGTTACCAGAATGTCCCTCATTTTGAATCTTTCCCTTGCAGAGAGCGTTTCGAATAATTTGGGTAGATATTCCATGTGCCTTAGCTTGGAATAGTCTACTACGTTTCAGAATCCGATTGGGCAAAAGCTAGAAAGTCAGAAGAGCGGGAAAGATTTTTGGATTTCCACGTATTGGACCTTGACACGATATCCGTTTCACGGGTGCATAACCTTGTCTGATTATTTTGATTCAATGACCCAGATCCAACATCCGAGTGCGGAAAGTGGGGCCCGCTGGTGGACCGGGTTTGTGGTCCACCATCCAGGAGACAGAGGTGCGGTTGTGTGTGTAGGATGTGTACGTGTTACCTTGCAACACAGCGTTAAAGCGTAAAGGATCGAATGGTTGGTGATTGTTTGGTTGACTTGTGTCAGAGACGTGTACACCCAGGGGTACTCCATCACAGCCTTCCGCTCGAAATTCGAGGTGCTATGGACCGTACGACCATTTAAATCGAAACGATGTTTTATGGATAGATACCCCCTTGCCACTTTTCGACTACGTGGGTCCCTTGCCTTCTTCTGTTAATTTGCTTCTCTGCAATTGTAATTGCAATTATGAATGTTTTAACAGTCAATTTGCTTTCATATCTGCCGTACCATGTTAACAGATCATCACCATCAACTACAAAAATCGATTTTGTGAAAATTTATTTACCTTTTTTTTTTTTTTCCTAGTTTAAAAGGATAACGTTTTTCTTGAAAATAGGCCTTGTATGGTAAAATTATTGTGCCGAATAAAATAGTGGACCGTTAATTTTGAAATTAATAAAAAATAATAAATGTGATATAAAGTAAAAATGATTTGTATGGAAAAGTGAAAAAAAATTGTGTTGTAGTGAAATTTTTTTATTTGAATAGGAATAAAAAATTATTGATGTAATATAAAAACTAAAAAAGTTAGAATATTTTCATGTTGATTGTTATTGAAAAATGTAAAAATAAAGTAAGAAATTTTTGTGTTGTTTGCCAAATAAGGCCTAAAACTTTTTTAAAAAATTAAAATAAAATTCTTATAGAGCCATAATAAATATCTTTTAAAGCATGTGTAACATTAGTCTTTTTGGTAAAGGTTTTTGAGGTATGAGTTTTTTTTTAGAATAATAAAAAGTGATTAATGTGATATAAAGTATAAATAAATTTTAAATTTTTTATAAGAAAAAGTGCAAAAAAAAAATGTTATTAAAAAATAATTGATGTGATATAAAAAGTGAAAGAAATAAAAAATAAAAAATAAACCGGTGTTAAAAAATGATTAATGTGATATAAAAAGTAGAATATTTTGAAATTGATTTTTTTATGAAAGAAATGAAAGTACTTGACAAACAAGCCAAATCTCGTTGCCTTCTATTGACGTGTAAGTTAATTTTATTTTATTTTATTTTTTTTTAAGTTTGTCTACTAATATAGAATTATTCAATTTAATTTATATCATTGTTCTATTGTCTTAATTAGTATAATTTTGTATAAAGATTATTCTGATAAAGCTTTGTATCTAGGCAAACTGTTGTGTTAACCTTTTTATTGAAATTATGGGCAAGTATCTTTTCTATTTCACACCATTTCATGATCAATGTTTTATATTATTGTATCTAATAGTGTAAATGATATTACATCATTTAAATTTTTTAAATGACGTACCAATATATTTATCATGTGGCATCATCTACACTATTAGATACAACAATATAAAATTATAACAATAAAATGACTCCTCAATTTTCACTCGAAATTGAGAAGATCATATTCTTGAAATTACTAGCAACAAATGGACAATTGCCTCCAACATTTCCCTTTGCAAAATTGCAATCAAAATCTGATAGATAGAAAATACATTTGTTTTATATTGGCATCTATGATTAACCTATTTCTTCAATCCAAAATAGATTTGAACAATTTACAATATATAGAGATGTATTTAATTTTTTATTTAATTCTAAAAAAATTAATATTTTTAAATGATGATGATTTAATATCTCACTTGGTACACATTAAAACAACGTAATGAAACGTGTTGAGAAAAACTTCAAAATACCATTTCGACTTTTCCAATACGTTAACCAACCTTTCTACATATAAAATCAATTGTTACTTCAATTTTTAAGAACTCACAAGTCATGCTAAAAAATCGAAATAAAACAGTTGCTAGTGAAATTCAGAAAATTTCAAATTCATTGACGAACGAAGACGGATCATAACTCTTTCGATATTCATCGACACGTGAATCCATTTTAACGAATTGTGTCAACCACTATTTTCGCATGCAGAAAACAATCCCAAAAGGACTTGTCTAGAATATCCTAACAATTCGTATTTACAGCAGCCCTTGCTATAAAAAATACAGCAACACCGTTTCGTATGGTAAATAACAATTAAAATACCAAACGTACTCCTATTGACTTGAAACATTCTAGATCAAATCCTTACATGTTAAAAAACATGTTATAGGACGAAGAACGATCAATCACAATCCTTGGAGCTGTTGGATTAAAAGTCTAACACAAGCAATATAGCATAAAGCCGAAAATCATGAAGAACAAGTGTAAAAATCTAAATCAGGTTTTCTTGAAGTTGGCTTTGATACCAATTGTTGAGGATCATGCATATACAAAGTACGCAGCGAAAACCGATCGTAGGAAAAAAATTTGCTTCAAGATAACAAGGCTAGATAAACAAATACACAAGTTCGTGTTACTTGCAATCGAATTCGGCCTCTCCTAGGCATGTATGGCTATATAACTTTGGCCGAGATTTTTCTTGCATGTTGAATGATCAAGAACACGTTCTTGATTAAACCTTTAGATCTTCTCTTTGATGAATGATTATGACTATGAGTGTGGACTCACAAACTATTGTCAAATCAATAGAATAGGTAGAACCATAAACTTGAGAAAACCAAATATTCTCTTTTGAATATTTCTCACAACTCTCTTGCATGTTCTTGAGTCTTTGACAAAAATATTTATGAAACTTGAGTCTCGCAATTTTTCAACTTATGATTCGATGAATGATTTATGCTTCACTATGGTCCTCTATTTATAGACTTGGATTTACAATCATACTTGGGATATGAGATAAATTGGAGTAGAGCGAAGTCATAATAGAACTAGGACTGAAAAGGTCATAGTAGAACTAGGATTGGAGCCACAATAGAACAAGGACCAGAGTCATAGAAGAATTAGGATTGCTAGTCCTAATCCTAGGGTGCACGACCAATGGGAGGAAATTACTCATCTTGCCATTGCACCACACGGCCATGGAGAGAATAATCCTCTCCCATGCGCCTAGGGCTAGGGTTTTAACCCTAGCCCACTACTTCTCACTCCTAAGCATAGGCTTGGGTTTTATCCCTTAGGCCCAATGTTCTTTTAACTCCACTTAAGTCTTTTGAAATAAATTTTAAGAGCTCAAAGTTTTTTAATTGCTTAAGCCCTTAGAAAATAAATTCCCAAACCCAATCATCTCTAAGTAATAAGCCACTTATGAATTAAATTCCTTTGGCTTATGTTTTATCAAATAAAACAATCCAAATAAATAAATGCATAACCGAGGCCAAATCAAATAGTCAATTTACATCAACTCAAAGCGAGACTGAAAGAGAAAAATGCAATTAGCTTCAGTAGGCCTGTGACAATTTTCTCAGGACATTATTAATCACAATTGATTCAACTAAACAAATGTGACCGCACTCTAATATCTATTTGCAATTTAATGAATTAATCCATGTGACGTACTTATATATTACATACTATCCCTCCATGAAATCATTCTTTAGTTAAACAAAAGTCAATACAATGTATTACTTATATATTACTTGTCTTTTTCCTTAGAAACCTGAAAATGCTTGAAACGCAAAATATTATATTACAAAGAAGCTAAGGGGTTAATAAATGCGAATTAAGAGGCTTGAATTTGCAACATTCAACCCTTATCACATAGCTTGTAAACGTTGCTTTGAAACTTCAACCAACTTCATTGCATTGAGAATATCTTGATCTTTTCTTTGTAATGGTTGAGATAACTCATTTCTAATCCCCAGAAAACACTATTCATCAAATGTAAATACAAAGCAAATTCAAAAGTCTGGAGTGACTGAATTAGTATATTTGCTTCTACTCTTTGTTCAGAATATACACCATATTCCACAATATCTTCTGAAAAATAAAGACTAATAATTTAACGTATGTGTGTGATCAATTGTGCAACAAAATATTTAACTGCGGAATTTAAAAGAAACAAATATTTTGTTGATGAAGTGAAAACTCTTATCAAAAGAAAAACCACTCCGGGGCAGCCAAACCCAAGAAATCCACAATCTAGAAGACAAAGCTAGTTACAAAGCACTCGTACTCACATCCCTTTGATGCAGTAGTCAAACCTTTAACTCTGACACGTACCTATACGTGAACGCTTCCCAACCAGACCTCCTGTCTGAAAGGGTCTTCAATTGACTCCTTTAACTTAGAGCTCCTCCCTAAGCTAGACCTTAATGGGTTGATCAAATCACACAAATAAAACTCCAAGAAAGCTAGCTGATCTCACAATTTCTACCAAAACACCTTCTTTTAGCACAATGGAATTCAATACCGAATTTATAAAGAATACATGCCTAGAGACCTCTATATATAGGCTTTAGAAGACGTAATACAAGTATGATTCAAAGTTCTCTGGGCCGCGTCTGGACCTAGACATTGGGCGTCCGGATGGCAAGCAGCAACCAACTTCTTTTCACGCGTTTCTTCATCAATCTTCAATCATTGAGTCCAGACAGCTTCGCCTTAGTGTCTGGACGGTTGCATGCTATCTTCACTGTTCGCAGCCTTCAGTTTACTATTCAGACACCTGTACGAACAGGTGCTCTAGGGAGTTGGTGTCGTTGGGCCGTCTGGACATCTGTGCGAACATGAGTTCCCTGCGGTTGGTGTTTGCTGAGGTATTCGGACACTTTTTCAAACATTGATTGGGCATCGAATGCTTCCTCTAGGCCGTCCGAATGGTAGCAAAGGAATCGCGTTTGCTGAGCTGTAACACGCACAGGATCTTCTGACAACTTGGAAAATTGCCTTTCTTGATATTTGTGACACTAAAACTTGTCATATTAAGGCTTTCCATTTTGGGGAAATAATCTCTGAATATTCTGAAGACTTTAAAGAAATACGACATCCCTATTATAGCAGCATACCAATATGGTAGTGATTTTGTCAACATAATGTAGCCAATAAACTAGCATCTTCAACTGCATCGATGATAGAAGAAAAATGAGAATAAGACTAACAAATGCACCTTAATAAGAACTCCAACGCGTATCTCCGGGTCTCTTTAGATTAATTTCTTGATTCAAGCCAAGACTAGTAGAAATTTCATTATTTCGTAGTGCTTCCACAACTTCAGCAGTTTGTTTTTCACGAAGTGTGTCATGACGTTTGCATGATTCTCCAATAACATTAAAAACACTATTAACCAAGCTAAAAAAAAGGTTACAATTTGGATGTGATTTTTAGCAACAGCAACTAAAGTCAGTGGAAGCTGATGTGCAAAACAATGAACATAATAGGCAGACGAGTTATAGTTCAAAATAAGTGTTTTAAGTCCGTTCAATTCGCCTCTAATATTGCTAGCTCCATCGTATCCTTGTCCTCGTAATCTGCTAATACTTAAATGATGCTTGCTAATTACTGACTCAATTGTTATCTTCAATTCTACAATTGTGGTATTGCTAACATGTGTAATGCCTAAAAAAGGTTCAATCACATGGCCCTGTTTATCTACATAATGCAAAATGATTGCCAATTGTTCTTTAACAGATATATCACAGGATTCATCAACTAGGATAGCAAATGACGAGTCTCCAAGATCTTTAATAATAGCATCTAGAGTTTCACTTGCTATAGCATTTGCTATTTCTTTTTGAATGTCTGATGCGGTCATTCAATGATTTTTATAAGCATTTTCTAAGACTACCTTGTCAATTTCTTCATTATGTTTCACAAAAAACCGTAACAATTCACGGAAGTTTCCCTAATTAATTAATTACTTGAGTCTTTAGATTCAGCATGCCCATGCTAACCCCTATTGCTGTAAAAAGCGAATACAATCAACGGATGCATTCAAACAAGTTATATATTCCCTTTTTTGCTGATCTAATTGCTTACAAAAAAAAATGTTAGAATGCTTTGTTTCTAGTTTAACAAACCTTCAAATCTTCGTCGAGCTTGATTATGTGTACTATTGTAAGCCCCAACGTGATTTTGTAACTTCTCTTTCTTTGGCCAATTTCTAAACCTTTCAGTAACAAATGAGTCTCCTCCTGCTTGATTTCTAGTGTCTGTTCTGAAGAGATAACAATATAAGCAATACCCAGCATCTTGTAAAATGTTGTATTCCAACCAATCATCATATTCTTTGAACCATGCTAGATTAAAATGACGCCATTTTTTTTTTCCAAATTTTGTTTTTGGAAAATCTTGGTTGACTGGTTGGAAAGGTTCTTTTCGTAAATATACTATTCATATTTGGTCTCTATCATTAGTATGGTAATCATATTTTTCTTTTCCTCAAGCAAGAATCTAATGGCAGATTCACTAAATCTATCTCGACACGATCTCGTTTAGAATATGATTGGAGCTCAATAAAATCATTGTTGTTTTCCATAATCTCATATAACTACAATTATAAATTTCATACAATTAAAATATATAACAAAAACCATATATATTCATAAACAATTAATTTAAAAGGGGCAATCAAAATATAAAATAAAGAAATATTTTTATTGATGTGCAAGAATTTGATTATATACCTGAAACTTTTCAAGAAAGAGAAATTGTTAAGAAAAAAGTTGACTTTTTGTTCAATTATACCCTTTCTTTTCACTGTATTTGAATTGTTGATTACCTTGAAGAAGAAAAATTTGACAACACAAGGAGAAAGGGATTCCACAAACTGATCACTCTTCAATTTTCAAAGGAATCAAACTATAGCAAATCGCAAGTTACTCACGCTGCATGCCTCAGTGGCCTCAATGTATTTATATTTAATATTTAGCTTAAATATGTGTAACGTCCAAGATATTAAATAAGAGTTAAAAACATAATCAAGACTAATTTAGTTAGAAAGTATGTAAAGAATGAGAAAGACTTATCCAGACAGGTTTGACAGAAAGTTGAGTTTTCTAATGTGTGTCCGGATAGCTCACTAATCCGTCCACATATGCAAGGGTATAAAAGCTGGAACCCACGTTTTCAACCTATTTTCTTCCCTTTTCTCCTCCTTCCACACAATTTTCTCTCCTCTCTCTCCTAGGGTTTGCACCCAAATCCTAGATATTGATTTGTAGAGACATTCAAAGCCAAATCTGACTCCAACAATGCGATTCTTACTGCAAGATTGTTGTTTTCACTGATTGGTTCAAGGTAAATCCACAAACCCTAACTTTTCTTGTATTTTGGTTGATTTTAGGGGTTTTTTTTCCCTCAAATTCCTTAGGTTATTTGGTGTTTTGTGGAGTTCTAAACAACTTCCAAGCATCGGGTTTCATCGTTGGTTGGAAATCAAAGTAAGACCAAATCCTAGATTTTGTCTAAGTGTTGTAAATTAGGAATTTTGGTATTAACTCTAGCATTTCCTTATGGGTTAGTGTTTTTAGTTGTTGGGTTGTCTAATGGAACCCTAGAAACTCTATAGGTTGCCATGGCGTTTGACTCTTGAGACAAATCAAGACCTTAATTGGGGTTTTTATTATGAACCTTAGAATCCTTTATTGGAAATGTTAGTTGAGGGTTTTCACATTAACTCTAGTTGTTTGTCCATATGTTGGGCCTAGTAATGGGTAGAATTGAAAACCCTACTTTTACCTATGGGTTTTACTATGGGTTGTTATAGGAAACAGTAATACTCATGGTGTTTGAGTATTATGGTTTTGTCTATGATTAGGTGTTTGCGTCCGGATGCCTAACGAGTTACTGTTGTTTTAATGTAGTCAATGTTCAAGTTGGGGTTCCATTGCAACAAAGCAAGGATAGGTGAGTATCTAACTTACTGAGAAAATATGCTAAGTTTTGGGGTTTTATGATATTACAAAATGTTATATTTGCTTTAATAATAGCCAATAATATTTGTGATGATATACGTTTGACAATGCTTTCAATACTTTGAATTATGTTAAGATATGATTTGATAATGGTTTATGAGCTTTAAAGAATGTTTATGTAAATGAGAATTGAGGTATGGTTTTATAATACGTTTGAAAATGACATGAAAAGTATAAGATGTTAATTGATGAATAAGTGTGTGAAAGTATGAACGAAATCATGAACATTGAACGTAAGATCATGGGTTCAAGTCCCATCTGAAGAGCCAGTGTAAGACCATGGGTTCAAGTCCCACCGGCATCCGAAACAAGACCTTGGGTTCAAGTTCCATAGGCATTAAGAGTGAAGACCATGGGTTCAAGTCCCACAAACACTATGAAACGATGAAAACAAATGAAAGGCAAGCATGACATGATGATGTGTGACATGTTTTATGATGGATTTCATGCTAGATGTATCAGTATGTATATGAGTTTGAATGAAATAGAACATATGTATTCTGTTACAATTAGATTGCATATAATGATTTATATGGTATTTCATGCTACACGTATCAATATGCCTATGAGTTTGAATTAGAACATATGAATATTATTACGACTGGATTGCATTTGATGCTTTCATGAGTATCCATACTTAGATGTGTCCGTATGCTTGTATTCCCCAAAATTTGTAGAGTGCTTGTATGTGGAGATAAATGGTTTCATGCTTAGATGTGCTTGTATACTTGTATTTCCCGAAGGTTTTGAAAGCTTGTATACGAGTATAGCTGAATCACATTATATATATATATATATATATATATATATATATATATATATATATATATATATATATATATATATATATATATATATATATATGTTGTAGATGGGTTTATATGTATACGCTTCCAAGCGGGAGATTGAAACATGTATATATACTCACATAGGGATGTAAATAAACCAATTCGTTCGACAACCCGCTCGATATCCGCTCGGTTTAGCCTGATCCGAACTCGAGCTCAATACTGTAGAAACTCGATGGTTACTGTAGAAGCCCGTTCGATTAGTAAGTGATACATACCCGACTCGCTCGACAAAACTCGATAGGGGCTCGCAAGTTCAACTCGTTTAAAGCTCAACCAGATCACTAGCTCAGCTAGTTAGTCCAACTCGTTAGCTCGTTCATATCTTACATATATATTAGTAAAAATAGTAAATATAGTATAATATATATAGTATTACATATTAATTATAATGCTTTGATAACAATATTTAGTATGTTGAATTAACATATTAAGTTATTAATAGTTAGTATATAACAATATTAAATAGTTAGCATATAAGTATATATAATATATAAACACATATATCACATCACACATGGTTAACAATAGTTATATATTATACTTATATTATAGTTACTTAGTTTTATAGAATATATTAGACTTACTATTTGTTCACATTATACATATACCATAGTTTATACTCTTTAGTTATATATAATAACATATTGTTAATTTGTTACTTATAAACTATAGTTATGTACTATATTTTATAATATGCCTTATATAGTTATATATTATTTATTTATGTTATTAATAAATGCATAGAGGTTGTTCATAAACTTGGGCTTGAATTTTGCTTTGATCACTCATTGAAAAATTTAATAGTCTATCTCGAGCTTTAGGTGAGCCGAGCTTGTCGAGTAACCCGACTTGGCTCGAATGTCATTTTCAACGAACTTGAGCTTGAGCTCGAGCTCGCCCGAATTTTAAACGAGCCGAGCTTGAAAATGCAATTTATAGCTTAGCTTGAATTCAACTATTTAGGCTCGACTCATAAACGAGCCAGTCTTGAAATCTTCAAACTCGACTCGGCCCGGCTCGATTACATCCCTATACTCATACATATGTATGAATAGTATGTTGTAGATGGGTTTATATGTCTGTGCTTCCAAGCAAGAGATTTGAACATGTATCTATATCTACAGCTATGTAGTATGATTTCACATGTTTATAAAATGTCAGTATTTACCTTATTAGCTATGAAATGTTTTAAAAGGAAGTGTTATACCAATAGTAGCTATTACTCTAAACGCATGGTAAAAAGAAATAAATGTCGGCTCATTACGAAATATTAGTGAGTTTTATACTGCTGAGGCCGTGGACTTATCATTCCACCTATGCGGACGTGGTTAACACCACGATCGTGTAGATATTGTTTTTGTTACAGGTTTAGGCATCATGCGCGAAATTATGAGTCATCGAAAGGACTCCTTCGTGATGCTGTCTCGTGAGACACTCACTTAGCCTAAGTCAGTCTCTCTTGTGTTGTAGTGATTTGTACACTGTGATAGTAAATTGAGATGTAATGATATAGAAGCTCTGGTTAATTTATTGAATATGTTATGTGGTCAATTCAAAGACAAAAATTATTACAGGTATTTCCGCTGTGTTAATCCTTTTAAGGATGTAAAAGTAGTGTCTCGTGGATTATTTTGTAGATTCTCCATTTCACCCCCAAATTTAGGGCGGGACCTTACAATGTGAAGGGTTCTCACAAAGTTAAAAAGTCGGGGTAATTACCTTTTTCCCCCATGAACTACCAAAAAATGCGCAATGCCCCCATGAACTACCAACTCGACCAAAATAGAGCATTCAACTACCAAAGACAACCATTTTCCCCCCTTCCGTCAGTTAAAGGGGTTAAAACAAACGGTCAACGGGTCATATGCCGTTTTATATGGGGGCATGTTGGAAGATGATGGTAGTTCATGGGGGGAAAAGAGGAAGATGGTGGTAGTTCATAGGGGGAAAAGAGGAAGAAAATGAGGGTAAAACGGCTTGTGACTGACGGAAGGGGGGAAATGGTTATCTTTGGTAGTTGAATGCTCTATTTTGGTCGAGTTGGTAGTTCATGGGGGCATCGCGCATTTTTTGGTAGTTCATGGGGGGAAAAGGTAATTACCCCTAAAAAGTCTAAAGAATTGAAGAGCCCAAAACCTGATTTTGTTGCCCCTCACAGCTGTAGGCCCATAGGAATGCCTCACTTTTTTTCTTTTTCTTTTTTAATGCTTAACTTTTTGTCTTTTAAGTGGGTGTGTACGGGTAAGAGTCTTTTTCTTTTAACTTTTTGTCTTTTAAGAGTCTAGGACCTAGGTATTAGGTAATACTTAACTTGTCTCTCAGAACATCAAACTTATTGTCACAAAGCGGTGAATTAAACTAATAAAGAGGAGCAGACAGGCCCCTAATAATTGGTAGTTGCACACGCATTGCTCGATAGGTTAAGGGATTTCATGTCAGCTTCTCAACTAATGCTTTTTTTTTTTTTTCTCTAATAACTAATGTTACGATGTCAAACTTTGAGCTTGGCACGTGTACGACAGTATGAGTAAGTGTGTTACAGTGTTATATAATGCTTAAATTAGATGCAATTTGGTAATGTAAAGTGCAACGTTTTGGTAATACTTGTAAGTAGTCGTCTTCTTCCTTGAGCAGTTGTGCTCTAATCTTTAATGCTCTGAATTCGAAATAGTGATGAAACTAGAAAGAAAAAATAGGGTTGAATCATTAAACCAAAGACGTCACAAACTCACGTATTGAATGCCAGTCCTCTTAGAATTTTTTTTTGCGGTAAATCTGAAGGTGGGCAACCAAGGATGGAGGAAAACTTCTACCAGGATTTATTTTTAGGGGCTAAGAGGTGGGGGGAGGGGGGGGGGGGGGGGGGTTGTGATACCTTTGGCGCCCCCCCCCCCCCCCCCCCCCCCCCGACCCACCCTCCCTCCGCCCCTGATTGTTAGGAGAAAAGATGGTCAGGGACTGGATGTGGATGATTTTGTGATCGATGACAACATGTTCCCAGACAATGGAGCAACCTAGTAGATCTGTTTTTCTTTCATTTTGGTTGACCTTAGGCTTAGGCTTAAAGGTATTTTGGATTATGTTGTAACATTGTTTTAATGTGTTTTACTTTCAACATCGTGGTAGTGGTAATTATGGTTGGACAACATTTAATATTTAACTAACTCTCTAAATGTCTTTATGATTTATGCGAGTTTTAACTGTCAATACATTTATCATGCACACATGTGATTTAAAGACTATACGCTCCTAAAGGTTTTAAAAGAAAATTTTATTTCTCGTAAGAGGGGAAAAAAAAGATTTTGATTTAAACTGAAATTTTGAGGATGAAATTTTTATAAGAAAGGAAAATGTGATACCCCAAAACATTAAATAAAATAAATACGATTATTCGACAAAATCATACTTTATAAACCAACACCCATGTTTTAGTTAACATTAAAAGAATTTCATTAAGTGCGATAAACCAATTTTCTCCCCAAAAACAACTTTGTTATTTTCACCATTCCTTTTATCTGAATGTTCGAGCATTCCATTGGAACATTCGTTGTTTGCCCTATCCGAACGTTCGACATCCCACCGGAACGTTCGAGCTGTCGTTTTCCCAAACGTTCGAAGTATTCCCCGAACATTCGGTAACGCTTGAAAAGCACTTTAACTTATTAACCACCTCAGTCATTTTTATCCATTCCCCACGCCTATAAATAGCACACTACGCCGTTCAACCCACATCCTTCATTCTTCCATTCACGAAAACCAAAGAGAAGAACCATTATAGAGAGAGAAAAATTAGCATTTGGGGTAGTTTCATCCTCTATAAAGTAACCTTTAAACCTCAAATCTGGTTTTCATACTATTAGCATACTGACCTTAATGTTTATCAAGTATTTTGTGAGTCTTAGAATTCTATGTTAGGATTATGATTTATCGCATGGGGTAATTAAATTTTCCAAAGAATTGTGTACTCATGTTTTTCATGTTTTATCACGTTGTTATTGTTTAATACATTTTTATAAAGTTATTAGGAGCTTTGTTTAAGTTAGGATATGAACTGAGTAGAAGTTTTGAGTCATTTATGCATTCTGACAGTCATCGAACATTCCACTGCACTTGATCGAACGTTCGACCATTGATGGCCAGACGCTTGACCTCAAAGCCGAACATTTGTCAGTGACTAGAAATGGATAATTATGTGTTAGTTTGAAATTGACCAAATTCTGTTGGACAAAATCACTTCTTTGTAAAGATGCTTTTTAACAGTGATTCTGCTATTCATAAGTGCTTCCAGAAGATTCTGCACAGTTTGCAAGTCAGAAAATCTGGTTCCCTGTCAGCCGTCCGGACGACGTGTCATACCGTCCAAACGCACATCAGACTAAAGCATCATCAGTCCAGACAACGTGGATTCCCGTCCGGACCTTCCTCTGTGTCGAGAAGCTTCGAACTGCTCCAGCTTGCATCCGTTCGGACTATTCTGCAGCCCGTCCGAACGACTCTCAGTGTTCAATCAAGCTTCAGGATTTCTTTCCAAAACACAGATATGGGAAGATTGCTGCAACCGTCCGGACGACGTGGATTCCTGTCCGGACGCGCTCATCCATAAGGCAAGTATCACAATTCAAATCCAGACGTCCGGACGCCAGTCATCATGGTTCAGACACGCGTGCATCAGATATGGAAATTGCATGCATCAAATCAGTCGTCCGGACAACCATCCTCCTGGACCGGACTCGCGAAGCCTCTATATGGAAATTACTTGCAGCGGATGTGCGACCGTCCGGATGACAGGGCACCACCGTTTGGACACGGCTCATTTCAGGAAAGAATTTCAGCGAAATTCTCGGACAATTGATCGCATAGTTGTCCGTCCGGACGATGCCCAGTTTTTATCAAGCCAGACGGTCATTTGAACCGTTAGCCTATAAATAGAGGTCCCTAGGCTTGAGAACAGTAAGAATTCGGTATTGAATTCCATTAGTGCTTAGAGAGCTATATTGTGAGATTATTGAGCTGAGTTTATCTCTCTGAAGCCGTTGCTGTGTGTGCTGTTGCACTCTTTAATTGAAGTCTATCTTAGGAGTTGGCCCTAAGGTAAAGGATTCCATTGAAGACCCCTTTAGGTAGGAGATCTGGTTGGGAGGCGTTCGTGTTGGGTTACACGTTAGAGTTCAAGGTACGACTACTGCATCAGGGGTATGTGAGTGCTACTACTTTGTAACTAGCTTTGTCTTCTGAATAGTGGATATCTTGGATTTGGCTGCCCCGGAGTGGTTTTTCTCTTAATTGAGTTCCACTTCGTCAACAAAATATTTGTCTCCTTTAATTCTGCATTTAATATTTTATTGCATACTGTTCACACACACAGTTAATTAGAAGTCTCTTTATTTTTCATTATGGTTTCTAATGATAGATTAGGGTACCTACTGTATGATTAGGGTTTTCAAATGCATGGATTAGAACCCTAGAGGTATTGTTTATAATATTAGGGTATGTTTTGCAGTAATTGAGAGTTCGAGATGTCCAAGATTGTGGATTAGCGATTGAGGCAAGTAAATGCTTACGGAATTGTTTTTAATCTATTGTGCGATATGTCAGAAGTCTGAGTATACTTTAATTTTCAAATAATATGTCCTAGCCTACTGATTTGGTAACATGTTTAGACTGCTTCAAATGGATAAATGCTTATATATGATTTTTTTTTTTTGATAAGTAGGAATTCAATAAAAAGCGCAGAGGGACGCAACCCTAGCACATAAGAAGTATACAAAAGTGCCCCTAATCAGAGGAAAGAAATGAACATGTACGTAAAAAAATCAGCGAACGACATACTACCCGGGCTATGCGTTGACACCCAAAGATATAACATATTAAACACATTTCTACAAAGAGCCCCAACCGGTACCTCCACATCTTCAAAAAGCCTTGAATTTCTCTCAAGCCACAAGCCCTACAAAACACACAATGGAACCTGCTTCCAAATACGATTAACAGGACCACGACCCAGCAAAGTGCCCCAACCACTCAATAAATCCAGGACACTACTAGGCATAATCCACTCCACCCCAAACAAGCTATAAAAAAAACTCCAAATAACTCGTGCCACATCACAATGAAGTAGAAGGTGATCAACGAATTTTCCATGCTTCTTACACATACAACACCATTCTACCACCACAATATGACACCTTCGCAAATTGTCATGTGTTAAAATCTTTCCTAAAGCCGATGTCCAAACAAAGAATGCCACCCACTTCAGAGCTTTAACACGCCAAATACCCTTCCAAGGAAAAGAAGCCGCCTCGTGGCAAACTAATGCTTTATCTTATATATGATTTTTTAAATAAATAAACAATATTTACATCATATAACATGGTACACCAATACGTATGGTAGAATGACCATGGGCTTACAATTATATAGGCTTGATTAGTTGATCCTATGGTCAAAGAGATTTACTTTTTTTGCTTGGCCTTGGATCCAATTGTTGTTTTGTGACCGGCGCACTATGTACGGATGGGGTTACTAAAACGGCTTTACTAGTAGCATGAGCCACCTGAGGGTGGACTCGATCAAGCTGCTACCATAAGATAGTATGTGTCAATATATGGGGCATCGTTATTGTACTATGAGTCTCTCGGGACAGCGCTAACCTTACCAAGTAGGGGATAAGGATTTGGATAAACCATACAAAAGAAAACTATAATTAAACGATTACTGATATTTTAATGCAAAGAAATTATGCAATATATATATATATATAAAATATCAGTGATTGTTACCAAAATTATATGAAATCACTTCTTAAAATAAACCATATTTTCAATGGTGTAATAAGAAAGACAATACAACATATTTGTGAAAACTCAAGTTTAATATTTAAGGGGTTATGAATTGTCACCTAAGGCTCATTACATAAACCAGTCTTTGATAATTTACTTACTAAGTCGTGGACTTACGCAGTTACTTTCTTCCATCTGTTGGACACCTAGATGTCTTGCAGATTAGCAAGTTGCCAGGCCGAAGAGTGAGAAATTCAATGAATCAAAGATTCCATGATAATGGCTTGCATTGTTAGGTTTGATTAGACGAATGTTTTTGCTAGTATCAATTAATGTGTGTTTGGAAGCTCTGAGTGAACATTCGAATAAGTAGAATGGCAAAAATAACAAAGTTGTTTTTGGGGTTAAAATTGGTTTAGTGTTAACTAAAACATGGGTGTTGGTTTATAAAGCGTGATTTTGTTGAATAAACATATTTATTTTATTTTATGTTTTTGGGTATTACATTCCCCCCATCTTATAAAAATTTCAGAATAATAGGAAAGACTTAAAGGAATAGTAATGTTACCTTATGTCCATAGTCTTCGAAAGATTCTTCCTTAGTAAATTCTTTGGTGATCTCATCCCATCCATTTTCTGCCACTAAAGCTTCTTCGTCTTCAAAAAGATGTGGAAAGTCATCTAGTGCATCTTTATGAATTAAATTCCTGAGCCCAATCAACTCCAGTTAATAGCCATATACGAATTAAATTCCTTGGCCCATGTTTTATAAAATAAAACAAGTCTTAATAAATAACTAAGTCCCAAAACCAAATAGTCAATTTACATCAGCTCAAAGACAGACTTAAAGGAAAAAAATACAATTAGCGCCAATAGGCCTATGACATTTGTCACATGACAATATTAATAACAATTGATTTCACTAAACAAATTTGACTACACTCTAATATTTATTTTTGATTAATTATTAATGCATGTGAAGTATTTATTTATTACATATTACTCACCTATGGAATCATTCAGTAGTCGACCAAAGTCCATACACTGTTACTTTGTTCATTACATCTTTTCCTTGAAAGTCGGATTTAATTACATGATTATCCTTTTGTACCTTGTGATATTTCATCTCACCTTGTACATATGAGTTCCAGTAAATCACACTGAAACACTTAGGCCCGAGGTTTAATATAATTATTCCTATTAAATCTACGTTAAGGGAAATATTCCTATCACTTTGTTCTTGACAAAGGATTTGGATTCCTTATTGAAGAGGGTGTTCCCGCAATGCTACATTCGATCACCCAATGCACAGAGATGTTGGCCATGGAAAGATCTCACTCATACATATATCAAAGTGACCTACACTTTACATAAGAGTTCACAATCTTGTCAGGATTTAGAGTAATTGTTATAAGTTGTCGTGCACGTATTTCATTCGTTGTGACAATGTTAAAAGAATGATGACTCGCGTGCTCCGGTCGGTTCAAGGCATTACCTTGCTCTTACACCAACATATCAACTCGAAGCTCACTTGTTTCTCCTAATCAAGGCAAATCGTTAAGGTTGGCATGTTATTATTTAAATGGATGTCTCAATTCCATTTACAACTACGAACAATCTTTTATAAGTTATAAGGGCCTATGACTATGATTTTCTATGTGATAATTCATTTGCTCACACCATAATAAAATACAATGTAACTTAGGGACCTTACATATATATAATATGAAAATATTCAAAAATATATGTACATGTAAAACATTAATGTATATGCCCAATGTTCAATATTATACAGTTATAGCAAATCATCATCCAACCAATTGGATTTTTGGACACCATTCCTAACATTTGGAAAGCAATTCTCTACTTCCTCCTCTAGGTGGCCGTGTAGTGTAGGGAGTAAGAGAGAAAATTCTCACTAAAACTCCAAGCTTGGCCTTGTGGTGTTCAAAGAGAACAAGAGAGGAAAGCCAAGAGAAAAACCAAAGTTTTGAGAGGAAATCAAAGTGTTCTTGAATCCTAAGCCTTGGCATCTATTTATAGAATGAAATTAATGGCAAGGAGTGCAAAATGTAATAAAAGTCTCAACTTGTCTGATAAGTTCTTGTAAAGTAGTCCTTAAACCACTTTTGTGTTCACACTTGCTTTATTGGTTTTCTTGATAACGTTGGACTTTTTGTCAAAAAGTCACCAAAGGCCAAGAAAGTCAAGGTTTTCGGCCACATGTGTGATTTCTAGACAATTTTTCACTTTTTGCAGCCAGTTGAATAATTTGAAGTGCCTATTTTCATATACAAATTTAAAAGTCTTTTAATTGAATTCTAATTTCACCAAACTCAAACAGTAATCATTTATTTACTAAATTTAGTCCATATATGAAAGAATATATTTGCAAACCCAAAATTTAGAAATAAAGCGATAGCCAAAAAGTGTCATTTTTAGTGGGTGAATAGCAACTCACTCGTCAGGACCCAAAAAAATGATTTTTATTTTTCTTCCTAAAAATCTGCATTTTTTCATATAGAATCCCGAGATAAGTACCATGGACTTTAGTTTGACTCAATCTGAGTCTATTTGACTCAGTTTTTATCTCATCAAAGTTTTAAGTTCTAAAGTCACTTTTGTCTTTTAAAGGCATAAAAAATTGATCAAAAAGTTCCTAAATTTCAAGAGTACTTCTAAAAAAATTATAACGATAATGGTTCTCAACATTATCATCGAGTTCTATAATAATTTTAAGAGAGTTAAATTCCCCGGGTGTTACAACTTTCTTTTATTGGAGAGTTCTTAGCTTGGGCTAAGCATTGGGTTGGAGTTTTTGCTTAAGGAAAATTAAGCACTATGGTTTGTCTAGAGTTAAATTAGAATTGTGAATTATGTTTAATTATGACATGCAATGTGATGTTGTAGTTATACGTGGCAAGGGTTTGAGTAGGGGAGTCTTTCTCAAACGTCAAATCAAATACTTGTAAGTATATTAATTACTGAGGATGATACTATGTTTTTAATGTTTTAATGGTTTAATGTTTGGAAACTATATTACTTACTAGGCTAAGATACTATGTTTTAATGATTTAAATGATTGTTTAATTCGAGCTGATGATATGTTATGATGATATATGATTTATGAGTACTTTCGATGGTTTCATTTGTGTTGAGATATTGTAATGTCCAAGATGTTAATTAAATGTTACAAACAATGAATTAGAGTAATTAAGTGATTAATTAGGTAAAATGAGGAAGAAAAACATTCCATAAACATTTAGAATTGAGTTTCAATGTTGTGTGTCCAGACGGGTCATGTAGTAGTATCATGTCCGCTACCGTGTCCAGACAGGCTTTCAAGAGAGTTCATATCTGCGACTTCACACACACGTGTCTAGACAGGCCGCATTTTAAGTCACCAACGAGCCCTTTTTAGCCCATTTCTTCGATTTTCTCTCTCTCTCTCTCTCTCCTAGAGTTTTGAGGTTTTCTCTCTATTTCTCTATTCTCTCTCCTAGAGTTTTGAGGCAAAACCCTAGATCCTAGTATATTGAAGCATCCAAACTCAAAACTGATGCCGGAAACATGATATATCTTTTCACCAATTGTTTTGAGGTAACTCTGAAAATCATAACTTCGCTAGATTTTGAGAAAATCCTTAGATGTTTGAGCTTAATATCTCAAATCTCTTTAGGTATTTGGTGTTCTTGAAGTATTCTAGCAATTTCTAAGCATTGGGTTTTACTTTTGGTGAGAAATCAAGGTAAGACCCAAAACCCTAGATTTTTATTAAGTGTTTAAATTGTGACTTTTGCTATCTAGCCCTAAGATAATCTTATGGGTTATTGTTATTAGTTAATGGGTTGTCAAATGGAGCCCTAGAAATTTATGAGTTTTTTCATGGGTCTTAGATCTTGAGTGATTCAAGAGCTAAGTGGGAAATTTAGATTCTCTAATAGCATAAGCTATGACGACCCTTTATATATATATACAAAACAAAATCATCATAGTGACATGACGATTAGTTATTAAGCCAACATCAACCTAGTACATCTCATAATGTATGCATAATATATTAGAGATAAACCTGTAGTAGTGGAACTAAATTCATTAACTCAAAAGTGTAAATACAACATTAGAGCCATACATATGTTTATCTGTTTAAGGCTTAAATCAAATATTATGAGCTAGTATTAATTGTTACCACAATGTATTATACAGTGATACATTGTGTGGCTTACAAGAAGGATTTTTTCATAGCCAATTGTCAAGCAACTTATGTGAGTATTCAACTCATTGAGAAAAGTAATTACATTTTGTGAAGTTTTTACAATTAAATAAACGTTAGATTTATGATAAACCGAGCCAATGATATTTTGAGATGATATATGTTTGTTATTTATTTCAATACCTTCAATTATGTTAAGTTATGTTTTTAAATGATTTTAAATGAGTTGAGAATTATGTTTTCATAATGTATTTGAAAAGGGATAGAGAAGCATACAAAGTTATATGATGCATATGTGTATGATAGCATGATCATGATGAGTACGAGATGTGATGAGCATCAGCATAGAACGAAATCATTAAGACCCACAACATTAGCAATAGAAAACAAAGGAAATAGATGTATGGCAACCATGCCATGATGTGTGACATGATTTACGTTTTATGATGTTTTCATAGCTAGATGTACCAGTATGCCTATGAGTTTGACTGGAACATAACATATGTATATAGTTACAGTTAGATTGCATAGATGATTTAAATGGAATTTCATACTAGATATATCAATATACCAATGAGTTTGAATGGAATAGAACATATGTTTATAGTTACGGCTAGAGTGCATATGATGTTTTACATGGCATTGAGCTTAATTGTGCTTAGATATAGGTATTTCCCGAAGGTTTGGAAATACTCGTATCTCTGCATAGCTGGGTTATGATGCTACTCATTTTCTGCTTAGATGTACCCATATGCTTGTTATTCTCAAAGGTTTGGAAAAATTGTATACGAGTATAGGTTAGTCATATAATATATGTATAAATGAGTGTATAAGTAGTAAGATTCCTCATGGATACGGTGCCTGTGTTTACCAATATTAGCTACGAAACTTTTAAAGAATGATTCCCACTAATAGTAGTTATGATAGTAAACATAAGGTAGAAAGGAAAAGAGTTGGCTCATTGTGAAAACTTAGTGAGTTTTATACTGCTTAGTTTGTGGACTCACGCTTCTACCTATGAGGATGTAGCTATCACCACGACTGTGTAGATGTTGATGCTTTTGCTGCAGGTACCACTGATGTCAACGATGATCCAGTGGCGTTGTATTTGGGATACTACAACTGAGGCTTTTTGCATTTAGTCGTATGTGTGTCAGACCCGAATAGTCCGTATTTTTGTATAGACATTTTGTATATGGCTTGTGTTATAAGTGACACTCATTTTGTATAGACATTCTTGATGTAAATAATATTTGATTTAAGCTTTAAATAGATAGATAGATGTACAGCTCTGATGTTGTATTTAAACTTTTGAGTTAATGAATTTAGTTTTGTTGCTACATGTTTATCTCTAATATATTATGCATATGTAATGAGATGTATTAGGTGGATGTTGGCGTAATGACTAATTGTCATGCCACTCTGATGATTTCGTTTTGTATATAAAAAAAAAAAAGGGTCGTCATAGATATGATGAATATTTTGTGTTTAAGATATGATTATAATGATTGCATGAGCATGAAAGTAAAGTGAAAATTGAAATTAACTTCTAAATAAAAGACAAGTGTGTGCGCAAAGTGTCAACAAAAATAAGCACAGCGGAAAGTAAAAGACACAGAGATTTTTGTTGATGAAGTGGAAACTCAATCAAGAGAAAAACCACTCCGGGGCAGCCAAACCCAGGAATTCCACTATTCAGAAGACAAAGCTAGATACAAGATAGTAACACTCACATATACCCGATGCAGTGGTCGTACCTTGCTCTTTGACGTGTAACCCAACATGAATGCTTCCCAACCAGGTCTCCTACCTGAAGGGGTCTTCAATGGAATCCTTTACCTTAGGGCCAACTCCTAAGATAGACTTCTGATGTAGCATAGCAACAGCACACTTGAAGTAGCTTCAGAGGAAAAATCACGTCTCTGAGTAGTTGTAGAATTCAATACCGAATTCTTGCAGTTCTAAATGCCCAGGGGCCTCTATTTATAGGATGGGGGCTCAAATGAGCGTCAGGCAAAATATATCTAGGCGCCATCCGGACGGTGGTCATGGCCGTCCGGACGAACAACTGTGCGACAGGATTTTCCGAAAATTTTGCTGAGAAATCTTTCCTGTTTAAGAGCCGCTTCTGGACCATGGGGGATGAGCGTTCGGACGGCAGAACTTCAATACATAATTTCCATATATGCTATGCGCGCGTCCGGACCATGAGAGGCAGTCGTCCGGACGGTTGAAGTCGAATCGGCGATTTCCATATTAGATGCATGCGCGTTCGGACCAAGGCTGAATGACGTCTGGACGGTGATATTTGAATTACGATTCTTGCCTTAAGGAGACGCGCGTCCGGACGGGATACCACATCGTCCGACGGTTGATCGATCTTTCCTTTATCGAAACTTGGAAAGAATCTGAGACTGGTCGAGTACCGAGAGGCGTCCGGACGTGTTGCTGAAACATCCGAACGGATGCAAGCTGGATAGAACCTTCTCGACACAGTGGAGGGTCTGGACGGAAATGCACGTCGTCCGGACGGATGATGCTTGGTCTGACTGGCGTCCGGACGGTATGTCACGTCGTCCGGACGGATGGAACAGTTGTCAGATGGGCGTCCGGACGGTTGACAGGGAACCGAAATCTTCGATCATTTTCTCAGTGCAAAGTCTTCTGCGAGAGCTCTGAAAGTGGAATCCCTGTTTACAACATCTTTATACATACAAGTGATTTTGTCCAAACACAAAATGAGGCCAAAATACTAACATAAAGGAAATAATCATTTTATAGCATGCTTCACTAACATGTACACAAACGAATAAAATGCATAAAAGAATAATGAATGATGGATTGACAAGCTGGATAAAAAATTTCGGTGGGGGTGAGCCCCATCCGTCAATAAGTTATACACTATGCAAATGAATAAGTAGATGAAAGCATGCATGGGATAATGATTTATGATGATGTTTTTATGATATGTCTCATGGAGGATTTCATGATAGATGTATTAGTACGTATATGTGCTTAAATGGGACAGAACATATACACCGTTACAACTAATTGCATGCTTAGATATGCTTATATGCTTGTGTTATGCCTGAAGTTTTGGAACACATGTATATGGGTGTAGCTAAGTTATGATGTTTTATGGTTTCACGTTTAGATATACTTATATGCTTGTGTTTCGCCTGAGCTTTCGGAACACATATATATGGGTGTAACTGAGAGTTATTTAAGGTATAATGTGACATGTCATATATGGGATTGTATGTGTGGGATTTCGAGCATGAGTTCGGAGCATGCACATATATTCACAGTTGAATAGTATGTTTCAAAGTGTTTTCATAAATACAGTGTTTACTTCATCAGTTACAAAATGATTTACAAAGAAATCTTGAATCGAAGGTAGCTGTTATTGCAAACTCATGTAGAAAGTGAAAGGTAGGCTCATTGTGAAAAGTCAGTGATTTTTATACTTACTGAGATCGTGGGCTCACTTTTCCACCTATGTTACTGTGATAACCCATAATCACATAGACAACGTTGTTTATGCAGGTGTCGAGAGTGTAGACGAGGATCTAGTGGCTGCATACTTGGGCTACAACGATTGAGGTCGTGGGGTGACGCATACTTTTGTGTTAAACTAGCATGTGTTAGTCTATCTCTCGTGTACATCATTTTGTTATGTGTATGAACACTATTGATGTATCTATGGCATTGGGTCGCATGTGACGCCTTTGTATAGCCATTCTTTTGTTATATAATGTCATGATGTAAAGTTTTTAAAATATAGATGTTTATGTCAGCTCTGTGTTATGCAATGTTATTGTATAGATGTTTTCGCTGCAATGTTATGATCTCTAATATTATATGCTCATGTTACGAGATACTATTAGATATCTACAGGTTATTGTGTTTATTCGGCCCATTTTATCGAGGTAATAAGGTCCGCGTTGCCACAAATACACTTGGTAAGGATCCCACAGAAACCCTAAAAACGTGTCATGTAGAGGGTGGTAATGATCAAGCCATAAGTCTCTGTCCAAAAGAGGTTCTAACTCCTCGAAAATCAACTTAGAGAGTTTGTCCAATGCCTCTTTCCTGTTCGAGTTCCCAGTCTTTATTGTCTAAGGGCAAGTTTGCTGTAAAACAATAACATTTTACAAGTGAAAAAGATAAAGCGTAACTCCACAACTTAGTAAGTTATCACACATGAAACATGTCATCGTCTAGTGAACTCAGCAAGTTTACAAAAGATTTCTAAATCACATGCAACATTATGCAATAGGGTTCTTGCAAGAATAACAATGTAGAAAATCATGTTGATGTGTTATAATAATAATATATGATATCACATTTGAACAAGTCATACTAGTTTCCATATGGTTTATCTATACGTTTAACCATCTTACGAGAGGTTTACGTGTCCCGTAGGACTTCTGGTACAACACAAGTCCCCTAGTGAGGTACATAACTAGCCACCACTAGTAGCCTGACCAGGTCTGACCCTGAGTATCCACACCACTAGTGATACCGCAGTTTGTGACCATCATTTGTGGATCGTTGCACTGGTCACTCTGACCAATGGATCCAAGGCATCGTTAATATACTAACTTTGAACTATAGGATTAAGCTTATACATTAGTATGCACATATGCACATGCTCCATATACTTCACCCATTTTTCCTATCGTAGCCATGTCATATGATGCAATTAATTATTTCATTGTACATGCATGTACTCATAAAACTCACTAGATGCATCATTTCCCTTTCAAACACCCATTTACACAAAAACACAAAATATTTAATGTGAGTATAAAGCATGTTTGATAATAAAATATTAGAAAAAATATAAAAAAGCCCCCTGAACTAACACCCGAATTTAGAATAGCTCCCTGAATTTTGAAGTACACTAATGTGACCCATCAAACTACCAAAGTGTGCCAAAAAGGCCACTTTTGTTGAAATATTCCAATAATACCCTTATTCTCTTAAAAACTAAAATAAAAAATTAATAAAAATACTATTTTATTTAAAAAAAAATATAAAGAAATTATAAAAAATTATTAATATAAAACTAAAAAGTTAATGAAATTAAAAACTTAAAAAATTAATTTTTTTAATTAGAAAAAAAGAAGAAGAAGAAAATGGGTGGGTCGGCAGCCACCCCATTTCTGCTTGTTTTTTTTTTTTATTAAATTTTTTTAATTTTTGAAGTTTTTAATTTCCTTAAATTTTTAGTTTTATATATATAACAGTGACACTTGTCGTTATTTAAACAGTGGCACTTGTCGTTATTCTATTGATGCTAACGTGGCACACTAACGAAATTTGTCAAGTGTTTTGACAGAATTTGACTGCAGATAGTGGCATTTTCAGCACACTTTTGGTTTTGAAGAGAATAGGGTATTATAGGAATATTTTGACAAAAGAAGCATTTTTTGCACAATTTGGTAGTTCGATAGATCACATTAGTACACTTGAAAATTCAGGTGGCTATTCTAAAATCTGGTGTTAGGTCAAGGAGCTTTTTTAAAATTTTCCCATAAAATATACATGTCATAAAGCTTAATAAAAGTTTCCAGATGAGTTTCAATCACCTTGGTCGCAAACGTTCTCTTGGTAAAAGTCCTCAAATCCTGCTCTATTATTAGTTGTACGTTTAGGCTAAAACACTCTTAAAAACCTTGAACTTGGACTTTTAGACATTCTGCCAGCTGGATATTTGAATATTACTAGGAATGTTCGATCATTCCTGGACATGTTCAATAATTAGCAACAATCGATAGTATCTCAGGTTGTTTGATCATTCTTTGAGCAGAAACTATGAAACCCTAAAAAAGTCCTACCTTTAACCTACCTAGCACATTCCAAGGCCCAAAAATACTTCCTAACACCATTATAAGCACAAACCAAACCTCAAAACAAGAACCTAACAACAAAGTTCAAACCTTTCTTACCAAAAGTCCAACCTTTCTTCCAAAACACAAAGCTTCCTTAAAAACAAACTCCTAAATGCAAGAATCTACATGTTAACACATGATGTGGTGTGAAGTCAATAATAAATAAACCACTCACAATAGAACTAACCTTTGCAGAATAGGCTCTATGTGAGGGTGTCGAACCTCAAGCACTGTTGGTTTAGTTGTTAAGTTACTAAGATTAACTCTAATCTAATTCAGAAAAGAAGTTTGATTTTTGGTTTTATAATTGAAACTAAATAAAAACATAAAAGTAAAGATAAGATAGTACGGAGAAGTTATAAGGGATTGACTTCACCACTAACCTCATAATAATGATAAATTGTATTTAACTTGGAATTTCACTTACATGAATAATATGAATCGTATGTGTTTGTCAAGCAACCAACAATGTCGTCAAGAAATTTCTTTTATTAAGAAATAAGCATAGCTCATATTTTGGCAATGTCTGAATGTTCTACCTAAACTAGGGTATAGAACAATTCATCCATCCTAGGCATGGGCTATCAAATCTGCTAATTAGCATACAAGCAATCAAGGAATAAGCATCACTCATCTTTCGGCAAGCATAAATTCATTTACCTAAATTAAACTAAATAGGGTGTAAAACAATTTATTCTTCATAGGAATGGCCTATCAAAACCTCTTAAATTGTGTCCATTCATACCGTTGTAAAACCATTGTTCACATAATCACAGGAAAAATGAACGTTGGGTTCAATCAAGATAAACAATTTTCTAAGACAAGATAAAAGGTTTATCAAAACTGAATATAAACATTAAGGAATAATCTCAAGATTAAACAACCATCATTCATATTCATAGAATTTCCAAAGAAAAGCACAATTATACCATCATTACTTGGAAAGGGCTACATCAATACCCTACGGATGAATTAGCCGCTCATAGAAATGCAGAAAAACGCCTTTGTTGAGGAGAATTCCATCCCAATAAGTTGTTGGAACTTTGAAGCACTTTTCTCCTAAAACCTAGACACTAATCCTATTGATTTCTTCTATGTAATATGGCTTACCCTTAAAGAACAAATTAAAGGTCTATTTTTAGAGTACAAGAGCAACCCTAGTCCAATTTGTTGTCTTCTAGGACTTTTAGTCCAAGTAGGAGAAGTAAAACTTCTTCTTTTTTTCTTCTAATTTTGCCTTGCTATCAGCTTCTGCCGTGTGATCAACAAAAAGAAAGTGCACTCGGGAAAGCGCGGATCTTTGATGCCTAGATCTTCTAGGAGACACAACTACCTATAGTAAGTAGGAAACTCGTGTATCATCTATAGCAAAACTATGAACGGGAGCTAGCAATCCGGACCGTATTGAAAAGGTTCCTGAGACATAGCATGGAAGAGTCACAATATTAAGAAATGAGGTCTGATCCCATTTAGATTTGCGCTCAAGTTCAGGTTTCGCTCGAGCCTATCTTGAGTTGCACTCGAGCATAGGATGTGGATTGAGGTTTGTGCTCAAGCTTGATGTTTCGGGTAATGTGCTCGAGCTCAGTGTAAATTGGTTTTGAGCTCATTAAGTTGGGTGAGGCGCTCAAGCCTAGGTAAGCTGAGCTCGAGCCCTTTGCCTTGCAGAATGCTAGATTTTGCTTTTGCTGGATTTTGCTTTTGCTGCTTTTGAGGCTTAAAAGCCAAAGAAGTACTTGTGTTTTTCCTTTAGGTCCTGAGAATGCTATACATAAAAACAATGCAAAGCATCATATAACAACTAAACTAAGGGCCTAACATATGCGAGTTAAGTGGCTTGAATATGCAATATTCAATGCTCATCAACACCTTTTATAGTAAGATATACAAAGCAGGGTAAACAAAATGGTCCCAAGTCTACTCAAAGCCTCCAACTGTTTAAACCTATAATCATCATTAAACCATCATAGATCACTCTAAGACTCTCTAACAACAACCGCGCACACACACACACACACACACACACGAAAAAACACACTTAACAGAAACTAAACAAGTATTAAACAAGCATAATACACGAAAGAAGCAAGCTTTGGGTGTAGGGTTTACCTCTTTTGAAGGTAGAGACCCTAAACCCTTCAGAGAATCCTTTCTTTTTCTTCTCTCTCTCTCTCTTTCTCTCTCTCTCTCTCTCTCTCTCTCTCTCTCTCTCCCTCTACACTTTAGTGGCTGAAGAGTGACGAAATAGGGTCTAAGGTTTAACCTAGACCCTTAAACCAATTCTTATTTACATGTTGTTTGTCACCGTTCGATTGTTGTAAAGCAAAGATCGATCATTTTGCTCAAGGTCGTAGAGATCATTCATTTAGAAATCAATGTTTGATCGTTAGGGCTGAGCAGTACCGTTCGATCTTTCCCAAAGGATGATTGATAGTTCTGCCAAGGAAATTATTCAGAGTGTCCAAAAATTGCATTTTCTCTTGCTTTAGGACTTAGGGCTAATCCAAACACACTTTAAGCGGAATGTTACAGATTCAAACACTCACCTTTTCTTTAAGGAAATTTTAAGCAATTTAGAGGATAGTAAATTGTTCACTACTTTCCACAATTTAGAAACACATAAATATTCAATTATGCACTAGTTCTCTAGTCAAGAAAGAGTTGTGACAACCCTTTTTTTTAAAAAAAAAATAACATATAAAATGGATCATCACAGTGGCATGACTATTTGTCACAAAGCCAACACATAGTACAAGTCCTACAACCTGTACCTAGTATATCAGAGTATTACATCTAAGCAACGGAATGGTGGAAATCACAATTCTATAATATCATCAACTATTGTTTACAACAAAAGAGCCATACGAATGTCTATCTTTTAAGGCTTCATAAAAGTGTTAATTACATATCAAAAGAATGGCTAACAAAAATACATGTCGCAAATAACACAAGCCATAAACAAAAGTATGAACAAAACACAAACTATCCTCTAGCCCAACACCTACAACTGTCGCGATAGGCTTCAATCCCAAATAGTTTGCCATAGGTTCATCGTCGACATCTACATACCTGCAGCCAAAGCATCAGCGTCTACACGGTCGTGGTGTTGGCCACGTTAGCATAGGTGAAAGTATGAGTTCACTAACTCATGAGTAAATCACACACTGGTTTTCACAATGAGCCAACCAATTTATTTCTACCCAATGCTTACAATAACAACTACCAATAACATGATGCCGTAGTTTAAAAATGTTTCGTAGCTAAAAAAGTAAACACAAGCATTCCACAACAAGAATAATCTTACTACAATATATACACATACATATACATCAAGTGACTCAGCTATACTTGCATACAAGTATTCTTTACAACTTTGGGAAACACAAGCATACACATATTTCTAAGCATGCAAATCATCGACAAACTTGGTCATACAAGCATACAGATATTCCACAACTCTTAGAATATGAGTACACAGGCATATCCAAACTAAACATCACTCAAATCATATGCAAACCAATTGAATAGAAATATACATATGCTCTTTCCCATTAAGACACATAGGTATATTAATTCGTCTAGTCATGAAATCATCATTTTCAAATCATAACACACATCATCATGCAATGCATGCTCATGCTCTATTTTCTCATTTCTGAATCCAGGATCATCAACTCACTGGTGCCAGGAGCATCAACTCACTGGCGCCAGGATCATCAACTCTGGACTTCCTGCTTCTCTAGCTAAGAGCATCAACTCTAGATTTATACTTGTTCCACCCGTAAGGCATCAACCCGCAGGGATCGTTTCACACACCAAGAGCATCGACTCTATGGTTTCACACTCACTTTACTCGTAAGGCATCAACTTGTAGGGCTTACTTCCTAAACCAAGAGCATCAACTCTATGGTTCTACTGTTTCTGAAGCTAGGAGCATCAACTCTGGACTTACTCTTGTTCCACCTAAAAGGCATCAACCTGTCAAGTTCGTTCCATCGTATATGATTTTGTAATGCCTATGCATCAACACTATCTGTGCTCAGTGTCCATGTTATCATACATGCAAATTATATCATGTTCAAACAACATCATGTTCTTTCCACATTCTTTCCAACACATTGTGAAAACTCAACTCAATACAATGTTCATCAAAACATTTCTCAAACATCACTTCATAATCATATCTCAAATTCACAACTCAATCTCAAGGCATTTCTCAATATATTCAAAGTATTGAAATTATCCACAAGCACATACAATCATTCAAAATTGTTAGTTTTTGATTGGCTGCATTCTGTTGACAAAATCACTATCATGTAAAGTTGTTGTTTTCACAGGGATGCCGTATATTCCAAAATCTTCAAAGTATTTAGAGTTTATCTCTCTAAGATGGAAAAAGCCTTATTATGACAAGTTACAGTCACAAGCTGCAAGAAGGCGTTCAAGGAAGATTATGTGCAAATTCCAACTTTGAAAAAGTCGGATCCTTTGTTTCCGTCCGGACGACCCAGTAAATCGTCCAGACGCTCATTAGTCAGCAATATCCGTCGAGACGACATGGCAATACCATCCGGACACCCATCAATGTCTAGAAGATTCGAACAATTCAAGGTTGCATCCTTCTGGACGTCGTGGAAACATGCCTGGACGCTCATCAGTGTTCAACAAGAAATTGGATTTCCTTCTCAGACACAAATATGGGAAGACAGCTGCATCTGTCCGGACAACAGGGCAACACTATTCGGATGTTATCCTTGATAAGGCAAGACGTGGAGAAGAATTGCAACCGTCCGGACCTCAGGGCAACACCGTCCAAACACAATCCTTATTATGGTATTTACGTGCAGTAGAAGTGCAACCGTCCGGACGCTGGGGCAACACCGTCCAGACGCTGGGGCAACACCGTCTGGACGCGACCCTGATATGATATTGTGTGAAGCACATTATGGAAAGCTGGTTACATAGTTGTCCGTCTGGGCGGCCTCAGCTTGCGTCTGGACGTCGCCTAGAGAAAACCGAATTAGTGTTGATTTAGTTCTTCTGTAGGCTATAAATAGAGGTCTCTAGGCATGTAAAATTCATGAATTCAATGTTGAATTCTTCTATACTTAGAGAGGGTGTTTAGATAGAAATTGTGAAGATTTGCTAGCTCTCTAAGGGTTGCCATTGTGCTATTGTTGTGCTTGTAATTGAAGTCTATCTTAGGGAGACGCCCTAAGGTAAAAGAATCAATAGAAGACTCCTTCAAGTAGGAGACTTGGTTGGGAGGCGTTCACATTGGGTTTCATGTCAGAGTGCTAGATACGATCGCTGTATCAGGTATGCGAATGTTACTGTCTATGTACTATCTTTGTCTTTTGATAGTGGATTTTCTGGGTTTGATTACCCGGGGTGATTTTTCTTTTAATTTAGTTTCCACTTCATTAAAAAAATATTTGTGTTCTTTAAATTCTGCATTTGCAATATTTTGTTACACATTGCAAACGCACACGGTTAATTAGAAGTCCTTTATTTTTCAAAATTATTACTGGATTGAGTTATAACAATTCCCAATATTTCATGCTTAAAACATCTTAAGGTTCTCAATGAGTAAAATACTCACTTTGGCTGCAAGATTTACGGCTTTTAGAAGAATCCTCTGCCAAAGCCTTGCCACGTATTTATGCAAAAACACATAGCATGACACATTAACACTTTTCTAATCCTAACTCACAATTAACTCTTGAATTGCTCAAGTGCTTGACCCATGGAAACCCATAGAATTTCTAGGGTTCCAATCAACAATCCAAGAACAAATATCACTAACCCATACGATTTTCTTAGGATTAGATAACAAAAAAAACAGCTTAAACTATTTAGACAAAATCTAGAATTTTAGGGTTTTACCTTTAATCTTCACCAGATGGAACCCAACACTTGGAGATCACTTGGGAAGCTCCCAAACACTTAAAACCTAAAGAAAAATGAAGATTAGACTCAAGTATTTCAAGATTTATACCAAATCTAGAGAAACTTGAAGTTTCGAGTTTGCCTCAAAACGATCTGTGGAAACGTGGATCTCTTCATGTAGATCGCGTTCCTGATGTTGGATCTTGAGAAATCTAAGGTTTAAGATGAAAAACCTAAAGGGAAATGAGAGAGGGGCGCGAGTTTTGTAGAAAGTGAGCTGAAAATGACTTAATTTTAGTTTATATCGCATGGTGTCTGGACACGATAAGTGACTGTATGGACATGCATGTTTAAGAGTTGCAAAATTTACATTCTGTAACTGTGTCCGGACATAACCCACAGAGAGTGAATTTTCACTCTTTGAAACTCCCGTCCGGATCCCGTCCTATGCCTCTCCGGGCACGACTTCCTGAAACTCGCTTTTGAGTGTTTTTTTGGTGTTTTCATCATACTTTACCTAATTAATCATTAAGCTAATTTAATTTATATTTTAAATACTCAAATAATGTCTTGGACATTACAAGAGTAGCGTAAGAGTTTTATGTTCTAGGTTCATCTAGCAGATTGGTTAATTTGACCTAAGTTTTAGTCCAACTCCCACACATGGTTTCCCACCAAGTACTCATCAATGCGGTCAAACTCAAGTTTGTGAAAATCATATAGTGCAAAATGGAAACAACAACATGGTCACACTTGTCACACCATTTATGCTTGTAAGCTCACAATCCATCAAGGTCATAAATTCTCATCCATAAGATACACACAATAACCATCATTGTCTGATGTCTACTCATTAATACCAATTAAGAATCGATGCAAAGCAAACTTATGCAAATCTCATAATAGCACCATTTTTTTTTTCATTTAAAAAAACAAAACACAAGGCATAAAAACCCAGTAAAGACTCAAGGCTAAAAAAATTGCAATGCAAACAAAATGAAAGATGCATGTCCTAGGATGCAAATGTATGCATGTGACTCAACCCTAGGCATGCTATTAAAATTGAACTACATAACAAGAATTACTTAATTAAAGAATTCAACCACTCTTTAACTTTTGGGCAAGACTTTACTCTTTGCTCCATGCTCCTCAATAAACGTGTGATCTCAAGGATTATGAGACAAAGAGTGTGGGCTCTTACTCTTACTCTTCAAAATTTTAACTTATTCTTGAGAATTAACTCAAGAATATTTGTTCTTAGTAAAATACAAAGCAACAACTGTTTTTCTTATTTTGCAAGAACTACAGGCTTATCTATTTATATGTGATAAGCGTTGAATATTGCACATTCAAGCCCCTTAACTTGCATATGTTAATTCCTTAGCATTGTTATTTGTTTGATTTTGTGTTGTTTTATTGTTTTCAGGTTTTAAATAAACATGCAATTAATTTCATTGATTTTGGGCTTAAAATACATTTTGAGAAGACATAGAAGATGTGGTTAAGTTTAATCAAATCAAGGGAAGGATTAAATCGAAATTTCTCCAATAAGAGTCAAAATCAGATTTGATCCAAATTTGGATTCTGCACATGTCTCAATGTTTTGATCATAACTTTCTACTCAGATCTTGGATTGCAATGAAATTGGTAGAGTTAGAAAGCTAATAAAAAGTGAAACAAATATGTCAAAAATAGGTTTTTCCTAATTCTAACGTTTTCGTTGCCAAAATTGCCCCGCAATAAAAGACTGCAGATCTAGATGAATTTGGAATCATTTTCCTACTTGGATTGAATTTTCAATCTCCTACTTGGACTAAAAGACTAAGTTCTAATTTTTCTTGGATTCCTAGGGTTTTTAGGCCTCTCCTAAGCTTCAAGAGAATGTGTGCTTAGCTTTAGACAGAAAACTCTTCTTGGAGGCTTGATAAGTTGAAGAGGAGAAGAACATGGCAGGAGGTCATCCCAACACCACGATGAGTGGCTAAGTTCATAATAGGGTGTTGATATAGCCATTTCAAAGTAACAATGGTTTAATTATATTTTAATTTGGTATTTTCTCTATGCATGATGATTGTATAACTGTGAGAATTGATCATAATATTTATATTCAATCGTTATGAATTTCTTATCTTGTCTTAGAAAGTCTTTTATATTGATTGAACTCAGTCCTTCATATTTTTTGTGATTATGTGAATAACTGTTATACGACGGTTTTAATTGACATATGATCAAGAGGGTTAGATAGGCCATGCCTAGGAAAGACAAATTGTACTACACCTTAATTTAGTGTAATTTAGGTAGACAATTCATACCAATCAAAGATGGGTTATACTATTCCATTGATTGTGTGTATCCTATGAAAGACGTAGCTAATCCATACCTAGGGAAGATGGGTTGTACCACATCTTAGTGATTAGGTGGACGGTTTGTACCAACAGAAGATGGATTATACTTATTTTTTAGCGGTAATTTCTTAACTACTAGAGTGAGACAAGCCCTATATCTTGCATAGTATGAATTTTCCTTGTTAATTTATGGTTGACCATTGTTATGCAGTTAGTGGTGAAATCAACCCCATATTCTTTCTCTCATCACTCTAATCTTTATTTTTATGTCTTTTAGTTTACGCATTTAACTTAGTTATAAATAAAATAAAATCAAACTTCTTTTAATTAAGTTATATTTAATCTTGAAAAACTTGATAGCAATTCCTACGCAGTCTTTGAGATTCAATACCCTCAATATAGCCCTATCCTACAAGATTCGTTTTATTGCAAGTGGTAATTTTGTTATTGATATTTTTGTACACAAAACAACCACATCAATTTTTAGCGCCATGGAAACGACCACATCAATTTTATTATTGTTATTAAGTTTTAAAGATTGAATTTAACTTGATTCTTTTCTGTTTTTATTTTATTTTATTTTTCTAATTTTGTTTTTTTTTTTATTTTGTTATTTTATTTTGTTTTTGTCGATTTAATTCATGTGGGGAGTTATTCCAACACCCCATAGACCATGTTCATATTGCTATAGTCCTTATCACATGTTAGAGATTGTCCTACTGCTGGACAATTTTCATAATTATTCTTATGAGCATAGGAATGACCCTTACACTAATTCCTATAACCTGGCATGGAGCAACCAGTCTAATATCTCGTGGCAAGCTCGAGCTCCTGAAAATTATGCTCCACAATTTCATGAATTGTACCATCAAGCATATCCCCAGTTCAATGATCAATCATATTCCACATACCATCCTCCACAGCAGCAGTCTCAGGCAACACCATCTCCTCTATCAAATTTTGACGTTTAAGCTCAGATGTTGAAACTTCTTGGTGAGATCAATCAAAAACTCACTCAGACAATAACTCTCACTCTGAATCCATTGCCAAGATAGAAGCTCATGAAGAGGAGCCATCTCCTATCTACTGGCCTCCACAACAACAATACCAAGAGGAGCCATCTCTTCTGTCAGATTCTAAAATGTTGAATCTTATGAGAGAAATTGAGAAGACTAGTCAGATTATGAAGTCTCAACAAGAACAATATACTCCTCAATTCTTCGCCGAGATAGATGCTAAGATAGAAGCTCACGTTGAACAAATCATCAACTACCTCAATAGAGAAGAAGAAGAGCTTCAAAGTTAGCTGGTGACCAATCTCGATGGACACTACATGGTGGATGAGAGTCCTTCTTATCATGAGCAAGCCATCACCACACTGAAGAATGGAGAAGTGGTTAAAACTCACGTGAAAAATAGAAAGGAGGAGCAAATTGAGGCCCCAAAAGCTTTACATCGGGCAAAAGGTGAGGAAGTGAGCATTGAGGCTCCTTCATCATCCACTCTTATTCTCGATACGCCATATGAACCCCGAGCCCTAATTCCAAGTAATCTAAAAATTTCATTTTTAGAGACAGATAACACTCTCCTAGTCATTATTGCTTATGACTTAACAAGAGGCGAGGAGGGTACTTTGTTAGGGCTGTTTGAAAAGCAAAAAGAGACCATCAAGGTAGAAAACTTCCTTGAGTATTCTCCTCATTTTACTCCAGTTCATAATTCCCTTTCGGATGAGAAACTGTTTGAGAATACTCAAAGGGATCTACCTCGATATGCGAACATTCAGAATTACCTTTCTGTAGGTAAAATTTATTCTTTTTGATCCAAGAGAAGAAATGATTGGTGCTTCAAATTTAAGCTTAAGGGTTAGAGAGCACTGAGCGCATCAAGGATGTGGATTCCGTTGGCTTGGCGGATCCCACATATTTTGACTAAATGAGTAAGCTTCATAGGTTCAAGCACAGGCCATGTGCGCTCGAGTCCTCCATCAGGCCAGGGTACATGATCTCCTTCCAGGTTTATCATCTCCATTGTTGTTTCATTCTTGGTTTATATTTTTACAACAATGTGTTGCACTTGACTGGTATTTGGTTAGAGTATCACTCTTTTTTTTAGGATATATGTTTTTGCAATCAAGTTTGGGGGTATGATATGCCCTACATCTACTCATTTAGGTATTCCTATCCTCTTATGGTTATGTTCAGTTCTATACAAACATTGGGGTGATTCAAGTTTAGAGATATGGAAGAACGAAACACTGTCCAATATTCTGCTATCTTATCTCTAAGAATTTGGTTGAACTTTAATTTTGATTTGTATTTCATTGTTGAGCTTAACATGATGAACACATGATCACTTGATTAGGGAATTAAGAAGTTTCGTTATTTTCTTTGGCAACATGGGATATTACTTGTTTCAATTTGATTCTCACAAGCACACTAGCACGTGGTCTGTGGGGTATGAAATTTAAAATCAGTTATAACTGTTATCAATATCTTGGATGCAACTGGGTAACTTATTGGAAGAATAACCTTGGCATAAAAAAAGAAAAAGAAAAAAAAAAGAATAATATTGATCACTTTGAGCTTTTTGCTGAGTAATTGAACCTTTTGCCTCATTAAGTATTGAGTGTTCACGTCAAAAAGTGAAAGTTTTCTTTGATTGATAGAGTGACTAAGTTTATGTAACGCCCCAAATTTGAGCCTGCAAATTCGTAAGCAGAAACCTCCGGTTTCCACGTGACATTACTACATCAGAGATAAACTCTCGCAGCGGAATATATTTTTTTCTTCTAAAGCCTCAGGAATTGATAGCATAACACATATAGAGCTGACTGAAATACCTCGATACGTTTATTAAAAGTTACTTAGGTTTATCTTTACATCCTATATGCACACTAGGTGCATCAAAATTAGTGCCACAGGTGGTACATAAGCATATAACATAAAACATGTCGAACATGACATTGTTATAAATATTTACATGCCATAAAACAAAACACATATAAGCGCAACTAGTAATTTCTAAGCTAGCACATGATAATTCGTTGATGGTTTCAAAAACCATCGAAACTGGCATATGGGTCCATGCCTTCATTCTCCAGATCTGCATCAGTAACTATGCAAATATGGCGTTATCATATTTGCATAGACAAACAAGTGAGTCATCTATTTTCATATCTACGTTACCATCAATCTAATAACAGTTCATATAGAATGCAAATGTAAGGGTTGTATGAATATGCATCGTAGAAACTATTTAGTTTGTGTTTTAGGATCATCTTACTTCAGACCTCTCGTTCTAGGTTATCTGAACCCATTCACGTCCTTTGCCTCACACTTAAAGTCTTACCTGTTTGCACTGGAATCCTACCAGTCCCAGCATTAGTTATATATTAGGACTTCGGACACCTCTGGGTCACTCTGAACCCCCTGGATCCACTGACTAGCCTTTCTTCCACTTGCTACTACATCAGCTTGTTGATGGCTATCTCATCAGCCGTTATATTAATTGGACACAACATGCAATGCATGAACAACCACATGCAATAAACACACACCACACAGTCCTAATGAAACATAGAATCATTCCTCAGTAAGTACATCCATACTTACTCTCCTTGGTGTAATTTCTTAGCTCCTTTTCTGTAACAATTATACAAAGAAGATGATATATACATCAGTCCTTTTTCCAATATTAAAAAATGTGTATATCACTTTACTCATCGTTTTTAGTTATCAATTAAAAGGTAATTACTTCAACACGAATCCTACAACAATTCATGAGAAAATATTACAACGTTTCATGTTTAAGTACTGAAACACAGCATAATGCTCTTGGTAATATAACACTTAAACATGAATCCTAACAGGATAATATTTTTATGTAAAGGGATGGGGAAATTAGCGGCATAGCCACTTTGTAGGAATACAATAAATTTATAAAATAAATACGGGGGATTAAACCACTCCGTAGTAACACAATAAATGATAAAATAAATACGGGGGATTAAACCACTCCGTAGTAACGCAATAAATGATAAAATAAATACGGGGGATTAAACCACTCCGTAGTAAGGCAATAAATGATAAAATAAATACGGGGGATTAAACCACTCCGTAGTAACGCAATAAATGATAAAATAAATACGGGGGTTTAAACCACTCCGTAGTAACGCAATAAATGATAAAATAAATACGGGGGTTTAAACCACTCCATAGTAACGCAATAAATGATATCAAATAGTAAGGAAGAGGTGTCAAGATTTACTCACCAATTTGATTTGGAGAGAAAAATAACTTCAAGAACACCAAAGTGGTTGTGTGGTAGAAGGAGAGAAAAAGGGAGAGAAAACCAAAGCACAAAGCTTTCAAGGAAGTTGTCTAGGATTTGTGTGGAAAACAAGGAGCCTTGCATGCTTATTTATAGGAGGAAGGTAGGGGTATTTAGGTCCAAAATGTAATAAAAGAATTAGCTATTGGATAATGTCTTGTAAATTTGGAATTTAGAATTTTCGTCCAACTAGAGGGCAGCCTACTCCGAGATTTATTTCGATGGTCAAACCTACTCCGATTGACATGAAATTTTTAGGGTTGATAGAGGACTTCATGACAAACATTTTCTCTTTTTGGTTCGTCCCATTTCGAGTTCGTTTTGACTGAGTTCCAGTCTAGTCAAAGTATCTGTCTTATACCTTTCAACCACTTTCCACGTTCACACATGCTTTATTGATTTTTCTTTTCTTGTCATAATTACTCTTTATGAAAGTCTTCCTTCATTAATACGTTTTGTTTTTTATACAAAAATGTTTCTAGAAGCATGGAGATATTTTTCTTCGACAGTTTTTCGTTTTAATATCAACAGTTGGGTTATTTGGGCTCGGGTCAAAAAGTCAACTTGTGGACTTTTTTACTAACTTTGCCATATGATAGATCTTTCTTTTGTAAGTACAACGGTCTTTGATTTATCTAAATCTGAGTTTGTTTGACTGGTTTTCGGTTCAATCAAAGTTTAAAGCTTAAATGTAACTTTTGAGTTTTCAAGGGTTTTTAGGGTTTGATCTTTAAGTTTTCAAAAACAACTATAGATTTGCTTGTAAAAACATGTGGATATTGTTTCCTCAACAATATCAAGGGTTTCTTAAGAGCTTGAATTTCCCGGGCGTTACAGTTTAGTTTCGTAGCCTTTTTGACTCGAGTTAGTAAGTCTTTAGGGTGTTTTACACCTAATGCCCTGAAACCATCTAATTTGGGAGTCATTGACCTAACACTCGTTACATGGGTCAATTAGAAAGCTTAAGGGAGCTAAGCATTGCACAACATGCATATCTATATAAAAAATAAAAAATAAAAATATGCATTTGTTGTTTTATCTAATGGGGAGTCCAACAAATTTTGAGTATTGAACTATTCATGATTGAGATTAGTTGTTGAAACCTCATGACTATGTGTTAAGTTTACTTTACACTAGTTGAATCTTGTGATATCTCATAACGCCATGTTAGTAGCTTAATTTTTAATTGCCTGAAATTTTGAAGATGGAGTTTATTTTGTTAAGTTTGCTAATAAATGAGAACCATTATTTTTATGAAGCTGCATTCTTGGGGATAACATGGTAGGAACAATGTTTGTAGGTATCATTTCTAGCAAACCCTCACAAGACTTCACTCGTCCACTAGGGAGTCATAGGGGTTTAAAAGGCTTGTTACATACGCTAAATGCAATCCTACATCCCACGAAAGAATGATTTATCTTGTTATTTTTCAATTTTATTTTTTGTTTTGTATTGCTAAGGGACTAGTAATATGTAAGTTTGGGGGTGTGATAAGCGTTGAATGTTGCACATTCAAGCCCCTTAATTTGCATATGTTAATTCCTTAGCATTGTTATTTGTTTGATTTTGTGTTATTTTATTGTTTTCAGGTTTTAAATAAACATGCAATTAATTCCATTGATTTTGGGCTTCAAGCACACTTTGAGAAGACCTAGAAGATGTGGTTAAGTTTAATCAAATCAAGGAAATAATTAAATCGGAATTTATCCAATAAGAGTTAAAATCGGATTGGATTCAAATTTGGATTCTGCACATATCTCTGTGTTTTGATCATAACTTTCCACTCAGATATCATATTGTAATAAATTAGTAGCGTTGGAAAGCTAATAAAAAATGAAACAAATATGTCAGAAATAGGTTTTGCCTAATTCTGGCCTTTTCAATGCCAAAATTGCCCTGCAATAAAAGACCGCAGATCTGGACTAATTTGGAATCATTTTCCAACTTGGATTGAATTTTCAATCTCCTACTTGGACTAAAAGATTAAGTTCTAATTTTTCTTGGATTCCTAAGGCTTTTAGACCTTTCCTAATCTCTATAAATAGACCCTTAAGCTTCAAGAGAAGGTGTGCTTAGCTTTAGACAGAAAACTTTTCTTGGAGACTTCACAGGTTGAAGAGGAGAATAAAATGGCAGAAGGCCATCCCAGCACCACAATGAGCGGCTAAGTTCATAATAGGGCGTTAATGTAGCCATTTCCAAATAACAATGGTTTAATTGTATTTTTTGTTTGGAATTTTCTCTATGCATGATAATTGTATAACTGCGAAAATTGATCTTAATGTTTATATTCAATGGTTATAAATTTCTTATATTGTCTTAGAAAGTCTTTTATATTGATTGAACTCAATCCTTCAAACTTTTTGTGATTATGTGAATGATTGTTATACAACGATTTTAATTGACATATGATCAAGATGGTTACATAGGTCATTCCTAGGAAAGACGGATTATACTACACCCTAGTTTAATGTAATTTAGGTAGACAATTCATACCAACCGAGGATGTATTATACTATTACATTGATTGTGTGTATCCTATTAAAAACGTAGCTACATTTTAGTAGTTAGGTGGACGGTTCGTGTTAACCGAAGATGGATTATACTTATTCTTTAGAGGTAATTTCTTGACTATATATTCGAGTGAGACGAGCCCTATATCATGCATAGTATGAATTTTCCTTGTTAATTTATGATTGACCATTGTTATGGGGTGAATGGTGAAATTTATCCCCTATTCTTTCTCTCATCACTCTAATCTTTATTTTTATGTCTTTAAGTTTATGCATTTAACTTAGTTATAAATAAAATAAAATCAAACTTCTTTTAATTAAGTTATATTTAATCTTGAAAAACTTGATAGCAATTCCTACGCAGTTCTTGAGATTTGACACCTTCAATATAGCCCTATCCTACAAGAATTTGTTCTATCGCGAGTGCATGGTAATTTTATTAGTGATAGTTTTGTACACAAAATGACCACATCAATAGGATTACGTGCTAAGAGAGGTGGGAGATCTTTTCCATGTGGGACAAGTGAAAAACTAATCCCAATAGGATTAGCATAGTGGACGGCTAGGGTTTTCCAAATCCTAGCCTCCACTCCTCTTGTAAATAACGCATAAGGCCAAGGAATTCTTCCCTTGCTTATGCTTCACTTTCCTTGACATTGGGCCTTGGTTTTATCCTAAGCCCGATATCACTCTCTTGCATCTTTTGCACAGTTTTTTTATAACTCATGTTTTAATAAATTAGAACAAGTAGCCAAAAATAAAAGGCCTGACCTAGTTAAATTAAATCAGCTTCATGATGGACCTAAAGGAAAAATAAATAAATATTAGTCAAAATAGTCCCGACTAATCAAGTCAATATTTAATTACAATTGATACCACTAAAAAATTGCAATTGCACTCTAGTTTATATTTATGATTAAAACAATTAATCCCTTTGACTTACTTAATATTGACTATTGATTCCTCTATGAAATCTTTCGTAGTAGAATTAAGGCAAATGATACTACCTCTTAATTTTTTACCTCTTTATCCTTAAGTTATTAATTTTATTTTTATTCACGTACTTGTGAAAAACTCTATCACATGTACATAGTATTTTGGTATACCCTACCAAAATGCCCTGGCTAGAGATTGAGAATATCCAATCCATAAAATCATTCTCATTCTTAAAATTCAAACAACCAGTCTGAACATGCCCATAGCCCAAACACTCAAAGCATTTAATGCCTCGCGAGTTCTTATCATTCTTTCCTTGGGTGGCTCTTGGGAATCACCCTAGAAATTTAAAAAATTATTCAGCAATGAATATCAAATCAGCAAACGACAAAAAATATAAACCAAGCAATCACACATCAAAAAAAAAATGACAAAGTAGAAACCCTTTGAAGAACACCTCAAAGGTAAAATCACTCCAGGGCAGCTAAACCCAAAAAATCAATCATTTAGAAAAATTCAATGCGTACAAGCAAATTACACTTACAACCCTTTGTAACAGATTCTTCTTTGTATCAAATATGAGCCCCTACTTGCCTCCTACCACAATAGCTCTAGAACCTTTGGACAATTCTTCTCCTCGATCTCCTTTATCAAACATTCGGTAGACTTCAATTTTTGTTGATGTTGAAGGTGTGATTTTATCAACTCCAAGATAATTAGCAATAAGCTCACAACATAAATCTTCTCTTGGCTCATAAATAAAATTAAAACTAAGCTTAAGATATTCAATGGTTTTTGTCTCAACACTGTCTAACTCCCTTTTTAGAAAATCATGTATCCCAAGTCCTTTTATAAACTTGAAACAATCAGCTTCAAAAGCTAAATTCGGTTTCTGAAAACCATGGCAGTGTTTAGATACACAAGTAAGCAGTCTGGAAATTTTTTAAGGTTTCATGCCTTTAACCCTTGAGACATTTGAACATCTGCGGACGCCTTTGCAAATGAGAGAAACTGTTCTCTAAACTGTCCTCACATGTGCGAATATGTTTGCGAGCGATACATTGTCTCTCCAAAACTTTCGGACAAGTATGAATGGACTTGTGAAAGAAGCATATCGGGTGGCTATTTTGCCCAGAAACCTACGAACGAAGTTGCGAACGAAACCTTTTGTCTTGACATTCCATCTTGACATCTGCGGATGGACTTGCGAACACGTACAACTTGTTGTACTTATTTTCTTGAAATATTGTTAACTCCAAACCTAAGTACAAATCTACCCCCACCACAAATTAAATTCATGACCTTGTTTTGAGCACCGAATTAGCCAATCAAAAACCTAACAAAACATTTTTGAGCTTTTCTCCACCCAAGCTCCCAACATTTTATCACTTAACTTCTCGTCTCTTATGTGTCCTAGGGTCCTAAAGTCACCTACTTTACGAGCCTTGAATATATTTGGGTTTTAAAAATCAGAACTTTACGTCAAAACCCTTAAAGTTGTTAACTTTCCTACCCATTTTCACTCATAAACAACAATGATCTACAAATTAAAATGGTTGAATGTGCATGATATTGTACTTCCATAAAATAATTTATCTTGCCCTAAAATTTCGTGTGGCTCAAAAAGTCGCAATCTTTCTTGATAAAAGGCTCATTTTCTAGCTAGATCTATACTTCTATCATACGAAACACATTATTAATGAAAAGTAAACGCGCGTAAATAACACAAAATGAATGTTAGAGTTTTGGATCTTACCCTTTGTGGCGTTGATTCTCTTTTATTAGGTTCAAAATACCATAAAAATATATGGCACATTTCCTTCTCTCTCTCCGCTGCTAGATGAACGAAGGGAATGAGGCTGCTAGGGTTTCTATGGCTTTGATGGAGAAACCCCTATGTTTTTTGACTCACGAAAAAAAGGGTGACGAAGCATGTCAGTCAGAAGTGTTGAAATGTTTGAATGGACAGTACTACATTAAGTAGCTGCCACATGCACAACGTAAACACACGTTCCATGCTTCATGCTGGCCAGTTTCACACTTGCTTTTGCGTGGTATATATTGCTTCTCAAACTATGAAGTGTGTTATTCGTTATTTGGTTAGTTGTGTGGCTAATTAAGGTTACTCCAACCAATTGGTAAAGGATTTCACACTTAATTTTCAAAGTATCTGACGAAGATTTGCAATTAAACCTGCAATTCAAGTCCCTAAATTCATAAAACTGCTTGCTTACAAAACCTAATAACTAGGCTATCCCTAATTTGATAAACCTCCAATTCGATCAAGTCCAAACAATAATTAGGTTTACTGATAATTTGTTTTCAGTTGGGCGGGTAGGGCTGAATGATATCATTTTATTATAGATGTCTATATCCTATTATTCATATTATTCTTCTTAACAAATTTTACACAGATAAACAATTGGCTAAGGTTAATGCTTAGAACTAAATTGTCTTTAATTTGGGTTGTCATTAGGCTTGATAAGATGATGTGATGCGGAAATTAATCGTCTTCCCCTTTTCGCCCTCCTTGTATGGAGTGTGTTACCTCTGTCAAATTGATCTGCTCTAATGCATGTGTGTTTCTTGTGCATCAAATTGTTAGATCTAATATATGAGATCAACACTCTTATACTGAAATACTTCGGATTGTTTTAGTAAGAAATTCTCTGACAGGAATAAAACAAATTCATGGAGGTGTAAACTAAGTCCTCCAAAGAGGTTATGTACAAAAGAGCAATAGAATCCCAAAAATAATGATCGTATATATTAACTTCCTAAAGACAAAAACTCATACAGTGTTCTAAGTGGCACAAACCTAATTGAATTGTCATTAAGCTCAAATTATTGTAGTCACTGTTATTCCTCTTATGCCGAAGTATGATAAAAAGCGGAAATGAACTCCAAATCAGACAAGCCTCATGATGACTGAAACTTTGTTTTCAGCATGCTATCATCTACATTGTATTATTATATCTACCACTTGAGCATACTAGTCAGCTCATTGAGAAATTGGAAAAGGAGTTGGAAGAGTATCTTAAGCACCTTGCTCTGTACAAGAAGGCAAAAGAGGGCACACCTAAAGATTCTATAATTTAACTCTTCTTTTGAAAAGAGGGTGAAATTCAAAATGTCTTTGCCGATGGGCTCAAAGATGATGATGATTACATGACTTTTGTGGACTTACAGGATCTGCCTTGTTTCTTTTTGTTGTCTATCTAAATCTAATTAAATACTTTTGTAGCTTGTTGCTGACTATGAGATTGATCATATTAATTAAATACTTGGATGTTTCTTAATTAATAGTTGGGATTGTTTGATGTTATTTTGTTATATATATTTTAATTAAACATAGAACATGTTTGATGCTATATATTTGTCAATTTCGATTCCTTTATTTATTTTAAGGTGAGTTATCATGAATTTGAATAATGATGTATGTCTCAGGTTTTAAAAAATTTAATTATACTGGAATAATTCCAATATAATCAAATTTTTTAAATTGGAAAATAGTGTTTCCTGGCACATAAATTATGTGCCAAAAACTAATGTTGTGTATGAAACCTTGGCTTCTTAACGCATAATTTAACTGCCAGGAAACCTTGGTTTCATGGCACATAGATTATGTGTCAGGAAATGCATTTTCTCAACTAAGGGTGTTGTGACTTAAGTTTTAGGTCAGGAATTAAAGGTAAGGAGGAGTTTCTTGAATTTTTTTAATACCTACTTTCTTAACGCCAAAAATTGCTTTGATTTTTGTAGTGTGTGATTATGTAGATAAGCCATTTTTAAACGATAAGTTGACAATTCTCTTTTTCATTCCTTTATTTAAACTAATTACAAGAACCTTTTAGGATGTAATAATAACTTTTAAATGGCATGAGAATTTATTTTCATTCATTATTAAGTAGAGGTTAGGTTAATAAATCCAAAAAATTAAAACAAACTAATATTAAAGACTAATCTCTTGTATTCAATTTTCAGTTAAAACTAATGAGCCACTTAATCCTCAATCGCCACTCTCTCTCTCTCTCTCTGTACAAAATCTTTTACCTCAAAACATGTAGACCAAGAATTCAAAATAGTGTGACAAGCATTACACATGGATAACATTACGGGTTCTTCTAAGTGCCTTTCAATTCCCAGTGTTCGTTCAAACTAGGCTATTTCTATACATTAAAGAAAATCAACATACCATGAGCTTCCTTCTTTTATGATTATGTTGATTTTTTGCTAATATTGGCTACCTTTGTTCCTTACATTTTCCATGGAGCGCAAATGTGCATCTTTTTCTACTTTGCACTGAAACTCCTTCGCAAGACCATCCACTTATATGGACTTGTATGTTCTTTCTTATTTTTTATCCACACCCTTGGTGAGAGCACCCCCAATGAACTGACTCTTGAACTGTTTGGACAGTCATCAAAACATGCAATCAATAGATCTCTCCTACCTCATTGCGTTGGTTGGTCAGCTGCATGCTCGCTATGATATGATGGCTCTACATTCTGCATGTTGAACTATATCATCATGTTTTGATTCTTCTGCATCAACTGCAACATGTTTTGTGCAATCACCTGCAACATGAGCTCGATTGTTGAAATCCTTTGATCTGGAGGATTAGGATGGGCTGAGGGCCTCAGATCTGCCAGGATCCTCTGGTTTTGCTGATTCGGTGGAGATGCATTGTCTCTTAGAGTACTCATCGATCTAGTTTTGGCATATGGCCTTTTATCTTCAAGAATTGATACCACAATTAACGATTCTCACCGTCAACACTAACCGAAGAATCAGTTGATCGTACACCAAATCCTTAACCAAGAGAGTACTTGTAGAGATAAGGAAGGTCAAGCATAAAGTATCCCATCGTGGGTTCACTCTAATGCTTAAGTCAAAATTTGTCTTAAAGAAGGAAAATAGCTCAGAAAATAGTAGAAAAGGAGTGTTTAGCCAGAATTGAACATACCTTCGAGTCATTTAGCAACCATATGTTATGGAGTGTTTTCCTGCACATTATTGGTTAGGGGAGAGGGTTCATGAATTAACGGATTTGATTCCGTGACCTCCACTTCGTTAGACACATTCTTGAGGCTCCGAGAATAAAGTAATGTTAGATGGTTAGACTGGGTTAAGCCAGCCTGTAAGGCTTTACCAAGAATGGGCCTTCTTGGGCCGGCTAATGGGCTAAAAAGACTTGCTTCTTGGGCTTGCTTGTTGGGAGCTTATAATATGATACATCAATTGGTAATATGGATTCCCACATGCTTTCAAAGTAATCCTAAAAAAAATTCATTGACTTAGGATCCGTTTAGGTTTGCGATTTCAATAAGTGCAATTTGAAAAAGTGATTTTTAAAAATGCAGGTAAGTGTTTGGCAAAATTGCAGTTTAGCCTTTAAAATTTCGCGTTTTCAAAAAAAATTATCTTACCAGCGATTTAGAAAGGCTAATTTTTTACGATTTTAAATAGCAATTTTTAAAAACACAATTCTCAAATTATTTATGTTCTACAATTTGGTTTAAAATCGTACTTATTATCTACAAAATCGCAATCCCAAACATACCCTTATTTGCAACCCTTTGTTCCGCTTCTTCTCTCCCAACCCTTTGATTCCCAGTCATACCACCACAAACTCCATTCGTATAGCCATTAGCCACCACCGCCATAACTGAGAGCTTCAACCGGCAAATAAAGTTCAATTAACTAGAGGTTTCACACTGCCACTGCCTTCCTATTTATTTTTTGTTGCTTCAGTGCTTATGCACCCCAGAAAAAGAAACCCACATGAATTTAGGCCTTCAATTCGCTGGAGGTTCCAGTTAGATGAAGAAACCCAAACGAATTTCAATAAACTAGAGCCCTCTCAAAACCCCATCTCAAAGCGTTAGTGACGTTCTCAGCCAATACTCCCACAGCAACTTCTCCACAAGCCTGTGGGATTATTAATTCGTTGTTTGTTCTGTTGGAAACAATGACGTGGAATTAAAGAAATTGAAGAAAGCAAAAAATAAAAATTGTTTGAAAAATCACTGAACTCTTTTGACAGTAAAACAAATATTAATTTGCTTCTTAAACAAATATTGTGCATTCCACTTAAATAATAAGTTTTGCAAAAAAGAATACAACAATTCTATCATCAGGATACAATATTGCCCGAATGAAGTTTGCGTATTGCAAATTTTGAACACTGCTCTAAATAAGAAATTCTGTAACAACAACAACAACAAAAAAAAAAAAAAAAAAAAAAAAAAAAAAAAAGAGAAGGAAAAAGGTTAACAAAAATATGCGGGAAAAATATATTTTTATATAAATTACAGAAACAGTTTATAGGAGTTTATTACAGTTTCTAATTGTTAAAAAAAACAGTTTCTGACTGAAGAACAAGCAATTAGAAAATATAGTTTTTGACGGTTGAGAAAACAGTTAAGTATTCAAAAATATTATTATTATAAAAGTAGTTGTACACATCAGAAAAATACACAAGTAAACAATAAGGGGACGATGCGCGCATGCTAAGTGCGTCTAAAGCAACTCGCGTGTGACCAGACACAACTAGCACATGTGTGCTCTAAATCCTATCTAGTATAAGAGCAAGATACACGCCTATAAAGTACACAAAAAAACTTATAACTTTTCAATATGGGATAAAGAATAATTGAAAAAATAGAGAAAAAAGTTAAAATATTGAAATCAGAGGAAAACTATTTTCATGAAATAATTTATTTCAAAATGTTCTAGTGTCTTGTGGGATTATGAACTCTCTGTTTTGGTCTTCCAAGCAAGAGGCAAGTTAGATGAAAGGTGTAAAAGAGAGAGATGGAAGAAGCGTGGAAGAAAAGCAAACTAGAAAATGAATATTTAATTCTTCTAGAATTGAAACTCACTGTATCAAAATATGCACGTTAACTTTTCTTGAGCTATGAAGCTGAAAAATTGTTATGAGCACTCGGGTTAACCAAAATTTACTTTTGTTAACTTAGTTAATCACCTTTTAAGGATTAATTCCAGCAGTTTATTTAAACTCTTTCTCTATTTTATTAAAACAATAAATTTTAGAATATTTTATTCATTTTAATTAAAAACTCATCTCTCTCTCTCTCTCTCTCTCTCTCTCTATATCTATATATAAATCAAATAAAACTCTCATCTCTAGCAGCATAATCACAACCCTATTCTCCATCATCACTAACACGATATTACTGAAAAAACTATCACAAAAAACCAAATAACGATCATGAATCACAGGATTTAAGAAACAATGGTATTTTTTAGGATTGAAGAAGTTATAAGCCAAATATCACTCTAAACTGAAAAACTATGCAAAAAAAAAAAAAAAAGTTGTATTTTGCTTGATGAAATAAACCAGCAGTATATGGGCTTTATATACGGGGGATGAACCCCTCACTTTTCCCTTACAGTACATTGTATTTTTTACTGTCATGTTTTTCATACAGACATTTTTCTTACGGTCATATTTTACAATGTTCGTTTTGTCAAAACGGTCATTTTTCTAACTACCATTAAAGTTCACTACTATTATGCACCCTATTATAGAAAGAATTGCAATCCTTAAATTGTTTATACTGGAGTGACCAAGTTCGATTAAAAGTAATATCATTAATGAAATTGGAAAAAGCTGTAAATGCCAATACAAGTTTTTTTTTTGAAGTAAAAAATAACTACTAATTAATTATAATCACAAGTAACCATTAAAAAAAATATGGATGGAGTAAAAAAATAAAATAAAATAAAAAGAAAGAGAGGAGAAGAGAGGCCCAAAAGAAATATTTAAAAAAAAAATTGCATTTGTGAATAGTGTAATAGGATTGAAGTTACACAATTCACTATTCACTATTCACAAATCACAGACAAATCTATTTTGCATTTTTAGTAGATAATGGGATGTAAGAGCATTCCCAATGGTTTATGTATTTTTCAATCTAGAATAGCTAATCAAAATCTATTTTATCTAATTTAGCTAATGAATTTTAAATGCACTATACATCCGATTATCTATTCTTAACTCTATATTATTTTTTTATTATTTTTAATTTATTTATTTCATTATAGTATTTTTTTTTTCACGTGGGTCTCGCTTTATAACTCCACTACTTTGCACACTTTCTCTTAAATCTCCACTATAAAGGAAGAAAAAAAAAAAAAAAAAAAAGAACGTGGAGTGGTAGAGGGAAAAAGAAAAAAAGCAAAGCTAAAAAAGTGGAGATAAAGAATAAAAAAAATAGATAAGTGAATAGTATAACTCTACATATAGAGTTCCACTATTTATGGAATTAAGGAAAATCTATTATAGAGTTGGAATACATAAGCTGATGGAGTCTCTTTTTAACACTTTTATTATCTATTCTAGCTTAAAGTTGCAAATAGATAATCCATTGGGAGTGCTCTAAGGCTTTTTTATAATTTTGCTTAGCTATTCTAGCTAAAAGTGAGATGCATAATCCATTCGGAATGAATTTATTGGAACTCTTTAACTACTCTAATGCCCTTAATGAATTTTGTTGCAAAAGCACTTTGAGACCTAAATTATTTCAAGCAAAAAATAATAATATACAATTAAAATAGTTGTTTAAAATTAATGAATTTTTTTTTTTTAAAAAAAAATAAAAATAAAAATAAAAAACTCTTAGAGCTTTTGATAATATAGTTTCACCTGGAGTAGTCTTTTGAATTTATTGAAGTGTCAGTTATAGAGCCTCGCCTAAAGCAAATTATCTTAATAATTTTACGATACGACTAATAATTTTGAATTATCTTCATATGTCGGATTACTGTGAGCCATGTGAAGAAAACTCAATGTATAAGATGATATTTAAACTATATTTATGTGATGTAAAAAACGTAATTAGTATGAAGAAAAAAATTAATTTAAAAAAACACATGGTAATGATATATGGCAAAACTTTCAGACCTGCCAAGCTTCAAGGCTTGCTTTCCTAATTCCTATATTTATTGACTAAATTTTATCTCTATAAGATATACACATATAAACAGACCTGCAATACATGTCTACAATGGGCTCCAAAAAAAAAAAAAACCATATATATCTATATAATGCACAATGAATAAACAAAAATCTCCTAATAAGAATTGGCCTAACTCAGCATGGGACGTTTCCCATGCGGGTCTGATCCTCGGCTAGCAGAAGCGGTGGCAGTTGCACTATTGGTGTTGGAGGTAGACTCAAACGTATGGGAATCTGAGTCGCCGGAAGGTCCACTGATGGAAGACAGTCCCGGCGGCCGGCGAGATCTTCTATACCGAGATCCGGGTACTCCCGGTCGAGTCGGTTCTTCCAGGGTGCCATGCTTCTTTGATAGCATAACCACCACACGTCGCATGTTGGGCCGTAGTTGCGGGTCACCTTGCGTGCATAGCAGTCCTATTTGAATGCACATTGCTACTTGGGCAGTGTCAGTGTCTGCCGACGATGCCAACGTGGAGTCCATTATCTCCAAGCTCCTGCCCTTCTTGTAAAGCTTGTATGCCTGCACCAACAACAAACAATCATGCTTTTTACGACTGTCTTAGTAAACACGTAAAAGCATTAACAAACATCGCAGCAGTAAAAAAAACCCTTTAAAAAGTATTACCAAACGAGCCTGTTACAATTTTCTTAATACAAGTTTTCCATTGTATATGCATGTGAAAACAATGTGCCATGAGAACAATGTTGAACACGTCTCTCGAATGTGGAAAAGTAAAAGTCGAATAAAAAATTGAGATTTCTCATGGGAAGACTACTCCACTTGTTATGTTTTAGTTTAATGAAAAGTGCGAAGGACAGCTCACACACGAACACGCATGATGGAGACAGGACTTAAATATAAATATAAATATAAAAAGCTCGCCAACCAATCTTTGACCAAGCCCCACCAAAGGATTAATCTAGCTAATACCTTGTTTATCATAGATCTAAATAATTATTAATAATCCTGGATCATTATCTTACCCAGTCAATCAGATTCTGTGCATCAACCTGTAAATTGAATGATGAGTTCCTTTGGCTGCTGATTAGCTCCAAAACCAAAACCCCAAAACTGAACACGTCAGCCTTCACCGATAGATGTCCATGCATGACATACTCCGGAGCCATATACCCGCTAAACAAATAAATCAAAAAATTAAAAAAACCACTTAAGGGAGTTGAAATCACCTCCGGCTTCTTCGTACAATTGTGGTACAACTACTTGATAATGTAACAGTAAAAATCAGCCATTAGACCAATAGTTGTAAAAAAGAAAAAGACTAAATTTCACTATCACATTATCTTAGTTATATAGCAGTTGTATGAATAGCATGACTTAACTATATATTAGGGTGCTTAATAACATACTTGGTACCAGCCACACGGGTGTTAACATGCGTTTGATCTTCTGGGAAGAGACGGGCCATGCCAAAATCAGCAATCTTGGGAATCCACTTATCATCGAGTAAGATATTGCTGGCCTTGATATCCCGGTGGATGATGCAATTGTGTGAGTCTTCGTGAAGGTAAAGCAAGCCCTTTGCAATGCCTGCAATTATGTCATACCTCCGCTTCCAGTCAAGTTCCTCTTTTCTATTCGACTCTGTATTATTTACTCCCATCAATATCGGTCCATTATTCAAGCATAGAAAAAAATAATCTAAAATGTGATGACCATCATATCATATCAAAATTTTAATGTTAATCGTTTGGGCCCATGAGTTAAAAAGGATGGTGAGATTCCTTTTCCATTATGAGCCACCGCCTTTGTGCTACAGTATTGGTCAAGAGAGCAGTGCGATTCAGGAGATTTGGTAGCCTAGAATGGACAAATTCAAAACATAAAGTTCAAGTCAAGGTCTCAAGAGCTGTCTCTTTCACAAGGGTTAGAGCACTATGACAAAACTATATTTTAGATTTGAAAAGAGGACAAAGTTGATTTTTTTTAGCAACAGTGTTTGTAGGGATAAGAGCAAAAGAAATTTCTAAATGCAAAAGGTGAACGCTAGAAAAATCAAGACATCGACGGATTATACTCTCTTGAACAAAAGGTCCAAAATCAAGGATTTGCACTGACAATCACAAATGAAAAGGGGGGAGAGGGGCATAGGGAAGCTAACAGAAGTATTCCCACCTTGCAATTATTCCATGAATGGGAGTATTGTGAAATTGCCATTAAAACATAATTTAAAACTCAAGACATCGCTTAGCATTGTGACACTAAGCAATGTCTTGAGTTTAGCCATCATATTCATGCTCTGGAGTTGGCTGACTTTGCAGAAAAAGATGGATTATTTTATTAAAGTGTAGCTGACAGGTGAAATTGATCTAAGAGTTTAATAGATGAGTTGTGCTTTAACAGAATTTGACATTTGCTTAATTTTGAGCCATTTTAATATGGAAGAGTTTTCAAAGGAATCTATCCCAAAAATTGACCATTTCCAAACTCAGTTGCTGTCCATATGTTTATAAATATCATCATCTAGATCCAGAAAGCTGTATACTTTAGAAAAAGATTGTACAGTTTAAGAAGAGGTTTTGATTGATCAAAAAGAAGAATTTGCTTCAACTGATATGCTCTTAAGCACGACCATACATAACATAGAAATATAATCAGGAGCATAACAAAACCAATACTTATCAGCTGTACTACTAGTACTAGCTATGAACTTAGAACCTAAACATATGGCACTTCTCATTGTCTTTCATTCAGTTACTAAATATAAATCTACCAGAAACTGAGTTTAAGAAAGGAAAAAAGAAAAGCAAAGATAAAAGTACAGAGAACTTACTGAATAGAAGCTTATCAAGGCTCTCATTATAGACATACTCATAAACAAGTAGCTTCTCCGCACCATGGACACAATACCCCAACAAATTCACGACATTTCGGTGTTGAACGCGTGCCAACAACTTAGCCTCATTCATAAACTCTTTCTTCCCTTGATTCGAGCTGTGTGAAAGCTTCTTCACTGCAATCTCTCTCCCATCATCCAATTTCCCCTATAGACGAAAACACCTCAAAACTTAGAAGAAGATTCAATTACCCTTTTGAATTACCAAGATAACAAAGAAACTCCCTCCCTTAGGGAGTAAAGCTCTAACCAAAAACATGATAAAGGTTGGTAAATTACTATCACTTGCAATGCGAACACCTATTTCATCAAAAGTGGAAACATATGCTCGAGCAAATTTAGCGATTTAGCATTTTATAGAAATATTCCACTGAGCTTAGTGGTTTTGACAATCCAAAAAATACAATACAATACATACATGTACATGATTTTAGTGGTTGTATATTCTCATCTAGATTGTTCATATAATTTAGCGATTTAGCAATGTGCAAAGATTATAGAGGGTATGGGATTTTCGTCATTTTCTGTTCTTTAATTCCAATAATGAAACATGTATCAATGCCAAAATCAGGAACTAGAAACATCCTTAGAGCATTTTCCAATATGTATTACATTACCTTTGATACCTGTGTTCCAATGATAGAAATTATATATATGTAAAAATAAAAAATAAAAAATATATAAATAGTACGAGGCCAAACAAGCCCAGCAAGAATTGTAAATCAATTTTTTTCCCTTCAACTTTCTCAGAAACCAAACAGACTTTAAATCTTCTGGGAAACCAAAATTACACACGGATCTTGAACTTACCTTGTAAACGGGTCCAAAGCCGCCTTCGCCGAGCTTGTGAGTTTGGTGAAAATCTTTGGTTGCAGCAACTAAGGTCTCAAAGGGAAACTGCTTCTGTTCCTGCTGAGCAATCTTCTCCAAGTCTTCTTCATTCTGTCCCTCTGATCAATCAAAACAGAGCAAGAACATAAATCAGATCATGGTCAGGAACATGGCAAATCTTAAAGCGTATGCAAAAATAAGAACTGGGTTTTGCTCGTTGCCTCTGCTTGAACCAAGTTTGAAAGGCTTGATGAGATTCTGAAAGAAATTCTTCGACCTGCTCATCGTGGCTTTCAGTAGTTTACAGAACCAGTCCATCAAAGATAGAAAGAAAGAAAGCGCATCTCTCTCTCTCTCTCTCTCTCTCTCTCTCTCTCTCTCTCTCTGTGTCTCTCGTTCTATGGAAATTTGTTTTCCTGTGGAATTGATTTCTCGGATTTTGAGAACTCGTGTGAAATGTCTTCCCGTGGGGAAAAGGTTTTGGGATGACGAGGAAATATTTATCCTGATTTTGAGAAGTGTATTTGTATGGGAGCAGAGAGGCATCTGCATAAAATAGAGCGTGTTGACGAAAGGAGTCAAGGACCAACTCTTGACTTTCTGGGTTTTGGATCAATTTTGTACTCCATTTATTCTGAAGAGAAAAGGTCAAACCAATCTGCTAAGCAGCCTTGCTTTTCATAACCCATTTTTGATTTTTCTACCTGCGATCTAACGTCTACCAACTGCATCTTATTACCTCCCGGATTGTGATTTGTGATATTTTTCGATAACTCCATAAGCTTTCAAAGCAATATTCATTCATGTATGACCTCCCGGATTGTGATTTGTGATATTTTTCGATTTTTTTGGTTAACAAAGTGTTTGAGATTAAGGTGTTTGTTGGTTAAATCATCATTATTATTTTTTTTTAACTTTTGTTTTTTTATTTTTAAAATAAAAACATTAACAAACAATTTAAAATACAATACACTTAAAACTGTTTTTACCTTTATATCGCATGAGAACAACTTTTTCTTACAAACAAATAAAAGAAAAGTGCACATACCCCTTTCAACTAAGAGAAATAATTGTCATACAACTTTTATACAATTTTAACAATTTTTTTTTATGATCAATCATTAGATCTGTTTTCTTACATGTGAGCTATAAATATTCAATGGTTAATTTTAAAAATAAGTTATTAGAGTTATGCAAAAAAAACATTAACCCAATTTGTAGTGTTCTTCCAAACTATAGATTGCATCGATCTCCTTTTCAAATTACAAAAATTTGCAATGTACCATTTTGTCCAGCAAAAAGACAAATTCCCTTAAAAAAAAAAAAAAAAAAAAAAACCTCAGTAGCCGTGGTTCGCTAGACCCAATGCCCGCTATCATGGATTACCAGTTTTTTTCTTTTTCTTTTTATGTTTTTCTTCTTCTTTTTTGTATTTTTTTACTAAATTTTTTATATGGATATTTTTGGTATTTTTGGTATAAGGAGGGACATTGCTAATTTTATGTAGTTTGAAAGATCATTGATGCAATCTTTAGAATTTGAATGGGTTAATCACATTTAGCAAGTTGTAGTGAGGAAAGGGATTTGATTCTTGTACAATACCAAATACAACAACTGTACAACAATCCCTCACATGAGGGTGGGCCACAATATGTGGGACCCACCCTCATGTGAGGAATTGTTGTACAGTTGTTGTATTGGTGTTGTAAATCTAACATTTTTCGTGAGGAAAATAAAACGGGCCACGCTCTATCCCCAAGGCGATTTTTTTGCTCTTTTCAAAAAAACCCTCTTTTAAGTGTGAAAATGGAGGAGGGAAGACTTCTGTTTCCCTCCTCCCCAGTAGGCTGTGGTAGTTTTGTTGTTTATAAATAATTTTTCCTCTCCTTTTGGGGGGTTGTCGGCAACTGAAGGGGTTGAAGGGTTGTTTTTGTCTCATCCTTGTCAGGGATGGAGATGTGGTTTTTCGTTTGGTATGGTGTAAAGGCGGATTTTTTTTTCTCCCGATTTGTGGCGCACGGTGTATGCTTTCTACGAAGAGTTCGGGATAAGCCGTTGTTGTTTTGAATGGCCACGCCAGTGACGAAATCGTATTGATTCGAGATTTTGGTTTCTTCCATGGATATTCCGGCCTGACAGTTTTGATTTTGAATAAGAGGCTTTGATCCGCTACCACTGGTTTGGATGGCCAGGCTGGAGACGAAATCTCTTGCTCTGTTTATTTTTTGTGGTTGTTTGCAGCAGTGCCGGTCTAGGGATTTCCACTGGAACGACCGTTTAGGGCAAAAGGGGTTTCGGCGGTTTTGATTCTTCGGTTTCAACGGTGCTATAACCGTGATTTAGGCGCTATTTTCGGGTGTGGATTTAGGGGTAATCATTGCGATCTTCCAGGAGCGATTTCCTGATTTTCTGGCGTCTGCAAACCGTCGAGCAAAATGGGGAAGTTGGGGAAATGGTCAGGCTTGTGCATTTGTAGTTTTTTCTTTTTCTTTGTTTGTGTCTGGTTATTGTTAATGTGGCTGCTGTGTTGTTTGTTTAAGATCAAAACCTTGTTTGCAAAAACCCTCTCTTAGATCTAGCAGAGGTATATGTTAACGTAGAGGTATCTTTCTGTTTGTCTAGGTTTTTGAGAAGCTGTATTTTGTAATGGTCTTCGTCTATTTGGCCTGGGTAGAGGAAACTCTCACTGTGGTGTTTCTAACTTGGTGCATTAGGAATTCTTTGTAACCTTGCACATTTGACCAGTTTAGTCTCTTTTAATATATTGAGAGGGATTTCTTCAAAAAAAGAAAGAAAAGAATTTGTTTGAATTTGCAATTTGAATTAGTGCGATTTTAAAATAATGATTTTAAAAATGTGAATTTTTTTTAAAATATTATTTTTAAAAACACAGTTAAGCGTTTGGCAAAATTACAGTTTGACCTTTAAAATCTCAATTTAACTTTTAAAATTGCGCGTTTTTAAAAAATTACGGGGATTTGAAAAGGCAAAAATCTGTATTTCAAATCACAATTTTTTTAAAAATGCAATTTAAAACTATTCATTTTTTACGATTCAGTTTGAAATTATATTTATTGTCTACGAAATTATAATGTCAAACACCCGCTTAATTCAGGAAAATAGTACAAATTGAGTGTTAGTTTGAAAATGATATTTATAATTTTTCTAAAAAAAAAAAAAACCCTCCAAAAAAATGATACACATAACTTCTGCGTGGGGGAAGTGGGAAATACAGGGTGAATGCATAGGGTTTTCTTCTTTCTTATTTTTAAAAAAAGTAAAACAAAAAAAAACAAAAACAAAAAAACAAAAAGGGGAGAATATCGTCACTGAAAAGGCTTTGGATTGTGAACTTTTTATTCATTGGACCACACGTCATCATGCACACCATTAATTATTGGTCGCATTGACTTTGACATGCTTCTGTACGAAAATCGCTTTGGGTTGTTTTCGGTGCAATGAATTTAGGCAGATGTTCAGCGTATTTGGGTTCTCCACATATAAACTACCAATTATGAAAATATTTTTTTTAAACTACTAAATAATATTAATAATGTTAATATTATTTCAATGGCAAAAATATTATTGATAAAATTATATAAAGTCAAAACAAAATTATTTTTTTAAAAAAAAATTAAATAGAACAAAAAAAAAAACAAAAAAGAATAATAATAATAAACCAAGGTTTTTTTTAATTATTTTTTTTATTTTATTTTATAGAATTTTCAACTTGGGCCACCTTAGATTTTCATTTTTCTCGGTTTTTTTTTTTTTTTTTTTTTTTTTTTTTCATTTTTTTCATTTCTTTTTCAATCTTTCAAAAAAACAAATCATTTTTATTTTTATTTTTTATCTTTTTTTGGTTCCAAATTTATAAGGATATTTTTTTTTTTTTTTATTGAAACTATTTTAGGGTTATTTTTGTCCTTTTGGTTGCTTTAGGGGAATATTGACATCTTTTAGTAGATTACGGGAACTAATACATTTAACACAATTGGTAGTTTGGAGACACATTGACAATGGAGCGATAATTTAAAAAGATTATATGTATTTTTCTCAGTTTTTTTTTATTATTTAAAAAAAAAAAAATCAAAACAAAACAAAACCTGCTCAGTAACTCTAGTATTGATGTTCTATTTAGATTGGAATGTTATCAATATTATGGGTATTTGAAACCCGACAAATTCTTTTTATAAATTAAATTGGAAAAAAAAAATTTCGATTCAATTTATAAAAATGTCATGTATGCATATTTAATAATAAGGACAAAGTGGAAGCACATAGCTAAAAGCAAGCTTGGTTTAAGGATGAATGAGTTATGATTTTTGTTTCCCCTAAATTAATCAACTATTAATCCAAAAAAAAAAAAAAAAAAAGTTTGATAGGTTTCTTTTTGTTCAGTTTTCCTTTTCTTCTTCAATTTTCTTTGTTTTGTTACAAATTTTATGCCTTTCAAGTCCCACCAATTTGCACTGGCAAACAGTTGCGAGTGATTGATGTAATGATATTCGATGGGAGGTAATGTTGATAATGTTGATTATGACGGGAGGCCTACGTAAACATACCAATCATTGTAATGAAGAAATGTGATCATTTCCGTAAAAAAAATAAATAAATAAATAAATTGTGAGATATGTTTTTGAAAGTCGTTACTCAATTTCAGATTTATGTATATAAATCTGCAAATTCTGCAAATTTGGGTATGTTTGGTCATGTGTTTTAATTACTTTTCAGATATAATTATTCCAATAAGGTTTTAGATGTAATTCTCACACGTTTTTCAATTTTTGTTTTCCCAAATATAAAATACAAAACACATAACACTTCAAGGAAAATTTTGGAACCTTCATATACTACCAAAAAAAAAAAAAGAAAAGATTTTTACTTAGGTTTTATTAGGGATAGAAAAATAAAAAAGCTTAGATAAAAACATCGCTAAACTTATAGAAATTGCAGTGCTTTTCTAGTCTAACGATGTTTTAAATCATCGACATTTTTAGATGATCGCCTCTAGATTAGCAGCGTTACACAAACGTTACTACATTAGTAGTGTTTTAAATCATAACAGTAAGAAAATTGTCCTCGTTTCTTTTTCTCTAATACTCTGTTTGTTTTCGATATAAAATGTTTTTCGTTGTAAAATATTTTTAATGAAATAATTTTTCAGAAAAAATGATTTTCCTGCGTTTGGTTCGTATGAAAAAATCGCCAATGACAAAAAATGTGGGTTGGCCAAATCCTAGCGACCTTCGCGAGAATCCAGCCAATTGAATCGGATTCTGGCAAAAGGGGCCATTTGCCCGATTTCGGCTGATTGCCAAATTCTGCCCGTTCTGGTCAGTTTTCTTGCAAAGGTGGCCTGAATCTGGCAATTTATGCCGGATTCCGGCTACTTTCATCATAATTCGGCAGTTCTGGTTAGATTCTAGCCAGTTTTGTTAGAATATGGTTAGGCCGGATTCCGGCGAAGGTGTTAGAAATTTGGTCGTCGGAATCCGGCAATGGTGGCCAAAGGTTACTGAATTCCAGCGGACAATGCCATATTTCGAAACCGGCTGCGCGATGTTTTCGATTGCTTCAGCATGAAGGTCGATTGTGTCGTTTAAAAAAGGGTTGAATTCGTCTGCCATCTGAGGAAAATGATAAAAGCGTAAATCATTTTCTAAAATTTACTAAACATTTTTTGTTAAACGGAAATCATTTCAGGTTTACTATTATTTCGCTCCCACCAAATACTGAAAAATGTCAAAAATATTTTCTAAAAAACATTTTACGCTGAAACAAATGGAGCATAAGAGATGAAAACACTTCTCCCAACACAACTCTCCTCTCCGCTAACAATATCTAAATCCCCTTACTCTTTGTTGCTGCTTCTTTCTTCTTCTCTATCAATCATTGTAATACCCTGCTATTTAGCCTAGTATAAGTGTACCTTTGTAACACTCATATATTCAATTAATAATAATAATTAGCCTGGAAAGTTACTATCAGTTCTTCACAAATTATCTAATTTATAATTAATTGGGAAAACTATCCTCTAACTAGCTAGGGCCAAAAAAGTGAGTGGTTATTATCAGTTTGTTAATCGCTAAACCGTTAATTACCTTTAAAAGCGGTTGGAAAAACTGCTAACCGCCTTTTATATATATATATATATATAAAACGAGATGATGAGCCACGTTCATTCTTTAGAATATTCCAGATGCTGAGACGACGGCGTTTTAGGGAAGGATTAAAGAGAATGCGAAACTAATAATTGGAACACAGCTCGATCACACTGTCTTGAGGAGGGGTGCTACACATGCACCCCTCATCCACCCTTCATCCTCCATTTACAATAAAAAAATTGATTTTAAGCAAAAGAGGTGGACAAAGGGGGGATGAGGGGAGGATTTTTAGCATTTCCCCTGTCTTGAGAGCTGAAGAGCCTTATCCTCAAGGTCAGACAAGCCTCCACGTGTCGTACATTAAGGGTCTTGAAATCAAGCTCCTTGCAGCATGCGTGACTCTTGACTTTTCTTCTTCCCCTTTGTTTTGGCTTACGTTCAGACCCCTTGTACGCATAACAGCTTCAATTATTCTCAACTGATGGAGATTGCAATGGGTCTTAAAGCTTTTGGTCAGAAGTTTATTTGAGTTGTGAAGAAAGAAAAGAACGGTGGAGGAAAAGAAGAGTGGCTGCTTGAAGGATTTGAGAAGAGAATGTTGGGCACCCCAAGTTCTAATTCTTGATCATGTAGATTTTGGAGGATTTTGTGACTCACTGCTGGTGGATTTCAACCTTGGAAGGAGTCACTGCTGGAGTTCCCATGGTCACATGGCTTGCGTTCACGGAGCAGTTTTACAATGAGGCAATGTCGAATTCCTTTCATCTGAAATTTATTTGAGAAATCTCAGACTTGAAATTTCTGTAGTTCTAAGAAGATTTTGTGTAGTCGACAACTCAGAAAAAATCGGATCCCTTATTTTCATCCGAGAGACCCAGTCATGCGTCCGGATGCCCTCCAGTGTCTAGAAGATTCTGACAAGCTCAGCATTGCTTCCATCCGGATGTCAGGGGAACACGTCCGAACGCTCTTCAGAGTTTGAGAAGATTTCAGTTTCCTTTGCAGACAAGAATTGAGAAGACAGCTTGCATCCGTCCGAACAACAGGACAACACCATTTGGACGCAGTCCTTGATAAGGAAATTACGTGCAAACAATTTGTAACCGTCAGGACTCCAGGGCAACACCGTCCGGATGCGGCCTTAATATAAAAACGCGTGAAACGCGTTATAAAAATGTTGTTGCACAGTTCACCGTCTAGATGCTCTATGACTCCGTCCGGACACTCTATGACTCCGTCCGAACGCTGCCTAGAGAAATCCGAATCAGTGGCAATTTAGGTTTTTTAAGCCTATAAATAGAGGCCTTTAGACATGTATTATTTACAAAATTCAGTATTGAATTCTCTATAGTTTAGAAATGGTGTTTATGAAGATATTGTGAAGATTTGCTAACCCTCTTGCTGTTGCCGGTGTTTAAATTCTTGAGTGTGATTTTCTTTGACTTCTAATTATTTTCTATCATGTCTATCCATATTGATTTGATGAAAAAATGTAAACTCCAAAGGATGTGTGTCAAATTGTTTGAACAATTTGAAGATTTTAAAAATTCTACCATTGATCATCTACAAAGACTTAAAAATTTTGAAATAGAGAAAGATGTTCTTATTCAAAAAATTAAGTCTTTGGAAGATTCTCTAATGAAATCAAAACTGCCTTTGAAAAAACCTTTTGATTTTATTTTGAGTAATGATAGTGTTGCTTCTTATTCACATGCTATACCTACATATAGAATTATATTTGTTAAACCTAGCATGTCTAAACATGATACTCATTCTACTTGTGGGGACAAGGGTAAAAGTATTAAAGGGACTGGGCATACAAATTTCAATTCTATCCCTACCTGTTATCACTGTGGTGTTAGTGGTCATATCCATCCTAATTACTTTCAGATACGTTCTCAGAAACTTTGGGATAAACAACATGTGCCTAGGAAATAGGGGTGGGCAAATTATCCGCTTACCGCCTACCGAACCGCCATCGACCGCCTACCGACTAATTTAGGTTCGGTAGTCGGTATAAAATTTTGTTCCGAAAGCCGGTTCGGTAACCGAATCACCTTTTAATCAGTAACCGAACATAACCAAACTGCCTTTTATTTCGACCGATTAACCGAACCGACATAAAACGAAACAACGTCGTTTTAGTAAGAACGAAACATTTGATCTTGTTTTTTCTTTCCTTTAAAAAAATCAAAACAACATCGTTTCATTACCCATGTTAACCGAATGTTAACCAACTTAATCGACTTAACTGACTGCCTATTAACCATTTAACTGAATTAACCGAAATAATTCACCAACTGCATTCCGACAAAAGTTGATTAACCGACTGAATTAGCCGCCTACCGAACCGATACCTACCCCTACTAGGAAAGATGTACCTGGTATTGAGAACCAAGTCAAGACCTTAAGTGATCATGTCAAACTCATTAGTGAGAAGCTAGGAAGCCTTACCCCTAATGAGAAGAAATTTGTTTTGCTTAATAAAAGGAAGAATACCACTAATAAACAAGTTTGGATTAAGAAAGAAGACAACCTATGTTTGGTTGCCCATACTGCCTTGAAATACTTGATACTTGCTTGTGGTATTTGAATAGTGGATGCTCTAAACATATGACCGGTGACAGAACACTTCTAAAGGATGTTCAAATGGGTAGAGGATGAAGGATCACTTATGGGGATGGAAATGAGTCCAAGGTCATCGGAAAGGGGCTTATTGATATTTCAGGACTAGGAGCATCTCAAGAAGCCTTATATGTGGAAAGGACTCAAGGCAAATCTCCTTAGCATCAGCCAATTCTATGACAACGACTTGGTGCTTCAATTCTCCAAAAAGGAATGCAATATCATTGACAGTAGTGGCAAATGGCTAATGGAAGGAGAAAAGACTGTTGACAACTGCTATGATCTCTCAGGCCTCACTTTAGAGTCTCAAATAATCTGCAACAAGGCAACCATTGATGACAATGAGTTATGGCATCAAAGGTTGGGATATTTAAACTTCACAGATATGCTCAAGATTGCCAGCCAGAAAATTGTCAAAGATCTACCCAAGATGGAGAAAACTGGGAAAGGAGTTTGTGGTCCATGCCAGCTGGGAAAGCAGACTTGAGCAGCTCACAAGAAAACTTTAGGTATTCTCACTTCCAGAAACTTATATTACTACATATGGATCTCATGGGTCCTATTAGAACTGCTATTCTAGGTGGAAGAAAATAAATATTGGTGGTTGTGGATGACTATTCCCGGTACACAGGGGCTCTTCTTCTCCAGAAAAAGTCTGATGCTTTTGATACAGCTCAACAATTATTCAAGAAAATTCAGATTGAACAAAACTGCCCTATCATGAGAATCCGCAATGATCATGGAAGAGAATTTGAGAGTGCTAGATTTGAAGAATTCTGCCAATCACATGGCATTCAGCAAGAGTTTTCATCCCCCATTACTCCTCAATAGAATGGGGTTGTGGAACGGAAGAACAGGGTTATTCAAGAGATGGCTTGAGTAATGATCCATTCAAAGAATCTAGCTAAACACTTTTGAGGAGAAGCTGTCAACATTGCTTGCCACATCATCAATAGAGTCTACCTGTGGCTAAAAACCAACAAGACACCTTATGAGATATGGTGAGGAAAGAAGCCCACAGTCAAGTACTTTCGAATCTTTGGAAGTAAATGCTACATTCTTCAAGATAGAGAAAATCTGGAAAAATTTGATCCCAAAAGTGATGAAGGAATATTTTTGGGATACTCCACCGCAGTCATGCTTACAGGGTTTTCAACAAAAGAATAGAAACTGTGATGAAGTCAATCAATATGGTAATTGATGATGAAGAAGTTAGATTACCTAGCAAGGGGGAGAAAGCTCAGTCCTTCCTGGAAGAGCTACCTACTCCTTTAACCGATATGGTTAAGCCATCTTCCTCAACCCAAGAAAAATTTGTCATTCCTTCAGCAGTTGATTCTTTTCCAGACCTCCAAAAATTGTGACTTCTGAGAATATTGCTAGTGCACCTGAAGATGAGGATGAATCCACGAATCCTACTAAAAGGTCATGGGTCAAGCTTAATCATCCCTCCTAGCAGCTAATTGGGAATCTTGAAGAAGGGCGTCGTTTGAGAAACAGAGTGATCCAGCCATAAAATGAAATAGCCAATCAAGTCACATACAGCTATTATCTTGCATAGGCTGAACCGAAGAAGGTTGATGAAGCTCTATAAGATGAGAGTTGGATCGCTGCAATGTATGAGGAATTACATCAGTTTACTAGAAACGATGTACGGACTCTTGTTCCCAGACCTTCCGATCATAATAACATTGGCACCAAGTGGATTTTTAAGAACAAATCAGATGAGCATGGTACAGTGATTAGAAACAAGGCTTGTCTCGTTGCTCAAGGGTACACTCAGATTGAAGGGGTAGATTTTGATGAAACTTTTGCTCCAATTGCTCGTTTTAGTCCATTCGAATTTTTCTTTCCATTGCTTGTCATTCTGGATTCAAGCTATGTCAAATGGATGTTAAAAGTACATTTCTAAATGGCATACTTTAGGAAGAGGTATATGTAGAACAACCAAAATGGTTTCAAGATCCTCATTATCCTCAACATGTCTACAAGCTAAAGAAAGCACTGTATGTGCTCAAGCAAGCTCCCCGTGCATGGTACGAGAGTCTGACTATTTACCTTCTAGCTAAAGGGTTCACAAGAGGATAGGCTAATCGGACTCTATTAATCAGGAATCAAGGTAATCAAAAGCTCATTGCTCAAATTTATGTAGATGATATCATATTTCGAGCAACTCTGGATTCCCAAGCTTATGATTTTTTTAAGAAGATGAAGCAAGAGTTTGAGATGAGCATGATTGGTGAGTTGACTTACTTTCTGGGGTTCAAGTTAAGCAAACTTTTGAAGGGATATTCATCTCTCAATCCAAGTATGACAAAGATCTGGTCAAATGGTTCTGTCTAGATGGAAAGAGTCATGCTCGTACTCCCACGAGCACAAGTGCCAAGATTAGTGCTAATCTTATAGGCAAGCAAGTTGATCCTACTCTCTACAGAAGTATGATCAGGAGTCTTCTCTACCTTACAGCTAGCCGACCAAATATTGCCTTCAGTGTTGTAGTCTGTGATCGATTTCAAGCAAATCCTAAAGAATCTTACCTCACTACAATCAAGCATATCATCATGTATGTTAATGATACTATTCTTCATGGCATTTGGTATTCTAGAGAAACAAATCTTGTGGTTGCAGGTTACTCTGATGCAGATTGGGCTGGCAATACGGATGACAGCAAGAGTACTTCTGGAGGATGCTTTTATGTAGGAACTAATCTTGTGGCCTGGATGAGTAGGAACAATCTTCTATTTCATTCTCAACTGCTGAGGCTGAATACATTGCTGCTGGAAGCTATTGCACTCAATTGTTATGGATGAAGAAACTTTTGTGTGACTATGGATTCACTCAGGACGCCATGGCCATCCACTGTGACAACACAAGTGCCATCAATATTTTCAAGAATCCAATTCAGCACTCTCGTACCAAGCACATAGACATCAGACATCAGACATCACTTCATTCGTGATCTCGTGGAATCTCAGCTAGTATCTCTTTCTTTTATACCCACTGACAACCAATTGGCTGATATTCTTACCAAACCTCTTGATGGAAGCAGGTTTGAGTCTCTTAGAAAAGTCATTGGTATTTGTGACATGTCCTAGACATGTCTGGTCATGCTAGGATTAGACTTTATTTTGTTCTTTAGTCTTTTTCCCCTGGAAGCATGATGTGTTTTTGTAAAAAAAAAAAAAAAAAAATTAAAAATTACAAATTAAAAAAAAAAATTTGGAGGGGGGGGGGGGGGGTAAGGTTGCAAGTTGTTCATTTTAAGTTTTTCAGCTATCTCATGTTTTTTAATCTAATATCTCAGTTCATTGTGCTTTGATAGAATATGCTTACATATGTTTAAGATCTTGAGTCTGAGATTTGCTAAGTTTTCCTACTGCATCTTTATGTTAGATAGTTACTTTTCTCATGCGATGAAAACTTGCGCACTATCCAAAGCTCTCCTAAGCTACATTTTTTTTTACTCTTTGATTTTTAGTTTCTGAAAATTCTGATGAGAGAGAGTTTTTTTGCTAAGGTGGTCAAATTGACCAACTCACTAGTTAAACCTAGAACCCATAAATTCTAGCATTCTTTCTAGGTTGTAGCACCAAGTGATAAAAAGCATTTAACTTTTACTATATATGGATATTTGAAAAGATCTACTATTTATTGTGCTATAAATCTGTTCTTAAACTTGTCCGTAAAGAAACAATCAGTGACCAAATCATTGCAGAAATAGACGGTCACTAAAGGACTAAGTAAAGAAAAGTGCTGCATCTTAGGGGGAGTATATTAGATGAGGGTGGCTAGGTTCTAGTAAAATAAAGTTTGACTTTTGATTGATCTACCATTAATTTTCTCTCTTGTTTAGAAAATTTAGTTGCTTTAAATCATATCAGTGAACTTCATATCTTATTGAGAAAGTTTTCACACACACACGCACGCATTACATGAGTTGAGTCAGCTATTTATAATTTCTGTCTGCATGGAAATTTTTGCTTATTAAATACTTGTCTCTCAACTATATGTTTGCATATTTTTTACTTGCTATCTGACTGATTTCTCAAGTTTAGATACATGCGTGTGCTGATTTTCTTGTGAAATGACTAACCTTGTTGTCTTCCTCTCCCTTTTCAGCAAGATGTTTTCTGTGGCTTTTTACAGTTTTCTTTTTCTTTGTTTGGACTTTGAAATTGTAATTTTTCTGTCCTTTTTCTATACTCTGTTTACCCTTTGTCATTTTTAGACAAAAAGGGGGAGTATTATTATTATTTTTTTTTGGAGTGAGATTGTATTTTTAAATCGATCAAGTGATTTTTGTCCCAGAATGGCCAAATGGGGAGTATGTAAGTTTGATTGGCTGCATTCTGTTGACAAAAATACTATCATGTAATGTTGCTATCATAGACAGGGTTACCGTATTATTCAGAATCTCCAATTTATCAGATTTTATTTCTCTAAGGATGGAAAGAGCCTTCTTATGACAAGTTCAGTGCTACAAGCATCAAGAAGGCAATTTTAGAAGTTTCACGAAGATTCTGCGCAGTTGATAACTCAGAAAAAGTCAAATCCCTTGTTTTTGTCCAGACAGCCTAGTCATGCGTTCGGATGCCCTCCAGGGTCTAGAAGATTCTGACAAGCTCAGCATTGCTTTCGTTCGGACATCAAGGAAACACATCCAGACGCTTTTCAGAGTTCGAGAAGATTCCAGTTTTCCTTTGCAGACACTGATTGGGAAGACAACTTGCATCCGTCCGGACGACAGGGCAACACCATCCGGACACGGTCCTTGATAAGGAAATTATGTGTTGACAATTTGCAACCGTCTAGACTCTAGGGCAACACCTTCAGGATTTAGCCTTAATATGAAAACATGTGAAGCACGTTATGGAAAGACGATTGCACAGTTCACCATCCGGACGCTTTATGATTCCATCTAGGCGCTGCCTCAAGAAATCCGAATCAGTGGCGATTTAGGTTTTCTAAGCCTATAAATAGAGGCCTCTAGGCATGTATTATTTACAGAATTCGGTACTGAATTCTCCATAGCTTAGAGATGGTGTTTAGGGAGATATTGTGCAGATCTACTAGCTCTCTAGCTATTGCCGGTGTGTGGCTACTTTGTTCGTGTGAAGTCTAGCTTAGGAGGAGCCCTAAGCTAAAGGAATCAATTAAAGACCCCTTCAAGTAGTAGACTTGGTTAGGAGATATTCACGTTGGGTTATGTGTCAGAGTGCAAGATACGATCGCTGGACAGGGGTATGTGAATGAAACTGTCTTGTTACTAGCTTTGTCTTTTGAATAGTGAAATTCCTGGGTTTGGCTGCCCTGGAGTGGTTTTTCTCTTAATCGAGTTTCCACTTCGTTAACAAAATATCTGTTTCATTTAAATTTCGCACTTATGATATTTTGTTACGTATTGTACACACACACACACACACACACACACACACACACACACACACACACACACCATAAATTAGAAGTCTTTTAATTTTCAAAGCAGGTGAAGAATCTCATTCATGTCATGGGTAGTGTCTCTGTTACCGTCCCACATGCCCATCAGCCACACTAGATCCAACTCGTCAAAAATTATCTGAACTAAAGCCTCTAAAAGAACCATCATCCTCTTAGGGTTCACCATCAACTAGACTATCTATTAAAAAAAAGTATGTTTCATAGGTGAAAAAGATACAAGCGTAAGTACACAACTTAGTGAGTATAAATAGCATGATGTACATTGAAAAATTGAAATGACTTCTAAATTAAACAACAAGTGTGTGTGCACAAAGTGTCACCAAAAATAAGCACAGCGGAAAGTAAATGACACAGAGATTTTTGTTGACGAAGTAGAAACTCAGTTAAGAGAAAAACCACTCCGGGGCAGCCAAACCCAGGAATTCCATTATTCAGAAGACAAAGCTAGATACAAGATAGTAACACTCACATGTACCGATACAGTGGTCGTACCTTGATCTCTGACGTGTGACCCAACACGAACGCTTCCCAACCAGGTTCACCTACCTGAATTGGTCTTCAATGGAACTCATTACCTTAGAGCCGACCTCTAAGATAGACTTCGGTTTACAGCACAACACACTTGAAAAATGGCTTCAGAGGAGATATTACGTCTCTAAGCTCTAATGGAATTCACACCCAATTCTTGCAGCTCTAAGTGCCCAGAGGCCCCTATTTATAGGCTGGGGGTCAGAATGGGCGTCAGGCAAAATAAGCCTGTGAGCCGTCCGGACGGTGGACCATGACCGTCTGGACAGACAACTGTGCGACAGGATTTTCTGAAATTTTCGCGGAGAAATCTTTCCTGTATAAGAACATCGTCTGGACGGGATGGCTCGATCGTCCGGACGGACGCACGTTCGCTGCAAGTAATTTCCATAACAGGCTTCGCGCGTCCGGACCAAGGGGCAGGAGCGTTCGGACGGCTAAACTTCAACACGCAATTTCCATATCTGATACGCGTGCGTCCGGACCATAAGGGGGAAACGTCCGAACGGTTGAAGTCGAATCGTCAGTTACCATATACGATGCACCAGAGTCCGGACCACAGCTGTCAGATGTCTGGACGGTTCATTTTGAACTGCGATTCTTGCCTTACGGAGATACGCGTCCGGACGGGATACCACATCGTCCGGACGGTTGATTGGTCTTCCCTTTCTTGAACTTGGAAAGAATCAGTGAACCGTTCGAGAACTGATAGGCGTCCGGACGTGCTGCTGAAATGTCCGGACGGAGCAAGCTGGCACAGAAGCTTCTCGATACGATGTAGGTGTCCGGACGGAAGAAACACGTCGTCCAGACAGATGATGCTTGTCTGTCTGACATCCGGACGGATGGAACAGTAGACAAATGGGCGTCCGGACGGATGTTGCTGACTGATGAGCGTCCGGATGGAATACCACGTCGTCCGGACGGCTGATAGGGAACTGAAATAAATCCTTGAAAACTTCACAGAATCTTCTCAAAGAACATAGCTGAAGAGTAGACTCTGGATAAAGCAGCATCCCTGTGAAAGCAGCAACATTACATATAAGTGATTTTGTCCAACAGAATGTAGCAAACACAAAAACTAACATACATGTTATCATATAGTGAACTCAGATGTTTAAATTATAAATCACATGCAACAATGTAAAGTTATAGTTCCTCATTTGACAAGATGATTATGGATGCAATATAGATATAATATATGTTGTAATATAAGAATCATGTCATAGTTCAACTTCATATGATCTACATTAACATAAAAAATAAAAATAAAAAATTTAAAAATTTAAAAAGTTCGCATCATTGTGCTAATATTACATGTAGTTGCTATTATTTGATAACATTTTCAGTCACAGAGTAATATTCTGTGACTTTCCATTGCAATCATTATTCGCAAAAAAAACTTTATGAGATATCACAAGATTCAACTGATGTAAAGTAAACTTAACATAGTCATGGGGTTTCAAAAACTAATCTCAATCATGAAAGGTTCAATACTCAAAATTTGTTGGACTCCCCATTAGATAAAACAACCAAGGCATATTTTCTTCTTCCTTTTTTATTTTTTATTATTATTTTATATATATATATATATATATATATATATATATATATATATATATATATATATATATATATATATATATATGCAAGTTGTGCAATGTTTAGCTCCCTTAAGCTTTCTAATTGACCCATGTAACGAGTGTTAGGTCAATGATTCCCAAACTAGATGGTTTTAGGGCACTAGGTGCAAAACACCTAAAGACTTACTAACTCAAGTCAAAAAGGCTACAAAGCTAAACTTAGCCATTTTATCAATAAAAAAAAAACTTCCACTTTTTGACGCGAACACTCAATGCTTAATGAGGCAAGAGGTCCGGTGACTCAACGAAAAGCTCAAAATGATCAATATTATTCTTTTTTATTTATTTATTTAATGCCAAGGTTATTCCTCTAACAAGTTACCCAGCTGCATCCAAGATATTGATAACAGATATAAATGATTTCAAATTTCATACCCCACGGATTACGTGCTAGTGTGCTTGTGATAATCAAATTGAAACAAGTAATATCTTATGCTGCCAAAGAAAATAACAAAACTCTAAATTCCTTAGTCAAGTGATCATGTGTTTGTCATGTTAAGCTCACCAATGAAATACAAATCAGAATTTAAGTTCAACTAAATTTTTAGAGATAACATAGCAAAATATTGGACAGTGTTTCATTTTTTCGTACCCCCAAACTTGAATCACACATTGTCTCCAATGTGTGTATAGAACTAAACATAACAGTAAGAGGATAGGAATACCTGAATGAGTAGATGTGGGGCATGTCATACCCCCAAACTTGATTGTAAAAACACATATCCTGAAAAAGAGAGTGATACTCCAACCAAATACCAGTCAAGTGCAACACATTATTGTAAAAATATAAACTAAGAATGAAACAACAATGGAGAAGATAAACCTGGAAGGAGATCATGTACCATGGCCTGATGGAGGACTCGAGTGCACAAGGCCTGTGCTCGAACCTATGAAGCTGACTCATTTAGTCAAAGTATGTGGGATCCATCAAGCCAACAGAATCCACATCTTTGATGCGCTCAGTGCTCTCTGACCCTTAAATTTAAATTTGAATCATCAATCTTTTCTTCTCTTGGACCAAAGAGAATAAATTTTACCTACAGAAAAGTAATTCCGAATGTCCGCAAATCGAGGTAGATCCCTCTGAATATTCTCAAACAATTTCTCATCTAGAAGGGAATCATGAACTGGAGTAGGGGCTCGGGGTTCATATGGCATTTTGAGAATAAGAGTGGATGATGAAGGAGCCTTAGTCTCACTTCCTCGCCTTTTGCCCGATGTAAAGCTTTTGTGGCCTCAATTTGCTCCTCCTTCCTATTTTCCACGTGAGTTTCGACCACTTCTCCATTCTTCAGTGTGGTGATAGCTTGCTCATGACAAGAAGTACTCTCATCCACCATGTAGTGTCCATCAAGATTGGCCACCAGCTAACTTTGAAGCTCTTATTCTTATATTTGATTTGCTATCTGCTCCAACTGAACTTTGATCCTGGCTATGGATTGAGAGTGAGAGTTCAATGTCTAACTGAGAGAGGTCATTTTCTGAGCAAGAGAGGTCATTGTTTGATCCATCTTGCTCATAACTTTCAACATTTGATCCTGAAAGTCAGAACTCATCGGAGGAGGTGGTTCAGCCTGAGACTGCTATTGTAGAGTTGCTTGATCATTGAACTGCGGAAATGCCTGATGATACAATTCATGAAATTGTGGAGCATAATTTTTAGGAGCTTGAGCTTGCCACAAGATACTAGACTGGTTGCTCCATGCCAGGTTATAGGAATCAGAATAACGGTCATTCCTCGGTCTAGAGAACAGTGTGTTTATATGCTCATAAGAATAATTAGAAATTGGCCTACAGTAGGACAATCTCTAACATGGTGATAAGGACTATAACAATATGAACATGGTCCATGGGGTGTTGGAATGCCTCCCCACATGAACTAAATTGACAAAAAAAAAAAAAACAAAATAAAAACAAAATAAAAAATAAAAAATAAAAACAAAAAATTGGAAACAAAAATAAAAATAAAGAAACCAAAATTAAAATAAAATAAAATTAAAAAGAATCAAGTTAAATTCAATCTTTAAAACTTAATAACATAACCGTTTGCAGTCCCCGGCAATGGCACCAAAAATTGATTTGGTATTTTGTTTGCCAAAATATATCAATAATAAAAATTACCACTCTCAATAGTATAAATCATTGTAGGATAAGGCAATATTTAGGGTGTCGAACCTCAAGGACTACGTAGGAATTGCTATCAAGTTTTTCAAGATTAAATATAACTTAATTTAAAACATGTTTGATTTGGTTTTTGTTTTCTAAAAATAAATACATAAAAGTAAAAGACATAAAAATAAAGAGAGTTGTAATGAGAAAAAGAATAGGGGATTGATTTCATCACTCACTGCATAACAATGGTCGATCATAAATTAACAAGGAAAATTCATACTATGCATGATATAGGACTCGTTTCACTCGTGCAGTCAAGAAATTACCTCTAAAGAATAAGTATAATCCATCTCCGGTTGGCACAGACCGTCCACCTAACCACTAAGATACGGTGTGACCCGTCTTCCCTAGGTATGAATTAGCTACGTCTTTAATAGAATACATACAATCAATAGAATAGTATAACTTATCTTCGGTTGGTACGAATTGTCTACCTAAATTACACTAAACTAGGGTGTAGTACTATCCGTCTTTCCTAGGCATGACCTATCTAACCTTCTTGATCATATATCAATTAAAACCGTTGTATAACAATCATTCACATAATCCCAGAAAATATGAAGGATTGAGTTCAATTATTATAAAAGACTTTTTAAGAGAAGATAAGAAATTCATAATGATTGAATATAAACATTAAAATCATTTCTCATAGTTATACAACCATCATGCATATAGAAAATCCCTAATTAAAATACAATTAAACCATTGTTACTTGGAAAAGGCTACATCAACACTATATGACAAATTTAGCCGGTCATTGTGGTGCTGGGATGACCTCTTGCTATGTTCTTCTCCTCTTCAACTTGTCAAGCCTCCAAGAAGAATTTTCTGTCTAAAGCTAAGTACCCATTCTCTTGAAGCTTAATGGTCTATTTATAGTTTATAGGAGAGCCCTAAAAGCCCTAAAAATTCAAGAAAAATTAGAACTTAGTCTCTTAGTCCAAATAAGAGATTGAAACTTCAATCCAAGTAGGAAAATGATTCCAAATTCGTCCAGATTTGCGGTCTTTTATTGTGGGAAGATTTTGGCATAGTAAACGTCCGAATTAGGAAAAATCTATTGCTGATATATTTGTTTTATTTTTTATTAGCTTTCCAACTCCACCAATTTCATTACAATCCGATATCTGAGCCGAAAGTTATGATAAAAATACTGAGATGTGTGCAGAATCCAAATTTGAATTCAATCTGATTTTGACTCTTATTGAAAAAATTTCGATTTAATTCTTCCTTTGATTTGATTAAACTTAACTACATCTACTAGGTCTTTTCAAAGTGTGTTTTAAGCCCAAAATCAATGGAGTTAATTGCATGTTTATTTAAAACCTGAAAACAATAAAACAACACAAAATCAAACAAATAACAATGCTAAGGAATTAACATATATAAGTTAAGGGGCTTGAATGTACAACATTCGACGCTTATCAGTTGGTATCCAAATTTCTTAAATGTTCTTTCGACTTCAAAAAAAGATAGCATATCTAGATCATATGCCTCATCATACAACCCTATATCCGCTCCAACATAAGTGCACTTGTACCACCTATCAAACCTGCACCCAAAATGAACCCTAAAAATGACATTGTTGTTTACCACTATCTATGTGCATTGCTGGTCCCTACACATAAAACATACAAACATTATGAGTACTTGTGCGTGAGTAATTGTGCATGGTCATAAAAGTTTGTGCATATATATGTGTGTTAGTTATATGAATTTATAAAAGTTTTTAAAGCTTTATTACTCTTATGATCAGTGAGACTTGCCAAAAGAATAGAGTAGAGAGGCAAAAATCGTAGTGTGAATGTACAATAACTATGTAACAAAATAGAAAAGGAAAATAATATGATGTGGAAAAAGAAAACAAATCAGAGAGAGAGAGAGATATAGAATCCCTTATTTCAAGCATAATCAAAGTCTTATGACAAGGATAGTCCATTTTTTGTACTAATGTCTTTTTGATAAGTAAACATATCTTCAATTTTTGCACTAATGTCTTATGACAAGGATGGTCTATTTTTGTATTAATGTCTTATGACAAGGATAGTCTATTTTTGTATTATGTATGTTCAACCCCATGTATTTACATCAGACACAACATAGCTCAGAATTAAACTTGTCTTCATTGCACACTATTTTTTATATTTTCAAGACAAATTTCAAATTCCAACACATCCCTTTGAGCTAGACGTGTCTTTCAAATGACCAAAAAGGACGATGAGGTTTGCGGGAGAGAAAATAAATGAAAAGGGAGAGATTGAAGAGAAATCGAGAAGCTGGAGGAAGATAAGGTGAAGATGGTGTGAATATTGAACACGTGGCAACTGAGCAGAGTTTTCAAAGAAGAGTGCTTTCCAGCTAGAGAGCACTCGGTTGGGCCAAAAAAAAAAAAAAAAAGCAAAAAATCAGTCAAGTTTATTGGATGGCAGATTATTTATTAAATCATAAATTATTTATTAATAATTTATTCATATTTATTTATATTAAACAATTTATTTCAATCATTATTTCACACTAAATTTTATAACTCCAATCGTTATACACAACTTTTTATACCTCTGATCATTTTCTACCATGGTTATCCGTAAAAAAACAATCTCATACAACTCTTACCTAAAAATAATTTCAAAAATTCAATTTAAATTCAACTCATCACCTAAATACCTTTTATTTGTCTAGAAATTCACGAACCAAATACTAATTAAATTCTAATTTCAAAAATCAAGCACCCAAACGAACCATTAATTTTTATTTCTAACAACAAGAAAAGGAGAAAAAAGGATAACACTAATGCTAGTGAATCTTCATCTACTCTAATGCTAACTAGGGCAGCACATGCAAAAGAAAACCAAAATAAGTGCTTTTATTTCTTTCAATTCTCCATTAGAGGCAGAACTAAAATACAACTGCCATTATTTTAAAGTATAACTATCCAATAATTAAATAAAACTGCCAACATTCAGGACCACTAAATCCAACACAAGACAATAAAAAAATTCCACAGCAGAACCTCAATTTTTCTAACAAACTGCTGACATTCGGGACCACTAAATAAAGGCTAATTATAGTAGATTGTTTTGTTATTTTGTACGCACAATGTAATGGACATTATAGTAAAAATATTTAACACAAGATGTGAGAAAATTCCAACGCAGACCGCAAAGCCCAACATTCAGGACCACTTCATATGAAGAAACCCCCAAAAAAATTGTGGACCACCAACAAAGGGGAAAACGACGACCATGCGAGACCGCTTCAAAATAACAAAACCAACAAACAAACAAAGGACATGTAGTTTATCACAAAAAAAAAAAAAATGCGAAGTACTAAATAATGAACTGTTGCTTTCACTCTGACAAGAAAAGTTTATGCTTTATTTTAATGAAAATAACAAAATCAAAAGATACTTACACTAATGAAACAAGTGTGCAAGGCCTTCAAAATCTTGAGTGTGAAGCGTTGGTAGCAGATCTAGGGTTTTTTCTGATTTTGAGGGCAAAGCTAACATCAGGTTCGAAGATCCATTCTAGGGTTTTGAGTGTAGAAGATGAAATGTGCTGTGCTGATAAGGAGAGTCGAGGTAGTTCAAACTTTCAATAAGAGAGTCAAGGAGCATTAAACGTATTTTGTTGGTAAACTAAGGGTATAAGCGTTATTCAATTGTTGAAGATATTTTAAATTTCGGAGATCTTGGCCAAGGGGTATATGCATCCTTTAACAACCAAGACTGAGGGCAAAAGTGGGAGAAAAAAAATGGTTAAACAGCATGTGAGGCGCACGTGATGGGTTGACTGTTTGATTTAACGACTGACGGAAGGGGGAAACGGTATGAAAATGGTAGTTTCATGCTCTCTTTTGGTGAGGGTGTCAGTTCGTGGTAGCATGTTGATAATGGCCGGTAGTTAATGGGGGGAAAAGGTAACTACCCCTATATTTAATATTTTCTCTACATTAAAGTATTAGTGTTTGTTACTGGCATTATGCATCATCAATTCTTTAAAATCAACTACCTTTTATTAGGTGTAATAACAGAGGTAACACACATCATGTAACGTCCAAGATATTAATTAAGTGCTAAAAATATGAATTAGACTAATTGAATGAGTAATTAGGTAAAATTTGGGGAATAGGACACTTAGAAAACATTTAGAGTTGAATTTCTTAATTAGTTGTCTGGACAAGGCAGTTTTGTGTCCTTACAGGTCAGACGGTAGGTCATTGTCTCCTGCTGTGTCCAGACGGCTTGCGGATAGACCTTCCTGAGAACCCAAGTTCTTGAGCGTGTCCAAATGGACAATTTATGTGTCCAGACAATTTAAGATCTACGTTTTCACCGATTGGTTTGAGGTAAATTCGAAAATCCTAGTTCCGCTAGATTTTGTGTAGATTTTTGATAGTTTGAGTTTGATATCTCGATTTTCTTGAGGTCTTGTGTATTTTGGAGTGTTCTAAACAAATTTCGAGCATTGGGTTGCATTTTAGTGAGAAATCAAGGTAAGACTCAAAACCCTAGATTTTTACTAAGTGTTGTAAATTGGTAGATTTTGTGTCTAACCCTGAGATTATCTTATGGGTTAGTAATATTAGTTAATGGGTTGTCAAATGGATCCTTAGAAACTCTATGGGTTTGCCATGGGTCTTAGTGCTTGAGGAGTTCAAGAGATAAGTGGGAATTTAGAGTTAAAAATGTTATGTGTTAGTTTTAATGTGTCATGAAATGTGATAATGCAGAGGTGCATTACAAGGCTTTCGTTAAAAATCATTCTTTGAGCCAATAACAAGCAGCCAAAGTGAGTATTTTATTCATTGAGAAGAGATGTTATGTTTTACGATGAGAAAATGATATGATTTTATAAATTCAAACCAGTGATATTTTAGTATGATAAATGCTTGTGATTGCTTTCAATACCTTTAACTATGTTGAAGAGATGATTTAATGATGTTTGTAAATATATGGATTGGGTTATGTTTTATGTGCTTTGTGAGAAGTTAAGAATTCACGTTGTGTTGGAAAGTTTAAGAAAAACATGTGATGATATGAGTTGTATAAGTGTGAAAGCATGTATACAAAGCATAATAGTATGGGAGCACGAGCATGTTACGAAATCATGAATACTAAGCATATGATCCTAGTTCAAAGGCATCTTCATAAAGCATGTGTAAGACCAGTGGGTATAAGAGCCCACAGCATCAGAACAACAACATACATAACATGATGGTGTGTGACATGTTTTAGTAAAGTATTTCATGCTAGATGTATTAATATGCATATGAGTTTGAATGGGACATGACATATGTATAATGATAATCGACTAGTTTGCATATATGTTTTATGAGATGTCTTACATTTGGAGTGCATGTATACCTGTATTCTCCAAAGGTTCCGAAGACTTGAATGCGTATGAGGCTGAGTTATGGTGTTAATTAATTTATTGAGATGTAATGATTGGTAGTATACGTATAATTGTATTCTCCAAAGGTTCGGAAGACCTGTATGCATATATAGCCAAAATATTATGTCGAATTCTTTTCTGTGATTTAATGTTGGGTGTACACGTATATTTGTATTCCCCAAAGGTTCAGAAGACTTGTATGTGTGTAAACTCGTAATATTATATCAATTGCTTTCTTGTGATGTTATGTTTTGGGAGTACACGTATATCTGTGTACCCCAAAGAGTCGGAAGACTTGTATGCGCATAAAGCCGAGACATAGTGTCAATTGTTTCCTTACTTAGATATATCCATATACTTTGTATTTTCCTAATGGTTGGAAAGCTTGTATACAAATGTATTTGAGTCATATGATCTATATGTAATGTTGTGTATATTGCAGAATATTGCCTTATGCTTATAAATGACATTGTTTACCTTATCGGCTACGAAACTTTTTATGAAAATGACAAATCCGTAAATTAGCTGTTATCGTAAACACATGGTAGAAATAAAGGAGTTGGCTCATTGCGATAACTTAGGGATTTTTATACTACAGAGTTAGTGAACTCATACTTTCACTTATGCGAATGTGGCTACCACAATGATTGTGTCGACGTTGATGCTTTGGCTATAGGTACCGTAGATATCGATGAGAATCCTATGGCACTGTATTTGGGATACTACGACTGAGGTTCATTGCATTTGGTCGTATGTGCCTCGGACTCGAATAGTCCATATTTTGTATAGACATTTGTATATGGCTTGTATCGCATGTGAAACTTATTTTGTATAGCCATTCTTTGATGTAATTAATATTTTGATTAAACTTTAAACAAATAGACAAATGTATAGCTCTGATGCTGTATTATTCTTTTTAATTAATGAATTTAATTTCCATTGCAATGTGTTATCTGTGATATATTATGCATATGTTATGAGTTGTATTAGTTTGATGTTAGCAGACCACAAAGGGTACAAACCCAAGTGTAGGTTTTCGCAAGTAATAAATCATGGTAAGTCCGAGGTCGATCCACAAGGAATGAATAGACACAAGAGAATAATTTTTATATTTATGCAGAAAAGAAAAAAAAAATAAAAAAAAATAGGAATTTTGCTTTTGGTTTCCACTCGAAAGTGGAGCAGAGAAATATAATTTAAATTAAAAAGTAAACTATGAAACTAAAATAAATAAATTTGATTTGGAAGATAATATTGGAAAAGACTATGGTTTCAAGGATCCACCTAGTACTTTATTATGTATTCATGAGACATAAAAAAAAAAAAAAATATAAAATGGATCAAACATGGGTTGATTGAAAATTTGATTTCAAAAACATGAAACAATAAATTAAGCATTCTATATATTTTCGAATCATATCAAATCAAACAAAGTAAGCATTTGATATAAACAAAAATCATAAGGAATCAAAATAAACTTGTTCCATTAAATTAATCTCAAACAAAAATCATCCCCAAAATTTAATCATTCATCTATGAAAAAAAAAATGATATAGTCTCAAGAACACATAATAAAAATACTAGGCTTCACTTCTAACCCTAGCTAGATGTTAGTATTTTGGCCTCATTTTGTGTTTGGACAAAATCACTTAAGTGTAAAGGTTCTGTAAACAGAGATTCCACTATTCAGAGTCTGCAAGTCAGAAGAATCCAAGTTCCCTGTCAGCCGTCCGGACGATCGAGCCATCCCGTCCGGACGCCTATCTGTCCACTGTTCCATCCGTCCGGACGACGTGTCATACCGTCCGGACGCTAAACAGACCAGCATCATCCGTCCGGACGAAGTGTTCATTCCGTCCGGACCCTATACTGTATAGAGAAGTTTCTGTGCCAGCTTGCATCCGCCCGTACGTTTCAGCATCACGTCCAGACGCCTCCCAGTACTCGATCAGCTTCTGATTTCTTTCCAAGTTCCAAGAAAGAGAAGATCAGTCAACCGTTTGAACGATGTGGTATCTCGTCCGGACGCGCATCTCCTTAAGGCAAGAATCGCAATTCAAATATGACCGTCTGGACGTCTAACAGCTATGGTCCGGACGCGCGAGCATCAAAGAAGGAAATTGCCGATTCGACTTCAACCGTCCGGACGACTGCCTATCATGGTCCGGACGCGCACATTACCGATATGGAAATTGCGTGTTGAAGAATAGCTGTCCGGATGCTCATCCCCCATGGTCCGGACGCTTGAGAGCCTTATAAGGAATTTACTTGCAGCTGATGTGCGACCGTCCGGACAATGTGCCATCCCGTTCGGATGATACCCTTAAACAGGAAAGATTTCCCTGCGAATTTTTTGGAAAATCTTGTCGCACAGTTGTTCGTCCGGACAGCCAATGTCCACCGTCCGGACAGTGCCCAGGTATATTTTGCTAGACGCTCATTTGAGCCCCCAGCCTATAAATAGAGGCCCCTGGGCACTGAGAACTGCAAGAATTCAGTGTAAATTCCATTAGAGCTCAGAGAAGTCATAAATCCCTCTGAAGCCGTTTTACAAGTGTGCTGTGCTATAAACCGAAGTCTATCTTAGAGGTCGGTTCTAAGGTAAGGAGTTCCATTGAAGACCCTTTCAGGTAGGAGAACCTGTTTGGGAAGCGTTCGTGTTGGGTTACACATCAGAGATCAAGGTACGACCACTGTATCGGTACATGTGAGTGTTACTATCTTGTATCTAGCTATGTCTTTTGAATAGTGGAATTCCTGGGTTTGGCTGCCCCGGAGTGGTTTTTCTCTTAACTGAGTTTTCACTTCGTCAACAAAAATCTGTGTGTCATTTACTTTCCGCTATGATTTAATTTTTGTTGACACCTATGCACACACTTTATTTTTAGAAGTCAATTTCGTTTTTCAATTGGTATCAGAGCAGGTACACTCTGTTTAGGATTTATTTCCTGAGTGTGATCCTCATCTCTTTGTGACTTCTATTTTTTGATTACACCTTTTATCATGAATTCTTCTCAGTTATCTAATGAGGATTCTGATATTAAGCTCTTTAAGGTTTTTAATAAATTGAAGAATGCTCAACATTCTAAAATTTCACATAAAGAGCTTTAAAAAGGTGAAGCAAGAAAAAAATTCATTAATTATGCAATTGTCTAAATCACATGCTTTGATTGACTCTTTGAAATTTGAAAATACCATGCTGTTTAAAATTATTGATACACTTGAGAATAAATTAAAAGAATCTGATGATCTCTTGAAAAAATTCTCAAGTGATGATTTGAAGAGCATGCTTTGTATTCATTCAGATGTTCCTAACAAGCTTGGTTTAATTGTTAATGATTTGAGTGCTTCTATTTCACATGCTTCTGATTCTAAATTAGATTCCACTATTATTAAGCCTGTGATAGTAGACATTGCTTGCTTGGATAATTCTTGCTTGAATAATCATGTGATGCCAAAATCCAAAGACAGGTACATAAGCTCATGGTAAGTTTGTCCCTACTTGTCATAATTGTGGGAAGATTGGTCATATTAGGCCAAATTGTTATTTGTTCAGATCCCACAGGCCTTGGATTAAGCAGGATGCTTTGAGGAAAAGTGAAGCTGAAGATTCTTCCTCATCTAAATATGTACCTCCTCATAGGAGACATATAGAAGGTAAGGGCAATGTTATTTGTAAGAATGCTAATCATAATTTTGCAGAGAATACAAAGAAGCATTCAAACAAAAGAAGCTTGCCTATCTATCATCACTGCGGCATCACCGGTCACATCCGATCCAAATGCCCACAACTCCAGAAGTTGAAGGTTCAGAGGAAGCTGCCAACTATAGCTACATCAGGCACTCTACCTCCTATGGCGCTTCAAGCTCCACGGCATCAGCAGCAATTTGTTCTTGCCTATTAGAGTGGCGAATCAAAGAAGAACAAATCAAGGCGCTACAAGAGAAAGCTGTAGAAGCCCATTAGCTACCATGACTATGAAGGGTTTCTGAGCCTGATGCAAGGTATGCTAAGGAGAATGGACAACATGGGCAAAACCTGCAAGCTACCGCCACGGGTTAAGCAGGTATGGGTCAGGAAGGATGAGACCATTCACCCCTTGAAGGGGAGATGACTCACCTAGTAGGTGATGTTTCCCATGCCTAGGATTTTGGTTCCTAAATCCTAGTGCATGTCAGGTATGTTTGCATTGCATTGTTTATCTTGTCATATCTTATTCATGCCTTGCATTCTGTTTGAAGAACCGTTTATTTTGTTCCCATATTTTCTCTTGTTGTCTTGAGAAACATCTGCAGATATTTTTTGGGGATGACAGTTAAAGTATGTCGGGCGGCTGCTTTTCTGTCTTGGTATTTCTAAACCTCTCTCCATGAGGACAGGTTTGGTTTTACCTTACATGCTGAGATTAGATGTCATTTCCTTTTCTGAGCATGTGTTTGTTGTTTTTTTTTTTTGTTTTGTTTTTTTGTTTTTTGTTTTTGTTTTTTTTTTTTTTTTTCTGTTTATCGGTTTTCAACAAAAAAAAAAAAAAAAAAAAATTGGGGAGAAGATGCGGAACTTTATTTCTTTCTTTTGATAACTTTTCAGATATTGCATGTGTTTTGCCTGATATCTCAGTTCATTGTGCATTGATTAAATATGCTTATATATGATTGAGAGTTTATGCATGATATCTGCTAAGTTTTCCTGTTGCATCTTAATGATAGATCGTTACTTTCCTCATGCGATGAAAATGTGCACTATCTAAGACTCCCCTAAGGTAAATCTTTTCCTTCTCTGACTTTTTGCTTCTAGAAATTCTAGATAAGAGAAGAGGTCTTTGATTAAGATGGTCAAATTGACCACATGCTAGTTGAACCTAGAACCTAAAAATTCTGGCATTCTCTCTAGGTTGCAGCATCAAAAGAATCAAGCAGTTACGTTTATGAATTCTGCGCGATATATGTATATTTTCTGCTTATGTGCTAAAATATGCCTTGCCCTTCATGTGCAAGTAGAATTTTACCTTGTCCTTCATGGTACAAGTAAAACAATTAGATGCTGCATCTTAGGGAGAGTGTATCAGATGAGGGCGGCTAGGCCCCTAGTAAGATAAGGTTTGACTTTTAGCTGATTTTTCATTGATTTTTCATTGATTTTCTCTCTTGTTTGGAAAATATGGTTGCTTTTTGTCATATCAGTTGAATTCATACCTTTTGGGAAAAGTCTTCACACACACACACACACGCATTGCATGAGTTGAGTAATCTATTTAAAATTTCTATCTGCAGGGAAATTTGTGCTTATTGAATACTTAAATCTCATTTATATCTTTGCATATTTTTGCAATGCTATTTGACTGTTTTATCAGTTGATTATACGTGCGTGTTCTGAAGCTAACTTTTGAGAAAAATATTTTTTTGTAAATTTTTCTCCAGTTTCAGATTTTCAGTGTGAAGTGTCCGGATGGACCTACTCTTACATCCGGACAAGCGCAGTCTTGCCATATGCTGACCTAGCAGTTGCCATCCGGATGGTTAAGTGACACATCCAGATAGGATCTCTACGGGTTAAAGACTTGCGTCTCTTTCTCTGTCATGCACATCTTTGCATTTTTATTGATTTATCATGGCATCTTGTGTGTTTTTCTCGTGGATTTCTCCCGAGATTTTGGCATTTTTTGCACATCTCTTTTCATCCCATGATCTTCATTGTGTTTTCTGTTATTCTTTTAAGTCTTTGTGATTTTAGAATATTGGAATATTTGTTGGGATCTTTTCTTGAGATAGTGTGCATGAAAATCCTTCTCTATCTGTGTGTTGGGCTGATCATGATATATTTATGCCTTATGAGTAGCTGCATTGCTTATATTTCTCTTTGGCATCCATTTGACAGCCGTGTTAAATACCACATTATGTTTGGAACTAACAGGATCTAATGGTATTTTTGGAGATATTTCTGATTGGTTTTTCAGGAATACGACATCCAGCGGCTCCCAGCACAGTGATTGACAGATGCATCCTTTGGAAAACTGACTATTGTTGAAGTCAGATGTTCAATTTCCAAAGGTCTTGGGATTTGATACTTGGAGGATTTATTTTCCTCTCTTTTGGGCCACTTGCAGACTTTTCTCTATTCTCCTATTGCTTTGGATTTTAGAAAGTTTTTGTCTGTGGATATTATTACTCTGTTTACCCTTGTACTTCTGAGACATTGAGGAGGAGTAATTGTTGTGTGGTTTTTCTTATTACTTTGTTTTACCCTTTGTCCCTTTGTGACAAAAAGGGGAGAGTAATTTTTATTTTTGGACCGGGAATGTATTTCCAAACCGGTCAAGTGATTTTTGTCCCATAATGGCCAAAAGGGGAGTTTGTTAGTATTTTGGCCTCATTTTGTGTTTGGACAAAATCACTTAAGTGTAAAGATGCTGTAAACAGGGATTCCACTATTCAGAGTCTGCAAGTCAAAAGAATCCAAGTTCCCTATAAGCCGTCTGGACGATCGAGTCATCCCGTCCGGACGCCCATCTGTCCACTGTTCCATTCGTCCGAACGACGTGTCATACCGTCCGGACGCTAGACAGACCAGCATCATCCGTCCGGATGAAGTGTTCATTCCGTCCGGACCCTATACTGTATCGAGAAGTTTCTGTGCCAGCTTGCATCCGTCTGGACAATTCAGCATCACGTCCGGACGCCTCCTAGTACTCGATCAGCTTCTGATTTCTTTCCAAGTTCCAAGAAAGGGAAGATCAGTCAACCGTCCGGACGATGTTGTATCCCGTCCGGACGTCAGACAGCTATGGTCCAAACGCGCGTGCATCAAAGAAGGAAATTGCCGATTCAACTTCAACCGTCCGGACGACTGCCTATCATGGTCCGGACGCGCGCATTACCGATATGGAAATTGTGTGTTGAAGAATAGCCGTCCGGACGATCATCCCCCATGGTCCGGACTTTCGAGAGCCTTATAAGGAAATTACTTGCAGCTGACGTGCGACCGTCCGGTTGATGTGCCATCCCGTCCGGACGATACCTTTAAACAGGAATGATTTCCCCACGAATTTTTTGAAAAATCTTGTCGCACAGTTGTTTGTCCGGACGGCCCATGTCCATCGTCCGGACGGTGCCCAGGTATATTTTGCCTGACGCTCATTTGAGCCCCTAGCCTATAAATAGAGGCCCCTAGGCACTGAGAAATGCAAGAATTCGGTGTGAATTCCATTAGAGCTCAGAGAAGTCATAAATCCCTCTGAAGTCGTTTTACAAGTGTGTTGTGCTATAAACCGAAGTCTATCTTAGAGGTCGGCTCTAAGGTAAGGAGTTCCATTGAAGACCCCTTCAGGTAGGAGAACCTGGTTGGGAAGCGTTCGTGTTGGGTTACACGTCAGAGATCAAGGTACGACCACTGCATTGGTACATATGAGTGTTACTATCTTGTATCTAGCTATGTCTTCTGAATAGTGGAATTCCTGGGTTTGGCTGCCTCGGAGTGGTTTTTCTCTTAACTGAGTTTCCACTTCGTCAACAAAAATTTGTGTGTCTTTTACTTTCCGCTATGCTTTAATTTTTGTTGACACCTATGCACACACTTTATTTTTAGAAGTCAATTTCGTTTTTCACTAAAGGTTTAGCCACTCATGTTTATGAAAATAAATTTCATAATCAAAGTACTAAACATAAATTAAAAACAAAGAAAATAAAAATTCAAACTCTGCGCCTCTATGCTCTTCTGTACTCCTTTGCTTTTCGGTTCCTTCCCCCCCCCCCCCCTTTTACAAGAGAAAAGCATGATATTTATAGGCAAGTCCAGGGTTCGGTGCCTCCAAAACCTAAAGAGAATCGTGTCTTTGCTGCCAGGTATAGAAAATATCACGTGTAAACATGGAAAGATTTGTTTGGCTAGGTTCAGTGCTTCTTCTCTTCTTGTGCTGCCAGTTATACACGTCCAGGTTTAGAAATAAGAGATTATTCTTTCCAATTTTTGCCGCACGACGTGTCTTCCTTGTTGCTGTTAATTCACGTGTATGATGGGTCTAGAAAGAATCAAGTAGAAGGCACCCTCACGCAAGTCGGCTCCACACATCCATGTATGTGGTTTCAAGAGAAAAGAAAAGAAGCATATATATTAAATCCCCGCTAGGTATGGAAAGAAACATATGTTTTTCTATGGAAGGAAGATCACTTGTCTTTGGAAAGAAAAACCCATGCTTTCATTGAATAGCCGCCCAGGTTTTGAAAAGAACACATTTATGGAAAGCAATTGCCAAAAGTCTAAAGCTCTCTTGCATTAGGAAAGTGAACCACCGTGATTTTGGTTGCTCCAAAACTAAAGAGAAAGTCTTGCCTTAGCCTGGAGAATCACGTGTCTTCTGTCTTGGTTTCACCAAGTGGGCCAGTCCATTCCATTTATTTTGTTTCTTCTTCTCCTTTTATTTATCATTTTTTTTCCCTTTAGTCTTCTACAAAATAACAATTCATTGCATTAATACCAATTTAAGCTCAACTTTAATAATTAAACAATATTCCTCAATTAAATATAAAATGCAAGAATTATGATAAAACATAATATGATAATGCTTATTTTAATAGATAAAATATGCACTTTTAAGCAATTATCACTTAATAACTAATCGTCATGCAATTGAAATGATTACATGTTATATAAAAAAAGAAAAAAAAAAAAAAAAAAGGTCATCACACATCATTTTGTGAAACCCATGTTTATAATCCAAGAAATATTAAATGTCACTTAAAGCTTATTGCGTAACGAGTTTCATAATTATTTATTTATTAAGTCATGGATTTACACAGTTATTTCTCTTCCATTGTAAAACACTTCGGTGTTTTGCTGATTAGTAGGTTACAAGGTAGTAGAGTGAGAAATTCGCTAGGATGGAGATGCCAAGCGGATGGCTCATATTTTTTGGTTGAGGTAAATAGAATTTAACTGATGTTGTAATGTCTGTTTGGAGGCTCTGAGTCTATGATCGGTGATCCATTTGATTATGCTTTGTGGATTTATTGTTAAAAGTCTCAGATCATGATTTTCGTTTCCATATGCCTTTTTACTTTGATAAGTTTATGGGTAAATCCACAAATTAGCTATGTAATGTCCAAGATATTAAACAAGATTTTTAAAACACAATCTAGACTAATTAGATAAGTAACTAAGTAAAGAATGAGAAAAAAAAATACTTAGAAATTAGTTAAGTATGAGTTTCAGACTAGTGTGTTTGGACGGGGCAATAACGTGTCTGGACAGATAGCCCATAAATTTTATCTTTGCAAGTTGTGTTCGGATGGGCCATTGGTGTGTCCAAATGGGTTGGGCAGAAAGTTGAGTTTCTGATGTGTGTCTGGACAGCTCACTAATCCATCCGGACAAACATGGGCATAAAAGGTGAAACTCGCGTTTTAGGCTCATTTTCTTCTATTTTCTCCCCCTTTCTCACGATTTCCTCTCTTCTCTCACCTTGGGTTTGCCCTCAAGCCTTAGGTATTGATTTGTAGAGACTTCCAAAGCCAAATTGGACTCCAAAAATGCAATCCTTGGTGCAAAATTGTTGTTTTCACCGATTGGTTCAAGGTAAATCCACAAACCCTAACTTTTCTTGTATTTAGGTTGATTTTTAGGGTTTAGCCTTAATCCCTCAAGGGTTTGTATGCTTGTATAACCATATTTTGGATGTCATTGATTTTCATGTTCAATTGACGCCATGTTTGGATGTATTTGTATACTTGTATTCTTTGAAGTAGTGGAATATCTGTATGTTCGTATGGTCGGGATATGATGTCATTGATTTTCAGGTTTGGCTGTGCTTGTATACTTATATTCTTCGAAGTAGTGGAATATTTGTATGCATGTATAACCGTGCTATAAGGTCATTGATTTTTATGCTTAGAGATGCTAGTATACTTGTGTTCCCCAAAGTTTTGGGGTACTTATATATGTGTATATTTGAGTATTATGATATTTTTACGGAGGTAAATGGTTTCTTGCTTGGATGTGCTTTTATGCTTGTATTCTTCAAAATTGTGGAATGCTTGCATGTGAGTATAACCAAGTTATGACATCATTCGTTTCCATGCTTAGATATGCATGTATTTCCCTGAAGTTGTGGAAAGCTTGTATACTAGTTGAAAAATAAAGATGACTTTTAATTAACTCTGTGTGTGTGCACAAGTGTAACAAAATATTGTAAATGCTGAATTTAAATGACACAAATATTTTGTTAACGAAGTGGAAACTCAGTTAAGAGAAAAACCGCTCCGGAGCAACCAAACCCAGGAAATCCACTATCAGAGACAAGGCTAGTACATAGACAGTAACACTCACATACCTGAAGCAGCGATTATATCTAATACTCTGACACATAACCCAACGTGAAAGTCTCCTTACCAAGTCTCCTACTTGAAGGGGTCTTCTATGGATTCATTTACCTTAGGGCTCCTCTCTAAGATAGACTTCAATTGTAGCATAGCAACAGCACATAACGGCAACAACTTGAAAGCAAACGGATCAGCACAATAACTTCTAAAATATACTCTCTAAGCTCTAAAGAATTCAATACCGAATTCTATAAATAATACATGCCTAGAGGCCTCTATTTATAAACTGAAGAAGGCCTAAATCAACTCTGATTCAATTTTCTCTAGGCTGCATCCAGACGTAAGATGAGGCCGTTCGAACGGACAATTGTGCAACTGGCTTTCCATAAAGCGCTGATTTTCTTTCCTGAATAAGGCCGCATCCGGACGGTGTTGCCTTAGCATCCAGACGATTGCACTTCAACTGCACACAATTTTCATAGTAAGGACTGGCGTTCGAATGATGTTGCCCTGACGTCCGGACAGTTGCAGCTGTCTTCCCATATCTGTGTTTGTGAAGGAAATCCTTTTACTTGTCGAACATTGACTGGCGTCCGGAAGGTATTGCCACGTCTTCCAAACCGATGCACTTGAACGCTGGATTCTTCTAGAACTCTGAAGAGCGTCCGAACGTGTTGCTAAGATGTCCGGGCGGATGCAAGCTAGAACAGCTCGAATCTTCTAGACATTGATGGGCGTCCTGACGGAAGCTTGGAATCCGATTTCTTCTGACTTGGAAACTTCATAGAATCTTCTTTGAACTTTGAGAAGCACATTTTTGAAATGAAGACTCTGAAATAAACGGTATCTTTGATTATGTAGCAACATTACATACAAGTGATTTGTCAAATAGAAATCAGCCAATTACAAACTAACAAACTCCCTCTTTGGCCATTCTGGGACAAAAATCACTTGACCGGTTTAAAAATACAAACCCGGTCCAAAAACAAAAAAATACTTCCCCCTTTTGTCTCAAAAGGACAAAGAGTAAAATAGAGTATAAGAAAAACCACAAAAACAATTCCAAAGGCCAAACGAAAAGGAAACTGTAAAAAGCCATAAGAAAAACATCTCGCTAAAAAAGGGAGAGGAAGACAACAAGGTTAGTCATTTCACAAGTAAATCAGCATACGCATGTATCTAAACCTAAGAAATCAATCAGATAACAAGTCAAAATTATGCAAACATATAATTGAGAGACAAGAATTTTAATAAGCAAAAAGTTCCCTGTAAACAAAATATTTAAAATAGCTTGCTCAACTTATGCAATGCGTGTGTCTGTGAAGGCTTTCTCAATAAGGTATGAAGTTCACTGATATGACTTTAAAGCAACTGAATTTTCTAAACAAGAGAGAAAATCAATGATAGATCAGTCAAAAGTCAAACCTTATTTTACTAGGACCTAGTCACCTTCATCTGATACACTCCTCCTAAGATGCAACACTTTTCTTTTACTTAGTCCTTTAGTGACCGTTTATTTCTGCAATGGTTTGGCCATTGACTGTTTCTTTAGGAACAAGTTTAAGAACAGATTTATAGCACAATAAGCAATGGATCTTTTCAGTTATCCAGATTTATTGATTTTTGAATTTTTTTTATCACTTGGTGCTGCAACCTAGAGAGAATACTAGAATTTTTAGGTTCTAGGTTTAACTAGCGAGTTGGTCAATTTGACTATCTTAGCAAAAAAAAAAAAAAAATCTCTCTCATCAGAATTTCCAGATGCAAAAAGTCAGAGAGAGAAAAAACAATGTACCTTAGGGGAGCCTTGGATAGTTTACAAAATCATCGTATGAGAAAAACAACTATCTAGCATAAAGAGTTTAGCAGGAAAACTTTAGCAAGGCTCAGACTTATAATCTCAACCATATGTAAGCATAATTCATCAAAGTATAATGAACTGAGATATCAGATTAAGAAACATAAGATAGCTGAAAAACTTTAAAAAGAACAACCCTGCTACCTTACTGGCTTACTCCCCAATTTTTATTTTTATTTTATTAAAAAATAAAAAGCATGCTTTTAGAGGAAAAGCGTAAGACACAAACAAGAGTATGATCCTAACATGAAAAGACATGTCACAAACACCAATGGCTTTTCTAAGAGACTCAAACCTACTACCATCAAGAGGTTTTGTAAGAATGTCAGCCAATTGGTTGTCAGTGGGTATAAAAGAAAGAGATACTACTCGGGATTCCACAAGATCATGTATGAAGTGATGTCTGATGTCAATGTGCTTAGTACGAGAGTGCTGAACTGGATTCTTGAAAATATTGATGACACTTGTATTATCACAATTGATAATCATGGTATCCTGATTGAATCCATAATCACATAACAGCTTCTTCATCCATAGCAATTGAGTGCACAACTTCCCACAGCAATATATTCAGCCTCAGCAGTGGAGAGGGAAATCGAAGATTGTTTCCTACTCATCCAAGCCACAAGATTATTCCCCACATAAAAGCATCCTCTCGAGGTTCTTTTTCTGTGATTTGCATTGCCAGCTTAATTTGTATCAGAGTAACCTGCAACAACAAGATTTGTTTCACTAGAATACTAAATGCCATGAAGAAGAGTATCATTTACATACTTGATGATACGCTTAACCGCAGTGAGGTGAGATTCTTTAGGATTTGCCTGAAATCGAGCACAACCTCCAACGCTGAAGGCAATATCTGATCGGCTGACTGTGAGGTTGAGAGGGCTCCCGATCATACTTTTGTAGAGAGTTGGATCAACTGGCTTACTTATAAGATCAGTACTTATCTTGACACTAGTGCTCATGGGATACGAGCATGACTCTTCCCATCTAGGCCGAATCACTTAACCAGATCCTTAGCATACTTGGATTAAGAGATGAAAATTATTTCAGAAGTTTGTTTGACTTGAAACCCCAGAAAGTAGTTCAACTCACCAATCATGCTCATCTCGAATTCATGTTTCATCTTCTCAGAAAATTCATGGGCTTAGGAATCTAGAGTTGCTCCAAATATGATATCATCAATATAAATTTGAGCAATGAGCTTATGATTACCTTGATTCCTGATGAACAGAGTCAGATCAACCTGTCCCCTTGTGAACCCTTTAGCCAAAAGATATGTAGTAAGTCGCTCATATCATGCTCGAGGAGCCTGCTTAAGACCATACAGAGCTTTCTTCAGTTTGTAGACATGATGAGGATGATGAGGATCTTGAAACCCTTTTGGCTGTTCCACATATACCTCTTCCTGAAGTATGCCATTCAGAAAGGCACTTTTTACATCCATCCGATATAGCTTGAATCCAAGATGACAAGTGATGGAGAGAGAATTCTGATGGATTCTAACCTGGCAACAGGGGCAAAGGTTTCATCAAAGTTTATCCCTTCAATCTAAGTATAACCCTGAGCAACGAGGCGTGCCTTGTTTCTGATCATTGTACTATGCTCATCTGATTTATTCTTGAATATCCACTTGGTGCCAATGACATTATGATCAGCAGGTCTGGGAACAAGGGTCCATACATCGTTTCTGGTAAACTAATGTAACTCTTCATGCATGGCAGTGATCCAGCTTTCATCTTGTAGGGCTTCATCAACCTTCTTCAGCTCTGTCTGTGTAAGATAACAGCTATAAGATACTTGATTTGCTACTCCACTTGAGGGCTGGATCATTCTGTTTCTCAATCGACGCTCTTCTTCAAGAGTCCCGATGAGCTGTTGGGAGGGATGATTAAGCTTTACCCATGACCGTTTAGGAGGATTTGTGGGTTCATCCTCATCTTCAGATGCACTAGTAGTAATCTCAGAAGTCACACTGGGAGGATCTGGAAGAGACGCAGCAGCTAAAGAAATACTTGGAGTTTCTTGAGGTGAAGTAGAAGGCTTGATCATGTCAGCTGAAGGAATAGGCAGCTCTGTAGGAATGGGCTGAATTTCCTCCCCCTTGCTAGATGCCCCAACTTCTTCATCATCAATTACCACATTGATTGACTCGATCACAGTTTATGTTCTTTTATTAAACACCCTATAAGCACAACTATTAGTGGAGTACCTCAAGAATATCCCTTCATCACTTTTGGGATCAAATTTACCTAGATTCTCCCTATCTTAAAGAAAATAATATTTACTTCCAAAGATTCGGAAGTACTCTTGAATGTGGGCTTCTTTTCTCGCCAAATCTCATAGGGAGTCTTGTTGTTTTCTTGCCTCAGGTAGACTCTATTGATGATGTGGCAAGTAGTTTCTCCCCAAAAATGTTGAGCTAGATTCTTTGAGTGGATCATCACTCGAGCCATCTCTTGAATCACCCTGTTCTTCCGCTCTACAACCTCATTCTGTTGAGGAGTAATGGGGGATGAAAACTCTTGCTGAATGCCATATGAGTGGCAGAATTCTTCAAATTTGGCATTCTCAAATTCTCTTCCATAATCACTGCGGATTCTCATTATGGGGCAGTTTTGCTCAATCTGAATTTTCTTGAATAGTTGTTGAGTTGCTTCAAAAGCATCATACTTTTCCCAGAGAAGAGTAGCCCATGTGAACCGAGATTAGTCATCCACTGCCACCAATATGTACTTTCTTCCACCTAGACTAATAGTTCTAGTGGGACCCATAAGATCCATATGCAATAATTCTAAATTTCTAGAAGTGAGAATACCTAAAGTTTTCTTGTGACTTGCTCGAGTCTGCTTTCCTAGCTGGTAAGGACCACAAACTCCTTTCCCAATTTTCTCCATCTTGGGCAGATCTTTGACAATCTCCTTGCTGGCAATCTTGAGCATATCTATAAAGTTTAAGTGTCCCATTCTTTGATGCCATAACTCACTGTCATCAATGGTTTCCTTGTTACAGATTATCTGAGGCTCTGAAGTGAGACCTGAAAGACCATAGCAGTTGTCAACAGTTCTTTCTCCTCCCATTAGCCACTTCCCACTGCTGTCAAAAATATTGCATTGCTTCTTGGAGAATTGAACAACTAAGTCGTTGTCACAGAATTGACTGATGCTGAGGAGATTTGCCTTGAGCCCTTCCACATATAAGGCTTCTTGGGATGCTCCTAGTCCTAGAATGTCAATAAGCCCTTTTCTAATGACCTTGGACTGACTTCCATCTCCATAGGTGATTCTTCCTTCTCTACCCATCTGAACTTCTTTTAGCAGAGTCTTATCACCTGTCATATGGTTAGAACATCTAGTATCCAAATACCATAAACAAGTATCAAGAATTTTTAGGGTAGTATGAGCAATTAGACACAAGTTGTCATCTTTCTTAATCCAGACCTGTTTAGAGGTATTGTTCTTTTTATTAGTCAAGACAAATTTCTTTTCATTAGGAGTAAGGCTTCCTAGCTTTTTACTAATGAGTTTAACCTGATCACTCAAATTTTTGACTTGGTTCTCAATACCAGGTTCACCTTTCCTAGGTACATGCAGTTTATCCCAAAGTTTCTGAGAACGTATTTGGAAGCAATTAGGGCGGATATGACCACTAACGCCATAGTGATGACAAGTAGGGATAGAATTGAAATTTTTATGACTAGTCTCTATCATATTTTTCCCTTTATCCCCACAAGTAGAATGAATATGATGTTGAGACATGCTAGGTTTAACAAACATAGTTCTATGAGAAGGCATATCATGTGAAATAGATGCAACATTATCAATACGCAAGCTAGAATCAAAAGGTTTTTCCAAAGGAAGTTTTGAATTCATTAGAGCATCTTCCAAAGACTTAATTTTTTCAATAAACACATCTTTCTCAATTTCAAAATTTTTAAGTCTTTGTAAATGATCAATGCTAGAATTTTTAAAGTCTTCAAATTGTTTAAACAATTTGACACACATCCTTTGGAGTTCACATTTTTCCATCAACTCAACATTGATAGACATGATAAAAATATTAGAAGTCAAACAGAATTACACTCAAGAAATTAATCTTCTTAGAGTTACCAAGCTCTGATACCAATTGAAAAATAAAAATGACTTCTAATTAACCGTGTGTGTGTGCACAAGTGTAACAAAATATTGTAAATGCTGAATTGAAATGACACAAATATTTTGTTAATGAAGTGGAAACTCAGTTAAGAGGAAAACCACTCCGGGGCAGCCAAACCCAGGAAATCCTCTATCAGAAGACAAAGCTAGAACATAGATATTAACACTCACACACCCAAAGCAGCGATCGTATCTACCACTTTGACACATAACCCGACGTGAACACCTTCTTACCAAGTCTCCTACTTGAAGGGGTCTTCTATGGATTCCTTTACCTTAGGGCTCCTCCTTAAGATAGACTTCAATTGTAGCATAGCAACAACACATAATGGCAACAACTCGAGAGCAAATGGATCAGCACAATAACTTCTAAAATATACTATCTAAGCTCTAAAGAATTTAATACTGAATTCTGTAAATAATACATGCCTAGAGGCCTCTATTTATAGGCTGAAGAAGACCTAAATCAACTTTGATTTGGTTTTCTCTAGGCGGCATCCGGACTCAAGCTGAGGTAGTTCGGACGGACAACTGTGCAACCGGCTTTTCATAAAACGTTGATTTTCTTTCCTGAATAAGGCCACGTCTTGACGGTGTTGTCCTAGCGTCCAGACGGTTGCACTTCAGTTGCACTCAATTTCCATAATAAGGACTGGCGTCTGGACGGTTTTGCCCTGACGTTTGGATGGTTGCAATTCTTCTCCACGTCTTGCCTTATCAAGGATAGCGTCCAGACGGTATAGACTTGTCGTCTGGATGGTTGCAGCTGTCTTCCCATATTTGTGTCTGCGAAGGAAATCCTTTTACTTGTCAAACACTGACTGGCTTCCGGACAGTATTGCCATGTCGTCCGGACGGATGCACTTGAACGCTAGATTCTTTTGGAACTCTGAAGAGCATTCAGACGTGTTGCTAAGATGTTCGGACGGATGCAAGCACACGTCCGGACGGATGCAAACACACGTCCGGACGGATGCAAGCTTGAACAATTCAAATCTTCTAGACACTGATGGGCGTCCGGACGCATGACTGGGCCATCCGGACGGAAGCTTGGGATCCGATTTCTTCTGACTTGGAAACTGCACAGAATCTTTTTTGAACTTTGAGAAGCACATTTCTGAAATGAAGACTCTGAAATAAATGGTATCCTTGATTATGTAGCAACATTACATACAAGTGATTTTGTCAATAAGAATGCAGCCAATCACAAACTAACACTAGTGTAATTGAGCTGTACAATACACTTAGATGTATATATAGTATGTTGTAGATGGACCTATATATATGTGCTTCCAAGCGGGAGATTGAAACAAGTATATATATATATATATATATATATATATTCACAACTACATAGTATGATTTTACTTGTTTATAAAATGCCAGTGTTTATATTATCAGTTATGAAATGTTTTAAAATGAAGTACTATACTAATGGTAGCTATTATTGTAAACATATGGTAGAAATAAAGAAGTGTTGGCTCATTATGAAAACTTAATGAGTTTTATACTACTGAGACCGTGGACTCGCTATTCCACTATGTGGACGTGACCAACACCACGACCATGTAGACGTTGTTGTTGTTGCAGGTTCAGGCGTCGGGTGCAGTAGATCATGTGCGAGCCTAGTGGTCATCGAAGGGATTCCTTCGTAGTGCTTTTGGAGGCTCTCACTTTGCCTAAGTCAGTATCTCCTCATTATGTAGTGATTTGTATATTGTATTTGTGATTGAAAAGTAATGATATTGTATAATGGTATAGAAGCTTTGGCTAGTGTATTGGAAATATGTTTATGTGGTCAATTCAAAGATAAAAATTATTGAGATTTTTCCGTTGTAGTGATTGTTTAAGGATTTAGAAGTAGCGTTTTGTGGTTAATTGAGAAAAATTTTCCACTCCGCCCTTGAATTTTGGATGAGACGTTACAAGTTACTAGTTAATTAAGTTTAAGGAATTTCCAGTAACTCTCCAAGTTAAGTAAATACAATTACCTAATTTTGAGAGTGTTACAATATGGTAAGAGAGCATTAGGCTCTGTTGACCACAGAAGATAATCTAAGAATAGGCAATGATCTGAGAAGGTTTGATTGTAAAAGACTAGAGCATAGGATAAGAGTTAGGACCTTTTGTAGTATTACAACGTAAAGATTAAGGTGTGAGCTAAGTAACAGCCTATGTTTGATTTTGATAAAATCGATTGGTAAGGGTCTAGGAATGAACTCACTAGTTACCAAATTGCAGCCGTTTGATTATGCTACAGGAGTAGATGCGTAACCGGCGTAGACACAAATTGGTATTATGTGATTGGCTGGTGGAGTATGGACCTTATGCCCAAGCTATAATTAAGCCCCTTTCTACAATACGTAGGTCCGAGCCCTTGTTGGACAATCACAACTGGCTTATAGAGTATGAGACAACCCATGAAAGATATTCGACTAATAAGGCGATCGTGACAATGAACCTCGCTCTAGCAAAGTGAAAAAGTCGCAAGATATTCCCAGTAAGGGATTTTCCGCCAATTCCGGAGTGCACAACCCCTGCCTTGATACATAGAGGAAGTGTAAGATAGCGACCCATATGTCCTATGTGGCTGATGAGTATGCAGAGCTGAAACAAAACGAGAGATGACTAGTGAAGGCCGGAGCACCTCAAGAAGGAACATGTCGCCAAACTTTGATTTTTCTTTTCTCCTTCTATTGAATTCCTTGAAAAGAATACAAGAAAATTGATCCCACTTTCATGATAGAAAAGGATGAAAGGCCCAGAAGTATTATTTTTATCACCATTATATATCCTTGTTAATTAAAGAGAAATATCATTTTCACTTATTCCACTACATTCCATTTCACAATCTTTATATATTTGTGAGGAAGAGAGAAATTGAATGGTTCCGTATGTTGACGGCTTCTTCATGGTTACAAATTTCAAGAGGTTGTTTCTTATTGGATTTGGATGGTTACATATATCCACAATTTTAAACAATTCTTTTCAAACATTGACATGAGTATCAATTTTCCTATACGAGACAAAAGAAAAGCAAATCCAAGTTGTTTCTAATTGGAATTGGATTATATATAGTGGGGGGTCACCAATTTTAAACAATTTTTTCAAACATTAACTTGAGCATTTATAATAACCTATAATAACGTGAGCACCAGTTCCTTATTCCTATACCATACAGCCTCTATCACCCTAATATACTGTTTTTTCTTTTTTCTTTTTTCTTTTGAAGTGAAATTCCATTCTTCCATTCAATAAAATCAAATCACACAATTCTCTGCGAATTTAAGCTTTTCAAGATGTAATTAATAATCTCTAATGTTACAGCACCATGAACAAATACAGACTATTCTTACATCTAGACTTGCCCTAAAGATTGTTTGAGTGCTGTTTTCTACAAATGATGGGGTGCCGTATTTGCTTTCCTTTTGACGTAATTCATATACTACGATGATTTAGAGACTGTTGAACAGCATCTTTGAATCGTCAATCAGATTGTTCTTCCTTCCGAAACGCATGGACAATTTTCAAAGCATCACCTTCTAATAAAACATTTTTTAGTTCCAAATCTCTACCAAATTTTACAGCCTTCCATGCTGCAAAAGTCTTGACGTCTTTTTTTTAAAAAAAATAAAATAAAAAAATAAATTAATCAAATGGTGGCATACATTATAATATTTCCCTAGTAAAGCATTTATAATAATAAGATAATAAGACAGTTTTAATAATTATAGAAGAAAGTCTCCCAAAGGCATAGATACTATAAACATGGGCACATAGCATCACAGCTCCTAATTAAGGAACATGTTTGCGTTACAACTCTTCCTTGTTCAAAAGAACAAATGAAAGCTAGCCCACCTAACCTTAACATAATTAATCATCATTCATCTTTTAAACAACGCCGAAAGTCGGTGATATTAATGATGAGAAATAGAATACGAAAGAAAGCCTGCTTGGGCATGTCCTTTCCCACACGAGGAACAATTAATCTAGGCACTAGTAGTTCAGCAACCTCATTGCCAGTTTCCCTGATTGTTTATAACTCTCTCTCTCTCTCTCTCTCTCTCTCTCTATATATATATATATATATTGTTTAAATTAATTAACAATTTTGTTTCATTTTTCATTAAAATTATTTACAAAAATTTGAGTAATTGGATACGTATGGGGTCAAATACATCTCAAGTTTCATTAATATGGAAATAGTTAATTATAAAACAATTGAGTGCCCCTTAGGTTGGGCTAATAATTTTTGATATGACTCATAAATCCAACACGAAATTAAAAGGTTGGGGTTGAGGAGTCTGAACTGTTTAATTAAATGGGTCGGGTTACGGTTAATCTATATAGTCTTATAACGACACGACCCGAACTAGACACGCGATATAATGGTAGACAATTTTTGACATGACTCACGACCAACACGAACCCAATATAAAATTAGTGAGTTAGGGTTAAGAAGTTTGATCTGTTTAATTAAATGAATCGAGTTATGTTTGACATATATAAGTTTATACTCATGCTTCGACATGACCCGAACCTGACATAAAAATACAAATTGGCAGTCCTACTCTTAGGTGTGCAAATGCGTACTCTTTTTTTTTTTTTTTTTTTTTTCTTTCTTTTAAGTCACAAATGTGTACTCTTGTTTGGTCAGGCCCAGGCAGCACGGCTGGAGTATGATTTACTATAAGATTACATGTGGCTGACGATAATTATTGCCTATTGGTTTGTAAAGATTCAATATATATTCATAAACTGATCAAAGATATTGACTCAAGATATTATTTAATTTCTTGATGTACAAATTTGCAGCGAAAAAATCTTAAGAAAAAAAGAAAAAAAAAAATCATCTTTCTAGAGAGAGAGTTTTTTAAGTGTGAATAAGAGATGAAACATAATATATTCTCTTTTTCTGTAAACACTAATTGCACATAACTTTTCGTGAAAGGTTAATTTATTTAACAGCTCTTTCTACAACTGGTTCGAATATAAGAACTTTTAGAGTGCCTTCTACACTTACAAATTCTACCATGGGTCGTTATTATCAACACCGCTGGTCTTACTCTTTTCATCCTGAAATTCCTCTTCGGAGTTGTAGAATGAATTGCTGCAGTGAATCATTTTTTTTTTTTTTTGGGTTATATGTAATTTTACTTTGCTTTAGCTAATTTGCTGTTGTAATTTTAACTTCAATCGTCTATATATTAATAATAATAAAAATATGTATTGAGGGAAACTCTAGCCCTGCCACCAAATATAATACCTCTTTTTTTTTCTTTTTCTTTTTTTTTTCTCCTTTTTGGTATGAGAATATAATGCATTCTGAATCGTAATTTATAAAATTTTCAACATTACTTCCACAAGATAACCTACAGACCTAGCTGTCACGACCAACGGCCTTTTGTTTTTGTTATATATCTTATTCTACTTGATTTCGTTGGTTTCTACCCACCAAGAGTTGTTTAAGCTTAAAGAAAAATCCATTGTCAGAGGAATTTTTGCTTCTTGTTCTCAATATAATATCTCATTTTTGTACATCCATCTCAATCATAAACCTCAAAATAAAGAATACATTAAACGATCTGTACATGGTTAAATGCATCAATTTAAAATCTTGACTATTAAATTAAAAAGAATATTGTCCAAGTCAAAAGCAGTATAAACGAACACTCACTTTATATACTCGGAGAAAAAAAAAAAAAAAAAAAATACACTCATTTTATATACTTACAAATGGATATATGCAGTATACAAGTAACTCAACTTTGCTTCTCGATAAAAAAAAACAAACCTCATATGATGAAATGATGCAAAGATGAGGAAGAAGGGGGTTGCTTACCCCTTTTCCTTCCTCCAAAAGATTAAAAAAATTGACAAAAAGAGTGGCCTAACTCTAACTTGTCTAAATAAACTAATGCTCTATGTACCTGGCACTGGAATCTTTGTTGGATCTCTCCAGCTTTGCAAGCCAGGCCTTTCCTCACAACATAAAAATCACAGGGTGCCTACACACACATACTCATCATCCTCCTTTCCCTCAAAAGGAGGTGATGGGCACTGCCCACAAAAATTTGGGCTTACTTGGGCACAAAAAAACCAGAAAAAGAAAAGAAAAAAGGGGCAGACTTCAGATTTGTAGTCCACCAACATCACCAAATAGACCATGCCAGGAACCTCCCTCTCCATTAGGAGACTCCCCACTGAATTTGTTGAAAATGCAGAGGTGCATTGATTGATGCCATGTAACATTAAGCACCCCAAGGTTGGTGCTTTCTTTTCCTGAATAGCAGGTGTCAATGAACTCCAATAGAGAACTCTGCATTTACCAAGGGCACAAAATTAATCAACAAATGCTATTCCAATCTAATTCAAGGAGAAAATGAGCAAAAGTCAAGAGGATAGTACCTATTAGCTTCATGAGCATAGATATTTAAGCTCAAAGTGAATATAGAACACCATCCCCCATGTTCCTCACACGGAGTTCCACACTTCTAAGATCACGAAGTTGTTCTAAAATCTCTTGGAGAAGATCTAAACCCTTGTCTCCTTTTCTCAAGGAGCTGATGCAATGCTTTAGAAACTCCCTATCTGCCTCAAGCGCCTGTAGCCTCTCATACACATGATCTACCTCCTCTTCAATAGCAACCTTCTTCTCAAATTCAGTGTCGGATGACTTCTGCAGTGCAACAGAATCAAATCCTTCTTCATGTCCATTCACCAAACCATCTTTACCAACTATACCAATGGCATCAAAAAGGGGAAGAAGTCTCTTTGCATTTGCTCCTTTGATTCTTCTCTCTTGATGATGCTTTCCATTCATTTGTTTGGAATGGCCATTTTCAACACCATTTTCTTCACTGTCAGAATCTGAGTTCTTATGGTATCCATTTCCATTCTCTTGGAGGGAATACTCGAGTGGTTTGACATCCTCAAAATGTTGCTCCTCCTCATCACTCAATGTGAAGAGCTTGTCTTCCAACTTCTTGAGCTGCTGTAAAATTGATAGCCTCTCTTCCTCAAAGTTTGCAAGTGACTCTTCCAAATATAGAACTGCATCGGCCGGAGTGTTTAGGTTGCCACTTTCTTGATTGCCATAGAAGTCTACTTCCTTTACTTCATGATTAAAATCAGTAGATAGTCCATCACTATCCTCAGCATTGCTACAAGAACCAGTGCTTCTTGTACTACTATCTCTTCTTCTCCTCGACATCATTATATTTTCTTTGGATTCATACTCCTGGACCTTCTTACGATATATTTCCAGCTCCTTTTCTACCTCTTGCTTCTCTTTTTCCCTTTTCACCATAAGCTCATTCAAAAGCTGCAAAGCTTCCTGGTCATACTCAGATTGCTCTTCCATCATTCTCTGATAGTGCAAAGCTTCCATTTGCATTGCTGCCTTCTCTTCATGAAGCCTATTTATCATTGCCATTGTCTGGTTGGTGGCCACCGCAGAAGAACTTCTCTCTTCTTCTAGTTCTGCATATAAAGCATTCCAAGCCTTCCTTTCGGTTCTCAATGCTGATATTAACTTCTCAATGGTCAGCTCACCACCTTCTATCTCACTAATGATACTTCCATCCAAGGACTCTTCTGTTGCCGATTCTTTCCTCTCAAGCAGTAATAATTTCTTGTGCAAGTGATGCAAACTATCTACAGAAGTAGGTGTATCAGGGACTCTTTCTTCCTCAATTTCATTAAACTCCAAACACAAGGATATATCATTGTTTTCAGCCTGCTTGCTTGTTTCTACTGACATTATTGTAAATTCTAACATTTCTTCTTCTGCTTGCCCAGAACCTAACATAAGAATACTAGATTAACATGTATACGCCAAAACCTAAGAGTCCAATTTCTGAAATTGGTTAAACAATAAACTAAAGCTTACCACCATCATCATCAACATGCAGTATGACAGCGCTGGTGGAAGGATCTTCTTGTCTGTGTTCATATGATGGAAGAAACTCTTGGGTTTGAGCCTCATCAAGTGTTTCCCGATCAGGAATCTCTGTCCCTACTGAGATCTCTACTTCGAATTCATTGCCTTGCATTTGAATTGCTTCTTCAGGTGCTGCATGTAAGGGAAAATCATTAGAACTCTTTATAGACACTCCAAATATAGCATAAAATAAGAGTAGAACGAAATGAAACAAATAGGATTACCCAGATGAACATCTGAACACATTTCCCTTGCTGTTGCCGCAGTTGCTTGATCCTCATGATCATCATATTTAGATGGGGTTTGAGTTGCTTCAGTAATAGCAACTTGTTCATATTTTTCCCTCAATAAATCTTCTTCTTCTGTGGGCAATAGAGAGATACTCTCACTCTCAACCAGAAGCAGGGATTCAAGCACTGCAACCTCGTCTTTTGAAAGTAATGCCACTTTCTCTCCTAAACTGTGCCAACTCTCCACAACCGGTTCGGCCTGTGCCTCAACATGCATATCAAAATCCAGAATTACATCTTGATTATCACAGTTTCCTTGATCTTCCACATTATATCTTGGTTGACCTTGGTCTTCCACGGTAGCAGAACCAATCAATTCAACTGGAATCAATCTACAATCTTGACGATCGATGTAAAACTCAAGATGCTGAGGCAGAATTTGAAGGGACGTGTCCGTACTACAATTGACATGAACCGTAGTCTCATCAACCAAGGATACATTGAAATTCTCCTCTTTTACGGGTTCTTGCTTTTTTCCTATAACCACGTCCAAGTTATCGTGTTCATCAGCTACCAGTTCCTTGCAGCCAAAGTCACATACAGAACATGTCTCCTCTGTCTCCACTTCTTTTCTCCCAGAACCACCATCAACGACATCATGATAAACTATCTGAATTCCCCTGTTTTCTCCAATACTCTGAGCATCTTCACATAGATTAATCGCGAAATCCGATCTGCTTCGATCTGAATAATCACCTTCATCAATTTGAGCATCAACCCCTTCTTCTGCAATCAAATTCTGTTTCTGGGAGTAATCGGAATCCCCCCAAGACGGCTTAATCAATATACAAGGAGGGTAGAACTTGCTGTCCAAGAGCACACCACAGCAAGAGCAGCTCAAATTCCCCTCCCCATTTTCACTGACCTTGTCATCACCACTCTGGATCAAACCAATCTTGTTCATCCATGGAAAGAAAGCAAACCTCTTTGAAAGTTCAGGAGAATCAGGTTGCGATGAGGACGAGCAATCCTCGCACATATCTCGCGATTCGGCCAGTTTCCGGTGATTCAAGCAGTAACCCAGTTTGGAAATCTCGGAGGCATGAGCTTCACAAACAAGATCTCTGTAAGAATTACTATACTTTCCAGGCTCTAAGATGTGATCAAGCCTAGAACACCATAAGCAGGGCTTTTTAAGGCCAAAGTAATCGGCGAATTTGATGATCAGATAGGAGAAGAGAGAATTAAGGAGCAGAAGTATGATCAGAATCCATTCTAGGATGGCATAGATGAGAGTAAGGGTGATTTGGTTGGTGTTCCTATGCAACATGGTGGCAAACTTGTTGGTAGCCATTGATGAAGTTCTGTTCTTAATATGTACAGAGAACAGAGAGATGTAATTGAGAGAATTTTAGAAGAGAGTTTGTAGGCTAATACTAGTGATGATTCGGAGAGCCCAAGAGAGAGATAATGGAGAAGATCAAAAGAGAAAGATGTTGGAACAAGATGTGGGACTGTTCTAATAGAGATAGAGAGAGAATGAGTAGAACAAATGTAGATGAGGGAGTGGTTTTATTTAGACTGAGTGAGGCGGTTTGAGTGGAATGACAACCAAAGAAGAAAGACTAAAAACAATGTGTTTGAGTCAAGGAAAATAAAAGAATGTCTTTTCGAAGCATCTTCTCTATTGCTTTTCACAGAATTAAGTAACACTTAACGTTTGGCAACTTGCAAATTCCTGTTGTGGACTTTTTATGTTCAAAATTAATGGAGAGCTTGATTAAAGGAAACACAAGCATTGGAATTTACAAACAAATAGTTAGGGACACTATGGAATCACCTACTTGGATTCAAATTGTTTAAGACATATTAGCATTTTTACACCAATGGCACGTATGTTTAAAATTTTTTGACACGATTCGTAAACCCAACACGAATCAAACATGAAATTAACAGATTAGAATTGAGGGGTATGACCCATTTAATTGAATAGGTCAGGTTATAATTGACTTATATAATCTTACATTTATGGTTCGACACGACTCGAGCTTGAATTCGACATGTAACATTTAGGATTGACAATTGTTTACACGACCTGCAAACCTGATACGAATCCAAAATGAAATTAATAAGTTAGGGTTAAGAGATTTGACTTGTTCAATTAAATCAGTTAGATTATAATTAACCTATATAATCTTATGATTCTTATACCTATATTTCGACACGTAAACACAAATGATAATTTGTGCTTGTATGTGTACGTGGGTGCCATGTATAGACAACATGATTTTATAACCATATTTCTTGCAACAGTAGCTTATGTTGTTGCCGTCCTACCTTGGTGAAAGTGTACATGTTTTGGGATTATGATAATTGGGTTTACTTGTTTGTAAACCGACAAAGGGATAAGACTTAACTTGGTATCCAAACACCTTTGTCAAGGTCATTCCTGCCAGCTCCTCCAACCCATTTTCATTTCCGGCCAGCAAAATGGGGTGGCCTACCAACCATATAACAATAAGCTGGCGGACCACTTTCAAAGTATGTTGTGGGCCCCGTTAAATATACAGATGCTTGGGGTTCATGATGCAAAACTCTATCCATGGAGCTGTGTTTTCATGTTATAACTCTTTTATTTATTTTTACTATATTATATGAAAACTATTATTAATGGCTTGGTGGGTACTTTTTTTTTTTTTGGGGGGGGGGGGGGGGGGGGGGGTGTGTGTTTATTATTACATTTCATTATGTTAATTATGGTGGATGTTAATTATTATTATTATTAGTATTGTTAGAAATTATATTTTTATTTTACAATGCTAATGTGACTGTCTTTACCCGTTTTTATTTCACTACTATTTCACAATGCTTACTTGGCGTCTTCAACCAATTCCTAATTTTCAAAAATTAATCTAACTATTAGCTGGTACTATCGTATTAGTATTGTAATATAGTTATGAGATAAAAATGTAATTTATAACATTTCTCGTATACGAATGAACACCTCTTTAGAGGTTCATAAAACTATATATATATAGATGGAATTGAATATGTCTTCGTTGAAACTACATGGAGATGAAGATATGTCTTCGTTGAAACTACATGGAGATGAGGATCTCATGTGGTCATATTTTTATGACAGAAAAAGGATTTGGTGAGACTTGATGCTTGGGATAATAGGGTTGAAATTAGGGTTGGGGCAGTACAGCCATGGACCGACCCTCTTTCATTTTTCAAACTTTATAATAATTATTTCAATAAATTCTAACCCATGTAGCTAGCTTTGTCAATCATGTACTCACACCCATGTTTGTATTTTGCATCCACGTACGTGCCCATATTTTATAGCGCTTATTCTTTTGAGAGGAATCTTACTTTTGTGCTTGCTTTTGCTTTTGTCAATTTTACAACATTAATTCCAAGTGTTCCATATTTGTCCCACCAGTTCCTAACTCTGATTCCCTTCTAAAAATATTAATTAATTAATTTAGCAGCAAAATATAATATCATTAAACTGCAAAAGAAAATAAACTGATGGATAATTAAAGTTCCAGCCCTAGCAGCCAGCTCAGAGAACCATTATTTTTAAAACAAAAGAGGGCTTTTTTGTTTTTTTTTGCTGTAATTTCTTTTTTTTATGATTAAGCAAAGTATTTTTATTTTTATTTTTAATTTTTTTCAAAAATCTAGGGAGCCTTTTGAACAACAATTAGATGAAAAGGGTTAAAAACCAGAATTTAAAGCAAAGACTATATATCTTTGTTGTGGGACACAAAAGCTTAACCTTCTTTCAAAAGGTTATTTAGAATATATGTCATGTTTTCCCTTTTACTTTATTTCTCTTAAAGCCTTAATTTTTGACCAAAATGATAATCTTGTCCTCACAAAAGGCAATTAAATTAAAATTTGAAAAGAACGGGTGCGATTCAATCTAATTAAGCATTGTTAAGAATACTTAGAGATTAATTAAATAAATAAATTTCTATATTGGCCCACTTCCTGAATGTTTTCCCTAGCTCCTAATTAATTCCTTGCTTGACAATTTCAAATGTGACGCCTATGAGCGCACCATTTCTCAATTGACATTAAAGAAGAAGAAGAAAAAAAAGGAAATTAAGAAAAAAGAGAGAGATATTGTTGGAACCCTCCATTTACTCAATCGGACGGCGGACCCGTGGCATCATCTACACGGCTGGCGTGATGACAAAGACATCATCTTACAAAACTAATTATAAATCAAAGAAAGTATTTTGCTTAATGGTTTACAATAATCATACAATGGGTCCTATTTTCGTTTCCAATGATAACCCTTAAACCTTGATTTCAAGCATCCATTTAGCTTGTCAAGCCATGGCTATGGTCCATTTGGGTCACTGCAACAAAAAATAAAAAATTAAATAAATAAATAAAAAGATGGTCCCCTAATATTTAATGGCTAAATTCTGCACTTAAAGATATCATATTTTTTTCAAATAGGTGTAGAGCTAAAGCATCAAATCAGAGATCCTATTTCTGTTGGGACAATTAGCTTTGAGATAGTTGAACTGTCGGTGTCAGTAGAAACCAACCCTCCACACCCCCAAAGAAAGGAGAAGAAAAAAAAAAAAAAAAAACCATCCAAATGTGCACACCTTGTCCAACATTGCGTCTCCAACCAATTAGCAATTATTTATATGTATTGCTATTTGCTAGCAATTTGATCGGGTAATGTGAGAGAATTCATATGAGTTCTATTTGCCCAAATAATTTTTGGATTATTCAGTTACTTATTCGGACAGATAAGTCTAATATGAGCTTTTCCATATTACTTATTCAAATTATTAATAATTTGTGTTAGGGTGCTACAGTACTGCTTTACTCACATAGTCGGCTCTTAGAACATGCTTTACAATGTACAATTTCAAATGTCATGAAAGGCTTTGGCTTTCTTCATCGGACACCAATTAATTTTCAGGTGACATGGTCAAATGTCAGATCCAACAAATTATATCAGAGCTAGAGTCATGGGTTCGAGTCACAAGAGCCTCACCTTGAAGTGCCGCTCTGCTCACGTACGTAAACGGCTCTTAAAACAAATCTTACCGGATGCCGTAAATCCTTATCCCGGGAGGACGTACCAATTTTTATGAGATTGCAGCAACTATTGACAATCCATATATATGAATTTTTGGTGCTTGGACATGAACTTTATCCAAAAAAATCATGATGGAATATGCAGGTGTGGATGGAGATCGGAGAGGCATGTGATGATAGACCCTCAGTATGGTCCCACGCACGCAAATGGCCGGAATTTGACCGTGTGATGTGATTTGGAACATGGGTGTGCTAAAACATCATGCATGTCTCTCGCATCAGTTGTTCCAGAACATCGTGTTACCTAATTACATGCACTTACAATTTAGTTACGAGTATTATGCATTAGAGACAAAATATACTGGTTTCTATGGATTATGACAACTGTGGATAAATGTTGAGTTGTTTTAAGTAAATTACTGCTAATATGACTATATTTCTGTAACACTCCGGTCTCATATTGGGAAGAGATGAATAGCTTGCATAGAATGAGTGGTTTATAAAGATATTCATGAGTGTTAAGTCTCATATTGCCTAATTACTAGGTAAAACTTGGCTTTATAATAGATTCTAAGGAAAGCTTTAAATCGACTAGCCCTTTTGGGGTTTGGGGTGATAATGAAGATGTGGCTAGCACTTCCTGGATCGTTACAATTTCAATCGGTTTAACTTGAAAACATTAGTTGAGATTTGAATAAATCTATTCGGTAGAACACCCTAGAAATTTTAGGGATGAGATAAGGATAGATAAAGAGGAAAAAGTCAAAAACACTTTCGATCAAAATATCAATCTGATTTATTTCGCATTTGTCATTCAATGAGAAAATGGGCCGATTCTATAAGATCAAACATATGGGATTTAAGGGAATGAAGACAATATATATTTAAAAAAAAAAAAAAAAAAAAAAAAAAAAAGGCAAAAATAATGAAAACATGACTAAACTAAGCCTAGTTACTCTTCGGGACCGATTAAAAAAAGAGAGGAGATTCTAAAAAAGGATAATGATCCAACAACTTCAAAAGAATTGAACGATGAACCGTATGTGATGAAAAGCTCAAGTACGATTTGGATTTTGTAAAGTAGTGATAATTAAGGTTGATTTATCTACCAACTTTTCCCCTCACACTCCCAAAAAACCAAACTATGCCTTATGTAAGGTTATGCTTAACCTCTGGATTTGAAATCATTGTTTATAGACTTTGTATTGGCCATAATTTACAAGAACATTATATATGTAGTCTTTGTAAGAGGGGGAAGGGTTGAGGGTTTACTCAATATGAGATATCATATTGTTCGAGTAATCCTAGATGCTATCATAGTAAAGGATCATCAACAAGGGCGTTCTAGTGCATTGTAGGTTTTTATCGAATGCTTATATCATTTGATGAAACTATGTGAATCACCAGAAATATTGAAGTGTATGGCTAAACCAATAATATAAGTTTCGCAATGGAATAGGAGCATGCTAGCATGAGACAAAAGATCTTTTTAAGGAGATTTGATTCATAACTATTATATATCCAACATCTAATATTGAAATAATTTTAGAGATTTGCCTTGACTTTCTCCGTGTCAATAAACAATTCAAACTATTTGGATTATTTTAGAACAAGTCTAAGTAAAAAAGCAATCATTTGAAACACTTCATTTTACACTAGTTTGGAAACCCAAGAACTCAATCTATGGATATGTAAAATATAGGATTTACATTCCTAACAGGAAAATGAAGTAAAGATACATTCAATTTAAGTGAGTAAACATAAATTCCCTACTCGATCTCATGGATATATATATATATATATATAAAAGATTATGCAGAAAGCGATATTCTGTGAAAGTTGTATGTACGACTTCAAGGGAGATCTTTTATATCTTTCTAGATCCACCCTACAATATAGGGGGAAAATGTCAAAATAAAATGATCTTAACCCTTATAAAAACAAAACTAATTCTTGAACCCATTTCATTATCATGTCACATTAAGGTAATGCAGCCAAAAATAAAAATACAAAACCCAATCCAATTTATCGTAATCGATTAGTTAGCATGTTTGTTAACTGTTTTCTAAAACATTGGGGGAGGGGGGGGGGGGGGGGGGGGGGGGAAATCATTAGCTATTCAAATTATCTATTCAGTTATGAAAAGATTTAGAAAAAGATAGAAACAAATATACGAGTAACTCTCAATGTAACAGTAAACAGTGTGTAGGTGGATCGACTCATCAAGTCCCCATTGAAATAAAATCTGAATAAGGAAAAACGTTTGTCATTTGTTGATTATTAGGTGTATCCCAAAGGTATCGGGGGGGAGGGGGGGGGGTCCAAATATGGCTTTCAAGTTAAGTTCAAAATTAGTTGATATTGCCAAAGGGAGTGATGATGCTATACGTAAAAAGGAAAAGACTTATAGAATAGTAAAGGGCAATAGAGCTTTTGCACATTTTTGTTAATCAATGAACAAGATCAATATAGACACAAAGACCCATGTATCCATAGACGTTGAAAAAGAAAAAAATCAAAAAAAAGGAAAAGACTTGTAATTGATTGATACATTTATCGAAACAAATGAAAGATGAAATCGAATCGTGTATCAAATAATCTCCCTCGAAACCTACTTAATAGTTAGAAAGAGGAATAAGGTTTGATCCTAGCTATTTCATGGGGATTCCAAAAATATTTCGTTCCAAAACTAGTAAGTTTAAAACAATTGAGATTTTTGGGAGGTTGGATGTAGGTACTAATTTATGATTTGGCATGTACAGAATGATGTTCCTCAAGTAAGTAACAAACGTTCATGTAAAATTTAGGGTTAGACGAATGTTCGGCAAATAGTCGCGATCATTCGGCATACGGTCACGATCGTTCGAAGTACGGTCGCTAGGGGTGTGCGCGAGGGGGGGTGGGGGGGGGATTTTTGTCCTTTTTGCCCCCGCCCCGCACCCCTGCGGATTGAGAATTCTCAATCCGTGAACCACGTGTTACAGAGTGGAACCGTGAGGGGCGGGTACGTGCGGGGCGGGGTGATGTGGGGCTGGGGGTGCGGGTTGTTCGGGGCGAGGCAGATTCAAACCAAAGCTAAACAAATCACAGAATTTCTTTTTTCTTCGATTTTCTCAAGAACCAAACAAATCATAGTGAAATTATAGCAATAGAGAAACACCAACCCATGGACAAGGACGCAATTTCGGAGTCACAACTGAAGGTCTTGAAGCGAGCGTTGAAAAATCAACCCTACATGTTTCCCTTTGTATCCAATTCACAAGGCTTATCAAGCTCTTGATCTCCATAGTCGCCATTCCGCAAACCCTAGAATAACCAGAAAAAGAAGTTGAGGAGCGAGAAAGACAGAGATGGTCTGAGATGGAAGAAGAAGACGAGGAAAACGAAGACTAGAGGCTGCAACTCCTGCGAGCATTTTTACTCTTTACTATTTTTTGTTTAGGGAAATTAGGGTAAAATGATTCATACCTGAAGCTTCTAGTTTTTTTTTATTTTTTTGTTTTTTTATTTTATTATTATTTTTTTAAAAAAAAAAAAAAAAAGAATAGCAAAACATATCGTTTGGAGTTAGTAGTGAGTGACTAATAGCTGTAAATCACATTGAAAAAAACTTCAACCCTCATCCACCACATGGCTTCTAGAGTCTTCCAACTTCCCGCATTTTACAATTTTACCCTTAAGGCCTTCAATTAGTTCAATAATCAACGAAAATGATTATTTAGGCTTCATCTCTTCTTTTCCTTTCGTCTTTTTTATGCAAATCTGTCGCCGTCTCAACAGTCAACATATCTCAGCCACAGTCTTCCATTCTTCCTCCAGTCTTGCTCAAAGAATCTAAAGCCTGAGTAGTAACGAAGATGAAGAAATGATGACTCATTTCATTTGAAGTGAGGCGTGAGTCGCATAACTCGTGAGGGACAGCCAAAGTCGCCGGACAAGGGGTTAGGGTTTTTTATGTTAAGGTGTTTTAGGTTTATGCGGTGCAGGGCAGGGCGGAGCGGGGATCCGAGGTTGAAAAAATCCTAAACCCGTGCCCCGCCCCACCCCGCACGGTTTGGCAAAAATCCAAACCATGCCAGCAAATATTAACGTGAAAACCGGTAGGGACGGGGCAGGGTGGGGCAGTTCTTGCTGGGCGGTGCGGTTTTGCACGGTTTTGCCCACCCCTAACGATCGCGATCGTTTGTAGTACGATCTGCACACACGCTAAAGGCGTGGAATGTACTTTCCGACACACTGTACAATACGTCAACGATAGTTCATGGTGGAGACCATGATCATTCGCGAAAGGATAAGGATTGACTGGCCACGTTATTTAGGGTTTCTCGCGATCGTTCGTCTCACGAGTGACAAACGTTCATCAAAGGTATAACGAGCGTTCCAAGAATCATGGAGAATGTTCATGGAGGAAAATAATTAAATTTTAAAAGCATTCTATTTTGTAAAAAATGTTTTTGGATGGTTGTGTGATTGGATTAATATTTTATAAAAAATATTGATTTTTACACACCCACAGATGGAGGTCACATTTGCGGCATCGCTAATTGCATGCACACCCGACGACTGGGTTGAGTGAATAGAAGGTGGTTGGCTATTGTATCCTATCGAGGCACCAATATTTTAACATATGTCCCACTGGACGCACAAATCTCATTATAAGAGAGTTATGGGTATAGATAGACCATAGTGGAATGAGTTATGACTTGTATTATAATTATATATATTGTATACTTGTGCATCAAGATGATTTTTTTTTTTCCTTATTATATTGAGAGATAATGTTTATGTGATTTCACTCGTATGTTTCAAAATTATCGGGTATACTACGCAATTGTATTTCACGCGTGATCTACTCACTAAGTCATGGACTTATCATTTTATTCTTTTCCACTTGTAAAACAATTTGTTTTACAGAGAAGCCAATACTATAATTTCAGCAAGGAAGATCTCAAGGTATATAAAGTTGCTTGGCGTGAGATTATTGACCCTATAACGCTTGAGGACTTATATACCACTCATGGCAATTAGTGCCTTCAAGTGATGTAATACCTCAAAAATAAATATATTGAATTTAAACAACGATCACGATTTATAAATCAAAGACCCGCATTGAAGGCCAAACATAAATGGTTTCCAACAAAATGCCATAAAATAAATTTCTTTAAAACCTTTGACACTTTGCATTTTCTTCATAGCCAAACATTCGACATCCCACTGTAATGTTCGAGACCTTTCTTAACCGAACATTCGACGTCCCACTGGAACGTTCGAGACTTTCCCTAGCCGAATGTTTGATATCTCATTGGAACGTTTGAGACTTTCCCTATTTGAACGTTCGACTTTGTTTGAGAACATTTTTATTTTTTTAACCTCCTCAGCCTTTAAGCTTGCAAGGACCCATATAAAGCCATCCTTATCTCTAGGAAACCCAATGTTAGTCATTTCTTCTCACCATCAACCCTATAGGAGAGTGAGGTCTTAGAGAGAGAAAATGTGGTTTCTGTGAGGCTTCATCCTCAAGAAGAAGTAACACCTATGCCTCTCTCCTATTTTAATATGTGTTTGCATGTTTTTCTTAGTTTTAATCTACTGCTTTTGTTGTTTTAAGGACATCCAAGCATGTTGCATTAGGATTTTATGATAATCATGCATGGGTTAGCTAAACTTTCAAAAATTATGAACTCGCTCGTATTTTTCATTCTATATCATGTTGTTATGATTTTTTATGCCCAACCATGCTGCATTAGGATTTTATGATAATCATGCATGGGTAATTAAACTCTCAAAAGTTATGAACTCGTTTGTATTTTTTGTGCTATATCACATTGTTATAATTTGTTATGCCCTTTAGCGTTATTAGGAGTCTTGGTTGAGTTGGGTAAGGAGTTTAGGAAGTTGTCTTGGATTTGTCATGCATTCTAACAATTATCGAACGTTCCACTGGTTATGCCAAACGTTCACTCCTTGTTGACCGAACGATCAACCTCGACACCAAACATTCAATGAAGGCTATAATCTACCTGATTAGGATTCTTATCTCATGGTTAGGGTTTAACGTGTAGGATTAGGATTCCTAATGTGATGGTGTTTGAATTTAGAGTATGTATTGCGGTAACTTGGAGATCGAGATGTCTGAGAGTGAGGCGAATCGCCCGAGGTGAGTAAATACTTAAGGAACTATTTTTACTCTAACGTATGATATGTCAGTGGACTAAGCATGCTTTACTTTTCAAATACTATTTCATGAGACTACTGATTTTATAACTGTTCCAAACGAATATTGATTTATATATGATTTACAATAAATACATCGTATGACATAGTACACTATATTATGCGGGATAACGACCATAGGCTTATCATTATATGCGCTTGAGCCTGTGCTCACAGAGATTTATGTTTATATTTGACGTTGGATACAATGGTTATTTGTGGCGAGTGCACCATATACAAATGGGTTACCATTACGGCTTTACTAGTAGAGTGAGCCAACGAAGGACGGTCTTGATCGGATTTCTAGTACATGACAGTATGCGGCAATATCTTGGGCACCAGTATTGTAGTTGTAGTGCAGGTCCCTAGGGATAGCGTCAACTCGAGCGGGAAAGGGTTAAGTGCCCGAGTAGACCATATGGAGGAAAGCTATGACTATTAATACTTATCTATGTATTGCATGATTTCCTGCATCAAAATACAAGTAACTTGTTACTGGAATTATGATATCCATTTTCAAAATAAACTACATTTTTTAGATGATATAATAATAGAAATGATAAATACTATTTTATGAAAAACTCATGTTTAATAATGAAACGTTATGAACGGTTACTTAGACTCTTTATATAAACAAGTTCCATAATAATTTATTTATTAAGTCATGGACTTATACAGTTACTTTCTTTCATCTGTGAAACACCTCAATGTTTTGCAATTTAATAGGTTGTGAGGCCGTAGAGTGAGAAATTCATTGAGATGAAGATGCCGAGTGAATGGCTCATATTTTCCGGTTTGCTTAGATAGATGTTTATTTTTAGAGTTAAGTGATGTCTGTTGGGAAGGTTTGAGTCTATATTAATGATACATGTTATTGCTTATGCATTTATGTTAGCTGTCCCAAATCATTTATTTCTATTTTTCGCTATAGTATACTCTAATAAATAGTCAAGATTGGTAAATTCAATTAATTTATTGTTAATTTTTTGAAGACACTACGAGTAACACTCAAAGTTAAGTAAATATAATTATTTAATTTTGGGGACATTACAGGTGAATTTTACAAACTTAATGATTTAAGATGATTTTGGTGTATTAAGATGTAGCTTAGATCTACTTTTTAATGATGATAGATATTGGAAAGACTTCACTTAACAACCCTAAACTTCCATCACTTTTGCAATTATCCTCAAAAGTTCAATAACTCTCAATTTAGTATATCGAATTTTAAAAAATTTCAATTTCACTACTCCGTTAAGATTTACTGTTAAATTCTAATTGAGGCTATTGAAATTCCTAAAATATTGTTATTTTAGTTTTTTTTTAAAAAATAATTTTAACTTAAGGGTAATTTTTTAATTTTATAAAGTTTATAAGGGTATTTTATAAATTTTGTAATTTTACAATTATTTTTTTTAAAAAAAAAACAGAAATAAGGGTATTTTAGGAATTTCATTAGCCTCCGTTAGGATTTAACAAAAACTCCTAACGAAATAGTGAGATTGAAATTTTGTTGAAGTTCGATATACTAATTTGAGAGTTATTGAACTTTAATTTGAGGGGATAATTGCAAATATGATGAAAGATTTTAAAGGGTTAAATGAAGTTTCCCCTAGATATTGTGTATGATTGTTATAACATTAAAATTACTTAATAGATTCTCTCACTGTAATGATTAATGTTGATAGTTATAAGGAAAAGATATATCTTTTTGTTGCATTGTTTTCTGATTACGAGGAGTAGAAGTCTCTCTTCGTGTTATTTACTTATTAAATAAGCTTGGGGCGATTACGGTGACATTCTAAGTTAATTACCAGTTAATTAAATCCGGGGGTGTTACGGGACATGTTTAATAAGGAAGTGTTGAAACATGTGTTTGACTAAGATTAGGGTTTCTAAGCCTATTTAAGGAATTCACTACGCCGAATTTTCATAGCTTAGCAGCCTTAAGAACTAGTTTAAGTTTTCTTCTTAATGTTTAGAATTTTTCTTAGTGTAATGACTTGCTAAGGTCTTCAGCAAGAGGTGATACTCAAACCTTTTATAAGTATGTTCTTAACAATCCTTATTGCTTTAAGTTTTTCAGTTTTATGTTTTTAATTGATTTACTTTTTTGGAAAAGTGTTTTATTTTGTGTAATTATTTTATTTAGTGTAGACTCTAGGCACGTTAAACACTTAGATTTCCATTCATATTAATTCATTGGTTTTGTCATGTGTAAAATCAATTAGATTCATAAACCCATCTTTGAAAAAATCATTTCTTATGCTTTTATTGATAAATCATCTTGCTAAATTATCCTTCGTATGAATTTTGATTGTGCTATACTATAGGATTGTTAGAGCTACCAATAATTGTGTTATGTGTGGATCCTTAAGCCCCAATGTTTTAATATATTGTTTTTCCTTAAATTAAATTGCTTTTACCAATAAAACAACCAACCCTTTACAAAATTGTCTTAGATTTAATTTCTGCTACTTTAATTTTATTATTAGATTGCTCGTCAACATTCTTCCATGTGGATTTGATCTCAGACTCACCGAGTTCTTTACTTCGCAACAATTATGCATTTGGGAGCAATATTGAAATTGCAGCAACGGTGCTAAAGATTTCATAACTATCTGTGTAGCTCCAAAATTTTTTGCTTATGCTCCCACCTATTATATGGATATTGATGTCGTCTTTTGTATATCAATCATAAAATAATCACTTGCAATAGAACGAATCTTTATAGGATAGGTCCATGTGAGGGTGTCGAACCTCAATGAATGTTCGGCTACTGTTAAGTTGCTGAAATTAACTCTAATCTAATTCAAAAAAGATGTTGATTTTTGTTTTTCAATTGAAACTAAATAAAAACGTAGAAGTAGAAGTAAAATAAGTTTGAGAAGATATAGGGGATTGATTTCATTACTAACCGCATAATAATGGTAAATTGCATTTAACATAAAAATTTCACTTACATAAATGATATGACTCGTGTGTGTGTGTGTGTGTGTGGGTTTCAATCACCCAATGATGTCGTCAAGAAAAATTATTTTATTAAGAAATAAAAATAACCCATCTTCGATTGGCACAAATCGTCCACATAACCATGATACGGTACAATCCATTTTCCCTAGGTATGAGCTATCAAATCTCTTAATTAGCATACTTGTAATCAATGGATAAGTATAACTCATCTTTCGGCAAATATGAATTGTTCTACCTAAATTAAACTAATTAGGCTATAAAACAATTCATCATTCCTAGGCATGGCCTATCAAATCCTCTTGATTTCGTGTCCATTAAAACCGTTGTAAAATCATCCTTTATACAATCACAAAAAATATGAAGGGTGAGTTCAATAGAAATAAACAAATTTCTAAGACAAAATAAGAGGTTTATCAAAATTGAATATAAAAATCATTAAAACACAATCTCAAGGCTAAATAACCATCATTCATATGAATAAAATTTCCAAAGAAAAACAAAATTATACCATTATTGCTTGGAAATGGCTACATCAATACCTTATGGATGATTTGGTTGCTTATGGAGATGCTGAAAAATGTCTTTGCTGAGGAGAAATCCATCCCAAGAAGCTATTGAAATTTCTGCACTTTTCTCCCAAAACCTAACCAATAATCCTATTGATTTGTACTATGTAATGTGGCTTTTCTCTAATGCACGAATTGAAGGTGTATTTATAGAGTACAAGATGAACCCTAATCCAATCGATGGTCTTTTAGAACTTTTGGTACAATTAAGAGAATGAAAACTTCTTTTCTTTTCTGGTTTTGCCTTGCTATCAATTCTGTCACACAAATGTGCTCGAGTGCAAATGCGCTGCAGAATGCTGAATTTGCTTTTGAAGCTTGAAAGTGATGGATTTGCTTGTATTTTTCCTTAGAAACTTGAGAATGCTTAAAGCACCAAAAACAACACAAAACATTATATTACAATGAAACTATAGGTCTAACATATGCAAGTTAAAGGGCTTAAATGTGCAACGGTCAACGCTTATCAGATATACCAAGAAAGATATATGGTCTAATGAGGCTACTATGAAATATTTACTCATGGACGAGGTAAGGCCTTCTATTTTGGTTCATGATTTCTCTTGGCTATATGATTCATTAGGAGAAGAGATTGTATTTCAAGAAATAATGAAAAGTTTTATTAATACACAAATGTATCTCCTTGAAAATTGTATGGAATATGAATGCAAAATAGGAATTACTTACTTGAAGATAATGGCCACTCCTTGGCTTTTGGGGGAAAAAAAAAAATTTCTTGCTCTCAATAACCAAGAGTGTGAACTTTATCTTACTCTTCAAAACTTTAAATTTATTCTCGAGAGTTAACTCAAGAATAGTAGTTCTTAGTTAAAACTAAAGAATTATTGTATTTCGTTATTTTGCAAGAGCTACAAACTTCTCTATTTATAGGCTTGTATGCTAGGAGAGATTAGAGATTTTACCTATGTGGAACAAGTAGTAGTGGAAGTACTAGTCCTAGAAGGACTAGTAATAGTGGACGACTAGGGCTTGGAATACGCTAGCCTCTACTCCACTCCAAGTTGACACATGGGGCTAGGGAATTGCTCCTTGGCCAATGCGTCTACTACACTGGTATTGGGTTTGGGTTTCATCCTAGGCCTAGTCTCCCTTTCTTGTATTTTCTGAATAGTTTCTCTCTAACCCATGTTTTAATAAATAAAAACAACAGCCCAATAAATATAAAACTTGACTTGGTTAAATTACATCAATTTGGTAAGGGACCTAAAGGGAAAAATGAAAACTAGCTCTAAATAGTCCTGACTTCTTAAGTCACTATTTAATTACAATTGATTTAACTAAACAATTGTAATTGCACTCTAGTTTATATTTTTAATTAAAAAAATTAATCCTATAGAATTACTTAATATTTGACTTTTGATTCGCCCATAAATCTTTCATAGCATAATTAAGGCCAAAGATACCGCTTCTTAATTATCTACCTCTTTATCCTTGAGTCACAGATTTTATTTATTTATTCTCGTACTTGTGAAAGACTTATCAGATGTACATCACTATTTTGGTATTCCTTACCAAAATGCTCTGGCCAGAGACTGAAAATAATCCAATCTATAAAATCTATTTCAAGAAAAAATTTCTTACCCTTTGAATAAAGGACTTGGATTCATTCCTGAGAAAAGCTTTCTCACAATGCTACATGTGATCACCCAACACACCAAGAATATTAACAATAATAAAAGCTTCACTCATAAATGCATCAAAGTGATCTCCACTTTACATCTGAGTACATAATCCTCTTAGGATTTAGAATCAATATTATAAGAAGTCTCGAGAGTTACAATATTTGCCATTAACAGTATTTTTGTGGAAAAACAACTCTCACGGTCTATTCAGTGTATAACACCTACACATCAACCCGAAGCCTTAAACTTCGCTTGATCAAGGTAAATCATCGAGATTCAATGTGTAACAATCTTCGCAAATTGAATTATATATATTGCAGGCTGCACAAAAGGACTACCCAATGAGAACATAAAGAAGACTTAGATAAGATATATATAAATTATTTGAGAGCTGATACTTAGCGATCTTGTAGAGAAAAAAATAAGGTCCATCACTCAAAACGCCTAGATTAAATAATAATAATAATAATAATAATAATAATAAAATTATCCAATTAAAGGCCATCACTATTTCAATCTTGTTAAAAGTCAATGACATCAACGTGCTATTTGCAATAGTATGAATAGACAATATTGTGAAGGAAAAATATAAATGTTGGATCTATTTTAATTGGTTCGTGTTTTTTCTTTTAATTTTTTATTTTTTTGGGTTTCTTGAACCAAATTAAACGGGGATTTTGCTGCAAAGATATTGCAAGATGGTTTACGTTTTCAATTGATAAAAGAAAAAAACATTTACGAGGCGTAAAATTGTTTACATTTTTCATCTGCGTAAACTATTTTTCGCCGCTTTCTTACATCTCAGGATAGACAATTGTAAGAGTGCCCCATATGAGCCTACATACCCGAGCCAGTCTCACACTGCCCAAACACCTGTCCGAGCAGGTGAGCCTCACAAGGACCCTCTCACAATTGCATACCCAAATTGTAAAAAATATGGACAGACAATTGCACTGAATCTCAATCCTACCCCCGACCTAAAGGCTTTTTATTCTTACACACTCTTTTCCTCCATAGCTCCTCTTCGCCGTCTTTTTCTCTTTCTCTTCCTCGTAGCTCCTCAAATTATATGAAAATATATAATCATTATTGGTCAATATGTGTATATTTTAATTAAACATAATCTCTATAAGTTGATTTGTTTTAGTTGTTTTATACTAATATTTTTACGTTTGTGAATAAACGTTTATATTAATCTATAAATATAAACGTTTATATTTATAGATTAATATAGTAGCTTGAAAGTTTTACCAAAATCCCAACATTTACTTGTAGATTTGGGTATGTTATTGAGAGCGTTTATAGCTTTGACTATTCATCACAATTTTGAAGATTCTTGTGTGAAATGAGAAAAAGAAAGTGGTAGATCAAGGTGTTAAGGCATCCATTCTCGTCGGAGTCGAAGTCGGCTTGCATTCGTACTCATGGCCCATATTTTGAAGAAGGAACTTTTTTTCATTCATACAATAAACATAAAGAAGACAAAATATAAAGAAAGAAAACCAACAAAACTAAAGCAAATATGAAGCGATTGAATAAATAAAATTATTTATTTTGAGTATTTCAAATAATTTTGAAATTTTTTTTATATGTTAAAGTTTTGTGTGCATTTAATTGAAAGATTTCAAAGGTTCTGTCAAGCCAATAACATGCTTTTAAATTTATTGATTTCCCGAATCTCGTGCTTCGGTAGAGATTCAATTTGTGACAAGGTTTTCATCTATCTCCAACTTACAAAATGAGATTTTGAAAAGATTGATGATGTTTTCCTCTTTAATGTAGATGCTAACTTTCATGTCATGTGTAATGTTCAAAGGGTTTTTACCAAGTAGGTGGCTCTTCATTTCTCATGTCAAAATCGTGAAGACAAGAATATATCAAAGCATATTATCATTTAAAAAAATAAAAAATAAAAAAATAATAATGGGGAGAAGATGCAAGAAAGAGAACAACTCAAATCGTGGTGTGATTGTAATGATGAGCATTTGAGAGCTCCTTACTCCTTTCTCTTTTATGCCTCCTCTTTTGTGCTCACCCTTCCCTCTCCTTGGCTTTTTGCCTCCCTATTCACCCACGCTACTTTCCCCCTTCTTTGGCTTTTGAATGAAAACTCTCTCTCTCTCTTTCTCTCTCTCATGCACACACTTGCACATCATAATTTAAAGTATTTTTTAAACTTTTGTTAAGAATTGTAGTTATAATTATAGTTATTTTTTTGTATGTTAGATATTAATACTCTTAATTTCCATTATTTCTAAAAATTTAATCAATATGATTCTTTTAACCTAAAGGCTTATTGAAATATAGAATTCTATTCACATTATTATTATATCTTTTGGCTAGGTTTCCCCTTTGAACAATATAGTGTTAATTTAACTTATTTCATTACCACTTTCTATGTGACAAAGTTACTTAATATGTTTTGTCCATATCTTGTAAACATTGTATCAATAAATACAATGTATCAGCCATTAGATTTCTGAATAATACTTTAAGATATTGATATCGTTTTTTCTCATAATCAATACCAAGATATGAAATTTTAACCATAAGCCCTATGAAAATTGTAATGACACAGGAAAAATCGCTAACCATATTTGCACTATCACCCCAAAAAGACTAGTCATTTTGAAGTTATCCTAGAATTCCTTATGAAGCCAAGTTTCACATAATAATTAGGCAATGTGAGACTTAGCACTCATGACTACCTATTATAAACTACTCACTCTATGTGAGCTATTCATCTTTTCTTAATATGAGATCGAAGTGTTACAAAAATGCTTGCACTTTCTTTTTTTTTTTTTTTGGAACAAAACGTTTGTATTTGGTGGGGTGATTAAATAAATTCTCATCTAGATTCTCATGGCACATCTCACGCCCCTAGTAATTAAAGACAATGAGCCTTTTCTAAAAAGGAAAAGGAAAATTGCAACAAAAGAAAACAAACAAAAGAATGGATGTTGCAACAACAGTCCCAAAACAATCACAACCGTGCAAAAAAAAAAAAAAAAACTTAAAAATTAGGGTTAAATACATATTTGCCCCATGTGCTTTACGACTTTTATTTTTTGCCCCCTCAGTTTCACTTTTTATCAAATTTGGTACCTGTGGTATATGAAAAGACGGAAATGGTACCTCCGTCTGATTTCCCGTCCAAAACTAACGTCCACCCACGGCATTTTCTGTCATGTTGTTGGAAACGATGTGTAAAGAATTGGGTTCTAGGCTTCAAATTTTTAGGTACCCAATGACGTGGGTGGACGTTAGTTTTGGACGGGAAATCAGACAGAGGTACCATTTCCGTCTTTTCATATACTACGGGTACCAATTTGATAAAAAATGAAACTGAGGGGGCAAAAAATAAAGGTCGTAAAGCACAGGGGACAAATATGTATTTAACCCTACAAATTATTAAAAACGCGCCAGCCCTTTGAAATGGCCGCCAAAACTGAATATTTAGCTTGTATCAACCAGATAATAATTTAAGTGAGTCAACTATTTCATGGTAGTTAAGTCAAAGTTCGCCTTTGATGGCCTTAGAAACTCTTTTTTTTTTTCTTTTTTGCCTACCTTGAATAATGGATTGTTTGCATTGGTAAATGATCTTGGATTATACCCCTTACTTTCAAAAGTTAATAACGACCCCCAAAAAAAAAAAAAAAAAAAAAAAAAAAAAGACCTCGTCTTTTGATCGAAAACGAAACACCAAGTATAAATTTTGCATGATCCTGGTCAATACCGTACACGAACCGGCCACATTGTAAAATGTAAATACGTTCAAAAGAACATATTATTAAGTATCCAATCAAAACCAAAAGTCAAAAGTTTGTGAAACGATCACAAATTAAAGCGTTTTGATCTTCGCAACATTATTAACATCTTGGGAAGCATTGGACATCTCCGGGTATTCTCTATTATATTATTCGCTCTTTGTAAATTCAACTACCTTCATTGGGATGCCATCGTCTTTTTTACTTTTAAGCTTTGCATTATCTTTCTTTTTTCTTTTCATTTTTTTTCTTTCATTTTCGTGAATCCTAAGGCACAATTTATGGCAATTGATTGAGCGGAGTGGGAGTGGGCCACTGCATAGGAAAACCAACACCGAGGCAACCTACATATTTGGATCCCCACGCAACGCTTATGCTGGGGCCTACTTGTCCGTTCTTAACAAAGAGAAGTGTTACACATACTTTTAAGTATTTATTCCCTGGCTGACTGATGTGCAGTAACATTTACTATTAAATAAAATAACAAATGAACATACATGTAACATTCAACGGTAATTTCACTGCTACACCATATAGTGAACACTTTGGGGAGTATGGATAGCATTTCTCTGCAACAAAATTAGAGATTTTTTGCCACTTCTATAGTTTTCAAAAAGGCATATAATAAAGCATTGGCAGGCAATACAAAGTAAACTTTCACAAGCCACAAACATTAGGAAAAATAAAATAAAATAATAATATAAAAAAAAATTGCTTCTTTTAGCTCCCTCCCTCGCTCTCTCCCCTAAAGGGATATCTTTGAAACAAGATGTGTTTCATTAATACAGAGAATTTTTCTTCTAATCATGTAATGCTAAAAACTGATATACATACATACATACACATCACGAGACAAGCATCAAAAGAATGCAAACAAACCTTTGGCCCAGAAGTCAGGAGAAGGAAGTCGCTCAGTTCATGGATATCCCCATCTCTGACTCCTGGTAAAAAAAAAAAAAAATTGAGAAAGAGAATTAAAATATTTCCAAATTACTGGGTAAAAATCTCAATCGCATCAACTAGTTATTACATATTTTACTATTCACTCACTCACTTTTATACCCCAAACATATATCTCCATGCCAAAAACCCTCTCCCCGTGGCTCAAATACCATACCAAGACTCTTGCACTCATTTCCAAATACACAAACCAACTTCACTGACTAAATTACATTTTTTCTCGATGTGCAAGCATTGTCTTTACAGTAGGCCAGTGCTTCCAAATGGATTGTTAGTTTGCGGGTGAGCAACGGGATTCACAGGAAATGCACCAAATGCTGCATCACCAAAAGGATTAGTTGGGGACATCATCATATGTTGTTGTTGCGGCGGCTGCTGTTGCTGCTGGTGGTGGAAGGTAGGTTGGTACGGACCAAAGGGATTTGCCTGCTGTTGAGCCATTGCTGACATCTGAACTGCAGAATGTGGAGCAACACTATTTGACATTGCAAATGGATCATGCACCTCAAATGGATTTGGGGCCGGTGCTCCATAAACAGGCTGCTGCGAGGCTCTGTATGCTCCTTCATCGTACAAACTGTTCAGAATGAGCGAGTCCAATCCACCAGCCTGACATTGGCAGAATGAGACAGTTTAAGCATTATGTAAGAGGCATATACATCTCCCATGATTTTGACAACATTCCTAATTTCTAACTTGGGGAAGTTGCATTTATTACTGCAAATTAAATCTGACAAATGACAATGGAACAGAAACCAAAATCAACAGAACTTGTCCCAAAAAATTCGGTGTCAGATGCATAAAATTGAAGCATCCACCAACAATTGAAATTATTTCACAATTTATCTTACTTCCAAAACATCTTTTTGTTAAAAATGCATTTTCATTACGCAAAACAAGTGGACCCTTATGCAAAAGCTACCTCTTGAAAATTTAGGAATATAAGAGAGGTCTATCATACCGTATGTGCAAGCACTTTCATTCATCAACTTATATTCTTTTAAATCCTCACTAAAACACAACTAACATATATGTCCAGTGTCATATGATTCCAAATAGGCAAATAAAAACCATATACTAGAATCTAAATTCTTAAGCCATGTCCAATTCTCAAAACCAACCCCAGATACATGTCAGAACACAGCATCCCAAGTCCACACATCATTAAAAACAAAACCCTAGAAGGCAGCACATTAGGCAGACATAAAAAGGCAGATAACAAATCTTACTTTCCAATATGTGCTGTTCATTCTAAACAAAAAGCAGACATATTTCAGCCAATATAGTCATACAACAAATATGCATGTCCATATTCTTATGACAGCTAATCAACAAATGCAAAAAACCACTACTTCAGTACTTTGTAAATCATTAGAATGACCACAAAAATATGCAGAACCATTACAAGGGGGGGGACAATAAGGGCCTACCAATTGCCTGTCGTTAACTGATGAAATGTTGCCACTTGGGGTGGTGACCAGGGCAAGCTCCCATCCATTAGCATCAAAATCTTTTGCTTGAAAGGCATTAGAATCGAATGTTGGGGCAGCACCTGCTAATATGAATAACAGCTGGTAGTTAAACAAAAGACCACAGAAAATTGTTAAGTAGCATAACTAGAAAGCAACAAAAGATGCAATAAAAAGTGACCATCTGATGGAACTATGGCTAGAGCCAAAGCATTTCTGTCCTCAATTGCCGATGCATCAGCAGTGTTATAATCCAATCCCTGAAGTATCAGAAAAAAGGAGAGAGAGAGAGAGAGGGGGGGGGGGGGTGTTAAGAGTTAAGAAATTGAATGAACTCTGCAAAAACATAACCGAGTTAATGAAACTCAGAACATATTTACCAGTAGATCACCAGTTTCCAGGTTGTTTTGAGGAATAGTAGTAGTAGTAGTAGTAGTAGGAGTAATCTCAACTTTAGCCACATCAGCATTATCAGAATCTGGTGCCTCAGCTTCATCACCGGATATTTTTGATTCTTCAGAGGGACCTTCTTCTGCTCTGTATGTCAATTGAAGCTGTCCAAATTGACTACATATTAGTTCTGTAGCACGTTTTCTACTAGCAATGTTCCATCTCAAGGTTGATAAGTGTCAATAAAACACTTAAGAAGATCCAAAGGAAACAAAACAGAGACAGGTACTAAAAACAAATTTAATAAACGAATAAACTAATTAATAATATAAACTGGATTTTATTTAGAAACAGATATATATTATTGACCGTCACAACAAAAATAAAATAAAAAATAAAAAATGCACTCACCATTGGCTCACTTGGAACAATAACCATTCGGGGTGCCTCTCTTATATACTCTTCCATGGTTGTAAGAAAGGATTGTGGAGGCTGGAAAGGTAAACATAGTACTTAATTAGGTGGATAAAAATTAAAGGGCTGTGAGGTAAATAGCCTAAAATCAACTAAAATACTAAACCACTATAACAGCGTCAATACCTCTCTAAGAACAGGAAACTGGAAATTCCTAGCAAGTTCCAATCCTTTGCAAACTTCATAGAAGTCAGAAAGGCTTGTGGCCTGCAGCAAAATCAATGTTTGTTAAGTGAAACACCATAAAACATAACTGTAAGACCTTAGATTTTTCGTAATTAGAGTATGAAAAAGAAACCATAGACCACAAAATAGCAATCAGTCAAGAATATTAGGCTTGGAATCGAATTTTGAAAAGTCAATGCATAACATCACCTGCTGGCCAGCTCGTTTATAGACGTCAAGGGCTTTAAAAGCTTCATGCCTCGGCATCTCAAAAAACTGCGACAAGATCAGATTATTGACAGCACAGAAAATATAAAGAACAAATAATATTTTGTTGTAACTCTTGGTTAAATGATAAAATCAATTCACCTTGTCAACAAGGTTGATGATCCCATCATTAATAGCGCAGTATATTTTAAAACTCTCTTTCAGTACCTACAATTTGCAGATATGAAGAAGATCAAGAACAAATTGGAATAAATATCTTTAAGTACTAAACATTTTATATGATTTTGATCTGGAGAGGGGAGGGCAAAAGGACAGGAAGTGAAAAAGTAGGTGTCAGCTTTCGTTTCCCTTAAGTTCATACCAATTTCTTACACTGATGCTCCAAACCAACACCACCCCCCCCCCCCCCCCCCCCCCCCCCCCCCCCCCCCCCAAAAAAAAAAAAAAAAAAAAAAAAGAAACAAAAAGAAACCAAGAGAGAGAATCCTTAAATGAAATAATAAAAAAAACAAACAAAAAAAAAGGTGCAAGAACTGCTAAATCATTTTAACAAATGTACAATTAACCAAAACTTACGGAACTGCTGAATCATTTTCAGTGGTCATGCAAAATGACATTCAGTGAACTCTTCATAATGAAATGGCAGTCAACTTATTGACACTTCTTGTTTCGTGAGCATATTGTTGTACAACTTATACATGCTTTATACGGAAATTCTTTTGACATCTCAAAATAATCTAACCTTTCATTCTTTGAAATATTCAAGAAAAGGAAATAGAACTATTTGTAAACTCAAATCATACAAGTAATTAATTACAGGAAACAGAAGTACTACACATACCAGAGCCAGGGCATATTGGATAACATAATTACCAAAAGCTGCTCCTTCTGGCTGTAAAAGCAGAAAATAAGTTATATTCTTTATCCCTAAATATTAATATATGATAGGGGGATAATTAAGAAACATCCAGAACAAAATTGTATTAAAAATATGAAAACAGAACATCCACAGGTCATAAAAGTACCCTGCAACCAATAAGACGAGACAGCAGCTTCTGAAAAGCTGGCAGTTGCTCCAACAGTTCTTCACTGTCCAAATCCCTGGTTTTGCTGTAACCCTGCTAGCAAAAAAAAAAAAAAGAGAGAGAAAACATATACATCAAAGGTCGATAGAAACATAGTCATCAACGTTACCAGTCATAACTCCCTACCAGCAAGAGACTACAGTCTAGAAAGAATCTCAACTTCATCCATAAAAAACCATCTATGGTCACCAATAGTTTTGAAAATAAAAGAACAAAATAAAATAAAAAGTGACAGCATAAATGATTTCATGAAATGAGTTATCAAGTGCTTTTAAATAATACTTTAAGAGATAATACAAATGTACCTTTATCTTTTAGATTTAAAATTTTGATTGAAAAATAAAAGGCAAGGTAAAATGTAAAGAAAGATTTTCAATATACTAATAATAGCACTTCTGGTTGGCATCCAAATGTACAGAGTATAACCGTCAATTGAACATAATCCTTAGAGGCAACGTATACAAAACAACTGCTTTACAGTGTTGAAACAACTAGGGGTACTATGTACCAAACTGAGTCGAACATTAACTGCTCAACTTTGAATTGATACATACTGAAGGCTCAAACTCGACCTGAGCCTTAAGAGGTTTGTGCTTGGCTCAATACATTTTTTTATGAATTCACAACTGCTACTGAAACTATTCCAGTAGTATGGCTTGCTAAGCTTCAATTATTTCCGTAATGTGCACCTTCACCTTAAGCTAGAGTGGCCAATATAATATTACCCACTGAGCAAGCTGGCCAGTGGCCACTGATGCCCCCACTCTTTTTTAAATTCAGATTATTTTATTTGAAAAGGATGTTAACAAAGAGATACATAAAAAAATAAAAATAAAAATAAAAAAGTAAGCATGGCAGGCCTGTTTTATACTATGAGCAAGAATTAAATTTCAATGGTGGTAGAAGGCTTTTTATTGGGGTAAGGTGTCCTCTATTTTGCTTCCCCAATCAGAGGATCATATCATTGAACCTCATTGAACCTTCAAACAAATTGAAATAGGAGAAATTAATAGAATCAAATCTTTAAGCAAATGAACAATTTTTTTTTTTTAAGTCTTAAGCAAATGGCCACACACACACACACACACACATATATATATATATATAACGATACTAATTTCCAGAGTTGGTTTTTCCAAACCCAAAATCATATTCTTACATCGCGCTCACCCATTTACTAATTAATAGAAGGAAAGCAAGTATAGCACTAAAGATAAAACTGTGAAGTTGATAGAAGCTCATGTCAATTGGTCTAATGTTTGGGTTCGTATGCGGTACACTGAGAGCACCTTTCAAGTCAGCTGACAAAGAAAGAAAAAAGGGTTTCGTCGTCTTTTTCCCACTTTCACCCTTGATTGCGCAGCTTTCGTGCCAAGCAAGACCGCCCTTGTCCCTTTCCTTTCTCCATTCCGCCTCCTTTGCTTTATTCCAATAGAGTCTAAGGCAAAGCAAAAGTGGTTCGTATGCCTACTTTACCTACTTGACGATAAACCCGAATTTGAAGAGGAAGAACACAATTGTACAAATGAAAGTAAAGATGCGTCAATTGGTATAGCTGTGAAAGTAAATTTTGAGGTGCTTGTACCGGAAAGGAAACGGGATGAAAAAGAAAGTCTCCTAAAGTCTTACAATGAAATACTCTGGTTTCGCCTTTCTTGAGATGACTGCAATGGGACCTGCAAAAGCTGAGTTTCTTTGCTTTCTTTCGTCACAGTAGTTGGAAAAAGAAAAGGTCAAAGCAGCAGACCAGTAGTCCCATTATCCACCTTTAGAGACATTTTTTAAGAAGGTTCCGTTTAACACATCTTGGCCAAGCAGGAAGAGTAGGAAATAAGTACTTTGTCGGTTGAAGGTGCTCTCTTCTCTACTCCTAGACAGTGCCAGGGTCTAACAGTAGAAGGGACAAATGATCGGGAATATTATTGAGGAGAGCGATAAGGATACAATGAAGAGTATAAGGATCTTGGTTGTGATGCACATGCCTTAATTCCTAGTTGTCAAAGGAAATCCAATTAGAGATAAGCTGCCCATGAGCATCATGGCATAGGTAAAGGGAATGAGGCGGCAAGCCCCCCCCCCCCCCCCCCAAACATCTTCCACATATCTTGCTCATCCGACATGGCATAAATCACCGAACCCGCACTCAGGAATAGTAATGCTTTGAAAAACGCGTGATTCATTTGTTCTTTCAAGGCAAGCAATATCATTAATACAGCTTGTATTTACTTGCAAATTCCTCATCTTAGCAAAGAAAATACTCATTAATTTGGTCAAATACCTTTTCCTGCCCTTGGGAAGGTCTTGGTAGACGTTCAGCTTCAATATCATACTTAATAACCCTGAAACATTCAAGTCGTTCCTCCAAAAACAATGCATAAGTACGTACCCAGCCAGAGCAATCCCAAGCTGAAAAAAAAAAAAAAAAAAACTGAATTGGACTGAATTTGGAAGAACTGAATTACTATTAAATGGAGATCTAATATGGCGAAAGTTCACGTACATTTAGAGCTAGCATTAACAACCAAAAGAAAGAGAATCAAAGAGATGAGCGTGCAGAAACTAACCAATTGGACTTGAATCGTCCTTGAAGTTAGAAAGCTGGAGAATGCGTGTTCGCTGTGAGTAATTCAGAAGTTCTTCTCTGAAAGTAGGATCACCCTCCCTCAATAACCTATGGATGACTATCAATGTTTTCAATGCCACCTGTTGAGCAAGAAGAAATGAGAGTAATATAAGCATCTTTATCCATAGGAAAATAATGAACAAGATAATGAGAAAAGCAAGCCATCAAATATCACGTATTGTTGAGTGTCAAAGATTTGAACTCGAAGATTTTAAAAGAGAATTATACAACTTAGAGACAAGACACCACAAGACATGAAAGTGTACCCACAGATAGAAAACCATGATATATTATCTTACGCCAAAAAAAGAGTCCAAGTTCCATATTTCAAATGAATGAACAGAAGAAACCCTTTTTATTTAACAATAATATAATGGGGCAAAAAACCATTAACCACTATTAATGACTCTCACTATCCTTGTTTACATGTTATGCTTTAACCCTTAAATATACCAGCTTTTAGTCCTTTGCCTTGCAACAAATCTTTGAAATACCCGGACGTATGCTAAGTAAATCTAAGGAGAGCCAAAACTTTTCATACATGCAGAAGCCATGCCATTGGGACAATGTTGGATATGCGGAAGAAGATGAAGGCAAAATAGCAGCAGGTTATTCCAAGTCTATTTGGCATAAAACAACCCTGGCTAAGAATGATAGATCATAACATTTGTCATTTAAGAGTGCAAAATACTTCACTGGGTAAAAAAAAAAAAAAAAGAAAGAAAGAAGAGCAAACTTCTTTGAAAAGAGCTGACATGTTTACAAAAACTCAAAAGAGTCGGCATAAAAAACAAAAAAAGGGACTAGACCACAGTAAACATCAACCAAAACAGCATGGATTGACCGCTACCCAAAAAGAGCTACTACTTTACATATCTCTTTTCATAACCCTTTGACATTACAACCCACAACTTGCAACCATACAGCCCAAACACCTTCCCTAAAAGAAGTTCACGCTACTAGAGAACTAGAGATTCATCAAATTTGGATTAAATTTGTTAGGTTTAACACTTGTGTTGTCAAATTCATGTGTCAAAAACATGGTATCTAAGTTGTAATGTTTAGTGTTGAGTTAAGGGTTAAGTCAGTGTAAAGGTTGGTTCAAGACATGAAAAATTCAAGTTTATTAATGATGTCCAACACAAACCTATTCGGACTAGAACGGTCGTATCTTTTGATCCGTTATCAAATGAAGGCAAGCTTGGTGGCATTGGAAAGCCGATTTAAAGGGCTACAACTTTGTATTTCATAGAATTTTTCCAATTCTGATGTTTAATAGGTCAAAAAAGACTGTCAATCAAAGTTTGAAAATCTGATACAGAGGCTCGATTGAACGAACTTGTGACAGGCTGTTTTTACAATAGCTGACTTACCTTTTAAAACCCCGGTTTCACCCTACCTATATAAGCCTTGAGGCACGACTTTCAGAGAGAGAGACATGCTACTATTCAGAAAACCTTAGAGAGAAAAAAGACATGTTGAGCCTATTTTGTAAAACCTCTCTTGCAGAAAACCTTCAGCCACCAGACTTCTAGTTTGTAGCGAATAAGGTTTGTTAAGGTGATTCCTATAGAAAAAGGTCAAAGGTTTTGGAGCCACTACAATGAGAGGTGAACCAGTCATTTGCTGGGGTTGCAAGCAGATTCAAAGTTAACAAAGGTTTTGTAAGGTGACTAGTTGTAACACAAGTCTTCTATAGTAGATACCTTTTTTTTTATAAGTAATAAAATTCAATAAAAAGTGCAGAGGGGCGCAACTCTAGTGCACAGGAAGTATACAAAAATGCTCCTAATCAGAGGAAACTAAAGAACATGAATTTAAAAACTCAGCAAATATAATACGACTTGGGCTATGCGCCAAGACCCAAACATATAACATATTAAACTCGTGCCACGCCACAATGAAGTAGGAGGTTATCAATGGATTCCCCATTCTTCTTACACATACAAAACCACTCTACCACCACTATATAACGCCTACACAAGTTGTCACGTGTCAAAATCTTTCCTAATGCCGCATTTTGACAAGCTAAGGCTCCATAGAAAGTCTTCACTTCAAAGCTCCTCTTAGAAAGATTCAACACCAACCTATCAACCTCTCCATGCCAAATCTGAGTAGAATATAGCTGCTCATAAAAGGAAAGAACCATTTCCACCTCCCAATCATGAGCATACAGCGTAATGACAACATTCCAATGAGCAACTCCATCTACCACAGACAAATTATCAACCGCCCAAGCATCTGGAAAACGAGCAAGAGTGTACAAAACTGGATAACATAGCTTGAGAGGCCTTTCTCCACACCATGGATCATGCAAAAAACGAACATTATACCCATCTCCCACCTCCAGTCGCACATACTTAGCAAAAGTATCCCACCCCCTTCGAATATACTTCCATACACTCGCACCATAAGACCCCGCCGCCGGTAAAGAACACCATCCTCCCCTCACTCCCATACTTCACATCAATCACCGATCTCCAATTTAGGGTTAACTGACCCTCGAAGTGGTTTTTATTTTGAAGAGTTCTTTAAAAGTTTCCCCTTCGTTACCAAAATCTCTGTGAATTTTTTTTTTTTTTTTTTATGCATGCTTTGATTTTGGCATTGATATATGTGGTGTTCGTCTTATTTATTATCTTGGTTGATAATCAAAATTGTTTTCAGAACTTGGGGTCCAAAACAAATTTTTCAAAATAGACATAGTTCAAAATTTGGTGATAATTATTCATTTGAAGAACGCGCTCTAATCGGCAATAGACAGTGAGTGGTCTAAAAAGCCAACATAAGAACAAAGCTACTTTGGATGCCAAAATATTTCAAAGAGACACCCAAAACTCATAAGAGCATTTGTAACGAACTCATCAAAATTTCAGCAAATTTTGACGAAAAATATCACTTTTGTTATTTTAGCTACCCAATTTTCAAATGCTCTAAATACCAAGCTCTTCAAATATTCTCTACTTCAAAACAAATACTATTTTTTATTACCCTTTCAACCAACCAACCAAAGACTGAATCAAAAAAAAAAAAAAAAAAAACCAACCAAAGACCCTTCTAGATCCAAACTTCCACCGAACCCAGCCTTCGACGATCGGCTTCTTCTACAACCGGTGGAGGCTCGACGGCCGGCTTCTTCGACAAACGGCTTCTAGATCCACCGATGGACGCTCGACGGCCGGCTTCTCCGCTTCTGGATCAACCGGAACCGGCTTCTTCGACGACCGCCTTCTAGATCCACCGGTGGACACTCGACAGCCCGCTTCTCTGCTTCTAGATCCACCTGGACTAGCTTTCCATGGCAGTCGGCTTTTCCTCGACGACCGGCGAAAATGAAAGATCGACGACCGGTGGAGGATGACTATCAACGACCTTCGCCCGCGAAAATGGGATAAAAAATTGCAAAATAATAAGAGACGATCGATTTGCCCTTGTCTCATCAAACGAGTGATTTAGACAATCCGCAAATCTACTGTAGCAGTAGAGAGCTTGTTGCGGACGACATTTTGAGCAAAATCGTCTGATTTTGGTGATTCCGTCTGTTTGACGACTTCACTACAAATGCTCTAAGACAGCAATCTACCCACCTTAAGGTTAAGAAATAAATTCAATCTTTCTAGCTTCTTTGTGGTTGGTTGTCTGAAGTTTATCTTTCCTAGGTGTTTTTCTAGTGGCCAGTCCGTACTCAAAACCGATTAAAGCCCATATAAAATCAAAATTCAGCTAAGCCCAAAATCAGCACACTGTCCACTTCAATGACTTGGATAAGGTCCAACGACTCTTAGATTGAGATCAAATTTTAGCTGTGCTTAAACCAGTTATTTGCACCACCAGAAAAACTTAACCCAGCCAGGCTACATTTTTAGAAACAGGCTGAAGCTAGAAGTTGATAACCCAGATCAAGCTTGAAGAAATATCTAAAAACCAATTATATTTTAACTCAACCATATCCATTTCCATATATCAAATCACACTGAGATCATGAGCAATTCATAGCATTTATTCATTCTAAGCCTTGTAAATGAGGGTTAGACCCAAAAGAGACCGAGGACAGTTAGACCCAAAAGAGACCAAACATTAAGAGCTTTCAAACTACTACTACTACTACTACTACTATATTAACACAACTCCAATAACAACTACTCAAGACTCCAAATCCGCTTATGAGTCTTGTGCGGCACTACATAATCCAAAGACTATTGAGTAGAGTTCTAATCCTATCCGGAGTCCTAATCTGAAGAGAGAGTTCTAAGATAAATTGTATTCTAGTTATTTGAGAGCTAAAGAAGTCCTAGATCAATTATGTATAGGAGTCCTTGTTTATGTTTATCTATTGTAATACTCCTATATATATTCAATGAAAGCTCATCTATAGAGCACGGTTTTACAGCCTAATACATTAGTTCCATTATGGTATCAGAGCCAAATCACCGACTAACGTCGTGATCCATGGCTTCCGACTCCGACTCCGAATCCTCTGCCACATCGGCAACTTCTCATGCTTCACAGCATCCCCCACCACCCGTCCAGCCCTCTGTTATCTTTTCAGTCCCAAATATGAACCATAACCTCAGCATCAAACTTACCAAATGTAACTTCATGGCCTAGCGAACTCAGATTCTTGCGTATATCAAAGGCCAAGATGCTTATGGCTTCCTTGATGGTTCTTCTCTACCGCCTGCCCAGACGATTCCAAATCCAAGCACTGCTGCTGGAGCACCGGCCACCGTCGTCAACCCAGACTTCCTCGCCTGGAATCAACGGGATCAGATGATCCTTAGTATTTTAATTTCTACACTGTCCGAGCCCTATGTCGTCCATGCAGTTGGCTCTCCCTCGGCTTCCTCTCTCTGGAACACGCTACTCACCATGTTCGCTTCTCAGGCCCGTGCTCGGGTCATGCAAATTTACTTCCAGCTCGCAACGGTCAAGAAGGGCACCAACTCGATCACCGAGTATTTTCAGACTATAAAGACGCTCAGTGATACTCTTGCTGCCGCCAGACAGCCTCTCAACGATTTTGAGTGTGTTTCTTTTCTTCTCAAAGGACTCGGCTCCGAATACAATCCTTTTGTGACTTCGGTCACAACCAGAGTCGACCTATTGTACGTTGATGAACTTTACGGCCACCTACTTGCTCACGAGATGCGACTGGAACAACAAATCCCGAGCATTGATGTTCACCCACCTACTGCGAACATCACCACCCGCACGTCCAACTTTCGTGGTCGAGGTTTCCGTGGTTGCGACGGTCATCCCTACAACCGGGGACGTGGATCTTTCCACAACAGAGGACGCAGTTCCTATTTCTCCACGGATGCAGCCTCTTCTCGACCTATCTGCCAAATTTGTGGCAAGCCCGGACATACAGCCGTCCGTTGCTACTACCGACAGGACCAACCCGAGTCGTCTCAACCACCCGAGCCGTACCAGCCGTCCAATCCCCAAGGTTATTACTCCACACCCATCTTGCCAGCTGAAGAACTGTGGTATCCTGACACCGATGCAACTCACCATCTCACCGGCCATCTTTAGAATCTCAACTTAGCTCAAGAGGAGTATCACGGCCAGGACCAAATCCGCATAGGGGATGGAACAGGTTTGAATATTTCTCATACTGGTACTGCTTCTCTTCCTTTGTCTCGTCGTAAGTTCATCTTACAGCAAATACCTCATGTCCCCTCTATTTGTAAAAATCTTCTGTCTGTTAGAAAGTTTGCCCTTGACAATTCCGTTTTCTTTGAATTTCACGCTTCTTATTTTTTGATCAAGGACAAAAAAACCGGGCTCCTCCTTCATCACGGGCACCTTAAAGATGGCCTCTATCAGTTGCTTCCGTCTCCCTCTAGTTCGTCGTCGTCAATAAATCAAGCTCTTGTTGGTGAACGCACCACTTCGGGTCTCCTGGCACAAGCGCTTAGGTCGTCCCGCTTTTCGCATTGTCCATCGTGTCTTGTTTCAGTTTAAGCTACCTGTTATTTCCAATAAGGCCAATCCTTTTTGCTCAGCTTGTGCTCAAGCAAAGGGACATCAATTGCCATTTTATCCCTCTATTTCTAAAGTTTGTAAGCCCTTACAATTAATTCATTCTAATGAATGGGGACCATCCCCAACTATTTCAGTTAATGGAAATCGATATTATGTTTCGTTCATTGATGTTTTCAGTAGATATACATGGGTTTTCCCTATTCAAGCAAAATCTGATGTCATGTCCACCTTTCTTCAATTTCAAGTCACGGTTGAACGTCTCCTTAATCATAAAATTATAAGTGTTCAATCTGACTAGGGTGGTGAGTATCGTAACCTTCATACATATTTTCAATCTGTTGGTATTACTCATCGTCTCTCTTGTCCTCATACACATCAACAACAAGGATGTGTTGAACGTAAACACAGACATCTTATTGATACCACATTGGCATTGATCGCTGACAGTCATCTTCCTCAAAAATTCTGGGATGAAGCTTGTCTTACATCATGCTATCTCATAAATCGCATGCCAACTTCAGTGTTACAACATCAATCTCCCTTTAAAAAACTTTTCCATACAACACCCAACTACACTTTCCTCAAAATCTTCGGGTGTGCTTGCTATCCAAATCTTCGTCCCTATAATTCTCACAAATTTTCTCCTCGCTCAAAGGAGTGTGTTTTTCTCGGGTATAGCCAACATCACAAAGGTTATAAATGTCTCCATCTAGAATCTGACCGGATGTACATCTCTAGAGATGTCATCTTTCATGAAGACCGGTTCCCCTTTTCCAAGGGCTCTCCTCTTCCTGCATCCTCCAGTGTCTCCCTTCCTGTTGTGCTTCCTCCATCATTGTTTCCTCGTCCTTCTACCACTATATGTCCCCCGGACTCTCCTTCTATTTTATCTTCTTCTCCCTCCCGGCCCTTCCCTGATCTTTCCAATAACTCTCCAGCAGTTTCCAGTATGCCTTGTTCCACTTCCTATGCAGATCAACCTCCTGCTCGAGTACATTCTATGAGAACTAGGTCAATGAACAACATTGTGCAACCACGGCAACTCACAGATGGTAGAATTCGGTATCCAGCTCCTCATGCTTTAGTGGCAGCAGCTTCTCCTGCCAATATTGAACCAACCTGCTACTCCAATGCTGCCCCTATTCCAGAATGGCGCCAAGCTATGCAAACTGAGTTCAATGCACTTCTTCAAAATCAAACCTGGTCACTTGTTCCTCCTCATCCTTCTCAAAACATTGCAGGATGCAAGTGGGTGTTTAAGCTTAAAAGAAAGGTTGATGGTTCCATTGAAAGACATAAAACTCGTCTTGTTGCAAAGGGTTTTCATCAACAGGCCGGGGTGGATTATGGAGAAACCTACAACCCAGTAGTGAAGCCTACCACGATCCGGACAGTCCTATCTCTTGCTTATTCTGCTGGCTGGTCCATGAAACAGATTGATATTTAGAATGCTTTTCTCCATGGGCTCCTTTCTGAAGATGTTTATATGGTGCAACCACCAGGTTTTGTTCACCCTACCTTCTCTAAACATGTTTGCAAGCTTCAAAAGGCCATCTATGGCCTCAAACAGGCTCCAAGAGCCTGGTTTTCAAGACTTAGTGACAAGCTCCTTCAACTCGGTTTTGTGGGTTCTAAAGCTGACACTTCTCTTTTTATTTACCGCACCAAGACTCTTACTATGTATCTTCTTATCTATGTTGATGATATCATCATCACTGCGTCAGATCAAGCAGCCATTACCGAACTTTTACAGCTTCTTAGTGCAGATTTTGCTATCAAAGACATGGGCGATCTTCATTATTTTCTCGGTGTGGAAGTGATCAAGCTCAATTCGGGTCTTCTACTTTCACAACATCGTTATATCATGGACCTCTTGAAGAAAACAAACATGCATGAAGCAAAACCGATCACCTCTCCAATGGCTTCTTCATCAGCTCTCTTGGCTTTTACAGGTGATCCAATGGAAGATCCATCACTCTACCGTAGTACAGTTGGATCCTTACAGTATATCTCTCTCACTCGGCCAGATCTCAGTTACGCAATCAACTGTGTGTGCCAATTCATGCATCGGCCTCTCAAACCTCATTGGCAAGCGGTTAAACGAATTCTTCGATACTTGAAACATACGGTTTCTCATGGTCTCCTTCTTCATCACAACTCTTCTAATACTTTACAGGCATATTCCGATGCAGACTGGGCTAGATGTCCCGATGATCGTCGCTCTACAAGTGCCTACTGTGTTTATCTCGGTTCCAATTTAATTTCTTGGAGCTCACGCAAACAACCGACTGTTTCAAGATCATCCACTGAGGCTGAATATAAAGCTGTTGCCAATACTACAACCGAACTACTTTGGATTCGTGCACTTCTTCAAGAACTTGGAATCACTCACTCAACTCCAACTCTTTGGTGTGACAATATTGGAGCCACTTACATGTCGGATAATCCAGTTTTTCATGCTCACACGAAACATGTGGAAATTGATTTCCACTTTGTCCGTGACCGTGTGGCTGATAAATCTTTGGTTGTTCGTTTTGTTCCTACTTTGGATCAGATTGCAGATGTCCTTACACAGCCACTAGTTTCTACCAAGTTTCTTCACTTTTGTTACAAGCTCAACGTGCGATCTCCCCCGTTGATCTTAAAGGAGGGTATTAACACAACTCCAATAACAACTACAACTCAAGACTCCAAATCCGCTTATGAGTCTTGTGCGGCACTACATAATCCAAAGACTATTGAGTAGAGTTCTAATCCTATCCGGAGTCCTAATCTGAAGAGAGAGTTCTTAGATAAATTGTATTCTAGTTATTTGAGAGCTAAAGAAGTCCTAGATCAATTATGTATAGAAGTCCTTGTTTATGTTTATCTATTGTAATACTCCTATATATATTCAATGAAAGCTCATCTATAGAGCACGGTTTTACAGCCTAATAGATTAGTTCCATTATACTACTACAATAAAATAAAATTAAAAAAAAAAAAAAAAAAAAAAAAAAAAAAAAACCACACCCAATATAGACTGTTATTACTCCATCCACTCTGCAACATGCTCATCCAAATTACTATGATTTATTTGAATATCCCAAAAGTTACTAAAGCCACCCAAACAACCAAATAAGCTCCAAAGTCAACATGAATGGGCTTTTTTTTTTTCTTTTTCTTTTTGATAAGTAAGAGTAATATCATTAAAAAACGCAAAGTACAATCAAGTATACAGGGAATATACAAGATAGGCGCCTAAAAAGAAGAAGAAAACAAAACAAGGAAAACATTAAAACTAAGCACTAAAGGGGCGAGGAACGCAGCCTTCCAAGAGTACAAAGAATAAAAGAAAAAGGAAATGAGCTTCTCAATGGTTCTTTCTTTGTCCTCAAACTGTCTACCGTTACGTTCCTTCCACAAGCACCACAAAAGGCAATAAGGAACCATCTTCCACACAACCGCACTCCGAGAGCAACCACCCATCCATCAGTAAGCGAATAAATCTACCACCCGAAGAGGCATAACCCAAGACAAACTGAAGCAACTGAAGCTTGGCGCGTACGACCTCGCAATGGAGAAGAAGGTGATCCACAGACTCCCCATTCATTTTGCATATACATCTATCAATCACAATGATACACCTCTTTCTGAGATTGTCCAAGGTAAAGATCTTCCCTAGCGCTGCCACCCAAGCGAATAAAGCCACTTTCAAGGGAACCTTGGTCCACCAAAAGCTTTTCCAGGGGAAGTGAAGTGCCTCTTTGCAAGCAAGTGCCCTATAGAATGATCTAACATCAAATTTCCCTTTGTGAGAAGGAGACCATCAAAGCTGGTCTTCCCCTTCACAATCCACTCTGGTGGACTACAATAAGGTAAACAAGGAAGCCAAGACGTCCACCTCCCAGTCGTGGGCCGCTCAAAACAAGCTAACATCCCACTGATAAGACCCATTCTCCAACCCCAAATGAGCTGCAACGAGCGCATCCTTGTCACGAGCTATGTCATACAAAACTGGAAAAGCTTCCTTGAGGGGCATCCCTCCACACCACACATCAGCCCAAAATCTGATACTGGACCCATTTCCCAAAATAAGTCTGGTATGGCTACAAAACAAATTTTCACCCCTTCCTAATGTTCTTTCAAAGTCCCACTCTGTGAGACACAGGGGGGTCTAAGGAACACCAACCAGCCAAAGAACCGTAGTTTGCATTCACAACAGATTTCCACCAAGCCTCTCTCTCATGTGCATAACGCCACAACCACTTCCCTAAAATAGCCTTATTAAAGATCCTCAAATTCCAGATGCCTAAACCACCTTCTGAAATAGGGGAGCAAATCTTGGACCAACTAACCAGGTGATATTTGAATTCTTCACCTACGATTAGCCACACAGGAGGGAATAGGGAAAAGAGAAAGAAAGTACATAGGAAGATTGGAAAGAGTGCTCTTTATAAGGGTAACTCTACCACCCTTAGATATAGCTGCTTCCGGCTAGCCAGCCGCCTCTCAATCTTACCAACTACATCATCCCAAATGGACTTAGTCTTAAAAGGGTCCCCCAACGGAAGACCGAGATACTTTAAAGGTAAAGAGGAAACTCCACATCCCAAAATGCGAGCCAATTCATCCATATTATCCACATAACCCACAAGAACTAGAACTAACTTAGCCAAATTAATCTTTAAACCTGAAACAGCTTCAAAGCACAAGAATAACACACGTAGGTAATGAAGATGATCAGGATTAACCACACAAAAGACTAAAGTATCGTCTGCGAACAACAGATGAGAAATGTTAATCACCTCGTTGCTACCAGAACCCACAAAGAATCCTAATAAGAAGCCCCTTTGAACGGTAACAGTGAACAACTTACTTAGGGCCTCCATCACAATGACAAACGAGAGAGGTGACAAAGGATCACACTGTCTAAACCCACGAGAGCTGCTAAAAAAACCAGAAGGGATGCCATTCACCAACACAGAGAAATGCACCGAAGAGATACAATGCGCTATCCAAGAACACCATCTCTCCCCAAAACCCCATCTTCTCAACATATATAGTAAAAATTCCCAGCAAACATGATCATATGCCTTCTCAATATCCAACTTGTAAAGCAACACTGGATCACCTGATTTGATACGACTATCCAAACACTCATTTGCTATAAGAACTGAATTAAGAATTTGTCTACCTTTCACAAAAGCATTTTGAGGATTCGAGATAATCTTCTCCACAACCCTTCTAAGTCTATTTGCAAGAACTTTTGCAATGATCTTGTAAACGGCACTAACAAGATTAATAGGCCGAAAATCTTTAAGATCCACAGCCCCATGCTTTTTCAGAATTAGAGCAATAAAAGTGGCATTAATGCTTTTGACAAACTTGCTATGAGTATGAAAGTCCTAGAAAAACCCCATGAGATCTATCTTAATCACATCCCAACAGTCTTGGAAGAACGCTAGAGAGAACCCATCAAGACCTGGAGCCTTATCACAATTCAAGCCTTTAACCACCTCTAAGACCTCCCTTTCCTCAAAAGGAAGTTTTGAGGAAGAGGCCTCAACCGCATCCAAAAGAGTCGAAAGCAAGGTTATCCAACTTAGGCCAACTGTAAGGTTCTGCAAAAAGAAACTCATAAAAATGAGCAACATGATCCCTAATAACCTACTGATCAGAAGAAATAGAGCCATTGACTGAGAGCGACTCCATGGAATTGGACCTCCTATTCGAGTTGGCAACCCGATAAAAAAATTTAGTGCATTTATCACCCTCTTTAAGCCAATGAACCCTAGACTTCTGTCTCCAACTGATCTCCTCCTGCATAATAGAATTCTCCAGATCTCTGATGGCCACACATTTCCTCACCTTTTCTTCGGGAGCTAAGCCACGTTGTTCCTCCAACCTATCAAGAGCGCACAATTCTTCCAAATGCATTTTTTTGCGATACTCCACATTACTAAACTCTTGTTCATTCCATCTCTTGAGATCATTCTTTAAAGCCTTAAGCTTTTGAGTGAAGATGAAGCTAGGAGAGCCTTGAAAATGGTAAGACTCCCACCAAAGTCGCACCCTATCCACAAACCCTTTAGCCTTCAACCACACATTCTCAAACTTGAACAGTCTGGAACCCCAATGAATGCCACCACAATCAAGAAGAATAGGAAAATGATCAGAACACAATCTTGGCAAACATAGCTACATGTTGGCAAACAAATACCGTTATACAACAGCACAATCAGGTCACCTCCGGTGATTCTAGTTAGAGCATAAATGAAGTTTAAAACTTGACAATGAGTTACAAGGCCCTAATAATTTATACACATCAATGGGCAACAGGCCACCCTCTCATGCCATTAGCATCTTCCGATGGGCAGATTACATAGAACACAGAGCAAGTAAAAGTCACAATGCAGCAATAACCTTTTTAGTGGAAGCCCCATCAAAGAGAATTTGAAAAATAAACAGGCAAAAACTAGTTCTATCAGTTGTTTATTCATATGAAATGAATGGAGTTTTTAAGTTCAAACCAAGCGTGAATTGAGCCCTCAAGGCCAATTTCATCCCAAAGTTAGTAAAGTACAGCAGAATATTTCAATATTTAAAGCTCCATGTTTTAGGAAATTTGGTAATTATATTTCTGGTTTAGAAGTGGGAACCGAACCAAAAGAACTAACTCCACCCAAAACATTATCCACAATGCATTGGATAGAAGTAGGAAAATTGTGCCTACTATTTTTACATTTCCAACAAGATAAGTAAATGAGACAGGATTGGAATACATAAATATAGTTTCCAAGTAATTTAGATGCGAAAAGGAAAAGCCATGTTGACACAATCACCAACAAACTTATCACACACATTATCCATAAAATCGCAAACACGAATCAATTTGGCATAGCAATCGAAAACCATAAACAGTAAAATCCAGAAAGACATGCCGTCCAGTTACGCGTCTTGGCCAATCGCCGGGAAAGCGCATGAATGCAGTAAGCAACGTCGGCGCGAGGCCGAATCGCTGACGTGGCAATCAGAATCTCTGCAACATGAGCGAAAAAGAAAAGAAATCACACATATTTGTAGTCGAAATGGAAGAAAAGAGCAGAAGATCTGTGAGAGGGATTACTCACTTTTGAGGTGTCTCTCTTTGGGCGGGCATTCGACGTGGTTCGTAGCCTTGACTATGGCCACATCCAAATCCTAATTTTAGGAGAAACCGATTTTAATATACAAATTGAAAAGGAAAAAAAAAGAAAGAAAGAATGGAACCCATTAAAAATAGGGGGAAGAGAGAGGAAAACCGCGTAATCGCTGTTGACATGGGCGAGGCCGACTTTGGTGGTGTCTTTGAGGGCGCCATAGGCTTTCCTCCATGTCTGTAGCGTCCCCATTTTTCCCGCTCAGATCTCTCTCTCTCTCTCTCTCTACAAGAATCGGCTTACGTGGTTTCCACTCCTTGCTTTTATCTCTCTCTCTCTCTATCTCTGTGTGGGGGGTGGAATGGTTGAGAGAGTGAGAGAGAGAGAGAGAGGGGAATCGATCAACGGAAAAGCCAGCGAAGGGGGGTGATGGGGAAGTTGTTGCTATTCGTTTCTCTCTGTTTTTCCTATTTTCTTTTCTCTTTCTTTTTGTGATGGTTGGCAGGGAACGCATATTCCGATCATACGTCAACTGGCTTTTTCTTTTTCGTTGTTGTTGTTTTTTTTTTTTTTTTTATTTACGGCCCTCTTTCGGTGCCAGCATTTGACTTCAAGACGGTGGTTAACAAATGAAATATTTAGGTGTAATAATACTTTTCAGTTTTCGGTTTCTCCCTACAAATTAGTGTCATTATAAATAAATATTTCACAACTATTTCATTACGTCATTATGCTGACATCCAAAATAATTGTTGATTAAGAAGAAGAATAAAAAAAAAAAGAAAATTTTACATATAATTTGGAATTGTTGTTGTTTTTGTAATTATTTTTTTAAGCTTTAAAAACTCTCAATTTAGTGTATTTATCTTTTTTTTTCTTTTTTTTATAAACTTTAAAAAACTCTCAATTTAGTTTTTTTTTTTTTTTTTTCTATTTCACTCATTGGTTAGGATTTTCTATTAAATCCTTTTAAAATTTCGAAAATGCCACTGTTTTTTTTTTAAAAAAATGCATATTAAAAAAAATTCAAAAATCCAAGTGTGTATTTTTTTCAAATTATGTTAAATCTTGAGCCATGCTTAAATCCTTGTAATTTTTTTCTTTTTTTTTCTTCAAAAAAAATATTTAAAAATTTCACTTAAATCTTTTGAATTGTCGCTTTTCTAAACTTTAAAAAACTTTTAATTTAGTGTATTTATTTTTTACCCTTTTTTTTATTTCACTCATCCGTTAAGATTTTTTTCCGTTAAATTTTTTCAAAATTTTTAAAATATCTCTATTTTCTTTTTTTAAAAAATATTTATTAAAAAAATTTAGAGCTCGTTTGGGTGTACGCTTTTTTTATATTATATTCTATTATTTTGTATTATATTTAAAATTGTGAATACCGGAAGAAAAAAAAAAAAAAAAACATGTTTTTTGAAAATATATTTAGATAGTTTAGAAAATCTGAAAAAAAAAAAAAAAAAAAAAAAAAAGAATGAAATTTAAGTAGAATTTAAATTCTAACAAACAACCCAAACATTTTTTTGAAAAATAATAATAAAAAAATTGTTACCCAAAATGCCCTTAGTGATGAATGGTATTGATAGGGGGGCATGTACGAAGTCATGAATAATGTGAAATTTGGGGGGTTTAGTCCTTTTTGGCAAAAGAGTAAAAATGTGTTTGGAGTTGAAGTGGTATATTGTAATTTTGCGGCTTAGTTAAAATGCGATGGCAGTTTACAAATCTTGGAGGAATTAATTGTTTGAGTCATAAAAGATGGTACGAGGACCCTACATTTCACGTGTTTTAGTTGATGTGCCACGTGTTTTAAGGAATAAAGGGTATAGTCTACAAGCTCGCTTTTGGAACCTTTCCAACACAGCAATTAAAAAATAATTATAATAAATCAAAATTTAACTTGGATTCCTAATTTTCTTTTCCTTTTTTCTTTTTTCGTTTTTCGTTTTTGCTTGTGGGCAGGTTTAAATTCTCATGTCTACGTTCCCAAGGTATTAATTTTTTATTTTTTTTTTCGAAGTTCTTATTTAGTACATAATTATAAGAATATCATACAATTTAATTATATAATCATAAAAATTAGTCTTTAAATTAGCACTTTTAAAAAAAAAAAAATTAATGAATTGCTCAAGAAGTAACCAAAAAAGTTACAAAGTGTTTCAATTGAGCGAATAAGCATATAGTATTGGATGTCAATTAAAAAGTGGTAATTCGTGTTCACGTGTCGAGTTTAGATTTTGTCGAAGTATGAGTATAAAATTATGTAGGTCAACCCTAACCGACTCATTTAATTAAAAATGTCAAACCCTCAAACTCTAACCCTCTAATTTTGTATTGGGTTCATGTCGAATTCACTTGTCATGTCAAAAAATTTCTGTCACTATGTCGTGTATAGGGTTTGGGTCGAGTCTCAGCATGTGTATAAGACTATATAGGTCAACTATAATCCGACCCATTTAATTAAACGAATCAGATTACTCAACCCTAACCATTTAATTTCATATTGAATTTATATCGAATTCGTTGGTTGCGTAAAAAATTGCTAACCCTAATCACAACTAGAGCTTGAGGAATATATATATATATATATATATATATATATATATATATATATATATATATATATATATATACACACACACACACACATTAAGCTTAAAAAAGGAGAAGAACTAAAAGAAAAAGAACCTCCACTACTGTCCCGAAAATCTCTTTTTTTTTTTAGATGAATTAAAATTTTATAGAACAAAACTCAATTCAGATACAAAACTCTCTAGTAAAAGAACCAGAAGCAAAGACCCCAAGAAGGGGTAAAATACACTGACTACAGAAAAACAATCTAGAACAAAGAACCTACGGATCAAGATCCCCTTAAATTATCTGCCCGAATTTGAGAGAATTCGAACAGGTAATTATGAGAGATCACTTATGAGACCCACCTAACATGATAAGTAGTTGGAAAACCCAAATTTTATTTGATCAGATGAGCTCTATAGATGTTCTCTCACAATCATCTACCCAGATTCTCTCAAATTCAGACAGAAAATTTGAGGAGATACTTATCGAGAACATATAGCTACTTGTCTATTACAACAAATTGTGTAGGTGCCATTTATGCAATAGAATTACATTTGAGATCAGCATTCTTAACAAATTGTCCCCGGAAATCATTACTACTTAGAAAGTAATTCATAGAGTTTAAAAGAAAAGAAAGGCATGTCTAGGCAAGGAAATGATTTCCATTCCCGTCATAGATGGCACGTACAAGACAAAGAAATTTGATATGGAACCCTAAATGATTATAGATCCCCTTCTCTTTTCATTCTTGCTTAACAAGGAAGAAAGTGGAAGACCCCATCTAATTATTAGTTTGGTCCAAAACATTGACACCATACCATTCTGGGTATGGATTTTTCTTTTCTTTTCTTTTTTAAGCAAAGCTCATGATGTTTTATTAAATCATAATGGAGCAGATTGCTCTGCAATTACAATATTTTTAATGAATACAAGATAATCTTTCACCCAGACTTGTTCTAAGAATTGATTAATGGGGTGCCTTCGCTAGATGATGAGGTGCGCACAAAATTTGCTTCTCTTTTGTTGTGCCCTACAAATCATGAATGAAGACTATTTAGCACAATTTTTGCATCATTAATACGTTGTCCATACCAACTCTAAGGGGAGAAGCTAGCATTTAGAATTTGGGGGGCAAAATTGAAAAAAAATAAAAAACATTAACGGGTAAAAGTTTAATTTTCAAAAAAAAAAAAAATTGGGAAAAACATGGTGGCTTGGGGGGCCCACACCCCCAGAGCTATCATGTAGCTTTGTCTCTGCCAACTCTAATATCGGAGTAATGCTAAAATGAAGACTTATGTCATTTTTGAGTCCTCCTAAAATTGATGTAACTTTTGAAATCACCATTAGATGTATGATAAATCACTGTCGAATTTTGACCTAATAATAATTTTAAAAGTTACATCAATTTTGGGAGGACATAAATCTTTCATTTATCATTACTTTATATATATATATATAGGAAAGCAAAGGAACTATAAACATATTATCTTTATAAGTAACGCTAGATACTATATTTTGATTCTATAATTGTTGAACAATGTTAACGTGACACAATATAGTTCTAGAAACTATTCAGAGTGGCGGACATAGATATTTATCGCTGAATCACCTATAATTCCTTGTGTTTTTTTTTCTCTCTCTTGCTTCCACTTTTATTCTCCCACTACAAAAATACTGACAATTGGACGCGTGTCTACAGTACCGGTTACTGTAGACACGCGTCCAATTTGACACGTGTATTTAATACACGTGTCAAATTGGACATGCGTATTTAATACACGTGTCCAATTGGACACGCGTATTAAATACTCGTGTCCAAATGGATACGTATTATTACACATGTCCAATTTGGACGCGTGTCTAAATACACGCGTCCAATTGGACGCGCGTATTTAATACGCGTGTCAAATTGATATGCGTGTCCAATTGGACACGCGTATTAAATACGCGTGTCCAATTTGACACGTGTATTAAATACACGTGTCAAACTGTTATTTTTTGCCAAATATTTATTTAAAAAAAAATATTGTGTTGTGTTAATTTTTTAAAACAAAAACAAAAAAAAAAAAAAAAAAAAAAAAAAAAAAAAAACTCCTTATCTTATTAATCATACAAATCTTTGAAAATACGGTGTACATAACTTATACACATAAAATTAGGTTTGAAAGCTGTATGTTATATGTAAATTCTATGGTTGGAATTTATACTTTTTAGGTTCCTTATTTATATATATATATATATATATATATATATATATATATATATATATATATATATATATATATATATATAGTATACTAATAAGTACGTAAACCCTAACCTAATTTACATATTGTACTATATGCATAATTAAACAAATTTGGTGCTATATATCTAATTAAACCAAATAGTTCAAATTAGGGTTTAGTTTTGTACACCATCTACGTTTAGAAACAAAAAAAAAAAAAAAAATTAAAACATAACAAAGTTAAAAAAACCTATAATTAATACTATATATATAGATATGCATGCATGTAAACGGTTTAGAAACTATATACAGTAACCTTGCTATTTATGGCTATATATAGTAAATGCAATTATTTTAAGAGTTCTGCGCTACATAATGAATTAAATACTTATAGTTTAGTCTCTTATATAGTACATACATTTAGGGTTTATGGCTATATATAGTACATACACTTAGGGTTAGGGTTTATAGCTATATATAGTATATATAGTATATGCACTTAAGGCTAAGGTTTATACCTATATATAGTATATATACTTAGGATTATGGTTTATCGATATATATAGTATATACACTTAGGGTTTGAGTTTTAGGGTTTATAGGTACATATAATATATACACTTAGGGCTATGGATTATAATTTAATTGATTTTACATTTAATGAATAATAATGTCAATATATTTTTCACGTGTCATTATTGTACACTTTTAAATATATATATATTAAATCATGAGCAGTTCAAAATTAGATTGTTCCGATATATATAGTATATACACTTAAACTTAGGATTTATAGTTATATATAGTATACATACTTAAGGTTAGGGTTTATCGCTATATATAGTATATACACTTAGGGTTAGGGTTTATAGCTATATATAGTATATATACTTAGGGTTAAGGTTTATCGCTATATATAGTATATACACTTAGGGTTAGGGTTTTATGGTGTATAGGTATATATAATTTATACACTTAAAGCTATGTGTTATAATTTAATTGATTTTACATTTTATGAATAATAATGTCAATATATTTTTCATGTGTTATTATTGTACACTTTTAAATATATATATTAAATCACGAGCAGTTCAAAATTAGATTGTTCCGATATATATAGTACATATACTTAGGATTATGATTTATAGCTATGTATATAGTACATGTATTTAGGGTTAGGGTTTATCGCTATATATAGTATATACACTTAGGGTTAGGGTTTTAGGGTTTATAGGTATATATAATATATACACTTAAAGCTATAGGTTATAATTTAATTGATTTTACATTTTATGAATAATAATGTCAATATATTTTTCAAGTGTTATTATTGTACACTTTTAAATATATATATATTAAATCATGAGCAGTTCAAAATTAGATTGTTCCGATATATATAGTACATATACTTAGGATTATGATTTATAGCTATATATATATAGTACATGTACTTAGGGTTATGGTTTATACTATATATATATATATATATATATATATATATATATATAGTATATACTTTTGGACAGAGGATTAGGGTTAGGGTTTATGACTATATACAGTACGAACCCTTAGGATTATAGTTTATAGCTATATATAGTCTATGCACTTAGGTTTAGAGTTTAATTTTATGGTTAGGTTTTAGTTTTTATTTTTTATTTAGGGTTTAATATAGTATATATACTTAGTGTTAGAGTTTAATTTTAGGGTTAGGGTTTAGTTTTAAATTATAGTTTACGGTTTAGTTTTAGCGCGTAAGGTTTAGCTATATGTATGGTACATACATTTAGGGCTGCATGGGTTTGTATTTTTTTTTTTTTTTTATGTGGTTAAATTATATAAATACATATATATAATTTTTTTTTTAAATAAATACAATTGGGGACGTGTATTTAAATACACGTCCCGGATTGGACACGTGTACTCAGTACACGTGCCCAATCCTTTGGCCAGGACAGCTGCGTGGGAGTTCTCCCGCGCGCCACCTGGCCAAACGCCGGCTTCTATATGTATATATATATATATATAAATTTTAAAATTCAAATAATATATTCATATAATAATATATTAAATATATATATATATATATATATATATATATATATATATATATCGGAAATGTAGCTACCCATTTCTGATCACTACTATTCTCTCTCCCTCTCTCTCTCTCTCTCTCTCTCTCCCCCTCTCCGTCGACACAGCCGCACCGGACAGCTCCCGGCCACCGCACATCCACCCTTCCCGCCGTGTGAGGCGCCTCTCTCCACCTCTCCTCTGCTCGGTTCTCGGTCTTTCTCTCTCTAATATCTCGCTCCATCTCTCCCTCTCTCTCTACCTTTCTCTCTCTATTTCTCTCTTCCTCTCTATCTCTTTCTCTCTCTGTCTACCTCTCTCTCTCTATCTCTCTCTTCCTCTCTATCTGTTTCTCTCTCTCTCTACCTCTCTCTCTCCCTCTCTCGCTCTCTCCTTATCTCTCTCTTCTCTCTCTCTGTATCTCTATGTCTCTCTCTCTCTCTCTCTCTCTCTCTCTCTCCCTATCTCTCTCTGCCTCCCTCTCTCTCTGTATCTCTACGTCTCTGTCTCTCTCTCTCTCTCTCTGTGTAATAATGTTAAGTTTGTTTTTTGTAATTTTGTGTTTTTTATTTTTGCTGATAGTATTAATTTGTTCCTCCCAAAAAATGCAGGTACAAAAAATACAACAATCAGTAGTATATTACATCAAAGAGTACAGGATTGTGAGTAATTTTCAAAATTTGTTTCCTACATTTTTTGGCTATAATAAATTTCATATATTTCACTGTATTTATTTATATATTTTTCTTAATTGTTTATCATTGCAGTATTACTATATATTATTGTATCATTTTTTTGATTTTTCTGTGGTTGGTTATTATGCATGGAAAATATGCATGCGTACAGTTGTATGTTTTTTTGTGATATATTTTACTATTTACAAATTTGTGTTGTTATTATCATTTTCGGCAATTATCATATTTTGGTTTTTGGGAATTCTATAAAACCGAAATCTGGCAAAATGACTCAACAAAATGATCCTCATATAGAAAATCACTTTTTAAAAATAAAATTATGGAATTGTTTAAACTAAAATTGAAACAAGTATATCGTACTATTCCTTTTTGGTATTTTCTTAAAAAAACAATTTGAGAAACATAAAATGACCCAAAATATTTAATTTATGACCAAAAACCCTTAAAAAAAACCAAAAAACCAAGCTCCTTAACCCTAAACCACTAAAAAAAAACAAACACCCTAACCATAAACCCTAAATCCTAAACCCTTTACAAAAAGCAAAACCCTAACCCTAAAGCCCAAACCCTATAACAAAACAAAAACTCTAACCCTAACCCTAAACCATTTTTTTTAAAAAAATACCCTAACATCCTAACCCTAAACACAAAATTCATAACCGTAAACCCTAAGCCCTAACCCTAAACACGGAACAATAAACCCATTTTTTTAAAAAAAGAAACACCCTAAACCCATATTTGTTTTTGTTTTTTAAAAAAAGAACCTTCAACTCTTAAAACAAAAAAAAAAACCCTAACCCAAAAAAAAAATTAAAACCCTCTAAACCCTTAAGAAAAAACTAAAACCCTAACCCTAAACCCTAAACCCTTAAAAAAACAAAAAATTCATATACTTTCAAAAAAAAAAACTAAAACCCTAAACCATAATCCTAAACCCTTTTTCCAAAAAAAATAATCCTACACTTTCCAAAAAAAAAAACCCTAACCCTAAACCTTAAACCCTAAACCCTAAACCCTAAAAAAAAAATATCCTACATTTTCTAAAAAAAATACCCTAACCCTAAACCGTAAAAAAAATATCCTACACTTTCTAAAAAAAATACCCAAACCCTAAACCCTAAAAAAAAAAATCCTACACTTTCTAAAAAAAAAAACCCTAACCCTAAACCTTAAACCCTAAATCCTAAACCCTAAACCCTAAAAAAAAATATTCCTACACTTTCTAACAAAAAAAACCCTAACCCTAAACCTTAAACCCTAATCCCTGAACCCTAAAAAAAAAATATCCTACACTTTCTAAAAAAAATACCCTAACCCTAAACCCTAAAAAAAAAAATCCTACACTTTCAAAAAAAAAAACCCTAACCCTAAACCTTAAACCCTAAATCCTAAACCCTAAACCCTAAAAAAAAAAAAATTCCTACACTTTCTAAAAAAAAAACCCTAACCCTAAACCTTAAACCCTAAATCCTAAACCCTAAACCATAAAAAAAAAAAAAAAAAAAATTCCTACACTTTCTAAAAAAAAAACCCTAACCCTAAACCCTAAAAAAAAATATCCTACACTTTCTAAAAAAAATACCCTAACCCTAAACCCTAAAAAAAAAAATCCTACACTTTCTAAAAAAAAAACCCTAACCCTAAACCTTAAACCCTAAATCCTAAACCCTAAACCCTAAAAAAAAAAGTCCTACACTTTCTAAAAAAAAAACCCTAACCCTAAACCTTAAACCCTAAACCCTAAACCCAAAAAAAAAAAAAAATCCTACACTTTCTAAAAAAAATACCCTAACCCTAAACCCAAAAAAAAAAAAAATCCTACACTTTCTAAAAAAAAATACCCTAACCCTAAACCTTACACCCTAAATCCTAAACCCTAAACCCTAAAAAAAAAATCCTACAATTTCTAAAAAAAAAAAAACCCTAAACCTAAACCTTAAACCCTAAAAAAAAAAATATCCTACACTTTTTAAAAAAAATACCCTAACCCTAAACCCTAAAAAAAAAATCCTACACTTTCTAAAAAAAAATACTCTAACCCTAAACCCTAAAAAAAAAATCCTACACTTTCTAAAAAAAAAACCCTAACCCTAAACCTTAAACCCTAAACCCTAAACCCTAAACCCTAAAAAAAAAATCCTACACTTTCTAAAAAAAATACCGTAACCCTAAATCCTAAAAAAAAAAAATCCTACACTTTCTAAAAAAAAATACCCTTACCCTAAACCTTAAACCCTAAATCCTAAACCCTAAACCCTAAAAAAAAATCCTACACTTTCTAAAAAAAAAATCCTAACCCTAAACCTTAAACCCTAAACCCTAAAAAAAAAAATATCCTACACTTTCTAAAAAAAATACCCTAACCCTAAACCCTAAAAAAAAACATATTCTAATTAATTTGTCTACATTTGTTCGCAGGTATTGATGGACCAGAGACCCCCTCCTTATGCATATCGGGCACCTCGCCCATCCGTGCCCCCCATAACCACGTCCACTGATTCGACGGCATTATATACTGCAACGTGGCCACACCACCCAGACAGGGCTTATAGACCATTGTTGCCGGGTACGGTGGCCGTGCCCACGTCGAATCACGGGCAGACCAGCACAGTTGGACCTTGCAGCTCTCCATTGTCGGAGCTGCCGACATTATCTCAGATAGGGTTCACCCAACCGGGTAACGCCTATCGATGGTGGGTGCGAGAGGGGATGGGGCCACAGGGTTATGCGCCGTACTTTCCGTATACGTATAGTGTACCGTCGACGTGTAACCCTGATAGTGAGACGCATGATGGTAGATTTCCACTGTCACAGACCGGGGAGATGCAGATGCCGGCTGTGGGGTTGGGATAGATACTGGCACAGGCGGCGATGCAGGGCCAGATTTTGGGGGCGAGACAGATGCCAGCATCAGGGGCGAGTCAGGGCCCGGGGCATGTAGAGAGCCAGATGCCTTTATCTGGTGAGAGCCAGGTGCCACTTTCCGGTGAGAGTCAGATGCCAGATGTCAGATGTGGGGGGAGCCAGAGTACCCATGAGGAGGACGTTGCGATGTTGGGTACCGATCAGTTGGCCCTCGGTAGCCCCCAGGATATGGATTCAGATGATGATCAGCAGCCTCCACCAGCCGGAGGGGTTGGCGAGGAGGTTGCAGGCGACCCAGCACATAGGGATTGAGCAGATTCGGTTGATGGGTAAGTACATATTTAGACATCCTTAAAACTCATATTATGTTACCAAAATATTTTTTTTTGTTTGGAAAAAAATAACTATTTGATTACAATTTGTTTATATATATATATATATATATATATATATATATATATATATGTTCTTTAGTGTTAACCAATTAAATGTTGAATATTTTTTTCATTAGGGTACAACCCAGACGGGACTATTTATTATGAGGTGATTGAGGACCCAGCGAGAAACTGGGTGCTCCCGAGGGGGAAGAAGGTTGTATTGCAGTACAATGCTTCTATACAACCTGTAGGACGAGCCTACAATCGTTTTCGGCGGGCTGAGGGCAAGCTGATTAGGAGTGGGTCCTACATACACATGCGGGACGAATGGGCGAGGGTAAATAAGCAGATTAAGCAGGCAATGTGGGACGCGCTGATGGTATGTTTATGAATATAATTTAATTATTTATTTGAATTAAACTTGAAATTAATGTTTTTCTTGAAGTTTTTAAACCTATAATGCTTTGATTGAATGTGCAGGAGGAGTTCTATCTACCTGTATCAGTAGACGCGCGCAGGGCACAACAGGAGGCGTGGAATGATATTGGCCGTAAGCACCGCTCGTGAAAGTCGAGGTTCAAAACCAAACTATGTATTGGAGACGGTGACACGCCCGAGAGTATTCGTGCGAGAATGCCGGACAATATTTTTGAGGAGTATGACGCAGCAGAAGTAGAGTTCCTGCTGAGAGATTGGTGCACTGAGCATAAAATCGTATGTAGGCCAAAAAAATGTTGTGGTTTTTTAATAACAGTTCATTTAATTTTAGTTTTAATTTAAGTGTGTCAATGCTTACATTTTTATTTTCATGTTCAATGCGTAGGCAACATCTGAACGGATGAAGAGGCTGCGGGAGCAGAATGACCTTCCCCATTGTACGGGATCTAAAAGTTATGCCAGATTTAATCACGAGGAGGTATGAAAATATATATGTTTATGTTTTTAATATTTGTTGGTAATTGTTTTTCTTTTTCTTTATACTATTTTTATCGCTATCTGTTTGTTATATATGTCAACTGCATGATGACAGACATGTACATCTGGCACGCCCCCCACTCGCGCCGCGTCGTTCGTGAAGACCCACACAAGGAAGAACGGCACTTACGTGAACGAACGTACACGGGTCCTATGCGTATGCTACTGATTTAATTTACTAATATTTTTAAATTATGTGTGATATGTCATTATTTAATATATGACTTTTTCATGTTGACGACGTACAGGAGAGGATGACGCAGAGTTTATCTAGTGATCCAGCCGCCACGCAAAGCGTCTCCGCAGACATGGTGCGTTGGGCACCGAACGACACTTACGAACAGGCGGTTGGGAGGCCTGAGTATGCAGGGAGGGTTCGGCAGGTTGGGCCAAACGTCACACCTGTTCGGGGGACATGTTTCTCATATAGGCCTCGGTCACAGGGGGGACCATCTCAGGGCACGTTTCGGGATTGGGCCGAACACGCTCGGAAGATGGAAGAGATCCAAGCGGAGCTACAGGCTGAGCGAGTGAGGAATGACCAGTTGGAGCAGCGCGTGCAACAGTTCGACGCCATGGAGCAGCGCGTGCAACAGTTCGACGCCATGGAGCAGCGCATGCGACAATTTGAGGTCTTCATGTCCTCCATGGGAGTATCAGCACCATGTCTTGGTACTCAGTCTTCACCTGCACACGTAGGTAGTACGTCATCTGTTAGTAGTGCATCTGCAGGTATGATTTATATTGTGTATAGGACAAAATTAATTTCAATTTGTTTTCATTACCCCTTTAATTTTGCAAGTAATATTATATACTTTAATTGTCTATATTATTTGCAGGTAATTCGACAACGGTTGGTACGTTGTCGCCTGTTGGACGACAGCTGAGCCAGCACTCTACTGTCGCTACACCTTCGCCCGCTACACCATTCATTGCGCAGCAATCGCCGGTTGGCGAGAACACGCCTGGGACGGTACCTCGTGATTCGCAGGGACGCCCTTCAGATTTGTAAATATTTTGTGTAATTATTTTTTGTTCGTAAATATTTGCTTGTTAACGAATACGTTATTAACTATTGGTTTGTGTAATATGATTTTGTGCTGTTTTTGGGTAAAATAAATATTGTGTTATTTGTAGTCGGAAATTATAAAACTTGAAAAAAAAAAAAAAATTAATTAACCCAAATAAATTTTAAAAAACAATAACAAAATTAAATTTAAAAAAAAAAATCCAAATTCAGTTTTTTATTTAATTATTTAATTGTATTTTTAATTTAATTTAAAAATAAAATTAAATAATTAAATTTAAATTTTATTTAAATAAAAAATTCGATTTGAATTTTTTTTTTTTAAAAAAATTCTATTTGACACGTGTATTACAACACATGTGTCAAAACAGTTTGACACGAGTATTGTAATATACGTGTCAAATTTGACACGTGTATTCCATTTTGACACGAGTATTGGAATAAACGTGTCAAATTTGACACGTGTATTGATATACTCGTGTCAAACTGTTTTGACACGTGTATTGTAATACACGTGTCAAATTTGACACGTGTATTCCAATACTCGTGTCAAACCGTTTTGACACGTGTATTATAATACACGTGTCAAATTGTGCAGTTAATGACTTGCACATTTGACACGCGTCTTACGCGTGTCAAAATGAACGTGTCAAACTGCACGTGACAAATCACACTGATTTTTGTAGTGTCCTATTTTATATTTATATACAAATCTCAATACTAATTATTATATTTTTAATTATTATTTAATAAGAATTAATCTAAAGATTAGTTAAGACTATCACGTTAACATTATTAAATAAATATTAGATAGAATTATAATACCTAGTTTTTCTCTTTGAAAATACTTTCTAAGAGGGGCCCAATTATTGTAAGATTTAAACATAATTCAAAGAATATGAGAGAAAATATTTTTGGCTGTAGGCGGCGCCTAAAATTGGTGATTGTCACTGTCTTTCCTTTTTCTTTAAGGTTCTGTGAGACATTTGTTGGGAAGAAATTGTTGACCCTCAGCCCATGCAGGAAAGATAAATTAAATAAATCAATGTTGACCATGAAAATGTCATCAGATTCTTATTTCTTCATCCAGAACCGTTGAACACAATATTCTCGACGAAGAAAGTTGACCATGAAAATTTCAACTTCTCTTTTAATGTATTATTTTTTTAAAAAAATTAATGTATTATTTTTTAAGTTTCTAAAACCAATTCTCTTAATTTCAACTAAATAATAATAAAAAAAAAAGGTCAACAATATAGATGGGGAGAGTAGGCCGATAAATTAAATAAGGTCCCAAACATCAAACATGTGTGTTGATCTAGCTAGGTTGGCAGCCTTACAACAATGGTTAAGAATGAACAGATTAAATTCAAATTAATATCAAGTTAATTGAGACATCCAATTCATAAACTTGAGGCAGTAGATGAAGAAATGCTATAAATATATATAAACAGAAACAGACAGATAACCAAATTAATAGGCATGCATGCAACAAATATGATGAATTTATTTAAATGTGAAAATTCGTATTAAAGTTTTAGTTGAATTTATTGTAGCACTTTCAACCATATATGCCTAGATGCACTTTGGTTCCAGATTTTGGGTTAGCTCATAGTCTGGTGACCATTGAAGGGGGTAGGCTTACTGACTAAGGTTCGAGTCTCCATGGATACAATGCTAAGACGACAAGATTCGAGCCCATTAATTCCTACTCATTGACTTTTTGTTTATCACGTGGAGTTGTGGTCAAACTATAGCTTAACTTATCCGCTTGCGGATTCCCTGAACTGCACATGAACCCGTCAAAGCTCTTCTTAAATAGTGTTCCAACGGGTATGGTGTTACTATGGTTACCTTTCATGTAAAGAGTTCCGGCTTGCTATCATTTTCTGCGCAATTAAAATAGTTTTTCCTTTTTTTTTTTTTAAAAAAAAAAAAAAAAAAAAAAAAAAAAAAAAAAAAAAAAAGAAAAGAAAAGAAAGAAAGAAAGAAGAAGCTCATGGTCTGGTGCAAAATTGCTTGCTATCATTTTTAAGAGTACTATAATGGCCTCCTAGCGGCCATTAAAGTCACTTCCAATATCTAGATTGCTTTCCAAAGCGATTAAAGAGATGAACAAGTCTAGACTTCTCAGTCATCTATGTTCTACTTTTAATTGCCAAAGGCTCATAACAAGACAAGAGTGCATGATGGTGTTTTGCTGATTTTCTTCCAACATAATGAATGGTATTGGGAGTATTTCATCCAATCTGATTTTGTCTATAATCAAAGAGCATTTTTTAGTAAAATTTCTTATTTGGATTTATTTTTGGGAAAGAAGGGGAGATACTATTCCATGAAGTACAAGGGATGGCACACTTTGTCACTGAACTATTTCCTCTCATCCTCTTTCTTTTTTCCCTTATTGCCAATCACTACTTATCTTTCTTCTGGGTGATAATTTGTGTTCAGGTTGTGTCGAGATATCTGTATAATACTATATAGGTAAATCGTAATCTGACTTATTTAATTAAATTGGTCAAACCCTCAATCCTAACCCGATAATTCTGTGTTGAGTTCATATCAAGTTTAAGACGTGTCGAGGCATGGGTATAAGACTATATAATTAAGTCAATCCTAATCTAACCCATTTAATTAAACGGGTCAAACCTATCAACCCTAACCTTCTAATTTTGTGTTGAATTCGTGTCAAATTTGTGAATCGTGTGACAAATTGTCAATCATAATCTATCCTATGAGTGGTACACTATTTCTATGGTAAATTTGGTTTCATTGGCACATGCAAGATATTCATAACCAAACGATTGTTGTATTTTTTAAACAGATGGTTATTATTGGGGTTGAAACCATTGGAACATATTCCAGCTTTTGACCTTTTTGTTTTTTAATAGAATAGTTAGCCTGCGTACCAAACGGATCCTAATATTATTGCTTGTGAATGCCGAAGAGCATCTTTGTCTGTTGATTACCTGTATGCATTTGCCGGCTTTTGAGCTCTCCAAATGTTATGGGCTAGTGTTTGAGAAAGGGTCATGGGTTTAGTAACGGGCAAAGCTGCAGGATCTAGTTTCATGAGTTTACCTATGGTGATAGATAATTAGGATATTCGAGGTGCCCTAAGCCTTCCAATCAACTACAAGAGTTGTATAATAATTTTCTTGATGCTTATTATTAATAAACTTCCTCCTTATATAGAGTAATACATGGTAGAATAGACGAAAATGTGAAATCACAATTAGTCTTGCGTGATGTGCAAGACGTGGGATGCTTCTCCTACTGCATTACTCATGACCAAAATAAAACATATACTCCTAAAGGTCTTCATAGCTGGCACGCGAGTCCTTTTTAGGTCCTTAAGGCCCAGTGAAGGGAACTGTAGCAGCAATTCAGCTTTGATCTCCCACATGGCATTAGTTGGGGACTGTCCTTGCCAAGGGACCAAAATTTCCACATGCCCTTGAGTAGTGCGGTGGTCTAGTATAGCTTCTGGTGGAGTCAGCTCCACGTCTTCAACAATCGTAGAAAGGGTATCCTGGACAGGGCAGCCAATGCCTAACAACTTCTTAAGGACTGATACATGAAAAACATTGTGAATTTTGGCTTTAGGCGGTAAAGCCAACATGTACGCCATTGGATGTGATAATTTTTTATTTAGTCGCCTATGCATCGAATGTTGCCTATATTCCTAAAGGCGTAAATAAACCCAATCACCGGTTGAGAATTCCATGTCGTTATGGCTTTTGTTATAGATCTGTTTCATCCAGTTCTGAGCCCCCATGAGTTGAAAGCGACAAGCGTACCTCCTTCAAAATAGCATCCCGAGTTATTAAGGCTTCTTCTACCGCTGCATTTTAGGTGGTGCCCGGGACATAAGATAGCAAAGAGGATGGCGGAATAATTCTCACCAAAAATGAATGGTGAAAGTAGGGTCCCTGTCACATACAATGGAAGAAGGTAGACCATGCAATCTAAAGATCTCTTCAAAGATTAACACTTGAGCAACTTACAGAGCCGTATATGGATGCTTGATAGCAATAAAGTGACCATATTTGGATAAGCAATCCGCTACCACACAAAAAATAAAAATAAAATAAATAAAATTGTGGTTTTACCATAAGAGAGGGGTAGCCCATCAATGAAATCCATGGAAATGTCGGTCCAGATTTGGGATGGAATTGGTAATGGTTGTAAGAGGCCTGCTGGTTTGGTGTTGGATGCTTTTGAGTCTTTGGCAAACATCACAATGTTTAATGAATGCCTTGAACTGTTGCTTCATGCCTTGCCAGTAGAATACAGATTTTATATGTTGCAACCCCTTTTGGTACCCCTCATGAGCACTATTGTGGAATTCCTCCAAAATAGCCCATAACACTAGCCCATAACACCAAAGGTGATATTTAGCCAAATTTTGGCTAAAATTCACAAAAAAACATAATTTATCAAGCTATTTTTTTCATTCTCTATTATAATACTTGTCAAATTTGTAATCCATATTTGAAGAAAAAATCTTCCTCTCTATCTCATTTTTATACATTTATTTCTATTCATTTTCTCACTCTTTCTCGGTTTTTGGGGTGATTTTGAGAATAGAAAAAAGAAAAATTATATTTAAATATAATATAGTGAGATTTAGAGAGTTCATTGTGTGGTGCTTTTGTAAAGTTGCTAGTTAAACTAAAAAATGTAAATTTTTTAGTCAAATTTTAGCTAAAGAATAGAGACACTAGGGATGCTATGTGGAGGCCATGGTCAGTGCATTAGGTAAAGAAGCAGCAAGAATGCAAGTCACATATAATACCATTGGGTCTAAAAGAACCTTTGGACTACAAATTACTGTTGCTTCAGTTCGGTAATCACTTTTTTGGTATTGAATTATTGAGTGTGGCTGAAATTACAAGAAAAAATTGTTATAGTAATTACTTTTTTTTTTAAAAAAAAAAAAAAAAAAAAAAATTGAAATTGAGACAAAAACCAGATTGGATTGAGACATGAAATCTCGCTTTAGTGATGGGTTAATTTTCAGGGAAATTGTTAAGTACTACCCCGATTTTTTCTTAATATTAGGAAAAATATTTCATAACTTCCTTGTACTTTTTCGGATATTGCCTTTTAAACCTTAGTTTTCAATTTGGCCAGATTAAGACCCGAATGAAGATTTTAAATTTAAGACTCATGTCAATTTTTCCCTCAAATAACTAACAAAATAATGTGAAATTTTTTTCATTTCATTCCCAATATATATATATATATATATATATATATATATATATATATAACGGACAGGGTGACTGCAGGCCACCCTTTTGTTGGAGGTGGCCGCGAGCCATTTTCCAAAATCTCGTGTTTTCTTTTATTTTGCCTTTTAGACTATAGTTTTCAACTTGGCCAATTTAACACCCGATCAAGTTTACGATGATTTTGAATATAAAAATTGTATCTATTTTTTTTAAAAAATAAAAATAAAAAATTGATATTTGAAAATAAAATTATGTCATTCCTATTAAATTTTTTTTTTTTTTTTTTAAAAAAAGACGGGGCCCATGAACCATCCCTTTGTTGGGGTGGCTCAACCTCCCTTACAGTCTGTCTTTTAGTTTTTACATTTTTTAATGAGAATGACATAATACTGTTTTTGCATCATTTTTTATTTGTTTGAAGAAAAAATAGACAGAAGTCCTATATTTTAAAATCTTTGTTAGAACGTTCATTTACTATCATTGTTGAACGCGCAGCTGCTACTTGCTATTAATGCCAAGCGCACATCTATCAATATGGGAGTACGACGTGCATCTATTATTACTGCTAGACGCGCAACTACTATTACCGATGGACGCACAACTCACATCTACTATTACCGTTGAATGTGTCATGGTTGTCACGGTTGAATTCATCAAAATTGCTATTGCTGAACCTCGGGTTTTCTTGTTTTGGGTTGGGATTGCGGGCTTGAGTGTTTTGCAGACCTATAGTGGACGCCAGCACTCCTAGTTGGCACGAGTTTTGAGCTTGAATCTCTCTCTAATAATGAGCACGGGCCCAAAGTTGTCCACCTGATTTCTGACACCCGAACAATCGAAAAGTGCCCCCAGCAACATGTAACTAGTTAATGTCTAAGAACTAGAAACCATATGTTATATAATCGAGTCTGATTTGAGTCTATTTGAGTTGAGCTCGAGCCTGTTTGCAAGCAACACTGTACGTTTAACAGCCCTGTGTGCGAGGTTCCTATGGTCAAGACAAGTTCATATGTCACGTAAATTTTAACAAGTAAATGATAATGGCTAAAATCGATATATTAACCTCATAAACGATAACATGACTTGTTGTCAAGTCTTCACCCTATTTCAACACCAGTGATGACCCATCATTAAGGATCCTAATGGCAATTTCACAATATAGTGAGCTTCATCTTGCTTGCCAAAAGGAGTATGCTATACAAAATTACCAATTACAGAACATGTATTGCCAAGAAGCTGCAAATGAGTTCTTAACACAAACGCTATACATGGAAATGCATGACTTATATTGAATATCATAAGATGGAAGTAACTCCAAATATGTCAAAATCCACATTTCGAAGTTGTAAAGCAAGAAGTGTACATTGTTTAGGCAATTGATGGAGCCACTTTTCACTTACTGGAGAAGCCATTCAGAATCAGTGATCTTGCTGTGTAAGAATTTCAAGTTAGGATTACGTTGTACAGTGGATTACCTTTAACCTCTGTGAGGAGATATGAAATTGGAGATGAAATCCAACTGACATGTTCACATAACCAGATCATCCAGAAATGGGGTGCTGAACGGTAGCTTGATAACCCCAGAGGTCATGAGCAGAGACAAAGTCCAAATTGGTAGCATCCATTGAAATATAAACATGAGGATCTTTTTCCCTGAAATAATGGTGAAATGTTAGTACAAGGTCAGTCACAAGACCTCCTATGTTGATCAACCTAAAGATTTTTTCAACAGATTCGTTTTCTGAATTCACAGTGAAATTCTATAATGATGAAATATTTTTTTTGATAAGTGCGTGCAAATTTTATTAAAAAAACAGCATGAGACGTTCCTAATACACACGGAGTATACAAGAAGCAACAGCCTCAACATCGACACGACCCAAGCACAACCCACAAAAAAACCCAACCCCTAAGCCCCTAAAGCTCACAACCCTTAATCTTATCCAACCGCCTATGCTCCATATCAAGTGCAGAGAGGAAGGCCACAGTTTCTGCCTCTTGCCCCTTATCCCCGAACTCCATCGAAGAGCAAAACATAGACCACTCCAATGGAGAGATAAACTGGGGACCACCCGCAGAGTTGAGAGGATGAGCTCCACTAGAACAATCCCCGCCTGAGACACCACGATCTGCTAGAGGAAGAGAGGACGAGCTCGACTTGATAAACCCCCGCCTGAGAAAGCCCATCTCTTATTGTTCTCCAAGACCCACCGCCGACTTCGGCTTCCTCCCTTTGCGCTCGTACTGAATCAGAGGCTTGGAAATATTTGGGATATTCTTCTGAATTTGTTGCGCTTTTTATTCTTTCTAAGGTGGTCCTTTCATTTATACTGTTTCGGTTACTTGCACCTCACTTTGTGACCTTTATTGAATTTAACTTGCATTAATACTAGTCAGGAGATACAACATTTATCAAACAGCTTACAAAAAAGCCACACTCATTTAGGAAAACTGTTCTATGGAGAAAAATGCATAAACCCTTGACAATGCTTGTTGTGCTCTTGCAACAGGCTCTCATTGTGTTGAGAGCAGATCTCTCCTTTCCTCTTCAATGTCAGCCTTTTGGACAAACTGGATGAAATATGAGCAATGGAATGTCCAATAGGTGCCAAAATATGAACTTACTCGATAACCTAACCACAATCCTCACTAGGATAACAAGTGTAAGCACTCCACAGAATATGATAAAGGTCATACCAATTGTTGAGGAAGAATCAAGCATCATTAATTCAACTGCTCATTCAAATCATAGCACAATGATATGAATTCGGTGTGCTTTTGAATATAGATTTTTGGTAAGCAGTATGTCTGTTCTGTTTCAATTTCTTATCCAAGTGTACAAAACAAATGTCTACCAATTAACTGTTTGCTAGTTGATTTTTTCAGTCAAAATTGTACGATAAATATTTTTCCAACAATCTGGTTTAGCCATTCCCTAATCTAATTATATTATATGCAACTGAAAGTCATTTCGGAAAAGAAAATCCTATAATTGGTTATAGCAAAACATGACTGCGAGCCATCATTAGGTTCCACCTTTTTGCAAAGAGAAATGTTACGTGTACTTCCAAGTGCTCACTCCCTGACGTGGCACTGAAAATCGTCATTGATATTTAACAATAGACAAATTAACCCGTCTAGAATCTAATAGTGATTTTCAGTACTACATCAGGGATGTTCCTTTAAACTCTGAATCTTCCTGAAGCTGCAAACTATTTTATTGACTCAAATAGCCTAAACAATTTAAATCTATAACCACCAAAACAAAGGTAAATCCGACCCCATTTATTAAAATGCCTTTTCATTGCCAACAAATGGCAAAACCCATAAGAACGGAGCTCACAAAAACTCAAAAGAACAGTTCGATTCTTCCTATTCTTTTATAACGTTATTCACTAGCACAGTAAAGCTAAATCTATAAATCAAACAAACATCAGACATCTAAGGCTTATCCTACTTAAGTGGGTTACTCTGGTTTATTGAGTAAAAGATTATAAAAACTTCAATAATAAGAATGGAGTAGAATAATGATTACCAGAGGCACGAAACCTGCTCTCGGTGGAAGTGGTTAGCCACTCTCCCGTCTCACGGAGCTTCTTCTCCACCGGCCCTTCAAACATGCCAGTAAAACTCATCGAGATGAAGTCGAAGTTGGCCACTTCTTCTTCCTTTAATTCACTGATTATTGCAACAAAGAAACCTCAAAAATCAGAACCAGATAAACAGTACCTATATATAATCAACAACAAAACTTCAAAAACAAGGAACAATTTTGACGGGAAATGCTGGATTTGTGGAGAAGGAAGAAGTGGGACATGCCTGGCATCAATGTCGCGGTACCTTCCAGCACCGATAGCTCTTTCTATTTCGGCGATGGAGGGCCGTTGTCGTTTGTTCTGCTGCTGCTGCTGCTTCTTTTTGGGTAGAGACGTTGTGGGTTTTGTTGTGTGCATGGGAGGTTTAGTGGGATTGGTTTGGATAGGAGGAAGAGGAGGAGGAGGAGAGCCATTGGTGGGGAGAGAGGCAAGAACCAGAGGTTTGGTTATGGAAAGGCAGGATAAGCAATACATGGTATCTGTGTCTGTCTGCTACTTTCACTTGGTGTGGATTGGTTGGATCATTCTTCCTTCTCACTCTCCAACATAAACTACCAAGGCTAAAAAGCAGTTAAGTGAAATGAAAATATCTTGCTTAAAAAAAAAAAAAAAAAAAAAAAAAAAAAACTATCTAGAAATAAAAGTACAACATTCAAAGCACTGGCTACAAGACAGGAACCTAATAGCTGCCACTCAGTCTTACTAGGTTGTCTCGGAGATTCATCCTCAGCAATTTTTTGCTCAAATTCTTAATAATTTAGGCAATATATTGTGAGCTTACATGAATCAAGCTTGTCCAAATTTTGGACTCTTCACCTATCTATTCGTGAGGTAGGTCCCATGAGATTAGGATTGAAATCCATAGAAATTACATGCGAATTTGTTTACAATTTGAGTAAATAATGCGAGGGATTTCATATAGGATCCACCCATTTGGATGAGTAATCGGATAGCTCAAAATTTATTTGAACAACATTTTCATAAGGAGTTTCATACATTACCAACTCAAATCGCTAGCAATTCAAATAGATCATTGCCGTAAATTCTTCTCTCAAAGGTGTTATGTAGCGTGGATGAGGCACCACTCAGCAAATATCGACTATGTTTGGCAAATCACTCTTTCTTTCTTTCTTTCGTTTTTTTTCCCTGAAAAAATCAACTCTAAAACATTCAACTTTTTATGAGATTAATAACTTTTTACCAACTTTCTTCATTTTTATATTGAATCAATTACATTTTTTTTTTTTCATTTTTTCATACAAAAGTTTGTTAAAAAAAATTCCACTTTATATTACATCAATCACTTTTTATTACAATATTTTTTTTTTAAAAAAAAAAAAAAAAAAAAATCCACAACGGAAATGTTTACCAAACACACTACTTTCATAGGAACATGGTTTTTGGCTTTTGTTTCTCATTTTCTATTTTGCACCCTTAAAGATAATGAGATCATATACGCATATTTCAACAATGGAATTTCCAGATAAACAATCTCTAAGGTATGAGAAAGGCAAACTCTGTTATGAAAGGTGGACTTGAATTCAATTTTAAGGTGCTAAACAAGACAATGTAGCATGTATTTAACCGCATAATATCACTATGATGTCCATATAACTGTCCTGTTGGTTCTCTGAGTTGAGCAAAAAGGATAATAGTACAATTGCTCCTACAAAAATACATATCTGTTATCAATTTCTTGGTCTAATTGTAGAATCAAGTAGGTAAAGTCCTCAACAAATGAATTGCTCGTGGCCACTGTGGCCTTTGAGATAGTACAATTCTTCTCAATGCCGGCACGGCTCCGGCAGCTATAATTGCCGAATGATTCTCACTGTTCATGCTTAGATTATACAGTATAGCCAAACCTGCTTCAACAGCCCTCTCACTTCCTTCTTCAATCAGCTTTACCAATGGAAATATTCCACCCTCAGCAGCAATAGCTCGAGTTGAATCCACCACCCCTTCAGAAATTATTCTGTTGAGCTCCATTACTGCAGCTTCCTGTACTTCCTGAGAGAGAGAGGTTTTCATCTTCTCTAAAAGTCTTGGGATGGTCTCATAAAGAGTTACCTCCATGTTGATTGGATCCTCATTCTCAGAGTTGCGGCCAGAAATAGAGCTGACTTTAACTAAGGAAGCAGCAACCCAATCTTTTTTGTTAAGGGGTATGTTTGATTTTAGGATTTCTCGGAGCAAATTAGTGAAATGGGTGGAATTTATCTTTTGGCAAAAATGCTGAGAGTCGAGCAGCTTTGCTAATAATCGGGATGCTGCAGAAATTGCAAGACCGGCTTCTTCAACTTCAAGGGCATATTTTTCTGGCTGCTGGCCTTCTGCATCAGATTCTATGTCTGCCAACCAATATAAGGTATACACAAAAATAAATAAATAAATTCACACATCTGAACTTAAAGTGTAGAATTATTTCAGATATTAATGAGAAAATACGATATTCCACCTCTGAAAAGGCAATGTTATAGCTTTTAGACTCAACAAAGTGATTACCCCATTTTCTTCTAAACTTTTCTTTATATGTATTAATCTATTCTTTTTCTAACACATTGTTGCAGAATTGCAATTACTATTTTAAACAAAACCATTGTGCCTAAAGCTAACAAAAGTTAAAAAGGAGTCTCATACTTCATGTTATTGAATTTTCAAGCACAAATGCAATTTGTTTTCTAAATATTTTCAGCAGGAAGTAATGATCAAGAGTCATCTATTGGGCAGTCAATACAAAGCAATGCAAAGCGGGAAACAATGAAAAAAAATGAAATGCTCTTACTCCAAACACCCAACAAGTTCATAATCTCAGTCAAGATAATCTCATAAAAAAGTATTACCAAATTATAGGGCATACTATGGAATAGAACTAAGACTCAAACTGGTAGGGAATTAATGAAGAATTAAGTCCTAGAACATGCCAAATAAATACTATATTCAAGGTTTTCGAACATGTTGTTATACTTTGGAGGTAAGTTACAACCACCATGGACTCAACGCCATGAGTTCAACTCCTATCATCTGAAAGCAAATTGAGAGAACCTATTGTCTAGAAAGTAAGAAAATATTTCCTAAGGAAAAACCATAGACACTTGAGGCCTCAATCAATGATTACTGCATAAATTAACATGTGATTCCCAAGAAAAATGTATGAGCGAAAAAGTCAGAAACTAAGAAATGAAGATTGAAAAGGGAATTTAGGAAGAAAAAATAACAAATAGGAAAAAGAAAAACCCTAGTTGCCCCAAATAAGTAAACAGAAAAATAACTCTGAAAGATTGATATTTAATTGATAGGGGTAATTATATTTTCCCCTCATGAACTACTGGCCATTGTCAATATGCTACCACAAACTGACACCTCGACCAAAAGAGAACATGCAACTACCATTTTTGTACCTTTACCACCCTTCCATTAGAAAATCTCGTTAAATTGGGCGGAATATTCGATTTTTAGACGTTAAATTTTGTTTAAAAACAGAAATACCCTCAAACAGTAATTTAATAAAAAAATATATATTTCCCTTAGGGGAAGGGGGTGGCCTGCGAGCCACCCCAGATGCACCAAGGGGGTGGTAGGGTTGGCAATTTTTGACACAACTCGTGAATCCGGCACGAACACGACACGAAAATACAAGGTTTGGGTTTGTGGTAATTGGGTTCGGGTCATAATCGGGTCAACACGATTATAACCCATTTGTTATTAAAAAAAAAACTGACAAACCCTAGCCGCACGGCCCGCACCCGCATCCCTTTTCTTTTCGGTTTCACTTTCTTTCACCGTTTCATTTCACGCGGCCACGCCTCCTGAGTCACCTCTATACAGTATACACGAGTCATGGTGTACAACCGTCGATCTTCCAGACCCCTCCAGCCTCGTCCAGGTCGAGTGTCTTCTCTACTGTCGGATCTTCCACCCAGGTCGAACCTGCGCAAAAGAGTGGACCCGTTGACGATTCGGACTTTGCTGGTGTACTCTTACTATAGGAACTTGAAGTACCAAATCGACTGCGTGATTTGTCTCAGCGAGTTCGAGGAGAAAGAGGTGGTGACTCGGCGGCAGAGTTTGCGCAAAAACAAAGCGAGTAGATGTAGAGGAAACCCATGAGGAAAAGCGCAACAAGGACGATGAGCAGTGCTGTAATCACTGAGTGCTGGGCTGGCAGTGGGCTCGGCCACGCTTCTTGCCTCCTTCGGTTCTTCTTCTTCATCTTCACAACGGGTTACCCGGGTCATGTTCAAGTAACCCGGTTGAAAAATAGGGTCGTGTTCGGGTTTAATAACTCAACCCGATTAATAATCGGGTCGGGTTCGTGTTGAACCTGATTGTGTAATCGGGTTGACACGAACCCGACCCATAAACCCGAATTGCCAAGCCTAGGGGGTGGCGTGCGGCCACCCCCCTCCCTTAAGGGGGTGGCTGCCACCAACAGCCATTCCCTCTCTTTTCCTTTTCCTTTTTTTTTTTTTTTTTTAATTGTTTAATTTTAAGGTATTATACGTAAATTTGAAATTTGAGTTAAGGTATTTGAGTCTTTTCACGAATTTGACTGATGGAAGGGGGGTAAACGTACACAAATGGTAGTTGCATGCTCTCTTTTGGTCGAGGTGTCAATTCGTGGTGGCATGTTAATAATGGCCGGTAATTCATAGGGAAAAAAGGTAATTACCCCTAACTGATACTTCAAAACTGAATTGTTTCATCGAATGTCTATGCCTTATATAGACTAAAATATGCTCTTTAATTTAACAAGAAAATGGAAAAGCGAAACAAATCCTAATAGGAAAAGAAAAACATAATCCTAATAGAAAAGGAAAAACCCAATCCTTATTGAAAGGGAAAACTAGAAGACAGATGCATAAATAAATCCACACTAATGTCGATCTTCTCCTGCATCAATAGTGAATTCATTTCATCTCTTCTTTCTCCTCATATTCAACTTCAGTTGGCTACTAAATGCATGCAGCAGTAGGGGCGGATCTAGGTGTTTGGGTGGGGGGCCGATTGTCCCCCCAAAATATTTAAAATTCTTCTTTAAATATACATATTTTATAAAGTTGTTCCCCCAAAATGACATTTTTGTCCCCCTGGATTATTATTTTTTAGTTTTGCCCAACATAAAAGAACTAAAATACCCAATTCATTTAGTTTTCCTTTAGACTCTACTCTCTAGTTCCCTCCAGCAAAAATGTGGAATATAATGAAAATATCTGGTTTTTATTTATTTTTTGAACGCTTATTCTGCAATTATTTAGGTTCACAATATTTGTTTTGGCATCACAAGTTAAAATTATTTAATCATTTATGATTGCAACACTAATGTTTTGGCTTAACTCTTAGCATTGTTTTTGTCTGAGGCTTCAAGAGATCTTGTTAGAAAAAAGAGTCCATGCTCAAAAGTACCAATTTTTGTGGATCCTATAGATCGTGTTTAGTTTATTTGCTAGTTGTTTATACTATTGTGTGTTTGTGATGCCATGGGATTAAATTTAAGACTTCTATGCTTTTATTTTATATAAACATACACAGAAATTATATGTATCTATGTGTAAGTCCGTCTCCCCAACTTATCGAAAAAGAAAATTTGTCCCCCCACACCAAAAATCTTGGTTCCGCCCTTGTGCAACAGGTTTTAGAAAATTACAATGATGATGGCAATGCTAAATAGAATCACAACTATAAAGATGATTAAGGACATTGTGAAAATAAACAGGTCATTTCATTTTTTTTTTTTTCCTTTTTATAATCTAAATGAGGTTACTCAAGTTGGATGAGATGAAATACAGTCAAATTTTCTTCAAAGCAATTCAAGTCTTTGTATTTAAGGAAATTGTTTCCCATACCTTTCAGAACTTTTTGTTGGAAAACAGCATCCAAACCTGATTCAATATCTACTGAAATGATTGAGTTCATGCTTGGGTCAATAATCGCCACAAACTCAAGAATCGAAGCCACTTTTCTTTGTAAACTTGGGGATGAGGTCTTTAGAATCTCCACAAGGCGAGCAAAGAAGGCAGTATCCAGCACATCTTCCCTGTAATTGGTTTCCAGGATAAAAATAGCAGGTCAATTTAACTTTTGTATTAGAGATAAAGCTTTAAACTAGTGTTAGTGCAGGCATACACACAGAAACACAGACAAAGGAAAGGAAAATGAAAAATCAGTGAAGAAAGGAAGAGAGAGAAGACTTTTGTTCTCTTGAAAGTTGGCACCCATCCAGTATCTCTGGATTCAATAAATCAATGAAATCAAGGGATCAAAACCACAACAATAATGCCTAGCAATCCCCCAAATTTGGTATAAGCTCTTTTAGAGGAAAAAAAAAATAATAAGAAAAAGAACAATACGATCCTCCCTAGATCAGGAAGTTTCTTATCTGGACCAGCCAGCCACTCAAAATAGAGAAGATTCAAGGCAGAATTTATTTGAAGTTGCCATGTTCCAGCTTTGTTATTACCAAGTTAAGTCCAGCTTTGCCCAATATGCTGGTTGAGTGATTAATTTAAACATACCTTTGAAGTGTTTGCTAAAAGTGACATCAAATCTATATCGATAACTGCTACAATAAATAGGTTGATGTGCTGGCGAGATAATAAATGGCATTACATTAGGGTTCGGCAAAATGTGACACAGATATGGTAGCTCCAACGCAGCCAAAATTGTTGACATAACAAAAATTATAAAGAAAAAGAAAAAAGAAGATACACCCAGATTTGAGAGATTTTTTTTTTGATAAGTAAAATTTGAGAGAAAATAACAGCTTGTAGTTATAAAAGTCAAGCTTCTGTAAAAACCAGAGGACCATGCCACAACTTATGCTATAAAAAGATTGTTTATTATATCAAAGCTCCTTAAAGAACTTCCAGTAACCTAAGGACTAAACCGCTCATCATGAGATTGTATATCAGAAGTACAGCTGTAATTGAGCCGAGTATTAAAAGTTCAAGCTTTTTTCATTTAATTTTACTTCAAACACGAGCTGAGCTTGAGCTTATCACCGAGCTAGATAATCTGTTCAAGCTCGATTCATTTATTTTTTGAATAAACTCACGCTTGTTCATGAGCTACTCAATTAATTTATTCATTCAATATATAAAGTAATATCATGATTGTTTATTTTTTCGTAAATCCATACTAGTAATTAGTTAATTAATTATTGTTAACAATTTATCATTTGAGTAAATTAACTTAAATATTAAACAAACCGACCTCAAGTCTGTATGTTTGTTTTATAGTATGTATATAAATTCATTATGCACACACACATACATATATATACATACACACAAACATACTCATACACAAAAACACACATATATCTATATCAAGACTCACAATAACAATAATTCAAGCTATATCTAAATCATATTAGGAAGAGAATTCTCTTTTATATTTTAAAGTACTTATTATGTTCTCATTAGAAAATTAAATTAATACTATAAAAATAATAAAAATGAATATAGGAGTCTATACGAACTTTTACGAGGCGAGTCGAGCTTATATGAGTTTGACTCGTTTAATAAGCAAGCCTAAATTTTTGTTCAAGTTCAGTTCATTTATTAAATAAACCGAACTCGAGTCGAGTTTATACGAGTTGTTTACAGATAGCTTAGCTCCTTTACAACCCTAATCACAAGACTATAATCTTTTACATAGAATGAGCATGCTCTATTTGTTTGCAAGAAGATGGAAAACAAAAATATCAAACTTGAATGTTTCATAGTCTGGGGTTCGAAAGATTGTATAATTAAGTTTCGTTTTCTTTTCCTGCAATATGTTCGCAACCAAATGACTTCACTAGAGCAATCCAAAACCTAAGCGTCTAGCTGCAGTTTTTAAACTATGTCATACATGCAATGAAAATGTTCTTCATCTAAATTTTTAGATGATGTTTATTCTTCTTCTAAACACCAAGTAACAGAGATGGAATTTTTTAGTAGAAATCCTTCTTGTCAACTATAGAAGCAAACTTCATTTTGCCTTCTCCTCCCCCCAAGAACTTCAATAACCATCAAACCAAGAAACGTATGAGCAAAGCGATGAATATGGGAGGCAAACATATGCAATCTGCTTACTTTATTCTTTCCCTGTTGTCATGAAGAGTAGACAAAGTTATTTTAACAATAGATAACAATCACTCAACAAGATATAGTAATAGGTGAAATAAGTCAAAGACAATGATGAAAAGGCAGTTCTGAAACAGAACGAACACCAAGTGGAAGAAAAATCAAAAGGGAGGGAAGGATGGGGGAAGAGACCTGGTATTTGCTTTCAATATGGATTTTTTTACAATATTTCCAGGTAATACTGTGGAATCTTCAGGGCTTCTTGCTGACTCTGATCCTCTTTTTGACCCATTAACTGGTCCATTATAAAACTGGAAGGCATCAACAAACTTAGTAAGTAAAAATACAATTACACACTTCTACACATGCTGCAAGAAACTAGAGACTAACCTTTGATTTCATCTCTTTACTAGGGTCTAATATCCGAGCAAGAACATTCAAGCTCTGCAAGTGTAGCAAGGATTCATAGCATCTTCAAGATTATTTCCCAGAATGATGGACTGTGGATGATGACAAATAAAATAACCAAAAATAGAAAAAAAGAAAAAAGAAGAAGAAAAAAAAAACCTTTTCCATCAGGCTTTCAGAGGTCTGCGACAGCTTTACAATACTGACCAAAGGATCAATAACACCTTCAGCTTCGATTGTCTGGCAGACACCATTGCTGCATCAAGAAAGATAAGAACATGAACTATGAGATGTAAGCCATTTTAAGCTAATTATTAAAATTAAGAAACTAGTCATACTTTAAGAGAAAGTTTAAAGGGAAAAAAGAATGCCATGTGACTTTGGGGCTATGTGACAAAGACACCGAGAGAAGTATCAGTGCCTAATAAAGAACAAGGTTTCTAACATGCAAACCCGAAACAAATAGTGTGAAGCATGAGTCTCATTGCTCAAAATGGTATGAGCATAAAGAAAAGAGAGCAAAAGATGACAGTGTATGAAGCAAATAAAATATGGGGAAGGGAGGAATTATATTTATTCACAGGGTAAAATAAGCAAAATGGGGAAGCAAATGTCCACTGAGGTCTGCTTCTCCCAGGCCTTTGCCTCCTCTCTCTCTCTCCACATCAACACATTAATTTGCTAGTACGGGGAAAAAAATTTCAGTGCATGCAGAAGGCCAAATCAACGACAGATAAATTTCCCTTTTACGAAAACACACTCATACACCAAAAACAAGTATATGTACTAGAGACAACTTATTAATTCTCTAGTCTGGGGCAAGAATCTTGTCAACTATGGACCAGCACCTTAAACCGCTGATCTGGGTACAAAATTTAGCCAGCTAAGAGTGGAAGCAGAGAGGCGAAGCCATTGAATGAGAAATTGTTAGAAATGTTCTCTCTCTCTCTCCCCCCCCCCCCCCCCCCCCCCCCCCCCCCCCCCCGCGGGGGGTATTTTTCTCACCCAGAGCCATTTGCTTGGACCACTACTGCTGTAAATACATTTGAAACCCAAAGAATGATAAATTACCTGATAGACAACCTCTCCAAAGCTTGAGTGACAGCCAATCTGACAGAATCATTAGCATAGCCTAAAAGCCTAACTAAATGCTTGATTGCTCCAGCATCTTTGAATGCAACTCGCATATGTTCATTTATAGATGCATCAGCAATTGACTCTGCACCTCTTGATATGGCCAACTCATCTTCAAGTTCAAGAATCAAAACTAATCGAGCCACGCCATCCATCCATGGTAAAAGTGTAAGTCGGTGATCAGTGGAGCATTCAGATTGAGATTTATTTTCATTCTCCATTTCTATAGCTCCAATACGAGCAAGAAATTGCTGTTGTGTCCGCCCAACTATTGCTTTCATCTTGGCCTCCTCCATGTTTACATTCTTGTCATCAATATTTAATCCAAGGAGTAATTCAGAGGCACCAAATCTAGAAGGAACTTTAGAAGTCTGTTCAATCTTTGTACCATCTGGTAAACTAGGCCAGGAATGCAAACCTGGTCTGAAGGACTTGTATGCAGCTGCACCAATCAAGGGAACAGGAACCAGACCTTCCTCTATGACAAGAATTCTGTAATATTCATCCTTTGCTAGCTCCAATAATGCATTTCTTGCTTCCTTTCTAATGACTTTAGATCCTTCCACATCAGTTTTTAAGATATTTGCCTGCATTAAAAACCCAGTCTATTAGAATGCCAAACAATATGTTCAGATATCCAAACAGAGGAAAGTAGCATTTGCAATTAAATTGTGCTTATAATTAAGATGTGATTTCGAAAAAGAAAAGAAAAAAAAATCCGAATGAATTACTATACTCCATATAGTATAACCATGTAAAATAGGCAAATCTTTTTGATATAATAATCACATGAATTCTTTCCATTAATAGAGGAAACGTAAAGGAAGGCTCACCAATTTTGGTATAACTCCTGCTTCAACCATCATGTTGTGGTTAAAGTGGCTCAATGCTAAATTTGCCAAAACCCCTCCTGCTGCTTCCTTCACTTTTATGTCCTCGTCATCAAGGGTCTTAATTAGTAATGGCAGGATATCACTGTTCGCAATTTTCACTCTAAGCTTCTCATCTACAGACAAGTTCCACAAAGTACACATACTTTGCTCCTTTACCTGCAAAATTGAGTTCAGGATATACCTCCATTCTCTAAACCTAGAAATATGTTCACCAGATGACAGAAATTCCGATGGTGAAGTCTGTATATACCTCAGGAATTAAGGAAGGTCGGCTCAGCAAGCCAGTTAACTCTTCAATTGCTCCACTTTCTGCTACTAATTCCCTGTATAAATTGACTGAAGAAATTGATCGTAGAAGGCCTGCAGCTGCTTCACAAGTGGAAGTAGACTCTGATCTAAGAAGGTTTAAAGTGAGATTTATGCAGCCAGGAAACTGCATGATAGCATCAATATACTTCTTTCCTCCAAGTGAGTATTTCCAGAGAGCCACTATTGCCTGTTCTCTATCAAGGTGATCATAGTCCAGCCCAAGCATTCGGACAAACAAGGCCACATAACTATCACCAAAACTAGGAGAAGTGCTCTTAATTGCTTCAATATCCTGAAAGTAAGAAGATGTCCCATCATGTAGCTTAAGTAAGCATACATTTGCCACTCTCAAGGAAACATTTAAAAGCAACAGCCGACACTGTTATATTGAGTAACAAGATATGTTTGTATTTCATGACCCACACAACTTTGAGAAGAAAAATCCTCCAACAACATAATGTGATTTTCAGGACAAAAAATTCTAGTAAAGTCGAACTTTTAGTTTGTTAAAACGAGTTGCTTAAGAATGTGGATATGGAGCGAGCATTAATTTAACAGCCCACAACAGTAGGAATAACATTCAGTCTTTGCGAACTTGCAAAGCTAGTATCAAATTAATTGTGAATTGCATAAACTTTAACATTCTAAACTTTTGTCACTTAAATTGCACATATGGAATGCTGGTGTAAGGACTTCAATGATGAATTGAAAGATTCCATCCTGATTCACAATAGCATGAGTACATTGTGCTTATAGTGGCATGTTATTTAGTGTAATCCTTTTCCTTAAAAGTCGTTTCAAGCATGAGGACTAAAATTATGAACGAGTTTTACTTTCGTGTTCAATCTTCTAATGATCATTTTGTGATGGGGGCGCATATATGTCAATCTAGCTCCATTCTATGTTCAATCTTCAATCTAGCTCCATTCTAAATCTACCAAAAGGATTGCTGTTTTTCCTACTCAAATGAAAAACAAAACGTAGAGTCCAAATTTCCTAAGCAAACAAGCAATATACAACCCGATTTCCCAACCAATTTTACCATAGATACCTATATTAACACATTTTTGCAATGCATTAGAATTGCAATCCAAAAAAAAAAAAAAAAAAAAAAAAGGAAAGGCAATACCCATTCTTCTACTCCATATCCAAAATCCATGGTAACCCATAACACGATTCCGAAAGAAAAATATTACACAAAGAAATCCAAATTTCCATATTCCTCAATACAAGCAAACCGTAACAGCAATGCATAACTGAAACATAAACACTTGCCCAACGAAACTCGCCAAGGCAAACAAACCCATATACCTAAACGAAACACAAGCATGAAATACCAGCAAGACCCAGAATAGAGAAAAGGCAGTTCAGAGCATACAGGAGGTGTAGAGTGCTGTGGAGTAGAATCAACAGCACCACCATCACTGCTGACTCTTGTGACGACAGCACGGTTAGAGCGAGAATTGGAGTTGAGGCCATGATATTGATGATTATGATGTTGGGTTGCGTAGGAAACGACTGTTAAGTCGCTTCTTTTGGCTTTTCTGGTTGCAAATGGAACAGCTTCCACATGGGTTTTGGGGACTTTGCGTTGGGCATCAGAGGGCTTCAAGGTGAAGGGTGTGGGAGTCGCTGAGGCCAACATTCTGGCCTAAAACAATGGGAGAAGGGATTGAAAAGCCACACAATCTTGGGAGTTCCAGAAGAGCCTGTTTTCTTGGGTTTTTGGTTTGGGTTTGCGTAGTTCGGAGTGTTCGTCTCTTCGCTGGAGTCAATCTCCCTGGCCTAATTATGGTAATTAATTCTTCTTCCTTTTTCTGTCGCTTGGCTTTGTGATAAAAGGATTGAAATCCACCGGAAGAGATGTGAATCATGTGATGATGGTAAGCACAGTGGGGCGGGGAAGTGATGGAACTAGGATGGAAGCTTTATCATAGATTTTTGTTTACGAGTGTTGACGGATTGGTTGGGGGGGGGGGGGGGGGGGGGGGGGGGGGTTGGGTTTTATAGTGAGTTTTTTTATTATTATTATTTGAATAATAATAAAAAATTATTGATATAACGTAGAAAGGGTAAAAAAATTAAAATATTTTTAATTTAATTTTTTTTTAGAAAATTAAAATAAGAATTATAAATTTTACATTTAGTTGCCAAAAAGCACCTTAAAACTTCTTGAAATCGTAAGGTGAGCCTTGCCCTAAAGCTAAAAATTTGTGGGGGTGTGAATTTAGCCAGTCGGTAGTCTTTGACCCTGTGTAAGAAAAAGGGATAATCCGATATGTCTTGTGTTTGAGAATCGGATTGTTTCAAAACGTATTGGAAAAATTACAATTTAGTTTTTTAAACTCTCAGTCAATTTTGCAAGCAGTTTTACACAATTTTAACGCTTGGATCTTGACCTCTTAAAATATCAAAAAAATTTTAAAATGCTCATTTTATCGAAATATGCTTATAATATTCCTATCATGTATTATTTTTTAATTAAAAAATAATAAAAATTAATTTTTTTAAAAAAAAAAAACTGAAAAACTATAAAAAAAAAATTAAAAAATTAAAAACTAATTTTTATTATTAGGTACCAAACTTTCTTTATAGTATAAACTATTTAGAAATCGAAGCTATAACTAAAATGTAGCGGAGAAAAAATCGAACTGTGTGCATATATGTGGCCCATTAGGAGGCACAAAGTGAAAGTTCCCTCGTTGGACTTGAAGGAAGCCCAACGGGAAGTCCAACCTAAATCCAAACAAGTCGAGTCTAGTCTATACGAGCAATATTGTTCATAAGCCTAAATCAAGTTGAACCGAGTTTGACTCGTTTAATACTCATGCAAAAATTATTGTTTAATTAAGCTCGATTTGTTTATTGAATGAACTAATCTCGAGTCAAACTTATATAAACTGGGCTCAAATAGTTTGGTTTATTTATAGCCCCAAAGGTTTAACAAATAAGATCATGCTTAGCATCTTGACATTGAATAATAATTTTTGTAGCTGTAAGTCCTTCAAAGTTTGGAAAGGCTAGAAGTGGGAAGTTGTAACTATTTAGGGGCATTTTTCCTATTTGGTGACAAACTTGTGAGGCCCTTCTATATGAACATAGACACGTGATAATTAATTATACATATATGTCAATAATATATAAGAATAGTTAGCAGGTTTTTGTTTTGTATCCATTCTCCAACATATAAAATATGCCTCTAATGTTCGTAAGCAAATATAAACTTATATGAAGTAACGCAAGTGATTGAAAAGGATTCATTAAAATGAAGGTAGTAGTACGAGGCAAGTAAGCTACAAATCAGAGTACAAACACTAAAACGAGGACACAACGTGAACATAGGTCGTCACTGTTCCATGTATAGAACAGTGACTGCCAAGATAGGTAGCATATGTTGCAGCTCTTATTAATTTCTACATATATAAACATGCACTCAGTTCCCTGATGGAGGCTTGTGGGGTGGCTTGTGAGAGGGGCTTGGCGGCTTCTTTTCAGGCGCGGTTGGAGGCTTCAACTTTCGAGGTGTGGTGTGAGAGTCTTTGGCATCTTCCTTTGAAGGGTGTCCAGGATGATGATGATCATGGGGACTTTTGCCATCCAAACTTGGTGAATTTCGTTCAAGAGAAGACGACTCCAGTAGACGACGTCCAGGATGATGATCATGTGGTGGTTTGTCTGATCCCTTATTCTTGGGAGGCGGTTTGTGTTCAGGAAACGGCTTCTCTTCTTTGTCGACTGAAGTCACTGAAGTTGGTGGCTTGTGTTTGGGGGATGGCGGCTTTTCTGATCTCTTAGGAGGTTTACCATCCAAACTTGGTGAATTTTTTTCAACTAAAAGGCGTCCGGGGTGACCATCATGCGGTGGCTTGTGCTCTGGTGGAGGCTTCTCTCCCTTACCCTTCTGAGGTGGTTTGTCTTCAGGGAATGGCTTCTCTTCTTTGTCGAGTTGGGTTGGTGGCTTGTGTTTCGGGGGTGGCGGCTTTTCTGATCTCTTAGGAGGTTTACCATCCAAATTTGGTGAATTTTTTTCAACTAAAAGGCGTCCGGAGTGACCCTCATGCGGTGGCTTGTGCTCCGGTGGAGGCTTCTCTCCCTTACCCTTAAGAGGCGGTTTGTGTTCGGGAAATGGCTTGTCCCCATGATCAAGTGGGGTCGGAGGTTTGTGTTTAGGAGGAGAATGGGGCTTGTGAATTGGAGATTTGGGGTCATGTTTGGAAGGCTCATGGTGGTCAGCTAGTGAGGCAGTGCTGCAGAGAAGAACCACCCCAAGGAGCAACACTAGGCAGTATTTGGTAGTCATTTTTGGTCTCTTTGATGGTTGAAAACAACTACAACTCTTGGCCTTTTATAATGCAATATCAGAGCCTATTACGTCATGTCACATGTCATTACGCATATTGCAATTCTTTTTAAAGGGGTGTAGACACACTTCAAATTCCACGTTTGTGTTCTTCTTTAGTATTTTATATGTGTCGTGGGGTCCATTTGGGTCCCATTTAGTTCAAAAGTTTGACAATAAATCATAAATAACCAATATTTTGGCGATCTTCCGCTATGATTTCTTCTAATATTTGCTTGAAATCATCTTAGAAGAAGATATTAAAGTTAAAAGCTTAACTCTTCACTTTAATTTTTTTTATTTTTTTATATCCTAATTAGGCGTCTTTTTATATTAAGGTCGTTAATTCTTAACACGATTCGTAAACCTAACATAAAATTAAAATTTTAGAGTTGAAGAGTCAGACTCATTTAATTAAATGGGTCGGATTAATTAGGATTAACTTATAAAGTCTGGTACACATGCTTCGACACGACTCGAACCCGATACGTGATATAATTTCATGTAATTTTTGACATAACCCACCAACCCGACATGCACGAACTCAATTCAAAATTAGAGGATTAGAGTTGATGATTCTTACTTGTTTAATTAAATGGCTGGGTCAGATTATGGTTGACCTATTTAGTCTTATACTCATACTTCGACATGACCTAAACCCGACACGTGAATATGAATTGTCACTCCTAATATATATCATTCCCACCAAAAAGAAGCAATTAAAATAAATGAAGAGCGTGCACATAATATTGGTCGTTTAACATGTACACGTACGTGGTCCACATGCATCAAGGCATCTCATGAGTAGGAAGTATAAGCAAAACTCATCCTTTTTTTTTTTTATTATTTTTTATTTTTATTCGGAGAAAGTTAAAATTAAAGGCACTCCAATTCAGCTGGCGAGAAGCTTATATTATGAACTAAAATCAGATTTTGATCACATGCAATTAATATTTATTATTTGATGCATGTCCGACATTGGGCGCCGTTCAATATATATCTATAGACGTCGGCATGAGAAATGTACAGTACTCTCAGCTACTTTCGATAAACTTGGCGAAATCCTCACATGGGACATCTATGGCCTACGTTTCTCCATTTCCCACTTACGTCGGTGACTTTACTACACAGATATATATATATACATCTCGCACAGTTAAAAGAAAGATGCAAAACAAGTCATTAATTAATTACCACTATTTTAATTGAAAAGTTTTGTTAAAATTATATCAAAATCTGTGGGGTCATATATATTCATCTTTCTCCCATTTGATTTCAGGTTCGAATCTTCTTTGGTGTTACCTTTCTTTTGGAGCCAGCTATCTACATTGTGTGCGAGGATCCTTGTGGGCATCTGACCATTTGTTCATAATTTAAGGCTCATTGCCTCAAGTGGCGTTGGATATTAGATTAGGGATTAATTTTTGGTTTCCTGACAAGGCAATCACGTACTGTACTCAGAAGGTTTGACTACCACTTTAGTGGGACAGTCGTTTAACGAACGAAATACATTACCGCCAATAAAAGACCGCGGATAAAAGGATTGAAATCCACCAGAAGAGATGTGAATCATGTGATGATGGTAAGCACAGTGGAGCGTGGAAGTGATGGAACTAGTATGAAAGATTTATCATACATTTTTGTAATTTGCTTTCGAGTGTGTGAAAACTTCTTGAAATCGTAAGGTAAGTGTGACGTCCCTATCAGAACTCCGCAGTTAAGCGAGCCGTTGCGAGAGCAATCTCACGATGGGTGACTTCTTGGAAAGTCTGGTATGGGGAGCCAAAAGCGGACAATATTGTGTCATTGGGGGTGGGTCGTTACAAATGGTATCAGAGCTATTGCCCAGCCTGAGATGGTGGGAGCGTGCACAAGCCTAAGAGGGTCGCCAGCGGGGACGCTGGGTCCCGAGAGGGGGTGATTGTGACGTCCCACATCGCCTAGGAATGGAGATGTGCTTATATGTTTAAATGCATCATTTATGACACAACGCGTTTTAAAGCCGTGATGGTCATGAACCTATCAGAACTCCGCAGTTAAGCGAGCCGCTGTGAGAGCAATCTTAGGATGGGTGACCTCCTGGGAAGTCTGGTATGGGGAGCCAAAAGCGGACAATATTGTGTCATTGGGAGTGGGTCGTTACAGTAAGCCTTGCCATAAAGCTAAAAAATTGTGGGGTGTGAATTTAGCTAATCGGTAGTCTTTGACCCTGTGTAAGAGAAAGCTAGGGATAACCCGATATGTCATGTGTATGAGAATCGGGTTTCGATTGTTTCAAAACATATAGGGAAAATTATAATTTAACTCTTTAAACTGTTAGTCCTTTTTTAAGTAATTTTATGAACTATTAATGCTTCGATTCTGACTTCTTAAATTATCAAAAAGTTTCAAAAATGCTTATTTTGTCGAAATAGATTTTGAGGTGGCCGCAAGCTACCCCCAGAGGTGGTGCATGGCGCCGGCAACCTGCAAGCCACCCCAAACATCTTTTTTTTAAAAAAAATAAAAATAAAAATAAAAAATAAAATTTTAGTTTATTTTTTTTACATTTTTTTTAATTGAAAAATGACACGTGGCAGTGGTATTATAAGCATATTTCAACAAAATTGGCCTGTTTGAAACGTTTTGGTACTTTGGAGGGCCAAATTCCAAGTGTTGGTAGTTTGTAAAACTACTTGCAAAACGGCTAGCATTTTGGAGGCTAAACTCTAATTTTCCTAAACATAAATATTAAATTATAAATATAAGGAAAAATCATAATGAGTAATGTTTTTTACACAACTTTAAAACAATTTTTTTTTAAGATCAACCATTGAATATTTAAGGCCCAGATGTAGGAAAGCTAATCCAATGGTTGATCATAAAATAAAAATTAAAAAAATTAAAAAATTAAAAAAAAAAAAAAAAAAAAAAAAAAAAGTAGCTAGAGTTGTGCAAAAGTTGTGTATGAGTTGTGCAAGAATCATTACTCAATAACAATTGAGTTCCCCAAATTATTTGTCATTTTACGGATGGCCCCCTGAACTACCAATGCTTGGACTATGACCCCCCAAATTATCAGAACCTTTGAAAAATGCACATTTTGGCAAAATATGCTCATAAAACTCCTGTCACATGTCATTTTTCAAATAAAAATAATAAAAAATTTTAAATTTAAAAAAAATAAAAACTAATTTTTTTTAAAAAAAAAAACTAAAGTTTTATTTTATTTTTTAAATTGAGAATAATCTAAGTTGATTAAAATTTTATTTTACTTTCTTTTTTTCTTTTTCTTTTTTATCTTTTCTCGAAATAAAAATATGAACTCATTTTGTTAAAAAAAAAATTACATTTAATAATTTTAAAAAATCATTCTTTTTGAAAGTTTTTTTTAAAAAAAAAAAAAAAATTATTAACAAAATTTTTATCATATCAGCGGGTCAACAAATCACTCTCTCAAACCAATTTTATTTAATAAATATTGCATACTGAACCTATCGACTAATTTTAATAAAATCTTTATCCAAAATTTGCGACCCCAATTAAATTTTCGTTCGATTGAATCAAGGTTTTTATAAAATAGACTAAAAGAGTTATGCTTTTATATGTCTTAAAGGGTATATATATATATAAACTACATATTATATTTGGTATATACACCATATTATGACAAAATTATATCATAAACATGGGGCATTACTTTTTTTTTTTTTGGATTTACTAACCGATAAATTACTATTGATTTATAACCTTATCAATCTAATGACTTAAAACAAAGAACTGTGAATGTGGAAGGCCAAGATCAGTCCACAATAGCAGCTCTAAAAAAAAAAAAAAATGGTGTTTGGGGGTGGCATGCAAGCCATCCCTAGAGGTGGCGCTCTAGGGTCGACGCCATCCCTAGAGGTGGGGGGTGGTCATGCGGTCACCCCCTCCCGATGGCAGCCACCACCTCCCCAAACACTAATTATTTTAAAAAAATAATAGATAAATAAATTTTAGCTTTTTTAGTTTTTAGTTTTTAATTGTTTTTTAAGTTTTTTATTTTTTTTTTATTTTTTAATTGAAAAAGGACACCTGGCAAGGGTATTATGGACAGATTTCCCCAAAATGAGCCTTTATTCATAGGTTTTAGTAATTTGGGGGGCCAGAGTCATGTGTTGGTAGTTAGAGGGGTCATCCATAGAATGACTGGTAATTTGGGAGGCTAAATTGTAATTTTCCTTAAATATAAACTATAATTTGATACATTTAATTAAATTGGTTAGGCCTCTTAATCCTAACTCTCTAATTTCATTTTGGGCGCATTCGGGTCATGTCATGCATTTGTACAAGACTATATAGATAAACCCTACTTAACCCATTTAATTAAAATGAATAGTCTCATCAACCTTAACTTGCTAATTTTATGTCAAGTCTACGTGTCATAAAAAAAATTATTAGCCATAATGCCTCATGTCATGGATGAAGCCGGGAGGAATAGGACTATCACAATTATGTTAATAAACGTTGAACTAAAAGTGAAAAAATAAAAAATAAAAATAAAAAGAAGAAGAAGAAGAAGTTAAATCCACTTAAGCTCCCTAAACTAAGAACCATTTTTAAAAAGGTCACACGAACCGACAAGTATGACACTTAGATATATCAAACTACAATTTTGTTGAAATTTACTTTTCTGTCATTCCTCCAAAACTACCCATATTTTCTTTTAAAAAAATAAAGAAAATAATTGAATATATATATATATATATATATATATATATATATATATATATATATATATATATATATATTGATTAAATATTAAAATTCATAGCGTAAGGTTCTATTAGTATAGAAAGAATTTGCATGAAATTTTGAATTTTAATTTTAGTTTTTTTAGGAAAATATAAGTATTTTTGGAATAATGATATAAAAGTAATTGCAACAAAATGATAGTTTGATATATAAAAGTGTCACATATGTCGATACGTGAGTATTTTTTTTTTATTTTTTTAAAAAATATGGCTAGTAGTTTAGGGGCTTCAATGTATTTAACCAAACAAAAAAAAAAAAGAATAAATAACTAAGTGGTAAATAAGTAAATCAGGAGATATTCATGAGGAGATTAAAAATAATAATAGATTTTCATGAGAAGTAGAGTTTTTCCGATAGGGCTGTAAATAATTTAAGCTAATTATGAATAGCTAGAGTCTGATTCTTATAAGCTTCACTTAAGTTCGGTTTATTTAATAAACGAATTGAGCTCGAACAAATTTTTTTGCTGGAATATTAATCGATAAATTTGACTTGGTTTGATTTAATCTCGTAAACAATACTCAACTCAACACAACTCATTTGAGCTCGTTTAAAGCATGTTTACATATAGAATTACATATATAAGTGTGTGTGTATACACACTAATATATTAACACACACACACACACACACACACACACACACACACACACACACATATATATATATATATATATATATATATATATATATATATATATATATATATATATACTAACATATATGACAAATAATAAAATTATTACTATATGTTTTATTCCTTTTTCTACTTCTCCTTTCAAGTGTACGAAAACAACCTGCTCACCCATTCAAGAAGAGGTCTGCTGAGCTTGAGTATATATATGTTAGTATATTACTCCTATTTTTTACAAAGAAACAAATTCTATTTCCTCTATTATTCTATCTACTATGACAACAAATAATAAATTTATCACTATATGTTTTATTCCTTTTTCTACTTCTCCTTTCAAGTGTAGGAAAACAACCTGCACACCCATTCAAGAAGAGATCAGCTGAGCTCGAAAGATCGGGGTTGAAAATTGCTTCACACTGGTCGATCTACTTGCATTTTATAAGGAGCAGGATGGTAATATATATTCCCTCTTATGTACTAAAGATGGTTGAATGTTTTCTTCTTATGATTTCAAAGCCTACGATTATTTTTTATGCATCCAAGATTTTTTTAGGGTTCTAAACTATTATAATGATTTACTAGCAAAAACTTTGGGAAGAATAATTAACATGTTTTTATAAGAAAATATGTTGTTTTTGTTTATCTTCTTGTGTTTTGTGATTTGTTGTTGTGTAAGGTTCAATTTTTTTATTCATTTAGGGTTCTATTTAAGGATTTAGTCTCTAATTTATGTTTTGAGCGGTGCTTGTTTTAGAATGAGAAGTGGAAAAACCTATGATTTTCTTAGGTAAAAATTTGGCCAACCCTTAGATTGATCTTTTTTGAATTCATTTTACAGCCTATGTCACATTTTTCTGAGAAATTATTTTTACACATCTCTTGTACATATTTTATACATCACTTTTCTAAATTAACCATTGAATTTGTAGGATCCACATGTTGGTTCTATATATCTAATATAGTTAATTTAGAAAAGTGATGTACAAAAGATGTACAAGAGATGTGCATGTAACGAGTAATTCTACATGTATATTAATAGTCCATCAAGTGTCCATTCAAAAATGATGTAGCTTTAAAATCATCATTAGGCATGTGATTGATCAAAATAATGATTTTGATCATATAGTAATTTTAAAAGTCACATCATTTTTTATGGACACTTGATAGACATTTAATATACTATTAGAATTACTCGCTTGTAACATGTCTCATTCAATAAACCCTAGGATGTGGAGTAATTCTACATGTACATTAAGTGTCCTTCAAGTGTTTATAAAAAAATGAGTTGACTTTTAAAATCATCATTTGATCAAAATCATATTTTGATCAATCACACACCCAATGGTAATTTTAAAAGTCACCTCACTATTTTTATAGACACTGGATAAACACTTAATATACATGTAAAATTATTCTAAGATCTGCCCCAAATATTATTTGGGCGAGCTTAGGGCTATTGAGCTGGTTGGAAGGCCCATTAGACTCGAAACATGTCAAACATCCAAATCTGGAAATTACCCCTTCCATTTTCCCTGTTATGCTGATAAAAAAAATAATAATAAATACATAAAACAAATATGAAAATTTGACAGAAATGGACTCTTCAGAAAACGGGAAATTTCGAGACCAAAATCTTCCTGACCCTACCCTAAATTAGATACCAAACTTTCTTTATAGTGTAAACTGTTTAGAAATCGAAGCTATAACTAAAAACTTAGCGGAGAAAAAACTGTACCTTGTGCATGTGGCCCATTAGGAGGCACAAAGTGAAAGTTCCCTTGTCGGACTTGAAGGAAGCCCAAGGGAGAGTTCAACCTAAATCCAAACGAGTCGAGTCTAGTCTATACGAGTGATATTGTTCATAAGCCTAAATCAAGTCGAACCGAGTTTGACTCGTTTAATACTCATGCAAAAATTATTGTTTAATTAAGCTTGATTTGTTTATTGAATGAACTAATCTCGAGTCAAACTTATATAAACTGGGCTCAAATAATTTGGTTTATTTATAGCCCCAAAGGTTTAACAAATAAGATCATGCTTAGCATCTTAACATTGAATAATAATTTTTGTAGCGGTAAGTCCTTCAAAGTTTGGAAAGGCTAGAAGTGGGAAGTTGTAACTATTTAGGGGCATTTTTGCTACTTGGTGACAAACTTGTGGGGCCCTTCGATCTATATGAACATAGACACGTGGTAATTAATTATACATATATGTCAATAATATATAAGAATAGTTAGCAGGTTTTTGTTTTGTATCCATTCTCCAACATATAAAATATGCCTCTAATGTTCGTAAGCAAATATAAACTTATATGAAGTAACGCAAGTGATTGAAAAGGATTCATTAAAATGAAGGTAGTAGTACGAGGCAAGTAAGCTACAAATCAGAGTACAAACACTAAAACGAGGACACAACGTGAACATAGGTCGTCACTGTTCCATGTATAGAACAGTGACTGCCAAGATAGGTAGCATATGTTGCAGCTCTTATTAATTTCTACATATATAAACATGCACTCAGTTCGCTGATGGAGGCTTGTGGGGTGGCTTGTGAGAGGGGCTTGGCGGCTTCTTTTCGGGCGCGGTTGGAGGCTTCAACTTTCGAGGTGTGGTGTGAGAGTCTTTGGCATCTTCCTTTGAAGGGTGTCCAGGATAATGATGATCATGGGGACTTTTGCCATCCAAACTTGGTGAATTTTGTTCAAGAGAAGACGACTCCAGTAGACGACGTCCAGGGTGATGATCGTGTGGTGGTTTGTCTGATCCCTTATTCTTGGGAGGCGGTTTGTGTTCAGGAAACGGCTTCTCTTCTTTGTCGAGTGAAGTCACTGAAGTTGGTGGCTTGTGTTTGGGAGGTGGCGGCTTTTCTGATCTCTTAGGAGGTTTACCATCTAAACTTGGTGAATTTTTTTCAACTAAAAGGTGTCCGGGGTGACCATCATGTGGTGGCTTGTGCTCTGGTGGAGGCTTCTCTCCCTTACCCTTCTGAGGTGGTTTGTCTTCAGGGAATGGCTTCTCTTCTTTGTCGAGTTGGGTTGGTGGCTTGTGTTTCAAGGGTGGCGGCTTTTCTGATCTCTTAGGAGGTTTACCATCCAAACTTGGTGAATTTTTTTCAACTAAAAGGCGTCCGGGGTGACCCTCATGCGGTGGCTTGTGCTCCGGTGGAGGCTTCTCTCCCTTACCCTTAAGAGGTGGTTTGTGTTCAGGAAATGGCTTGTCCCCATGATCAAGTGGGGTCGGAGGTTTGTGTTTAGGAGGAGAATGGGGCTTGTGAATTGGAGATTTGGGGTCATGTTTGGAAGGCTCATGGTGGTCAGCTAGTGAGGCAGTGCTGCAGAGAAGAACCACCCCAAGGAGCAACACTAGGCAGTATTTGGTAGTCATTTTTGGTCTCTTTGATGGTTGAAAACAACTACAACTCTTGGCCTTTTATAATGCAATATCAGAGCCTATTACGTCATGTCACATGTCATTACGCATATTGCAATTCTTTTTAAAGGGGTGTAGACACACTTCAAATTCCACGTTTGTGTTCTTCTTTAGTATTTTATATGTGTCGTGGGGTCCATTTGGGTCCCATTGAGTTCAAAAGTTTGACAATAAATCATAAATAACCAATATTTTGGCGATCTTCCGCTATGATTTCTTCTAATATTTGCATGATTTCTTCTAATATTTGCATGAAATCATCTTAGAAGAAGATATTAAAGTTAAAAGCTTAACTCTTCACTTTAATTTTTTAATTTTTAATTTTTTTAATTTTTAATTTTTAATTTTTTTTATATCCTAATTAGGCGTCTTTTTATATTAAGGTCGTTAATTCTTGACACGATTCGTGAACTTAACATAAAATTAAAATTTTAGAGTTGAAGAGTCAGACTCGTTTAATTAAATGGGTCGGGTTAATTAGGATTAACTTATATTGGTACACATGCTTCGACACGACTCAAACCCGATATACAATATAATTTCATGCAATTTTTGACATAACCCACCAACTCGAAATGCACGAACTCAATTCAAAATTAGAGGATTAGAGTTGATGATTCTTACTTGTTTAATTAAATGGCCGGGTCAGATTATGGTTGACCTATTTAGTCTTATATTCATACTTCAACATGACCTAAACCCGACACGTGAATATAAATTGTCACTCTTAATATATATCATTCCCACCAAAAAGAAGCAATTAAAATAAATGAAGAGCGTGCACATAATATTGGTCATTTAACATGTACACGTACGTGGTCCACATGCATCAAGGCATCTCATGAGTAGGAAGTATAAGCAAAACTCATCCTTTTTTTTATTCATTTTTTATTTTTTATTCTGAGAAAGTTAAAATTAAAGGCACTCCAATTCAGCTGGCGAAAAGCTTATATTATGAACTAAAATCAGATTTTGATCACATGGAATTAATATTTATTATTTGATGCATGTCCGACATTGTGCGCCGTTCAATATCTATAGATGTCGGCATGATAAATGTACAGTACTCTCAGCTACTTTCGATAAACTTGGCGAAATCCTCACATGGGACATCTATGGCCTACGTTTCTCCATTTCCCACTTACGTCGGTGACTTTACTACACAGATATATATATATATATAAAACAAGTCATTAATTAATTACCACTATTTTAATTGAAAAGTTTTGTTAAAATTATATCAAAATCTGTGGGGAAAAGATAAAGAAGTGTGAGTGTGAACTGTTGAAGATCATGTGGTTGTTAAATATTCGGTTTTGGGCTCAATTGCACCAAAACATGAAGCTGTGACCATTAAAAAAATGTCATTTCATTCTAAATGCACCGACATGTACCTTACCCCTATGCTTTCTCTCGACTATGTCTAATTTTTGGTGGTTGGATTAAAGAAAAAGCCACTTGTTTTGATGCCTTGACAACAATTAACATTGCCACTAATCGATATTAGCTAACTCATTCTCAAAATAATAAAGGACCGAAATTTCTTGAAATTGGTTTGTAGAAATGTTTTTTATAAAAAAATTAACTTCTAATATTGATATGTGTTATTTGTATATGAGAAATACATGTCTTTTAATTGTCATGTGTTTCTTTACAAGTGAAAAACACTTGCTTTTTCTATTTGTAAAGACTAAGTTATAAGAAATCTTATTAAGAAAAAAATGTAAAATCAGTCCATGTGGGTTGACCTAATTTATAAATCGCTTCATATGGTATAAAAATTAATTCAGAGATCCTTGTAGTAGGCGAAAATAATAACTTACTCCCTAAAGTCAATTTTTCGTCTACAACTTAACAGAATCTATTAGATTGCTACGCCAAGCCCAATAAAAACGTTACACATTTCAATTTTTTTTTTTTTATAAAATATAAATATAAATATATAAAAAAAAAATAAGAAAAAAGAGAATCCAAAAAAGGAAGGGAGAGAGAAAGAAAGAGGTTGTTGGGGGTTGCCAAAACACTCCCTTTACAGACTAAAGAGTATTGAAGCACTGCAAAACTTTAAGAAATGTGGCTGAACTATCCCCAAACTTTAAAGTGGGTATGCACTATCTTGAAAGGCCACTAGAGGTGGCTGGCTGAATTACCCCCGATGGCTACTATAGGTGGTCACCGCAACCAACATCCCAATGGCCCTTGGAGGTGGTCCGACAACCTCCTTTGAAATCTGAAAGATATAGAGGCTCTGTCACCATTACAAAAAAAAAAATCGCTAATTATTGACGATTTTTTTTCTAGACAGTTTTAGAAACCATCTAGAATTAAACTTTTATGGACAGTTTTTTTTTTTAAAACCGTCTATAAATAAATAAATATGAACGGTTTACTAAAATTGTCCTTAAAAAAATAGAAGGTTTGAAGAAAACTGTCCGGAATTAGAAAATTCTAGATGGTTTGAAGCAAAACCGTCTGTAATTAGAAAATTTCATACGGTTTATTTCAAACCGTTTATAAATATATAAACGGTTTTAAACAAATCGTCTGAAAATTACTATTTTCGGACGGTTTGTTTAAAATCGTCTAGAACCCTATTTCTAAAAATGGGATCGCACATTTGCACTTGATCATCCAAATTTTTTGTAGTGCAACCCTTACTTGGACTTTGGTAGTGGTTGAACCGACCTCACTCTCCAAAGAGGGCCAAACCGTCCCTACCTCAAAGGGGGTGGTCAAACCACTCCAACCACATTTCTCTATTTTTTTTTCCTTTTCTTTTCTTTCATCTTTTTTTATGTGTCATTTTTAAAATAATGTGGTGATACTAACTCAAACATGCATTTTTACATGTGTCAAACTTTGATTAGATATGACTTGTTAATTACTCTACGTGTCATTGTTCATTCGCCGTTAAAAAATGTATTGGAGAGAATTATTTGATACTGGTACAAATTAAGGAGTGATTTGACGCATTTTAAATCTTATAAAACAATTTAATATTTTAATAGAAGGTCGAACCATAGATACTTCTAAGGAAATTTTCCCAAAATAGTATTTTCACTGAATCGATCATTGCGGTTGCTGTGTGAACTGTGAAGGCGTGAAGGTTAATAATCTTTCATTCATCCCCAGTAATGAAGAAGATAAGGTGACGTGTCATCAAATGGATCCTATTCCCATAATGAGTGGCCCTAGATGAACCTTAGTTGCCACGTGGGATTTTCTTAATATTTTAAGATAGCTATTTTCCAATATTTCTTTCCTTGAGAAAAATTCATGCATCCTATGCCAAGAAACTGAAGTAAAAAAAGATAAGGGAACACCCGTTCATCTGACTTGATAGTTTTTTTAATAGCTTGTTCTGTATATTTAAGCTTCTTTTCTTATTTTTTGTGTAGGCACATTCAAACTGAATGCGGGTGGATTCAATTATGCAGGCAAATAGAGGAGGACACTCAGCTAATTGCTTCTATTAAATCCCAGATAAAGCTGGTATGTTCATTTATAATTATAGTTAGCTTCTTTTGTTTCACCTGTGAACAAGTCTTTCTTTCTTTCTTTCTTTCTTTTTTCTGGGCTCTATGGACAAATGATCTCATTTGATTGCATACAGGTTTGTGAAGGGATTCGGGAGTTACTGCAACTTCCAGCAGAGATACACTCACAACGTAGAGCTCCAAAATGAGCTTTCAAATCACCAAAGCTCTGCCTCCTCTCTCCTCCTGTCACTGCAAACTCCCCTCTCCCTTCATCACTGCTAAGCACAAATCATCCCACCATGGCAAGCCCAAGAAGGTGCATGCACTTATCTTTTCTTCCTACATGTTGAATTTTTTTCAGTGATTCTGTATATATACTATGCATGACTATCACAGCCACTTCTGTTCAATTTCAGAAACCAGCCTGCATATCCCAGAAGCCCTTCCATGAGTTCTTTCTAAAGAAAGCCACGCTGGCAATCCAAGCTGGAGCACTTTTAGCCACTGTAAAGACACTAAATTTTCTTTGTTTCCAACACAGGTTGTTGTGTTGACCAGCTAAACTATTGTGGGTATCATCATCTTGACAGGTTGAGCAGCCAGCTTTTGCTGTTACTGGAGTGAACAACGAGGAAGATCTGGCTTCGGTTTTGATACAATTGGGAATCGTGGCCTTTGGTTGCTTGATTGTCATGCCAGTAAGAAAACTTTCTTTCCCTGAATCTCTTTGTAGATTAGGATCATTACAGTTAATTGCTCAAAGTATAGAGAATTTGAATAGGTGATTGTGAGAAATCATTAATTTATGAGACTCTTCTGACCAAATAAAAATTGAGTTGTCCATTCACTTACGCGGTCATGTGAGTCTCATAAGTGGTCTGCCCAAATTCTCTACACTTTGAACAAATAATTATAGACAATCCTGATCCATCTTTCTGTACTCCGAAATTGAAATCCATACATAATGTTTATTATATTTTGGCGGAATTGCAGCCCATCATCCTCAACTGGCTTAGGATAAGATGGTACAGAAGAAACCTCTTGGAGATGTATTTTCAGTTTATGTTTGTCTTCATATTCTTTCCAGGGTGAGATTCTCTTCCAGCTCACCTGAAACAAGCAGATGATAGCCAGAGTATTTTTTAAGCACATTTTTTTTTTTTTGTTCATGACTTTATTTCCTTTTTTTTTTTTGTTCTCACTGTTGTGCAGCATACTCCTTTGGGCACCCTTTCTGAACTTCAGGAAATTCCCACGGGATCCATCCATGAAATACCCTTGGTCTAAACCGCAGGATCCTTCAAAAATCAAAAATGGATTTTTGAAGTACCCATATGCCACACCTGAAGATTATGAGTGAAATTGAAGAAACGTAGATTTCTTGCATCATATGACAAACCAAGAAGTGGAATTCTTGAAACATTCTCTAGTTGTGAGGAACTATGGGAACTTATTGTCATTGTGATACAAAGCTTTTTTCCACGCAATGGAGAGATAGATGCTTATGAAAGTGCTATTTAAATGCACACACTATATATATTTTTGCTAATGACAGCATGACATTGGACTCCAAGTAGGGTTGACAAGTTTTTACACGACTCTTAAACTCGAGATGAACTCAACACAAAATTAGCGTGTTAAGGTTGAGGATTCTGACTCATTTAATTAAATGAGTCAAGTTAAAATTGATTTGTATAATCTTATACTCATATTTTGACATGACTCGAATTCAACATGCGTCATAAGGACAAACAATTTTTGACACAATTCGCAAACCCAAAATGAAATTATCGAGTTAGGATTAAAAGGTCTAACCCGTTTAATTGAATGGATCTGATTAAAATTAACATATATAATCTTATACCTATGTATCGTCATGACCCAAATCAGATACACAAACATGAATTGTCACTCCTAATTCCCAGCAACTTCCAAGTAATATATAGAATGAGTAATACTAGAAGTACCTCTTGTGTCCCTTCGAAAATGAAGTGACTTTTAAAATCACAATTGGACTTGTGATTTATCACTATTGAATTTTGATCAAATGGTAATTTTAAAAGCTACCTCATTTTTAGAAAGACACAAGAATAACACATGAAAGACTTCTAGAATTACTCATTTAACAGGTCTGTTGTGAGAGTTTATGTGAAAAATAAAAATAAAAAAAGCAATCACATTACCACAATCAACGCAGCTAAATATCAAGATTTCAGATAAAACTAACATTAATACAAGGCATATATATGACAATGTGTCATCAAAATTTATTTCAAATTGAAACATAATGACCTAAAAATACATGCGTGTCCATCTCTTTAAAAATTTCATGGTACTATCAAAGTTAATTAGAGGTACTTAAATAACTTTAAAAAGAAAAGAGGAAAATCAAATTCACCCTAGATGGCCCAGACCTTTATCAGACCATCAAGCAGTATTGCCCTTCTCTGCCGCTTTATTACTTGGGAAAATTGGATTACTTTGTCCATGCTGGGTATAGTCTAAACAAATTGATGGTTTGCACCACTGGCTTGTCAAATATGTATAGAAATCCTGCTCAGAAAGGCTGTTGAGAGCTGAAAGCCACTGATAGTTTCTTCCACTCCAAAGACTCCATGTTTGACAGCAGCACCAACAGCAAAGGCAATGATAATGAAGCGAAGGCCACGCTTCGCATGCACCAACTGCCACGTGATGCCCTTCCCAATATTCCCTTACAATATTTGTCTGCGTCCTTGAAGAGCGGTGCATGGTGAGCAGCACCTGCCTCACTAGCCAATGCTTTCTCATTCTACACGCAAAGTTGACAATCAAAGTGAGTTTAACCATATTCTGTATAATTAGGCGAATCATCTAATTATACGAACCATTTAATTTTGTAGGTAATACAATTAGTAAAACATTCAAAACAACATCAACAATAATAGAAGACTACCTTGTTCCTAAAATTCTTGAGAGTTTCCCTCAGAGGTTCAAGAGAAGAGAGTTTAGCAGAATGCTGCTTCCATTCCTCCGAAAGTTTTTTCAATATAGAAACACTTGCTTCTATATTGTCCTCATAAACCTCATCCTATTTACATGCAATGTACAATAAGAAGACTAGATTAGTAATCCGCAATTTCAAATGACGAAGCAATAAATCACAAAAGAGATGCCATCGATCTTCTTTTAAATGAAGAGTTCATGGTATTAAATAGAGTAGCTCACCCACAGCTTGAAACAATTAGCGTTTTGGGTCAAGCACCAAATGAAAATATCAGTTGCTTCCTTGGATAGCTCAGGAGTGCCTGTGACAAACAGCTAACAATAAGTCTATCCATAAAATCCATTTTCCCTGACATAAATCAAAGAAACTACTGAAAGGCAGTCATTTCAAGTCTGCATACTTTCTGCTGCAACTTTGACAGCAAAACTCAGTATCTGCTGCGAAACTTGTTTCATTGCTTTGCTTCCTGGGGAGCCAGCAAGAGCCACCTCTTTCAGGGTAGGATAAACAGCCTCAAACCTTTCAGTAGCCTACATGAAACACAAATTCAAGAGACCATACAGCAATTAATCATAATACATCTAACTTCAGATGCTGCAAATGCCCCAAAGAGTACCCACCTTCATTCTAGCTGAAGATGCAGGGAAGGTAACTCGCACGAGTATCTCAAACGCAGAGGGTGGTATCAACCGCTCCCCCTTCCTAACAGCACTATTTACTAGAACTTGGCGAGCTTTAGGGGTAGACAAAATTCTGCTATCAAATAAACAACAATTGACAAAGATCGAAGAATAAACACATAAATACAGCCACACATTGCAAAGTTCTCGATTTCATACCTCTCCACCAGCTGCAAAACCAGATCCCTGGACTGTGTATTACAACTTTTGCCACTGACCACAGGCAAGAGGTTGCATGCCCATGCATACAACCCTACAGCCAGGTCTCCTTGACAGGACTACACAACAAAGTTTTGACATTTGGCATGAGAAGCATAACTAAGGAAAGAAAGAGAGAAAAGAAAGAACTAACTGTAATATTGGTCCTGAAGAAACATCTTTTGTTGTAGTCATGCTACGTTGTTATTCACTCACCTGCACTGCCATCCATATAATAATTGGAAGCCTATCATGTCCTTGATACTTGGCATTCTCTCTCAGTGTTGGCAATAGATTAACTAATACATCAGGTTTCCTCCGCAAAACCATTGCTACAACTATGAACATCGCAACCTGCCATTTCAATATTATGTTAATTAGACACTAACGCAGGACAAAGTAAAAAATCTTGAATTTTGTGGAGCTATGCAAGATCACAGGAAGTTTGCCACAAAGTTGTGCAGGAAAATGAAATTGCAGAAGCTAATTTCGCAAATGTAAAATTTGACCGGACCAAGTTCATGGGATTAAAAGGCATGCAAATGAACTTAATTGTGTGAAAGCAAGTGTTTAAAGCCAAACCAATCTTTCTATAATATTAAAAGTGGGATCCTAAAAATCAATTATCTCATTCAGTGCGCCAAACAGTGCCAACAATGACATGCTAACTCCCTTATTTCACTAAACAACAATAAGTGAAATTAAGTAGCAACGGACATATCAGATAGCAGAAGCACCAATCAGATAAATTAAAATGAAATTCAATTTTTGTGATGAATGTACTACAACAAATTGCAGCTACTTATTGCATCCTGCTTAGACACTTTCCCCAATAGCAGATAGTGAGAACTTGCACCCTGAAAATCCAAGACCCAATAGCATGTCCTTTTTCTCTCCTTTTTTTTTTTTTTTTTTGCCAATAAAAAAAAAAATATGAAATTGACCAAACAAAAAAAAAAGGAGTGCCTATGATTGCCCACATAATCATACATCCTATCTAATATTGATTGAGATCCACCATCCAAAACAAACCAAAGATTTTCGAGTCTGAAACCGATTTTTGTTTGTCAAGGGAGTGTTAGGGATGGTACCCTAAAGCCCAATTTGTTTTCTGAGACACTTTTTATTTAATAATAAACAATTTTATTTTCTGAGATAAATTAGAACATTGGGCATATCCTTAAATATATTTGTTGTAACATTTATGTGTGTTAATGAGATTATCACACAGAATATCTAAACCATAATACTATGCGACCTATAAATCCTAGATCATAGTCAATGATGAGATTGGACATTCTATTTGATAAGACTATAATATATCAATCATGATGATCTATCTTGATCATGGAAGTAGAGACTTCTAATTAATATGTTGGTGTGGTTAGAATAAATTGAACTGGACCATATGAGTTGTTATTCTATAAACTATTGTCGATTGAATAACTTGAACTCACGAGACTACTTATATCATTGACTCTCAATCCTAAGAGGAATATGAATTCGAACATGAAAGTCACTTTGATATATTTAGGAGTGAGATCTTGTATGGTCAAAATTCGATGTGTTGGGTAATCACATCAAGCATTGTGAGAACACTACTCCTCAAGATGAAATCCATAATCACTGTGATTGAAAATCAAAGTGATGTGAAATATCCCTTTAAATAAATTTAATGGGAATTGATTATTCTAAATCTCAAGGCTGAGTATTTTATTAGGGAGTTACTAAAATTAAAAGAGCTCAATGAAATGTGATTTCAAGAATATGAGAATGATCAAGAGATTACATCAAGGACTCAAGAATTAAGAGATAGTGAAATTAAGTGACAGTAAATTTTATATTGACTTTAATTTCACCATGGACATTTAATGGAGGGATCAAGTGCAATTATAAGAAGTTAAGGGAGCTCTTGTTTAATCAAAATAAATACTAGAGTGCAATTATAAACTTTTAGTGGAATAAGTTGTAATTATAGTAACCTAGAACAAGTCATGAAATGACAAGTGTCATAGGCCTATTAGAGCTAGTTTTATTTTCACTCAGGAACCCCCTCAAGCTAATAATTACTTTTTTGTGTTTGACCTAATTGCACAAAGAGTAAAACTCCTAACAAGCATGTGCCTTGGTGTTAAAGTAAGACTTGGTTTTCAAGTCCTACCCTAGTTAGGATTCACATATCTATTTAAAGGAACCTTGTGTATGAGAATCCACACTCTATGGTTACAAAATCAGAATTGAAGAGAAGATCTAAGAGGTATTGAGAGCAAACCCTAGCCTGCAAACACCATCCCAAAACTGTTTCTTGAAGTTCCACTCACCAAGGTAATAACTTTTTTTTTTTGACAAGTAATTGGCCTTGAGGGGAGGGGGAATGGGAGATTCAAATTAGTGACTCCGTTACATGAAGCGTGGTTCCTAACTGATAGAACTACCCCTTGGGGTTACTCACCAAGGTATGTGATTTCTTCATGAATACGAAACTTTTTTTTTTTTTACCAGTAATCGAAATATCATTAAAAGTATAAGGCGCTCTCAGGTACGCAAGAAGTATACAAAAGAAGTCACCAAGCTAGTAAGGGCAAAAAAAAAAACGAAAATATGATAATTAATCACCAAAAGAGAAACAAAAGCAGTTGTCCATAGATATACAAAGTGTTGAAAAATAAAGATTTAATCTCCTCCAAAGTCCTCTCACGGCCCTCAAAACTTCTATAATTCATTTTCATTCAAACACTACAAAGGGCACAGAGGCACCATCTTCCACACAGCACTCTGAGTGTTGCCAACATTCCACTAACAAGCATACAAATCGATTACTCATCTAGGTACAACCTAAGAAAATCCAAATCAACTAAACAAAACATTCCAAATGGCACAAGCAACATCACAATGAAGCAGAAGATGGTCCACGGGATACATATGTTGTTTTTAAGTTTTGAAAAACTGGTGCTATTTTCATCATGGAGCACAACCCTTAGGAATTTTCCGCTGCTTTTGATGTGATTAGTTCACATATATGTTCCCCAACAGGGAGGACATGCAAATATCATCTGCTGTGTCTAAAATCATTCTCTTTTAGAATGCCACTCCTAAGCTTCTAGACAAGCAATGTTGCTATATCCTAAGTATGCCACCTTCTGAAGTATCCCAGAGGCCTTATGTTTGAGAATCTTGTTCCTAGAAGTTGCTAGATGAAAGTGCTTCAGTTATTCGATGAACCAAAAGTCCGAAAATATCCTTTTCCTAAACCTCAGGTTCAAGCAATGTGGGCAAACAGAATTCTATATTTTTTTTTGGTTTCCCCCTCAAACAAACAGGGATGGGAGACACCTCAAAGACAAAAGGGTTAAAGACCCAGCACCAGTAACTAGATGTGTTTTTTTTTTTTCCGGGGGGTTGGGGGGTGGAAGAAGAAAAAAGTTTTTGAGAGTGGGAAAGTGACTCGAACTGCAGGTTTTGAAAAGGCAAACATCCATCTAAAACAACAAATAAACTGATGCAGGCATGTAAGCAAATGGGAACTTAATATTTCCAAACATGTAAGCAAATGGTCTTTAGAGCAAATGGCATTTTCATAACCCATAAAAAAGCTTGCAAGGTAAGGTCACTTACGTAGTTAGCAAGATTAAATATCAGAATTCTTAAATCTAATTTCGATGTGCACCTAATGGGCACCCATCGTAGACTACATTAACTACTATTGAGTCTTACATTTATGTTTCTTTGCATCAGAAACTTACTGGTTGAGCTTATTTTAGTTTAGTTTAGTTTTAGGGATCAAGAATATTTTTATAATTTTTAAGTTTTAGGGTATGTGCTGAAGTTTTGGTCTATTGGGTCTTCTATTGAGTTTCCAAATATTATTAGGTATCATTTGTGGGTTTAATGACTTGAGAATGTTATTCAAAGCCCATGAATCCAAGTCTTCTTAGGGTTGTTTTAGTTTTCCAATTAATATTGATGTAAAGCATTCTACGCAATAGATAACAAGTTTTATTAGATTTTCAAAAGTATGCTATCGAGGCTTGCGTGATGAAAAGCAAGATGTGATGTTGAGCAAACCTTTAGTTGTGATGCTAGGAAAACTAAGTGTGCTGCCTAGATCTATCTTCCTCTTCTTATTCTTAGTTTCCTTTGATCTTCCAGCAATTTCAATTTCGTTCCAGAAACACAGACCTGATTCATGTTCCCATCTTTCCCGAAAATCCATCATTTAAAACCCCAAACCATCCATCAAATAGATACCAGCCAATCCCAAAATACCAAAACACTATTCTCTGATACAGTTCAGAGCCAAAACAGCAACTTAGAAACTTGTGTTCTTTTCCTTATTTTGCCTCCAAACCGAATTCTTTTCCTTACCCCATTACAAACCTTAAATTCCCTAATATTTTCCAGCCTTCTCCACCACAAACCCTAGCCCCGGCTATCCCAAAACCCTACAATAAACCTGCCACCACAGATAATCCTGTAACTCTGCTTCCTTTTTCCAGCCCTTTTAGTGCACTCAAAATTCAATCTTAGATAGTCCGATTTGAACCATAAAACCTCTACTTTATATCCCATCTTTAGAACTAAAAAATGATAATTTTCCTTAAGCTTTACCCTAATTAAAAGTAGACAAGCATCCCTATGCTGCTGTCCTATGTCAGATTTTATCTCAGAGCCCTTTGTCCTACGGCAATTTTGGTATTAGAGCTTTTGTCTGACATCAGTCCCAGGTTCAATCTCGTGTAAATGCATGAATCATAATTTCCAGGAAAAAAAAAATAATTAGAGCTGCAAAACACCCGACCTTCCAACCCATCCAATGGATGCAACTGAAAATATCAATTTCCGGTGTTGGGCAATTGGCAGTCAATAAGAAAAATCGACTTCCACTGTTGTCAGGTTGGCTGTCAGATGTAGGTGTTAGAAAACTGACATATACCTAACTTGAGCAACCCTTAATAGGGATTAGGGTATGTATATTGCATTATTTTAGGGTTCCCTCATTTCATTCGCTTAAGTGCCACGCAGCCCTTGCCTCTCTCTGCTAAAAGTGCAAATGTCTCTGCCTCACTCCTCTCCACCACTGACTGTTGTCACTGCCTACACAACATCGTTAAGGATGGTACATCGACATCCTATTTCTCACACACACAAAAGCATTCAATCTCTTTCTTTGTGAATCTCCCTGTGTCCCTCTTTGTAGTGCCTGAGTGGGTGGTGCTGTGCATTTTGGGCATGGGGATTGCAAGGGCAACCTCACCGTACCATTGGGCATCCTCTTTTAAAAATCAGGCACCATCGTCAATCTCAGGTACTCCTTTGTAAATTAGATCCAATTTGATTCTGTCAAGCTCTTGGAAGTCTCTAGTCTATGGATTTGGTCAATTTCTCGATGTTTGAGGGTTTGGGTGCTTGAGTTTATGGGTGCACAAACTAATCAATGTTTTTGGTGCTCGAATTTTGTTGGTTGATCAGACCATGTTAGGGCCACAGTCCAATTTGTGAGATTTTGTATTCTGTTTGGTGGCCAACCACAAACGAACCATCATCGGTTTCGGTATGGCTTGGTAATCTCTAACAGTCAGTTCAGGGGTGATTTCCTACGGCTGACACCAGTCGATTCGGCCATTGAATTGGCCAACAACCAAAACGAAGGTGTGGTGACTACCTTAAAAAACATATATTTCATAACATGTGATGTATCTGTGTTCTGGAGTCAAACTCTTCTCACTTCCTTAATTAAGCCTAGATATGGAAGGACATCATAAAATCAGTATTACTGAACATCCACTTCAATATACAAATCCTGACCATTATTAACTATCATGTGAAACATAAAACTAAAAGTATGAAAAGCCCTATCCAAAAAAAAAAATCAATTAATGAAATTTTGCTCAAAGCCAAGGGAAAGTCCATATGATAAGAAATAGACATGATGCTTGAAATTATAAATGGATGTCAATAATTCAATTAGCTTTAGTGCAAGGTGTAAACAAATATATTACAATTCCCTAGAGCATAGATACTTTCTCAATGAAGGAATGGTAGAACGTCAGATGCTAGAAAAGAATTGGCAAAAACTAAAGCAAAGTACACCACTGTTACAAGACAGTTATTCCCACTAAGCTCCAACATTTTTTATGGACTATGCAGTTCTCACATGCTGGAATGGTAACATTTATATCACGATTTAAAATTGTTTTTGTGGTTTTTCTCCATTATTTTTTGCCTTCCTTCTTAATAGATACACCAACATTCCTTGCTTACTTGCGAATTGTAATATAAGACAGTTATAGAAATTACTAAAACTCAATAACTTATTGCTATCTATATCCCCTTTTCTAGGATTTCCAGTATCATTAACTATGTATCTTGTCATATCCACACCCTGTCTATGTCCAAGCTTCACCTTATAAAAGACGAACAGAAAGTGCATCCATTGTAGACACAACTCCATTCCAATGAAGAGTACATATACAGATAAGTTCTCTAATGTGAACAAAGAATTCAGAACCATAGAAAAATGAAACTCCTGCATCTGTATCCCTACACTAAGAGACCATGAACATTGAATCAATGAACATTATGGGGCACACCAGCTATACAGCAAAACAGCAATGTCAACCAAAAGCAAAGACAAGCATTGGACACAAAGGGGAAGAAGGAAAACAATAATAATAATACAAACATAGTTAACAGCAAGTTACCTGTGATTTGGATGATGCTTGAGGCACACCTTTTCTAGAGCCTTTGGCACCAGCTTGCTGGCTTACTAAGTCAGCAAGAATGCTGTCTAAAGACCATAATACAAAGGAACCAAGTGCCTCAAGTGAACGTTTGTTGATCCAGTCAACTGATGTCTTATAAACAGGTTCAGAAATATGTGAAAGAGGAATCTGTTGAAAGTATACACACTGATTAGGTCCGCATGTATCACAGTAAATTCAGATAAATGTACCAAATGCATAGACATGAATGCTACTTCTATTATTTTATTGAGATTATGTCAGAAGACATGAATTTTGTGCATAGAATGATGATTCCAAATTTATAAACAAAAAAGAAAGAAACACAATAACAAACAAACAAAACAACTTTGCACATGAATTACTATGATAGGCACGGAGCTGATGGAACAAATATCAACATTTTGGAGTAATTAAGGGAAAAAATTCATTCCTGATCACAAGTGTAAAAGCATTTCATACTTGATATTGAGAGGGAAAAAAAATGAAAAGCTTGATATTGGCTTCTAAACGTGATCTACTTAGCTTTCAAATGCGCCATGGATTGAACAATTGCCATACAAATCTTATCTATCTAAACAAAATACTAGTGCTAAGAATAAAAAAAGGCAATAATATTTTAGTGAATAGAGTTCAGCATATAGTTAGAATTCTTATTATCTTTTTCAACACCACAAATCCCATCCCCTACAACATTGAATTTAATTGCCTTAACCGGTACTTCTTCCTTGTCGAAATATAAATTCCTTAAATATTATCAAAGTTACTTTTTTGAATAGGTCTCTTTTTTTTATGCCAGTTTAACTCCATGAATGTTTATCAATGACACAACAATCACCTGTGAAGAGTTAACTGATAAATTTCTTTAATATAACATTTTCCCAAAAGAGAAACAAGGATTTTTATTTTTTTATTTTTGAGAAGCAGAAATCTAAACTTGAAAATATGCAGAACTGAAGCAACACAATTTTTTATTTAAGTAACTGAAAATTCATTAAAAAATCCAAAGGCGCAACCCAAGTACACAAGATGTATACAAGAGACACCTAAATAGAAAAAGAAAAAGAAAAAAAGATCTTGAAAATATGAAAGCTTGAAATATTAAAGTCAAAGGTAGCAACCCAATGGTAAAGTGTCTTAAAGAATAAAGCCTTTAAATAAGAGCACTAGTAGCAGATACCCTATAAGTAATTCCCTTCCCTAAATATAGGGAAAATGTCAAAAAAATATCACAAAAAAATTACATGCAGTAGATTCCCTACAGGTTCTCTAAGCATTGGGAATGCTATAGTGCCTTCCAATGCATTTTTTTTTTTATTTAAAATGACCTCCCAATGCATTGGAAGAACTGTAGCATTCCCAATTATTATTATAATCATAAACTAGATTCTCTCTCTTCTCACCTCTCTTCTCCTTCTACACGTAACCTTAACCCTTCGTCCCTTTCTTCTTCTTCTTTTTTGTTCAAGCATTCCCCCTCCCCCCTTGGTTTTTGCACAGAGAGAGAGATTAAGCCGGAGGAGGTGAGGTAGGAGGTGGAGAGCTCACTGGACGAGGAGTCGGCGGCGGTGGAGCATTTTCTATCAGCGGAGATCGGAGGTCCAACCGGTCCAAAGAGTGATATCGAGGAGATCGGAGGGCAATCCCAGTCTAGATCTCACCGAAGCTAGATCGAACTCCGCTGCCTCAACTGCTCCCCAAGCACAGTGACAGTGGTGCAACCATCACTGCTTCCCACGCAAGTCCAAGTTTGTTTAGATTTTCAGCAGATTTCCAATAAACCCATCACCGACAAGTCCAAGATTTTGAGGCAAGTCCAAAATTAGAAGACTTCAGCTATGGCTTGTTCAAAAATCAGAGCATCAGAAGTTGAACAAGGTCGATTTGGAGGGAAGGAGTGGCTGACTCTATGTCTGCCTTCAGGGACGACAACGAGAGAGAGAGAGAGAGAGAGAGAGAGAGAGAGAGAGAGAGAGAGAGAGAGAGAGAGAGAGAGAGAGAGAGAATGAGAGAAAAAAATATATATTTTAATAGTTTAAGGGAAAATTAAGGGAAACTATTGTTGAGTGTTTTTAAATAGGGAAGCAAACGGTAGTTTTGTTCCCTAAATTTAGGGAAAATGGGTTAGGTGTATGCTGCTAGTGCTCTAAGATAGAACGGTATCATCTTCAAACTGAGGCCTACTACCTTGCGCTCTCCAGCAAATGAAGGGGTTTACCACCAGACTAGGCATAACCGAAGCTAGTCGTACACTGCTAAAGATAGTATTCTAAAGTGCACTGGCAATCTCACAACGGAGTAAAAGATGATCCACTTACTTCCCACTCTTCTTACACATGCAACACCAATCAACCACAATGACATGCTGCCGACCAAGCAAAATTGCCACTCTCAAGAGAACCTTATTCGGCCAAATACTCCTCCAAGGGAAAAGAGTACTATCATGGGGAACAAGGACATTGTAATATGATTTGACGTCGAACAACCCTCTCTTGGAATGAATCCAACAAAGCTTTTCTTCATCATCCTGTCTCAATCTAAAGAAATGCAACAAATTGAAGAACAAGATAAAGTGATTCACCTCCCAATCGTGAGCTGCTCTCAAAAAGTTAACATTCCACTTATGAAAGGCACCAGAAAGCTTCAAATGGTCTGCAACAACAGCTTCCTTAAAACATGCAATACTAAACATGTTCGAAAAAGCTACTTTAAGGGCTCGATCCCCATACCACACGTCATACCAGAATCTAATTTTAGAGCACCTACCTCAAATCTAGTATGACTAAAGAGCTTCCCCCCAGCCCCTCTTGATATTTTTCCAAAGCCTCACACCATACGTCCCATAGACCTCATTTGAACACCACCAACCCCATGCAGTAGCATATTTAGAATCCACAAACACCCTCCATAAGGCCTTTCTCTCATGAGCATAGCGCCAAAGCTACTCCCGCAAAAGACCTAGGTTGAATACAAGTAAATTTCAGACCCCCAACCAACGTTCAGAGATCAGAGTACACACCTTAAGCCAACTAACCAAGTGGAATTTGAATTCTTCACCAATACCACCCCACAAAAAATCACGCTACAACTTCTCTATGTGATTGACAGGACCAACCAGAAGGGGAAAAAGACTTTATCAAAAAAAAAAAAAAGTAGGGGAAAAAGACAGATATGAAGTAGGCAGATTAGATAAAGTGCTTTTAGTCAATGTAACTCTCTCACCCTTTGACAAGTACATCCTACTCCTCTTTCATCCCGCCATGCGATGCTCTTATCTTCTCTATAATATCATCCCATATAGATTTGGCCTTAAACGAAGCTCCCAAAGGAAGACCTAGGTATTTCATAGGCAAAGAAGAAACCTTGCAACCCAAAATGCTAGCCAAACCTTCAAAGCATCTCCCCATAGTAAATCAGTCAAGGGTTAGAGCCTTGTCACATTTAAACGCTTTCACCACCCCAAATACCTCATATTCCTTTAAGGGTCTCTCGAACCAAATGCTCCCCCCACCCACCCACCCAAATGTAGTAACACCATCCAACCTAGATCGCAAACTGAACCACTTAGTAAACAAGATATCATAGAACTGCACAATGTATTCTCTGATCTCAGACTGATCTGATAGAACTATATCATTAACCACCATCTGCTCAATGGAATTATTCATTCTATTCGAATTGGCTACTCGGCTTTGTGTACTTGTCACCCTCTCTTAACCACAATGCCCTCAATTTTTGCCTTCAATGCCCTCAATTTTTGCCTCCAACTCACTTCCTCCAAAAGAGTTGTCCTCTCCAAATCATTAATCACCACAGCCTTCCTCATTAACTCCTCCTCACTTAAACCTCTATTTTCTTCCAAACCCTCAAAAATCCGTAAATCATCCAAAAGAAGCTTTTTCTCTCTCTACATTGCCAAACATCTCCGCATTCCAAACTTTTTTTATTTTGATAAGAAACCAATCTCATTAAAAAGCGTAAGGCGCCCCTTAATACACTGGGAGTATACAAAGAATAAAAGGTCCACCATTGATTTACTTTATCTACAAAACCCTCTGCTTTTAACCACATGAAATATCTCATAGCTCCGAGAAGGCTTCGCAATCGAGAAGAATAGGGAAATGATCTGGCCACAATCTAGGCAACCTTTCCTAGATCAAATCAGGAATATGAACTTCTCAATCCAAAGGAACAAAGAATCTATCAATTCTAGACCATGAGGGAGGGTATTGTTGCTAGACCACGTAAACGAACCATCCACAAAAGGAATGTCCATGAGCCCCTACTCAAAAATGAAATATGAAAATTCCACCATAGCTAGACAACAACGGGTTTCACCTGATCTCTCACTAGGAAAGTGAGTGACATTAAAATTTCCCCCAATGCACCAGGGTATAAGTCCCACCAACTTAGCAAACCAACCAATTCATCCCACAAAAGCCTTCAATCACACGAGGATCGTTTGAATGGTAGTTGGCTTCACGATTGAGCTAAATGTATCATCAAAGTTGTCTCTAGCTTTGCAGATGAAAGCCCTTTGCTACGAGATTTATAACGAGATATATATATATTATTTTAAAAGAAAAGCACAATAGAGCCCGAGGATCCTCAAGCCAAATACATGTGACATATGCATGAGAAACCCCTAGCTTAAAAGAAAACAACGAGCCCCTCAAAATAATGCAATCTAAGAATCCACAAAGATTAAAATTTTTTTTTTAAAAAAAAAAAAAGAAAGAAAAAAAAAAGAACTTCACGTGCAATTACATCCAAGAGAATAATGAATAAAAGAACAACGATGGGAGCTTATATGAAGGTAGATCCACACCTTCAAAGATTCTCATGTTCCTTTAATGGCAAAGATAATATCTTCTACAATATACGAGTCTTAATCTTCCGAACTACTTTCCTGTTCCAACTCAAAATAACCCAACCCAAACAATTTGGTACTGGCCACATCATTCCAAACAAAGAGAAAGGTACGGCCACAGTCGTCAGTAGCTGAGGAATGTAGTGAATGCTCCGCCATCTCACTCTCCTCTCCTGTTTACCCTATACGACACCAGCTAGCTACAAATTGGCACCTCCAAATATTTATACCCTCACTAGCTCATACATCATACCATCTTCCAAATAACTGACAATATCAGCTCCATAATAAAATCGTTAAACAATTTAAATCTCACATTACCATACTATATTAACGCTTAGTTACTGCCCCCAAAAGAAGCATCTAACAGTTCCGTAAAGATGAAAGCATTCTATGTAGCTTTCCGCAACATTTGCCTTTACAAAAATAACAATTGAGAATCAATCAGAAATTGAAAGCTTTAAGTAGCAAGAAAGAGTCCCCAGTCCACCCACATCATCTTACAAAAGAGTTTAAATCCTAATCGACCATAATCTATATAATGCCATAAACAGGCAACGAAACTGTTTGTTAAAAGAGATCATATACGAATTTCAACGGCACTGATCTCATCTGGAATTGTTGTCATAAAGAACAATGTACAGGCAATACTCACATCGGCTAATTTTGCCACCGTGGACTCCCTCAAAATCTTCACCCACGGAAACTGCGCCGCGCTCACCGCCGAAAATGCGCGCCCGAAATAATCCGCAAACCGCATCAGCTGTATCTCCTGCTGCGATTCAAACGATGCCTATCCCCGGTAACAAACAAACAAATACATCACATCCAAATCCTTCACAGACCAAATCATACACGAATAAAAATGAAATAGAATTGTGTATACGAAAACGAAACAGTTAGTAAAAAAAATCACCGATATATCGGCGAGAAAAGCCGAGAGATTGTCCGCGTCGATCTTCGCGGCCGCATCGGTGACTGTAACCTTGGGCTTCTTCGGCTTCTTCGGCTTGACTTTCTTGGCGTCCTCGGCCTTCCCGTTATCCACCACACCCTCGCCCTCGCTCTCTTCCGCGTCCTCGTCGTCGCTCCGATGCTTCGATCTGGCCGGAGCGTCGGCATTGGCGGCGGCCAGCTGAGCCTCGAGAATCCGCCGCCGGCGGTCCTCGGACTGCTCCTCCAGCGATCGGAAGACGTTTTTGACACCGTTCAGAGATCCGTTGGGGACGGCCTTACCTGGATTTGCTTCGGAATTAGAGGGCTTGGTCTTCCTCTGGCGCTTCGCGTACGTGACCTTTTGCCAGCCATTGTCATTGTTGTTGCTGCGAGCACTGGCGGTGGCTTCGTGGTCTCCGTTGGCGCTCGATTCGAACGCTACGTGATTTTCTTCCATGGCTGCTTTTGGACTTTGAAATCTTTTCTTTCACTTTCTTCTCTCGCTTTCTCGGGAGAGCGATAACGGAATGTAAGGCCTAACGAGGGAAGTCAGTAAAAGGACAGGCAAACGAGCTTCGGTCTTCGGAAGCCTATTTGAGGCGTTGACGTCCCTTAATTTAACCCCTTTTTCAGTACGGAATTACAGGAGTGCCATGTGACGTGTGTTCTGTAAAATGAGATCCAACTATCCAAGGCAGCACTGCTAATAATCATTGTTCGCCGGTCAAAATAATTGAATAGTGTTAAGAAGTCACGTTTGTATGCATGGGAGTAGTGTAGTCTTTCGATTCTTATTGGTCTTTTAGTTTGAGTAGAACATGGTAGTTTTTTCTTTTTTTTGTTCTTTTAGAAACATGTAGTATTTGCTACTATATATTGCTGAAAAAGTTCAAAGGCTTACATCTTGAGAAAAAGGTACAAGACCCTACACTCTAAGTCAGAAGGATCTGACTTAAAAAACAGCTGTCAGAGTAGAAACACCAGATCTTACCAAAATTACATTTGAGCATTTCTTACATTAACGTTCACTCTCAAATAAAAGAGGGTCGATCTAGCATCTAGCCAACAGAAATTTTAATAAAATTTGAGTAATACACAGACAGAGGAATACACAAAAAAAAAAAAAAAAAAAAAAAAAACCACAAAAACAAGCCACCAGTAGTGGAACAGAAGCTAGATTCGCCAGAGACGGCGGCTCGTACAAGCCATGTGCCATCACCGATAGCACCCAACCGCAGATCGGAAGTCGTAGACCCCAACCGTAACCGTGCACGGCTTGAAGGAATCAACGGTAGTGTGTAGATCTGACTCCAAGCATCAAAGAAAAAACAGTGAAAATCCGGCCAAAGCACACCGTTGACGACACGTACAGCCGGCCACTCCCCCAAGCTGGACATCTTGAGTTGAACCTTCTTGCCTGAAACAAAAGAAAAAAGACAAAAAAAAAAAAAAAAAAAAAAAAAAAAAAAAAAAAAAACCACTATAGCCCTGAAATGGCTAGGGGAAAGACAATCACCGCTAGATCAACCGGGGGAACAAAAATTACACAACCCTAATGGCTGGGAGATGCCTAACCTCCACTAATATGCACTAGGGAGGGACAAAAAAGGCACCCACCGGGAGGAGGGAGGCGTGGAAACCTCCATCCCCCAAAGCAAAGACAAACCGAAGGCTCTCTCTCTCTCTATAGAAAATGGGAGCCTCTCTCTCTGATGCGATACAACACCGTAGTGTTAAGTTGTAGTCTTTCAATTGTTTTCGTCATTTAGTTTGAGTAGGAGTAGGCTCCAAGGGCCAATATCCAATCGAGTCTGTAGGAGTTATTTCTAAAGTATTTTAGTTGTGGTAGGAGAGTTTATCTCCAAGTCATTTAATTCTTTCTATTTAAAGAGATTAACATTATAATAAAAGGTATGCAAATTTAATCATCAAACCTTCTCACTCAGGAATGTCTAATTTTCTGCCACTGATTATTGCAATTAGCAACTATAAGCACGAAGCAGGATTCTGCTTCTTTTCCTGTTGAAAGGAGCGTAATTGATTATTGCAATTAGCAATCATAATCAATGGCAGACCCAAGGGTGGATTGTCCGGAGCAGCAGTTCTTAAGTCTCAAAACAATTATCGAAGGCTTAGCTAAAAATTCAGACGAACAATCAAAAAAGATGGATGAAAACACCGCCAAGGTGAACAATTTATTGTATAAGGAGAATAGCGGATCATGTGAGAATTCTGCCAAAAACAAACATGAAAAAAATTCCTCCGATTCTTTCAACAATATGGGTTCGAATGTGGCTAAATTAGACTTCCCAAAGTACAACAAAATGGATTATCCCACGAGTTAGATATGTAGAGTTGAGCAATACTTTGATTTTAAACAAATCGAAGAAAGGGAAAAATTGCCCCTAGCAACTTATCACCTAGATGGTGAATCCCATATGTGGTACTAGTTATTCAAAGAAAGTGAGGAAGTGATAACATGGGAATCCTTGAAAACGACACTCCACATCCGCTACTGACCAACAATTTTCGATGACCACTTCGTTGATCTCACAAAATTACGACAAATTGGTACAGTGAGAGAGTATCAACTTCAATTCAATTAGTTACTCAGCCGAGTAGGAAAGCTCTCGACCCAACACTAATTAGGTTACTTTGTTAATGGGCTCAAAGGAACTCTTAGAACTGAAGTACAGGCAGCAAGGCCAAATCAGTGAAGGAATCAATCGGGTTAGCTCGATTATATGAGGCAAAGAATTGTAGCATGGAGAGGATGGTCACTACAGAGATTTGTAATTCCACCCAAGGAAAACCGACACCATTGCCAATTTAATTTGACCCATAATATCAATCATCAAAAGACTAAGTCCATAAGAGTTACAAGATAGGCGAAACAATGGGCTATGCTTCAACTATGATGAAAGGTTCATACCGGAACATCGATGCCGCATTATGCCGATGCGGATGCGGATGTAGATATTACTAATAACTGCACCCGCATCCGCCTTTTCACCCACAATGGCTACTAATAGTAGTAATATTTTCTCTATGCTTGCCTTAGAAAGTTGCCCTTTGCCCATTCAATGTGAACTTCATCGTCAATTTCAAGAAATTCCAAATGACATGTTTGAGAATTCTCAGCCACTTAATTCCTAACACTACTTCATAATCACCTAGTGGTAACAGAAAAAAAAATCTGCTCGTAATTCTTGATCTTGCACTACAAGTTTTGCTCTTAAGCACTTACTTTGACAAGTCAATGTCCTTTCGTCTGCCAACTTCACCTCGAACTGATCACAGGGCTCTACTGGAATTGAAAGTCTTTTGGCAACATCATTATCTAAAAAATTGTTGGTACTACCGGTGTCAGTTAAAATTGTTACGGCTTGGTGTTTAAGATATCCGCCAACCTTCATTGTTTGCAGGTTGGAGTAACTAGCTAATGTATGAACTGTAATTGTCATCAGATCTTCGGTATTCCAAGATTCTTCAGCATCGGACTCAGACTCTCCGCTATCAATTTCGAAGTGAGACGATTCTTCCATGGGTTCAATCATTAACAATCTTCCTTGTCCCACTTTTCATCACAATGACAACAAAGCCTTTTACCTGGCTGTTGCTTGAGTTATTCTTGTGTTAACTGAGTAAAGGGAGGCTTTTGAGTTGAATTCGGAGCCTTGGTACTTCCACCAGCCATCCTGTTCATTACTTTAGTTGTTTTGCGGTTTTCCTCGCCAAGTCTTCCTTCTTGTACTCTTGTAATTAAAAATCCAGTCTTGATTATCCTCGGTCGTTAGGCCTTGACTTCTCGTTGAATTTCTGGCCGAAGTCCTTCAATGATAGTCCCTACCAACTACTTTTTGGACCATCTACGAGTTCGGTTGTAGAGGCACTCAAAGCAAATTTGATATTCGCTCACAACTAAAGTCTGTCGAATCTTTGCCAGCTTTGCGTCCACATTGTCATATGCTGAAGGACCAAATCGGAGGAGGATTCCTTCCACAAATTCATCCCACATTGGTTTCCTGCGACAAGCCCCCAACCAATCAAATCACTATATGGCATCCCTGTCAAGACTAATTGATATTATATCACATTTGAATCAGCAGGTATGTGGGGATATTTGAAGAATCGTTCTGCTATGGATACCCATCTTGATGGATCTCCATCATCCTAGCGTGTAAACTCTAATTTCATATGTAGCGCTCTACTTGTGCCTCCTGCGCAATTGAGCATCCGGTGACTCTCGATTTGTGTTGGACTTGTCGTCTTCCCTCCTTTGTGAACAATCTTCTGGTGACGCTCGATTTTTGGCTGACCTGGAGTTCACCACTTGGTTAATTAAGGCTTGATCGACAATTCTTTCAACTGAATCCGCCATTTTCCTTAGCTATTCAACAATCTTCAACATAATTCTTGATTCAAATGAATACTCGTCTAGTGGAACATTGCTACTAAAGGCCATGACGTATTGACTTAAGACAGTTGGTATTAATACCAAGCTCTCTCTTCTTGCTGCGAGTAAAAGGCATACAACTCTCTCTCTTTATTTTTTGGTTTTTTTTTTTGCCCTTCGTCTGAATAGGATAAGCTCAGAGCACAATAAACTGGAATATGGCTATCGTAAACCTGCTACCAAACAACTCTAACTTTGAATACTAAATCAGATTAGGATCATACCTGCTCCAGATAAGCTTATCAGTATACTGGAATAGAGATACCCCAAAATGTGCAACCAAACAGCACTCTTCTTCCACCAAATAACCTAACGCACGACACAAATTGCAAAACAGAGACAAGACTTGCAGCGCCAACGGCTGCACACCGCTGCTTCCAGCCTTCGCCACTACCGAAGATGTTATGAGCCTACTTTTTAGAGATTGTTTGATTTTTGAAAAATATAGTTTTGACACTTCGATCAAGAGGTCAATTCCTCCTGATTTAAGCTTCTGTGTAATTTGATACTGGGCGCATAACAGCAGGACCGGCTCGATATATTGTGGGGTCTTAGGCGACAATCTTCAACGAGGCCCTTTATATATATATATATTAATTCTTCTATGTTTAAAGCTTTTCGTAACTAATGCATATTTCTAGTATATATTTATAATTGAAAATATTATTAATAAAAAGCTAACCTAAAAAAAGAAAGAAAGAATAAAACCTGATTTTTTAAAGACACTGCACTCTATAATAAAATAATGTAACACTTTTAATTTGCATAAAACATTTATTTTTAATAATTAGTAACTAATTTATACAGACAATAATAAACTACATCTTTCATAGTTCGATATGCCTAATATTAGTTTATTAATATAAGTTTTTGTTGAAAAAAAATGTAATACTATTTTATAAGTAACCCTTTCCCTTATTGTTTAGAAAATATATATATATATATATTCCTGAAGTCGCATGGAAAGATGTGGCTGTTTCACAGCCATCTTTTCACAGCCACATCTTTTGTCTTCATCTCTAGAAATGACTATAGCCGGCCATTTAATGACTATCAATAAAAGAAGAGCCATCAAGCTCTGCAAAGGAAAACAAAGCGACTTTACTCTTTAGAGCCAGAGTGGAGTGGAGTATACATTGCCGACTTTAACTGGTGCGAGAGAACTGCCGAATGGAGTGGAGGAGAGGCCTTAATGCATCTGACGGTTGGTTTTTCAATCTATGCGAGAGTTCTTTAATTTATTGAAGGAAAAGAAAAATCACTGTATTAATTTTTTTTGGTAACATCTTGTGTTTATGGGCCTTACGATTGAGTTTTTCATAGGATTTAAAGTCTCTAAAAGGAGAGTCGTTAATGCATTTTCTTTTTTTCCTTTTCTTCAGCAAAATCGTTGTGCACTATAATTGGGCTTTTTTCTTTTCTTTTCTTTTTTAACAACCGTCTTAATTTTTTCATATCCATAGAGCATTAATACTATTTTTGGGGCCTTTTTTTCACTGGGAGCCTTAGGCTTGGGGGCCTTTTTTCCACTGGGGGCCTTAGGCGACTTGCCTAGTGGAAGAGCCGGCCCTGCTTAACAGGAGAGAAAGCCATCAGCCACTGTCGGCTGTTCCCACGCTCAGCCCAGCAACACCGCTCCAACGTTGCAGCCCCGCGCACAGCGTTACCCACCGTGATAGCAACAAAAATCAACCCAGCCTTTGCAATACTTCTGCACAGGTAAACCACTCTCAAACGATGGCTTACTGCATCGTAGAAAAACACCCCAAAAAAAGAACTGCTCTGATTCTAGATGATAATAACCTAAGTTCTTATTGCCCAAAATTAGAGAAAATCAAAGAAAAACAGAGAAAGATATGAACTCTTCGCGGGGGTCTAGCCTCCACACATTGCTTATGGCAATTGATTGAAATTGTTATTGGATAATAAGCCTAAAGGCACTTACATTGCTTTTATAGAATATAAAATAACCCTAATCCTAGTAGGAAGAGGAACCAGTAATCCCTATCCTATTAGGAAGATAAATCCTACCCTAGTAAGGAAAGGACTATTTATTTAATAATAATAATATAATTCTAGGGTTCCTAACAATCGGAAGGCTCCTTGCCAAGCCGAAGATTCGCCCCAAAATCATCGGCGTACAATTCAAAACCCATTGGACCTCCAACAGACACTGCCGAAGCCCTAGATAAACCATTCTGAAAAGGATTTGTAGAAATTGCTTAAGGTTAGTTTGCAAAGTGTAGAGGATGAAATAAGCGACCAGTTGGAAACAAAATATTAAATTTTTGGTTTGTGTGTGTCTGTGTGTGGAGTATCATGATCATGGTTGGTAGATATGTCAAGTTTTTCTCGTCTATTTTATATTCTGTTGAACCTGATTTATGGGAAATGTAGTTTATAGCTTGTTTTCATTTGTGATAAAGTATAAGCAAATTTTTCTGGAATCAACTAAATGAAGTTGAAAGAAAACTTGGGGTTGACAGTGTAACGACCCACCCCCAATGACACAATATTGTCCGCTTTTAGCTCCCTAAACCAGACTTATCCTGGGATTGCTCTAGCAGAAGCACGCTTGACTGCGGAGTTCTGATAGGTTCATGACCATCACGGCTTTAAAACGCGTTGTGTCATAAATGATACATTTATGCATATAAGCACATCCTCATTCCCAGGCAATGCGGGACGTCACAGGCAGTCTCTAATTGTTGTTAGATCTTTTATTTTGCCTCTACAAGATTAACAATTTAACAATATGATGGATAAAGGGGCAAACTTCCTCCTTTGGTGATTATGTCAATCATCATACTGTCCACTGCTTTCTCCAAAATAGTGGGCGGAAAGAACAATTCTCAGCTTGCTAAACCTTATAGTGATAACTCATACTAATAGTTTCAGTTATTGTATATACTACTAGCTATATTAATTATGGTTATGTTTAGAGCCCATATAAGACCTATTTGTCACTTTGCTAGGTTTGATGTTTTTGTCATGCTTCATATATATATATATATATATATATATATATTTTAACTTTATTAGTGATGCTTGTCTACTTTGTTACTGTGCAAGTTCATCTTGCAAGAAAAGGCGGAGCTTCAACTATTCATGAATCATTTGTTTTGGCTCTGGACTTCCCATCATTAAGAATTGTTTATCTTGAGATTTATTTTATGCTAATCGATTAGCCACTCCTACCATCTTCTACTCTTCGCTTGCCGTGAAGATTGAAGAGTGAAGCCCACCATCGTTGGCGCACTCGTCACCGACACCACATCGCTGGCTCGCACTCCTCTCTCTTCGCCTTCAGATATGATATTCTGGTCGTTCCCTTCGTCCTCCAGAGCTCTCATTCTTATTGCCGATGGATTCTCTACTGCTATCAACAGTTGGATTTGGATATGAATAGGGATTAGGCTGAGATGGAAAGTTGCTTCTTTGTGAAAGCTAAAGGGTTTCTCCTTTTCGGCAAAGGCAGATGCTTCTGAGCTTCGCTTGGAGGAGAGGAGGAAGGGCTTTTGTGGGTTTATCTTTCTGGGTCTCCACTGCTCTGCGTGGTTGATGGCCATGGTAATGCTTGGAAATTCGAGTTGGCGGGTCGAGTTCGTGTCGATCCTTTGGGTTAGCGGGTTGGAGTACAACCCGATTAACAACCCGATTAATAACCTAACGCATGACACAAATTGCAAAACAAAGACAAGACTTGCAGTGCCAACGGCTGCACACCGCTGCTTCCAGCCTTCGCCACTACCGGAGATGTTATGAGCCTACTTTTTAGAGATTGTTTGATAATTGAAAGATATAGTTTTGACACTTCAAAAGGTCAATTCCTCCTGATTCAAGCTTCTGTGTAATTTGATACTGGGCGCGTAGCAGGAGAGAATGCCATCAGCCACCAACTGTTGCTCCCACGCTTAGCCCAGCGACACCGCTCCAACGCTCCAACGTTGCAACCCCGCGCATAGTGTTACCCATCGTGATAGCAACGGAAATCAACCCAGCCTTTGCAATACTTCTACACAAGTAAACCACTCTCAAACGATGGCTTATTGCACCATAGAAAAACACCAAAAAAAAAAAAAAGAACTGCTCTAATACCAGATAATAATAACCTAAGTTCTTATTGCCCAAAATTGTAGAAAATCAAAGAAAAACAGAGAAAGATATGAACTCTTCGCGGGGGTTTAGCCTCCACAAATTGCTTATGGCAATTGATTGAAATTGTTATTGGATAATAAGCCTAAAGGCATTTACACTGCTTTTATAGAATAGAAAATAACCCTAATCCTAGTAGGAAGAGGAACTAGTAATCCCAATCCTAGTAGGAAGATAAATCCTAACCTAGTAAGGAAAGGACTAATCATTTAATAATAATAATAATATAATTCTAGGGTTCCTAACAATCGGAAGGCTCCTTGCCAAGCCGGAGATTCGCCCCAAAATCATCGGTGTACAATTCAAAACCCATCGGACCTCCAACAGACACTGCCGAACCATAGATAAACAATTTCGAAAAGGATTTGTCAAAATTGCTAAAGGTTAGTTTGCAAAGTGGAGAGGATGAAATGAGCGAGCAGTTGGAAACAAAATATTAATTTTTTGGTCTGTGTGTGTATCTGTGTGTGGAGTATCATGATCATGGTTGGTAGAGATGTCAAGTTTTTCTCGTCTATTTTATATTTTGTTGAACCTGATTTATGGGAAATGTAGTTTATAGCTTGTTTTCATTTGTGATAAAGTATATGCAAATTTTTCTGGAATTAACTAAATGAAGTTGAAAGAAAATTTGGGGTTGGCAGTCTCTAATTGTTGTTAGATCTTTTATTTTGCCTCTACAAGATTAACAATTTAACAATATGATGGATAAAGGGGCAAACTTCCTCCTTTAGTGATTATGTCAATCATCATACTGTCCACTGCTTTCTCCAAAATAGTGGGCGGAAAGAACAATTCTCAGCTTACTAAACCTTATAGTGATAACTCATACTAATAGTTTCAGTTATTGTATATACTACTAGCTATATTAATTATGGTTATGTTTAGAGCCCATATAAGACCTATTTGTCACTTTGTTAGGTTAGATGTTTTTGTCATGCTTCATATATATATATATATATATATATATATTTTAACTTTATTAGTGATGCTTGTCTGCTTTGTTACCGTGCAAGTTCATCTTGCAAGAAAAGGCGGAGCTTCAACTATTCATGTATCATTTGTTTTGGCTTTGGACTTCCCTTCATTAAGAATTGTTTATCTTGAGATTTATTTTATGCTAATTGATTAGCCACTCCTACCGTCTTCCACTCTTCGCTCGCCGTGAAGACTGAAGAGTGAAGCCCACCCTCGTTGGCGCACTCGTCACCGACGCCACATTGCTGGCTCGCACCCCTCCCTCTTCGCCTTCAGATCTGATATTTTGGCTGTTCCCTTCGTCCTCCAGAGCTCTCATTCTTGTTGCCGATGGATTCTTTACTGCTATCAACGGTTGGATTTGGGTATGAATAGGGATTAGGCTGAGATGGAAAGTTGCTTCTTTTGTGGAAGCTAAAGGGTTTCTCATTTTCGGTGAAGGCAGATGCTTCTGAGCTTCTCTTGGAGGAGAGGAGGAATGGCTTTTGTAGGTTTATCTTTCTGGGTCTCCAGTGCTCTGCGTGGTTGATGGCCATGGTAATGCTTGGAAATTCGGGTTGGTGGGTTGGTTTACAACTCGATTAAAAATTGGGTTAGAACGGGTCAACCCATCGGGTTGTCGTGTTAACCCGATTGCGATTATTTATTTATTTTTTAAAAAATAATAATTCAAAAAAATGCCATAAACGGATTAGCGAGTCATAAACGGGTCGTAAACAGGTTGGTGTGTTGGAAAAATTTAATCGGGTTGCAATCGCGGACCCAATTAGAGCCCGAACCCAATTAGCCCAAACTCAAACCCTATATTTTCGTGTCGTGTTCGTGCCGAATTTGCGGGTCATTTCAAAAATTGCCAACGTGAGACTATTTCAAATTTACTTAAACTTTCATATAAAAATTTAGCAAAACTGAAACCTAAATTAAGGGTGTTTCATCTAAATTCTTAGTTCAAATGACACTCATTTTCGCTAGGGGTATAAATCAGGACCGGTTATAACCGGACTGGAACCGGATTCGGGCACTAATCGGCTCTAGAAAACCGGGAACCGGGTTGGTACCGGTACTGGTTTTCAAAAAACCCGGTTATACCTTGGACCGGGTATGTGAATTTAATAATAATAATAATAAAACCCATACCTTCCCCGTAAGTGGTAACCCTGAGTCCCTAAAATCATTTCACATTTTATGATTTTCACCCCTCCCCTTCCAGCCAGTGGCGCCGCTCAACTCCAACGGACCAACTCGTCTCCTCCACTCTCCATACTCCAACGCTGCCAAGCCCGTCATCTCGTCTCCGTGAATCCGTCATCTCCACTGCTTCAGTTCTTCCTCTAGGCTGTGTACCTGCGAAGAGAGCTTGACAGAGTATTGTGCGCTTCAAGCCTGGAAAAGTCAGCCTTTCACAGCGGATTCCATCATAGTATGCCTCTCTCTCTCTCTCTATCCGACACACAAATCCACAAGAGATCGGGTTCTATTTGATGGGCGTTTGATTGTCTGTCTAATTGTTTGCAGTATTCTGAGTTTGATAGTATTTTGCTTGTTGGAAAAGCCGAGATTGGGATATGAGAATTCCCATTATGATTTTTTTGCTACCCAGCAAGATGAGATTGGTATATGAGAATTCCCATTATGATATATATATATATATATTGGGTTTGTTGTTGATTCATATTTGACAAACATTTGTGCATTTTCTGCGATATAATTATCCACCAGAAAGAGAGATTTGTTGTTGCTATTAGGATTCCAAACTGGGAAAATTCGAACCTAAATTTGGGCATTCTTAATACCCGGTTTACCCGGGGTAACCAGTTTCCCGGTTATCCGGGGTACCCGGTTCCGGACCAGGTTATTGAAATCCAATAACCGGGCACCCCGGTTCTGGTTTCCGGTTTTGGCCGATAACCGGGAACCGGAACCGGATTTACACCCCTAATTTTCGCTGCATTTATGTATCACAGCTGTTGCTCATTTTCCTACATTTTAATTTTGCATTGATTCCTCTATATGCTTTGACCTTGATATGTCTGTCTTTTAGTCAGTGATATGAATTGCTGTCTGATATGTACCATACTTTCTCAAGGTCATAATTTTAGCAAATTCTGATTTGAGCATCAAGCCTAAACTTAAATTAAATGAACTTGATTTTTTTTTTTCTTCTTTTTACACAGATTAACAAGATGCCCCGAAGGCCGACAAGGCACCGCCATTTGTTGAAACCTCGGCCTGTGACCTTCTCCTCTTTTTCTCGTTCCGTTGCTCAATTAGCCTCTTCTTACATGGCCAAGCGTCAAATGCAAGACTCCAAACTACACACAGAATCTTCCTCAAAATCCGCAGGTATTTGCAATTGGGTGCGAAGTAATCTTATTAGCCTCTTCTTACATGGCCAAGTGTCAAATGCAAGACTCCAAACTTGTTATTGTAATTTGCTCTCTGCTTGAAGTCTCTTGGTTTTTGGGAAACATACTTACTACCTTTTGTCCTACTCCTTAGGTAATAGAGTGTTTAAGCATACTTTGGAAGAGAAGAGTAAACAGTCTGAGTCTTCTAGTGAAGACGAGTTTGAAGTAAGCATTTTTTTTTTCTTATGGTATTCATTATTGACATATTACATTTGTTTTACAAAATATGAAATTTCATTAGTTTTGATCAATGTTTTTCATGTTGATCTAGTATGTATATTTATGGGAATTCCATCTGTACCTGTGAAGGGAGTGGTTCAAGCAGATTTTGCATTCTTCGATCCAAAACCCAACGATTTTCATGGAGTGAAAACCTTGCTGCAAACCTACCTTGATAATAAGCAATGGGATTTGAGTGGTTTTGTTGACTTGATATTGGGGCAGACGACGGTGGGGACTGTTGTTAAGGTAGAGGGTGACGAAGATGATGGAGTTTTTTCTGTCGTGACTGCTCTAAACTTGCAAAGATACAAGGCAAGAAACAAAAACTTCTAAATCCCAACCAACAGTATTTGCTGCAATATATTTCTACCTATTTTAACTGGTTTGGCGTATGTAGTTCTACAAAGCCTGACCTACTATTTAGTCTCCTGACATTGTTATTTCTTTTTGCTGTATGTGGGTTTAATATTATTTTTTCGCAAAACTGATTGTGACCTGATTATATGCCCCAGAAAAGTTTATTAGGGGTGGAGCAGGGGAGGTCACTCAACTAACACAATGACAATGTGTTCATTTTTAATGTATTTGCACATAAAATAGCTTTTCATGTTAGCATGATATGTAAAACGACAATAAATTTATAAAACATCTCAAAAACCAAACATGAGGCTGGTTGTTGCAAGTCCTTTTGCTTCAGCCCTGATTATCTTGCTAGAATGATTTGTAATTTGACGGCCAACTGGCTGGTAATTTCAACATTTGTAGATAAGCTGACTATCATATCATTTGTCTAATCAGAAATCATGGATTTTGTACTTAACAGGACCATAAATGCATTGTGGAGTTCAAGGAGTTCCTCCTTAAAGCATGCCAGGGGGAGGATGTAGTGGATGACTTGAGATCAGTTTTGGGAGAGCAAGCACAGAATGTGGGTCTCCTGGTTTCTCAGCGTGTGGTGAATCTTCCACCCCAGCTTTTGCCACCCCTTTATGATGCCCTCTTTGATGAAGTCTCATGGGCCACAGAAGATGAGGTTAGATGATAACAGTAATGGATGGATGGCCATGATAAATGTCTGTTTCTTTACCTGCTGAAGCAGCTTCCTTCATTGAATTTTTATCTCTTGTTTTGCTTTGAAGCCCACAGAAAAGCTCAGGAATTCCTTCCGCTTCAAGTTTTATATTCTAGTCGGTAAAATTTACAAGGTACACTGTCATAACATCTTCTCTGGGCCCATTATCGGTTGCTATTGTTTTCTAAATGAATTGCAGTTGGTTTCAGCAGTTTCTTTTCTCTCTCACTCTCTCTCTCTTGTCATTTCTATTTTTATTTGTTTCCGGATGCAAACTACAGCACAAGAACTCAGATCCGAGAAAGAATCTGAGCAATGACAGTGACGAGGCAATAATATATACAAAGCCAGAAGATGAAATTTTTCACAGGGTACTGATACCTAAATTATGTCTCCCCCCGCCAAAAACAAAATCACCTATATTATATACTTTTGTGTTTGTTTGATTAGTTTACCTATATCATGTATCATGACTGTCGCTTGAGACTGGATTTTTCCCAAATGGTTTTCAGATTAGCTTGTGGTCCTTCAGCTTTCCTTTGCACACTCAGCAGCCCTCAACTCAAGAGGTTAGTATTTTTTTCGGCCTTATGATAATTTGTTGGGGTTTGACTCCCCTAAATTAACTAAAACTTATACCGACCCCCTACCACCAAAAAGAAAAAACAAAACAAAACTTAAGGCACAGTAGTATGAGTTTGAGCCTACTACACTTTGTTGCAGAGTGGGCACAAATGTTTTCAACTCTTCTTGATCGTAGTGACACAACGCCAATGGACCAAGATGCATATTTTTTTTTTTTTTTTTGGTTTTAACAGAATCTTGCAAAGTATACTTGTATACTTGTTCCATCTTTTTATTTCTCTCTCTCTCTCTCTCTCTCCCCTTTGGTTTTTGTTCAAATAGAGATTTTGAGGGGTGGGACCAGAAATATGTGAACGATACTCTACTATATCAACACAAGCGTCCTCTTTCAATTGTATATTTCTTGTTTTTGGTTGATGCTGCTGAAGTGGATAGTCGTGTTGCCCTGTGGATTTATTGTTGATAACACAATGTTCAATTTCTTTGGTTTTAAATTAATATTTTGCAGCTAAGAAATTATCGGTTCATGGGTTTAGTCATGGCTGTTGAAGCAGACAAAATTTCTACATTCCGACAAGAGTTGAAGTCTTTGATAAATGAATCCTGAGGCCAAGCAAAAAAGTGTACCAATTTATTTTAGTGTAAGAGTCGTCTTTTTCCTTCTGCCATCATTCCTCCAAAGGCTTTCAATTCACTCATGAGCTTGTCTTCCAAATACATGCCAGATGTATGAGGTGTCTTCTTTTTTCTTTTTCTTTTTTGGCATTTCTCTTGTGCCATGAGGATTTTATACGTTTGAGGATTTCACTCGATTTTGTAATGACAGCAAGTAGACCTGATTTATGAGAGATTTTGAAAACTAATAGTTCTTATGTTATTTACCTTTTGCTTTTGATGTTCAATTGTTTCCCCCTCGTTTATCTTTTGATTGTCAGTCAACCAGTGTGTTGGTTCATTTCACTGAAATTCATTGCATTTTGTGAATCAACACAATCGTTAAGTCCAATAGTTGTAGTAATCCTTGAATGAGCCCCTTGAAAGCTTGATGCTAAAACCAAATTTTGTTCTATGTTGCCGAGCTGTAATCCTCTTTTCGTTTACGACTTGGATCATGAAACTTCTATAAACAACCAGGAATGTTTGGTTTCGTTCCCAGATTGTTTTTGGTGGGGTTGGGCAGCAATCCTCTTGGGTTGGTTGCTAGCCATTTTCGGAGATCACGCCGAACAATCCAGTGACAATTGAATTTCACTAACAGTGAAGATTGTTAGTTGGGCTGGTTGAGCTCATCGGTTTTGACTTGGCTGGTCAAGCGCGGGTGAGGTTTACTACCTCGACGGCTCGACCCAATCATGAACCCGCCACCACCACTGCCTCCACACTTGAGTGTTTTACCATAACTGTTGATTGGATTGTTATTGGTCAAGTTTCCGACACCTACCATCAACACCCGACTTGACGGCTTGAAACGGTTGATGATCCGGTGGTCGCAGGAGTAGCATTGTTGGTGGTGTTAGAGGTGACTATAGTGACAGTGAGTGTTCTAGCTACATCATTTTATTTAGTGGTTGTGAGATAATGATGGTAATTATTGTCTTTTATTTTTTATTTTTTGAAAATCTTGGTTTCCCATTTTGGGAAATTTGTTCTACTTTCAATTTGAAACAAGAAAACATGTCTACCAAAACTTGAAGCACGTTTATTAATTATTTTTTTTTTCCTTCATTTTGTTGCCATTTCTTTACGGTAAATGATAATTGAAAACATGAAACAACAAATACGGCCAAACAATCACACTATTAATTTTTGTTCTTTTAGTTATTCCTTCCCCTTAATATGTTCATTTAACCTCAGGACACGAAATGGTATTAATATTAAAGCTCCATTTATTTTGGCGTAAAAATATTTTTTTATATTTTCTTCTTTTGGTGTGGGCCACAATGCTTTAAGGGGTTCTCAAAGGTTCAACCAAAATGTTCAAGCAGATGACCTCCACTTATGTGCCGGGCCTTGTGGCAATGTCTATTGCTCTTCCAATCAGCAATGCTTTTTCCCAACACGGGAACCACGAACCACATGACAACAGATGGTCAAAGTTTTGGCAGTGAACTGATTACCTTGGTAATGAACACATGGTCGTTGGTAATGGTTCTCAACTACCCACCCACCAGTCAAACGGGTACGGTTCGACTACTATTCACACTCCCTTCTCATCTATTCCGTTGTGAAATGTGTTGTGCGTTCTGGTTAAGAAAAAATTATTCTGTTAGACAAGGAACGGTTGAGCGTGCTAATGCGAAAATCGGTGCGCAATCGAACAACCAACAGATTGATCTTTAGAAAGTTGTTTCGCGTTAGTGCAATAGTTTTATTGGGTTATTATGTAGGGTACTTTCTCGATCGAATTGCCATCAAATCGTAGACAAATGCTTACGCATCGTGAGAGCTAGTCATTGGCTTCATTAGCCATCTACATTAAAGACATTGGATACCTGCCTAGTTGAAAAAGTAAAAATAATAATCAAACCGAAAATATTTTTGGTTGGACCAAAAAGGCGTCTTTAGTTTCAAAAAATTGTGTTGATTTTTAAATTTCGTAAACCATTTTAAGTTTGGGTTTCTCATTCTCAAATCACCAGACTATCATCAGACCACCGCTAAACCACCACCAAGCTAGCACCGAACTGCCGTTGGACCACTACCAATCCACCCCCAAAAAACAGATGGACCACCACAAGACTACTACCAAGCCACCCCTGGACCGTCACTGAGAAACTCCCAGACCACCTCCGAACCACCATTACTCCATTAGACAACCACCAAGCCAGCATTGTGCCATCATCGCACCACCATCAAGCCACCCTAGGACCACCCTTGAGCCATCGCCAAATCACCATCAAGTCATCCTTGAACCACCGTTGGGCCATTGTTGGACCACCGCTAAGCTAGCACCGAACAACCACTAAGCCAATACAGAACCATCATTGAGCCACCGTTAGACCACCACCAAGCCAACACCGGGCCATCGTCGAACCATAATCGACCCACCCCTGGACCACCATCGAGCCGCCGCTAGGCCACCACCAAGCTACCCTCGAACCACCCTTGTGCCAACACCGGACTACTATCGAGTCACCCTTGAACCACTGTCAGACCATCCTCAGACCACCGCCGAGCCACTGTTAGCCACCACCAAACTATAGTCAAACCATCATCAGAGATCACCGTCGACCCACCACTAGGCCAGCACTGCCCACCATCGAGCTACCGTCAAGCCACCCAGGGGCAATGCTAGACCACCATCGAACCATCATCGACCACTGTAGGACCATCACTGGACCATTGACGTGCTTCTGCCAAATCACTACCGGAACTCAAATTATTAGGTTAATTTTGTAAATTATCTTATATTAATATTTTTATGTTGTAAATAAAAATAGATTTTTATAGGTTAATATGATTGAATGAAAATATATAATAATAATAATAATAATAATAATAATAAATATTTATAATTTTTCACACGTGCCAAACACAAAAAATATTTTCAGCGAAAAATATTTTTCTGAAAAATTATTTCTCTGAAAATATATTCCGACAAATTTTTTTTTACGCCAAATCAAACAAAGCCTAAATCTTTAAGTATACACTAGCATAGTAAATAAAACTTTTAATTCAAAAAAGTAGACAAAGCGGATCTTGCACTATCCTCCTTTTGGACATATTTTTCTTGGTCAACAACAAATTATTTCAAGTCTTCCATAAAAACATCTTAATCACCCCCGGGATGTTAATCCTCTAGATCCTCTTCCACATATTACTGTGTATTTGAGCGCTTAATTTTGATCGAAAATTCCCCATTTGACGTACCAACCCATACTAATTTGTCATGTTGTCGATTGAGACTTAATGCCAATTAAGCTGCATATACTCGTTACTTCATCCTCATTAAAGATATCTCGTATGAGAGAAACATTCCATCATTAATTTAGTATCTTCATCAATAAACTCATTTTACACTTGCTTCCCTATCAAAAACCATTACCCGTGACTAGATGGCATAAGTTGTAGGCATCAGCAGCCATTTGTCTTTTCAAATTTTTATGAAAGCTAGCTCTATCCCCTACCCTCACACTAATTCATCGTTTAAAAGGTTTTGGGCGTTTTATATGCTTCTCCAAGCATAATAAAGACGATAGCTTAGCTTAGACTCCAAAAAATTAACTTTGCAAAAAATATTTCTCCTTAAAGTTCGCACCACCTGAGTATCATGATTATATATGTAGTAGTCTCCACTCTTATTTTGCAGCAATGCCATATTAAAACATTATAGATCTTGAAACCCCAATCCACCCTTAGCCTTCGATCATCCCATTTTGGACCAACTCATCCATGTGATATTGGATTCATTTTCTTTATGGCCCCACCAAAACTTAAGCATTAGGAAATTGATTTTCTTCCTCACTTAGAGAGAAATTTTTTTCCTTCCATCCATTCAGCCTACTCCATATCTTCTCCTTTATTCTTTAAAGGTTCTAGTTTTTTACTTTTCTACTAAAGCCGACAACCCCTATGTACTTCATTTTGGTGCATGTTGCTATGATTTTCTTTATTTTATTGGTAATTAAGGTCTTGCAGGATCACTTTTTTTTTTTTAGTGGAAAAGATCCTCCCTTTAACCTATTTCTCCCATTCAATTATGCTCCGTTTGTTTCGGCGTAAAATGATTTCTGGAAAATGATTTCGGTATTTTTCGGTGTTTGGTAGGGGCGAAAATAATGGTCAACCGAAAAATGATTTCCGTTTGACAAAAAATGCTTAATAAAATTCGGAAAATGATTTACGCTTTTTAAAAGCGTAAATCATTTTCTGTAGATGGTAGATGCAGTCGACTCTTTTTTAAACAACGCAGTCGACCTTTACATTCAAGCAGTTGAATATTGTCAGATTTCGACAAGCCAGATTCCGACTCCGGTCAGTGCTGGAATCCGACAAATTAGGTCGGAATCCGGCGAAATTCGGCAGATATCGCCGGATTCCGGAGATACCATGCTAAATTCCGGCCAGACTGGCCGGAGCGGCCGGGTCTCTGGAAATTTGGCTGGATCTCCGGCCGTCTGGCCTGGATACCGGCCGGATCCGGCCAGTCCGTTCGGGATCCTCCCAGAACGGCGGGATCCCAGCCAGGACGGCCGGTTTCCGGTCAACTAGCCGAGATCCGGTCGGATTCCGGCGAAGATCACCGGAATCCAGCAAAAATGGCCAGATTCCGACAACTTTGCCGGAATTTGTATCTACCAAATATTAAAAAAATATTTTTATATTATTTTATAATAACATTTTTTATTTTGTGAATAAAATTTATTTATTTTTAATTAATATGATTAAATTAAAATATAAAAAATATTTGTAATTTTTCGTACGCGCTAAACACCGAAAAATGATTTCGACGGAAAATATATTTTTTTTCTGAAAAATGACTTTCTTGAAACTATTTTACGACAAAAACCATTTTACACCGAAATAAACGAAGCATTAGAAGAAGAAAGAAGAAAAAAAGAAAGTCCCGCGTAAGAAACAAATGGAGCAATAGAAACAAAGTTACACGTAACTTTATGCCTACTTAGATATTATTGTTTTTCTTTTTTCTTTCTTTTTTTTTTTTAAAAAAAAATATTATTGTTTTTAAATTTGTCTTACTTTTTTTTTTTTTTGGTCATGGTGCAAATAAAAGAGTGAAAGATTCCGTCTACAGTCTAACAATTACTCTCATTTTTTTTTTTTTAGGTATTAACATCAAATCCAATATCAATACGGCTGTTTTGAAAATGACTCAATCTTCTTGATCAGTTCATTGATCCTCGAATTAAAATTTCAGTCGAAATTCTTGGGTTTCCAATCAACCTTGAGTTTTCACAAAAAAATGTTAGTAAACCTACAGGATTTACTTAAAGTTATACAAAGAAACGAGGAGTTTACCTTATCTGTCGTTTGTTTCGACGTAAAATTTTTTTCGTCATAAATATTTTTAATGAAATTATTTTTCCGAAAACATATTTTTTTGAAAATATTTTTCGGCGTTTGGCTCGTATAAAAAAATTACTAATGGCGTACGTAAAATGGAATTTGGCAACGTCCAGCGACCGTCGTCGGATTCTGGCAGAAATTTTCAGATTCTGGCCAAATTGGTCCAGCCGTACTAGTCAAATTCCGGCCAATTTAGCCGGAATCTTGTTTGCCGGAATCCGGCAAAGTTGCTGGTTTCCAGCAATAATTTTCAGATTCTGACCAAACTGGCCGGAGTCTAGTCCGCCGAAATTCGGTGACGTCGTCGGATTCTTGAGGTAATTGCCGAATTCCACTAATCAAATACTAAAATTCGGGGATCTTCGATTGTAAAATCGGGTTACCAACAAATTCTAGTGTTCGGCGGTGGTGGATTTCCACAAACATGCATGCAAGAATGAAGAGTTTAAATCTATAAAATAATTTACGGTTTTCAAACTCGTAAATCGTTTTCCAAAAATTAAAGAAGCTTTTATGGTCAAACTGAAAATGATTTCCGTTGACTATTATTTTTGCCTCCACCAAACACCAGAAAATGTGAAAAACATTTTACATCGAAACAAACGAACCATAAAAGAAAATTATTAGCTTATAATTTGAAAAGGAAGAAGGGAAAGAAAAAGAACAAATGAAGAAGAGACTATATGAAAGCCAACCTTATCTTATAAAAAAATAGATTACAAATTCCAGTATATATACTATTTGAAGAAGAGACTATGCAGGAAAATTTGGGCATTATTAAAAGAAGGGAAAACTGCAATATACCCCCCTGATGTTTACACGAATTTGCAATTTTAGTCCTAATGTTTAGATTGCGTCAATTGCACCCAATAAAGTTGCAAAAATTTTCAATCCGACCCCTTTCGTCCAATTGCTCCGTCTGATGAGATGGAAATGGACCCACGTGCGCGGCATGTGACATATATGCAGATAACCGGACGCAAATACCTTCAAAAATGCCCTTATTTAAACGACAGCGTTTAGTGTAAAACACCATCAAAATGAAACTCGTCCATGCATGTCCACGTCATCGTCGTCTTCTTCGTCTCTGAAACTAACCATTGCATGCCCTTATTCAACGGTTGCTGGTTGGGTTCCACCACAATCCTCTCCACCGGCGAACCAGTCATTCTATACACCGAAAATTGACCCACAGAACCAGCAAGTCCAAAACTTGCACCGTGCCCAAAAACCTCTCCGACCCATACCTCAGGGAATGGAGTAAGTCACCCAAATATCTGTTAATGGCACCCACTGCATCTAACCAAATCAATGCAAGCTCGTTTAGAGACCTGACCACCGCTTGGTTAGGCCCTGACCAGAGATGGAGAGTGATCCTGACTAACTTTTCTGCCATGCCATTGTGAACAAACCTCTGTGCTGGTTTATTATGGAAACAAACGTGTTTTCAGACTCTTGCTTAATTCCAGTTTTAATGCACTGCCAAATCATGAGAAAAAATCCTGTCTTTACAGCTTGCGGTGCAAGAAGTCTCCAGGTCAAGACATGCATGTGTCGGTGCTCTTTATGGAAAGAATTTTGTGAGAAGAAACGTGTGTTGCATGCATACCCTTTGGACAAGGAAAGAATCATGTCTCTTTTGATTGGTGCCCATGCTAGGTGTGCGTGCATATTTGGTGCTCCACTTTTCTACTTTGGCACTGCCCACGCATGCTCTTCACTGTATCTTTCTCTCTCCCTCTCTCCCCTCATCTTTTTTATTATAGCTCTTATAAAAAAACGACATTTAGCTTGTTATTCCTCTCTTAATCTCTCTCTGCTTTTTGCTTCAAGCTCTACTTCTCTGGATTCATTTTGTTCATTTGTTGATCTGGGTCTTTCTCAATAATGAGCTAAAGCTATTTGACAATTTATTAGCAAAAGTTACATGTAGCTTTCAAATTTTGATGTTAAAACTGTAAAACAAAGGGTGTTGTAAGTGTTAGTTTTTGATAGTAGCTTGAAGCATGAAAGTCATGCTCATGTTGTGGCCTCTGTTTTTGTTTGTTAAAATAGAGGAGAACAGAGCCTCTATTATGGAACCGGACATGAACATGAAAGGGACTGAGATACAGCTGTGCCTTTTCCTTTAGGAGTCTGCAGCAAAAGCTCACACGATTTTCTCGAAGAAAGGGCACCAAACTGAGATACATGGGATTTTGAGATTTTCACAATAACCTGGGTAGCCGACGTGTTTTCGCATTTAGTTTTATTTTTGTTCTTTTCTCTTGAAAGTGAAGAGAGGCTGGACGTGAAAGGAGGGTAGAGTAGTCATTTTGGCTTCTTCAAGCACGTGGAGCCCGTAATCTTCACCCCCAGAAGGTAGGTGTTAAGAAGGTGCTGGTGTTTTACGGCGGGAAGCCTCATAAAGGGATCAAAACCAATTGGATCATGCACGAGTACCGCATCGTCGACAATAACAATAGTAGAAGATGGAGTTATTCCCGGCACAACCAGATTTGTCGTTGCAAATCAGCTATCTAAACAGCAAACCCACAACAGGCTGGAGGAGAGGAGAAGACGTAGATTTCAGGATTTGGGATTCTAGAAGACAGCTTTGGACTCCAAAACAGACTCGTCCGAAAGCAACATAGACTCATCCGAAAGCACAGAACCACACTCGGCCGACAGCACTAATGGCACCAGATCAAGAAGACGCTCTTCGAACCAAACATGCAGAACCGCCGAACACCATCGATCACCGACAAACCACCATCATACGGCTCTGAGGAGGGACACGTGTCCCAAGTTTATTTCCTACAGTTTGGGAAGGCCTAAAGTGTTTTGATGAATTTTTTTGGGGTTTTCGGACAAAACGGTGTCGTTTAAATGAGGGCATTTTTGTCGACATTTGTCTAAAAAAGGCATGTGCGCAGCACGTGAGGTCACTTCCGTCTCATCAGACGGAGCAATTGGACGGAAGGGGGCGGATTGAAAATTTTTGCAACTTTATTGGGTGCAATTGACGCAATCTAAACATTAGGACCAAAACTGCAAATTCGTGTAAACATCAGGGGGGTAGATTGCAGTTTTCCCTTAAAAGAATGTACAAATTTGTGGCATTTAATGGAGAGAATATAAGTTGGTGCAAGTCTCTCAAGTGATACCGATGAGTTGGAGGTTTTAGAGTAATTCTATTTAGTAAACTTTTGTACAATTGCCACACAATCGGATTACGTGCCAATAAAAATTAGTCATTCGATTAGCAATGGTGTTTTTCTTTTTTTTAATAAATAGTTTTTCAATGGCTGATTTTTATTGTTATGTCATCCAGTTATATGACAGTTGTACGTGAATATACTAAATATTATTACTCGAGATTTTATAATGGGTAAAATCCACATACCCTCATCAAAGTTCTATCCAATTGACAATGTTTTATCTAAACTTTCAATTTGGACAATGTCCCCAAAACTACCAAAACTTGTCAATGTTCTCACAACGACGAAAATACCTTTAATAAAACAAAGAAAATACATAATTTTTTTTTTTAAAAAAAAGTACATAAAAACCAGGGGTGGACAAATAGAAAAATTTAAAAGTTTTCATTTTTTTTTTCTAAATTAATTTTTTTTTTCCTAAGAAATTAAAATTTTCAGTTTTTTTTTTTTTTTTTTTTTTTTTTTTGTTGTTGTTTTGAATTTATATGGATAGTTTTGTATTATTAAAAAAATTGTGAGGACATTTTTATCTTTTTACTGGCCTTAAAGGAACATTAACAAATTTTTGATAGTTTAAAGGAGGCATTTATCAATTAAATAATAATTTAAAGGAGATATATGGATTTCCCTTTCTATAAACCATGACTTCTTGGGTTATAAGACCATTGCCTTGATAGTTAGATAGCTAGTCAACGTGGATGAAGATCATTTAAAATTTGTAATGTATTCTATTATCAAAGCTGATGTGACGTTATCCTTCAATAAAAAAATCCATCTTCATCAACCAAATAATATAAGAGAAATCACGTCACGTCAAATTTAGTAGATAAGAGGTAAATACTTAAAAAATATATGGCATTGGTAATTACAAACTTTGAATCTTTGACAACAAAATAGGCCAACAGGCTGTGAACAGAACCAAAAAAAAAAAGAAGGCCCGGCTCGGTCCGGCCGGCCCATACCATTCCTAGCTCTTCTGTATGGTACGACCAAAAGAAAAAACCAACAAGAAGACAGAAAATGATATTCTGTTTGGTAACATAATCAAAATAAATAGATATCACTAATTACATGTGAGAGAGAACAGTAGCCAGTAGATATCACTATCTGTGTTGAAAACTATGGAAAACCAATCCTGGGGACAAGAAGAAAATATATATTTACCATATTGTCGTGAATCACATGTTTTTATTGTACTTTAGAGCAAAGATAGTTAATGGTGAGTGCAATCTATTAAAAAGGGACAGTTTAAAAGGACACCCCCACCCCATATTCACACTTGGCCAAACCAGGGGTCCATGATCACATGCACAGGACATTGGAGGGGCGGGGGTCCCTTTCTGACACATGGCTGCTACAACTAACTGTATTAATACTAAAAAATAAACATAAACTCTTCAAACTATTACTTCACTATCAATGTATTCTCAAACTATCAATTGTGTCAATATTTTTTTCTAAACTACCGAAAATGCCAAGGTCCCCCCAAATGACAAAAATACCCTTCATAAAATTATTAATTTTTTTTTTAAAAAAAAAGAAAAACAAAAAAAAATAATAGTTTGAGTCGGACATTGACAATTGAATTGTAGTTTGAGAAGGATTCATGTACTTTTCTCAAAATTAACAGCATTTTCAATTACATGAGCCATTACATCCAGCTTTTTCAGCGGTATTTTCAATTGTTTTCTTTGCTTTCGAGAATTCTCTTCGAAAATACGACTGGACCGCTGTCAAGATTAGATTTTCCTTTCGGTCTTTTTATTTTGAATTCTGTTGCCCTATACTTGTTCTTATTCATTATTATTATTATTATTATTATTTTTTTAAAAAAGAAAAAAAAAAAAAGAAAAAAAAAAAAGAAGCCGCCGGGGTGGAGGGGGGACAGAATAACACAGGAGGATAGGGGACAACTGGACAAGGACCCGGTGGCAATTGGCCCCAAAAAATGTACAGAAGATATCGATAAGAATGAGATGAAAGGTAGAAGCATGTGTTGAGGAGCATGGGGGATTGGAATCGTACCCGCGGACCTTGTGAGATGGGCCCCACCCTGCCTCTCACAAGCAAAGTTTTTGAACCACACATCTTCAACAAAGGATTGCAGGTTGAATTTAGGTGGGAGACATCTACCAACTCCCCCTCATTATGTATCCCACCCATTTTAGTAAGATATTTTTTACCCACAAAAAGTATTTTCTTAACCTATTTGAGTTTGTGTATTTTTTATTTATTTATTATTATTTTGAACAAATGTTTTGATGTTATATAAATGTGAATATTAATTAAGGTCTATTTAATTTACAAAGAACATTTTGCTTATTTTGAGAAAACTCAATCATGTTGAACCATACTTACAAAAAATTAAATATTAAAAAGAAAGAAAAAGGTTAACGAAGATAGTTTAGGAAGTGTTTTGTGTTTTCGATTATTTGTTATCGCATTTATTTTGAATGAAGTGAATACAAAAAATAGAATACCAAAGATAGAGACAAACATAGCAAAGCTTAAAGGGATAATGCTTAGAGTAATGTTTCCTGCATAATAAATGTACACATTTTGTACAATAACGCTGACGTAAAAATAATTTTCACAATAAAAAAGAAAAAAAGAAAAGAAAGTAGAGTAATATTTCATGCACAGTTAAAAAAAAAAAAAGTGTATATATTTATTGTGTAGAAAACATTACTCTAATACTTATACCCAAAATGATTTGTCATGCAGCCACTCTAATTGATTCATGTGTTTTGTGGCGAAGCTAGAATTTTTTTCTTCGGGGGATTTGGTTGTTCTAGCCAAATCCGGCATGTGGCCGGAATTTGGCGACAGTGATCAGACATTGTCGGATTCCGGCACAGGTTAGATTTCGGTGGTGGTCAACTGCTTGAATGTGAATGTCGACTTAATCATTTAAAAGAGCGTCGAATGTGTTTGCCGTTTAAGGAAAATGAAATTTACTAAGTATTTTTTATCAAACGGAAATCATTTTCTAATTGACTATTATTTTCCCTCTACCAAACACCAAAAAAAGCCAAAATCATTTTTCAAAAACCATTTTAAAATTAGAAGAATAATAGCTAGTTAGCTTACCTTTTCTTTGTTCTTTTCGGTACAAGCTCTTCAAGACTTGAGCAATGATTAAAGTTCGTTAATATTGTTCAGAAAAGAAAAAAATAAAAAAAAGAAGAAGAAAGGTTTGAATAAAGTTGGTTGATCACAGTCCATCACTAGCTAACTTGTTGAGAGCCAGTAAAAATGGAAGCAGCTCGATCTCATCATTGGTTGTTACTGTGAGCAATGGTCCATTAATAATGAACAACAGTTTGGTTTTATCCAAAAGAAAAAAGGTCACTCTCGAGTAAATCAATAAGGGTGCCATCATGTAATGACTCATGAATTTTCCCCTCAACTTTTCAGGAGAGATAGCTTGAGTTGGTTTCTCACGAAAATGATGGACTCTCAATTTCCTTTATCTATCTGTCCCCCCCCCCCCCCAAGCTTTACAAAAATAAATAAATAAATAAATAAGAGGTTTCCTTTTGTTGCCCTATCAATTTGCACGTGCAAGTTACTAATTAGTATTATCTTTGTGTGAAATGATTATAATTATGGTCCTCGAGGCCTTGTGGTTGGATTAACAATAGGGCCAGCTCGGTAGTATAAACAGTTTAAAGCATTGCTTTAGGTTTAGAGATAACAATTCGTGTCTGCGTGTTGGGTTCAGATCGTATCGAAGTATGGCTATAACATTATATACATCAACTTTAATTCGACGTATTTAATTAAACGAGTCAGTTCTATAAATTCGAACCCGCTAATTTCGTGTTGAATTCGTGTCAGGTTCACAATTCATGTCAAAAATTATCAGGCCTACTTAAAAGTTAAACCCCCTATTTTTTAAGGGTGAAAATGCGGTTGTGGTTAGCAGTTATTCTATTTTTATAATCGCAAGTTCGCAACCACCCCGCCTTAAGCAATTAATGGTTATTTAAAGTTATAATCGCATTAATAACCGCTTTTAAATTTGGGCATTTTGGACTTATTTTTGGTTGTTGAGCCATCTGTGAACCATTTTTTTATGCTTATTTATTATTATTATTATTATTTATATCTTCTTTTATGTTTTTGGCCGAATGTATGATGTCATTTAAAACTCATTATAAAACAATGTCGTTTTGTATATATATATATATATATATATATATATATACATATAGGCGGTAGGCGGTTAGCGGTTAGTAACTGCCTTCACTTACCCCTTAAACAGCTAACTGTCCACTCTAGGTAATTAGCGATTTTTTTCAACCACCTACAAAAATGGTTAGGCCGTTTGCGGTTAACGGTTAATAAGCAGTTATTAACCGCCTGCCTTTTCGCCCCTACAATTTTGTAAAAGCCCCTAAAAAAATGCCTTTAAAACAATACAAGAGAATGTGAAAGGAGAGAGAGAGAGAGAGAGAGAGAGAGAGATGCTATTTAGCATTTTATGAAGGCCTAAAAAGACACATAAAAGGTGACAAAGGATGTTTAAAACCTTAAAACCTTTGGCTAGCTGGGATGCAAAAGGAACTGCATTCGGCTTAGCAATTTGAAATAAAACTTAGTGAGGTGCTACAGTGCTCACTAAAACACAGTTCGCTCAACACCCTCACGATGCTTGGTCAAGTGGATATATGGTGTTCAACTAAAAATATATGATGGAATAATTGGGATTGAAATATATGGCCAAAAATAATACTTATGAGCACTCGATTTTATAAAATAATTTAATGGAAAACTTCCTTTAATCCCCTTGAACTTTTATCACTTTTATAATCTCCCTCTCTCCCTTACCCTACAATGTTCAAAAATTCTCAACTTAGTATATCGAACTTTAAAAAATTTGCAATATCATCAATCCGTTAGGATGTAACCGAAAATCTTAACGAATGAGTGAGAAATTCTCAAAATGCTCTCATTTTTTTAAGTTAATTGTAATTTAAGAGTAATTTTGTATTTTTATAAAGTTTACAGGGGCATAAGGGTCATTTTACCCTTTGATGATTTGATTTATCTCCAAATCCTAACGGGAGGAGGTGAGATTGCAAAAAATTGAAAGTTTGATACATTAAATTGAGAGTTTTTGAACTTTTTTTTTTGGAAGAGATGAGGGGAGAGGAGGGGGGAGGGGAGGATTACAAAAGTGGTGAAAGTTCAGGAATATTAAGTGAAGTTTTCTTATAATTTAAATAGGCTTTTAATCAAGTTTATTTTGAATGGAATAATAATTAAGGTTTTTGGGGTAATGATTTGCAATGCGAAAAGAGGTTAACTGTTTTAGGTGCTTGGATATATAATTAGATTAAATTCTAGTGGTGCAATGAAAAATTTTAAGGCCAGAGCAAAATAGGTAAAGAAGGATATGCATGGTTAATTTTTGGAGTCTAGCCCTAGTTTTGAAACAAGTGAGGACTTCGATCAACTAAAGAGGGTAAGGGTTTAAGGTTTCCTTATTTGGAAAGTAATTTAAGGGTTTGATGAAACCGTCTTGCTAATTAACGAAATTAATTACGTGATATTATTGATGGTTTTGAGTAAAGAGCTCAAGAAATTAACATTCAGAGGAATTGGTCGCAAACAGTAGAGTGAACCAGTACAGTGGAAGTACTATAAAAGGGAAATTATGCTTATTTTATTATAAATTATAAATTTTATTATAAACTAGAAAAACAAGTGAGCATGTGCATTATTTTATTATCTGAGCTTAACCTTGCGGTGCCCATGAATGACGAATGGTGTTACTGAGTGAAAGGAATGATGGATATATAGCATGACACAACCAAACTGAATGACGTTTGAGAAGGTGTGGGTTTATCACCTAGGAAGTAGGAAGTCCTATCTTGAGTAACCTACTCATGGCAAAGATCATTGTTGATCAAGTAGGGTTCTTCTATATATACAAGTGAGCACCCTGCAATGACCATAAGGTGTCCTATAGATGTCACAAGGGACGCGTCATGAACCCCGAGTCGTATAGGGATGAGTGTTACCCAAACAAGATAAGGGAAAAAGTTAAAAGAAGAATTTTAAAGGAAAAGTTCAAAGTTTTACCATGGAAGCAAAAAAAATATTTTTATAGTGATTATGTGGAAAATGAACATTAATATTATTTTCATTTAAAAAGAAGAATTTTATTTTCTGAAGCCAAAGTTCTTATGAATGGAAAGAAGGAGAATATATATATAACTGAGTTTTAGGGTTTACTTTGCACTCTACCTTTGGATTGAAGTTTACTTATTGAGCCGTAGACTCACATTTTCAATCTATAAATACTATTTACAAATAAAATGATGAACGACACCAAACCACAGGATTAGAGGCAACTAAATAAAGCAAATAAAGCTAATAAATAATTCATAGTCCAAGACAATAATATAAAATAAAAATTCACAACATCAAAAAATCAACAATCCAAAACAACTACAATCCACAGTCCACACACCCACACTCCAACACCTCTCTCATTTGGTCTTTTAGCAAAATCCTATCGAGATAGTGACAAAAAATGTTATAAAATTAAAAAAAGAAAAAGAAAAAAAAAAGAGTCAATAGAAAAATCAATAACAATCTAGGTCATGAACACCTCAGGTCAACAAGCAAAGCTAGTTCTCTCTTGCAAAATTCATGAACTCAAAAAGTAGTAGCAAGTTAAAGATGTTTCGGTCCCGGAATTTGAAGGTTAAGTGTGAAACCCATCTACAATAAAAGAAGTTTGAGTTAAATAAATAAATAATGAGAAGTGTTTGAGTTAAATAAATAAATAATGAAAAGTAAGTAAAATGAATTTATAAACAACTAATTCATAAACATTTACCATGCTCATCATAGCTAGCTTCCATAAAGTCCTCCAACTCCCCATAGTTGATTGATTGGTTCTTTAACCAGTTTTGTGTGCAAATCAAGGCTTCAATGGTAAGTGGAGACAACGAACTCCTAAAGGAATCAAATACACGTCATCTGTTGCTAAATGCGGACTTACAGGCAACAATGGGAATATGGATGGTCAATACATCATGTGCTATGTCTGTGAGGGTAGGATATTTGGGGTGCATTAACCTTCCATTAAGCTAAGATATCAAAATCTATGATATATGCTTCGCACCCATCCAACAAATATTGATCCACCTCCAACCTACACTCCAAGTCATTCTCTTCCACAAGGTCTTGGGAGAATATCTTCCTAAATTGTGTCTCTCTATCTTCCTTACCATCACTACGAACATTCAAATGATTGACATTTGATCTTCCTATATCTACATCAATATTAGATGCGTCATCCTCCCCTTAATGAAACTTATTGTATTTACCAATCAAACAATTCATGAGGTTTCTCACATTTGCCTCTATTTGGTCTGCCCACACAGTTCCATTGCATTTTCTCAACCAAAACACTAATGCCTTCATCTTGGAACGCGGTTTAAGAAAAAAAAAAGCAATATACAACATTAAGTTGATCATATCATAGTCCGCCAATATTTCATATTTATTTTTTATATTAAAACTCACATAACTCATAACAAAATCAGAACTAAGACATCCATTATTCAAGGTATGTTGAATAATACAAAGTTGCAAGAAATATGAATTAAAGGTGACAAAAGTTGAACTAGAGAACTTCATTGTGACATCATAAAAAGTTTGCAAAAATGTCAAAAATGCCCTAGCATTTTCCCAATCAATAGCTTGAGGAACAACAAAATGATTATGGCCATCCCCCTCCAATAGTTCAAAAGCTTTTTGGTACTTCCCAGCGGTGCTCATCATTAAATATGTAAAGTTCCATCTAGTTGGAACATCTAGACACACCATTTTTGTACATTGAACATTTTCCTGCTCTATACAATCTTTAAACCTCGCCATCATCTTCGGTGAAGACCTCACATATTTCACTACGTTCCTTATATTAGAAATACATTCACCTAAGTCTTTCAAGCCTTCATTTACAACAATGTTTAAAATAAGAGTAGCACACCGCATGTGAAGAAATTATCCTCTCAAAACAATACAACTAGGGGTGTGCACGGGGCGGGGTGGATTTTCGCCCTTTTTGTCCCCGCCCCTCACCCCTGCGGGTGCAAGAAATCCAACCCGTACCCCGAACAAAATGTGATGTGTCCGTGCGGGGTGGGGTGATGCGGGGTGGTTTGTGCGGGTTGTGCGGGTTTTCTGCTACTAGCTGCAACACCACAGGCACCACGGGCCACGGCAACACAATTCCACGAACACAAACACGGTGAAACACCCCTTACACAATTACACCACCCACCAACACAAACCCAGAAACCCTAAACACAAACACAAACTAGATCTAACACAGCCTGTCTTAAAAAATCACGGCTCCAAAATGGCTAAATCTCACTGCGTGATAGACTCGTAGTGGTAGACGAACGGTTGAAGAAGATGAAGAGCCGAAGAAACGAAGATCGGCGTCAGAGAACAAGGTTGAGTCTAGAGAGCTCTCCAAAACCCTAATGAAATTGAGTATAGTGGTAGACTGGTAGTGGCAGCGGCGGCGCAGTGTGGGACTGAGGGGGTGAAAGGGCTGAAGGGTGAACTGGCGAAGGGGAACTCTCTAGAAGACGAAATGCCAAAATTGAAAAGAAAAGGAGGGGGGCGGCGCTTAGGGTAAACTTTAGGGTTTTTTTTATTTTATTTTATTTTATTTATTTTTTATCACGGTGCGGGCTGGGCGGGGCGGGTCCCCGGGATTTTCCCAAATCCCACAAACCGCACCGCACCGTGCGGTTTGCTTAAAACAAAACCGGGATCCGTTTATTAGGGGCGCGGGTAGGTGTTGTTAAGGGGCGGGGCGGGTCCTGCACACCCCTAAGTACAACTCTTGTCTTTCATCCTCCTTCTCATATACTCAATCCCTACATTATTGGCTAAGGTATTATCAACTGTAATAGTAAACACACTATCAATCCCCCACTCTAGCAACGAACTCTCCATCATTATTCCAATAGTTTTACCCCTATAATTGGAAAATATGCCAAACTTGAGTATTTTCTTATGCATTATCCAATCAAAATCTATGAAGCTAGCAGTAACACACATGTAGTTTATATTCTACAGAGATGCCCATGTATCAGTAGTGATGTAAACCCTTTTACCGCTCAAAAAAAGTCTTCAACCTAAGCTTTTCTTTCTCATATAGTTTCATGCAATCTTTTTATAAAGTAATACGACATGAAACTTTGAATTTAGGTTCAATTCCATTCATCAATTCTCTAAACCCATCACTCTCAACATGCCTAAAAGGCAATTCACTTTTGATGAAATACCGAACAACCAAATTTCTTACAATGTTCGAATCATATTTCATAAATCCCATTTGGTTGCCACTAGTGCCTTCTACCATTTTCTTAAATGACATTTGCAACAATGTTTGATTTTTGGGTACGTAGTTTCGTTTTCTTAAGTTGAGAGTTTGGGCAATTATAGGTAAGGTGGGTCATCATGGGTGAAGTGTCATTTCTCTTATAGTGACATCCTATCAACTTATTGTAATAATTGCACATAACTTTAAGATTCTTCTTGTCAATCGATTCCAATTTTTTAAAGTGATTCCCATACAATGGACTGATTCATAAGTAGTTTTTTGAATTGTGACTGTTGTGATTGGAGGGAATGTGTAGGGCTTCCAACATTTGTAGATGAAGTGTTCCAGGATTGTCCTCTACTATAACAGAGTTAGTTGCATCATTAAGAGTGTCCTCCATCTGTTATTAGATAGATAATAATATGTATTTAACAACCAATTAGCAAACCATATTAGATACAACCTACTCTATTAATAAATTCTATGTCAATAGAACAACAAAACTAGCAGGTAGATTAAATATGTATTTCATATTCATCAAATACATATGTATTTCACAAAGCATTTTTTATATGTATAAACGTCTGTCTCTTCAGGCATCAAGTTTATGTGATCAGGTAATATAAGACAAAGGAAAATATTATGAGCTTTCTTAGAACCATTTTCATTAATTTAGAAAGATTAAATTAACAGAAAAAAAAAAAAATCATAACAGGGTTAAAAATGATGGAACACAGAAAGAACCAGTAAGTAAACAGAAGAATGTTGAAAAAAAAAAAAGAAAAAAAAAAGAAAAAAAAAGAGAGGAAACTTTAGTAGTGTTTGATATCATTCATCCAAAAGCAAAGCATACGAGCATGGTAAAGAAAAAAAAATCATTTTAGGATTTCGGAATATAGCCCTTTCGTGCAATGCAAAACTAGGGCTAGTAAGGCAAAGCAAAGCCTCTGCAAGACATGTAAGAACACATGTTCTTCATATATATATATAGATACACGCAAATCATAAAAGATTAAACCAGTTGATACCGGGAAGGCAATAGGCGCGAAAGAAAGGATGAGGGATGCGCAGTTCGGCGAAGGGTGAGGTTGAATGCGGCAGGGGGAGAGAGATGAGAGGATATGGTGCTTTTATCCTTTATAAAACGTTTGATTTGACACCAATTTCATCCACATTACCAACCAAGAATAAACACAAACATAAGCACACGTCCATTCTACGTTGTAATATGAACATGTATGTAGTAGTTATGTTAGGGATAAAATCAACCCTAGAGACACGTGGATCCAATGACATCTCGGAGTTATGTCTCGGCTACTTGTTCCGCATGGTTCTATCCAGTAAAGGGAAGGACGTTTAGGTCCGAAGACATCTCGGAGATATGACGATGTCTCGGTCTTAAAATTCCAGGTTACGGTGTGTAAAATATCCCGAGATCTCCCAGCCAAGATGGAGTGAACGTATCTCGGATATTTGTGCCTCGGAGTAATAACACCTCGGTATGATATCGAGTCGGTGCGGTATCTTCTCGGGGTGATATCCATTGGATGAGTCAACATCTCAGAGTATAAACATCTCGGACTTACACAACCCTGTTATGGTGCGGATATATCCCGAGATCTCCAGGTAAAAGCAGAAACGTCTCGGATATCATCACCTCGGAGGTCAGCTGAAATGTGCTACAGTCTCTTAGGAAGGTGCCATGCGCCACACCCGTCTCAGAATTCGATAAGGATAGAATCCCAGGAGATCAGGGATAAACTACAGATCCATGATTTATGGGATAAGATGATTATTGACATGGAATCGAATTCAAAGAAGTACAAACGCAATCAACTGCGGATTCAACACTCCTATTCAAATTCCCAGAAGATATGATGAAAATTCAAACCGGGCTAGGACTCCTCAAACTCCTAATCCAACTCAATGTCAAGAAGGTCCGGCCTATAAATAAAGATCGTCACACCAGGTATAAGAGACGAATTCTCTAAGCTCTTGAGATTAAGATTAAGGATTCTATACAGAAAACCTTTTAGACTGACTTAGGCATCGGAGTGGGCGTGGTCGGCACCCCCGACGAGTTGTTTGTTCCTTTTTGCAGGGTTGAAGTGTTCGGTAAAAAGTCAGGCAGCGAATCCTTAGGCGACACGTCACCATACCGAAAACTGTACCAACAGTTTGGCGCCGTCTGTGGGAACGATCAATTGTTCTTACGAAAAACAAATCCGCAATGGTGACGACGAGACGTTCCAAATCGATCTTAAACGAAGTGCCGCCAACCAGCCGAGACGATGCTCGTGGAGAAGCAGAATCTGCGGATCCAGAGGCTCGAATAACCCAACTGAGTCAACAGTTAGCCCAGGCACAGAAGAATGTGGAGGATTTGTTGGCTCAGAACGCTGTGCTCCTAGCCGCACGAACTCCGCCGCCCAATCATGATGTAGCCGATGGGACAAACCACGAAGGTTCAGGAGAGAGAAACGGGCGGAACGAGAATCATGACGGGCAGAACGAGAACCATGAAGAGAGAGCCGGGCGGAACGAGAATCGTGGAGAGCCCATCAATCCGGTTCCACCCACGGAGGCAGAAAGGAGGTTGCAGAAGATGGTCCAGGATCTGGGCGCGAAATATGATATGCTGTCAAAGACGATTGACCAGAGGCGTGATGGGAAGGAGTCCCTTGTTGACAACCTCTTCCAGCACAAGGAATCCATATTCACCGAAGAAGTGTCCAACTGCGACTTACCCGGAAGATTCAAGGTACCTGACATTCCTGTCTTCTCTGGCAGCGAAGATCCAGTGGAGCATCTGGACAATTTCAGGTCCCATGTCTCCCTGCACAAGACACCAGATGCTGTGGCATGCCGAGCTTTTCCTCTCACCCTGTCAGGAAAAGCCCGAGACTGGCTCAGGAATCTCGCACCAAGGTCGATTGATTGCTTCGACACCCTTGGACGAAAATTCCTGGCCCAGTTCGTATCCGGGAGAGCTAGAAGGAAACCCCGAGGGTACTTACTCTCTGTGCAGCAGGGACCAAATGAGTCTCTAAAAGACTATCTGTGGAGGTTCAACCAGGAGAAGCTGAACACAGAGAGTGCACCAGACGACTTCATTTACGGTGCAATCTTTCAAGGCTTGAAAAAAGATGGACCTCTGATGGCGGAATTGGCGTTGAAACCGCCGAAAGATCTTCAAACCTTTATGGTGAAGATGGACAGGTACATCAACCAGGAAGAAACGCTCCGAGCTCTCCTCAGTAATTCCCAGCAACAACAGCAGCCGTCCACTGAGAAGCCTAAGAAAAAGAAGAATCCTGAGCCAGTACAGGATGCTGGTCCCGCAGAATATAAGAAGGTGAAGAAAAATTTCGGAGATTATAAGTGGACACCGTTGAACACCTCCATCACCGAGGTGCTCATGGAACTCAAGAAAGATCCGAATTACCAGAAACCGAGACCCATTCAAGGAAATCCCCCTCCATACTTGGCTCACAAGTACTGCGCCTTCCACGATTCACACGGTCATCTGACCGAGCAGTGTGTTTCATTGAGGCAGTTGATCGAGAAATTCATTGAGAATGGGAAGCTAGTCCGATTCCTCGCCAATGAGAGGAATCGACAGGAGCGAGATCACTATCCGAGGCCTAGGAGGGAAGAAGATCGGGATAATAGAAGAAACTATCAACCGAGACAAGATGAAAGAAGAGAAAGAAGCCGAGAGCCAGCACCTCGGCCTCGGAGGGATGAAAGAAGGGAGAGAAGTAGAAGCAGGCCTCGGGGGGCACAGCAGGGCAATATCCCTATCATCCACACCATCTCGGGAGGATTCGGAGGAGGAGGCGAGTCCAACTCAGCTCGGAAAGCATACGCCAGGCAGCTCGATGATTTCGAAGTTTACTCGGTCCAGAGGCCCCCAAAATCTCGGAAGTATAACCCTCTGGTTATAGGGTTTTCTGATGATGATTATGCTGGAGTCTCGCTTCCGCACACAGACGCCCTCGTGGTCACCTTGACCATAGCAAACTATCAGACCCGGCGGATCCTCATTGACACTGGGAGCTCGGCTGATATTCTGTTTAAATCAGCTTTCGATCACATGGGTGTTCCATTGGAAAAGTTGGTTCCGGTCTCGTGCCAGCTACAGGGTTTTGCCGGAGAGAAGGTGTTGCCTCTCGGTTCTATCGATTTACCTGTGACAGCCGGGACTTATCCAAGGCAAAAAGTCATTATGGTAAAATTCCTAATAGTTGATAAGGTCTCGGCCTACAATGCAATTATAGGACGTACGGCTCTCAACGATTTCAAAGCGGTGACTTCAACACCACATCTCAGCATGAAGTTTCCAACAGAAGAAGGAGTTGGAGAGGTAAAAGGAGACCAGAAGGAGGCTAGGAGATGCTACAATCTGTCCTTGAAAGATACCCCGAGGCAGCACGGTCGGGGGGAGAGAACTAAGGAGGATGGAAAATAGCAATCACCGTTGGGGGAGCCTGTGGAAGCCTTGGAGGAGTTCGAGATAGGCGACTCGGGAAACAAAATTCATATAGGCTCACAACTCCCTCAACCCCTGAAGGAAGATCTGGTGGCGTTCTTGAGGCGCAACAAAGATGTATTTGCCTGGAGCCATGAAGACATGCCGGGGATTGATCCCTCGGTTATAGTCCATAAGCTGAATGTGGACCCAAATTATCGCCCTGTGAAGCAGAGAAGAAGAGCTTTTGCCGCCGAATGAAACACGGCAGTTGCTGAAGAAGTAGAGAAGTTGCTGAAAGCTGGATTCATCCGAGAGGTAGATTATCCCGAATGGCTGGCCAATGTAGTGCTGGTAAAGAAGTCCAACGGGAAGTGGAGGATGTGTGTAGACTTCACCGACCTGAATAAAGCATGTCCGAAGGATAGCTTTCCCCTGCCTCGGATTGATTTATTGGTGGATTCGACGGCCGGGCATGAGCTCTTGAGCTTCATGGATGCCTTCTCGGGGTACAATCAGATCTGCATGGAAGAAACAGACCAGGAGAAAACTGCTTTCATCACAGACCGAGGACTTTACTGCTATAAGATGATGCCCTTCGGATTGAAGAATGCTGGAGCCACATATCAACGACTGGTGAACCGGATGTTTCAAAGTCAAATTGGCCGAAACGTTGAGGCATACGTAGATGACATACTGGTTAAGAGTGTTCGGGCAAACAAACACATAGAAGACCTCCGAGAAACTTTTCGGACTCTAAGAAAATACAACATGAAGCTCAACCCTGCAAAGTGCGCTTTCGGAGTTTCTTCAGGCAAGTTCCTGGGGTTTATGGTATCACAAAGGGGCATTGAAGCTAATCCAGAGAAGGTCAGAGCTGTCCTCGAGATGGAGGCCCCGAGAACAACAAAACAACTTCAACGACTGACAGGGAGAATTGCGGCCTTGAACCGTTTCATATCACGGTCGACAGATAAGTGCCTTCCCTTCTTTAAAATTTTACGAAAAGCATTTATATGGAGTGAGGATTGTGAAGAAGCTTTCGAAAAATTGAAGGAATATCTGGCCAATCCACCACTGTTGAGCTGCCCAACCGAAGGGGAGATTCTTTATCTCTATCTGGCAGTCTCTCCCTCAGCAGTAAGCTCGGTGCTAGTCCGAGAAGATTCAGGGGTTCAGAAACCGGTCTACTTTACAAGCAAAGCACTTCATGGTGCGGAGGGGAGGTACCCTCGGATCGAGAAGTTGGCGTTCGCTTTAATCATTTCAGCTAGAAGATTGAGGCCATACTTTCAAGCTCACGCTATCCGAGTTTTGACCGAGTATCCAATGAAGAAGGTGTTGCAAAAGCCTGACCTCTCGGGAAGGTTAGTCAACTGGGCGGTGGAGCTCGGACAGTTTGATATCGAGTTTCATCCTCGGACGGCTATCAAAGGACAGGCTTTAGCAGATTTCCTGATAGAATTCTGTAACATTCCTGAAGCAGAAGAACTTCCTAAGGAGTCAACCTGGGTTGTGTTTGTAGATGGCTCCTCTACACAGAGCAGAAGCGGAGTAGGAGTCCTCCTCAGGAATCCCGAAGGGCAAGAATTCGGTTTTGCTGTGAAACTGGACTTCGTTACAACAAACAATGAAGCTGAGTACGAAGCGGTGATAGCAGGTTTGGCATTATCCCGAGAGATGGGGGCAACCAATGTCGAAATCCGGAGTGACTCTCAGGTGGTCGTAGGCCAAGTCCAAGGGCAATTCGAAGCACAAGAAGATAGAATGGCCAGGTATTTGGAAGAAGTACGGAGATTCCAGTCCTATTTTGAAAGGTTTGTCATCACAAAAATACCTCGGGAGGAAAACATTCGAGCTGATGAATTCTCAAAGATCGCGTCGGGAACAGAGGAAGAGATGGAAGCGTCAAGAAGGCAAATTATTGTTCTGACCGAGCCTTCGATAGCCCCGAGGACCAAGGTTATGGAAGTAGACTCAGCACCGGAGGAGCCAGAGTGGGCTAGGGACATTATCCAGTTCCTTAGACATGGGTTGTTGCCCGAAGATAAGGTTGCAGCTCGGAGGGTGAAGATACAAGCAGCACGGTTTTGCCTCCTCGGGGATACACTGTACAAAAGGGGATATTCCGAACCCCTTCTCAAATGCCTCTCCAAGGCCGAGTCGAATTATGTCCTCAGGGAAATTCATGAAGGAGTGTGCGGAGACCACTCAGGAGGAAGGATGCTGGCGCAAAAAACCATCCGAGCAGGTTACTATTGGCCCACGATCAAAAAAGACTCAGCTCTTCTTGTCAAAGCCTGTGATAAATGCCAGAGATTCGCAAGAATCATGAAAGCAAGTCCCGAGAAGCTCATCCCCCTCACTTCTCCATGGCCATTTGCAAAATGGGGGGTGGATATAGTTGGTCCGATGCCGGTAGGAAAAGGTGGACGGAAGTTCTTGATTGTAGCTGTAGACTACTTTACTAAATGGGCGGAAGCAGAAGCATTAGCAGCTATAACTACTGCGAATGCCATAACCTTCCTCTGGAAGTCAGTGGTGTGCCGGTTCGGGATTCCCCATGCTTTCGTCACAGATAATGGGAAGCAGTTTGACTGTGAACCGTTTCGGAAGTGGTGTTCGGAGCTCCGTATCCGAAACCATTATGCTTCGGTACAATACCCGAAGGCAAATGGTCAAGTAGAGGCGACAAACAAGACCTTGGTAAAGATCCTGAAGAAAAAGCTTGATAAAAAGAAAGGAGCATGGGTTGATTACGTTCCAGAGGTGCTGTGGTCGTACCGAACCACCAGAAGAACTCCAACGGGCGAGACACCATTCTCACTTACATACAGAACCGAGGCGGTGATTCCTGTGGAAGTAGGATCTCCAAGCTTCCGGGTGGCTCACTACAATCCAGGACTCAACGACGAGAATGCTAAGGTACACCTGGACCTGTTGCAAGAGAAAAGAGACGACGCTCATGTCACATGGGCGGCATATCAGAATCGAACGGCTCGGTACTTTAACAAACAGGTGGTGCCCAGAAAGTTCCAAATCGGAGATTGGGTACTCAGGAAGGTGAGCTTGATGACGAAAGATCCAACGGAAGGCAAAATGGGACCCGGATGGGAAGGCCCCTACAAGGTAATAGGATGCCATCAGAAGGGAGCTTATCGCTTGATGACCGAGACCGGAAAGATACTTCCAAGATCATGGAATGCCGAGCACCTGAAAAAATATTTTATGTAGTTCATTGTTCTCTTTTTTCAGTTTTTTACAAACAATTTCATATTCAATAAAGAATGTCTATTCCCAGTATCTACTGACAATCGCAGAAATCCAAGAATCAATCCGATTTACATACTTAGGAAAAGTCTCTCGGTCACTCAGTACCGAGAGCAGGAAAAGCCTCTCGGTTTGTCCAAAACCGAGAGCAAGAAAAGTCTCTTGGTCATTCAACACCAAGAGCAAGAAAAGTCTCTCGGTCACTCAGTAACGAGAGCAGGAAAAGCCTCTCGGTTTGTCCAAAACCGAGAGCAAGAAAAGTCTCTCGGTCACTCAGTACCGAGAGCAGGAAAAGCCTCTCGGTTTGTCCAAAACCGAGAGCAAGAAAAGTCTCTTGGTCATTCAACACCAAGAGCAGGAAAAGTCTCTCGGTCACTCAGTACCGAGAGCAGGAAAAGCCTCTCGGTTTGTCCAAAACCGAGAGCAAGAAAAGTCTCTTGGTCATTCAACACCAAGAGCAGGAAAAGTCTCTCGGTCACTCAGTACCGAGAGCAGGAAAAGCCTCTCGGTTTGTCCAAAACCGAGAGCAAAAAAAGTCTCTCGGTCACTCATTACCGAGAGCAGGAAAAGCCTCTCGGTTTGTCCAAAACCGAGAGCAAGAAAAGTCTCTTGGTCATTCAACACCAAGAGCAGGAAAAGTCTCTCGGTCACTCAGTACCGAGAGCAGGAAAAGCCTCTCGGTTTGTCCAAAACCGAGAGCAAGAAAAGTCTCTTGGTCATTCAACACCAAGAGCAGGAAAAGTCTCTCGGTCACTCAGTACCGAGAGCAGGAAAAGCCTCTCGGTTTGTCCAAAACCGAGAGCAAGAAAAGTCTCTCGGTCACTCAGTACCGAGAGCAGGAAAAGCCTCTCGGTTTGTCCAAAACCGAGAGCAAGAAAAGTCTCTCGGTCACTCAGTACCGAGAGCAGGAAAAGCCTCTCGGTTTGTCCAAAACCGAGAGCAAGAAAAGTCTCTTGGTCATTCAACACCAAGAGCAGGAAAAGTCTCTCGGTCACTCAGTACCGAGAGCAGGAAAAGCCTCTCGGTTTGTCCAAAACCGAGAGCAAGAAAAGTCTCTTGGTCATTCAACACCAAGAGCAGGAAAAGTCTCTCGGTCACTCAGTACCGAGAGCAGGAAAAGCCTCTCGGTTTGTCCAAAACCGAGAGCAAAAAAAGTCTCTCGGTCACTCAGTACCGAGAGCAGGAAAAGCCTCTCGGTTTGTCCAAAACCGAGAGCAAGAAAAGTCTCTTGGTCATTCAACACCAAGAGCAGGAAAAGTCTCTCGGTCACTCAGTACCGAGAGCAGGAAAAGCCTCTCGGTTTGTCCAAAACCGAGAGCAAGAAAAGTCTCTTGGTCATTCAACACCAAGAGCAGGAAAAGTCTCTCGGTCACTCAGTACCGAGAGCAGGAAAAGCCTCTCGGTTTGTCCAAAACCGAGAGCAAAAAAAGTCTCTCGGTCACTCAGTACCGAGAGCAGGAAAAGCCTCTCGGTTTGTCCAAAACCGAGAGCAAGAAAAGTCTCTTGGTCATTCAACACCAAGAGCAGGAAAAGTCTCTCGGTCACTCAGTACCGAGAGCAGGAAAAGCCTCTCGGTTTGTCCAAAACCGAGAGCAAGAAAAGTCTCTTGGTCATTCAACACCAAGAGCAGGAAAAGTCTCTCGGTCACTCAGTACCGAGAGCAAGACAAGTCTCTCGGTTTGTTCGACACCAAGAACAGGAAAAGTCTCTCGGTCTTTCCAAAACCGAGAGCAAGAAAAACCTAAAGGATTGCAGGTTTTCGGAAGGACAAGAGCATCCAGGAAAGAATCTGCCCACGTCCTTTCCTTAGACAACCCGAAGTGGTCATGAAAAGAACACTAAGACAAGAAAACCTCTCGGTTAGAGGTCTCCAAATGTTGAAAGATTGAAGCCTTCAAAGATAAAGAAATTAAAAGAAAGGTAAAGCTCAACAATCTAACTACCCACCTCAAACGACTTAGCCTGCGGTCGCAGACTAAGATTGTGGGGGGTAACTCATTAAGGTAAGCAGGAAAGTCTGTCAAACACCGAGAGCAGAAAAGGTTTTTCGGTTTATCCGACACCGAAAACAGAAAAGAAAATGCCTAAGCAGAAGGTAGAAATTTCATTCAAAAGATATCATATTCTAAGTTTTATACAAAGAAAAATGTACAGGTAAAGAAAAGAGAAGATAAAAATTCAAGAAAACAGCTTCTAGCTAGCAGGATCGTCAAGAGGGTCTTCTTTGGGAACTGGCGCGTCAAGACCCCAATTCGGAACGTCGGGCATGAAGTCCTTACCAAACTCCTCCATCTCATCAATGGCTTCTTCTGGAAAACCCACCAACATCGGATCAACCGTCTCGGGATCAAATTTATATTGAGGATTTGTCACCAAAGTTCGAAAATTTTCGAAACCCCAATGACAACCCCGACCCCAACTCTGATCCCGAAGATAAGGCGCATAGCTCAACTGCTTCTGATAACGTTTAAGCTTTGCCCGATCGGCGTCATATCTAGCCCTGAGACGAATCAAGAGACTCTCCGAGTGATCCTGCGCCTTGAGAGCTTTATCCCTCTCGGCTGTAAGTCTTTCAACCTCATCTTTGAGTTTGTCCTTTTCAGCCTCGGCACTCAACGCATTCTTGCACGCCTCGGAGCATTCATTCTGCACAGCCGACAAACGAATAGACAATTGGTCCGCACGATCCAGCTCGGAAGAAAGACTTTCAATAGAGCGAGCGTATCGACCGTTGGCCTCCGCCACTTCGTTACTCAAACGAGCGTTAGCAGAACGCATCTCGGATATAATTGATTCCCGGGACGCGAGTTCCTCGTCCTTGGACTGAAGAAGAGACTTCAGCGCCGCAACTTCATCCTCTAAACCCGAGATGCGGGCTTGAACTTCGGGGGAAGGAGTGGGCGGAGGCGCAGGACAATTTTCGCACTTCTGCCAGAGGGCAGTCATCTTCACAAGAAGCTGTCAAGAAAAAAGTAAGCAAAGTCAGAATCGGGATGCAAACAGAATAAAAAGTCCTAGCTCCAGAAACTTACCTGATAATGAGAGATGAGAATGCCTTGGGCGATCTTCTCGGGAGAAGACGCCCCTGCATTCCCCAGATATCCCTCGGGGATTAAGTTCTTTATGGCCTCCATCGGATGACCCAGAAGACCCCTGCCCAAAATCTCGAAGCCGGCCGAGACCCTGGAGGAAGAGCTAGGACCCACTTGAGGTACAGCCCCGGTGCTTGGGCTGGCCTCAGCACGAGACTCGCTCCTAGTAGAAGTCTCGGGGAGCACGCCAGCTTCAGGAGTAACGTTCTCGGATTCGATCCGAGACTCCTCAGCCACTCCAACATGGGGAGTTGTTTCGGGTTGATCGGGACTTTGAGTTCCAGGAGCAGATCCCGGCACCCCCTGATCAATCACTTCCCGAGAGGGGCAAGGCTCTTCAACGTCCTCAGCCTCGGACAGTCCAGTAGGAGTCTCGGTTTGTATAGGCGCAGAACATGAAACTCGGGGGGTGGAGTACCCCGTTTCACGATTTTCTTCAGGGGGTGGTGGTGTTTCTGGACGTTCCGAAGAAGGAGTTCGGGGAGTACCTTCTACTTCAGACTCTTCAACCAAAGGCTCGTCTAGGGGGGTGCCGACTTCTTCATCCATCTCTTCGAGAAAGTCACCACTTGAAGCGACAGGCTCTTGACGCACTTCCTCTTTGTCGGAAGGTATTATAACCGCTTTACCCCACAATCGCCCGGCGTCCGCAAGTCTTTGAGCCATTCGGTCCTGGCCTGTAAGCTTCCGTTTCCTGGCCGGATGCTTTACCCTACGCGCAACTGGGACATCTCGGGCCTCAGGTACATTTCCTTCTCCTTCTCCAGACCTCTCAGGTACCGCACATTGTTCACCATGGAACGAAGCCTCGGAGCCAGACTCATCCCGTGAAACAAAGGAAGGAGCAGGACTAGCCTCGGGAATGAAACCCCGAAAGCTGGCAGACCCCTCTTCAACGCTTACCCTAGGTGATGGAGCCGAAGGAGGAGTTCTCCTCGCACCCGAGGCGGCCAAAGGAATCTTCTGTTTCTTTTGTGCAGGAACATCCCCAAGAACTTCCTCAGGTGACCTCTTCTTAGTCATAGGTCTCGGGGATGGAGGGGCTTCATTCCTCTTCTTGACAGCTCCCCTCTTGGTGATTAACTGTTTGTCTCTCGGAATGTCATATCCGAGAAACTGCCTCATATTCTCCTCGGTGACGAGATTGTCAAAATCGACTTCTTCAAACTTGTCGGCCTTGACTCTGGCAGCGGACCACCCACTTATCTCCTTAACATCCTCCAGTTCGGATACAGTGAGCGAAGGGGGGTCACTTCGGTCAGGTCGCAACAACTGCCAAGTCCGAGGCATCATACGATCTTCAGGAAGGAGAGTACCTTCGGGGCATTCCCACTCCCCGGAAACTCTGAAAAACTGCATCTCCCAGAACTTGTTGTTCGTCAGCCCACTCTTGAGCTTGATGAAAACAGGCAGGTGACGGCTGCAGAGTTCAATCATTCCCTCTGCAGTCTGCCTCGGCCTATAGATGTGGAAGAATTGCAGGATGTTCATCTCCTTCTTCAACACAAGCCTCCATAGGATGTAAGAGGCGAACAGGTACCGCCAAGCATTTGGCATTATCTGACTGGGCGCGATCATCAGAAAAAGAACGAAGTCTCGAGCAATCTCCGGAAACGGTAATCGAAGCCCAGCAAGAAACATCCTCTCATAAAGGGTAATATCGCCGCCATTAATGAACCGAGCTCCAGGCGCCTGATAGAACATCTTCACAGTTGGAGAAATTTCATAGTTCGAGCGAAGGACACCCTCATGCTTCGCGAAGATGATGGAATCGACCCTGCTCTCCAAAGGAGAAAGATCCACAGAGCCGTCGGGTCTCTTTGTCCGAACCCGAGACGAGGCTGAGACAGCTTTCTTGGGAGCCATGGAAGAAAGAAGAAAGGCAGAAACAGAAAAATACAGAGAAAGGAAAAGTTTGGGGAGGAAGACGACAATGGAGTATCGAGAAAAAGAAGTATCAGTGAGTGAACAGTACAATATCCCAACTTTAAACGCCTCCACTACCACGTGTCCGAAATGCCAAAGGGCGCTGTCAATTCAAAATTTCCGAAGAGGAAAAGGCGCGCCTTCCGTAAATTCAGCATTAAATACGCTGCCTCGACGATACCATTTAATGATGACAAAAAGGCGGCTGTGCAGAGATGACGTCGACGTTGGGAAAAGAAGCGGTCAAATTCAAAATTTGAACTGTTGAAAAGACGCGCCCTGCGCAAACATCAGATATAGACTAGCAGCTGGAAAGTAATTCTCTTATTTCCGTTTATTTCTGAAATTAGAGAAGTAGGGGGGTAACTGTTAGGGATAAAATCAACCCTAGAGACACGTGGATCCAATGACATCTCGGAGTTATGTCTCGGCTACTTGTTCCGCATGGTTCTATCCAGTAAAGGGAAGGACGTTTAGGTCCGAAGACATCTCGGAGATATGACGATGTCTCGGTCTTAAAATTCCAGGTTACGGTGTGTAAAATATCCCGAGATCTCCCAGCCAAGATGGAGTGAACGTATCTCGGATATTTGTGCCTCGGAGTAATAACACCTCGGTATGATATCGAGTCGGTGCGGTATCTTCTCGGGGTGATATCCATTGGATGAGTCAACATCTCAGAGTATAAACATCTCGGACTTACACAACCCTGTTATGGTGCGGATATATCCCGAGATCTCCAGGTAAAAGCAGAAACGTCTCGGATATCATCACCTCGGAGGTCAGCTGAAATGTGCTACAGTCTCTTAGGAAGGTGCCATGCGCCACACCCGTCTCAGAATTCGATAAGGATAGAATCCCAGGAGATCAGGGATAAACTACAGATCCATGATTTATGGGATAAGATGATTATTGACATGGAATCGAATTCAAAGAAGTACAAACGCAATCAACTGCGGATTCAACACTCCTATTCAAATTCCCAGAAGATATGATGAAAATTCAAACCGGGCTAGGACTCCTCAAACTCCTAATCCAACTCAATGTCAAGAAGGTCCGGCCTATAAATAAAGATCGTCACACCAGGTATAAGAGACGAATTCTCTAAGCTCTTGAGATTAAGATTAAGGATTCTATACAGAAAACCTTTTAGACTGACTTAGGCATCGGAGTGGGCGTGGTCGGCACCCCCGACGAGTTGTTTGTTCCTTTTTGCAGGGTTGAAGTGTTCGGTAAAAAGTCAGGCAGCGAATCCTTAGGCGACACGTCACCATACCGGAAACTGTACCAACAAGTTAGTAGGTGGCTCTGATACCATTTGTAATGGCTTAAGGAAAAGTGCTAGCCATATTTGCGCTATCACCGGAAAGGACTAGTCAATTTGGAGCTTTTCCTAAAATTCCTTATAAAACCCAATTTCACATAGTAAGTAGTCAATGTGAGATTTAGTACTCATGCTTATCTTTATAAACCACTCACTTTATATGAGCTATTTATCTCTTTTCAATATGAGATCAGGGTGTTACAACTAGTGTGGCCTTTGAGGATGAATTCAGTCACTCTTTCCGTAATATTTTATCATCATGGTTTGCCATCAAGGCTTCTTCCACCCACCATCCCTTTTTTTGGGCTATTGCACCCGAACACACAAAAAAAAAATAAAAAAAATGAGGTGCATTCGTTACATTCCATTTCTTAGGTCCACTAGTTTCAATGCTTCACCCATTACCTTAATTTCTTTGGCTGCGTTTTATAGTTTAAGAGGCTTATAATTAAATCTAGTACAATTTTTTTTCCTAACGAAAATGGTTAAGAAATTTTTTAAGTGGCTTTAACATGCTTTAGCAAAGTGGGTTGCTTTTTCATCTTATTTTTGAAAGCATTCTCACATGATCTCTTAATCTCTCTTCCATTTGGATCAAGTGTGAGAAATATCATTCCTTTTAACTTTTTTTTTTCTCCCTTATTAAATTGAAAAAAAAAAGAAAAAAGAAAATAAAATTTAGCCTTTGAGGTGGGAGGTTTGGAGTTTAACGTGTTTTGACATAGGTTCTATTAATTAATTAAGTTTTAGAGATACTATGTTATTCTTTAAGACCCACCAATATTTTAGGATTCCCTTTAATTAACTAAAAAGCATAAAATAAATGAGACCCACCAATATTGTTTAGGATGCCCTTTAATTAACTAAAAAGCATAAAATAAATGAGAGAGAGAGAGAGAGAGGATTTCCTACCCGTTTTATGTGTGTAGGTTTGCTTTAGCCATCTATCCAATGTACAGGAAATAATTCAGCTTTCTCATAAGGCTATAATTGCTTTGCAGCCAATTTTTCACCTGAAAGGTGGCTTAACCATAACAATACTCTGAATCAATAAGATTGTATGATTAATTACAATAAAATCCTCTTCCTCCTAGCCGGCCCTAAAATTCAACCATCATAAAACATATTTGAGAGGATGAGAGAGCAAATCTACTCTCTCTTCCTCTCTCTTTTTGCTCCCCACTCCTACACTCTCTCTCTCATTCTAGTTTTTTTTTTTTTTTTTTTTAGGTATTCTCCTATCAGATCACTAATTTTGGCATATTTGCTATACATCCGTTCATCTATATCCGTGTTGTGCCTTTAATCTCTTTCCTGACCACTGCTGTTGTTTCACAGTTGTGTTTTTGCTTTAAATAAGCGTTTTCTTCTCAGTAGATCAACCATCATGAACGATCTATGTGATGAAGATTAGTCAGGTGTGATGGATTATTTCTCACGGCCTGAATAGTTCGGTGTGAATGGTTATCTCTCACGGCAGGATTAAATAAATTATTAAAATATTTGGCCACCATTGTCTTAGATTTATTCTGCTCGTTGCAGATCTGCTCTTTAACTATTTTGTACATGGGTTAGCGGAAGATGAAAGTCATAGATTGCACTTTATTGTAATAATTTTGTTTTGTATGTATAACTATATAACCTCATAACATGGGGTTATGATTTTACAGAACTTTATACTTTGTGATGTAAGAGCTTTGTACTCGTAATCTTTGATTAATAAAATACTCAGATCTTTCGTTCCAAAAAAAAAAAATTAATAACAATATTCTATTTAATAAACGAGTAATTGCTAGATATTATATATTTATTAATTTATAATTATTTAATAATATTGATGTGATTTTTTAAATTAATCATTAAAGTTTTTTTAATGAATAAAGATTAATTCAATAGTTAGTTGAAAGTGTCATGTCCGTTTTATTAAATAAATGTTAGCTAAAATTATAATATTTAACCATTTTCTTATTTTATTTTATTTTTTTATTTATTATTATTATTTTTTTTTGACTAAAATCAGCTATCAAATTGCCTGATGATTCTTTAAACCAACATATATAGCAACTTTGATCATGTCATTTAGTAGTAAATAAGTTTAAGCTCAAGTTTGTGGGAGTAATTTTTATTTTATTTTTATTTTTTTTTATTCTTTTCTCCTTTTTGAAAGCGTGGAGTGGGGGAATATTTTTAGTACACCGTGAACTATGGACTTCAAAATATATATATATATATATATATATATATAAAAGAAAAACAGAAATGCATCCATGCTTAGAAAGAGGATTATTATTATTATTATTATTATTATTTTTATGATGGGACTGCAATGCTACCAACCAACCTAATTAGATGCTGGATGTTGGTGAAGCATGTTACTTTTGGTTGAAAATTATGCGGAATCTTTTAATATACGATATGCATAACATAATACGGAATCTTTATTAATTACAGCCGGCTCAACTCTTCATGGAACTTTGTTAATTAATTAAATGTATCGATCATTCATTTCTTTAATCACTATCTATTATTGTGATTGTAATTGTCTTCGAGGAATAGCTCAATCGGTTGGAGACCACACTTCATGAAGCAGAGGTCACTAGTTCAAATCTCCCCTCCCCCTCTCGTGTGAATATGTCAAAAAAAAAAAAAAATGATCATATATGTATATATATCACGAATCTAGATAATTTATTGCTTAACTCAATTATTTATCATTTAGCATGCAATTGGATTTAATTTATTAATTATTCTCTTCTTTGTTGTTTTGCTTTCGGTTTGTCATGTAAGACTAGCACTTTTCTTGACAAGGGATATTAGGATTTGCATAATATATATATTTTTTAGGTTTTTAATTATGCAAATAATATATTTAAACTCTATACTAAAAATATACACTCTCAATCTTATGATAATTTTCAGAATATAAAGTTAAATGATTAAATTGATCCATTTCTATTAACTTCAACTTTTGGAATAAATGATAATTTAATATGGTATCAAAACAAAGATTTTGAGTTTAAACCTTATTTTTTTTATTTACCTCCCATTTTAATTAAATATTCAACGTGTTATGAACTTTTCGCGTAATAAAATATTTAATTGAAAAGAGTAAAAAACGTGACAGAGACATGACTCCTAAAATATCTTTGGCTCCACAATTCGCATTTCATTTCAGTTAAATATTTTACGTGTCCTAACAAATGGAATATATAAATAATTTCACCATCTTTGCTTGGGAATTGATAGACGAACCCATTGCATGTATGATACTTTTTGTTGGAAAAAACGTGCCGCTTTAAACGATATATCAATTTCGTTGATTTATTTATTTAATTCATTAATTATATTATTTAATATTTTTAATCATATTTTTCTATTCTTTCTTTTAATGTTGTCGCAAAATTTAGACTTGGCCAGTTGACTCACAGGAGGTGGGATGTGCATGGACTGGTCCCTTCATGGTGTATGTATAGGGCTGTAAGCGAGAAGAGCTACATGTGAACATACTCGGACTCAGCTCGACTTAGCTCGGCTTGGAATTTGTTCGTTTATTTATTTATTTATTTTTTTATCATGATCGGTTCGTTTATTAAGCAAATAGAGTTTGAACATTTTTTTAAGCTCATTTAATAAATGACCTAAACATGCCAATACTCGACTTGGCTCGGTGTAGGCTCGTTGAAGCTCGACTCAGCTCGATGGGCTCGTTCATATATATATATATAAAATGATAAGTATAATAAGTATATATTTAAAAGTTAGAATATAATAATCTATACTCTATACAAACTATATGTGACGTCCTACATCGCCAGGGAATGTGGATGTGCTTATATGTATAAACACGCCCTTCATGACACAACACGTTTTAAAGCCGCGATAGCCATGAACCTATCAGAATTTCGCAGTTAAGCATGCTTCTGCGAGAGTAGTACCAAGATGGGTGACCTCCTTGGAAGCCTGGTTCGGGGGATCCAAAAACAAAAAAAATATTGTGTCATTGGAGGTGGGTTGTTACAAAATGGTATTAGAGCCATTTCCCAACCAGAGATGGGGGGACCGTACACAAGCCCATGAGGGTCGCTGGTGGGCACTTGCTGAGACGCTAGGAATTGGGTGATCCCATGAGGGTCTCCAGCTAGCGGGGACACTGGGTCCCAAAATGGGGTGATTGTGACGTCCCACATCACTTGGAAATGGAGATGTGCTTTTATGTATAAACGCATCATTCATGATACAACGCGTTTTAAAGCCTTGATAGCCATGAACCTATTAGAACTCCGCAATTAAGCGTGCTTCTGCAAGAGTAGTATCGGGATGGGTGACCTCTTGGGAAGCCTAGTTCGATGGAGCCAAAAGTGGACAATATTGTGTCATTAGGGGTGGGTCGTTACACTATAACTTGTTAGCCTTGAATTGCTCTTTGTTTCTTAACTTTCTTCTTATTGTCAATAGACCTCGAGATTCATTAGTTATCATAACACTCAACATTGAAAATCGTAAAGTACTAAAGGGCGTTTATTTTGGCCGTTGGATCTTCATTGATGAAGATCCAACCGCCAAATACAAAAGTTTTGAAGATTTTGTTTTTTGGTTTCAGGCTTAAGGGTCTTCGAGACTCTATTCCTTCTCAATCCCCTTCTTCTTGACTCTTCGGTTTCTTACCTCCACAGAATCAAGTAGTAAATGATCACAACTACCCACACCCTACATTGAATGAGATTTGATATGCCTCTCTCTCACAAACGTCTCTAACCCTCATCGCCAGCAGATTTTCCTCAAGAATCTCTCAGCCTCTCTTATCTTCTCTTTGTACAACTAGATCTCGAACGTTCACTTCTTCGATTTGGCAGTCAAATCTTGAGCATGAGGACGACAATCGCACGCTTCAGCTTCATCATTTTATGGTCTGTATAAATATTTATTTATTTTTTTGTTATTTTTTCTTTGTTACTCGGTTCGGTTACTCTCTTGTAGAAAGAACTCTGAGATTTGAGTGCTTTCTCCAAAAATCTCATAGGCATTATGATTTGTTTGATGAATCTCTCTTTCTCCTTCACCCTCTTAGCCTATCTTCTGATGTTGTTCATCTTTTGTCACTCTTTCTCGCCATTACTCTTGCCCTAAGTTTTGGGTCCTAAGATAATCGAGAAAGAAAAAAAAAATCTTTATATATATAAGACAGAGAAGATATAAATTTTAAGAAAGTTTTTTCCTTGTTTGATTTGTTTTAGTTGTTTGATGTACGATGAGAAAAGTGTGTGGGTTCTTTCAACTTCTTTGTAACTGGTATATTATCGTATATAAACTATGATTTTTTTTTTTTCTTTCAATTCTATTTCAATGTCTCTGTTTGGGTTCTGAGAAACTCTTGCCCTAAGGATACAATCTGATCTGATGTTGTTTATCATTTACCATTTAATTTGTAGTACGATGTTGTTTAAATATTTAAGTTTGATTTATTATTCATTCTTTTTTATTTAATGCTCTGTATATGATTTTTTTTTAACTCTCTGTCTCTATTTGGGTTTTGAGAAAATCGAGAAAAATGATACAATCTGATGTTGTTTATCATTTACCATTTAATTTGTAGTATGAATATGATGCTATTTAAATATTTTTGTTTGATTTATTATTCATTGTTTTTTTATTTAATGCTCTGTATATGTTTGTGTTTATTATTCTAATGTAGTCAGTAACTTACTAAAAAACTGTCAATGGACAAGTTGATAGCCATTGCCCTTGGAGACAAAGGTTCACTAAATCTAACGAATATCACATCGGATGATGAAGGACATGAAAGTCTTGAATCACCTGATGGTGGTGCTCCTGGTGTAGATGCTGTCCCCAATGGGGAAAGTGCTCTTGTGATTGAGGAGGTCCAAGAGAATGATACTCAAAAGCATGCTTATGAAAGGAAGCTGGGGAAGAAGACTTCTCCAATTTGGAAGGACTTTAAAGAAGTAGTTCAATATGGTGTTAAGAAAACTCAATGCATTCACTGTAAATCCATCATTGGCATTCCTACTTCGAGCATCACAACTCAGTTTCATAGGCACTTGAATAGTTGTATTCCACGCATAGCAGCTAACAAGAAGCGGTGCTTACATTCGATTATAAGGGTGTCAGTGTGAGCCCCAGTTCAAATTTTTCTTATGATCATAATAACATAAGAGAGCTTGCTTCTCATATGATACTTTACCACAAGTATCCTTTTATGCAGATGAAACATGTTTTGTTTAACAAATTTATGAGAGCTAACACTCCTTATTGGCAAAAGATATCTTGTGCAACTGCAAAAAATGATTGTATATCTATCTATGAAATGGAGAAAAAAAAAAAAAAAAAAAAAAAAAAAAAAAAAAAGCTCCAAATTTTGTTGAGAGATGTTAACAAAGTAAACATAACAACTGACATGTGGTCCTCAGGTCAGAGAGTTTCTTATATGGTAGTTACATGTCATTTTGTTGATTCTTGGTGGCATGTAAAAAAACGTGTCTTAAACTTTTGTAATGTCACACCTTCACATAGTGGTGTTATTATTACTGATGCTCTTCAAAAGAGTTTCATTGATTGTGGAATTGAGAATAAGGTGTGTACAATAACAGTCGATAATGCAAGAAACAATGATGTGAGCATTTGAATTTTAAAAAATGATTTTGCTATGAAAAAAACATTATTTGTTGGAGGACAAATCTTTCATGTATGTTGTTGTGCTCATATAACAAATTTGTTGGTGCAAATGAAATTAGTCAAATTGGGGATATTGTGGATTGTGTTAGGGATGATATAAAGTATTTAATTGCATCGGATGGGAGGTTGAAGCAGTTTTGTAAAATTGCAAAGCAGTTACAGTTGTCCTCAAATAAATTGATTTTAGAGGTTCCCACTAGGTAGAATAGCATTTATATGATGTTGTTTGCTGCATTAGAGTTTAGGGAAGTGGCCTAAGTATGAACATAGGGATCAAATTTTTCATTGGGTGCTAACTGTTGAAGATTGGGTGAAAGTTGAGAATGTTTGTCATGTTTTAGAGGTTTTTAATGAGGTGACAAAGATAATATCAGGGAGTAATTATCCAACTTTAAATTTGTTTCTTCCTGAGGTTTGGAGAATAAGAGATGTATTGGGTAAGAAATGTAGGGATGAAAATATTTACATAAGAACAATGGCACAAAAAATAAATTTGAAGTTTGAGAAGTATTGGAGGAAATGCAATCTACTCATGGATGTTGGTGCTATTTTGGATCCAAGGTTTAAGATGGAACTTGTACAATTTTACTTCCTTGAAATTTATTAAGAGCATGAAGCCACTAGAAATATTGAAAGGATCCATAGGGTTTTAAATGAGTTGTATGGTGAGTATGTTGATGACCACAACTTAACTACTGTCCCACAACGTGAGCAAAAAAGTTTTTCTGAATCTTCTTCAACTTCAAGTGATTGTTCAGGTAGTGTTGTTTGGAGGAGCACTAAAAGTGGAATTGCTATGTTTCAATTTTTTGTAAGAAGTGTTGATACATTTCAACCTGTGAAATCTGATTTGAAAGTATATTTGGAAGAAGACGTTTATACTTGTGATGAGGGTGCTGATTTGAAATTTGATGCTTTGGAGTGGTGGAAATTCAATCAACTTAAGTACCACATTTTATCTAAGATGGCATGGGACATACTTGCAATTTCTATCACTACGGTGGCTTCGAAATCAACATTTAGTGTTGGTGATAGGGTCATTGATTCGTATCATGCATCTTTAGCTACTAAAACTGTGGAAATATTGTTGTGTGGCACTGATTGGGTTCGAGCACTACATGAGCTTAAAAAATCATCTACTGTGAGTATTATAATTTGTAGAGGTATATGTTGTTTTAGCTTCTCCTTTAAATCAATAGTAATTAATGTTCTTTGTTTTTTGTAGTCGGATGAACCATCCTTGATAGAGATTGAGTTGCTTTAGTTACTTAGCAAGTTGGTAGCAGACTAGCAGAGTTGTTGTGCTGGATTGTGGGGTATTTTTTTTTTTTTTTTTTTTTTCTTATAGTTATCTACTGCTTTATTTGGTTATTTTAAGCAAATACTTGATATGTTTGAAGACTAGAAGTGTTGTATTTGGTGTTTAGTTTTTGTTGGTATTTGGTATGCTTATGGTAAGTTGATTGTGAAGTATTTCATGGTCATGTATACACTGATTATGTACCGTTTGCATGCTTAATTTTTTATGATTATGATTCTTACTAATTTTTGTATTTTCTCTTGTAAATTTGTAATAAACAAGTGAAGAAGTTAATCCCTGCCTCCTTGGGTATTTGTTGTATAGGCTGTCATGTATTTAAATTTTTTCTTGTTAATTTTGTAAGCTTTATTTTGTATATGTTATATTGTTAGCTTGAAGCTTGGCAAGCTAGTAGCCTTGGCAAGTTATCTTTTGACTATTTTTTGTTGGAATTCTTGAGATGTGGACTATCCATCCATGGGGATTTGCAGCGGGACTTGTTTTCTTGAATGCTTGTGTGTTGTAGATTTGTAGTACATGTTATTTTGTATATGTTATATTGTATTATTGTTAGCTTGAAGCTTGGATATGTTGGAATTCATGAGAATGAATGCTAAGAATCCTGGCCTCTTGGGATTAGTCTGTAAAAAATGCGGGCAACTACTCTTTTGTTTATTTTTTGTTGGAATTCTTGAGAATGTGTTGGAAGTTGGAATTTGTTGTTGGCTTTATGAAGTGAGTTGTAACTTGTAAGTTGTAATTTGTAATATGTAAGTTTTATGTTTTATGTTTTAAATTGTAAGTTTTAAGTTTGTTTGTAAGTTTGTAATATTAAGTTTGGCAAATTTGCTATTAGGTTTGAATGATTAAATTCAAACTAAAAGGGTTATGAAATTTGATATTAGAATGAATTTTGTTTGTTTCAGTAATTCAGTGTTTACATTTTGCCTAAGTTGCCTTGAATAGTTGAATTGCTTGTGAAAAAAAAAGGAACTTGAGCTTGAGCTCAACTCGAGCTCGTTTATTTGATAAATGTTTAACGAGTTTAAGTCGAGTTCGAACCACTTGAAAAGTTAACGAGCCGAGCTCGAATATAAATTCTGAAAAAATTTACCAAGCTTGAGCCGAGCTCGAACACACTAAAAAATCACCGAGTCGAGTCGAGTCGAGCTTTGCCGAGTTCGAACATCCAAAGCTTGGCTCGGCTCAGTTCATATACATTCCTATAGATTATGTATAAATTTATGTGGCATACTCAAAAGCGGGCAATAAGGGACAAAATTGTTTTTTTTAATTTTAGACAATTTTATCCCTTATTTTATAAGGGATTAGCTCATCTCCATTTGAAATGGAGAGGATCCGTTTGCCATTTTATTAAGGGTTTACAAATGACAAATCCAGTATATTAAATCTATGATATTTATTTATAAATAAATAATAATAATAATAAAAAAAAATCTATAAAACTTAACATTATTGTATTTGGAAGTGCTACTACATATGCCCTATTAATTCCTTATTTTCTAAATTTTGGTGCCTCAAAATCAATCATCATCTTCACATACTAATTTTACTATTTTCCAATAAACTTTAGTAAAATTATTTAAGAAGCCGTTTTCTACTACTTTAATTGTCAATAAAGGAATTGGAATTCACATTAATTATTTGTCCGACTTGTTAGTAATTTGGACAGATAATATAAGAGACTCTATATGAGACTCGTCTTTCCAAATAACTTTTGAACTACTCAGACAGATGGGTTTCATTCTATATAGAGTATCTCATGTTACCTGTCAGAATTGCTAGCAATTTGAATAAATAATTATTGTGAATCCTTATCCCAACAAAAACACATGCATCAATATTGTCCTTTCTTGAATTATTTTTCTCTGCCAAAAACACAACTAAATGCCTTCACGTAATATTCTTTTGCAGGAAATGGCATTGAAAAGATGAAATGGGGAAAATTAGAGTGCAAAGTCAAATGTGGGTTTGATGAAACAAGAAATGTGGCAGGAAAAAAAAAAACACAACAAACGAGTGCAAGCCATGCTATCATATTCCTTTGCTATCATGCAAAAAGCCATTATCACTCATCTGCTTTACCTGGTTGTGCTTTCAAATCCTTCGTCACTTAGAATTAATTTCATTCATCTAAGACCCCATCATTTTCAGTTATTTAACCAGTTTTTATTTATTTATTTATTTTTATTTTTTTTTTTCCTTTTCATTGTCAAGCTAAAAAAGAAAAATAGTAAATCCAAAGTATAAAAATCTATGCTATGTTTCACAAATGAGTGGTTTATTATCATTTGAGATCAGTGGAATGGGGCTACACAAAATGGGGCTACCCAACAAAGACAACCTACGATTATAAAAAAAAAAAGTTGGTACATTCTTTTATTGCTAGTGTCGACCATTTTTGTTCCTGCGCAACCTTTGAGCGCCGAGAGGCCGTACTTTGGTTGGGCTACCTAGCTAGTTGCCTGCACTACAGTGGCTATTGCTAACATTCCCTGAATCTCTTTCATTAATTGTTTCATTTTTTTTTCAGAAAACTTTGAGGCTTTTCGAGTAATAAGAGACATCTTTTACTCTTGCTCAATAAATACACTGCTTTGAATAAAAATAAGACGTTTATTTATCTACACTTACCCTAGAGATCGGTAAAGAGTTGTTTTCGTTAAACATATAGCCGCTTTATTAATTAGCTTTCATTCTGGTATGCCCAACAAACTATGATCGAAACCATTCAACATAGTTACGAGTGAGCAAATTATCCGACTATTGTTTACCGAACCACCATCGACCGCCTACCGACTAATTTCGATTCTGTAGTCGATATAAAATTTTGTTCCAAAAATCGGTTTGGTTAAAATTTTAATTGACTTACTGAATCGAACTGACATAAAATGAAACGAAGTCGTTTTAGTAAGAGCAAAACGTTTGATTTTTTTTTTTCTTTAAAAAAATCAAAACGATGTCGTTTCATTACCCATGTTAACCGACTTAACCAATCACCTACCGACCGATTGGTCATATCGGCTCCAATAACATCATTTTTGTCGCAAAGCACGCACAATTCTTCTATGATTGCCACCATAGGCTACAGAATTTCTACTGAGTCAAATTCTTCTGGTTATTATTACCACCAACTCCAATCCTTCTTCACCTACTCTCTCCATCAGTTTTATAAAGTGACACAACAAACCATCTTCATTAATTGATGTTTTCTAGATTATTCTATTGCATTCCGTCCGTATATCTGTTAATGACATGCAATGCCAAATGATACGACTGATAGTCACTGCAACCAAACCACAAGTGTTATATTACAATATTTCCAATGTTTTGAGAACCAAAAAAATTGAAAGAAAGAAAGAAAAAAATTATTGCTTGATATTTGTAATTTTATACAGAAAGAATGTATAATATGAAATGTGCTTTTCTACTTATCATTGAATAAAAAAAAAGTGAAAGTTTTAATTAATCAAATTTAAGTTGTGATGTCAATGATGGATCCAATATTATAGGGTGTAAACTCTTTCCCGTTCTTAAACATTATTTATTTAAATTTTTTTTCAATTTTCGTTTTTCTTTTTAGTTTTTTTTTTTTCGAATTTATTAGAACATTTTTATTTTATTGAAAAAAATTTAAAATTATTTTTATCTTTTTATAATCTTGGACACTATTAACATATATATTTTTTTTGATAATAACTAATAAGGTGAAAGTTGAAAAAAGCAGGTTTTGGTTGTAATGAATTGGGGTTTTCGGCGGTGTAATAGGAATAGGATGAATGGGTGCAGGGAATCAATACTCGTACTTGCTACCACAATAGGTGGGGAAAGGAAAAGGCCAACATGTTCACAAAAATAGGGTCAGATCAAGGACAGGTGTCTCTAACGTGACACTAAACACTCCTTCACATACTAAAAATAGTACCGAGACAGAGCACTCCAAGGGCCTCCAAGTTGGGGATGGGGGGCCCTCCACAAATGGAGAATCTTGGACACGTGTCAGAATCACATGGTGCGGTGGACCCACTACAGCTAATACTGCTTGTACTGTCTCTCATCAGGGAGAGAGAGAGAGAGAGAGAGAGATGGGGCTCAAGGGTCAGGGGACTGAGGACTCATGAGGGGCGCGATGGTGGTCCGGTGCGTGTGTGTCAGTTTGCGGTCTCCGTTTTTGCTTGTCGGTGCGTCCGTGGCGTAAGAGACAGGTGACCCATTGCCACTACGTCACGTCCAAATGTTTTGAATCCAAAAGAGGGAAAGAGGTACCCCTCCCCTTCCCTTCCCTTCCCTTCCCTTCCCATCCCTTCCCTTAATGCCGTTACTAACGCCGTCATACTTCACGGCTGGTTCTGACCTTTACGGATAGGGGTGTTTTGGTCAACTCGTCTCCCTCCCTCACGTTGTAGGATGCGCTGACCCACGTGCTCTTCACGGGCATCATGCATTCATGTGTCCTCTTCCCCGGAGACCCCCCCCAGCGCCACCCCCTTTTTAGGTGGTGGTTTATTGAAGTCGATTACTTGGATATTGGAGGTGTTCGACAGGTGTAACAGCGGTGGGTGCAGACTGCAGAGTCAACCCTCAGCAGCAGTAAATATAACCCTGAAAATAGGTTGTTTAGAATTTGAAATAATTCGATTAAATAATTATGAGATACCACTTATAAAGTTTATTTAACTAAATAAAAAATTAAGTTGCACAACTACTTATCCAGTTGAGATATGATACATTGTCATCTCATGACATAACTTTTGACCACCTTTACTCATACAGCAATTTTTACCTTTTTTTTTTTTTTTTAAAAAAAAAAAAAAAAAAAAAGCCCTAATGCTAGTTATGAGACCACCTTGCTACATGAGCAATGTGGTTAAGAGATATGTCTTGGGGTGGCAAAAGATCATATATTTATTCGGCTGTGTGGATCTCATAAGTAGTATCTCACAATCAAATGTCCGAATTCTCTCAAATTCAAACAAATAATTTGAGAGAATCCTATTCCGATTTTGAGTAATTATGTGTTGGAATTGTTAGTAGTTAAATAGGTAATGTAGTAGATTCTATATGAAACTCACTTATTTGGTAGGTACTCAGATAACTAAAGATTTATTTGGGTACGGATAAATCTTATATGAAATCTGTGACATTATCTACCAAAATAGCTAATAATTAGAACGAATAATTGATTTCAAAATATAGTGGAGGATTGTAGGCATAAAATAATATAGCCTAGTTTAGGAGGGTTAAACATACATGGGGTTTGGTTGCTAATGTAAGAAGATTAATTGCTTGGGGAGTCCTTTTAATATGCTATGCTATGGTCATGATGATTTTAGAAGCGGATTCTTTAATTTGTACCTGCTGCTGACTCATTTAATTAGTCCATCATTTTCATTATTTCAAACCTAGTTCTAGCAAAATGCTTTTACGTTTTCTTGCTTTGTGAGGACACAAACCATAATAAGGTGTTATTACATTTGCTCTTGCGTGTCAAATGTTCCATGGTTATATTTTACCTAGCTGTCTGGTTGCCAAGAAAATTGGGTGAGGTAAGTAAGGATCAGGGCCGGCTCGAGAAACTCTTAAGGTATTAAGGCAAACAGTTTAAAATTTAAGTGAAGTCATTTTATTTTATTTTATTTTATTTTATTTTATTTTATTTTTTAATGGTTGATAAACATTAATTAAATTAAATTCATTTTAATATTTATATTATGTTTTTTTTTACTTAATATGTCAATCAAACCACTTTCTTCTATTTGTAAAATGTATTTTAATTATTTTATATATATATATATAACTTATTAGATATAGAAGGACTTATAAGATTTAAAGAAAAATGGAAATAAGTTATATACAGATTGATTTGTAATAAAACAGAATGCTAAAAAAATTGTTAGAGATTGAAGACTCACCGAGTGTGTAGGTCTATCTATTATGCACCATACAAACAATGAGAATTTATACGTACACTACGAAGACTTTTTTATAATTTTTTCTAAACATTTAATTCAAATAAACGTTAGAGAAAGATCATGCATGTTGGACTAATTTCATGAATGTAAAAATGGGGCTTTCAAAAATACTAAATAAGTGGGACTTTTCAAGAATTTATAAATTTTTTTTTGAATGTGAATAATTAGATTTTCAATTAGTAATTACCCTTACCAATGATTGATGGCTTTAATTAGAAACTAGTTATTAAATTTTTACCATACTAGAGTTTTAAAAATTGTTTTCAAAATAACATTTTATTAAGTGGAGGCTTTAATTAAATAGTATTTTATTAACTTTTTATTATACTAGAGTGTTATTATTATTTTTTTAAATAAAAAAATAGCCTTATTCAATTGGAGGACTTAGGCGATTGCTTAAATCGCCTAAAGCTCGAGTTGCCCATGGTAAGGATAGAGATACAGACAATTTGCTGTCTTAATTGTTCGTAATTCAGACAACACATATATAAAAAAAAATAAACAAATAAATAAAGAAAAACCTCATTTAAAAAAGATGTAAATGACAATGAGGGTTGGGCATTGTATGTGTATGTTGTGGGGGGTTACACGTGGCCCGTGTTAAAACGTCTTGGGGGAGTAATTGAAGTGGGAGGGGATAGATTAGTTAGGAAGAGAATAGGCGGTTTTATGGATCATAAATACATGCCAATTATGGGATTCTCTTAATTCTTTTTGGTCAGAGATTTGAATTTAGGCTCCATATTAAATGTAATCTTTATTCACGGCTGTACGTCTTGCCGTTCTGTGGTAAGTCAACATATATATAGTATTATACCAATTTCAACTTTCTTCTTTACCCACAAAAGATAAAGGCCTAACTAACTTTATTTATTTATTTATTTACTTATTATTATTTTTATTTTCTGAGCTGACTTTTTAGAGTTTGCAGTGAATTGAGTCGTATAGAGAGAAGAGGATTAACCAGGGAAAAGGAGATCAATGACATTTATGAAGTCGCCTTAAGTTTATCCTAAGCAACTTAATTACCCAATATTAGTTAAATAATTTGTAAAATAAAATAAAAAAATAAAAATTAGAGGGTATATTTTACTTTTTGATTGTGAGGTGTGTCATAAAAGTGTAAATATTTTTCAAACCAACCATGCATCTTATTTCATTAGATTGATATAACCATCGACTCTTTTTTTTTTTTATAAATTTTTTAAATTTTTTAAATTTATTTTTTAAATAGATATTAATCAAAAGTGGAAATAGCATTACTCTTTCTTGAATCAAAGCCATGCTCAGTAAGCATATAATTAATAATTAAAGGGTGGCACTATGAGGGGCATGTATCTTTTCCTTTTTCATGTTAAGAGTGCCCTTACTTTATGGTAACTCAGAGTGTCCTAATTAGCTATAATTAAGTCAGAACCCCCCTCCCAAAATCATGTGCCATATAAAAGTAGTAGTAAAAAAACATTGAATGTGGCCGTCTTCCATGTACTTTTTTTACCCCCACAAACTTGAAATATTATAAAAATGAAAACGAAAAATGTAAAATAATTCCGTCTTTATCTGCCTGGGCTGTAGAAGTAGTAGTAGTAGTTGTTAGGGTGGTGTGGGATCATTGGAGGTCGCGCCCCATCACGAGCGTTTTTTTTTTTTTTTTTTTTTTTTTTTATTTCATATTTATCCCTTTGATATTTTAGTCCTTTCATACAATAATAATAATAATAATAATAATAATTATTATTATTATTATTATTATTTTTTTCTCATTTGATGATGAAGTGGTAGTAGGAGTGAAAAACCAAGCAGAACCCCCCAATCCCCAATGCCCAGATTCTTCACGCAGTTGGTTTCGGAGCAGAGCAGCAGCAGCAGCAGCCGAACAGAAAAAAAGCAAAAGCGAAAGCCATGAAGAGGGAGCTGGATCCTCAACTCCGCTCTCTGCCGGACTCTTCTATAACGGCGACAGCCTGCTCTAGCAATATGGGCAAAGCCAAGATGTGCTGGGAAGACGACGTACAACAACAAGACGGCGGGATGGACGAGCTCTTGGCCGTGTTGGGGTACCAGGTGCGGTCCTCCGACATGGCTGAGGTGGCCCAGAAGCTGGAGCTCCTCGAGGATTTGATGGGTAATGCTCAGGGAGACGGCCTCTCTCATCTCGCGTCTGATACCGTCCATTACAACCCCTCCGATCTGTCCACATGGCTCCAGAGCATGCTCTCTGAGTTTAACCCCCCACCTACCAATCAATTCGATTCCTTGGTGCCGCCCGCCGCAGGGGCTCCGCCGGTTCCTCTCGACGATTCGTTTTTGGGTCCGGCCGAATCCTCCACCATCACCTCCATCGATTTCGATCCGCAAAATAGTAATAATAATAATCGGAACCGAGGAGTCTTCGAAGATTCTTCTACTTCCGATTACGATCTCAAAGCTATTCCTGGTAAGGCCTTGTATAGTCAACCCCAAAGCCAAAGCCGAAACTCCCAGATCGAATCTCCATCCTCCAAGCGGTTGAAACCCTCGTCCGGGTCCGGGTCCGGGTCAAATCCAGAAAATTATTTCTCGGGTTCTTCTTGTATAGGAGGCGGCGGTTTAACTGTTCCCAGCGACGCCACTCGCCCTGTCGTGCTCATCGACTCGCAAGAGAACGGAATTCGGCTCGTCCATGCTCTGTTGGCCTGCGCCGAGGCCGTACAACAGAACAACCTCAACCTAGCGGAGGCCCTGGTCAAGCAGATCGGATTCTTGGCCGTGTCCCAAGCAGGCGCGATGCGAAAGGTCGCCACGTACTTCGCGGAGGCCCTGGCTCGCCGAATCTACAGGGTATACCCTCAGATCCCTCTAGACCACTCGCTCTCCGATATCCTCCAGATGCACTTCTACGAGACTTGTCCGTACCTCAAATTCGCTCACTTCACTGCCAACCAGGCCATCCTCGAAGCCTTCTCGGGCAAGAAGCGCGTCCACGTTATAGACTTTTCCATGAACCAAGGTATGCAGTGGCCGGCGCTCATGCAAGCCCTAGCTCTCCGCCCCGGCGGCCCGCCTGCTTTTCGTCTGACCGGTATTGGGCCTCCCACCGCGGACAATTCGGACCATCTCCAGGAAGTGGGCTGGAAGCTGGCCCAGCTGGCCGATACCATAAACGTGGAGTTCGAGTACAGAGGGTTCGTCGCCAACAGTTTGGCCGATCTCGACGCCTCGATGCTGGAGCTCAGGCCGAGCGAGGTGGAGTCGGTGGCGGTGAACTCTGTGTTCGAGTTGCACAAGCTGTTGGCTCGGCCCGGAGCGGTCGAGAAAGTGTTGTCGGTTGTGAAGCAGATGAAGCCGGAGATCGTGACTGTAGTGGAGCAGGAGGCGAACCACAACGGTCCGGTTTTCGTGGACCGATTCACGGAGTCGTTGCACTACTACTCCACCATGTTCGACTCGCTCGAGGGGTCGGCGAGCAGCAACGACAAGGTGATGTCGGAGGTGTACCTGGGGAAGCAGATATGCAACGTGGTGGCGTGCGAGGGGGCGGACCGGGTGGAGCGGCACGAGACGACGGCCCAGTGGCGGGGTCGGCTGGGCTCGGCCGGGTTTGCGCCGGTTCACCTGGGTTCGAACGCATTCAAGCAGGCGAGCGTTTTGCTGGCCCTGTTTGCCGGTGGGGATGGGTACAGAGTTGAAGAGAACAATGGGTGTCTGATGCTCGGCTGGCACACTCGCCCGCTCATCGCCACCTCCGCATGGCAACTCGCCGCCTCCAGCGCTGCTTTGGTCCACTGAGTCAACTCAGCGAGTCAGGTCAACTCGTTTTTTTTTTTTTTTTAATATATTTCAGTCTCCCCTCCCCCAACCCCCCCCCCACCACCACCACCACCACGGCTTTAGTGGACTGGACCGGGCTGTCAAATGTGTTTTGCTGAGCTGGGTGGGTTACCCCTGACACGGACTGGGTGAGACCCACCGCTGTCCGTCCTACTTTGTGTCTCCCCCATTTTCTTCTTCTTCTTCTTCGTGTTTTTTTTTTTTAATTTTTTAAAACCCCCCTCTCTCTCTCTCTCTCTCTGCCTTTTCTTTTTGGGTGGAATCTTTTTGTAATTTCCAGGGTGAATCAAAAATGTTAATGTCTATTTATGTTTATGTATCAAGTATATATAAGTTTTGCGGTAATAAGAATTTTCAACAACTTTCTCTTATATGAATCGATATGGAGCAAGCAAAATTAAGCTCCATCCATCCATTTGAATCCTCTGGTTTCTGCAGGTATTTGCTGCAATTGGCAGAAGAGAGATATGGCCCGAAAGAAAAAAAAAAAATGAGAATGTGGTTATCAAATTCACGAGTGCATTAATTCAAAGTTGTTTCCAGAAAACTAAGTAGTAGTATTTTACATTTACCGAATCCTCTTTTATGTGAGGAAAGAAAAGTCACAATCATGATGACTAAGGTTAAAAAAAAGCTCACTTATGTCAACTTCTTTATTGTGATATTCACTTTCTTGAAAAGGTTCACTTTTTATCATGCTCTTTTGTGTTCATATATCACTCTCCCCTTCCCCCACGGCTATGTGAATTATATCATTAAATCCTTTTTACCCATCCTTTTCTTCTTTACCTTTTGTCAAAACCCCTCCTCTAAAATCTTCTTCCTTCTTTCTTTTCCCCATTTCACTAACCAAACAAGTTTTAATTCACAGTTTTAAGTAAAGAGGTGAAGGTTGAGTTTCAAAAAATATTCAGCTTTTAAATTGTTTTAGGATTTAAGTTTGGGCTAGCACAGCACATAATAGATTAATAGTGCTCTGTTTCTCTCTGTTTCTTTTGTGATTCAGCTTTTCCCTCTGCTCTTTGTTACTTCTTGGTATGTGTCATTGCTTCAATCTAGATTCTAGCATTTACAAAAAGTTTATTTTCAATGGTGTATATATTATATGCAGCTAGAATTTCTAAAAATCATTTTTTGACCCGCATTGGACAACTTTTGAGCATTCACATCCGGCTAGGTAAATTTGTTCTTTAGTTTGACAAAAAATGACCTTTATCTTTAAAAAAAGAAAAAATTACATTTTAGTTATGCTATTAAAAAAGCACGGGACAAGGTCATTTTTTTGCGAGAAATTATACTTGCCCTTTCAAATTTATAGCAAAATTGCAATGTACCCCAAAACCTTAAAAAGTTGTAATTAACTTCCAAACTATTATTTCCTTTCACTTAGTCCCCTCTCTTAGGGCTTTTGGTTATTAGATGAAAATTCACTACAAAAAAATATGGGGCTTGTTTGGTAAAAGAAAGAAAATTCTCCCTCTCCCTCGTCACTTTCCAAAAAATAATTAACTTCAAAACATTCTAACTTTATACCACATTAATAATTTTTTATTATTATTTAAATAAAAAAATTCAGCACAAAACTTTTTCAATTTTCCATACAAATTCTTTTTACTTTATATAATATCTATCACTTCTTACTACTCTCCCAACTTACATTCTCTTACCAAACAAGGCCGTGTTGTTTGTAAAATAACGTGAATAGTGGAAAAAATGACACCAAACAATGGATGTCGTTTTGTCGGTTGTCGTGAAATTTGGGGCTAAGAAGAAAAAGTTAAAACCATTTTCCATGCATGTCTTCTGTAAAATAAACGACAAAATTTAGAGATTGAGTTTGAAGAATTCAAAAAAACAAATTATTTGTATGTGAAAAGTAAATTCAGTGTTTGTGGTACTTTCTAAGAGCATTCCTATTGAGCTTTTCAAATTTGGTTGTTTTCTAAAAATTTGAGAAAGCTCACAAAAAGAGCCATTTAAAAAGCTCTCTACTCTATCTTAAATTTAACATCCGTCGACAAAGCTCTCCAAATATCAAGAGCCAAAAAGTGAAAAGTTAATAAGCTTTTTATGCTTATATATTCATTTTCCTTCAAGAACAAATATTTAACTTAAGATAAAGAAAGATGGAGAGAGTTTAATGTTTGATTCATTTTAAGAGCGACTCTCCAAATTAAAAATAATAAGAAAAAATAGTTTTAATTAGGTGAATGCTATGGGGGTGCTTTCAATTGTAGAGGCAAAAATATGCAAAAGCTATAACAAATAATGAACATCTCTTTCCACTTAAACTAAATTATGTGATGGGTTATAACTGTTCACCACTAAACTTGTCGAACATACAGTTTCTCATAATGAAAATAAAGAAATGATGAATTGAGATGAATGGGTCAAACTACTAAGCTCCCAAAAAATCTTGTATTAATTTATGTTTTTGCTGTGGTCCTGTCCTGGGAATCTTTTGAATTTTATTCTGTGAATCAAGAAGTGCAAAACAACAAAGCAGAATTTCCTTTCTATAATATATATATATTCTTTTAATCTCCAATGAACATGGCCAGGATTTTGAAGAATGGAAAGCGACATGCCAGACTTTTTAATGTCGACGGTACTTTCATTTCATATTATATGTCATGGCGCGATGTTCTTTTTGGTAGATTGTCCTTTCGCGCTGCCCAAATCAACCCAATTTGCTCTTTAATCTTTATGTTCAGACCAACTTGGTTTGTTGACGTGTAACCTGCTAGTCAATAAACTTTTTTTTTTTTTTTTTTTTTCCCATAATCATGAGAACTTGGATATTTTTTTTTTTTTTTGAAGCACGAACTCATTAGCGTGACCGTGTAAATTATTATTAGATTGTGGATGAATCACTGTTGAATTTTAAATTTTTTGCTAGGACAGTTTTTCAGTTTTGAATAACACTTGAATTAATGAGAAGAGCACCTGCAAAAGAGATACAGATTATAAGAGCTTGTCGGGGAAGTACTAGAGAAGGATATCTACGATGCGTACGTTAGTTGTTTATTATGTATGGAGAAAATAATGACCATGTGAGTAATAGTTTTTGTTTGAAATTAAGAGCATAATCCTTTCACTTGGTTCTGACCCTCATTTTATATCAGATCATATCACGTGAATCTGGAGCGTTGTTGTTGGAGCTTATCCTTGTTTTTGTATATTCGGATTCTGATGAGATAAGAGTTTCAGGGAAGAGAGAGAGAGTCCATACTCCTTGCTGAATCTATTTTTGTGTGGGCCGCTATGCTCGGTGTTGGGGCTTATTTCACTTTCTAGACCTGCTTGGCTATAACTTTCGACTCGTCATAATGGGCTGGAGCATTGTTAGCATATATTTTCACAGTAGCAGGATCACTATAATTGACTCCATTCAGTTCGTTGCTATAGAACTCCACAGTTACACCTACTTGTTCGACACTATATTTCGATTTTGCCATTCGAAAAGGAACATCGGCTCTAACAATTCTATCCCCGTCTACCAAAACAATCGGAAATGTTTTCAAAAAAAGTAGGCATATGACATACAAAAGGTTCACGCTCTTCTTTATCTTTAAAGATAGGGTGTCCTATCCACCCAACAACTATTCCATTATCATTGTTGTCCATTGAGCCCGCTCTGAATAATCTCACCTTTGCCATGTAATGGTAATTTTCACCGATACATTAGAAATTGTGTACTTCAAAAAAAGCATGATAATAAAAATGAAAGTGGGTGTGAGAATGTAGATAACGTTTATCTTTAAGTATAACATTCTCATAGGATATTGCGACTGGGGACCTAGGTAGTTGGTGAGTCTATTGCCCTTGTCAATGACAAGGCGAAAAACTTCTACACCTAATTAAAGTGAAAGTTTCTCTCCTACCATGTTATGTGGTTATAGTGAAACAATGGCCCTTTATTTGAAAATTTCTCTAAATATTTAAACATTATTGCTAATCATGTCAATGAAATACCATTTAATAATAAAGGAAATTAATGATTTTCCGGTACTTTTGGCCATTTTGACTCTAAGATTCCACTTTTCAATTTGATAGATTATTTGAAGTTGGGTCTATTCTAAATCTAAGGAATCTATCGGTATTTTTGTCAAATTAATAACAAAAATGAATGTGAAAAAATAATTACTCCTCAAAATTAGAAAAAATAAATAAACGAAAAGAACAAAATAAAAAGGAAAAAGAAAACAATGACAGGACTAGCTTATCCTAATTCAACAATAATAATGGCCGTGGGTGGCACGTGACCACCCTTTATTAAGGATCTAACACAAGCCAGCCATTTTGACCGAAATCACCTTGTTATAGTGGGTGGCTCCGTGAGAGGAAGTCGCTTGTGACCACTCCTCTTCAGTGCAGGTGGTTCGCGGCTGTCCCTTAAAAAATGATAGTTTTGAACCAATGATCCGCCGCTTAAGCCATGGGTGGCCGAGACAAACCCACAACTACCGAAGAGGCTAGTTCATGCACCAATTTTTTTTTTTCTCTTTTTTTTTTTATTTGATTATGAGGGATGTAATTATCTTTTCATGACATCCATTTTGTTATCAATTTGGCAAATACCAATGAAGGGCTCCAATTTATAACGAATCCGAAACTCAGGTTTCAAATCTATCACATTTAAAAACTAAGATATTAATTTTTTTGTTCACAAAAAATGAAGATCTTGACCTGATTTCTCCTTAATAAACAATAAAAAGGTGTCTGATTTTGTTAATTTGTATAGACGATGCATTGAATGATTGGATAATATCATCCCCAATTAAGCAGCCGGATTGCCTCACCCATGTATTATAGAAAAACTTTGGAAAACAACCTCCAAAAAAGAATGAATAATTAAGTAGAATTTTTTTTTTTTTTTTTTTTTAAAAAAAAAGAACCGAAGGTGGGTACAAGGGTACAAGCACAACTAACTTAAATGTATCTTAATTATAATTCCCAAAAATAAAATAAAATAAAATAAAAAAAGTATGGAGAGGGGCCAGATCAGGGGTAAGAAAAAGAAAGTGGTTTCTTAGGATTTGTCAACTGAGGAGGGCGCATTTATTTATGATTTCCAGACCATGCATGCCATATTTCTCTATACACATTGGACCATCTACCATTTATTTATTTTTATTTTTATTTTTAATACTATTTATAAATATATGTATATTTAATAGGAGTAATTATCTGGACTACACGTATATGTATTATTATTATATTAACGTTACAAGAATATTGACACGAAAATTATTTTTAATGTCCCACTTGAAACTTGTACACTTGTATGACCCCACGTCACCGCCCATTAAACCAGCTGCATGCCCTTTCCTTTTTCTTTTTTCAAACACTAAACAAACTTTTTTTTGCCCCAAACACATACTAGAGAGTCGAGATCAATATAATTTTTTATTTTTTTATTTTTAAATAAAATTAAATACAAGAAAAGGGAAATTCAGAAGAAGATTACCACAAAAGAAAGAAATAAACAAAGGGATGAACACCTCAATAATGGTTCCAAAACAATGTAGAGAGACCCTAAAAATTATTAAGAATGAGCCGAACGAATAGCTCGGCTCATCGGCATGGCCGCCAGAGTTGGCGGTTGAAGAGGCAAAGAGCCATATATCTTTTTCGGCCGGTGACACTCACCAAATTAAGATCAAAGCAGAGAAAATGTACAGTGTTTTTGTTAAGGAAAATTCCTCCCCTACCCAAGGTGGGGCCAGATTTGCCTTCCAAGTGGGACTTCGGACACCAGAAAGGATTGGTCCACGGACAATGACCCTGATCGCAGGAAGCCTTCAATATTTATAAAACCAGTCAAACCAAGTCAGGGAAGATATGAGACGTCTACATGGAGCCCTGTGCTTGACAGGGGTAAAAGAGACATATAGCACATAGGGGTATAAAAAGGGAGTGTCAGAATTATTAAAGGCAGATCTATTATCTCGAGGGGAGATTCTCTCTCTCTCTCTCTCTCTCTCTCTCTACTCTTCTTATAAACACTGGACTGACTTGATCGTCGGAGGAGGCTCCGCCGACTACCCCCCGGCGGGTCTTTCCTGTTTTGCAGGTCAAGGCGCGAACAAAGGGACGTCTCTGATGATGCCACGTCACCGGCCCAAAAATATCATCAACAGTTTTCTTCAAAAGAGGTTTAAGAGCAGCTTCTCTCTTGTTTCTAACTCTAAGAGGGAGAAGCAAGGAGTCGAGATTTTTCTGTTTTTTTTTTTTAAAAAAAAAAAAAAAAAATCCTAAATCCTAAAACTATTATAAAATGACTAAATTTGCTTTCATTAATTACCTTCTAATTATCCTTCTCACCGCAAAGGAAAAGGACACAAATCCTGAATTAATCTGTAATCGATCATCTTTAGATAGATTAACGAATTTATAAGGAAAATAAAAAGGTGTTTCATTTAATTAATTAATTTATTAAAAATATGAATTTTATTTGGTCTGAAGGTGGTCCTTGCTGAATTAGCATGGAAGCCAAGTCAAACTAAAAGTGGTGACAATTTTGGTCCATAAACTTGACGATAACTTTCGCTGTCGGAAGTGTATGGAAGTTTATATATACGTGAGAGGAGGAGGAGGAGGAGGTGGAGGAGGAGGGGGCGCTGCGTGCTTTTGGTTGTGAATTCTGATCAATCATTTCCGTTGAATTGAGATCGAGCCGTCAGTGTTGGGGGGTCTGAATCACTCGTGCGGTTGAAACAGTTTTCCATGTCGGTCTCTTGAATATGACCTGCTGTCTCCCTGCTACCTACGATCTCTGACCTTTGACATATTTCTTCACGTTCTGTTCGTTTATCACCAAAAAGAAAAAGAAAAAGAAAAAGAAAATAATAATCAAAAAAAGATATCATCCGTTATCTCTGCCCTTTCTTCGGTGGTAGGATGATTTTCTGTGGAATGAAGCTCCAGTGCGTCAGAAGTTATAGCTAAAACAAAAGGATAAACACGACTGATTCTGGCTTCTTGTTATGCATGTGATACTACTCCTAATTAATATTAAACAACATTTTCTTGATTGTTTGGTCAACAAGTCTTATTCTGCAACTTTTCTTTCTGCCGTCATGGATCCCAACCCCTATCAGAGAGTTTGACGTCGTCAGAATTTTTCTGACTTGTGAGTTAATAAGACATAGACATCTCTCTTCTATCAAGAGTTAAGTTTATTAGTTTTTGATATGATATCAGACCAAGTTCTTTGAATTGTTGGGGAGATTTTTCCCATGATGTTATCTACATGTTTGGCCATAATGCCACACGTGAGAGAAAATATTAGTGAGTCTCACATTGGTAGAATTTTTTTGACTTGTGAAGTTTATAAGCCATATATGACTCATGAGCATCCCTCCCATGTCAATGCATCTTTTGAAGGGGGATTAGGTCCATCCGCCCATTGGTCTTTGATAGCCCTCGATAAGTTCGAGATTTATAAGCATAATTAAGAAATTATTCGTTTCCTCCTCCTCCTTTTGTTATTCTCTTATCTTCTAACGTTTGAAAATTACTATTGAATCTGTGGGGTCTGTGTAGGTCTCACATATAGGCCCTACAAATTTAATGGTAATTTTCAAAAGTGAAAGGATGGAAGGAGGACAAAAGAAAGATGTACATCTCTATTATTAATAGGATTACTTACATGGAATTCTAGGAGGAAAAGGGACTAGCAGTAATGTTAAACCCTCTTAGATTTGGGATCCAAAAGGATAAGAGAAACTCTCCCCGAATAATTTTATTTTTAAATGATTTTGAATGCTTAAGCCATATAACAGATACATTGATTTAATTTTATACAGAAGAGAAATTAGAATAATAAAAAGAAATTACCTGTGGACTATTCCTCCTATTATTTTATTATTATTATTATTATTATTTTCTTGTGAAGAAAATGATGACATTTAACTAAAAGAAACAAAATACAATCAGGTTAGGAACCCAAACCCCAAAAACAAAAGCCCAGTAAGAAAAAATGAAAATGGGCTACGGGCCTGGTCCAATAAAATGTTTAATCCAAAGGCTAAGAAAATGGCCACTTCAAATTGGATAATATATATTTAATGGCCAGGATTTAAAGTTTGTGTATCGAATGGTTAGTATTAAAGACATGCCAATATTAACATTTTTTTTTTGACATGTCCACATAAGAAGGGGGTGGGGGGATTCAAACTAGTAACTTCCGCTTCATAAGACGTGATCCTCAGCCGATTAAGCTACCCCTTGGGGACTGCCAACATTAACATTATGTACACTGTTAAATGCACAAACTTTAAATCTTGATCATTAACGAAATAAAGAGAATCCTATTTGGCGGGTTGAAAGAAGTAAATGAATGGTTCATTTATTATCTTTTGAGAAATGATCAATTTCATTTCCTGGTCCTTCAACTTTTTAAAATCACCATTAAATTTGTAGGGCCATGTATAGACCACTTTTCAAACCCAAATTCATAGCCTTGAAATTTTACAAATTTGACCTCCAAAGACCCTAAATTTTGAACATTTTAAGGGACAAATTTTTTACAAACCAAACTCTAAAAATAATATGCGTCATTTAAATTATTAAAAAAATATATAATTTTTACACGGTAAGAAAAACACGCCACTTTCAATGAATGAGTTCATAAAATTTTTTGACACGACATGAAAATGGGTACTATATTCTTCACTTCCGAGTCAGCTTTGCAACGGCTCAAATCGTTGATTGATGGGAGTTATTAGAGATCATAGCGGGCTAAGAGCACTCTCAATGGCTTATGTATTTTCATCTTTAGGCTAGAATAGATAATTAAAGTACTAAAAATAGACTCCATTGACTTATCTATTCAAACTCTAGAATAGATTTTACTTAATTCTTTAAATAGTGCAACTCTACATGTAGGGTTACACTATTCACTTATCTATTTTTTCTTTCCTCCATGTTCTTTTTGTTTTTTTGTTTTTTATCTTTCACTCCACATTTTACATGAAGCATAATGCCAATGAGATTCCATAAATATCTCAATTAGTTGTGATATTTTACTTGTACAAGTGAGAATATTCCAAATTGCTTTAAGATTATTCATTTGTTTAATCACTAGTAATAATAAAAGGATAATCTTTTTCTTTAAATTAATATGATCGCTTAAAAATTATTGCATTAGAAAAATGACAGATTTAACAAAACGACTGATAAAAAATATGACTATTAGAAAAATGGTGAAAATGACCGTAAAAAATTTGCATTAGAGAAATGACCGTTTTAACAAAACGACCGTTGACAAATATGACTATTTAAAAAAAAGGACAAAATACGATAATGAAAAAAGTTACAAAAATGAATAAATAAAGAATATAAAGTTAAGAATAGATAATCAGATGTATGGTGCCTTTTAAAATCCATTAGCTAAACTAGATAAAGTATTGGGAGTGCTCTAAAAACCTGGCAGACATCGCTAGAATTTCTGAAATTTCAGATTTGACCCTAAAGTTGAACCCTTTTAGGGTCTAAGTTTTGGACCAAAGTCAGACGAATTAGGAAGAGCTTTGACAGCCGAAGCCCAACAACCATGGGTTAGAGCCTTGCAAGTAGAAAATGACCAAAGTAGACATGATGTTTATTGGGCATTTTTGAAGTCCATTTAGGGGTAACTTTGCTTTGAGTTGAGGTCCAACGTAGTCAAATTCTAGTAAGACTAGGGCCCAAAGATTTTCATTTTTCTTTTCTTTTCTTTGTTTGTTTGTCTGTTTGTTTGTTTGTTTTTTTTTTTTTTTTTTTTTTAAAAAAATATATATATATATATTATTATTATTATTTTTTTATAACTTTACAAAATGATATCAAATTATACGATGTTTTGAGATAAGAGTACTGAACTAGTAAACGTCTCAAACTGAAGTATCTACGTTTCCAAATGTTTCACTTAAGGGTACTCCGTCAAGCTTTGCTATTAAATCCTAAATCCTAACGGAGTACCCAAAATATCTCCCCATTTTTTTTTAGGAAAAGAAAGAAAAAAAAAATTTTTTGTTAGGATTCAAGTGTTGGTCAAAATTTAACGGAATTTGCAAAAATACTCATGCCTGAATCTTTGAAAATTTTTATATATATATATATTAAAAAAAAATACAGGGGTATTTTGAAAATTTTGGTAGGATTTAACAACATATCATAACGGAGTATCCTTAAGTGAGACATTTGGAAATGTGGATACTCCAGTTTGAGACGTTTGCTAATTTAGTATCATTATCTCAAAACGGCGTATAATTCGATATCATTTTGTGAAGTTATCCCTATTTTTTTTTTGGGCGGGGCGGGTGGGGGGCGAGGTCAGTGGGCTGTAAAGAAAAAGAACAATGTAAAGGACCCTAAGTCCTCTACTTTAACCCCAGGTTAGGTACATGTTTGAAGCAGTTTTATCATAAAAGTAATGCTTGTTGTACATAAAGTGTACACACTTTGTACACAACTCCTTTGTATTTTTTTTTTCTTTTTTTTTAAAAAAAAGAATTCTTGATACACATTTTGTGTACAACAAGCATTACTCTTTTCATAAAGGACACCATATTAAATATAAGGGGATATAAGGTGAGGTACATGGCTATATGCTAGAGCTAACGCATATCTTGGTTTAACCAATTACCTAGTGAAATATAGTACGAGGTACATGATCAGCGCTATGCGCGTCTTGGCTCTTAACCAATGAAAAATGATTTTTGCAACCCTAACCAATTGCTCGATGAGATATATTACAAGGGGATGTGTTGGTTGCACAACAATACATATTGATAAAACCTATACATATAATGTTGTGCAAAAATCATTTTTCTATTATAAGATTAGTTATCATCCTCAACTCGTAAGGGTTGTCAAGCTCTCAGTGGAATATGATAAGGAAGATGTTATTTGCACAACTGAATTTGTGCACAACCAATTGTGCAACAAGCATTTCCAAAGGGATAAATGATCATACCTAACTTGTACATGTTGTCAACTCTCCAATGATGTGGGATGTAATCATGGTCGTTGGACTATCTACCATGGCAACTCGTGGGCTGAGATATGGGCCTCTTTTCGAGATACATCAATTTGTTTGGTAACCACCCTTTCCTCCCATTTTTTTTGGATTAAGATCTTTTCAAATTATATGTCTAAATTTAAGAGAAGTTTGGGTAGCCAAATTTTTATTTGGTCAAGTGGATCTCATAAGTGGTATTTTACAATCACTTGTACAAATTTTCTCAAATTCGGACAAATAATTTGAGAGGATTCTAATCCCTTTAGCTCCCCTATTTTCACTTCTCTTAAAAAAAAAAAAAAGAAAAAGAAAAAGAAAAAGAAAAAGAAAAAGTCAACTTCAAAACCGTTTACCAAACATATGGACCCTAATCCCTCATGCTTTATTTCATTTTGGGGATCTTGGGCCACTATAGTAAGATGGTTACATTACTTTGGGTTTTGGCCCACCTTTTAGTTCAGGTGTGGGCCGTGTCTCTTCAGCTCAAAAAGTAACCCTCAACAGCATCATATTTACCAGTTCCTCGTTTCATTCCAATCAAAACGGCTGAAATATCTCAAGCGCAACTACAATAGTTTCGACTTTCTCAAAAGAAAATTATAGGCAATTATTTTGAAAGGCGATTGAGTTCAAAATTAAAATTTATTATTTTGTTAAGATTGATTGGATACTAATTTTATTTTTTGTACATTAATTTAATCTTCAATTTTAATATATTTTTCATTTATGCTTTACCCACATCGATAAAAGTTTCTTGTTTTGTCCTTGTTTATGTCATCTCAGTTGTATGGTAGTCGTATAACAATCTACTAAATAATAATACTCTTTTAAGTTATTCACTCGTTTCTATTTGCGTTCATTTTGAGCGATACTAATATATTATTATGTTATTTTTTTTTATATATATTGTTATTATTATTTTTTAATTTTTTTAAGCTATGAAATTTTATTTCATCCAAGTAAGGGAATCTATTGATGTTTTGGTCGTTGTGCTAGCATAGGGTCCAGTTTGAAGCTCATGGGTGTCGCTCAAAAGCAAGAACTTATTGGGCTCAATTTGGACGACACCGAACTAGGTCTTCTGTCTGATGTTCATTGAGACATGCTTTTAATGAGTTGCTAGTATGGGCTGTTGGTCCGGTCTAGTTTAGGTATTAAATGACACAAAGACTTTAACCCGACTCATTTAACTTTAACTCAAGTTCAACTCGTGTTGGGATAGGAATATAAGACTATACATATCAACTTTAATTCGACTAATTTAATTAAATGGATCAAACCTTTCAATCATAACTCGCTAATTTCGTATCGGATTCACCAGTCATGTCAAAAACTTACAGCCTAAATGTAGTGTGCTCGACCCATTTAATGAAACATATCAAACCTCTTAACCCTAACCAACTACCTTCGTATAATCATACTGGGCAGAAGTGAAATCAATCATCCAAAAGATATTTCAGGAAATTTTTCTTTTGTTCATGGCCCCAAAAGGGCCAAAGATGGGAGAAAAAGAAAATTGCAGGGCAAGTTGGTGCACATAGCCTAATAATGAGATTCGTACACATGTTGTATTCGTGCCATGCAATTGTACTTTCTATGTGGAGGATACGTGTGAGGACAAAGGTTGGTTTGTCTTTGTAGACGAAAATGACACATTTTCCGTACAATCCTCACAAAATGTGTCTTGACTCATCATCCATGTGTGGATCTCATAATTCCAACTTCACTGAAAAGGACAATCATACAAAATATCTTATCAAAATGTATTTATAAAATTACTAGTAATTTTATAAGTTTTTTTGTATTATTTTTATATCTTTTAAAAAATAAGATAGCTTTTATGATTATTAGGCTTGTGATTAATTACTATTAAATTTTAATTTAATGGTGATTTTAAAATCCACATCTGTTTAGAGGGACGCGAGAGTAACATATGAAGAACTTCTAGAATTACTTTAAAATCACTTAAAACTATCTTCATATTTGAGTAATACTATATACCACATCACTATCCTACTATGCTGAACTATGCTGATGTGGCATTGTTAACTTATTTATTTATTATTATTTGTTTTATGGGAGGGTATACCAACAACAATTGGTAGTTTATGGGAAAAAAAGAAAATTAACTAAAATATTTTTTTGGAGGAAGTTCACTAATCTCTATTAAACTTCATTCATATTTGTAATTACCTCCTAAACTTGAATAATTATCAATTTAGTGAATCCATTTTTCATCCTCTTTTTTTTTTTTTTTTTAAAAAAAAAAAAATTTCACCACTGTCTTAGGATTTTCTGTTAAATTCTAACGGATGAGTGTGAAAATTTTAAAAAAATATATATTTTTTTTTGGGAAAAAAAAAGAAGAAAAATTACTAAGATTTAAGTGTTGGTAAGGAATTAATAGAATTTACAAAAATACCCATGCTTGAATATATATATATATATATATATATATATATATATATATATATATATGGTTATTTTAAATTTTTTGTCAGAATTTAACAAAAAAAAAAAAACTTTAAAAGTAGTATAATTTAGAGGGATTAAATAAAATTTTCTATATTTTTTTAAACCAAAAACGAAAAACACCCTAAAACACGTTAATTAACAAACACGGCCCTCTTCGTTTCATGCCCACAGCAAAAATGTGATTAAGCTCACCTAAAAAGGGAAGCTAGCTAATTGGACCTAGGAATTAAATCTCACATAGTAAGGAAAGGGAAACTAGCTCTTTGCTGAGTGTGAAAATGGTGATCCTTGAGTAAATTGTACGTCATATTTTCACAGCATTTAATTTCTTATTTCTTTTTCATGCATGCCTTCATTGTCCAGCATTGGTAGGTGAGTTATTTCCATAATATTATTAGGGTTATTGACCGACAATCAGGGACAGAGTCAGAAGTTCTTATGGCCAGAAGTTAATGAGTAAAAAAAATTTTTTTGGTAGGGACTAAGTAATCCAGATTTTTATTTTTACCTTATATTTTTTAATTTCTGAAAATTTTTATTTTTTTCCACCTTATAATTTTTTTTTTAGGAAATTGCCCCCCCACCCCCCCCCCCCCCCCTTACCGACAATAATGCAACAAAACAAACCACATTGGCCTGCAGAGGTAGGCTATATATCCTGACTCATACATATTCTACAATGAACTTTACTCATTTCTTATGCGAAAATAAACCGGAGATGAGAAAAAAAAAAAAAAAACCTTAAACGTTTCTCCTAAATAAATTGTTAAGGAAGGAAGTGGGATCTCCTAAAATTAAGTTGTTTAATTTTAATTTCTTCAAAAAAAAAATATTTGACCGATTAAGGAAGTGTTATAAGGCTCACCTGTTCGGAACATATATACTCAATACCCTAACCTATTCGAAATAGACGGATTCTACAATTCCTCTTTCGTAGGCTACCTAAATTTTAATAAAATAGGACAACCTAATTGCGGAAAATCCTCATCTAAGGTAAGCAACACTAAAGAGTTTTCTTTCTTATTATTAGATAAATGTTTGATTTGCGTCTCTTGCTCAATTGTTGCCTATATCCGAGAGATGACACAAAACACATATATTAGAGTATTCCCAATAAATTATTTATCTCTCACTTTTAGCTAGAATAGGTAAGGAAAATCATAAAAAAAACCTTCCATCCCATTATCTACTAAAAATGGAAAATAGATTTGTCTTCAATTTGTGGATGGTGTAACTCTACATGTGGAGCTACACTATTCACAAATGCATATTTTTTTTAATACATCTTTTAGGCCTCTCTCATTCTTTTTTTTTTTTTTTTTAATAATTTTTTTATGATTGCTTGTGATTATAATTAATTAGTAGTTATTTTTACTTCTCCAAAAAAGAAAAAAAGAAAAAAAAAAAAAAAACTTGTATTGGCATTTACAACTTTTTCCAATTTCATTGATGATATTAGTTTTAATTGAATTTGGTCACTACAGTATAAACAGTTCAAGGAATGCAATTATTTCTATAGCAGAGTGTAGAATAGTAATGAACTCTAATGACAGTAAGAAAAATGACCGTTAAAAAAATTATTGTGTTAGAAAAATAACCGTTTTAACGAAATGACCATTGTAAAATATAACTGTATGAAAAATGTCTGTATGAAAAAAAAAAAAAAAAAAGAACGTTTGAAAAAAAGGACGTTAAAAAAAAAAATACAATGTACTGTAAGGGAAAAGGGAATGATTTATCTTTTGTATATAAAGCCAATATACTGCTAGTTTATTTCATTAAGCTAGCAAAATACAACTTTTTTTTTTTTTTTTGAAGAGTTTTTCAGCTTGATTGATATTTAGCATAGATTCTTCAATCCTAAAAAATGACTATTGCTTCTTAAATCCTGTGATTCATGATCGTTATTTAGTTTTTTGTGATGGTTTTTTGGTGATACTGTGTTGGTGATGATGGAGAATAGGGCGGTGATTATGCTGTTAGAGATGAGAGTTTTATTTGATAGAGATGAATTTTTAATTAAAATGAATAAAATATTCTAAAACTTATTGTTTTAATAAAATAAAAAAATAAAAAAATTAAATAAGCTGTTGGAGTAAATTTGTTAAAAGGTGGTTTTAATTAAGTTAAGAAAAATGAGTTTTTAGTTAACCATTTTGTATAAAAATTTACATAAATTATTGGAAACTGCTTTTACGTAGGCCAGGCTTGCGTTGTGTTCGCAGAAACAGGTCAGACCATGTGTTCCGTATGTCCTGTTGTAAGACATGTGAATGTGAGATGTAATCCATATATATTCAGATCCTCTTCAGTCTTCACAAACAAAAACAGTCCTCTGAAGCAAAAGCCAGTCGCTTTCTAGAATTAAAACGTGCAATTTCTCTTTCACTTAATTCCATCCATATAAAATATTTGATTCGTTGGTCGGTTTTGGGATATTCCATCCATATAATAAGAGAGATGTGCCGATCACCTCAAAAGATGAGAGCATATTCTTCTCTGAAAGGACGGGTATGGAATAACTCACATCTTATGATTGGACACGTAACATGTTCATCATCAACACCAAAACTGCCCTCACTAAATTCTACAAAATTCAAGAAATTATTTTGTATTGTATTCAAAATTATAAATACAGAGAGAATTTAATTTTTAAAATTATATTTAAATAATTTAAAAAATATGAGACAAAATTAGAAAAAAATAATTAAATAAAATCAGAGTAGAATTTGAATTCTAAAAAACAATCCAAACATATTTTTAAAAATTAATAGAATATAGGTGACACCCAAACATGAATTTTGAATGCCCTTGATTTTGAAAATGAAATTCATAATTTTTTTTTTTTTTGGCTATTAATTGTGAAAGGGAAGGTGGGGATAGTGCCGTGAGTACATAATAAAAGAAACTTTGCCAACATTTGAAACTTATACAGCTCAATCTTAAACCGAAACAGCTGGCGAAAGCAATAGCTCTAATTAAGGCTGATGATTTTTGATATTACTCGTAAATTTGACATTAATTTAATACTAAATTAGAGTATTAAGATTAAAATATTTAATATATTTAATTAAATTAGACCTAAACCCAACAAATAAATACGAATTACCATCCCAAGCCTCGAGAATTTCATTCCAGGCATGCCACAGAATTAATGGTTGATGGTTGGCCGCTCACAACAATTAAACAGTTTTATTTATTTATTATAATTTTACTTTAAAAAAAAAAATCATGTAGCTATTTTTGATAATTTTAAGTCAATTCTAATTAGGATATATCTTTTATCACCATCTCATTCCACACTCCTTTCCAAATAATAATTATTCTCTCTCAATATAATATGAGAAATTCTCACATAAATTCCGCGTGGTAATGTGAAAGGAATTCCAGATAAAACAAAGGAATTCTAACCTATCGAGATAAACACATAGGCATTCTCGGGCCTTCTAGTTTAGCCACTTGAAAGCATCGCATTCAGCTTCGCCAACCATCAATTTGATAAATAAACTGACCAATAGCCTCCATTGACAACAACAAAAAGTCAAAGAAATTTTCGAAGTCCATAGGCCGCCTTAGGGATGTGTTAAAGAACCACATGTATGGATTCTACCATTGTTGTGCACCTAACCACTCCAGCACCTTATACAACAACATAAATTCCATGAATTTAAGCCCCTAAATTTCATAAAACTTGGCAACCAATGCAATGCAATTTTCAGAAACAATTAAATTCACAAAAGAAATAGATAAAAAATTAGAACCGAAGCAAATATTTCATCTCAAAAAACAAAACTTCAATAAGGAAATTTATTAGTAAAAGACACTTGCAACTTGCAATGTTCTCCAACACAAACCAGAAAAAAAAAGAAAAAAAAAAGAACAAGAAGTAAACGACCAATGGTCAGTCCATGACTATCCAAGACGACACCATTTATGCTAACCAAAACTCAAATAACCAGAAAAATAACTAAAGAAGAAACAAATGGTAAATCCTCCATTAAGTGAGGAGATGATTAATGGGAAGAAATCTTGAGATTGAGGGACTTGTTGAGCCATGCCCTCCAACTCCCATTCCCCTTACGAGCAATTGTGGGAATCGATCTTCCATCATCATCTTCTGCCAATTTCACTGGCTGGGGCTTCTTGCACAGCATGAAATTCCGAGCTCCTTGAGATCCAATTGTGTCCCATGCACTCAAAGCTGCAACCATTAAAGAAAGAAAACAAAAAATCAGAGCCAATCCGAATTTATTCCTCTCTAAAAGATGTAAATCAAATCCGAACAAGCGCAATATTCCACAAATTTCACAGATATCTAACAGAACGAGATGGGTTTTTAATTGAAGTAGCGAATTGCCGAACATACTACTCATCAAGAACACAACTTGTGAATCTTTGATTCAAAACTGATATGGGTTTTCAATATAACCAAGAAGGAAACAGTGAAGAAACAAACGATCAAAGAAGAACGCAATTTTTTTGAGGAAAGTTTTAAATTTCAGATATAAACCAGACAACCAAACGATAATACACCCAACAACGATGCAATTCAAAGTAATCGACCGGAAACTTAGATGGGTTTCGAGTTTCCTTACCATCAGGCCCAGCATTGGGGCAGTAGAGGAAGAACTCATTGAGATTCGACCCGAGAACCGGAAGGCGACCCTCACGCGCGTAGGATTTGAGGGCGGTGTCGATCACGGCGGCGACAAGCTCGTGCTCATTGACAACGAAGCGGATCGGACCGGCGCTCCCCAGCACAGTAATGCTAATCAAGAGCCTGTTGCCCTTGGCGTTCTGATTCTTCTTCGGCTTGTACAGCAACATCGTCGAAAACCCCCAAAAAACAAGAAATTCTAAGAGAAATAATTCGACCCAAACGAGGATTCTTAAGAATCAAGGGCGAAAACTAAGAAAGCTTGAAAGGGGTATGGAGCTGGGGTTGGAGAACGAGAAAAAAAAAAGAAAAGAAAATTAAAAAATAAAAATAAAAATTGGAATATGGGTGTGAGAGATTTAGGGGTCGAGGCCGAGGCAGCGGTAGTACCAGCCTTCCTTGCAGGATCCGAAAGCGAAAGCGAAAGCAGCGCTCGCCCCTGACCGGAAAAGGGAGAGCATGAAATTGCTACTGCTTGGGATTTCCACCATTCACAACGGCGGTGCTTGAATCTTCGATTCTCGTTTTGGTAGGCCTAAAGAGAAGAGAAAACAGAGAGAAAGAGAGGAGAGAGAGAGAGAGATTGGTTTGGGGTTTTCTTTCTGGAGGGGGTGGGATTTATATTGAGCGAGAGAGAGAGAGAGAGAGGAAGTTTTGTAGAGGAGGAAGGAAGGTAGGATTAGGGTTCTCAAGAGCCTTCTATTTATCAAATTTGTTTCCTTTGGTTTGTTTGGTTCGGAATTGATTAATTTCCGTACCTTTCTAGGGGTGTTAGGGTCGGCTAATTAGCACCGACTCCCCTTATTGGCTTATTCGCTCCCTCGCCCCGTTTCCCCTCCCCTTCGCTTGTGGCTTCACTCTTTATTCGATCCGGTGGCTTAGGATTTAAGAAAGAAAACATGAGATTCTTTTTCTCATTTATTTTTTTAAGTTGTTGCATTGAATGCCACCTTGTCCCTTGTATTTGTTTTGAAAACTTAAATGTTTTTGTTTGCAAAATTGAGATTTCTATATAGCGTGTGTACAGCTAGAAGCTCGCTATGTATTATTTGGTTATTAATGATGCAGTAAATCACACAATCTAGTCCAAATCGAAAGAAAGAACATGCAAAAGAAAGGAAGAATAAGCAAGGAAACTTTTCGTGTATGCCAACGCAGAATATCTTTGATGCCTAAGTCAATGAAGGATATTGAGGTAGTGAAAAGCTTAGGGTAAAAGTGTGTAGATGGGTAAAATGAATCATACCGGAGGATGGTTGTCCTTGCCTTACATACACTAAGTGCTTCTCTCAAGATCTTTCTTCCCGCAGAACGCTCAGTTCTCTCTCATCTGAAGACACTCTCTCCGCTCTTGTTGGTTGCTGAGGACCTCCTCCTCCCCCGTAACCCTCCATTTTTCACCTCTTCTGAAGCTCTACCAGCCTCATCGGAGGTCCTATCCATCGCTTAGGTGATTTATCCTGGTTCAACCTCTCCTCTAGCTCCTCCTATACCGCGGATGGTCCGTTTGCAGCCTTCACACGCCTTCCTCAGCCTCAAATCTGCCATCTCTTTGAAGTTCTTATATTTGATTTTTTTCAAAATCAGATCTGTCCACTTCATACAGCTCCACCACTACACACGCCGCTCCACCGTGATCTAGGCTTTCTTCGCTCCGCTCTGCTGCCAGCTACTCCCTCGTCCGGCCACCACGAGTCGGAGCTTGTACAACACGCGCCTGCGAGTAGATCTTACTCGTGGGTGCGTGTCTCACACGTGTCGACACGTGGCCAACGCAGAGCCCCGCATGGCAGCTTTCTCCGCCCTCCAAAGCTGCAGCCGGACTCCCGTGGAGGTTTTGGCAAATGTCGTTGGTGCGTGGTCTTCACGCACCAGCGAGCCACCGTCGCTCCACCAGCTGCCAGTGTGTTGTTTCTTTATTTTTTCAGCTCTCTTTAGCTTTTTTTGGACTTTATGTTTTAGGTATCTTCTCTTTGGCACCTTTAATTGTTACCCGACCGGTGTTTGGGTCCTCTGGACTCTTTGTATACCTTTAACTACCTTTACTGGTGGCCTGGGTTCTTGGCATTCATGCCAAGAATCAATATGCCCGTATCATTTATTTGATGCATTGCCTCCGCGTAATTGCTTTCTTAAGTATTTAGTGTTGGGTTGCCCAGTCCTAATTTATTGTAATTTTCTTTTCTTTAAGCATAAAGTTTAGCTTTGGCTTTAATTTGTAGTTTTTTTCAAGTATCTAGTATAGAAAAAAAAAAAAAAAAAGAACTGCTTCTCCCTTTGCACGCCTAAGGCCGCGTATCATTCCATCATTGGTCATGACCCTATTTTGGCATGGCACTCTATTGGTGTTTGAAGGGACAGGAATCCAACCCCAATGCATAAAAACAATAATGCAGTAATTGAAATACAAATCTACTACAAAGAGAAATCAACACACACAATTAACACAATGATTTTTGGTGATGAAATAGAAATCTTTTGAAAATATTAAAGGTAAAAGTACTCTAGGGTAGACAAATCCAAGAAATCATTAACTATCAAAAATTTAATATACATGCGTAGTAAAACTTACGACCTTTTGTAAAATTACTAAGGCAATCTGCATGGAGAAAAATTTCTCGTTTACCTCCCTATCTTCCTGATAGGCTCAAGCTCCTCACTAGACAATTTTCTATACATGACTTCCTTATTGACCCACTGATACACTTCAAACGGTTGAAGGATTTGTGAAGCTTTGTGGTTTGAACCAACAAACTCCAAGAGAGGCAAAGCAATGAAGCTCAAAGAATTCAGATTTGTGCAGAAATCCATGCGGCATCAAGAAGGTCACTGGGGTTTCATTGTTAACTCTAGTTACAGCTTAGCAACGACACGATGGTCTAGCTGACGGTCAAGGTGGCGGTGCTCTTTGGAAGTCATCTTCCATAGGTACTGTCACGGCGGTCTAGGTGATAGTGCTTTTGGGAGTCCCCTGGAACAGGCAACGTCACTACATCAAGGTAACAGTTTCACAACTTCAAATAAAAAGACTAAATTTTTACACAAAAACACTTAGGTGTTGAAAAGTTTTACAACCCTAGTTTTATCACCGAATAGAGCCAATTTCTAAGACCTAACAATCTCCCTCTTTGGCCATTTGGTGACAAAACCAAAATATATCAGAAAAACATAAATAAAGGTAAATAACATTTACAACCCCAACCTCGGCCTATCAAACCAGTAATAGACTTTGATTGATGGAAAAGTTCATTGTACCTATTCTTTGAAATCACAATTAAAATGATTGCATGCATCAAGATTTGGAACAATAAACATCACAATTAAAAGAAGTAATTAGCTTCCTATGCTAATCAACAAAACAATTTCGTTGAGTGGAATATGTTCATGGAAGGGTAATGGCACCGTGTGTAGTACCTAGAATATTAAATGGGATTAAGTAGGTCTTAATTGAAAATGAAGACTTTTTTACTTTCTGTATTGATCGAATGTTCGCTGCAAGCACCAAACGATCGACCTCGAACAATCATTTTTCCCATCTCAAACGTTCATTTTTCACTCCATGAGCTATCGATTTTTTTACTACGAACGTTCAATGATGTGGTGTACTATGTGTCAGAATGTACATCCCACGTCCACGCCTTCGGCATGTATGATAGATCATATAATGAATGATCATTTCGTACAACGAACGTTCGAGCTCATGTATCGAACATTTGACAGGTGGCAAATCAGCTCATCTTTATCTTCTACGATTTCTCCCTTATATATACCCCACCACCCCTTTGGTTTATTTTTTGCAATTCGACCATTGGAGCCCCGTTACTATAGTGAGAGTGTGAAAGAGTGCTTCGACATGAAGAAGATGTTTTGTTATAAGAAGGTAATGCTCTTAGTTAGAGCTTGTTCTTAAATAAAAATGGCAAGATCGGTTTTGCCCTTAGGGGTGGTTCGGCTACCCCAAGGGCAAAACGGAAAAAAACAAAATTTGGAGGGTTTGGCCCTTGGGGGTGGCCGAACCATCCACATTTTGGCCAAACGGGTGGCTGAGCCACCCCCTTGTGTTTTTATTTTTTTCAAATTTTTTTTTTAATTTTTAATATTATTAATTTTTAAAGATTTTTAACTTTTAACTTTTAATTTTTTTATATAGTGCCACGTGCATGGTGAACCGTTAGTTTTTGAACGGAAAACTTAACCGATGTACTAATTCGGTCTTTTCTTAAAATTGAGGTACCATCTATGATGTAATTTGAAATTTATGGACTAAAAAATAAAGTTGTGAAAACTCAGGGATCATAGGAGTACTTAACCTTTGTTTTAAAGCATGAAAATATATATATGTTGACCGATAAGATGTTATGTTGGGATGATAAATGCTTTGTGATTACTTTTGATAACTTTACAAGTGTTAAGCTATGTTTTATGAATTGTAGTAATGAAATGTTGTTAAATGTTGCATGGACATAGAAGTAAAGTAAAAGCAAACGAATTAACATGCATCATGATCAAGAAAATGGCAATGAAATAAGAACAAGAAACAAAAATAATATACAAATGACATTATAGTATGGTCAACAGTATCCCAGTGTGTAATTGAGCATACTCTCGCAGCTTGTAGGACCAATCCCTTATGACAATACGGAACAACAAAACGCATGAAAGGGGTTAAACTCCCTTAGTATAAGAAACAAAAAGGCATAAATGGGGTTTAAGTCCTTCAACATCTTATACAAAAAGGTATCACAGTGTGTGATTGAGCGTACTCTCACGGCTGGTAGGACCAGTCCCTCATGACAGCACGAAACAATAAATCGCAAGAAATGGGTTAAAATCCCTCAGTATACGAAATGAAAAAGCATAAAGTGGGTTTCAGTCCCTCAACACACGAAACGAAAAAGGTTTAAGTCCCTTAATATACGAAACGTAAAGACATGAAAAAGGAAAGGAAATATGGGGATGCAAGGGTATACGAAAGCATGCATGTCATATGTTTTATGGATTTATGATGATATCATATGATTTGATTTATGAGGGTTTTCATGCTTATCTCTATGTATATGTTTTTGGATGGGACATGGAATAGATGTATATCGTTGCAACTGGTTGCATATGATAATTTATTGGTTTCTTACTTAGATATGCCCATATGCTTGTGTTCACCGAAGGTAGTGGAATGCGTGTATATGTGTATATTTAAGTTATATGACATATAGATATATATGTGTGACTTAGATGGGTTTATATGTATATGCTTCCTAACAGGAGATTGAATCGTGCACATATATTCATAGCAAAATAGTATTTTTTGGAGTTTTCACAACTGCAATGTTTATTTCATCAACTATGATATGCTTTTAAAAGAAATGTTAAATTTAAGGTAGTTGTCATTGTAAACATGAGGTAGCAAACAAAAAGTTGGCTCATTGTGAAAAGTGACTTTAATACTTAATGAGATGGTGAACTCATATATCCACCTGTGTGAATGTGGTGACTCCACAACCGCATAGATCTGAGGGCTAGTGACCGGCTTAACCACCAATGTGGGGTGGTCACACCTGCGACATCACTATTGTGTGCGACCCACAGTATTGAACCAATCGAGAGACTAGGCAGTGGCTAGGTATTGTGCCATTCTGGGACACTAGAATTGTACCATAAGCTCCACGAGATGCGAAGACCCTACCTTGAAGAGGATAAGGGCACATATAGGCCATGTGTAGAATGGTAATAGACTGTGTTACATTTATTGATATGATACTTTGTACTCCATCAACATGATTTTATGTCTTCAAACTACTACATGATTTCTTAAGTATATGCCTTAAACTATAAGCTAAAAACGTTGTTTCCAAATCGACAGATTATTGCTATATCTTCTCTTAAACTTGACTTGTCCAAAACCTCATTTTTAATCTTTATTATATTATGTTAAGAATTTCTCGAAATGCTCTCTACATACAATTATCTTTGTAATGCTTATTACCAATATAAACCAGGCTCACTGCATCGATTAAGTTTTGTTGATGATTTACTTATTAAGTCGTAGACTTATGTTATTTTGATAGATTAGCGGGTGATAGTTTCAAAGGTGAAGGCTATAGGTATCCACAAGAATTGAAGGTAAGTGCAGGGTCTTGTAGAGACAAATTTATTTTATTCTTGTCAAGGGCGTTAGTTGGGGGCATGACTTAAAACAAAAAACAAAAAACAAAAAATAAAAGATAAAAAATAAAAAATAAATAAACTGGGAGGAGAGTGGGAGGAAAATAATTTTGAGGCTTACCTCATACAAAACATATATTTTTGAATTTTTTTTTTTTTTTAAATTTTTGGGGGAACTAGTTTATGGCTGGAGGCTTGTTAAGCCTCTTATTCTTGGATATTATATTGTTGTATTTGAGAGGATAACATGCTTATGAGGATATTGTATTTACAGATGCTCTAGTTTGTACTAGTGGAAAAAGAACAAATACAAAAGGTAATTAGTGTTGAGGTCACATCAATATTACATTTTCCTTTATTCTGATATTATGGCAGTAGATCCGGCACTTCAAGTTAATTACCAGGGGTGCTACAACCACTACCGTGGGTTATGGCTATTACCCACTAATTAACATCCTATGTCCTTGTATTTTTGGGTAATTAGTTAGAGGTGGCCGAATAACATGCCCTAACAAAGTTTTTACCTTTTTTTTTTTTTTTTAATGATTTCTTTATTTATTTTTTTACTTGTATCAAACTTTATTTGAGAGTAAAATTATAATTTCACAAAGGCTTTGTTGGAAAAATGACATGAATTTTGTGGAGGGATTATTTTCATACAAAGAAATACAACATGGGTTTATATGATCATTTTGTATTAGAGATTTATTTTATATAGGGTACGTAAAATCCTAAAGACCAATTTAACAATTTTTCCTTGTATGTTTTATAATTTTTGCTATCTTTCTGACATAGAAATGGATTGAATCTAGTATTTACATTGATCCCAAACTAGAGTTTAAAATCTATTAAATTAAAAATTAGGGTAGTAAGCTGAAAAGAATTAGTGGAAACTTTACTTAATCCTCTTGAACTTCCATGACATTTGCAACTACCTTCCAAATTTCAAAAACTCTAAATTTAATTTATCAAACTTTCAATGTTTTACAACATCACTATTCTGCTGTTAAATCCTAACAAAGCATTGAAATTAGAATGAAATATTAAGGTCTCCTCATCATATTTCCCTTTATTTTTTACCGTCCTTCTCCTATGCTTTCCAAATTCAAACTAACATACTATCAATGATGGTGGGTTAATAACTTCAAAGAAATTTCAATGTGATTAGGCATGTACTAGGGTGAGAGTTCGACTCTCTAAATGAAAATCTTCAATTTTATTAGTATTAGTTACCTTGAGTCTCGCTAATGCGTTAATGGGGTTGTGTCATGTTATGATTCAGTCAGGCTTGAAGAAGCACATGCACTTCTTACTGTCTAGGCCCCTGCAAACAAGTACTATTATAGTCATGCCCAGTTAGAATAGGTACAGTTTGTCTACACGGGATACCTTTTTAATTTGAAAAAAAAAAAAAAACAAACAAAATTCAAACTTACATCATTGTTTCAACGTGTAATATTTTCTTGCCTTGGCATTTGGTAAACATATTTTTGTTGAAAATCTCGACCGCTCAAGAATTTAGAGGTACAAAACAAACCAAAAAAATGTACCACAAAATTTCTTTCCGCATTAAAAATAGAACCCCTATGGACCACCAGCACCACTTTGCTAAATGCCAAACAACATTTGATTCCTGAACATTCAACGTACAAGAAAACACGTCTATAAACGCAATGTAAGACACGTGGAAAAATATTCCTTTGGTGGAGCCCTCGTGGTCATGCTTTAGTAATTATATCCATCACCATCAACATAAATATCTAATATCTGTCCGCTATAAGTTAATCTTAACTATGACCTTATTTGATAAGGAAAGGAGAATTAGTAGTGAAAGTTGAAAGTGATAGATGTAATATAAAGTAAAAATAATTTGTATAAAAAAAAAAAATTGTATTGTAGTGAATTTTTTTAATTTAAATAATAATAAAAAATTATTGATGTGATATAAAGTTAGTTAGTTTTGAAGTTAGATTATTTTTTAGATAAGTAAAAAGGGGAAAAAAGAATTTTATTGCTCTTGCCAAACAAGCCCTATACGGAGAGAAATGTTACTATACTTATTTTCACATTTATCATTTCTCAACCTTCGTGTTTTTTTTTTTTTTAATTTTTTTTTTTATTTTCACACAACTTTGTTTTGTTTTGCAATATTTTAAGCTAAAAATGTAATTTTATTTTCTTTTGAATTACAATATTTTCACACTTTAAACATTCAATACCGTACAAATTTCTTCTTCACATATTTCAATAGGTTTTGTGAAATTGAAGGGACATGTTTGGGTATCATTTTATTTTTGATTATTTTTTAAAAACATGTTTGGGTAGGTTCTTAAAATTCAAATTCTACTTAAGTTTTATCCAACATTTTTTAATTTTGTTTCTAGTTTTTTAAAACATTCAAACATAATTTTAAAAAACAAATTTTCTCTGTATTCACAATTTTAAATATAGTAAAAAATAAAATAAAATAATATAATATTTTAAAAATATGACCATTAGAATAAGATAAATATTAAAAAATATGATCGTTAGGAAAAGACAAATATTCAAAAAAAGATTAAATAGAAAATGAATAAAGAAATATGAAAGAATATTATTTAAATGGAATAGTGATAGTGAATAGTTAAAATAGTGGGGCTACCAGAGGTGCACTAAAAAAGTGACTCATCAGAATAGAGAAAAATAAGTTTTAGCTATTTTGGCTAGTAAAATTTGGTAAGGCTACTAGGAATGCTCTAAGCATTTGGACATTCTCTTTTTATAAGCCAGTTTTCAAATGTAAGTTCTACTAAAAGTTTGTATCATTTGGTATCAGAGCTGCTAAAAAAAAATGATTACTATCAAATCAGTGTTAATAGAGTAAGCCATCGTGGACATTGGTTGTGAAAGTGTGGTGGTATGTTACGATTCTTATGTTTTATATGAAAAAAAAAAAAAAATTAATTTTAATCATTTGTGTATAAGCTCCTGGACACCATCTCTTATAAGCTTATTTTAAATTATGAGGTTTACTTCAAGTTTGTATCAACAAATGTCACTAAAAATTTGTTTATAAGCGAACTTATAAAAATAATTTATTTAGGCAATTGCTGACAGAAATTCCTAATGCTTAAAAGTTGATTCATTTTTCGCTCTTCGACGATGTTGGACAAATTAAACACATTATTTTCTCGAGAAAAAGAAATGTTTGGTTTTATTTCCTACCCACAACACTTAGAAAATGTTTGGTTGGCCATACTGAGAAAATTAGGTAAGGGAAGAAACCGCCGTACGTCACGGGTTCTCCGTCAGCAATGGGTCTCTCCATTTGTTATAAATACTATGTATATTTTCGTGGTGGGGCACTGGGTGGCTGAGGATCAGTTCTAGGAAACGAATCTTCTTGAATTTCCTTCTTCTCCTTTCTCGTGGGTAGTTTCTGATGGCCACTTCAATGGGTCTTCTTCGAATTCGGGTTCGGAGAGGCAAGAATCTTGCCGTGCGTGACACCGTCAGCAGCGACCCTTTTGTTGCTGTCACCATGGGTGAACAGGCCTGTGACTTTGCTCTTCATTCATTTCCACCATCTATTTTTTGCTTTTATTGATCGTAAATTGATGATGATCATGAATCTGTTTTTGTTGCTACCATTTCAATCTTTTCTTCTTTCTTACCTAGTATATATGTTTTCAATTACTTAGAATAGCTCAAGCTCCCCCAAATACAGTTTCTGATTTTGCAATTTTGCTTTAAACATCAAGAGAGAGGGAGAGAGAGATAAACAATCAGTATAGCTACTGAAATAAAAATTTGGAAGTTTCATAGATGAATTCAATATGTTCAGGAGTATATAATCCCTGTAAATAACTGATTTTTCCAAGGTTGTTTGATATTTTCCTCAGCTGTTTGGATTAAACTATAGTGGCTGCTGATATTCTTTCTTTTCTCTTTTTTCCTAACGTCATATAGATTGATGCAGAAATTGAAGACTCGTATGGTGAAAAACAACTGCAATCCTGAATGGAACGATGAGCTGACTCTTTCTATTGAAGATCTTAATGTTCCTATCATTCTAGTAAGTGGAGCAGGAACTGTATGCTATTAAATCACAATTTATTTCAAAAGTTTAACCTCATAAGAAATGGTAAATCTAATTATTTTTAATCAATCATTTAACATTTCTTCGACCTGTGGCTCAAACTCATTTTTAATGGGTGAGGCTCAACATGTGAAATACTTAATTGAAGTGGCTATGATATCATGTTAAATTATCATTTTTTCTATAAGCTTAAGCGGATAGGAAATTGTAAGTGTAATAATCCTTCAATATGTTGCATGTTTACAGGATCTCAACACTTTTATTTGGTGATTCAGGAACCATATTATCTGAGTTTATTTGCCTAAATTTGGGTTCATAAAAAGATTGGAAAGAAAAGGAAAAAAAAAAAGGTTAAGAATCTTAATTATTTAGCTGCTGTTTGTTGATAATTTTGTTGGATTTTCTTACCTCTGTGCAGACAGTTTATGACAAAGACACATTCACTACAGATGACAAAATGGGTGATGCAGAGATAGACATTAAACCATATGTCGAGTGTCTGAGGATGGGCTTGAAGAGCCTCCCAAATGGCGAAGTAGTGAAGAGAGTTCAGCCAAGCAGGACAAACAGTCTTTCTGAGGAGAGCTGTTGTGTTTGGAACAATGGAAAAATTGTCCAGGACATGTGTCTCAGGCTGAGAAACACAGAGAGTGGGGAAGTGGCGATTCAACTTGAGTGGATTGATCTTCCAGGTTGTAAAGGTTTGTCAATTGAGTAGCTGCTAATGTTGCATAATACTACTTACTCGCTGTAATGAACAATTAATGACTTATCTGCCGTAGCAACTATAACCTCACAACTTGGTGTGTTCGTATTATTGCCTCTGATTTTCTTGTAAAAATAATTAAATGGCATATATGTATGTATTATATTTGAAGGTTTTTGTGTTGGGGGTGCTCACACTATAACAGTCAAAATTTGTAGTGTTACACAGTCGCTACTCTCATCTCAAATTTTCTCTTGCGCTCGAGCGAACAGGCTAGACAAAGAAGCACCCGCGGGCCAACCCACTAGCTCGAGTTAACTTGCGGCCCGAACTTGACTTTGCCTCGACCTGTGCCCTGCAGCCCAGCCATGCCGCTGGACCTGAACCAAACCATATACGAACCAGTTTTATGACCCAGTTCAGACAAGCCTGATCTGGGTCATTCAAAAGCTGTTGGGCTTTTGACATTTTGGTCAGGTATCGTTTGTTACGTGGGCCGTAACAGATCTATAGGATAGTTCTAGAATGTTAGGCTTCTTTACTTTAGAATTTGAGAAACCCTAATGGTCCGTTTGGGTGTTGAATTTTTGAAATCATAATTGAATTCTTATTTGATTTGCGAATTTCGAGACAAAGAAAATGTGTTTGGGTGATGAGTAGGATTTTAATTCTTTTTGAAATTGTGTTTGGGTGTTAAATTTTTGGAATTGAAAAGTAGTGTTTTTTAATGGTAGGAAATGATTGGAGGTATGAAACGTTGTGTATAATGATTGTTGTTATGAAAAGTAGTGGGAAATAATAATTGAAATAATAATTATTTATTATAAAAAAATATTAAAAATTATTATTTGGGTGTTGATGGGTGTACCTGCGTTAGACCAGGTGGGACTTATAAAATGGTTTGTTTTTGAAAAAAGCTTGATTTTCGGGTTGGATTCAAAAACTCAGTTTTCAGGAAAAACCCGAAGAGAATTCTTATTCTCTTTTGGTTAGGTACTGTTTGTTATGTGGGCCATGTAACAGATTTATAGGATAGTTCGAGAATCCTAGGCCTCTTTCCTCTAGAATTTGAGAAACCCTAAGCCTCCGAACGAAACATAAACATTTGCTAAATATTAATTCATCTATGCTTCTTCATTTATTCAACTAGGATCATCAAATAAATACTATTTGGGCTAAACCTTTTCTGTTGATGTCAAAAGTGATAACTTACTTATCCTTAATATTCAAATCCTAATTCAACAAAATTAAGAGATAACAAAGATACTTGGAATAATCATAAATATCAAAAGTATGACGTTGAGCTATCTTGGAAATCTTCAAGGCAACTATTTCTGTAGCTCTCCATTGGAACGTTGTTTCTCAAGAGTCACATGTGATATTCTTCTCGTTAAAGTATTGATTAAATGATTAAATTTATCTATTTCTATTAGCTTTAAGTTTTTTGGGGCAAGTGGTAATATAATACATCGATCTTTAAGAAAACCCTTCTTCTCAAGGGTGAAAGAAGGATATTGAATTCTCCATATTAGTATACCAATATACAGGGATGGAGCCAGAAAGTATTTTGGGCAATAGCCAAGTTGCCAAAACTTACTTTGGTTTCTCAAATAAAGTTTCTATATCTCCAAGCTAACGGACCTCAAATTAATGGTAAAAGAAAATATCACCACTATCATCCTATATACTATCCTTATATATATACACTGTAATTTTATCCAACATTCAAGGCGACGATGTAGATGTGTCACTCCCAACTAAAGTTTGGATTAAGAAAAAAGCTAAATACTATAAATCTATCAAACATTCATCCAAAAAAGTTCGCGTTTCACTCCCAACTAACCATTGAATTAATCATTGTTAAATAAAATAAAATAAAATCCAATGGTTGATTTGGAATGTCATGTCAACATTGTTGGAGAATTATAGAATAAAAATATAGTATCTAGAATTACTATTGGATTAATCCTTATAAAAAAAAATAAAAAATACATCAATGGTTACTAAATTGAAGAAATTTCTTCCATCTTAATTTGAAATTATTTTTTTTTTTTCCTTTCACAGTTCACATTAAAAAAAAATCAAATTAAAATTTTAAAAAAATACTTTTAAAGTCAAAACCCTATATTCAAAATTTATTTTCGTTATACGGAAAAGGAAAAAAGAAAAAGCCCACCATTACAGTCTCAAACCCTCGCTAGTTGCCACTGTTGTCTTCAAATACTGAAACTTTCTGGGTGATTCCAAAGCTCTAAAGAAATACCCATGGCTACTCTCACCTATCCCTCCACCTCCACTCTTTCAACCTTCAGAACAATGTCCTTCACTTTCAACAACAATCCCTCCAAATTAGCACTTTCTACTTTCAAAACCATTTTATTTTAAAGAAATTGGGGGGGGGGGGGGGGGGGGGGGGGGGTGTTCCACTGTATTTTTCTTTCCCACATTTTCCAATTAAACTTCTTTCCAAAATTAACTGGACATTTTCGGTAGAGTGAAAAGACAACATGATGCCTAGGAACTAAAGAAGGGAACCTATCAACAAGGATTCCGATAAGAACATAGCAGACTCTTGGTTAGTCATGGGAGCACCAAATGCATTGCCTAATTACAAATTAAGCTGTAAAGCTTGAGTCTTGTTAGAATAGCAATGAGACAGACACCTCAGCCCCTTGAATTCCCCCTCCAAATACTTACTCTTTGTCACGGGTCTAGCAAAATGGAAAGTTTTGAGATGATTTTGAAAAGGATTCGTTGGGAGGAAAGGAAAAAACATGTTGCAGAATAAATTAACTGAGGAAGGGAAGAGGTTGGGGAAAGCAATGGTGTGCGCGAGTTTTCAAGAGTCACAGACTTGTGAGGCTCGAGGAAGAAGAATGTGATGCGTGCGTGAGGTTTCCGAGGTGACCGAAGGGTGAGGCTTGAGGACTGGTAAACAGCTGGCATGAGCTGGCAAACGCTGGGTTCAATGAATTTGCTGCGTTTAGATAAGGGGACAGTGTGGCTTAATGGGTGGAGACACATGCAAATAAGTTAGCTACCGGGCTAACAAGGGTTTTTCAACACATGGGCTAATGGTGGTGCATGAATCATGGGCTGGACAACTAACTGGGTTGGACAACTATATTTTAGTTGGGCCAGCTATATTTTCAGTTGAGCTTTAGTTTGTATAAACCTTTTGAATTTTTTTTTTTTATTCAAAACCTTGGTATCTTTTTTTGTTGTAATCAATAGTTTTAGCTCTTGTAGTTGGAGTTTGGCCAAATCCTCGAAATTGGCAATTTCTTGTACTTCTTTACCGATTTCTTGTGGTTCTTTACCGATTTCTTGTGGTTTCATTACCCATTTAAATATAATCAATTCAATTCACAATTCATTACAGAAAATCTACAGAAAAAGCAATAGTTGTGTTACAAGTAGTATCAAAGCACTATCTTGGAGCTTCCATGGCAGACGACACGAGAATTAACCAGTTGACAGAATGTGTTAACAATTTGAAGAAGGCTCAAGAGTAGCATGGAGAGAAGTTACAATTGGTAGCTGTACCTCGTAGTTTGAAGAGTTGGAATGGCGCTTGGACAAGAAGCTAGATGGAATTCTAGCTCGTATTCTAGCGCAGATACAAAATCTGGTAGTTCCTAAAGAAAATAGTCTAACATCAGTTCAATCTATTACAATTCATCAAAATCCAGAGACGTTTCACTAGGGAGAAAAAATGGTCATAGCAGAGAAAGAGATCAGCTAGGGGAAGGGAGTCATTCCCAACATAATGAAGTTGAATTTTAGCATGCAGAAACCCAAGATGCTAGAAGGATTCAATCAAGTTGATAATCCATGGAGGCAAAATCAAGAGAATAGATATGCAGAGCATCATGGTGACAACCATGGTTGGGCCTTTCATCAAGAAAACAGAGGTGCATGGAGACCATAGCAGGGAGAGGGTAACGCAAGGATGCAGGGCTTTAATGACAGAGATACAAGACAATTCCAACATGAAGAAAATCATAGCCTATTTCAAAGGTCAGTAAAAATGAATTCTTCTAAGTATGATGGGGGAGAACCTTCTGATTGGGTATATAAGACAAATCAATATTTCTTTGTTCATAACACTCCACATGATTATAAGAATCTACTTGCTTCTTTTAACATGGAAGGCAAAGCTTTAATATGGTTTGAAGATATGCACCAATTTGGTTCTTTATCTAATTGGGAGGCCTTAACTCAAGGGTTATTAGATAGATTTGGCCCTAGTGCTTATGATGACCCAATGGAGTCTTTAACTAGACTAAAACAACGTACTTTCATGAAAGATTATAAAGGGAAATTTGAGATGTTGTCCAAAAGATTGAGGGGTTTATCTGAAATATATAAGCTTAGTTGCTTCTTAAGTGGTTTGAAGGAAGAGATTAGATTGCCGGTGAGGATGTTCTCTCCAAAAACCCAATTAGCTACTTATGGGTTAGCTAAAATACAAGAAGAGCATGTGTTGAATGGGAGGAAGAATTATAGAACTTCTAACTGGAATGTTCTAACTCCAGGCTTACCAAAAACAGGGGTTTTTAATCCTAACTATTCTGGTGGAGGAGCTCACTCAAGAGCTAGAGTATCTAAAGGAACAATGCCTATTCAGAAAAGTTTCCAAGCACAAATGGAAGAAAGGAGAAAAAAAAGATAATGCTATAGTTGTAATGCTAACTGGCAATTTAGGCATAAGTGTCCAAATCTTATACTGTTTGTGATTGAAAGTGTAGAAGTTTTTGAGGAAGATAATTCTGAACAATAAATTGAAAATCAGGAGAATAATTTAATGGAGTTTACCTACAGTGATGTGAATCCTGGGATTTCATTACATGCTATTACGGGTAGTAACCATCCTAAAACTATGAGAATTATTGGTAGGGTAGGCAACCAAAGAGTGGTGATTCTTATTGATATTGGGAGCACTCACAATTTCCTGGATTCATCAATTGCCAAGAGTACTCAGTTGTTGTTAAGTAAAGAAACCAGTGTTAGAGTACAAATAGGTAATGGTGAACAGCTATTAAGTGAAGGCAAGTGTTATGGGGTTAGAGTGGAAGTGTAGAATTTTAATTTTATTATTGAAGTTTTTGTTATCATGTTAGCAGGTTGTGACATGGTTTTGGGTATTCAGTGATTAGTTTCTTTAGGTTCTATCCTATGGAACTTTAAAAAATTGACTATGGAATTTACCATTGCAAAGGAAACAAACCTTTTGCAAGGTTTGCCTTCACCTAAGCAATTGGTAGCCACTTAAAATTCAACAAACAGAAATGAAGACAGATAATGTACTTTTCTATAGTTGATAGATGATGTGGAAGAATCCTTAGCACAACAAGAGGAAAAAGCTGTAACAGCCATAATTGAAGATTTTAAAGATACTTTTGAGGAGCCTACAGGTTTGCCACAGAGTAGAAGTCATGATCATGCAATTGTTTTGAAGCAAGATGCTTAGCTAGTTTGTGTGAGACCATGCCGTTATCCTTATTATCAGAAAAAGGAGATATAAAAAATTGTTAGGGAATTATTGGAGACAGGGGTTATTAAACCTTCTTAAAGCCTCTTCTCATCCACTATTTCGCTAGTGAGGAAAGCAGATGGGTCTTAGAGAATATGCATAGATTATCGAGCACTTAATAAGGAGACAATCAAAGATAAGTTCCCAATTCCAGTTATATATTGATGAACTTTTAGATGAGCTACATGGTTCTAAGATATACTCTAAGCTGGACTTGAGATCTGGATACCATCAAATACTGGTGAAACCAAAGGATGTTCCTAAGACAGCCTTTAGGACTCATGAAGGACACTATGAGTTCTTTGTATGCCATTTGGGCCGATGAATGCTCCATCCACCTTCCAAAGTTTAGTGAATGACATTTTTCGGCCCTACTTAAGGAAATTCATTATAGTATTCTTTGATGACATTCTAGTTTATAGTCGAAATTTAGAAGATCATTTGCCACACTTAAGGCTGACATTGGAGGTTCTGAGAGGTAATCAACTTTATGCAAAGAAAAGTAAGTGCAAATTTGGGTGCTTGGAAATTGATTACTTGGGCCATATGATTTCAGTTGAAGGAATGAAGGCAGATTCAAAGAAATTGAAAGCCATGGTGGATTGGCCTAGGCCTAAGTCTCTAAAAGCCTTAAGGGGTTTTCTAGGGCTTAAAGGTTATTACATGAAGTTTGTCAAGGGTTATGGCAACATTGCAGCTTCCTTAACTTAGTTGTTAAAAAAGAATTCATTTCTTTGGGGGGATGAACCAAAGGTAGCTTTTGAAGAATTAAAGAAGGCAGTCATTAATCCTCTAGTCCTAATTCTACCAGATTTTTCTCAACTATTCATCGTTGGATGCAATTCTTTAGGGAAATGTATTGGTGCAGTTTTAATGTAGAATCATAAGCCTATTTTTTTTTTTAGTCAAGCACTCAATGGCAAATTTCTATTAATGTCTACCTATGAAAAGAGTTCGTAGCTTTGGCATTAGATGTTAATAAATAGAGGACTTACTTGTTGGGCCACCCTTTTAAAATCAAGACCGACCATCAAAGCTTGAAGTTTTTGTTGGAATAGAAGATTGGTACTCCTATGCAACATATATGAGTTTTTAAACTCCTTGGTTATGATTTCCTAGTTGAGTATAAAAGGGGACAAGTTAATAAAATGGTAGATGCTCTTTCAAGGAGGAATGAAGAGGAGGAGTCGGAAATTACTCTATCAGTAATATCCTATCCTACTTTGAAGTGGCTCACAGAATTTAAGAACAACTACTTGTTTGATTCTCAGATTCAAGAATTGCTTCCGAAATTTCGAGAAGGTGATTTGTTGAATACTAAAAATTTTCCGTAAGGGATGATGTCTTATTGTATAAACAAAGATTGTACATAGGAATTACTCTAAAGGAGAGAGTTGTGCATTTTATTCATGCAAGTCCAGTGGCTGGCCATTTAGGTTGTGATAAAGCCACGTATCGAGCTACGAAGGATTTCTATTCGCCAAGGATGAAAGCAGACATTAAGAAATTCATTTGAGAGTGTGATACTTGTCAAACGGTGAAGTCTAAAAATGTTTCTCCAGCAGGATTGTTGCAATCCTTACATATTCTAGTTAGACCTTGGCTAAGTATTTCTATGGATTTTATAAAAGGGTTACCCTTATCTTTGGGGTATAGTGTCATTTGGGTTATGGTACACAAATTAACAAAGTATGCACATTTTCTACTCTTGAAACATCCATACACAGCAGAAAAACTAGCTCAGTCATTTATAACTCAACTATTCAAACTTCATGGCATGCCTACATCTGTCATATCAGACAAAGATTCCACATTCATAAGCAAACTTCATGGCACAAGGGGTTTTCTTAGCTTTCAACACAACATATCACCTTCAATCAGATGGCCAATCAGAAACTGTCAACAAATATGTGGAAAACTATCTACGTACGATGTATGATATGTGATAAACCCAAGGAATGGGTTAATTGGCTACCTCTAGCAAAATATTGCTACAATATATCATTCCATCATCCTAGCGAAATAACTCATTTTGAAGCCATGTTTGGATGCTTACCTACCCAGTTGCTTACCTACATGTTGGGGACTACACAAGTGGTGGCTGTGGAAGATCAATTGAAGAACAGGGAAGCAGTGCAAAAACTCCTTCATGAGAACCTACAGAAAAGTCAAAACTGAATGAAGAAGTATTTAGATCTGAAACGCACCGAAAGAAGTTTTGAGGAAGGAGTTTGGGTTTACTTACGTTTACAACCCTACCGACAGATATTTGTAGCTTTCCGAAAAAATTTGAAACTCTCTCCTCACTTTTATGGTCCTTTTCGGATTCTATAGAAGATTGGAGAGGTTGCCTACAAACTGGATATGCCAGCAAGTTCCCTCATCCACCCAATTTTTCATGTGCCCCAATTGACGTAGAAACTGGGTTGTTCCTCAACGGCCATACCCCATCTTCCTCTGGTTGATATTCACGGTGTTGTACAATCCGAACCGGAAGAAATTTTCGATTGATGGTCTCGTAAGGTGAACAATCAGGCTATGGTGGAGATCTTGGTTCGTTGGAGTGGCCAAAACCGAGATGAAGCCTTTTGGGAAGATTATCATCGTTTGAAGTTGACCTAGCAACACCTTGTGGGCAAGGTGATGTAAATGGAGGGTGTATTGTCACGGTTCCAGCAAAAGGGAAAGTTTTAAGATGATTTTGAAAAGGATCCATTGGGAGGAAAGGAAAAAAGACGTTGTAGAAGAAATTAACTAAGGAAGGGAAGAGGTTGGGGAAAGCAATGGAGTGCGTGAGTTTCCAAGAGTCACAGACTTGTGAGGGTTGAGGAAGAAGAATGTGATTCGTGTGTGAGGTTTCAAGGGGACAGAAGGGTGAGGCGCGAGAAGTGGTAAATAGCTAGCAGGAGCTGGCAAACGCTAGTTTCAATGAATGGGTTCAGTGAATCTGCTGCATTTAGATAAGGGGACATGTGTGGCTTAATGGGTGGAGATACATGCAGATAAGTTAGCTACTAGGCTAACAAGGGTTCTTTAGCACATGGGCTAACGGTGGTGTGTGAATCATAGGCTGGACAACTGTATTTTCAGTTGGGCTACCTGTAATTTCAGTTGGGCTTTAGTTTGTATAAAATGTAACCTTTTGCATTTTGGGTTTTTATTTATTTATTTATTTTTTATTTAGAACCTTAGTATCTTTTTAGTTGTAATCAGTAGTTTTAACTCTTGTAGTTGGAGGTTGGCCCAATCCTTGAAATTGGTCATTTCTTGTAGTTCTTTACCTATTTCTTGTGGTTTCATTACCCATTTTAATACAATCAGTTCCATTCACAATTCATTACAGAAAATATACAGAAAAAGCAACAATTGTGTTACACTTTTCATCTCAAGATCCCTTAAGTACATATTTTTCCTCTCCCTAGATCTCATTGCCACATCCCTATTTCTTAACTACCTCTTCATTTCTCGGAGACCGTGTTGGAGCCAGAAAGTTATTACTGTGGGCCAAATTAAAAATTTAGTAAACATAATTTGAAAAAGAAATGAAGTAATTTATCACACAATATGTGCATCACATAAATTATATCTATAAAAGTCCATAAATATTTGTTAAATTGATATGTTAACAATATAATTTGCCAGCTCTAGTACAAAAAGATGGAAATACAAAAAGTCTAAAATTGTAGTCTATGCTGTTTTAGAGATACAAAGTCATCAAGTATCGAATCTGAATTGAAGTTCTCAACAATTTCGCTTTTAATATAGATAACTAAATTATTTGCAAGAATTTCATCTTCCATTTTGTTCCGTAGTCTTATTTTAACAACATTCATCGTTGTAAATGCTCTTTCGGTAGTTGCTGTAGACATTGGAAGAGTCAAAACAAGACAAATTAGTCTATCAATAAGATGGTATATCTTTAATGATTTGGTCTCTACCAATCATCGAAATTATTAAGAACATAAGGTTCAAAATACATTGACTGAAATATCAAATTAATTTTCTATTGTAAAGAAAAACATTAATAGGATATATATATGCCTTTTAGGCTTATAAGATCTGCAAGTTCTCTCTCAACTTCTTAAAAAGATACATTTTCGGATTTAGAAATGATATTTTTGCATCTCTTAAACATTTCTTGTATATCTCTTTTTTGAATCAACTATTGAATCTATATGACCTATATGTGGGTTCTACAGATCAAATAGTTAATTTTAAAAAGAGATGTACACGAGATAAAAAGAATGTATTTGTATCATGTCTCTTTGGCATTTTATAATATAATGTCTACAAGTAAATGAGTAAATCTGTTTTATAATGTCTTACAAGCCTAAAAGGACCAGTGCAAGGCTGAAACTATGCAAGTTCTTAGACCATCTCTAGAAGGTTAGTAAAATTTCTCATAATAGCCAAATTTGACTATTATTAGGCTTTTTTCCATTTAAAATAGATGAGGCAAGTTATAAATTTTTATTCTAGAATCAAAAGTGAATAGGCTTTGGAATGAAAAAAAAAAAGGAGAAAAAACACTAACGAAAACACAATTTATTAGCTTGTATCCCACTCTATCTCCCCACTTTTCATTGCATTCCGAATGTTTCTCAGCATTCTGAGAGAGATAGAGTGAGCTTGAGAGAGAGAGAGGGAGAGAGAGAGAGAGAGAGCGGAGCGAGAGACCATTAATCGTGTTGTGTATTTGGCGGTTGAAGGCGGTGCGTGGATTGTGTTGTTCCTTCGGCCAACGTGCGACAGAGGAGAGGGAGACGAGTAGCGTGTTAGAACCAGCAAACTACCTGGTTTTGCTGCTCCGGGGAGAATCAAGGTGTATGTAGGTTGAAGCTTGATTGCTTCTATGCCTTTAGAAGGAAAGTAGTCCAAAGAAGAAGGCAATGAGGAATGGTAGAAGAGAAAAGAGAGAGCGACTTGTTAAGGCAAGGGGCAAATTCATGGGAATATCCATGCATTTTATCATCAAATTAATGAATTAATTTCAAGATATAAGGCTTTCCTATTATAATAGGTTGCAAGTCTTTGGTCGTCGGGCAAGGGGTCCCAAAGATCCAGTTTATGAAACTTTGTGTTTGTATCTCTATAACCATATAATATTACATTCCAATTCCTACCCAATGCATTCGAAGGAAAATCCCTAAATTGATGGGTTAGTGTGAGCTTATCCATGTGGTTATGCATATTCGCACATCATTGACAACTCCTTATCAATTTCGATTCATTTCAAGACAAAAAACAATTTAATGTGAAGTACTTATGAAATTAAAGCAAAGTAAATAAAAAGAGCCTTTCTTTCCATTTGGGGATGATTGCTTGTCAGTCGGCCTCCCTTGCCTCTCAATCAAAGGATTGAAAGATACATTTGGTGAGGCATAAGGCCCGTCTTGTTGCCAAACAGGATTCAAGCTCCACAGAGCTAGATGATGCCTGCACCTGCCCAAACGGATATTTGATTCCCAAGAGAGCATCTCCTTTAGCAAGATGAGTGCTCTCATATTCCGACTTCTCCAGGGCCTTTGGTATCATAGTCGAGAAGCCACTAGACTTTAAGCCTATCAAACCAAAGACAAGATGCTGATCTGGCTTTTCTAGGTCACTTTGCGAAGATGAAGCATAAACTGTCTCATAGGTGTGAAGTAGGAGAGAAAGGGTTTTATAATTAGAGTTTTGAATAAGACGTCCTTTTAATTTTTTACTTTTTTTTTCTCCTACGGTAGAAGGACTAATCGGTTATTTCTTTTAGCATCCTAAACATAGGATACCAGCTAAAGTCCATAAATGACTGCTTAGTGATAAAGGAGGTAAGGGTTTATAGACAACTAATTGGTTTGCCTATAAGTAATTCTGCCATAAGTAACCCCATATTTTGTTGAGTGGGGTTCAATTGTGGCTCTAGTATATGGTCAAATGAATGAACTGCTTGGAGCTTGTTTGAGAGTTGGCCGCTTAGCGTACCAACCCAATTCCAACAATGCACTCTTCTGACAGAGACAGTGGAACTGCCCAGCCATTTTAATTTCCCTTTTACAGAAAAAAAATCCCATTATTTGCTCATTCTTCATCGAATCATATGGATTGATCTAGCAATGATAAAATTTATATTTTGTTTACTGAGTCACGTGAAATAAAAAAAAAATGCATCAAATTGAAACAAATCAAGCAAATCACCCCGAATCATAGAACTAATTGACTTACTAAATGGGTTAGAAATAATCTCGAATACTTTGAGGACATATTTGTTGTGAGAGAGTTGGGTAATACGGATTTCTATAAATTCAATTAAATTTTCAAAAAGAAAATAGGAGATTATCATATTTTATAATAATCAGAATTTTTAAATTACAATCAAAACGAACAGAATTGAAAAAAAAAAAATACATAGTGATCAATCAACGAAAGAGAAAGATAAAGAAACACCTTTAGGAAGTTGCAATAATAAGAAAGTTTAAATTACAATGAAAACGTAAAGAATCGAACAAAATCATGTGAAGAAATTGATAAGAGAGAAAGTGAGAGAAGCACCTTTAGGAATCTGAATGGAGGGAAAAAAATTATATGTTTGAGGAGACAGTGACAAAGAAACATAGAACTAAGAAATTTGGTGGCTTGGACTTCGGTTTTGCGCTCTTTGCTGGAGGAAGCATTTGTTTGAAACATATTATTTGGTGGATAGGGGAGACAAAGGAAACCTAATGGAAGCGAGATAGACTAAACGCTTGTCTAGTCTCACTTAAGAGTATCCCCAACAAGATCTCTAAACTTTAATCAATTTTTAGCTAAAAAATCTACTTTTGTTATTTTAACAACTACTTTTAAGAAACTTTATACACTAAACTCTCTAAATATTTCTATATTTTAACTAAATATTATTTTTTTATTGGTTTTAAGCAACTACTCCTAACCACTTTAACTGCTATGAAATAAACAACCAAATGGCTTTGCCTAAAAAAGCAACAGATAAAACCGTTGCTTTTGACAAGTGAATTTTGGGATTGAGATCTGGAGATGATATCCCTTGATTTGTGGGATTGAGATATGGAGCAGCTTTGATTTTGTTTGACTGAGTTGGTGATACGTGTATTGTAATACATCCTCCATCAAGAACCAAGCAGATATGTTCTGCATTAAATGTTCTACAGAATGCTTGTTGAAGACTTTAACAAACTAGAATTTTCACAACACAACTCATCCAACCAAATTAGAGAAAACCCAAGCATATTCTGCCATGGTTCAAACCCCTCATAAATTAGCACCTTCAACCAAAATCTCTAAATCTGTAAAGTTCAAACATCACCCCAAAGACCCAATCAACCCTCATCATAAACGAATAGCGAAAGCCCTAAAAACCCAAGCAAAACCCACAATCAGGTTTAACCTAAATTTGAACCTAAATAAAAATCTCTCTAATTATCATGATTTCGAGCTTCAAATCCAATTGGCATAATGAAATTCATAAGAAAAGGCTAGAGATTTTACCTCATTACAACCTATGTAATCAGTAGTTATTTCTCTGTAAATGAGGCTAGAGATTTACCTCACTATAACAAATAGAGAAGAAAAAGACCCTAGTTGTCCTAAATAAGTAATTAGAGAAATAACTCTGAAAGACTTAAATTTAATTGATATTTCAAAGCTGAATTGTTCCATTGAGTGTATATCCCTTATATAGGAAAAAAAAAACTAAACAAATCCTAACTGGAAAAGAAAAAACCTAATCCTTAATTGAAAATGAAAACCCAATCCTTATTGATTGAGAAAACTAAAACACACATGCATAATTGGAAAAGGAATACCTAATCCTAATGGGAAAGGAAAACTAAAACACATATTCATAAATAAAATAACTAAGATTGGTCTTCTCTTGCATCAGTCTTCCCGGGTTAGAAAGAATTTGTCCTTGAGTTCAAGTCGTCTTTGTCAGCATTACAAAACATGGAGTCAAGTGCTTCACGTTGAACACATCAAATGTCTTTAAATGACTTGAAAGATGTAGTCGATATGCATTATTATTTATCTTCTGTAGAATCTCACAAGGTCCAATCTTCTTCTCCCGTAGCTTGTTATACTCACTGAAGGGGAAGCAATCACGTGTGAGTACAACCCAAACCTAATTACCAACCTCAAAAGTTACCTTGTGTTTGTGGCTATCCGAATGTGCTTCGTATGTGGCATTGCTATCTTCTATTGCTTTCTTGACCTAGTCATGAAGTCCTCGGAGATAATCTGCCAGCTCATCAACCTCAATTATACTCAATCTACTAATACAGGGAATGGTTGCTGAAAAATAAAGACTTCTAATTAACGTGTGTGTGTGATCAATTGTGCAACAAAATATTAAATACGGAATCTAAAAGAGACAAATATTTTGTTGACGACGTGGAAACTCTTATTAAGAGAAAAACCATTCCGGGGATGCTAAACCCAAGAAATTCACTATTAAGAAGACAAAGTTAGTTACAATGCAGTAATACTTACATAATCCGATGCAGTAGTTGTACCTCTAACTCTAACACGTACCTATACGTGAAAGCTTCCCAATCAGACCTCATGTCTGAAGAGGTCTTCAATGAACTCCTTTAGCTTAAGGCTTCTCCCTAAGTTAGACTTCAATTGATCAAATCACACAACATAAAAATTTTAAGAGAGCTAGCAAATTTAACAATCTTTGCCTAAACATCTTCAGATCTTCTCCTAGAACAATAGAATTCACTACCGAATTCTTACAAAAAACGCAGCCTATGAGCCTCTTTAAATAGGCTTCAAAAATTCTAATTTTACTCAAACTCAGATTTGCTTAGGCGGTGTCCGGACTTGGCTTCTGGCGTCTAGATCTACAACTAAAACTTCAAGTAAACTCTGAAGCGCGTTCGGACTTGCAACCCTACGGTTTGGATGGTTGCATAAAGTACTTCCAGCATCTGCAGTCAACACATTTGCGTCTGGACCTTCATGCAGAATTTTGCTCTCTGTGGCTCGCGTTTGCTAGTCCGTCCAGACTCCTTCCGGACTTTTCCTCTCTAACTTCAACATCTGCTGGGCCGTCCGGAACTTCATAGGACTTTTGCTCTCGGTGTTGAGCATCCGGACTCTATCATCTGGGCATTCGAACGGGCTGTAAGAAAAACCAACTTTCTGAGTTGTAAAGTCTCAAGAATATTTCTTTCAACAGGAAATTGTTTTCTTAGGGATATTCTGTGCAGATATCATGTCTTGATCATTCCATTCCATATTTGGAATTAATATTCTGCAATATTTTTCTGGAAGACTCTGAATTACAGTGTCACTGTTATAGCAGTCTTTGAAATGGAAGTCCTTGTTATGGAAGCGTTTTTGTCAACCAGAATGTAGCTAATAAAAATAAACCAACAGTTGCCAAGTCGAGTAATCTTGACGGATTCTGCCCCATACACAATCTCAAAATGGGCTCAGCTGAGTCGTTCTAATCTTGGACTGGTTGTAAGCATACTATGCCTATGATAAAGCCAGGTAGGTCCCACTGCTTCGTCTTATTTTCCGCTGAACTTCTCAAAAGATTTTTCAAGTTTTAACACCTTCTTTTCCCATTTCAAATATCCATAAACAGAATGTCCAAAACAATGGCATTCAGTGCATGTCATTGAAATCTATGGGTATTCAACTACAACAATAATTTTTTTCCACCTCCTACATCCAATTCAATCTCCTTAGGGAATTCTGAGTCTACGTTCATTTCAACTAGAACTCTCACATACCCCAGTCTCATCTGTAATCTGCATATAACGGTTTTCTTATCCCACTTGCCATATGACTCAAACAAATAAGAATCCAAAATTTTACGCGCAAATCAATCAATTTTATCCAAATTGCATGGTATTGAAGATAAAGTAAGCTTCATAAATTCAATTATATTACTAAATTTAGACACGTGACCTCAATAGTACCATAACAAGAATATACCTTCGTCTTATCTAGAAATATCAATTGCACATCATGTAAAAAAATAGCTTCATGGCTTAAATAAAACAACAAAAAAAATATGTATATATTGAAGTTTGGAAGTTTCTCTGAAGATATTTCCCTTCCCAAGATATTTGAACATGGAATTGTAGGGTTCCGTTTTATTGGGTGAATCTTATCTTTCCAACTTGTTTTCTTGGTCCAAAACTCGCGTCCACAAAAACTTTGAACCAAAGCAAGAGAGCACTAACTTGAACGGAAAAAATGGCTTCCACTTCGACACTGTCAATACATTTGCAAGGCAATGTCCGAAAAACAAGTTTTCCGTCATCTTCCGCAACAAGGCCTTTCCACACAAATCATCTTAATTTTTCACTTTCACTGCCTTTAGCAAAAGTTACATGTGTAAATTCTTCTAGCACTGCAAAGTATAATGAAGTTGTGGCGGATGAAGAAGTGGACAGGATTAGGAGGCTCCAGAACGGGTCCGATGTTCGTGGGGTGGCGTTGGAAGGTGAGAAGGGTCGAACAGTGGACCTTACACCACCGGCTGTGGAAGCCATTGCAGAGAGCTTCGGTGAATGGGTTATCAATGGCTTGGAGAAGGAAAGAGGAGTACCTGCTGAAGATGTTAGGGTTTCTCTGGGCAGGGATCCCCGAATATCCGGACCATCTTTGAGTGTAGCAGTGTTTTCAGGTCTTTCTCGTGCTGGTTGTTCAGTGTTTGATATAGGGCTTGCGACTACTCCAGCTTGTTTCATGAGTACATTGTTGCCTGCTTTTGCTTACGATGCTTCCATAATGGTAGCGTTGCCCACCTTTACAAAAACTTTTTTTCTTTTACAAACGGGGTATCTCGGACTTCACACCAACTAGATTGGTGGGACACGGTGCAAAACGCCCCTTTCACAAGGATCGGGTAAAGCTCAAGCTTTTGCTCGCGGGTGTGGCCCCAACAAATTATTTACACTTAAAAGGGGTTAAACTTTAGATCTGATGTTTCATGAGACGCCAGGTCAAGACTTGCTACCCGAGCTAACCTTCTCGGTTCACCTTAATTTACTAAAACTTTTGAATTCCTATGGGTTTTAGTAACAAGAAATTTAGTCTCTACTCATCACACTCATATATTTTCCATACCAACTTTTAAGATTGTTCCACAAAGCTGATCAGTTGATAAGAATAGGTTATAACACATATGTAGAGGCAACCAATTGAGATTTTTGAAGAGTACTTGAAATTAATTGCTGTGATTTCAGATGACGGCATCTCACTTACCCTACACCCGTAATGGTCTCAAATTTTTCACTAAAAAAGGGGGGCTGAGCTCGCCGGAAGTGGAGGAAATATGCGACAAAGCTGCCCGGAAGTATGCAAATAGGCTCACAAAACTCTCAACCATGCTGACCAATCCTCCAACAAGAGTTGATTTCATGAGCAGTTATGCGAAGCACCTCCGGGACATCATCAAGGAGAGAGTCAACCATCCCTTGCACTACGACACTCCACTGCAAGGATTTCAGGTACCTCTCTCATATTCTGTTTTGTTCCTATATGTATGTAGATTAATTCGTTTGTTTGTTTCTGTTCTGTTTTCTTTTTGTGTTAGACCATGCACGTGACTGCATATGTGGAAAATCTTTCCAATTCGCGAAAATTGCACGTCCACAAGCTTGTGTTTCAATAGCCTTATCCCATAATTTTGGCTCTCCAAAATCTCTGCCCATAATTAATCTGCATATGTGCTAGTTAACTTCTTTAGGTATTATACTCCCTGTGTTGTTCATTCTTCAGGTATATATATACACTCTGTCTGTGTATGTTTTTGCCTATTCGGATGGGTTTACAGTAAATATTGAGCCTTTATCCTACTCCCATGAAGAAAGTATACTGGCAGTCCGAGAATTGAAGGGGGGAGGGATGTGTAACGTTCAAGCAATTATTTAATGAGTTTATTGTGATTAAATAAAAATAAGATAGATTAGTGTGCTCAAATCACACTTGAAGATTTACTGGATAGAGTTTATTAAGTTTTTATTGAGAATTAATTACACCAAGTCTATTTAGTATGATAAAATTAAATAAAACAAGTTGTTTTAACATTATATTATGGGCTTGTATGGCTTGTAAATAGTAGTCCAGGAGAAAATAAGCGACATTGTTGGCTCAAACATCAATACCATTGTAGCCCAGCCACTTCACTCTTACATCCAATTAAGCTAGGGGCATTTCTGTCATTCCTCACCAAAACACAAGGCACAAATGCTCCATCTTTTTAGGAATTAGGATTCTCCGAATTATTTGACTGAAGTTTAAAGAATTTGGATAGGTGATTGTGAGAGATCACTTATGAGATCTACCTCATGACCAAATAAAAATTGAACTGCCCAATTATTTATCCGGTTAGGTAGATCTCATAAGTGGTCTATCATGCACAATCACTTAACAAGATTCTTTCAAATTCGGACAAATAATTTGAGAGAATCTTGATCTCTCTTTGATTTGGGTAAAAAATAGTTAACCTTAATTTCTCCCTATTATAGCATAAACAATTCTATACTCAAGCTTTAAACAACCAAAATTTATCATGAGTAACAATCTAAATCTATCGATTAAAAATTAGGCATGAGCAATAGCCTCCAAGAGCAACCTAAAAGAATTTTTAATTAGGCAAAGGCATCAATGTAAAAGCTGAAATGGCACAGTTATAACATAACGTCCGGTTCTATTTTAATAGTTGTTTGAGTTGAAAATTGAAAAATATAAAAAAAAAAAATTATCTTTTGTTAATACTGATCGAATGCAGACTAATTTTATTTTTTATCTATTAATTTAATCTTCAATGTTAATATACTTTTTATTCATACTCTGACCCGTATCTTAATCTATTTTTATTCATGCTTTGGTCGGTTCCAGTAAAAACTTCTAGCTCCACTGCACTATTTTTGATTTCATTGCATATATCCACCGAAATTTGCAGATAATTGTGAATGCTGGGAATGGATCGGGTGGCTTCTTCACGTGGGATGTCCTAGACAAGCTTGGAGCAGACACCTTCGGCTCTTTACACCTCAATCCAGACGGAATGTTCCCCAACCATATTCCCAACCCAGAAGACAAAGCTGCCATGGCGCTGACCCGAGCTGCAGTGTTAGAGAACTCCGCTGATCTTGGAATTGTTTTTGACACTGATGTCGACCGAAGTGGCGTTGTCGATAACGAAGGCAACCCAATCAATGGGGATAAGCTCATTGCGCTCATGGCGGCCATCGTTCTGAGGGAGCACCCCGGAACAAACATAGTGACCGACGCTCGTACAAGTCTGGCTCTTACAAAATATATTACCGACAGAGGGGGTCATCATTGCTTGTATCGTGTTGGTTACCGGAATGTTATCGATAAGGGAGTTCAATTGAACGACGATGGTATTGAAACGCATCTGATGATGGAAACATCCGGCCATGGTGCGCTTAAAGAGAATCATTTCCTTGATGACGGTTAGTTTTCTAGTTTATGCATCTTTTGCTTCTGATTTCCATTTTCTATATATATATATAATGTTTTAAATTGAAGGTTTTCAACAGCCGTGAAAGAAGAGAGTCCTGCATTAAAAAAAAAAAAAGAGTCAAATTGACATTTTTAGGTTTAACTAATAGTCTAATACCAAGATATTGCTTTAAAGTAATGTTTGAGTGTATCCACTTGTTTGGGTGGATCTATTATGGTGCAAAATAGTTAGTGGCACCTTTATGGCACACTTGACGCTTGATCATACGATTAGATCGGGACTTTTAGTAAAGTCAATGTTAATTAAGAATGAATTGAGTTTGATATGATGGTTAAGATTAAGTAATAGTTACTAATGATTAGAATTTACTAAATAATGGTTAGTTATAATTTTAATTTGAGGACCCATAAAAATTCCTCTCTGAATTTTTTTTTGTGTTCTTAAAATTCAAGTCTCTCTATCTAGATAGAATAGAAACTTTGAGGGTGTTAACCAAACTCTTTAGGAGAAATATTTGCTCTAATCTAGTACGTGCATATACCAATTCGTCAAAATTGGTGAGGGCAAACAATTTCTTAAAGAAAATGACTCAATAACGTACGCACTCTGGAAGCATTCGTTAATATATTGCCTGTTTTATCCTTATTTACTAACAAAATCTTCTATTAATCTGTACGTTGTCTATAGGGGCTTACATGGTGGTAAAAATCATCATTGAAATGGTGCGGATGAAGCTTGCAGGATCGGATGAAGGGGTAGGTAGTCTCATAAAAGATCTTGAAGAACCTTTGGAATCGATAGATCTGAGAATGAACATCATCTCCGAGCCTCGACACGCAAAGGCGAAAGCTGTTGAGGCAATAGATACATTTAGAAGCTACATTGAGGTACTTACAAAATTTACCACAAACTTCAAACTTTCAATTGATGGTAATCATTATCCAATAAACACGGAGGCTTTTAATTAATTTCAGTAAATTATCATTTACTTATAGGAAGGTCGGCTTCAAGGGTGGGAACTGGACTCCTGTGGAGACTGTTGGGTGAGCGAGGGATGCCTTGTGGACTCTAATGACACACCAGCTTCCATTGATGCTCACATGTACAGGTGCCACCGAAAAACAAAATGCTGCAAATCTCAGTATTTAATTGTATATTTTAGTTTTTAATTGAAAGTCTTATAATGCTGCAAATTTAGGGTTAGAGTAATTTCTGATGAGCATGGAGAACATGGATGGGTTCACCTTCGGCAGAGTATTCACAACCCAAATATTGCTGTAAATATGCAGTCCTTGGTCAGCGGTGGCTGCCAATCCATGACAAGAGTTCTAAGAGATAAGTAAGTCATATCGAGCGTGCCCATCATTTTCCACACAAATATTTATTTATGTTTGATGCTATTTATATTTAGTAGACTTATCTACAACTACCGTATAACTGAATGACATGATAGTAAGACTCAGCTCTTAAATTTTTTATTGGCACATCATCCAGTTATATAAGAGTCTACTAAATAGAATTACTTTTTATTAAATTATGATTTGATATATAATTTATGGTTTTGGAACATTGTAGGTTTCTCGTGGCAAGTGGAATGGATAGAATCCTTGACATTAGTCAGATTGACAAGTTTGCAAAAAGCGGGCGTATAGACTAATTAAGTCGTTGCAAGCTCCTCTAAAAGTAGGTAAAATGAGGTTAAGGATAAAAGAATTGACAACAATTAATTAATTGATGTATCTGCCATATAAGTTTTACTAGAATAGTGTACAGTTCGGGTGTGCATATACCATTGTTCTTTTAATTTCCTAATAACAAAGTAGGCCTTGTATGAGTGAAATTGCTATAAATTTTTCGAACTTTTTTGGAGGTTGTTTTCCTAAGATAGACTTATGAATACAAGTCTTTAATTCATCATTTTATATGCAATAATTTCAACATTGTGTGATTCAACATCATAATCAAATTGATATGAGCCCTGTCAACAGTTGCATTAATGGCTAAACGTTAATTTTCGAAACAAAATGGACATCCAGAGATGATAATTAAAGAAATTGAGGATAAGAATCTACATCTATTTTTGACCTACATTTGAATTATATATATAGTCTTTGTTAAGTTTTATTTTGTGATACAAAGCTACTAATTCAACGTTTAGCCAACCTAACGGTCGGGGTTTCTGACGCCCTAAAAAGCTTTCAAGCCTTTACTACTATGCATGCTCTAAAATCTCATAGCATTATGATCAGAACCAATAGAAAGAGAAATAATTAGAACAACTTGAGTGCGCCAGACAAGATAGTTCTTTCGGTCAAGTTTGACATGTATAGTGTGATTGAGAGATTGCAAAGAGGTAGTGGCTGATGGAAGAGATCGAGTGGGGGAAGTTGGTGGAATCGGATGAACTGGTGGAAGGAGAAGACGCCATAAGGATCAGACCTTGGTCTTATTATTGCTCTGATACCATATTAACAAAGATGATCTCACAGTAATTGTTGTAATCAGCCCACTGGTTCATTGGGTACTGTTGCTTTGTAGTTTGTATTTATACAGTGTACAGAGATTAATAGTCTTGAAAGGAAATGTACAATTTGTATGGAAAGTAAATCGTTCCAATTCTAAATTACAAACAAGTATGGAAGTAACAACACATAAGGAAAAATATAAAGCACTGAATGCAGGATCCATTGCAGTCAACGATTTTCCTCAACTTGGACAGCGCACACAGTGTCTTCGGTTGTCTCCTTATTTGTGAGAGATATGACTTGGGGGTGAGAGTGAGGATGACAAACATTATTATCTCCAATACTTTCCACAACAGTGAAGTTACATAAAGATCTGAAGCAGTAGTAATCAATTTGGTAAGGAAAACTACACCTCAACAGCGTCTCTCCGGAACACCGGTACCTCTTTGCCTCTCCCTTGTGCCGTCCCCCAGCGCCTCTCCACCTCTATTTCGGCTTCATTACTCTCCCCTGTGCTTCCCCCGAGCGCATCTTTGCCTCTCTACTGTAGTTTTTCACTGGCATCGAGTAATGCTAGAAGTCTCTTTTGTGTTCCTCCAAACATGATGTAACTTTTAAAATTACCATTTGATTTATAATATATATATTATTATTGAATTTTGATCAAATAATGATTTTAAAAGTCACGTCATATTTAGAGGAACAGATGGAGACTTCTAGCATTACTCTCTCACTGCAACTCTCCCCTAATTAAGTTGAAGAAGACATGCATACACATGCATTTACATATAAAGCTTAAAGTATATATAGCTCTCCATTGCGCCTCTCCACCTCTAATTGTGTTTTGTGGAGTGATGCTTGTTTATGCTTTGGGTTTTTCGTTTTGATTTGGGTTTGTTTGTTTTGTTATTTGATTTTTGATTTTTGATTTTTCGGTTTTTTGTGTTTTTTGGGTGAGTTGTGGTTGTTTGACATGTTTGTGCTTTAATCGAGTTCTGGTTGCTGGGAAAAAAATATGACCGTTGGAAAAATAAACAAAGAAATAATTTTTAAATGGTGTAGAGAAAGAAAAGATATTCTAATGTGGATTGTATTTTTTTTTTTTTTTTTTTATTTTTTTATTTTTTATTTTTTAAAAAAACAGCCTTTTAAGTAAAATAGAAAAATAACCTGTTAGCTAAAATTTAGAGAAAAATATGCGAATGCTCTTATCAGTCTTATAATTCCAACAAATGACAGAACCCTCCTTCCCCATTCACCGTCAGGTATGAAAATTCTTAGAAAAAACTGTTTGGTTACTTAAACCAAAACAATGAGAGTTCATTGTATATATAGCCAAGTCAACTTGAAGCATTTGTACAAAGGTTTGTACAAGAGCTGAGAATTGTTACTACAAGAAGCTAAGAATCAAGGGGATTAACATGATCAGTAAAAGAGGAAAACCAAAGCAGGAAATTTGAGAAGACTCCTCTTGAGGCTTGTCTTAGGCACACGGCTGTGAAGAGTGCAGAAGAGTTGAATGTAGGGGCAAGAACTAAATGCAGGGGCTGCTACAGCTACAGCTACAGCTGTTTGCGGAAAACATGGACACATGTTTTCTGTCAAAGGCTGCTGTCAGTTGGTGCTTTGTTGACTTGGATTTGTTGCATGAGAAGCTGAATACGTGGAGGATGCAGGATGACTTTGTGGGGATTGCAGGTGAGTTTGTGGAGGCTGCTGATTTGCTGCATGTGGAGGCTGTTGATTTGTTGCATGAATTGAGGAACACATGGAAGAGGCTAAAGAGGCTGAATTCACTTTAACAAGGTAAATCAACACTCAGTATTTTGTCAGGGCTGTAGGGCCTTGCCTATGAGGTGCGTCTGCATATATTAATCTTATGAAAACATATTGCTGGAGCTTTGATTTCTACATCTCTCTCTACCTTCCCACATGGTGATATTTTATTCATCTTCTTAAACGGCATTTAGGAGTATGTTTATTAAAATTTAAGAAACATTTTTTCTATTTTCAAAAATGGAAATGCACTTTTCTCAAAACGTTTAACAAACATTCACTTTTCAAACACACGAAACACATAAAATTTTCAAAAAACGAAGATAAAACACTATAGGCTTTTAAGAAAACTTTTCATTCCTTCTTATATGAATAGTTTTAGAAAAAAGAATGTGCTTATTTTTGGCTCGGGTAAATTCAGACTTATTATATTACTTGAAAAAATAATAATAAATAAAGAAATAAGAGAGGTAACCGCATAACCTGTTAGGAAATAAGTCCTATTTCCCATGACCCGTGAGATGCGAAAAATAAGAAGATAAGAAAAAATTAGAACAATCACACAGGACACCAAGATTTAAGTGGTTCCCTCAAACCGAGGTATATCCATTGTATGAGATGTTGAGAAAATTCACTATTAAAATAGTTGCAAGGAGAAAATCACTCAAAGCTCAGAGTCCCAATACACTAAGATCTCCCTCTCACTCAAGAAAAGAAAATAAAAGAAACTCTCTTATTTCTTTTGCTGTACAACAACAAAGGTTATAAACCCTTTTTCTTTTCTTCTTGCTTTACTTTGGATCCTCTTTTTGCTGGGCATTTTTTTTTTTTTTTTTCTTTTCTTTTCTTCGGTGGTCTATTTTTCATCACAGACCGGCACTTCATTTTATAACAAGAGATGATGAAGGAACTTAGTAGACAAACAAACTTCTTGAAGTACAATAAATACTTCTTTCAGAAGTAATGCAATGTGGCCTCACCAATACTTATCCAGCAAGTATACTTCATTACTTCTAGAAGAAGTAAGCTCCATCACAAACTTATCAACTAATTACCGAAGAGGGGGCTCGACCAAGACTTGAAATTCAAGTCAACAATAACAAGCTCTCACTTGACTTGAATTTCATCAAGTCCCAAAGAACAAATTTTCTCAAGACGTCTCCTTCACTTGTCCTCACTCTTGAAGACCAACTGAAGCTGCACACAACTTCAGTTTCTCAATAGATACACATGTTGTCAGCATATCTCCTGGATTCTCAATTCCACAAATCTTCTCAAGCAATAATTATCCACTTTCAAGAAGAGAGTGAATGAAGTGATACATTAACTGAATGTGCTTCGTTCTTGAATGATACGCCGGGTTCTTTGCAAGAAAAATGGCACTCTGACTATCACTGTGTAGAACGCCCTTCTCATTCTTCTTTCCCAACTCATCAAAAAAACTATATAGCCAAACCATCTCCTTCCCAGCTTCTGTCACGGCTACATATTCAGCTTCTGTTGTGGAAGTGGCAACAATTTTCTGCAACTTTGAAACCCAACACACAACTGTACCACCTAGGGTATATATTGAAAAATTAAATGGACTTCTAATTTAACAGTGTGTGTGTGAACAGTGTGCAACAAAATATTAAATGCGGAATTAAAGGAGATAAATATTTTGTGGACGAAGTGGAAACTCAATTAAGAGAAAATCCATTCCGGGGCAGCCAAACCCAGGATATCCATTATTCAGAAGACAAGAGTAGATACAAGATAGTAGCACTCACATATACCCGATGCAGTGGTAACATGTAACCCAGCACGAACGCCTTCCAACCAGGTCTCCTACCTGAAAGGGGTCTTTAATGGATACCTTTACCTTAGGGCCAACCCCTAAGATAGACTTCAGTTGTAGCGCAGCAACAGCACACTTGCAATGGCTTCAGAGGAAACTAATTAGCTCAACAATCTCACAAAAGAATTTCTTTGAGCACTAGTGGAATTCAATACCAAATTCTTACAGTTCTCAATGCCCAGAGGCCTCTATTTATAAGCTGTGGGCTCAAATGAGCGTCAGGCAAAATACAGTTGGTCGCCATCCAGACGGTGGTCATGGCCATCCAGACGGACAACTGTGCGACAAGATTTTTTGAAAAATTCGCTGAGAAATCTTTCCTGTTTAAAAGCCGTGTCCGGACGGTATGGCGCATCGTCTAGACGGTCGCACGTCCGCTGCAAGTAATTTCCATATAAGGCTTCGAGCGTCCGAACCATGGGGGATGAACGTCCGGACGGTTGATCTTCAACACACAATTTCCATATCTGATGAGTGCGCGTCCGGACCATGGCAGGCAGTCGTCCGGACAGTTGAAGTTGAATCGGCAATTTCATTATATGTTGAACGCGCGTCTGGACCGACTGACGTCCGGACGGGGTGTATTTGAATTGTGATTCTTGCCTTAAAGAGACGCGCGTCCGGACGAGATACCACATCGTCCGGATGGTTGAATCAATCTTCTCATGTTTGAACTTGGAAAGAATCTGAAGTTGGTCGAGTGCTGAGAGGCGTCCAAACATGCTGCTGAGTCGTCCGGACAGATGCAAGCTGGATAGAAACTTCTCGACACAGTGGAGGGTCCAGACGGAAATGCAAGTCGTCCGGACGGATGATGCTTGGTCTGTCTGGCATCCGGACGGTATGGCACGTCGTCCAGACGGATGGAACAGTGGACAGATGAGCGTCTGGACGGGATGACACATCGTCCGAACGGTTGACAGGGAACCGGAATTCTTCTGACTTGCAAGTAGTGCAGAGTCTTTTGGAGCACTTCTGAATACTGGAATCCCTGTGATAAATCATCTTTACAAACAAGTGTTTTTGTCCAAAACAGAATGAGGCCAAAAACTAACATATACAAACCCTGTAGTACTGTACTTTTCCTGCTATCAACATTACCTGCTTAGATCAGAATCCACGTAACCCTACAGCTTCAAATCTGAACTTGTGAAGCAAATGGACATATTTGAAGTTCCTTTCAGACATCGCAAAATCCACTTGACTGCCTCCCAATGTTGCTTCCTTAGATTACTCATGTACCTTCTCACAATTCTCATTTCCTTGCACTGTGAATCCCTGTGGCTGCTACATATACATTTATTCTACCAACTCACCATGAAGGAATGCCGCCATCAGTCAATAAAATATGAAACAGGGAGGGTGAATAACCCTGTGGAGGTCTAATATTTTTGAGAAACCTTCTGACAACCACTGTTGGTGTACCCTGCTCAGTTTGTTGATCTGTTGTATCTTCAACTTGTTGATCCTCTTCAGTTTTTGAATTCCTTTTTTGAGCTACGCCTTTAGGAATTCCATCTAGGTTGATAAATTCAAGCTTTTCAGCCTCAGATTCTATACTTGCTGACTCTACACTAGAATCATTTTTATACACAGCATTCTCATTAAAAGCAACATTCCTACTTTTAATGATCTTCCAGTTTTGATCATCCCAAAACCTATATCCGAATGCCTCATCCCCATAGCCAATGAAATAACATTTTCTAGACTTAGCATCTAGTTTACTATGAGCATCAGAATCAATATGGACATATGAAACACAACCAAAAACTTTCAAGTGAGAAAGATTTACCTCCTTTCCACTCCAGACTTCTTCAGGTAGTTTATGGCCCAAAGGAACTGAAGGTCATCTGTTTATTAAGTAACCAGCAGTGCTTACTGCATCAACCCATAAAGTTTTCAACAGTCCAGCATACAGTCTCATACTTCTTGGACGTTTATTGAGAGTTCTGTTCATGCGCTCAGCCACGCCATTCTGTTGTGGCGTTCCCAGAATAGTTTTCTCCATCCTAATCGCGTTCACCACATAGAACTGTTTGAAACTCCCATCTTCATATTCTCCCCCATTGTCTGATCTTAGGCACTTTAATTTGAGATTAGTATCTGTCTCTACCATGACCTTCCACTTCTTAAAAACTTCAAATACATCAGATTTAAGTTTTAAGAAATAAAATCCATACCTTTCTGCTTGAGTCATCAATGAATGTAAGATAGTAATGTGAGCTTCCAAGAGATGCCACTGGAGAAGGACCCCACAAATCCGTGTGTACCACATCCAGCTTCTCTAGCTTAGGTGCTTTGCCAACTTTTACGAAACTCACTTTCTTCTGCTTCCCTAGGATGTAGCTTTCATATATGTCAGACTCAACTGACTTCAGTTCTGGTAGGTTCCGTTTAGAAAACAGTACCTTCATCCCTTTCTCGCTCATATGCCCAAGCCTTAGATGCCACAAGTTTGAATTGACACTAGCATCTAGAACAGGAGCTGTATATCTAATATTTGTAGTCATATAGAGAGTACCTGTTTTGTATCCTTGGGCCAAAATCCTGGCTCCAATGCTGACCTTTCACTTACCGCCATAAAAGTTAATGGAATGTCTTTCATCATCAAGTTTCTCCACTGAGATCAGGTACTTCTTCAGCTCTGGGACATGTTTGACCTTTTGTAGTTTCCATACCGAGTCACTGTGGACTGTTATGTGAACATCACCCATGCCCATAATTTCTAGTGTCGATCCGTCAACCAGGTACGCCTTCTCGAAATCTCCCGCAACATAGTTTTCGAGAATTTCACGGATTGTTGTAGTATGAAATGAGGCTCCTAAGTCCAAAACCCAGGAGTCAAGAGGACTATCAACAGAGAGAAGTAGAGCATTCTGCACTTCTTCTGTCGCCACGACGTTTGCAGAATCATCGTTAGCCTTCTTCTTCTTTAGTTCTTTACAATTCTTCTTGTAATGGCTTGTCTTGCCATAGTTCCAACACTTAGGTTGTCGCCCAAACTTAGATTTGCTTCTGGCCTTTCTGGATTTAGATATGCCTTTCCGAAAGTTCATTTCTTGACCTCTACCCCTTTTTTCAAGGTTTAAGACTGTACCAGAACCGGAGGTTTCACCAGTATCCTTCTTGCGGACCTCCTCACCAAGAACCAAATCCCTGACATCTTCATATCTAAGTTTACTCTTACCAGTAGAGTTACTCATACCTATTCTCACGGCTTCCCAGCTATTTGGCAAAGATGCCAAGATGATCAACGCGCAAATCTCATCATCAAAATCAATTCCACCGAGGATAGTTGATTTATGATGGTGTTGAATTCATTGAGATGTTGTGCCACTGGAGTCCCTTCCGCCATCTTCAGGTTAAACAGTTTCTTCATCAGATGCACCTTGTTGTTAGCCGACGGCTTCTCGTACATGCTTGACAAAGCTGCCATTAGACTTCCTGTGTTTTTCTCCTTTACAATGTTGTGTGCCACTGATTTTGACAATGATGATCTGATAACTACCAGGGCCTTATGATCAAGCAGGGCCCAGTCGTGATCATATATGTCATTAGGCAGTTCTCCCAAATGAGGTTGATAGAGATCCTTCCCATAGAGAATGTCTTCAATCTGCACTTTCCAGCATCCAAAATCTATGCCAATGAATTTTTTGATCCCAATCTTCCCTTCTTCTCCTGCCATCGCTCTCACCCGAACCCAAAATTGGCTCTAATACCAGTTGTTAAGAAATAAGTCATATTTTCCAGGACCCGTGAAATGCAAAAAATAAGAAGACAAGAAAAGATTAGAACAATCACACAATACACCAAAATTTAAGTGGTTCCCTCAAATTGAGGTACATCTACTGTAGAAGATGCAGAGAAAATTCACTATTAAAATAGTTGCAGGGAGAAAATCACTCAAAGCCCAGAGCTCCAATACACCTAGATCTCCCTCTCACTCAAGAAAAGAAAACAAAAGGAACTCTTGTTCCTTTTGTTGTACAGTAACAGAGGTTATAAACCCTTTTTCTTTTCTTTTTGCGTCGGTTTGGATCCTTTTTTTTTTTTTCTTCGGTGGTCTAATTTTCACCACACACTGGTACTTCATTTTATAACAAGAGATGATGAAGGAACTTCGTAGACAAGTAGACTTCTTGAAGAAGTAAAGTAAATACTTCTTTAAGTAGTAATGCGACATGGCCTCACCAATAGGGGTGTGCAAAACCCGCAGCACCTGCCCCAACCCGCAGCACCTGCCCCACCCCGCAGCACCCGCCCCACCCTGCCCCGCAGAGGACCGGATTTTCGAGATTTTTTGCGGGTTAGGATCCTAATTTGAGAAATTTATGCGGGGCGGGGCGGGTTGCGGGTTTAGACTTTTAAAAAACGCGGGTCCCCGCCCCGCCCCGCACAAAGGAGGAGAAAAAAAAAAAAAGAAAAAAGAAAAAAAAAAGGGGGGGAAAGAAAGAAAACTAGAAGGCTAGAAGAGGGAATCTCTCTCTTTCTCTTCATCTTCTTCATTTTTTCCTTTTGTTTTAAATTGTTTTGGTTCACTATTATATTTTTGCATGTTTACTAACCAATGGACTGTTATATTTTTGCATGTTTAGTTGTTTACTAACTAGTGGACTCATTTCATTGTGTGAGAAATACAATTTTTATGGTTCAATTTCATGGGATATTAAAGTGTACACATTTTTATTGTATTGTTATTTGAAATAATCTTTTCATTACTTTTGGAAAAGACAAGAAAATTGATGACATAGAATAGTGAAATATTATAGCTTTTTATTCTTGTCATTTATTCATTATGCTTTGTTGATGAGAGAAAATAGAAATCATGTTTCTTAGAATTTTATCTTATAATTAATAGGACTTTTAGTTTAAAAAGCTAATCCATGAAAAATGTTCTTGAATGGAAATATGAATTTAATTTTTTATTTAAAAAACCAGTATTTTTTTTGAATTTTTTATTTTTTACAAAATAAAATCAAAATTACGTAAATGCCACTCAAAATACCCGCCCCGCCCCGCGCGAACCCGCCCCGCAGTGAACTGCCCCGCACGGTTACTCTTTAATAAGTGTGGTTTGCGGGTTGGAAATTTCCAACCCGCAAAGGTGCGGGGCGGGGCCAAAAAATGCGGAAACCCGCCCCACCTTGCCCCATGCCCACCCCTGCTCACCAATACTTATCCAGCAAGTATACTTCATTACTTCTAGAAGAAGTAAGCTCCATCAAAAACTTAATAACTAATTACCGAAGAGGGGGCTCCACCAAGGCTTGAAATTCAAGTCAACAATAACATAACCAACCTTAACGAAGGAGAGGGATGGCCGTCGACAACTTTTATCCTGGTCCGGGCTAGCCCTATATAGCCACCTGTTCAGATTATAGGTGGACACACCACCACCACTTCATGACAGAAAGGTGGCCGCATGACCACTACTTTAGGTCAGAGGTGGACGTGCGGCCAACTTAATGGGTTAGAGGTGGCAAAGGTCTCCACACGGCCACCCCCTTTCATCGGTGAGGACAGTCACACAATGACCCCTTTAAAGTTATAAGTCTAAATCTACCCAAACAAAAAATAAGCACATTCTTATTTTTGTGATTTTCCCGTTCATGTTTATTTCTCTTTAAAAACACAAATTGCTTTTCAAAATGTGTTAAGGGCTATTTCTTTAGGACTCAAGGAATGCCAGCCCACGTTAAATGCCAGACTAAAAGAGGCCCCAATTCAAAGGAACACCCCAAGCTCACCCTTATAGACCGACAAAATTAAAAGGGCTCACTAGGATTATTTTTCAAAAGGTATTATTGACATTAGACCAACTTGTGTTATTTTTAAGAGGAGGAATGCTAGAGCTACTTCTAGTACTGTTCTTCCTCTATTAAGAGATCACTGTTGCACAGACACCAAGCTGCTGGACAACCATAATCCCACTGAACGAGATTTTATGGGGTTGCTGCTACACGATCGAAAGGCCGCTGAATGACCATGATCCCGCCAAACTGTCACAGGCATTTTACTGAAGGAAGTTGAGAGTGGATTTTACACAGGAACAAAAGTGTGTACAAGCTTGAAGAAGTGAAGTGATAAGGTTGTCGTGCTTGGGCTCCACATGACAGAAAATTGTGGAAGCTTGCTAGATTTGGAAGACAGCTGGAGTTCACTCAAGCGGGTTAAACGGGGGCATTTTGAGCTAAGGGGAACCGGTTGTGTTTTATTAAGTAGAATAAGTCGTTTTACTGTGTTAGGAGAATAAGTCGTTTTGGGGTTGTTTCGTGCGTTTTGTAATAGGTGGAGTAAGGGCAGTATATAACCCCCAGCCAATGAGAATAATAACTAACTTTTGAATTGTATGAACAAGTTTTTGGAGGGAAGGCATCCTCAAAAAAATTGCCTGTTTATGAAATTTTCAATTTGAATCTATCCATTTGAATTTTCTTCACCTTATTCTTCCTAGATCTATTCCAAAACCTAAATCAGAACAGAAAACCTGTTACACAAGCAATGCAAACAAAAGCTTGCAGCCTAGCCAAAGTGCCATTACTAAGGACCCATGACGCAACTAGCTATTAGAAGCCCTCAGTATGGCTAACAAATCACCAATTTCTAGTAATTTATGGCTTGTCTTGTGGGGCAAATTGCTGGCATATGGTCATGAACCCCATAGCAATTAATATTGGGCAATTGGCTAGCATACGGTCATGTACTCTAAATCAGATTATTGGGCAATTGACTAGCATATGGTCTTGCTCCCTAAATTAGATTATATTGGGCAATTGATAAGGATATGGTCATATACCCCATATTAGATTATATTAGGCATTAACCAACATATTGCCATGTACCCCAAATCAGATTGTGTTGCGCAATTGGCCAATATGTGGTCAAGTACCCTTAACCAGATTACATTTAGCAATTGGACAGAATGTAGCCATGTACTTGGCAAGCACATGGTCATGTACGCCAAAGCACCTTTCGCTATGTGGCCGATCAAAGCAAAATGAATACCCAGAGCAGGGTCATGTGCCTTGTAGCAAGCTATTGAATGATCGGCGACCCAATGCAAAATGTGGGAGACCATCAGCTCCTCGAGGTCAAGAGATTCGGCACACAACTTAAGCATCCAAATTAAAATTAATTAGCTATACAATTACGACCGCCATACGAAGACAATAGTTGTGTCAATGATTCATCACTAGAGCGAATGACAAAAGGGAGACTAGGCATCATAACTGGGTCCAATACTAGTTGGACCAATCCGGTCTAGAAGTCCCATCAACGCCTTTCCCAATTATTCAAAAAGAAGCCCAACAATAGTAGGCTCAATCCGCAACAATATAATTGGATATCATATAAGGTCTCTCACATTACCTCCCTAAATTACTAACAATTCGGATGTGTAATTATTGCGGATCCTTATTCGAAACTAATAACTTCTAAGTCCTATTTTCGGGATGTACCCTCCTGGACCAATACTTTGGCAAACAAATCTTCCAAAAGAATGTCCAATAGATATCGATGGGGGTTGAAACAAGCATCATAAAACACATATAGCAAAGCTCCATATGATTAAAAAAAGAAAAGAAAGAGAGAGAGTGAGAAAAAGGAAAGAAAGAAGAAGATAAGTAACTTGTAATAGGACCTCATATCCTAGCAATAAATTGCGTCAATAAGCCCCCAATTTAAAAAATGACTAATGCTATTTAATAGACTGATGCAAGTGACACATGGACAATTGAGATGATGTCAATACAAAAAAAAAAAAAAGAAGCTTTTTGACCCGTTTTTGTTAGAGCCGTTTTAACAAAACTACTCTAATTGGAACCGTTTTTAGTTAAAGCGGCTCGAATTAGAGCCGCTTTTAAAAAGCGACTCTAATTAGGGCTGTTTTAGTTTAAACAGCTCTAATTGGAGCCGTTTTAACTAAAACAACTCAAATTAAGTTGAGCTGATTTAACAGAAGCGGCTCTAATTCGAGCTGTTTTTATTAAAATGACTATAATTGGAGCCGTTGTAACTAAAATGGCTCTAATTAGAGCCTTTTTTTTTTTAAAACGGCTCAACTTTGAGCCCTTTTTAAAGTGGCTCTAATTTGAGCCGTTTAAACAAAAAAGGGTTCGAAATGGAGCCGTTTTGATAAAAACAGCTCTAATTGCAACCGTTTAAACAAAAAAAAAAAAAAAAATGTCTCACATAGATCGTACCATGATCAATCACATAGATCATACCACGATCAATCACATGATGGTACCACGTTCTATCACATAGATTGTACCACAACCGATCACATTGATCGTACCACGACCGATCATATAGATCGTATCACGATCAATCACATTGATCGTACCATGATCGATCATCGATCACATAGATCGTACCACGATTGATCACACATGATCGTACCACGATCGATCGCCTAGATCATACCACGATCGATCACATAGATTGTACCAAGATCAATCACACTTAGATCCTACCACGATCGATCGCACATGATCGCACCACGATCAATTGCATAGATCGTACCACGATTGATTCCATTATTGTACCACGATCGATCACACTTAGATCCTACAATGATCGATCACACTTTGATCGATCCTACCAAGATCGATCACACATGATGGAACCACAATCGATTACATAGATCATACCATGATCAATCACATAGATTGTCCCACAATCGATCACACTTTGATCGATCCTATCATGGTCGATCACATAGATCGTACCACAATCGATCACACATGATGGTACCATGATCGATCACACAGGATGGTACCATTATTGATCACATAGATCGTACCACGATCGATCACAATGATCGTACCACGATCAATCACACTTAGATCCTACCATGATTGATCACACATGATCGTATCACGATCGATCACACATGATCGTACCACGATCGATCACATAGACTGTACCACGATCGATCACACTTAGATCGTACCACGATCGATCACACTTAAATCCTATCATGATCGATCACATAGATCCTACAACGATCAATCACACATGATGGTACAACGATCAATTACATGGATCGTACTACGATCGATCACACTTAAATTGTACCACGATCGATCACACATGATCGTAGCACGATCTATCACAAAGATCGTACCGTGATCGATTACACATGATCATGTGATGGATCGTAGTATGATCAATGTGATGGATCGTGGTACGATCAATGTGATTGATCGTGGTACGATCATGTGTGATCGATCGTAGTATGATCTATATATATCCCCCTCAAATTACCATTTAATTGTTAATGTCTCCCTAAACTACCAATTGTGTCAATGTCCCCCCTCAAACTACCAAAAAGTGTCAATGGTTCCCCTAATGACAAAAATACCCCTCATATAATTATTTAAATTAAAAAAATATAAAATAACAAAAAATTATAGAAGAAAAAAAATAAAAATAAAAACTGGTTTTAATTTTTTTTTTTTTTTTTTTGATTCAGAGCTAAGTAGTTAGTATATATGTTAACTAATATACACACTTATAAATATTAAGTACCATATGTAACATATATTAATAAATTGAGTAAAAAATGTATTAATAAATTTATTAAAAATTAAAAACTATTGGAACCGTATATTATATTTAATTAGCTAGTGTACTATATGCTTATTTAGTAGATATATATATAAAATTTTTTTATTAAAAAATTAAAATTAGTGATCGGAGCCGTTTTCGAAAAAAATGCTCTAATTAAAGTTGTTTTTGCCATAAAATGGTTCGACTAGAACCGTTTTTTAAGAAAACGGCTCTAAACATTTTGGGAAAATTACATTTTCCCCCATGAACTACCAAAAAATGCGCAATGCCCCCATGAACTACTAACTCGACTAAAATAGAGCATTAAACTACCAAAGACAACCATTTTCCCCCCTTCCGTCAGTCAATGGGTCACTTGACCGTCACACGCTGTTTTATCCTCATTTTCTTCATTTTTTCCCCCCCATGAACTACCATCATCTTCCAACATGCCCCCATACAAAACGGCACATGATACGTTGACTGTTTCTTTTAACCCCTCTAATTGACGAAAATGTGAAAAATGGTTGTCTTTGATAGTTGAATGCTCTATTTTGATCGAATTGGTAATTCATGAGGGCATCACACATTTTTTAATAGTTCATAAGAAAAAAGCAACTAGCCTAAACATTTTTTTTTTTTGGGAGAGAGGGACACAGGACACGAACCCCCCAAAAAAACATTCACGTGTTTTTGAATTTTGATTTTTTTTTTTCAAAAAGGCTGGACACAACCTGTCTCTCTCAACTCAAGCTTTTACTACTCTCTCTCTCTCTTCTTATTTCTGAAAATAAATCTCAACTCTATCGTCTCTCTGTCTCACTCAATCTGACCTCACTCAATCTGACTCTCTCATCAATCTTTCTTCTTTTTCCTTTTTTTTTTTTTTTTGGCAGAAGACGAGTACTCACCCCACCGGCCGCACAACTCGGTCGCCACCACCCGGAGAAAGAGTTGTCATCCAGCCATTTTTTTTTTCTTTTTTTTTTTTTCTTTTTTTTTTAAATTTTTTTTTTATTATTATTATTTTTAAGCTTTGTTTTTGTTTTTTGGGTCACCGGTCACCATGGAAGATCGGGGCCGATTTTCCTTCGACGGGGAAGGAAAATCCCCTCTGAATCTCGCCGGATCTCAACTATGTCAAGATATCTCCTCATTGAGTTCGTTGATTTCGATGAGAAATCCTCAAGCCCAGATATCTCCTGGTAACTTTCGTCGCCCACTTCTTTCTTTCATTTGTTTTTCTTGACATGTGGTTTTGTACAATCAGGTCCTCTTTGTCTTTCTTGCTTGCGTTCTTGAACTTATTAAATCTGGTTGAAGGATCTTATTGATCAAGTCGAAAGATTTGTTAGAGCGTTCTTTCCATTTTATTGAAGGCGCTAATGTCTACTGTTCTCAGTTTTTGTGCTTATCATTCTGTCTGTCTTAGGGAGCTTTGATCTGGAAATCCGCGAGTTTCCCAGATGGCTTTTTGCAAAAAGCTTTGAAATTTAGTCTGGTTATTGGCAAGAATGAGAGAAAGAAGGTAGCGGATACTTGTGGGCTTGAGCGTGTTGCTATGACAGATGATAGATTGACTTATATAATATCATTGTTATGTGGGATCCTGACCTTGGCCTAGGAAACAAGTAAGTATCGAATCCTTGGTAAAGCTGCAGTCTTTGTTGGAGGATGGAACTTGGGCATTTGGATCTGGGTTTCAGAAATTTAACTGAGTGTTCATTCAATTTTTTTTTTTTTTTTTTTTTTTTTTTTTTTTTTTTTTAAAAAAAAAAAAAAAATTCTAAAACGACTTAAAAAAATAATTTTGTTTTTAAATTTTTTTTTAAGAGTCGTTTTAAAGACCCCAAAACAGCTTTAAAACAAATAATATATATATATATATATATATATATATATATATATATATATATATATATATATATATATATATATATATATATATATATATATTTTAAAAAATTTAGAGCCGTTTTAGGGTCCTTAAAATGGCTCTAAAAAAAATAATGACTTCTTTTTTTGAAAAAAATTTAGAGTCATTTTAGGGACCTTAAAACGGCTCTAACCGGTTTGAGCCAGTGTTAGAAACGGCTCAAATTGAGATTTTAATACTTGATATGTGGAGCCGTTTGGAAAACGGTTAAAAAAAAAAACTTTTCAAACCGTTTTGAGCCGTTTTAATGTCTTAAAATGGCTTCAAACAAATGGTTTAAATCACTTTTTTGTTTTTTTTAGTGCGTTGCAGTAAAAGTTAACCTTTTTTTTTTTTTTTTTTTTTTATAAGTATTGATTTTTACTGTCACATCATTAAGTTGTATGACAATTGTGTACCAATCTACTAAATAGCATTACTGTTAAAACATTCGCATATAAATTATACTAGGAAGAAAACACTCATAACTTGCAGTCCATAAAACATATTACAAAAGACCCGAATGCAATAAAGATACATTTGACCCATAAGAGTATATATATATATATATGGATCAAATACAGACTTACATGATAGAATAATATTCACATACAGATCGACTTGCATGATAGAAAAAAACACACGGGAGGCAGTGCCACTCCCAATCTTTTATTGTAGAAGTACATTCATAGTAATTAACAAGACGCAAAATAACCTTCTTGTCTATGCGGTGAGGTGAGCATCAATGTCTTTGCTGACATCAATTAGAAACTGAAGCAATGAGTTGGGTTCTGGAATATCATCCTTCAGCTTTTCGTATTCCATGGTCCAATGCACCAAGTTGCCCTCACCCTTGGGAGTAGCTTGAACAACGATTACGAAGTCCTTGTACTCCTTCAGGAGATCCCCTTCAATCACTTTGAAAGTGATTGACTTGTTTGTGTCATCTATTGCCACAATTTTCTCCTTCGCAGCTTTTGCTTCCCCATCTATGGTTTCACAAGATCGACAAGAAACAATTAAAGCTATTGATAAGACCATGCTGTTGCCAAGGAAACGAGAGATATAATAGGTATACTCAAAGCATGTTAGATCCCATGGCCACCACAGTACGAGTAGCGTATGCATAATATAACTATATATATAACGTGCTCAAGCACAAATATATATATATATATATATATATATATATATATATATATATATATATATATATATATATATATATATATATATATAGTTCAAACTTAATTTAAATGTACCAAATAAGTTTCTTAAAGGTAGATTTGCGCTATGATATAAAAAGATGTCGGTCTACGAAATGGCCGGTTCACGAAAGATTATAATTGATACACCCGTGGGGTAAGACTAGATTACCCTATGATGTACATAGGAGTAATTAATGCTACAAATTCAACTTACGTCTCACTCTTATATACAACTGAACTGATGTAGTAGTGCCTATAAACAATTTGATCAACCTTTATTAAAAAGAGAAAATATTTAAGAGCTAATAGACATTGCCATATCAACCCAATTGTATAAGAGTGTGATATGATTGAGTATTTAGATTTAACCTACAAAAAGAGATGTAAAAGGGAAGAAAAATGCATACCTTATTTCCTCACTGTTTTGTTCAATCTTAAAACTAGAATTTGTGAATCCCAACAAGAAAAAGAGAGGGGATTAAAATGGCGTCAATGAAGAGGGACAGAGAGAATACTCGTAGAGTTAGAAATTACAAAATATTTAGGTGAAAAAAGAAGATAGAAAATTCCAAATTGAACAAAAAACAAAAAGTTAGCTTTTGTTGAATATATTTACCTAAGCTTTGAGATAAAAAATAAAAACGTCTTCTGAAAGTTTAGACCTTGGGGGAGATATTAACCAACATATTAATTGTGAGGTGAAATGAAGAACTAGTCTTAATTAAATGTCTAAAACGATGGTTAGCAATTTGTAGAGCAAATTGGTAGAACTGTGTTGGGGACAGATGGTCATGTGTGATATGAAATGGGCTTACCATGGACATAATTCCAGTAGATGACAGAGCCCTCAACGCCCCAGTCACCCTCGTGCAAAGCACAACCCTGTATTTTTTCAGGAGTAACATTGGATATGTGGTGTGGCCTGCCACTGAAAATCTCATGAAACTTTTCAGCGGGAGCTTTAATTTCTACATCACCCTCCACCTTACCAAACAAAGTCATTTTTGAAGCTAGCTAGCTACACAACTGGTTGCAGATTGCCAGATACTAACAATACACAATATGAGGCAATGAGCATGAGTTGGAGAAGATCAAACAGGCTTAAATAGATGGTTTTTCAGTATTAGAAAAATAAATCTTGTCAACCACTCCCCTGCTGCGCTCGTACAGATTATATGTCCCCATTCCTTGGGACATCTTCACGTGGGTTGTTGAATCTTTTCGATCTACCTTACCTGTTTTTGTCACTACTGAAAAAATAATTATTTCTTTTTATTATTATAGTTGTAAATATGTTTTCAAATCTCATCAGATTAATTAACACGTTTTCTATTGCAGCTCATGCCTCGTGATTCTAGGGACCGACGTCACCCATAATCGATTTTATTAGTTAAAGATTTATAGACCAATTAACGAAAATCTAATAGATTTTTGTTCAATGATTGGCTTTGTCCTTATATGTTATTGTTACAATAATCAGCAAATAAAACCTGTATCCACTCCAAAATCTTTTTTTTTTTTTGAAGGGATTTTGTAATATCATTAATTAATTGGCAAAATAAGCTCAGAATTTACGAGTCCCGACAGACATGTCGGGTAAGACTCAAACCACACTTTGTTTTGCTCAGAAGAAATAGCAAATTTTGCAAGAGTGTGTGCCACCCTATTACCTTCCCGTTTTACATGAGAAACACCCCAAGACCCAAACCCCGAAGAACGGCACGAGTGTCCGCAATAAAGTTGCCAAACTTGCCAGCGTTGTCTTCAGTATTGTTCAGAGAGTTAGTGATTTCTAAAGCATCGCCCTCCAAAAGAATTGTTTGAATACCCAGAAAGAGCCCAAATTCCACTGCTTGGTGCGCACCGTAGGCCTATGCAATTGTTGAGTCCATAATATACCGTTGTGTTCAACACAAGGAAGCAATTACTCAACCAATTGAATCCCGTGCAACAACTCCAACCCCAATCATTTTCTTTCGGCGACTGACTGCTGAGTCCCAGTTCACTTTAATCACATTCCCCATTGGATGAGACCACTTCACTATTGGAGGACTGAAACCGAGAACGGCATTTGATAGCTCGCCTTCACTGGATTTCCGAAATTCTTCTAGATCTTCAACCGCACATTTCATCAAACAAATGGGGGGCACAAGATCTCCTTCAAAAACCCATCGATTCCTCCTAAACCATATCTTCTGAGCAATCATAATTAGTAATTCGATCTCCTCCTTCTCCAATCTGACATTCAATTTCCCAAATAAATCCATAGAACTAGTCTCCATCACCGAGCACTTCTGGATTTGAACTGGACTCTCATTCCACACAGTCTTAGCTGCTTCACAACTCCAAATGGCATGGACAGTAGACTCGGCTTCTGTTCCACACGTGGGACAGAGAGGATCATCAGTAATCCTGCGTTTGCATAAATTAGACTTCGTGGGCAGAATCTCATTGCAAGCTCGCCAAAGAAAAAGCAAGACATTCCGTGGAAGATGCAGCTCCCAGAGTTTCTTCCACAGTGGCGTAACCAAAGCTGCAGAAGAGTTAATTCCTTGTGTGCTTGAATGACGTTCCATTTCAAGATGATATGCACTCTTTACTGAAAAATGCCCTGTTTTTGTACCTGCCCAGATCACCCGGTCTTGCATACACCGAGGAGAAATGGCTATGCTACATATTTGTTCGACAATATCAGCTGGGAATAATTGCTCAATTACAGCTAAATTCCACCAATTCATAGTAAAATCAATTAAATCACTGACTTTAGCCTCTAGATTTATCCCTAGAATTGGAATTTGAATTTTGTGAGAAAAAGTGTTTGGTAGCCATTTATCCCCCATAATTTTAATATTCGAACCATCAGCAATCCTCCACATAATACCATCTCTGAGGAGTCGTTTGGAACCCCAAATGCTTTGCCATGCATAAGATGGCTTAGCACCCAATGAAGAGCTCAGAAAATCACCTTAAAAAAAAATACTTCTCCTTAAACACCCTTGCTGCCAGTGTGTGTGGAAATTTCAGTAAATGCCAACCCTGCTTTGCAAGAAGGGCTATATTGAAACTGACCAAATCTCTATATCCCAGCCCTCCTTCCAATTTCTTCTTGCCCATTCCCTTCCAAGACATCCAAGGAATTTTAGATAGGTTTTCCTTGTGTCCCCACCAAAACCGACCCATCATCGCATTTATTTCCTTACATAATGTCTTTGGAAGCCTAAAAACACTCATTGTATATGTGGGGATTGCTTGAATGACCGATTTGAGGAGAACTTCCTTCCCGACATGGGAAAGGAACTTCTCCTTCCATCCATTTATCCGATTCCAAATCCTACCCTTTATACCATTGAAAGTGGAGATCCTAGATCTTCCGATTAGAGCCGGTAAGCCAAGGTACTTCTCAAAGTTTGCTGTTGAGTTAAGACCCGTACCATTTAGGATTAAAATCTTATCATCCATTCGGGTATTGTGGCTGAAAAATAATGACGTTTTCGTATGATTTAGTTGCTGCCCTGAAGCTGCCTCATACTGCCCAAGAAGTCGATGTATATGGTCCCATTCTCTTAAATTTGCCCGACAAAATAGGAGACTATCATCGGCAAAGAGGAGATGGTTGATCCGAATCCCTCCTCGAGAAATGGGAATGCCCGTAATAGAGCTTTCGCATGCTGAATGTTGTATCATTGTCGACATTGCCTCCGCACATAAAATAAATAAACAAGATGATAGAGGGTTACCTTGACGTATACCTCGAGTCGGGATAATTTGACCAAAAGGCTGTCCATTAACAAGAATAGCATAGGATACCGTACGGACACAAGACATCAAAAGGTTGACCCACCGATTATCAAATCCAAGCTTCCTCATCATCTCTTCCAAAAAGTCCCACTCAAGCCTATCATAGGCCTTGCTCATATCCAATTTCATGGCCATGAAACCCTCCCTTCCCTTTAACAGCGTATCCATAGTGTGTAATGTTTCGAAAGCCACCAAAATATTGTCCGTTATGAGCCTTCTCGGAAGGAATACGCTTTGTTCCTGTGAGATGATATGAGGCAACACATGTTTCAACCGTTTGGCAATGGCTTTTGAGATTATTTTATAAAGCACATTAAATAGACTAATTGGCCGAAACTCGGTCACACTTGTAGGATTAGTCACCTTAGGAATTAAGCAAATGTTAGTGGCATTCAGCCCAGCCTCAATAGACCCTCCATTTAAAACTGATAAAGCTGCCCGAGTCACCTCCTTGCCCACAACAGCCCAGGATTTTTGATAGAAACCTGCAGAATACCCATCTGGACTCAGAGACTTCAGAGAATGCATTTGGAAAAGGGCCACCCAAACCTCCTCCTCCATAAAAGGTTGAAGAAGCCTTTGGTTCATAGTTGGAGTAACCCGGTCATTCACAAATTGTAAACAATTTGAAATGCCAGTAGGATTAGTAGTGGCAAACAAATCACTATAATAAGAAAGGAACAACTTACTTAAATCTACCTTCTTTCTCCAAACCTGGCCTACCCCATCTATGATACTTCGAATAGTATTAATCTTCCGACGGTGATTCACCCAAGAATGAAAAAATTGAGTGTTCCGGTCCCCATTTTGGAAGCAATTCTATTTTGAGCTTTGTTTCCAGTGCAAGTCCTCCCTTAATAAAATCTCATCAATTTCTGCCTTTATCCGTTTAATGTCCATAGCAGTACCCGGTCTCGAAGTAGATTAAAGATCAAGGAGCTGTTTTTTCTTTCTCTTTAAACTCTCCTCTGATTGGCCAAATTTCTTTTTACTCCAACGTGAGAACTCGTGTTGACACGAAGATAATTTGGTCTGAACTACCCGAATATCTGATTCTCCAAAACTATTTCCTCCCCAAGTCGATTGGACTATACTACTATACTCCACATCCTTAGTCCAAGCTTCTTCAAATTCAAACCCCCTTCGATATTGTTGCCTCTCCTCTTGAAATTCAGAAAATTGGATCGAAAGAGGATTGTGATTCGAATGTGATGCAGCCAAGACAGTCACAGTTACAAAGGGGAAAGTGAGACTCCATTCCCGGTTTGCCATAGCTCGATCCAAACGCTCTTGGATAAAATCTTCATCCTCTCATCTGTTATTCCAAGTAAAACAGGGACCAATGAAACCCAAATCTCCCAAGCCACATGCCTCCAAGCATTGTCTCAAATTATCCATTTGAGATTCACGTCGAAGTGTAGCCCCCTCCTTCTCTTATTGCTCCAAAATTTCATTGAAGTCCCCTGCACATAACCAAGGCAGAGGCTGAAACTGGCTTAAATGTTTGAGCAAAGCCCATGATTCCATTCTTTTAGCACTGTCCGGTTGGCCATAGAAACCGGTGAATCGCCATTGTTCGTTCCCATCCAAATCTTTCACCACGGCATTTATGTGAAACCTAGAGTAATTGTAAATATCAAGAGCATTTTTATTCAACCACAAAAGAGCTAAACCCCACTTCGACCCACAAGATTAACAACAAACATACTGTCAAAACCCAACCGACTCCTTATACGATCCATATATCTTTGTGAACAAAGTGTCTCCATAAGAAACACCATGTTTGGTCTCTTTTCCTTCACCAATTGGTGGAGATCCCGAATTGTCCGAGGGTTGCCAAGCCCTCGGCAGTTCCAGCTTAGCAGAATCATTGTGGCTGGCAGAGCTGTTCAACAGCCTCCGCCATCGCCAATGGATCAAAAATCGACTCATCCTTACTTCCTTTCTTATTTTCCGCAGCATCTCCTTCAGAATAAAAGAAGGAGTATCCATTACTTTCCGTTTGCCCCAAGTAGCCGGCACCAAAACAGAGCCGCGTGTCTTCCATTTCCAAGTGCGAGATAGACACACACTGGCATGTTACTTAGACACCCCTGAGGATTGGATGTTGTGCTGCATAATGGAATTTGCCACAGGAGAAGAGGACCCATGTATATCTTCCACTAATGACACGTCCCCTTTGCATGCATGAAGGTCATGCGTTAAAGAAGCAGCTACAAAGACAGCACCAAACTATTTTGTTTATGAACAAAACCCCCATGATCCTCCTGCACGTAACATTCCATGAGATCCTCCGAGGATAGCGCTAAGGACCCCACCGAATAGCCCTCCTTTTCCACATTTTCTTTTTTCCTTAAAATCCCTCCCTCAATAGGAAGTTGAGAGATAGACTCCTTCACAACCACTTCAGCATGATGCACACGTTGAGGATTATGAACAACTGCCGCAACCGTAGCCTCAACTAGCAGGATTGTTGGAGCATTTGGATGATCCCTAATTATACGGCCAATTCGTGATTTATCCTTATCAACTGAACTGCCATCACCGGCCGCCCCCGAATTGCCGGAATCCTTTGACTCCTTTGTAGCTCCGCTTGAAGCCCCCTTCGAAAATTTCCCCTTCTGGAATCGAAGATGATCGGCCCGCATCCATGCACCCCACTGCTTGACCACTGCCTCTTCGTTCAATCGAAAGCCTCCACTTCCCCTGCATTTGCTCCCCCCATGGAAAATCTGACCACATGAATAACAAAACTGGGGAAGCTTTTTGTACTTGAAAGAAATCCATACTGATTTCCCATTAATAAGTAGAGCCCTACCTCGTTCAAGAGGTTTAGTAAGATCTAGAAAAATTTGAATTCGACGACATCTCCCCCATCCTATACCACCACTCGTGACATCCACTTCCTCAACCTTCCCTAGAGATTCCCCAATATGGATCCCCACTCCCTTGTTCATGCATGTTAAAGGCATATCATGCACCTGCACCCAAAACAAAGCTTTGGTGAAGTCCATCTGGAGAAGAGATGTACTGTCATCCACCTCCTTTAGAACCAAAACACTTCTATCAAATAGCCAAGGCTTGCCCTCCTTAATTCTTCTTCTATCCGATTCATTGGCAAACTCCAAGAGCCACAAGTTGTCATGTATTTCCTTGAAGGTTACCGACGCCAGTGTTTGCCATAAGCGAGACATCATAATCTGAAAAGCTTCCTTTTGAACCCGCCGTTCTGAAAGCAATCTACCGATAAGACAAAGCCCACTTTTAGAACACAAGTCGGCAGTGTCATCTTCATTAATAATGATACCAAGTTTTTCTCCTTCCGTCAAAGTCATAGCGTCACCTAGTGTATGTAATATATCCTCCATATCACGATGTATACCAATCACCCACAAACACTAGAGAAAGTACCACACAGCAACCAAAAAATACCTGAACTCCCAGTCGTGAACAGCAGGAGACTAAATCTTCTTAAAACCCTAAATTCCTCGAGAGAGAAAAACTAGAGAGAGGAAACCTTCATAAAAAGTTTTACTCCAAAATCTTTTGAGTGCGATCGATAGGTTAGTTGCCTTTTTCTAATAAATATTTTTGCTCGGCCGTATCACACTTGTCCATATTATATATATATATGGACAATTTCGTATCATAGAAAAAGTAATCTCAACGCAATATCTTGATCATCAATTACAATGTTACAAATAAAAATATGATAATACATTCTCTATAGACTAAATATGATCATCTATTAAAATCTTAAAGCTTGGCTTGTCTTAATTAATTACAGCTCAAAAATACAACTTACGTTGTGCTATATATAGTATATTATATATATAATGGGTTTATACATATATATATATATATAAAATAGGGTTAGGGTTATAGACATATTACTAAAAGAGATGGGGCCAGGTAAGGGTGTATATGTGCAACCGCCAATTAATAACCGCTAATCGGATAATCGAAAAACTGGAAATACCCACAACCAGATAACTGGTAGGGTTTCCAGGGTTTTAGGAAACTAGTTAAAAATATATAAAAATAATTATAAATGGAGTAATTTTTTAAAATGACATAAAGTTGAGTCGTTTTTGTTAAAACATCTTTCCTTAAAGTGCCATGTAGCATCCTATATAATTCTTTTAATTTTTTTTTTTAAAAAAATAAGAAGTAAAGCTCTACAGTAGGAAAAAAATAAAAATAAGCATGTGATTTTCCTGAAATAAACAAGTTTTCATGTTTATTTCTCTTTAAAAACACAAATCGCTTTTCAAAATGTGTTAAGGGCTATTTCTTTGGGACTCAATAAACGCCAGCCCATAATAAATGCCAGACTAAAAAAGGTCCCAATTCAAATAAACACGCCAAGCTCACTAGCCACTAGGGGTGTTAATCCGGCCGGTTATAATTGGCCAAGAACCCTTAACCAGGCACCAACCGGCTTCGGGAGACCGAAAAATCGGTTTGGTAAATAACCGGGCACTTGGAGCCAGAGCCGGTTATTAGTTTCTTAAAAACCCGGTTATAACCAGGTAACTGGCTCCAGGTATATATATATATATTAAAAAATATAAAATATATGAATATAGTAATTTACCCTGCTACCCTTTACCCTAATACAACCCTAACTCTTCCACGTTTTCTTTCTTTTCTCAGTTTCTAATTCTCTACAAACCTTTGGACCTCCGTGGCACCTTCACCAAGAATCACCCTTCGTCAAACGAAGGTGTAAATCTGGCCGATCTTGAGCCTTTCAGCCTTCAGGCCCTTCGCCCCTTCACTCTTCGTCCCTTCCTCAAACTAAAACCTTGGTGTTGGTATTGTCGTAGAGCTTGAGGTACATTGAATTTGTTAAGAGTCCTACATTGCCAAGGTATGCCTAGGTTGTGGGTCTTGTAAGCCTTGAGCAAACTTCTTTCCTTAATGTGCCTTTTGTGGAAGAGTAAGGCTCAATGGACTTTATCATGACATCAGAGCTTTAGGGCATTTGACAATGTTGGGCCTTCCCTCCCGTTGTACACTTGCTAGAACAATAGTGCCACACGTGAGGGGGAGTGTTAAGAGACCCACACTGCCAAGGTATGCCTGGGTTGTGGGCTTTATAAGCCTTGAGCAAACCTCTTCCCTTAAGGAGCCCTTTTTGGAAGAATAAGGCTCAATGGACTTTATTAGAATTCACAGAAGTCCCACATTTTCTCCAAAGCTTTTCTTTTGCAGATTCCACTATCGTCTAAGAGCGACAAGGCAGAGAGAATATTAGAGACTCGGAAAAATGCATACTTTGTTTGATTGGTTGGTGGGTTTACCTAGAGCGAGAGGTGTAGCTCGAAGAAAGAAACTCTTGAGGTTGGAATGGGTTACACGCAAGAGCACCGACTCGTCCCCGTGTATCTATAACACACTAACATAGAAGCCATCAAAACCTCTTCAACAAACCTTTCTTTGAGTCCCTTCCTCTTCTACACAACGTGGTGTCATTTTAAGGCACAACTCAACCTTGTCAGCGGCAATTGCAGATCCTTTTTCTTTTTTCGATTCGGTAATTGCAGATCCTTTGATCTGCTGTTGCTGTGACTGTGAGTGTGCATGTGGATGCTTTTTTTTTTGAAAAAAAAAAATAGTACCCGATCCTGATAACTGGGTAACCTGTTACTGATTTTCAATAACAGGGGACCCCGGAGCCGGTTCCCGGTTTTAGCCAATAACCAGGAACCAGTTTCGAGGTTACACTCCTAAATCTCAGCCTTACAGACCGATAAAAAGGGCCTAGTATGATTATTTTTCAAAAGGTATTATCGACATTAGATCAACTGGTGTTATTATTAAGAGATTGCTATTGCATGGACACCAAGCCGCAAGACAACCATAATCCCATTGAACATATTAAGGAGATTTTAAGGGGTTGCTGCTACACAATCGAAAGGCCGCTAAATGACCACGATGTAATCAAACAATGCAAACAAAAGCTTGCAGCCTATCCAAAGTGCCACTTCAATGTGAGGCCGCTCTGTGTGTGCGAAAACTTTCTCAATAAGGTATGATGTTCACTGTTATGATTTAAAACAACTAAATTTTCTAAATGAGAGAAATATTTAATGTTAGATCAATCAAAAGTCAAACCTTATCTTACTAGAGCCTAGCCACCCTCATCTGATACACTCCCCCTAAGATGCAGTACTTTTCTTTTACTTGGTCTGTTAGTGATCGTCTATTTCCGCAATGATTTAGTCACTGACTCTTTCTATAAGGACAAGTGCAAGAACAGATTTAACAGCACAATAAGCAGTGAATCCTTTTGTTTATCCATATTTAGTGAAAGTTAAATGCTTTTTATCACTTAGTGCTGCAACCTATAAAGAATGCTAGACTTTATAGGTTCTATGTTCAACTAGCGAGTTGGTCAATTTGACCATCTTACAAAAAAAAATCTCTCTCATCAGAATTTTCAGAAGCTAAAAATCAGAGAGTAAAAAAGATGTTCCTTAGGGGAGATTTGGATAGTGCACAATTTCATCGCATGAGAAAAGTAACTACCTAGCATTTAGATGCATCAAGGAAACTTAGTAGATATTAGGCATAAACTCTCAATCATATATAAGCATATTCAATCAATACACAATGAACTGAGATATCAGAAAAAAATACATATGATATCTGAAAAGCTATCAAAAGAAAAAAAAAAAAAAATTCTGCATCTTCTCCCTTAATTTTTTATTTTTATTTTTGCTAAAAAGAATAAGACAGAAAAACAACAAAGACATGCTATGGGGAAAATAGACAGAATCTAATCCTAACATGTAGGGTAAGGTCAAACCTATTCCTCATAGAGAGGCTTGAAATTACCAAGACAGAAAAGTAGCCGTCCGACATGCTTTTTCAGTCATGCCCATCAAATACCTGCAGAAATTTTCTTCAAGGCAAACAAGAGAAAATATAAGGATAAAAAAAATATGGTTCCTAGAATGCAAATCATATGTAAAGATATGACAGAGAAATTAATGCAATGCAAGAAAACTTGATATGCTTTAGGATTAGGAACCAAAATCCTAGGCATGTGAGACCTCACCATCTAGGTGAGTCCACTCCCCCTTAAAGGATGAATGACCTCATCCTTTCTGACCCATACCTGCCTTACCTGTGGTGGTTGTTGATAGACCTTCATCTAGTTGTCCATCCATCTCAGCAAGCTTCGCATCAAATTAGGCAACCCCTCATAAGATTGGTCACTTTCGGGCTTCTGCGACTTCTTCTTGTGGTGCCTTGATTTGTTCTTCTTAGGTTTGCCATTCTGATTGGCAGGAACAAATCGATGTTGTCGCCGCTGATGCTGTGGAGCCTGATGTCCTGTTGGAGGTCTTGTGCCGGATATAGATTATCTTGGAGGCTCTTTCTTGACTTTCGATCTTTGAGCTTTGAGAAGTGGATACTTGAGTCGAATGAGACCACTTAAACTACAGTGGTGGAATATGGGAGGCCCTCTCATGGAAGGAGGCTTCTGAGTGGGTTCTGCAACAGGTGGATTATCTTCACCAATGACAGCATTTCCCTTATCCACGCAGGCGGGTGGAGGCTTTGGGATTGTGGGCTTAACAAATGCAATCTTGGAAGTAGAAGGGATATTAGAATAGAGGCTACATATCCGAGTCCTGTCTTGTTTGTTGGGCTCTTCTAGACTGATAGCATGTGGGTCAACTTCTCATCAGTTAGCCTCACTATTTGTAATTCTGTTTCCAACAGCTTTTCTTCTAGATCTGTGATTTTGATAAGCATTGTGCTTCTCTCAGTCTATAGCCCGTTCAACTCCTATACATGCTGTTGGCGTGTTCAACGCCTCTTTTAGTTCTTTCCCGTCTTCATCGCTGCTCTCTGAATAGTATTAGTGCGACCCCTCAGATTCTTCATGAGGTGCTACGAAGGCCAGAAATTTTTGATCCTTATCCGAGGTCTCATTTTCTTCAAATTCGCTGAGAGTAATGTTGTAGGCTTTCCCCTTGGATTGCTTGAGATTCCCACAATCTGCCTGTATGTGCCCAAAGCCGGAGCATTCAAAGAATTGGGGACCCCTTGGATCCTTTTTCTCAGCTTCCTCTGGCTTGATTTCCTTGGGGACTTTCCTCAGTCTTTCGATAAACTTCTTCTTGAATTTATCGTTCTTCATTAGTCTACTGAAGTTCTTGCCTAGCATAGCAACTGCATCCTTTTCTTCATTGTCAGAGTTTTCATCAGAGGAGACCCTATTTTTCTTCTTCGATGCCTTGAGGGCAATTGCTTTCGCCTTTCTAACTGGGGGCATGAAATACTCATAAGTTTGAAGAGATCCTACCAACTTTTCAATCTTCATCGACTCCAAGTCCTTGCTTTCTTCAATGGTTTTCACCATGATTCTGAAATGCTCACGTAAAGACCTTAGAATCTTTTTGATGAGTTTTACATCAGAGACATTGTTGTGCAAATTATAATACTCACAAGTGCACGAATAGTTTGCAATATAGCACTTTACAAGTGCGAGGTTGATCTCATAGGGAATTGTATTGTGAAAAATCAATCTCTATTCAAACTAATCCTATTTTAATTTAGTTCCAAATTTAGGCTTTTTAAACAAAATAGAACATAAACTTAACAAATCAAAAGATAGGGTTCTAAGGTTTTAGAATCCACACCCACCAAATCATAGCTACATATTTTCATGCTCATTAACACATATTTGAAGTTCTCACATACAAGTCTTAGGTATGCTCTACTTTGCTTCAAAAATCATTTAAGCCATCCAATGAATCCGTTCTTCACAAAATCACAGAAGATACCCGGTGTTCCCCAAATCATCCATTGTACCCATTTAAAGAACAAATCACAATGGATACCTTCTTTCCATTTGAAGTCAAATAATCCATTCTGTTAGTTTGTGATTGACTACATTCTGATTGGACAAAATCATTTATATGTAAAGATGCTTTTTAATAGGGATTCCGCTATTCAGAAGTGCTTCAAAAGATTCTGCACTATTTGCACGTCAGAGATTTCGGTTCCCTGCCAGCCGTCTAGACGAAGTGTCATCCCGTCCGAACGCTCATCTGTTCATAGTTCCCAACTGTCCAGACGACGTGTCATACCGTCTGGATGTCCTTCAGACTAAAGTATCATCCGTCCGGACGATGTGGTTTTCCGTTCGGATCCTCCTCTGTATCGAGAAGCTTCTGTTCCAGCTTGTATTTGTCCGGATGACTCATCTGCCCGTCCGGACTACTCTCAGTGTTTGATCAAGATTAAGATTTTCTTTCCAAAAGCAAATATGGGAAGATTGCTGCAACCGTCCGGACGACGTGGATCCCGTCTAGACGCGCTACTCCTTAAGGCAAGTTCGCAATTCAAAGTCAACCATCCAGATGTCGATCTACCATGGTCCGGACGTGCGTACAACAGATATGGAAATTGCGTGTAGAAGATCAACCGTTCGGATGGCAATCCCCATGGTCCGGACGTACGAAGCCTTAATAAGGAAATTACTTGCAGCAGACGTGCGACCGTCCAAACGACAGTGCCTCACCGTCCGAACGCGGCTCTCAAACAGGAAAGATTTTCAGCGAAAATCTCAAAATTTTGGTCACACAGTTGTCCGTCCGGACGGCCCATGACCACCGTCCGGACGACGCCCAGCTTTATCAAGCCAGTCGCTCATTTTAGTCCTTAGCCAATAAATAAAGGTCCCTGTGCTTGAGAACTGCAAGAATTCAGTATTGAATTACACTAGAGCTTAGAGAGTTATTTTGTGAGGTTATTGAGCTGATTTGTTCTCTCTAGAGCCGTTGCTATGTGTGCTGTTGCTGCGCTTAAACTGAAGTCTATCTTAAGGGTTGACCCTAAGGTAAAGGATTCCATTGAAGACTCCTTCAGGAAGGAGTCCTGGTTGGGAGGCGTTCGTGTTGGGTTACATGTTAGAGAGCAAGGTACGACCACTGCATCAGGGGTATGTGAGTGTTACTATCTTGTTTCTAGTCTTGTCTTCTGAATAGTGGATATCCTGGGTTTGGCTGCCTCGGAGTGGTTTTTCTCATCTTGAGTTTTCACTTCGTTAACAAAAATCTTGTGTTATTTATTTTCCGCATTATTTTGTTAACACATTGTGCGCACACACTTGTTATTTATTTTAGAAGTCAATTTCTATTTTTCAATTGGTATTAGAGCCTGGTACACTCTGTTGAGATTTATTTCTTGAGTGTTATTTTTGACTTTTTAATATGTCTTAATACTGTTCATGCTTTCGACGGCACGAACTATGGCTATTGGAAAGTTCGCATGCGTTTCTTTTTAAAATCTATTGACTGTCAGAGTATTGTTGAAAATAGTTAGACTAAACCAAAGGATACAATGCTTGAACTAGTCCCTCAGAAAAACGCACGACTTTCTAATGACAAAGCCCTCCATGATCTATGTCAAACACTTTCATCGTCTGAATTTGCAAAAATTTCAAACTGTGAATTTGTTCAAGAAGCGTGGCAAATCTTGGAAACAACATATGAAGGCACTAAACTTGTAAAATCTACCAAACTTCAAATGTTGACTTCCAGATTTGAAGAAATTAAGATGTTGGAAGAAGAGGCGTTTGGAGAGTTTTACTCAAAGATGAGTGACTTGAGAAACTCCATGGTGAGTCTTGGGAAGCCTGTCTCGGATGTAAAACTCATCCGAAAAATTATGAGATCTTTGGCTGAGCGTTTCAGGATCATGGTGACTACTATTGAAGAAAACAAAGATCTAGAAGAAATAAAGATTGAAGAGTTGGTGGGATCTCTTCAAACTTATAAGCTGGTCCTGCCCCCGGTCAAGTAGCTAAAGGCCATTGCCCTAAAGGCTTCCAAGAAAAAGGTAGAAGCCTCATCTGGAGATGACTCTGAGGAGGAAGAAAAAGTTGTGGCTATGTTAGCCAAGAATTTCAGAGGATTGATGAGAGACGACCGATTCAAGAAGAAGTTTTCTGAAAAGGTGAAGAAAGCACCCAGAGAAGCTGACCCTGAGGAAGAAGAAAAGAAGGATCCCAGAGGGCCCAGATGTTTTGAATGCTCGGGTTTTGGGCATATCCGAGCCGATTGCGGGAATCTGAAGAAGGGCAAGGGGAAGGCGTACAATGTGACTCTCAGTGATGAGTCAAAAGAAGAAGCTCCAGTGTTTGAGAAATTTCTGGCCTTTGTAGCTCCACATGTTGAGGAAGACTCTTATTATTTGGAGCATAGTGATAATGGGGAATAGCTCAAGGAGGCTTACAAGACACTCTACATAGAGTATGAGAAGCTGAGGGAAGGTCGTAAGCAGTACCTTTATGATCTGAACAGTTTACAGACTGAGAAGAGTTCATTGCTACTCAGAATACAAGAGCTCGAGGAGAAGCTGCTAGAGACTCAGCTCCAGTTAGAAATAGTCACTGATGAGAAACTGACTCGTATGCTATTTATTCAGAAGAGTCCAACTAACAAGACCGGTCTCGGGTATGTAGCTCCCTCTACTTCAAAGACTGTATTTGTGAAACTTGCAGTCCCAGAGCCTCCTCCCACTGCTGAAGATGAAGGAAGGACAAGGTCAATGATGATGTTCCAGGCACTCAGAAGCCTCATTCCATCAGAAGATCTCCTATATGCCATCACTGCAGTCTAAGTGGGCATAGTCGTCCTCAGTGCTCCCTCCTGAAAGCTCAGAAAGCCAAGACCAAGAAAGAAGTGCCTCGACAAGCTAATCATGGCACTAGTCCAGCGGCCCAGTATCAGACTCCATGGTATCAGGACCCTTGTCATCCAGGACCTAGATATCAAGCTCGTTGGTCTCATGCAGCACGATACCAGGCATCTCAACATCAGAGGCCTCAGCAGCGATTTGTACCAGCCAATCATAGTGGTACCTCAAAGATCAAATCTAAGCAGTTTAGAAGGCCTCAGAAGGTGGAAGAAGATCTATACCACAGTGAGCCACCTCTCTGTATGCAGAGCATGATGGAGTGGATGATGAAGCCCTGCCAGCAACCACCCACAGGAAGGCAGGCTTAGGTCAAGAAGGACAGTCACCCCATAAGGGGAAACAGAAACAACTAGCAGGTTTAGGTGTTCATGCCTAGGATTTGGTTCCTAATCCTACGACATCAGGTTCGATTTCTTATCTTACTTGCTATATTTTGTATGCAATCTAGGAACCAGTTGTGTTTTTCCCCTATTTCTCTTGAGAGAACTTTGCAGGTACTTGTTGGGGAAGATAGAAAAAACAGGTCGAGCGACTGTTTTTCTGTATTGGCATCATCGAGCTTACACAGGTTTGATATTGCTTTGCATATGATGTTATTTCCATATTGCATTTTTTATTTTTTTAAAAAAAAAATTGGGCGAGAATTTGCAAGATATTTTTTTTTTCTCTTGGCATATCAGATAATTGCATGTATTTTCACCTGATATCTCAATTCTTTGGGTATTAATTTAATTTTCTTAGATATAATTGAGAGTTTATGACTATAATTTGCCAAGTGTTTTCCTGTATATGCAAAAGTAGGACAACTTCTTTCCTCATGCGATGAAAAATGTGCACTATCCACGACTCCCTTAAAGGTACATCTTTCCTTCTCTGACTTTTTGTTTCTAGAATTTTTGAATATGAGAAGAAGTCTTTGATAAGATGGCCAAATTGACCACATGCTAGTTGAACCTAGAATCTAAAAACTCTGGCACTCTCTCTAAGTTGCAACACCGTAAGAATCAAGCAGTAATTCTTAGGGGTAATTACCTTTTCCCCCCATGAACTACCAACTCGACCGAAATAGAGCATTCAACTACCAAAGATAACCATTTTCCCCATTTCCGTCAGTCACACGCCATTTTACCCTCATTTTTCTTCCTCTTTTCCCCCTATGAACTACCACCATCTTCCTCTTTTCCCCCCATGAACTACCATCATCTTCCAACATGCCCCCATATAAAACAGCACATGACCCGTTGACCGTTTGTTTTAACCCTTTTGACTGACGGAAGGGGGGAAAATGGTTGTCTTTGGTAGTTGAATGCTCTATTTTGGTCGAGTTGGTAGTTCATGGGGGCATTGCGCATTTTTTGGTAGTTCATGGGGGAAAAAGGTAATTACCCCTAAATCTTATGAATTTTGCACTCTAATTGTATATTCACTGCTTATGTGCTGAATTTGCAATATGCCTTGCCCTCTATGTGCAAGTAAAAAATTTACTTTGTCCTTCATGGTACAAGTAAAACAATTGTATGCTGTATCTTAGGTGTATCAGATAAGGTTGACTAGGCCCTAGTAAGTTATAAGGTTTGACTTTTGACTTATCTTTCACTGATTTTCTCTCTTGTCTAGAAAATCTGGGTGCTCTTTGTCATATCTGTGATAGTCATACCTTGTGGGTTAAGTCTTCATACACACACGCATTGCATGAGTTGAGTCATCTAATTAAATTTTCTGTGTCCAGGAAAATATTTGTGCTGATTAAACTCTCAACTCTCTTTCATATCTCTGCTTAGTTTTGAGATGCTCTCTGATTGTGTTATCAGTCGATTATACATGCGTGTTCTGAAACTGACTTGAGAAAAATTAAATTCTGCAAATTTTTCTTTAGTTTTTTGTTTTTCAATGTTAAGTGTCCGGACGGGTGGAGCTTAGTAGTCTGGACGCGCACGGTAACCAATGGCCGAACGGTGAGGTTACCCGTCCGGACGCGCTCGACCTGTCCGCTTGTTTCCAATGCAGCGCACGTCCGGGCGACGTTATTGTACCTTCTGGACGGGGACCCCACAGGCTCTATAAAAGGCCCTGGTCGCCGCATTCTCTCCCTACCCCACCAAAAAAGTCTTCTTTTGGCATCTAGTGAGTAATTGCTTGTAAGTTTTTGGCTTTATCTCATCCCTTCTTGTCTTTTTGTGCATTAATCTCACATTCCAGGTATTTTTCTTGTCTTTTTCTCTTCAGTTTATTTTTAACGTTTAGAATATTGATTTCTTTAGGAATGTTGTTGAGATTATGAGATGCATATGTTTGATATCTGCTGTGTTGAGACTATTTGTGGTAGTGTTTTTAGGGACTACAGTGTGATATTTTCTGTCTGTACTTTTAGACAAGTCCTGTTTACTGCCGTTATAATGCTCAAATTTTTGTGACCTAACAAGAATACTTTTGGATTATTTGTCTTGGCAAATCTTGTTGGTCACTTTTGCAGAACCATGTCAGCAGGCAGTCCACAGCACAGAGTCCGCTAGAGGACAGAGGGAGATAAAACGGCTCTAAGAGCCAAAATTATGGACTGCACAGTCATTGCTGAAAGAAATGTGGTCCGTTCAGACATTATGGTGGCACCTCTGGATAGTATCCACGACATCATCCAGACATACCACTGGGGATATCTTCACAGCTGTGCCTGTGTTGTCTATACCAGGCTAGTCAGACTCTTCTATGCCAACCTAAAGGTCGTGCAGGATGATGACCACTGGTTGGTACTTCAGTCCACGGTTACAGGACATATCATCACTGTTGATCCCCAGATCATCAGTCAGTTCATAGGAGTTCCTGTCCTCCAGTTATCTGACAGCCCATGTAATGAGCATTCCTACCTCTATGGACGATCTCCGAGAGTTCTTCCACGCAGTTCCCCAGGGAGTGGAGCGCGCTACTACCATTAGGATCGGTGCTTTATCCCCCTCACACCGTATGTTGGCCAAGATTGTTCAGTACAACCTATGGCCAGTTGTCAGGCGCAGTGACCTAATTTTGAAGAAGGCCTTATTTGTCTATGCATTCCATCTTCTCTTGCCTTTCTGCCTATGCAAGAATATTTTGGGAGTTATTCTGGAGGCCCGCGATGAGAGCAATACCTGTCTACCCTTTGGCTGTCTGCTTACACAGATTTTTCTTCAGTCTGGCATCAGTGTTGCTGGGGAACTAAAGATGAAGATCCAAAATCCTCTCAGCAAGCAGACTTTGATGAAGTCCAATGCACAGCTGCGGAGAGATGATTCCGAGGGTGATGTCCCTGCTGCCATGCCTGTCAGCTTTCCTGACATGGCTTCCTCCTCTCAGACCGTCCCGCCTTCTGAGTCGGAAGTCAGTTATTCTCAGATCATGGAGGCCCTGGCTGCCATTTAGGGAGGAATGAGTACCATGTAGCTCTCCATGTCATCCATGCAGTAGTCCATCTCCACCATGTAGTAGGAGGTGCACTCCATCAACCTGCGTGTAGAGCAGAACCAGCTGGACCTCCGGGAGTGTCTCAAGTTCCATCATCTTGCCAGCAGTGACGATGAGGGTGATACGCCTAGGACTACACCTATGGCAGAGGATCCTTGAGTTTCCTTTTGTTTAGTTGTCTTATTTGTGTTTGAGACATTTGGTTTATATTTTGCTATTTTTGTTAAACTCTTGGACTAATATTATTCTGTTTACCCTAGTCTTTTGAGACCGTTAGGGGGAGTAATTTTTGTTATGGTTGGTTTTCATTACTCTATTTTACCCTTTGTCCCTTTGTGACAAAAAGGGGGAGTAATTTTTATTTTTGGACCGGGAATGTTTTTCAAACGGGTCTAAGTGATTTTTGTTCCAGAATGGCCAAAGGGGGAGTTTGTTAGTTTGTGATTGGCTACATTCTGAGTGGACAAAATCACTTATATGTAAAGATGCTTTTTAACTGGGATTCCGCTATTCAGAAGTGCTTCAGAAGATTCTGCACTATTTGCAAGTCAGAGATTTTGGTTCCCTGCCAGCCGTCTGGACGATGTGTCATCCCGTCCGGACGCTCATCTGTTCATAGTTCCCAACCATCCGGACGACGTGTCACACCGTCCAGACGTCCTTTAGACCAAAGCATCATCCGTCCGGACGATGTGGTTTTCCGTCTGGACCCTTCTCTGTATCGAGAAGCTTCTGTTCCAGCTTGCATCCGTCCGGATGACTCAGTTGCCCGTCCGGGCGACTCTTAGTGTTCGATCAAGAATCAAATTTTCTTTCCAAAAGCAAATATGAGAAGATTGCTGCAATCGTCCGGACGACGTGGATTCCCGTCCAGACGAGCTACTCCTTAAGGCAAGTTCGCAATTCAAACTCAACCGTTCGGATGCGCGTACAATAGATATGGAAATTGCGTGTAGAAGATCAACCGTCCGGACGGCCATCCCATGGTCCGAAAGCGCGAAGCCTTAATAAGAAAATTACTTGCAGAGGACATGCGACCGTCCGAACGACAGTGCCTCACCGCACGGACGCGGCACTCAAATAGGAAAGATTTTCAGCGAAAATCTCAAAATTTTGGTCGCATAGTTGTCCGTCCGGACGGCCCATGACCACCGTCTGGACGGCCCCCAGCTTTATCAAGCAAGACACTCATTTGATTCCTCAGCCTATAAATAGAGGCCCTTGTGCTTGAGAACTGCAAGAATTCGATATTGAATTCCACTAGAGCTTAGAGAGTTATTTTGTGAGGTTATTGAGCTGATTTGTTCTCTCTAGAGCCGTTGCTGTGTGTGCTGTTGCTGCTCTTAAATTGAAGTCTATCTTAGGGATCGGCCCTAAGGTAAAGGATTCCATTGAAGACCCCTTCAGGTAGGAGACCTGGTTAGGAGGAATTCGTGTTGGGTTAGGAGTTAGAGAGCATGGTATGACCACTGCATCAGGGGTATGTGAGTATTACTATCTTGTATCTAGGCTTGTCTTCTGAATAGTGGATATCCTAGGTTTGGCTGCCCCGGAGTGGTTTTTCTCATCTTGAGTTTCCTTTTCATTAACAAAAATCTTGTGTTATTTATTTTCTACATTATTTTGTTAACACATTGTGCGCACATACTTGTTATTTATTTTGGTTAGCCATAGATTTTGGTTTCATGCTTAGATGTATACGTATGCGTGTATTCCCCAAAGTTGTGCAGTGCTTGTAAATGAGTACCGCGGAGTTATATGATCTACAAATCTTTATGATGTAGATGGGTATACATGTGTATGCTTTAAAACAGGAAATTGGAACATACACATATATTAACAGCTATGTAGTAGGATTTCAAGTGTTTATGAAATGCATGTGTTTACCACATCAGCTATAAAATGTTTTAAAATAAAGAATTATACCAAATGTATTTGTTATTGTAAACACATGGTAGAAAGAAAGAATAGTCGGCTCAATGTGAAAACTTAGTTTTATACTGCTGAGACAGTGGACTCATATATTATTTCGCCTATGTTATCGTGGGGTTCCACGATTGCATAGATGTTGTTTTGGTTGCAGGTTTGTGCGTCTTGGGTCATAGATCGCGTGTGAGCTTAGAGGTCGTTGAAGGGGATTCCCTTGAGTTTTTGTCTCGTGAGGCCTTGGCTTATTCTAAGGCAATCGCTCGTTATGTGGTTGTGACTTGTACATAGTGAAAGTAAATTGAAATGTATTATTGTTAATTGAGTAATGATATAGAAGCTCTAGTTAGTTTATTTTGTATGTTTCTTAGGTCAATTCTAAGGCAAAAATCATTACAGGTATTTCCTCTGCTATTTGTATTCTCTGTTATGATAAGCTCATGTTATGAGACGCCTTCAGTGCATGATGTTTGGTTCATGGCGTGTAGTTATGCTATTGTAATGATCCATTGAAAAAAGAAATGGGTCGTCACACGAACATAATCTATTATTAGATATTGACATCAAAAAACCAAATCGAGCACGTGAAACCCTAAACAACAATAAAACCCTAATCATGAAGATTTCGACTTCCATTGAACAGTCAGTATCGATGTTGATTGGTGAGTTAACAAGGATTGAACTTTCGGTCATATGCAAGGGAATCTTCGATGACTGGCATAATGCATAAATGACTCAAAACTTCTAGTCACTTCACATTCTAACTTTACTAAATCTCCTAATAAATTTATAAAAACATATTAAACAATAACAAAGTGATAAAACACGAAAAACATGAGCAAGTTCATAAATTTTTGAAAAATCTAATTACCCCATGCATGATAAATCATAAACCTAACATGGCATGTTAGGACTCACAAAATACTTGAAAAACACAAAGGTCAGTATACTACTATTATGAAAAAAAAAAAAGATAAAAAAAAAGGGATTTAAGGTTCAATGGTGACCTTATGGAGGATGGAACTACACCAAATGCCACTTTTTCTCTCTCAAGAATCTTCCTTTCTCTAGGTTTCGGATATGCTGGAATGCAAGAATGAAAGTATTTATATGCGTGAGGAATGGATAAAAATGGCTGATGTGACTAAAAAGTTAAAGTGCTTTTCAGGCATGATTGAATGTACTATAGGGTTTGTCGAATGTTCTGTATAAGGTCATGTGGAACGTCCAGGGTATACTTTGAATGTTTGTCTAGGGTTAACTTCTAATGTTCAGGGAAAAGCTAACTCGATTTTTGAGACTGATGTATGACGCTCCTAAGAAGTGATCGTCATTTTGCATTCCGAGAAGGGTTGGCTAGTCATTAATTGGATAGCCCATTCTTGAGTGGTGCCCATTTGAGTAGTGATTGAAAATACGTACCTGAAAAGCGTTATTTGAGAGCTCAATCAAAATGCGATTGCATACCAACTGACATAGCGGAAGACTTGGTAACAACAATCAGAAGTGTCTGCTTCTTTTGACCAAAAGATAAAATAAGACCTAAGGCTTAAAGGAATAATAAACTCCACAGAGTGTTTGAGAAAATTTTCAGATTTGATAGTAATTCAATGGTTAACTATTACATGCTATTACTTTTGATATTTATACTAAACAATACTTGCAGAGAAAGTAAACCTACACCTAGTAGAAGAAGTAAACCTAAACCTAGTAAAAGAAGTAAACCTAATCCTAGTAAGAAAGCTAAATAATTACAATCCTATAAGGAAATAAAGTCTTAATTGTTACGGATTCTCCTTCTAGAATATTCACCATTAATGCAACATTAATGCGCCATCTATTCACGTTCTATCAGCTTCTTAATTTGTTTCAATCACCTTTCGAGATCACTTGCACTTGGCGATCGCCTCTTGATTGCCCTTTCAGAATATGAAGCTGTCGAATAATGCTTCTTAGGTATGTCTTAGCGATCACTACTCAGATGGGCACCACTAAAGAATGGGCCATCGGATTGACGATCTAGCGATCACTTCTCGGAATGCAGAATGGTGATCACTTCATGGGAGTGTCTTACATCAAAGATGAAACTTGGACTTTCGGCTAAGAAAGGTATCAAATGTTCGAGTAGGATGACGAAGGTTTGGAATTTGGAGAATGGTGAAAATATCAGAGTTGTTTTTGGGGAAATTTGATTTATAGCATTTACTGAAATTCTTTTAATGTTAATAAAAATATTGGTGTTGATTTATAAAGAGCGATTGTCGAATAAATAAAAGTAATTTTTTTGGTGCATTACTTTCCTACCTCCTTATAAAATTTCGTACTTGAAATTTCTGTTTAATTAATTACAAATCCTTGCTTTCCCCCTTAGGAGAAATAAAATTTTATTTAAAAACCTTTATGAGCATATAGTCTTTAAATTGCATGTATGCATGATAAACATATTGGCAGTTAAAAATTCAGGTAAATCATAAAGAAATTCCGAGAATGAAGTAGTATTAAATATTGTCAAACCAAAGCTACCAGCACCGCGGTGAAAAATAAAATAGCTAAAACGACTTATAACATATTACAGAATGCCATTAGGCTTAAGCCTAAGGTCAACTAAAAGAAATGAAAAGAGAACCACATTCTAATTACTACTGGGTCGCTCCATCGCCCAGGAACATGCTATCATCGATCACAAAATCAGCCATATCCAATCCTTGACCGTCTTTCCTCCTGACAATGTCGTGGACCTCTACGATCCTCCCCGTCATAGCCTCATAGCCCACATAGATTATATACTAAGGTAAAAAATCTATCCCCTGGCCCAGTCCTATCCTACTAGTGTAGTAAAGAATCCCCTCTGAAACCAGTGAAGTGATCTCCAAGGATAGTAATTACTATGCTCAAACGCACGACTATTGATATGCTCCTAATTTAGAGGATAATGGATGCTAAAGCCTAGGCTTGCATTATGGGAGTACTCACACGTAAAAGTTAGAAAGTGTCACCAATTAAGGCAGTTACATTAAAACCACTATAAAAGATAAGCTTGAACAAGGTAAAAGTGGCTTTTGGCCCTTAGTTCAAAACTTTTATTTAGAGCATTTCTATTTCCTTTTTCAAGCACCACTGACTTAAGCATCAGATTTATCTCCCACTAACATCTCTGGTAGGCTTCATTGCTTACTTTCTCTCATTTTTGCTGGTGCAATTTGTTCAATATTCGGTACAAGAAAACTATTCTAAGCGAAATAAAATTAAAAAAAAAACACTATATATGGGCTTGTTTGCTAATATTTTTTACGCCAACTTTTTGCTTTTCAGCAAAGAAAAATAAAAAGATTAACACAACTCAACATATAAAATAGTCACAAAACACTTCAAACTACTTTCACATTTATATCACATCGGAATAAAAATAAAATAAAATAGAAAACACCATGGAGTACTGTCTCCATCCTGGCCATCCTCATCTTCATCTACACTTTCAATGAAATAATCTTTCTTACATTGTCTGGATCGTTTCCATCCCAGCCAAATCCTAATTGCACATCACAAGAAGACAACATTGATTTCATAGTTCTTCACTTCACGACAGGCAACTTTTCATGTTCTTGATATTTTTATTTTTAGATGAATCATGTTCTTGATTTTTAGTATGGATTTCTTTTATTTTTGTTTTAATGCTACTCCAGCTGGTACATATATAGGCCGCAGGTTCAAATGAGTGTCTGACTTGAAATACCTAGGCGCCGTCCGGACGGTAGACATAAGGCTTCTGGGCAGACAACTGTAAGATCGGCTTTCGAAATTTTACAAAAATTCTTTCCTGAATAGAGCTGCGTCCAGACGGTGTTGCCTTAGTGTCCGGATGGTCTCACTTTAGTTGCACGCAATTTCCATATCAAGGCTTGGCACGTCTGGACCATAACACCTATCGTCCCGACGATTGATCTGATGCACGCAATTTCCATATATGAAGCTTGAGCATCCGGACGGTTGAACTTTGAATGCACGACTTGCCTTAAGAATGAGTGCGTCCAGACGGGAATCCACATCGTTCGAACAGTTGCAGCTGTCTTCCCATATCTGTGTTTTGGAAAGAAATCCCATAGCTGATCGAACACTGAATGGCATTCAGACGTGCTGGTGTGACGTCCGTACGGATGCAGGCTGGAGCAGTTCGAAGCTTCTCGACACATAGGAATGTCCGGACAAAAAGTTCTTGTCGTCTGGACGGATGATGCTTGGACAGATGAGGGTCAGGATGGAATATCACGTCGTTTGAACGGATGCACTGGAACGCTAAAATCTTATCGAACTCTAAATAGTGGCCGGACGATTTGCCATTACATCTGGACGGATGTAACCTTGAATAGTTCAAAGTTTCTAGACACTGATGAGCATCCGGATGATATTGCCACATCGTCCGAACGTAAGTTGCTGACTGATGAGCATCCGAAGTCTTAGATTGGGTTGTCCAGACAGAAACATGGGATCCGACTTCTCTGAGTTGGAATCTGAGAATCTTCCTTGAATACTGAAATAGCCTTCTTAAAGCTTGTGACACTTGCAGCTTGTCATAATAAGGCTTTTTCCACATCAGAGGAATAAACTTTGAATATCTGAAGATTCTGAAATATACGGCATCCCTGTGAAAGCAGCAACATTACATAGAAGTGATTTTGTCAAACAGAATGCAGCCAACACAAAAACTAACACATATTCTACAATATGCCAAACATTAATAGATTTTAAAAGGAAGTGCATACGGGCTTCCCAATAGCCATAATTTGTGCCATCAAAGGCAGGAATGGAATTAAGAGTTTGAGACATGATAAAATAAAGAGTCAAAGATTGCACTTAGGAAATTAATCTAATAAGAGTGAACCTGCTCTGATACCAATTGAAAATTAAAGACTCCTAATTACCGTGGGTGTATCCCAAACTAGTCAGGGGTTTTTATGGCTACATGCAAGTCGTTCAAGATCCAGAAAGCGGCCTCACATTGTAGACTACAGTCAGAGGTATTACTATCAAGGTCGACACTCAGCGCTTTCATCGGGGTCCCTCTAGTTCCTCATGAGGATGTCCCTTATCCTGATTCCATGGATCCCCCCTCCATGGAAGATATGATCTAGTTTTTCGACCCTCACCATCGTGATCAGGATAAAACCCCTCAGAGGATCAAGGTCGGTACATTTTCCTCCCCTCACCGGCTACTTTTAAAGATTGTGCTACCCAATCTATGGCCATTGGCTTGGCAGCGTGAGCTTATGCTTAAGAGAGACAGATATCTGTATGCTCTTATACACCGAGTATCGTTTTGTCTTCGCAAGCACATTGTGCTTACCATGCTCAAGATGCGAGACGAGCATCAGACAGGTCTTTTGTTTGCATGCCTAGTCACAAAAATTTGCCATCATTTTGCACATGACATTATAGACATGGAACCAAATGAGAGAACCAAGGATACTATTGGAAAGCATACTGTGATGAAATTTGATGCACAGTTGCGTTATGAGGATCGTGAGGAAGCAGAGTTTCCTCCACCTGCTCCACTAGGCTGATCCTACTATAGCTTCTTCCTCCACACAGACTGCTCCACCTCCTCCAGCCTCTAATGCTATGCTATCCCATATTCTAGACACTGTAATTTCCATTTAGCAGGAGGTAAACACTATGAGTGTCCGAGTTGAGCAGAACCATATTAACATTGGACAATGCCTCAAACATTTTGAGCCAGAGGATGATGATGATGATGATGATGGGCAAGATTGAGTGCTTTGGTTACTAATGTTTTATTTTCAGTTGTTTTGTTTACAACTTCTATGTTTATATGGGCTACTGTTGAGACACTTTGCTTTTATCCCTGTTGTTTTGGATATTAGTACTTATATTACTGTGGTCTTTCATACTTTGTTTACCCTTTGGACCGAGATTGTATTTTTAACTAGTCAAGTGAATTTTGTCCCAAAATGGCCAAAATGAGAGTTTTTAGTTAATTAGCTACATTCTATTAACAAAATCACAACTTGAAAATAAAATATGACTTCTAATTAACTCTGTGTGTGTGAACAGTGTGCAACAAAATATTAAATGTGAAATTTAAAGAAGTCAAATATGTTGTTGACGAAGTGGAAACTCAATTAAGAGAAAAACCACTTCAGGGCAGCCAAATCTAGGATATCCAATATTCAGAAGACAAAGCAAGTTACAAAGCAGTAGCACTTACATACCTCTGATGCAATCGTCGTACCTAGAACTCTGACGTCTAACCCAAAATGAACGCCTCCCAACTAGGTCTCCTACCTGAAGGGGTCTTCAATGAAATCTTTACCTTAGAGCTCCTCCCTAAGATAGACTTCACAGCTGATCAAATCACACACTGCCAACAGCTAGAGAGCTAGTAGATCTTCAATATCTCCCTAAACACCCTCTCTATGCTATAGAGAATTCAATACTGAATTCTGTAGATAATACATGCCTAGAGACCTCTGTTGATACACTACAGAAGACCTAAATCGACTTTGATTTGATTTTCTTTAGGCGGCGTCTGGACGCAAGCTGAGGTCGTCCGGATGGTGAACTGTGCAACTGGCCTTCCATAAAGTGCTGATTTTCTTTCCTGAATATGGCCGCATCCGGACGGTGTTGTCCTAGCGTCTAGACGATTGTACTTCTGCTGCACGCAATTTCCATAATAGTGCCTGGCGTCCAGACGGGGTTACCCTGACGTTGGGATGGTTGCAAATCTTCTCCACGTCTTTCCTTATCAAGGATAGTGTTCGGATAGTTGCAGATGTCTTCCCATATCTGTGTTTGCGAAGAAAATCCTTTTATTTATCAAATATTGACTAGTGTCCGAATGGTATTGCCATGTCGTCCGGACGAATGCACTGGAACTCTGAAGAGCGTCCGGACATGTTGCCATGATGTCCGGACAAATGCAAACTTGAACTGTTCAAAGCTTCTTAACACTGATGGGCGTCCGGACGGTTTTACCACGTTGTTTGGACAGATGTTGTTGACTGAATAGCGTCCGGACACTAGACAGGGTTGTCTGGACGGAATCTTGGGATCGACTTCTCTATGCTGGAATCTGTACAAAATCTTCTTGGAACTTCTGAAATAGCCTTCTTCATGCTTGTAACTTGTCATAAAAATGCTCATTCCGTCTTAGAGAAATAAACTCTAGATAATTTGAAAATTTTGGAATATACGGTATCTTTATAAAAGCAGCAACATTACATGATAGTGATTTTGTCAACAGGATGCAGCAATCAAAAACTAACAAACTCCCCCTTTGGCCATTCTAGTACAAAAATCACTTGACCGATTTAAAAATACATTCTTGGTCCAAAAACTAACACTACCATATCAGTGTACTGCTATAACATGGACGCCATAAATATTTAGAGTTTTATTCTCCTACTTTAAAAAAGCCTTAATATGGCAATATCAGTGTCACAAGTGAAAATTATAGGACTTCTAATTTATCAAGTGTGTGTAATAGTGTGCAACAAAATATCACGATGCAGAAAATAAAGAGACAGATATTTTGATGACGAAGTGAAAACTCAATTAAGAGAAAAACCACTTCGGAGCAGCCAAACCCAGAATATCCACTATTCAGAAGACAAAGCTAGTACATAGATAGTAACACTCACAAACTCGATGCATTGATCGTATCTAGCACTCTGACGTGTAAACCAACACGAACGCCTCCTAACCAAGTCATCTACGTGAAGGGGTCTTCAATGAAATCATTTACCTTAAGGCCAACCCTTAATATAGACTTCAGTTCAGCACAGCAATAGTACTTGGCAACGGCTTGAAAGTAAGCGGATCAATATAATAACTCTAAAAATAAACTCTCTAAGCACTATATAAGGAATTCACTTCCGACTTCTTACAAACAACATGCCTAGGGACTTCTATTTATAGGCTACAGGAATCCAAATTCGCGTATGACTTGAATTTCGTAGGCGGCGTCCGGATGGAAGCTGAGGGCGTCAAGATAGACAACTGTGCGATCGGCTTTCCAAATTCACTGAAATTCTTTCTTGAATTGAGCCTCGTCCGAACGGTGTTGCCCAAGCGTCCAAACGGTTGCAATTTAGCTGCATGCAATTTCCATATCAAGGCTTTGAGAGTCTGGACCATGAAGTATGACATCCGGATGGTTGAACTGATGCATGCAATTTCCATATATAAGGCTTGAGCGTCCAGACCATGAAGTCTGACATCCGGACGGTTGAACTTCTTCTGCTCGACTCGCCTTATCAAGGATAGCGCCCAGACTTGAACACACATCGTTCAGATGGTTGCAATTGTTTTATCATATCTGTGTTTTGGAACGAAGTCTTTTTCCTTGTCGGACACAGAGAGGGTTCGGCTGTGTTGCTGAGACTTCTGGATGAATACAAGCTGGAACAGTTCGAAGGTTCTCGACACAGAAGATGGTCCGGACTGAAAGTTCTCGTCGTCCTGAGGGATGATGGTTGGACAGTTGAGTGTTCGGATGGAATATCACGTCTTCTAGACTGATGCAAAGGATCCAATTTCCTTGAGTTGGAATCTGGGCAGAATCTTTTAGAAACAAAGCTCTGAAATGAAGACTCTGAAAATAACTAAATCCTAGTTTAAAAGCATCATTACATTGAAGTGATTTTGTCCAATAGAATGTAGCCAATTTCAAACCAACAACAAGCATCAAGAAGGCAATTTCCGGAGTCTAGCAAGATTCTATGCAGTTTATAGATTAGCATAGTTGGTTCCATGGTTGCCGTCTGGATGGCCTAGAGAAGTCTGAATGCTCATCAGTGTTCGAGAAGAATCTAAAACAACTCAGCAGACACGATTGGTGAAGACAGCATGCAACTGTCCGAACGTGGAGACTGAAGTTTAATGATGAAAGGCATGAGACGGGTAAAAAGAGTTGGTTGCTACTTGTCGTTTGGAAGCCCACTGTCTAGGTCCGGACACTACTCAGAGAAGTCCGAATTAGTATTGTATTAAGTCTTCTAAAGTCTATAAATAGAAGTCTTTAGGCTAGTATTATTCATAAAATTCGGTACTGAATTCCATTGTGTTAAGAGAGGGTGTTTAGGCAGAGATTATGAGATTTGCTAACTGTTTTAGAATTTTCTTTGTGTGTGATTTGATCGATTGAAGTCTAGCTTAGGGAGGAGCCCTAAGCTAAAAGAGTTCATTGAAGACCTCTTTAGGTAGGAGACCTGAATGAGAGGCGTTCACGTATAGGTATGTGTCAAAGTTAAAGGTATGACTATTGCATAAGAGGTGTGTGAGTACGAGTGCTTTGTAACTAGCTTTGTCTTTTGAATAGGAGATTTCCTGGGTTTGGCTACTTTGGAGTGGTTTTTCTTTTAACTGAGTTTCCACTTCGTTAACAAAATATCTGTTTTCTTTTAATTCTGCATTTAGATATTTTGTCACAATTGATATGGTAGTGATTTTGTTATAGCAGTACATTGATATAGTAGTGATTTTGTCAATAGAATGTAACCAATAAACTAACAGCTAGCATATGGTAATGTGCCCATATCAGATTATATTGTGCAATTGGCTAGCATATCGTCGTGCACCCTAGATTATATTATATTGGGCAATTAATAAGCATATGGTCATATACCCCATATTAGATTATATCAGGCATTAACCAGCATATAGTCAAGTACCCCAAATAAGATTATGTTGCGCAATTGGTGAATATGTGGTCAAGTACGTCATATTAGATTATATAGGGTAGTTGGCAAGCACATGGTCATGTTCACCAAAGCACCTTTCACTATGTGGCCGATTTTAACAAAATGAATACCCAAAGAAAGGTCATGTGCTTTGTTGCGAGCTATTGAATGATCGGCGACCCAATGCGAAATGTGGGAGACCATCAGCTCCTCGAAGTCAAGAGATTCGACACACAACTTAAACGTCCAAAACTAATTAGCTATACAATTATGATCACCATAAAAGACAACAGTTGTGTCAAAGACTCATCACTAGAGTGAATGATAAATGGGAGACAAGGCATCATAACTGGGTCCAATACTAGTTGGACCAATTAGGTCTAGAAGTCCCATCAATGCCTCTCCTAATCATTCAAAAAGAAGCCCAACAATATATAGTAGGCTCAATCCGCAACAATATGAGTGGGTCCCATATAAGGTATCTCACATTACCTTGCCAAATCACTAACAATTCGGACATGTAATTATTGCGGATCATTATCCGAAAGTAATAACTTCTAAGTAACTTGTAATAGGATTGCATATCCCAGCAACAAACTACGTCAATAAGCCCACAATTTAAAAAATGACTAATGCTATTTAGTAGATTGATGCGAGTGACACATGCACAATTGAGATAACGTAGCAGTAAAAGTTTATTTTTTTATTTCTACAGGTATTGATTTTCATTACTATATCATCAAGTTATATGACAGTTGTGTAGCAGTTTATTAAGTAGCATTGCTGTTAAAACATTCTCATATAAATTATACTTAAAAGAAAACACTCATAACTTGCAGTCTGTAAAACATATTACAAAAGCCCCAAATGCAGTAAAGATATTGACCCATAAAGAGTAAATGTATGGATCAAATACAGACTTACATGATAGAATAACATTCACTTACACACACAGACTTGCATGATAGATTAAAGCACACGGTAGGGGCAGTGGCACTCCGATCCCGATCTTTTATTGTAGAAGTACATATATGCATAGTAATTAACAAGACACAAAATAGCCTTCTTGTCTATGCGGTAAGGTGAGCATCAATGTCTTTGCTGAGATCAATTCCAAACTGAAGCAATGTGTTGGGTTCTGGAATATCATCCTTCAGCTTTTCGTATTCCATGGTCAAATGCACCAAGCTGCCCTCACCCTTGGGAGTAGCTTGAACAACGATTTCGAAGTTCTTGTATTCCTTCAGGAGATCCCCTTCAATCACTTTGAAAGTGATCGACTTTTTTGTGTCATCTATTGCCACAATTTTCTGCTTAGCAACTTTTGCTTCCCCATCTATGGTTTCACAAGATCGACAAGAAACACTTAAAGCTTTGAAAACACCATGCCGTTTCCAAGAAAACGAGAGATATAATAGGTTTTGTAATTTAGAGCATGTTAGATCCCACCACAGTACGGGTATATATAACATGCTCAAGCACAAATATAATACAAGGGAGGGTTTTTCCCACTTGATTCGGAGGAGAGAATGGAAGATCAATTTAGAATTCATCCTAACACAAGATTGGAAGCCGCACATCTACCTTTTGTAAATATATTACTTGAGTAGTGACAAGATTTTGTAAATAAATAAAAAATTTCCAATTTGAAACATTAGCGTGTGTTTTGAAAATTAAGAAAAGAAAAAGTAAATTAATTTTCTTTTAAAATTAATTATTAAAAGCAAATCAACTTTAACTAGCTAGTTTGAGTGTTTATGTAATTCTATTTTATTTTTTGTTTAGATTTTATTTTGAACTAGTTTGAATTTATCATTTACTTATATTGAAGATCGACTAAAATTATTGCATTAGCTTCTAATACCCATACATATAGTTATGTTTTTGTGAGTTGTTTAGACATAAGACAAATTGGTCAGCGTGTATAAAACTATATATAATTCAAACTTAATTTAAATGTACGGAAGAGGTTTCTTAAAGAAAGATTCGTGCTATGATATAAAAAGATGTTGGTATATGAAGTGGCTGGTTCACGAAAGATTATTCGTATTTCTACTGTAAATATGAGAGACCTAATATAAAACTCATGTGTATAAGCAAATTTTGGACCGCCCATCTACTTATTTTGGCAGGTATGAAATCTCACACATTTACAATTCGGATTGCAAGCGATGTGTAAAGCAAATTGGTAGAATGAAGATGGGAATAGATGGTCATGTGTGATATGAAATGGGCTTACCATGGACATAATCCCAGTAGATGACAGAGCCCTCAATGCCCCAGTCACCTTCGTGCAAAGCACAGCCCTGTATTTTTTCAGGAGAAACATTGGATATGTGGTGTGGCCTGCTTCTGAAAATCTCATGAAACTTTTCAGCGGAAGCTTTAATTTCTACATCAGCCTCCACCTTACCAAACAGAGTCATTTTTGAAGCTAGCTAGCTAGTATTACAAGCCCAACTGGTTGCAGATACTGACAAAACACTATAGGAGGCAATGAGCATGAGTTGGAGAAGATCAAACAGGCTTAAATAGATGGTTTTTTAGTATTAGAAAAAGATATCTTGTCAACCACTCCCTTGCTGCGCTCATACAGATTATATGGCCCCATTCCTTGGGACATCTTCACGTGGGTTTAGTTGAATTTTCCGATCTACCTTACCTGTTTAGTCATTACTGACAAAATAATTATTTGTGGTGTCGGTTTATAATTGTAAATATGTTTTCAAATCTCGTCAGATTAAATGTTAGCACGTTTTCTACTGCAGCTCATGCCTACCAATGTCACCCATAATCGATTTTATTGGTTAAAGATTTATAAACCAATTAACGACAATCTAAAAGATTTTTGTTCAATAATTGGCTTTGTCCTTATATGTTATTGTTACAATAATCAGCAAATAAAACCTGTATCCACTCCAAAATATTTTTCCAATGAATATGCTCGGCCGCATCACACTTGTCCATATTATATATATAGATTTGGAAAATTTCATAAAATGAATAAGTAAACGCAAACGCAAAGCAATATCTCGATCATCAATTACAATATCAGAAATAAAAATATGATAATATTTTTTATTTATACATTCTCTAAAGACTATTGGATTATCGCTCGCGCTAAATGATAAGCTGTGTGTTTGCATTTCTTTTTATGCGTCGCACCCACCATAATTACAGATTATTGTGTACTGTCTTTGCATCATCGATTAGTTGCCCCATATTGACTCCATTTTCACAAAGCATGAGCAAGCTCTAATGTATCTAATTCAATTATGATATTTTGTTGACCCAAATTTCTACTAAACTTCACAATTTTCAAGTTACATATGCTTGAGCTACTGTTGAGTTACTATATATATGGTTTAGAGGAACACAATAATCCCAACACATTCTTTTTCGTAACTTGCTTCCACACCCATCTTTTTGTTAGAAGTATCTATTGCCGCATCCCAACATACCTTTATCAATAACAATGAGTATCGATCATTATTGCATTGAAAAGGAAACTGTAACCTATTTTTCTTTTATTTATTCTCTCAAATAAACTAACAAGACCTAGTAACAGAAAGTTGGACAACAAATATAACGTTTATAATTGCCACATGCTGACAATGATTCGTATCGCTTCAATTGTATTTGAGCAAACAAATGATTGCAATTTCTTTTTTTTCTTTTTTTTTTTTTTTTTAAAAAAAAGCAAGAGTTTGTGGATAAATTTGGATTTCGTTTAAAGTCAACACCTATGTAGGGAAAGAGGAACATATAGGATCCAATGCCAGAGTAGTCTAGATTTAGGAATAGCGATCTAAATTTGATGCTGGAACAGAATAATGATTATTCTGCAGGCTAATTAACAAGTAATTTGCAAAGAAGAAAACATGAATATTCACCCCAAAAACAAAGAGAAAACTCTGAATTCGATAAAATTATCAATAAACAACAACTGTTTGAAAACACCCACAAGCCGGGCTAATATAGCTGAAAATTCAGTCTTTAGCAGAATTTTACCAAAAATAGCAAAATCCCAAAAACCCTAATAAAATGAAATACAAAAAATAAAATATATTATTCTAAAAATATTCTTCAAATATTTTGTACGATTCTTCACATGAAATATATTATTCTAAAAATATTCTTCAAATATTTTGTATGATCTTTTCCATTCTTGGGCTGATCTTATTCAATAAATAATCTTCAAATATTGTGTCTGATTTTCTCCTGCATCAGTCTCACCGGGTTGGAAAGAATTCGTCCTCGAATTCAAATCTTCTTTTTCTCGATCTTTTAGATGGCCGATCAATTCTTTCCATCCCGTATTTCTCAATACCAAACTAACTTGAAACCAGAAGATAATGCGACCCATCACAACAACTAGCCTCACACTAAATTGAAATAAATCAATCTTCTCACGTCTATTATTTATTTTCTCCAATTCACGCTCCATAAAAGTCTTCAAGGAATTATCAATTCTTTCTTGACCACAAAAATTAAAATCGTCAGTTAACATGCCGAAACCAACATCCAACTTATTACTAGGTAAATTTGATAGAAATCTTTCAATCCCAATGAAATCAACATAACTAATTTCCTCATTACTCAACTGAAATCCCTCGTTACGTGGACTTTCATCAATCACATGGTAATCATTATTTTCTTTAATAAAATTTATTGCATCAACCAAAAAACTTACCTCATTTAATAAATCCTCTTCGTAAGGATAAATGTCATCATAAATTGTTGGAGAGACCCAATCTAAATCTATTACAGATTTTTTCTCTTGATCAAACGACAAAGAATCTCTCACAAGATCTTCATCCTTGATATCAATAACATAAATTGGTGGAGAATCCCAATATACGAATCCTTGTGAAGGATCTTCAACATCTTCATGTTCAACATCATCATGAACATCTCCATGTATGAACTCCTCATCAACAAACTCGTCTTCTTGGAACTCTTCATCAACAAATTCTTCTTCAACCCGACCACACTGTTCCCGATATGGAGCAGGATTCTGATACGGGTTGTCGAAGGTGGAATCGGAATCGGAGTTCTCCATCTCACGATTGCCGACTTCCTGCGCCGCTAGGCGCTGGGTTAACTATGCAACTTGCCTCTGCAAATCCGAAATCATAATATCCTGAACGTTACGATCACGGTGTGAAGCTTCCTCATTCGGAACCTGCCCACGACGACCACCATGACCATGACCACCAGCCATCGAAACTGATGAAGAATTCGTCTTAGGAAGTGCTGAAGCTCTGATACCAATTGACACCGGATAGAATAGCGATTATTATGTAGGCTAATCAACAACTAGTTTGCAAAGAAGAAAACAAGAAAATTACCCCAAAAACAGAGACAAACTCTGAATTCGATAAAATTATCAATAATCAACAACTGTTCGAAAACGCCCACAAGCCGGGCTAATATAGCTGAAAATTCGGTCTTTAGTAGAATTTTACCAAAAATAGAAAAATCCCAAAAACCCTAATAAAATGAAATACAAAAAATAAAATTTATTATTCTAAAAATATTCTTCAAATATTTTGTATGATCTTTTCCATTCTTGGGCTGATCTTATTCAATAAATAATCTTCAAATATTGTGTCTGATTTTCTCCTGCATCAAAATTGCATCAACGTACGCATGACAAATGAGTAATACTTGTTGCATTTTATATAAAAATCCTACTGGACACATACTTTGTGTACAAAGTGTGTAAGAAGTGTTACTCATGCCAAATAGTATATCGACAAAGGAAAGGTGACATAGTCCAAAAGGGTGATCCAACAAACTTAACGAGACCTTAATCTGCAACCTGCAAAGATTTTGTTTTTTGTTAGGTCTTAAAAATTTGCCTCATTCAGTATTTAAAATTGTAGTTATAAATCTTTTCATCTCTCAAATGTTTGGAATGAAAAGATGGTGTTTATATAGTTTTTGTTCTTGATGTCGTAAGGACGTTCTGACGTGTCTGAAGGTGCTTAAACTGAATCTGTGTGGTTTTATCAGAAGGCCTTCATGACGATGAAAGCTAAGAAAGGCCATTGCTTGATATCGTCAAAACCACATCAAAAAGCTGTCATGATGATGATGCTCATAAAGCTTTTGTCTAATAACGTTAGAATGTCATCATGATGTTAATTACCTGCCAAAAGTTGCCAAGTGTCAAGAAGTACATTACGATAAAACCTTAGTTACGGTCATGACATCATTCTTCCATCATAAAGCCGTGAGATTTTTCAGTGATAGAAATCACACCTTTCTCTCATTTGAGACACTTCTTCCCCTACATCTCAAAAGTGATGAACATCCACTTACATTGGTAAATAAGATTTTGTCATCCATTAACCTAGAACAGGAGATATGAACAAGAGGCTTCGAGAAAAGATTCGCTTGGCATTCCAACTCAGTTACAACAGTGCACTTTTCTCGTTGAGAAAGTGGAACTACCTGATGTTGCATGTTAGAACTCATTAAAATGCTAGTATTAACCACATACAATGCAGCGCATCCGCTGCACGAAATAAAGATGTGTTTTTTTTCGAACATTCGACATTTCCTCCCAAAAAATCGAGATTTCCACCTCAAATGTTCGACCATTCCTCTAGAACGATCGAGGTTTCCACCCCGAACGTTTGACCTTTCATCTCGAACAAACAAAGTTTCCTTTTGATATTTGATCTTTCCTATCGAACGATCGATAATAGTCTGCATGAAAATTTTTAAAAGAGTTGTAACTTCTTGCACAACCTCGTGTCCTATTTAAGGACCTAGGATAAACCCTAGGTCCCATTTCGTCTCATTTCATAGATCAAGCCTTAGAGGCTTTGGTCCTTTATTGTTTGGAGAAACTTCTATATTGTGGTAAGAAAGCCTAACTCATTCTTAAAAGTATTTATGCATGCATGATTATTGTTTTAATTTTCGTATTTAAACACGATCGAGTAGTTGTTTCCATCTCACAAATAATAAAGTTGACATTTTTATAAAGGGAATGTTTGGTTCTTGCATGTATAGTATAAACCTTAAAGATGGGTTTCCTTTTTGAGTGAAAATAGTATCAAACCAATATTTCAGTACCTTAAAACGCTTATCCTTGGTTGGTTGGCCATAGATTTTGGTTTTATGCTTAGATGTGTACATATGCTTGTATTCTCCGAAGTTGTGGAGTGCTTGTATATGAAAACCTCTAAGTTATATGATCTACAAATATTTCTAATGTAGATGGGTATATGATGTGGTCTTTTGTTTACCAAAATATATCAATAATAAATAACCACTCGCAATAGGACGAATCCTTGTAGGATAGGGTTATATTGAGGGTATCGAACCTCAAGGACTTCAGGGGTATTACTATCAAGTTTTTCAAGATTAAATATAATTTAATTAAAAAGATGTTTGATTTTTTTGTTTTCTAAAAATAAATGCATAAAAGTAAAAGACATAAATTTAAAGAGATTAGGGATGAGATAAAGAATAGGGGATTGATTTTACCATATACCGCATAACAATGGTCAATCATAAATTAAGAAGAGAAATTCATACTATGCGTCATATAGGGCTCGTCTCACTTGAGTAGTCAAGATGCGGTACAACCTAACCACTAAGATGCGGTACAACCCGTCTTCCCTAGGTATGGATTAACTACATCTTTAATAGGATACACACAATCAATGGAAAAGTATAATCCATCTTCGGTTGGTACGAAGTGTCTACCTAAATTACAATAAACTAGGGTCTAGTACAATCCGTCTTTCCTAGGCATGATCTATCTGGCCCTATTGTTCATATAATAATTAAAGTCGTTGTATAACAATCATTCACATAATCACAGAAAATATGAAGGATTGAGTTTAATCAATATAAAAGACTTTCTGAGACAAGATAAGAAATTTATAATGATTGAATATAAATATTAAGAACAATTTTCACAGTTATACAACATCATGCATATAGAAAATACCAAATTAAAATACAATTAAACCATTGTTACTTGGGATGACCTCCTGCCATGTTCTTCTCCTCTTCAACTTGTCAAGACTCCAAGAAGAATTTTCTGTCTAAAGCTAAGCACAAGCACAAGCACAAGCACAAGCACAAGCACCCTTTCTCTTGAAGCTTAGGGGTCTATTTATAAAGACTAGGAGAGGCTTAGAAGCTCTTGAAATTCCAGAAAAATCATCTCTTGAGTATTCTTGTCCAAGTATGAGATTGAAACATCAATCCAACTAGGAAAAGGATTCCAAATTCGTCAAGAATTGCGGTCTTTTATTGTGGAGCAATTTTGGTATAGTAAACGTCCGAATTAGAGAAAAGCTATTTCTTACGTATTTGTTGCAGTTTTTATTAGCTTTCCAAAGCCACCAATTTCATTGCAATCCAATATCTGAAAAGTTATGATTAAAACACTGAGACATGTGCAGAATCCAAATTTGAACCCAATCCGATTTTGACTCTTAGTGGAGAAATTTCGATTTAATCCTTCATTTGATTTGATTAAACTTAACCACATCATATAGGTCTTCTATTATGATTGGTTAAGCTTAAACATATCTTCTAGGTCTTCTCAAAGTGTGCTTTAAGCCCAAAATTAATGGAATTAATTGCATCTTTATTTAAAATCTGAAAACAATAAAATAACATAAAATCAAGGGTTAAATATATTTTAGCCCCTCAAACTACCACCCTTTCTCCGGATGGCCCCCTAAACTACCAATGCTTAGATTTTGGCCCCCCAAACTACCACTTTCAGATTTTTTGGCCCCATCCGTCCATTTATGCCGTCAATTTTAAACAGAAACCCGAAAATACCCCTCTTACACTTTGAAATTCCCACGATTAAGGGAGGGGTATTTTTGGGTTTTTGACCAATTTCTGTTAGAATTAACGGCATAAATAGACGGATGGGGCCAAAAAATCAGAAAGTGGTAGTTTGGGGGGCCAGAATCTAAGCATTGGTAGTTTGGGGGGCCATCCGGAGAAAGAGTGGTAGTTTGGGGGGTTAAAATATATTTAACCTTAAAATCAAACAAATAACACTGCTAAGGAATTGAGATATATAAGTTAAGGGGCTTGAATGTGCAATATTCGACGCTTATCAGTATATATGTGTATGCTTTAAAAGGGGAAATTGGAACATACACATATATTAACAGCTATGTAGTAGGATTTCACGTGTTTATGAAATGCATACGTTTACCTCATCAGCTACAAAATATTTTAAAATGAAGAATTATACCAAATGTATTTGTTATTGTAAACGCATGGTAGAAAGAAAGAATAGACGGCTCAATGCGAAAACTTAGTTTTTATACTGCTAAGACCGTGGACTCATTATTCCGCTTATGTTATCATGGGGTTCCACGATTGCATAGATGTTGTTTTGGTTGCAAGTTTGTGAGTCGTGAGTCATAGATCGCTCATGAACTTAGAGGTCATTGAAGGGATTCCGTCGAGTTGTTGTCTCGTGAGGCCTTGACTTTATCTAAGTCAATCTCTCATTATGTGGTAGTAACTTGTACATTATGAAAGTAAATTGAGATGTATTAATGTTGAGTAATGATATAGAAGCTTTGGTTAGTTTATTTGATATATTTCTTAGGTCAATTCTAAGGCAAAAATCATTACAGGTATTTCCTCTTCTATGTGTATTCTCTATTATGATAAGCTCATGTTATGAGACTCCTTTAGTGCATGATGTTTGGTTCATGGCGTGTACTCACACTACTGTGACGATCCATTGAAAAAAAAAATGGGTCGTCATACGAAACATAATCTATTATTAGATACTGACATTAGAAAACCAAATCAAGCATGTGAAACCCTAAACGATAATAAAACCCTAATAATGAAGATTTCGACTTCCATTGAACGTTCAGTATCGAGGTTGATTGGTTAGTTAACAAGGATCGGACTTTCGGTCATATGCAAGGGAATGTTCGATGACTGGTATAATGCATAAATAACTCAAAACTTCTAGTTAGTTCACATTCTAACTTAACTAAATCTCCTAATAAGTTTATAAAAATGAATTAAACAATAACAAAGTGATAAAACATGAACAAGTTTATAAATTTTTGAAAAGTCTAATTACCCCATGCATGATAAATTATAAACCTAACATGGCATGCTAAGACTTACAAAATGCTTGATAAACACAAAGGTTAGTATACTACTTTTATGTGGTTCAATGGTGACCTTACGAAGGATGGAACTACATCAAATGCCACTTTTTCTCTCTCACGACTCTTCTTTTCTCTTGGTTTTGGATCTGCTGGAATGGATAAGAATGGCTGATGTGACTAACAAGTTAAAGTGCTTTTCAGGCATGATCAAATGTACTACAGGGTTTGTCGAACGTTCTGTATAAAGTCATGTGGAACGTCCAGGCTATACTTTGAATGTTCGTTTAGGGTTAACTTCGAATGTTCGGGTAAAAGCCAACTCGATTGTTCGAGACTGATGTATGACGCTCCCAAGAAGTGATCGCCATCCAAGTAGTGATCGAAAATACGTACTTCAAAAGAGTTATTTGAGAGCTCAATCAAGAGGCAATTGCATACCAACTGACGTAGTAGGACTTGGTGACAACAATCAAAAGTGTATGCTTCTTCTGACCAAAAGATAAAACAAGCCCTAAGGCTTAAAGGAATAATAAACTCTGCAGAGTATTTAAGAAAATTTTCAGATTTGATAATAATTAAATGGTTAACTATTACATGCTATTACTTTTGATATTTATACTAAACAATACTTGCAGAGAAAGTAAACCTACACCTAGTAGAAGAAGTAAACTTAAACCTAGTAAAAGAAGTAAACCTAATCCTACTAAGAAAACTAAATAATTACAATCCTAGAAGGAAATAAAGTCTTAATTGTTTCGGATTCTCCTTTCAGAATATTCGCCCTTGATGCAACATTAATGCGCCATCTATTCATGTTCTATCTGCTTCTTTGTCTCGATCCCCTTTCGGGATCGCTTGCACTTGGCCATCGCCTCTTGATTGAGCTCTCGGAATATGAAGCTGTTGAATAATGCTTCTTAGGTATGTCTTAGAGATCGCTACTCAGATGAGCACCACTCGAGAATGGACCATTGGATTGAGGATCTAGCGATCACTTCTCGAAATGCAGAATGGCCATCGCTTCTTGGGAGTGACTTACATCAGAGATGAAACTTGGACTTCCGACTAAGGAAGGTATCAAATGTTCGAGTAGGATGACGAAGGTTTGGAATTTGGAGAATGGGGAAAATATCAAAGTTGTTTTTGGGGAAATTTGATTTATAGCATTTACTGAAATTCTTTTAATGTTAATAAAACTATGGGTGTTAATTTATAGTGCAATTGTCGAATAAATAAAAGTAATTTTTTTGGTATATTACTTTCCTACTTCCTTATAAATTTCGTACTTAAAATTTAAGTTGAATTAATTAAAAATCCTTGTTTTTCCCCTTACGTGAAATAAAAATTTATTTAAAAACCTTTATGAGCATATAGTCTTTAAATTGCATGTATGCATGATAAACGTATTGGCAATTAAAAATTCAAGTAAATCATAAAGAAATTCCGAGAATGAAGTAGTATTAAATACTGTCAAACCAAAGCTACCACCACCGCGATGAAAAATAAAATAACCAAAACGACTCATGACATATTACAAAATACCATTAGGCTTAAGCCTAAGGTCAACTAATTAAAGAAAAGAAAAGAGAACCACAAGCTAACTACTTGGTCGTTCCATCGCCTAGGAACATGCTATCATTGATCACAAAATCAGCCATATCAAGTCCTTGATCGTCTCTCCTCCTAACAATGCCTTGGATCCCGACGATCCCCTTTGTCATAGTGATGCAGGGGAATCCGAGTCAAATGACGCTGAGCTATCAGATTGCACATTGTTGGCGCTGAATTACCTGAAGCAGGCAAATCAGCACAAGATTGGTAAGAAATTGTGATCTAGCCTAATTGGGGCAATTTCCAAGTGCGTTGCAGTATTTTGGCCATAACTTTGGCTACGTGTATCCAATTCAGAAAGTGCTCTTCGGCGCGCACGTCATGGCCATGGAACTATGCTCAGTGCACCTTGTTTCGAGCCTGAAATCCGCTCTTTTCCTTTCCAAAACCATAATTTTAGATTTTTTTCCTTTTATGGTAACTTTTCGTTTATTGTTTAGGAGGTGATTCTGAGTCCGATTTGGGCCAGATTTTTGGCTGCCAACTTATTTTATTCTATATTTCGTTTTAATATGGTTATTATGATATTTTCGTTTTAATATGTTAATATGATATTTTCTTAGAGTTTGTCTTTGTGTTTTGGGGATAATTATTCTGTTTTCTTTCTTGCGAACTGCCTATTGAATAGCCTGCAGAATAAACACTATTCTGTCCGGCATCACGTAGCCTCATAGCCCACATAGATTATATACTAAGGTCAAAAATTGACGCCGGACAGAATAGCGATTATTCTGCAGGCTATTCAACGGGCGGTTTGCAAGGAATAAAACAGAATAATAATCCCAAACACAGAGAGAAACTTTGAGAAAAAAATATTATTAATCAAAATTGTCTGCTGAAAAACACCCACAAGCCGAGCTATTATAGCTGAACTTTACCAAAAAGAGCCAAACCCTAATAATATTATTAAAACGAAATATATATAATAAAATAAGTCGGCTGCCAAAAATCTGGCCCAAATCAGGCTCAGAATCACCTCATAATCGATAAACGAAAAGTTACCATAAAAGGAAAAAAAAAATCGAAAAATAGGGTTTTGGAATGGAAAATAGTGGATTTTGGGCTCAAAACGAGGCGCACCAAAGAGAGCTTTCCGAATTGTGGACATATACGCGAATCGGATACTTGGGGCCAAAGTTATAGCCAGAATACTACAGCGCACTCGAAAATTGCCCAAATTATGCTACATCACGATTCCTTGCCAATCTTGCGCTGATCTGCTTGCTCCAGGTAATCCTGCACCATCAATGTACAATCTGACAACTCAGCATCGTCTGACTCAGGTCCCCTGCATCAGTCATCTAGGGTTGGAAAGAACTCGTCCTCAAGTTCATAACAATGTCATCGGAATTAGCAAAACAAGGACTCAAGTGCTTTACATTAAAGACATCAGATGTCTTTAGATGACTGGGGAGACGCAACCTGTAGGCGTTGTGATTAATCTTCTGCAATATCTCACAAGGTCCGACTTTCCGCTCCTTAAGCTTATTATACTCGCCAATAGGGAACCAATCACGAGTTAAGACTGCCCAAACAAATCACCAACATCAAAAAGTACTTGACAACGATGGCGGTCCACCCGAGCCTTGTACCTGTCATTGCTCTCCTGAATGGCCAGTTTAATGTGCTCATGGATCCCTCGAAGATGTTCGGTCAGCTCATCTGCCTTAGGATTTAAACGGCCTACACGTGGGATAGGAGCTAAGTCTAGTACTCTGGATGGATTCTGACCATAGACAATCTCGAACAGGCTCATTCCTGTGGTCCTGCTTTTTGATCTGTTGTAGGAAAATTCTACTTGAGGTAGGGCTAAATCCCATTGCTTTGGTTTAGTCCCTACCGAACACCGCAAAAGGTTGCCCAAACTCCGATTCACCACTTCTGTTTGACCATCCGTCTGGGGGTGGTAGGCACTGCTAAAATTCAACTTCGTCCCCAATTTTTCCCATAGGCTTCTCCAAAAATTACTGATAAATTTGGTATCTCGATCGGAAGTAATGGATAGAAGAACACCATAGAGACGCACAATTTTCCTGAAATAAAGATGGGCGATCCGAGCAGCATCCATAGTCTTCGTGCAAACTACAAAATGGGCCATCTTGGAAAACCTGTCAACCACAACTAAAATGGAATCACAAGCTCGTTGGGTACGGGGCAAGCCCAACACAAAGTCCATGCTGACATCGAGCCAAGGCGCTTCAGGAACTAGTAATGGGGTGTACCGGCCTGCATTGGTGACAACTCCCTTGGACTTCTAACACACATAACAATGCTCCACAAAGTGAGCCACATCACTTGTCAACTTGGGCCACTAGTAATCAGAAGAGATAAGAGCCAACGTTTTATCGTGCTCGAAGTGACCCTCATTATGGAGTTCACTAATAATCTACTGCCTGAGTGAACAATCTGGAATGCATAACTGTAACCCACGAAACAAATAGCCATTATGCAAAATAAATCAAAATGATGACCATTTGTTACCTCCTAAATTATCTTCCCAAAGGAAGGGTCGTCTGTAAACATATTAGTAAAAGTGTCAAACCCTGCAACTCTAGTACTCATGGTGGTGAGGAGCAACGTACGACGACTCAAGGCATCTGCGACATGGTTTAGACTTCCTGCTTGGTGCCTTAGTATAAAGGTGAACTCCTGTAAATACGCCACCCACTTGGCGTGTCGTTTACTCTGCTTGTGTTTGCCATTGATGTACTTCAAAGCCTCATGATCAATGATAGGAATGAATTCCTTCTGTACTAGGTAGTGACACCTGTTAGTATTTTGGCCTCATTCTGTGTTTGGACAAAATCACTTAAGTGTAAAGATGTTGTAAACAGGGATTCCACTATTCAGAGTCTGCAAGTCAGAAGAATGCAAGTTCCCTATCAACCGTCCGGACGATCGACCCATCCCGTCCGGACGCCCATCTGTCCACTGTTCCATCCGTCCGGACGACGTGTCATCCCGTCCGGACGCTAGACAGACCAGCATCATTCGTCCGGACGAAGTGTTCATTTTGTCCGGACCCCATACTGTATCGAGAAGTTTCTGTGCTAGTTTGCAACCGTCCGGACGTTTCAGCGGCATGTCCGGACGCCTCCCAGTACTCGATCAGCTTCTGATTTCTTTCCAAGTTCCAAGAAAGGGAAGATCAGTCAACTGTCCAAACGATGTGGTATCCCGTCCGGACGCGTGTGCATTAAAGAAGGAAATTGTCGACTTTCAACCTTCCGGACAACTGCCTATCATGGTCCGGACGTGCGCATTACCGATATGGAAATTGCCTGTTGAAGAATAGCCGTCCGGCCGCTCATCCCCCATGGTCCGGACGCTCTAGAGCCTTATAAGGAAATTACTTGCAGCGGACGTGCAACCGTCTGGACGATGTGTCATCTCGTCTGAACGACGTCCTTAAACAGGAAAGATTTCTCCGTTAATTTTTTGGAAAATCTTGTCGCATAGTTGTCCGTCTGGACGACCCATTCCACTGTCCGGATGTGCCTAGGTATATTTTACCTGATGCTTATTTGAGCCCCTAGTCTATAAATAGAGGCCCCTGGGCACTGAGAATTGCAAGAGTTCGGTGTGAATTCCATTAGAGCTTAGAGAAGTCTTCAATCCCCTTGAAGCCGTGCTAAAAGTGTGCTGTTGCTGTGCTACAACTGAAGTCTATCTTATAGGTTGGCTCTAAAATAAGGAGTTCCATTGAAGACCCCTTCAGGTAGGTGAACCTGGTTGGGTAGCGTTCGTGTTGGGTTACACGTCGGAGATCAAGGTACGACCACTGCATCGGTACATGTGAGTGTTACTATCTTGTATCTAGCTATGTCTTCTGAATAATGGAATTCCTGGGTTTGGTTGCCCCGGAGTGGTTTTTCTCTTAACTGAGTTTCCACTTCGTCAACAAAAATCTCTGTGTCATTTACTTTCCGCTATGCTTATTTTTGTTGACACTTTGTGCACACACACTTGTTGTTTAAATTAGAAGTCATTTCAATTTTTCAATTGGTATCAGAGCAGGCACACTTCGTTGTAAGGATTTATTTCCTGAGTGTGATCCTCATCTCTTTGTGAGTTCTATTTTTTGATTACACCTTTTATCATGGATTTCTCTCAGTTATCTGAAGAAAATCATGATATTGAGCTCTCTAAAGTTTTTGCTAAAATTGATAAAATTGTTTCTTCAAAAGAGCTCAAAAAGGTGAAGTAAGAAAAAGAGTCTTTGATTGACCAGTTATCTGAATCACATGCTTTGATTGACTCTTTGAAATCTTAGAATACCATGTTGCTTAATATTATTGATACACTTGAGAATAAATTGGCAAAATTCTGTAGTGATAATTTTAAGAGTATGCTTTGTATTCACTCAGATGTTTCTAACAAGCTTGATTTAACTGTTGATGATTTAAGTACTTCTACTTCACATGCTTCTGATTCTGAGTTAGATATTGTGCCTGTGATAGAAGATACAGCTTGTTTAGATAATTCTTGCTTAACTAATCATGTGATGCCAGAGTCCAAGGAATCAGGAACACGAGGAAGTTTGTTCCTACTTGTCATAATTGTGGGAAAACTGGTCATATTAAGCCAAATTGTTATTTGTTGAAATCCCACAGGCCTTGGATTAAACAGGATGCTCTGAGGAAAAGTAAAGTTGAAGATTCTTCCTCAGCAAAATATGTCCCTCCACATAGGAGACATATAAAAGGTAAGTGCAATGTTATTTGTAATAATGCTAACCATAATTTTGCAGAGAATGTCAAGAACCATTTAAACAAAAGAAGCTTGCCCACCTGTCATAACTGCGGCATCACGAGTCACATCCGATCCAAATGTCCACAGCTCTAGAAGTTGAAGGCTCAGAAGAAGCTGCCAACAAGAGCTACATCAAGCACTCTACCTTGTACAACACTTCAAGCTTCACGGCATCAGCAGTAGTTTTTTCCTGCCTATCAGAGTGGCAAATCAAAGAACAAACCAAGGCACTACAAGAGGAAGTCGTAGAAGCCCACTAGCAACCATGGCTATGAGTGGTTGCTGAGCCTGATGCAAGATATGCTAAGGAGTATGTCCAATATGGACATGACCCACAAACCATCTCCACGGGTTAAGCAGGTATGGGTCAAGAAGGATGAGACCATTCACCCCATGAGGGAGAATGAACGCACCTAGCAAGAGAAGGTGTTCATGCCTAGGATTCGGTTCCTAATCCTAAGGCATCAGGTTTGATTGCTTGCACTTTACTTGTTATATTTGTATGCTTACTATGCAATCTAGGAACCAGTTTGTTGTGCCCCCTATTCTTTTGAGAGAACATTGCAGGTACTTTTTGCGGAAGACAGAAAAAACAGGTCGAGCGACTGTTTTTCTGTATTGGCATCATCAGGTTTGATCTTGCCTAGCATATGATGTCTTTTCCATATTGCTTGTTGTTTTGTTTTAAAAAAAAATGAGGAGAATTTGCAGGATTTTCTTTTTCTCTTGGCTTATTAGATATTGCACGTATTCTTGCCTGATATCTCACTTCAGTATGCATTGATTAAATATGCTTAGATATATTTGAGAGTTTTGACTATATTAGCCAAGTGTTTTTCCTGTTTATGCAAAAGTAGGATAGCTTCTTTCCTTATGCGATGAAAAAGTGCACTATTCTGGGCTCCCCTAAAGGTACATCTTTCCTTCTCTGACTCTTTGCTTTTGGAAATTTTGGATAAGAGAAGAAGTCCATGATAAGATGGCCAAATTGGCCATAGGCTAGTTGAACCTAGCATCTATAGACTCTGGCACTCCCTACAGTTTGCAGTACCATAAGATTCGAGCAGTAATTCATAAAAAGTTATGTGCTTTAAATTTGTTTAATCACTGCTTATGTGCTTAAATTTACCTTGCCCTCTATGAGCAAGTAAAAATTTTATCTTGTCCTATATGGTACAAGTAAAACAAAATATGTGCTGTATCTTAGGGGGAGTGTATCAGATGCGGGTGACTAGGCCCTAGCAAGTCATAAGGTTTGACTTTTGGCTATTCTATCTCTGACATTCTCTCGTATCTAGAAAATCTAGTTTCTCTTTGTCATGTCTTGGAAAGTCATACCTTGTGGGAAAGGAGTCTCCACACACACACGCATTGCTTGAGTTGAGTTGCCTATTTGAATTTTCTATTTTCAGGAAAAACTATTTGTGCTAAATGAAATCTCAATTCTCATTTATATCTCTGTTTAGTTTTTGAGATGCTCTCTGATTGTGTTATCAGTTGATTATACATGCATGTTCTAACACTAACTTGAGGAAATTTGATCTCTGTAATTTTTCCTCAACTTTTCTGGTGTTTCAGTGTGGAGCGTCCGGACGGTCTACATTGATGTCCGGACGAACTGGTGGTCCGGACGGCTCTCCCTTGGAGTCCGGACGGAGATGGAGCCCACTTGTCTGGACAGGACCTGAAGGAGTCCAGACGGGCGCTGTCATCGTCATCCGAACGGTCTCTTTATATCGTCCGGACGCACGCGACCATTCTGCTCCTTTCCAAGGCAGCGAGCGTCGGACGTCATCAATCCACCATCCGGACGGGGACCCCACGGCGGCTATAAAATGCCCAGATCACCGGTTTCACTCCTCATACCCCACAAAATCCATTCTTTTTGACTCTTTGTGAGTTATTTTTTTGGAGTTTTCTCCACGTGTCTTCTTGTGCTTTACTCACTCCATTCCAAGTATTTTTCTGTCTCTTGCTTTTTCAATTCATTTATTTCAAACTGTTAAAGAATAAATTTTGGACTGAGATAGAATTTATGTGATGTATATTGGGATATTTCTCTTTGTGCTGATATTTTATTAGGACTAAATTTACCTTTATTTTTACAAAAGTCCTTTTTACTGCTATTATTCTGCTGAATTTTTGTTATCCTAACAAGAATATTTTTGGAATATTTTTTGGCAAAATTCTTGTTGGATTTTTTTCCAGAATCATGTCTGCCGGCAGTCCACCCTGCAGGGTCCGTCAAAGGGTTGTAGAAAATAGGGCTGAAATTCAGGCCAAGATTATGGACCGTACCGTCATTGTTGAGAGGAACATCCTTCGGGCTGATATCATGGTACCACCGCTGGACAACATACTTAACATCATCCAGACGTACAACTGGGGATATCTCCATAGCTGTGCATGTGTAGTGTACACCAGATTGGTCAAACTTTTCTACGCCAACCTGGAGGTGGTGCAGAATGATGATCATGTAGTGGTGCTTCAGTCCTCCGTAGCAGGCCATCTCATCACTGTTAATCCTCAGGTCATTAGTCACATCATCCGAGTCCCAGTGTTCGATATTTCAGCCAGCCCCTACAATGAGGTGGTGCTTCCTCCATCCCTGGATGATATCAGAGAATTCTTCTGTGCCGTTCCCCAAGATGTGGAGCGCTCTACTGCCATCTGGATTGGTGTCCTATCATCCTCCCACCGCATGTTGGCCAAGATCGTTCAGCAGAACATTTGACCTGTTGCCCGGCACAGTGATCTGATCCTGAAATGGGCCCAGTTTGTCTATGCAATCCACCTCTGCTTGCCTTTCTGTATGTGCAAGCACATTTTGGGGGTTATATTAGAGGCCCGTGATGAGAGCACTGCTGGTCTCCCCTTTGGCTGCCTCCTTATACAGATTATTTTTCAGTCGGGCATCAATGTCAATGGCGAACCGAAGATGAAAATCCAGCAGCCCATCAGCAAGCTGACTTTGCTGAAGTCTAATGCGTAGCTGTGGAGAGATGAGTCCGATGATGAGGTGCCCCCGCCTGCTGCTATGCTAGTCAACTTTCCCGATATGGCTCCATCCTCACATTCTGTGCCTCTATCTGAGCCAGAGGTCAATTATGCTCAGATTACGGAGGCTCTTGCTACACTTCAAGGAGGGATAAGCAGCATGTAGGTGTCTATGTCTTCCATGCAGCAGTCCATCTCATCCATCCAGCTAGCTGTGCACTCCATCGACAAGCGCGTGGAGCAGAACCAGCTGGACCTTCAGGAGTGCCTGAAGTATCATCATCCTAGTGGCAGTGATGATGAGGATGATGCAGACGGGATTTCACCCATGCCTGAGGATGTTTGATTCCCTCTTATGTTTTTGTAGACTTTTTATTGTCTTTTTGTTATTTTTAGACAATTGATGAGTGCCAAATATTGTGTATTTGGACCCCTTGATTTGCAGTAGTTAGACTTTTAGCCTTGTTATTTTCTAATTTTTTGGTTAGTTTTTGTGTTTTCTGTTTCTGTAGGACAATAAGAGAGGAATGGCAAATTTCATAAGAAAATGACTGGAAATTTGGAGGTCCTAAAAAGTCTATCGAACAAACTTAAAATTCGATCGATCGAAACTTTGCCCGAAGTCGATCGATCTAAATTTCCTAGAAACTGCTTTTGCAGAGCTTGCCAGAACGCCCAATCAGAAGCCAAAAAGCAGTCCTCCCTCTGATTTTCGCAGCAGAACACGCTAGTTTCATGTTTGTAGTTGTCTCTAGCAGCAGAGGAACCCTAGAGGAGGGTAGAGGAGTCATTTCTAGCCCTAGATTTCTTCTATAAAAGCCATAGCCATGCCTCCTCGTTGGAGAAGAGAGAATGGAGTAGAATAGAGCAGAAAATCAGTAGATAGGTTTAATTTCGTGCATCTTGTAGTGTATTTCAGTAGTTTTATTTTCAGATACTTTCTCTTTGTAAAGCTTTTCTTTCATTTCCATGGTTGTTCATCATTTTCTTGTGGTGTTCTTAGTCATGGAAGGCTAGTAACCTCAACTAGGGTTGAGGATGAAACCTTTCCATTGATGACACTCACAATCTTGCTGTACCACTTGCACATTTAATGATATATCATATTAGTTGTTCAAGTGCCATTTATTTAAAGCTTTATCTTTTGCAATGAATGTGGTTAGTGATGGAAAGAGGACATTTCATGTGTTTCAACCGACGAATACATTGTTTTATCGGTTTGAATGATGATATCTATTGTGATTGAATGATACATTGGATGTTTTGATTTCAATTGGTACTCTTTGTGATTTGTCTATGTGTTGGATTCATTTAATGGTTCTCGGGTTTATGGTTAAGAAACAATGACACCCTAAGCTTAATGTTCTTTGGGTGTTCAAGTGGAAACCAAGAGTGTGAGTTGTAGGATTTGGTTTGGTGGATTCCTTAGCCTTAGTTCCTTTTAATTTGCATATTTCATTCCATCTCTTTTATTTAGTCTTTTGTTCTTGAATCAATTCTCAAACCTTTGAAACTAGGTTAAAATGAGGTTGATTAAGCAAGACACCAATATTTGACCATTTCCCTGTGGATTCGACCTCGCACTTGCACACACTATATTGCAAACGATTCGTGCGCTTGCGAGTACTATTTAAAACACACATCAAGTTTTTGGCGCCGTTGCCGAGGAAATCGGTTCAAAAATTGGTTTTTGTTTGATTGAATTTGTTTTTCTACTAGTTAGATAGATTTTTGCTTCATTTTTACTGTTGTTTAGCTTCTATTCTGCATTCTAAGTCCTTTCTTTGTTTTTCCCTGATCTGTTCTGCAGCTTTTGCAACTTACTGGGTATCCTGAAGAATCGATCGATCGAATATAAATTCGATCGATCGACTTTCGATCAGTCAAATTAGCATCTGCACTATATAAAGACGATCGATCGACAATATATTCGATCGATCGACTTTCGATCGATCGAAATATACTTCAATCGAACGACTTTCTGCACAGCAGCAGCTCAGAACTAGGTGAGTATCTCTATTCCAGTACTTCTTTTAGTCCATTTTGTTCATTTTTTGCTCATAATTTGTTTCTGTTTAATAGTATTTTGTTGTTTGTTTAATTTCCTTTTAGTTCATTATAACTTAGTTCAAAATTCTGTTTAGTTTGTGTTTTATATTATCCTCAATTTGCTCTATTTTGTTCTAAAAAGAAAAAAGAAGAGATTTTCTGTTTCTGTTCCTGGCCTTGCAAATTTCGAACATTCGATCGATCGAACTCAACTCAGAAGGCAGCTCTTGGATAAGATCAGTAGCAGAAATTTTTACCAAAAATTCTTTTTGGTCCCAACTTGTAAGTATTCTTATTTTTATTGCTATCTTTGTGTAAATTGTATGCATTTGTGTTAGTCTTTACATTTTATCTTAGTTGTGTTACTTTTCTTTGATAAAAAGAAAAAAAAAAAAAGCAAATATTTTGCTAGTAAGGGTCTACTTAGTGATCTAAGGGCAATGACAAGGTGAATTCTGGCAAGGATTGGTCTTGGGATTTAAGTGTGTCCGTTGTGACCCCCCTCACCTACCTGGAAATTAGCCTAGATTGTACTTTGGAGAGCTTTGTCCCCCATTAGCAAATTGTTTTCTTTATTTTTGTTTGTTTATCTTTTGGTTAAACATTTTGTGAATGCTTGGTGTATGCTTGGTAGAAGATCATTGAACTTAGACTTGACACCTTTAGATCCCGAAATTGAAAGAACTCTTAGGAGAAATCTTAGAAACTCTGTTGAGATGGGAGATAACATGCATGCAAATGAAAATGAGAGGAATCGGGGAGAAAACGTTGATCATACTAGGTCACTTAGGGATTTGTTTGCACCCGTTGCAACAAATTCTCCTTCATGTATCGTGTTACCCCCAACCAATGCCACTCACTTTGACCTCAAGCCTCATGTCATCCAACTCCTACCTGCATTCCATGGCTTGGACCTCGAAAATCCTTATAGCCATGTGAAGAAATTCAAGGACATCTGTGCCACTTTCAAATTTCAAAATTTTTCTGGAGAGTCTGTGCATCTTAGGCTATTTCCTTTCTCACTCCATGATAGGGCCAAAGCATGGTTGGATTCAAACATGCCTGGTTCCATCACTTCTTGGGAGAACTTGTTAAACAAGTTTTACAACAAATTCTTCCCCATGTCCAAAGTCAATGAGTGTAGGAAGGAGATAAGCTCATTTACTCAAGAGGAAGATGAGAAATTTTCTGAGAGTTGGGAGAGATTTCAAGATATGCTGATTAATTGCATTCCACATGGATACGAGAAATGGAGACTGGTGCAATTTCTCTATCAAGGATTAACTCAATCCAATAGTAGCATGATCGAGTCGATGAACGGAGGCGCATTTCTGAGTTTGACGGGAGAGGAGGCGTATAGGACCTTAGATCAGTTATCCGACAATTCCCAACAGTGGGATTTTTCAAGCTGTCGAGATAAAGCTGCTTGCATTCAGAAGAAGGGAGGCATCTATGAGGTTAAGGAGGATATAGAATTAAAAATGAAGATAGATGCCCTTACCAAAAAGGTCGAACCCTAGTTGTTAGCAAATCCATGAATGCTGCCAACCCATTCCATGTTGACTGCTGTTCCATCTGTGCTAGTCCCTTGCACTTAGCACAGACTTGCCCGTCATTGCTAGCTTTTGTCGAGTCACCAATGGAGCAAGTGAACGCTTTCAACGATTATCGAAAGCAAGCCAGTGGACCTTTCTCCGAATCGTACAATCCAGGGTGGCGGAACCACCCTAACTTTTCTTGGAAGCAGAACCAGCCTATGGCTCAAGGGGGAGTTCCTCACCAATCCCATACTCAATACCCCCCTGGATTTCATCAGCCGGTTCACCATCAAAGCCGTCCATCCCAGCCAGCACCATCATACCAAGCCCCGACTCAAGCCCCTACCTCTTCTTCACAATCTTCTTTGGAAGACACTCTTAAGGCCTTCATCCAGATTACCGGCCAATCCATCAATGACGTGAAGAATGCTACCATGGTGAACACTCAAGCTATTGTCAAGATGGAGACCCAAATCGGGCAAATTGCTAGTCACCTGGGGGAGAGAGAGAAGGGAAAGCTCCCTAATCAACCTGTGCCGAATCCAAAGTTGCAGTTCCATGAGGGAAGTTCATCAAATGCAGTGCATGGGCAGGAGCATGTGCAAGCCGTTGTCACCCTTAGATCAGGGAAACAAGTGGACAATGTTGACAACTTAAATGTGTAAACCCAAGTGCAGGTTGTCGCGAAGTAATAAATTTCAGATAAGTACGAGGTCGATCCACAGGGAATGGTAGATACTTAGTAAAATTCCTATTATTGTACAGAAAAGTAAATTGAGTCGTTTTTCCACTAAAAAGTGAAGCAATGACGAGATTATAAACTAAAATTAAATCAACTAAACTAAATTAATAAAAAGTAAATAGGAGAAAATTAATGAAAACACTAAGGTTCAGAGATCCACCTAGTATTATATTACGTATTCCTGAGACAATATATTTTTAATTCAACTTGATAAAAAATCAACTCTCCTAATCGAAAAATAAAATAGTCTCAAAAACACATAATAAAATAGGCTGCCGAAAATTCTTCTCTTGTGTCGTGCGTCATTTTTTCTATATTTTCGGCTTTTTTGTTTGTTGTCGTGTTACTTCTCTTATAGAGATATGAGTCATTCTTCTTTTGGAATTTGTACAAGTATAAGAATCCAAGTCTTCTATTTGTTCCATGTCTCTCTCTTACACTTGAAATAAAACTCTGCTTCTTTTTATAAGAGCCGAAGACATCTTTTTCTTCTTGGTTTTGTCATGTAGTAGTATTAGAATGTTTATCCAATTCGTGAGTCCAGCAGTTTGGTTTCACCTCTTCTTGTATTACACATTGGACTCTATCTTGGGCATAGGATAGACTTCTTCTTTTGACCTACCTCTTGGCTTTTACTCTTTGATTTCTTTTGTAATTCCTACATAACATAATTTCTTGCATTAATATATCATTTAATCTTAATATTAATATTTGATCAATATTTCACAATTAAATATAAAATGCAATAATTAAATTATAATAAAGTATGATAATACTTATTTTAATAGGAAAAATAAGCACTTTTAAGCTATTATCACACCCCCCAACCAGCCTATTGCTAGTCCCTAGCAATTCAAGCGACTTAAAACACAAACTAAAACAGACTCAAGAAAATAATAATTTTTTTCTTATTTTTTTTTTTTTAAATGTAGAGAAAAAAAAAATTAAAATAAAAGTTCTAACTACACCACTTTCGCTGGCATTCTCGATTGCATTTAGCGAATGCAACAAGCCTTTAAACCCCTAGGTGTCCCTAGTGGACGAGTTATAGTCTCGTGAGGGCTTATCAGAAGTGATACCCACAAATGCTATATTATTTCCAACCACCTGCTCAGTCTTGACTTCAAATTAAATAGATGCCAAACTATGTTATATGTGAGAGTGGAGTAGCACAAAATATAGTTCTTATTCATTAACAAGCTTAGAAGCACAAACTTCATTTTCACAAGTTTAGGACATCCAAATGCTAGTGTGCTTGTGCTAAGTTCAAAGTGAAACGAGTGAAGTATTCAATAGCTAAAAATAAGCAACAAAATTCAAATTTCCTAGTCCTGTAATCATGTATTCGTGAATTTAAGCTTGCCAATGAACTTCGAATCAAAATTAAGGTTCTACAACACTCTAAAAAATGACTTATTCAGGTATTCAAGTTCAACATAAACATTAAAGAAGTCAAGACATCATTGCAATTTTTTTTTTAATTTTTTGATTTTTTTTTTAAAAACAAAATATCAACTCCTCCCTAACCTAAAACTTATGTAATAAAATGAAGCAAATAAGTATGGGTTAAGAAAAGTACCTTGATGTGATGAAAACTAAATGAAAATTATTACCTGCAAAAATTAGAAAAAAAAAAAAAAAACAACCCTAACTATGACACGAACACTAACATGAATTCAACAATCATGATTCTTTACTTCATGTTTTTCTTATCAGCAATGTTCCAACCCATCATGCTTTTATAATCATTCAAAAGTTCAAGTGATTTACCTCTTTGTAAAACATCTAGTTTAGATGGGCTTCCCACAAAAAAGTCATCTTTGGATCTTAAATGTGCGTACCTGCGTGCTACTGGCAATGATTTTAACTTCACCTTTGGCACGTTCTCATTTAGTGGCAACATTTTGGGCTCTTGAGGTAGTAACTCGAATATAGGGTTCCATGCATTCACCTTCGATCCAAATGTAGAATCCTCACAAAAAAATAAAATCACAAAAGTTAGTCAAGCCATATTCTACAGGATTATCAAAACAAGACATATTAAAGTGATCCTGCTCAAGTGTCTCAACCACATTTAGTTCATGTACATCTCTATCTTCCTCAACATCATCATTGTCCATTTGCGGGTCTTTGATTTCATTGTCCCCATATTGAGTGATTGGATCAAAAAACTTTTCATTCTCACTCTCATTCTTCAAATGGGACACAATTCTATCGAGTGAGTTTTTCAACTCTTGAAGATTTTGCAAGGTATTTTGGTTGATTTGGGCTTGCCTTCTCATGACGGCTTCCAATGTGTCCTCCAAAGTATTATGGCGTGGTGACACAAAAGAAACATTGGAATAAAATTGTTGAGGCTCATTGACATATGGATGATTGTTCCATCTAAAGTTGGAATAACTATAGGCTTCAGAGTTCGATGAACAAAATGGTTTTTGATACACATCTGACAGAGGATTGCTCCACAAATCTTGCATTTCATAAGAAAATTAGTAATAAAATAAAGAAAATAAAATAAAAAAATAACATAAATTAAAATAAAAAGAAAAACGATATTTTTTTTTTTACAAAAATAATAATAACAATTAAACTTTGTATCTTAGACACAATCCCCGGCAACGGCGCCAAAAACTTGTTGACAACTTAAATGTGTAAACCCAAGTGCAGGTTGTCGCGAAGTAATAAATTTTAGATAAGTACGAGGTCGATCCACAGGGAATGGTAGATACTTAGTAAAATTCCTATTATTGTACAGAAAAGTAAATTGAGTCGTTTTTCCACTAAAAAGTGAAGCAAGGACGAGATTATAAACTAAAATTAAATCAACTAAACTAAATTAATAAAAAGTAAATAGGAGAAAATTAATGAAAACACTAAGGTTCAGAGATCTACCTAGTATTATATTACGTATTCCTGAGACATATATTTTTAATTCAACTTGATAAAAAATCAACTCTCCTAATCGAAAAATAAAATAATTAAGCACAAAATAAATATAAAATAAATTAAACATGGATTGATTGAGAATTTGATTTCAAAAACATGTTACAATAAATTAAGCATTCAATATATTTTCGAATCATAACAAATCAAACAAAGTAAGTATTTGATATAAACAAAAATCATAATGAATCAAAATAAACTTGTCTCATTAGATTACTTTCAAATAAAAATCATCCCCAACATTTAATCATTAATCTATGACCAACAAATAAAATAGTCTCAAGAACACATAATAAAAATACTAAGTTTCACCCCTAACCTTAACTAGAGATTTAAGGACTTAATCACCATCAAGCGGAGAAACAATGTCCCGAGGAAAGTTTGTTTGACCGAGCAAGTCAGCTCGATCCTCTAATACAGGCTGCTCATCAAGTACAAAGATCCTGGATGTCCTACTATCTCTTGCACAATAGGAGTCAACAACATTGAGAAGGCCCTGCTTGACCTTGGAGCCAGTGTCAATCTCCTACCCTATTCAGTTTACATGCAATTAGGATTAGGAGAATTGAAGCCCACCTCTATGACATTGCAATTGGCTGATCGGTCAGTTAAGATACCACGGGGAATAGTGGAGGATGTTTTGATTAAGGTGGATAAGTTTTATTTCCCTGTGGACTTCATAGTGCTTGACACCGAGCCGGTACAGAACGTTGGAGTTCAGATACCGGTAATCCTAGGGCGACCATTCTTAGCTACGGCTAACGCCCTGATCAACTGTAGGACGGGGGTCATGAAGATCTCATTCGTTAACATGACGGTAGAGCTGAACATTTTCACCATCAGCAAACAGCCGAGGGAGTGTGATGAGATCAACAATGTCTGCTTGATAGAGGAAATCCTGGAGGAAAGCATCGAAGAATCAAGCATACAAGACCCCCTGGAAGCATGCCTTGCTCAATTTGGAGAGGATCTGGACTTGGATGTATTGCTCGAGCAAGCAAATGCTGTTTTGGAGTTTGCTCCTCTGGAGAGCAAGAAGGAAGAGGAGGCAGCAGTACCTGAGCCTCCAAAGAAGGAACTTAAGCCCCTACCGGACAATCTCAAGTATAAGTTCCTCGGTCCAGCAGAGACTTTTCCTGTAATCATAGCTTCAGATCTTCACACCGCTCAGGAGGAGAGGTTGTTAGATGTCTTGAGGGAGCATAAGGAAGCTATAGGCTGGACCATTGAAGATATTAAGGGAATCAGCCCCTCGGTGGTGATGCATAGGATACACTTGGAGGAAGACACCAAACCATCAAGGGAGCCACAGAGAAGGCTCAACCCAACCATGCAAGAAGTCGTCAGAGGAGAAGTCATCAAGTTGTTGGATGCTGGCATCATCTACCCCATCTCTGACAGCAAATGGGTGAGCCCCATTCATGTCGTGCCCAAACGAGCTGGAGTTACAGTCGTGCAGAACAAGGAAGGTGAATTGGTTCCAACTCGAGTACAGTCTGGATGGAGAGTCTGCATTGACTACCGCAAGCTGAACACCGCCACCAGGAAAGATCACTTTATCCTTCCGTTCATTGATCAAATGGTGGAGCGGTTGGCCGGGCACGAGTATTATTGCTTTTTGGATGGTTATTCTGGATATAACCAGGGCCCTGTGGACCCTGAAGACCAAGAGAAGATGACCTTCACTTGTCCGTTCGAAACGTTCGCCTACCGACGCATGCCCTTTGGCTTATACAATGCACTCGCTACTTTTCAGAGGTGTATGATCAGCATCTTTTCTGATATGGTGGAGCGTTTCCTGGAGGTGTTTATGGACGACTTTTTGGTTTTCGGGTCATCTTTTGAGGAGTGTTTGCACCACCTCACGTTGGTTTTGGAGAGGTGTAAAGAGAAGAACCTGGTACTCAATTGAGAGAAGTGCCATTTTATGGTACAATAAGGAATCGTGCTCTTGCACGTCATCTCTCATCGGGGGATAGAAGTAGACAAGGCGAAGGTAGATCTAATATCAAACCTTCCTCCCCCACGGACGGTGAAAGAGGTTCGCTCTTTTCTGGGTCATGCAGGATTTTATCGGCGATTCATCCAGGACTTCAGCAAGATCGCCCGGCCTTGTGCAAACTGTTGGTGAAGGAGGCCCCTTTCATTTTTGACGAGGACTATAAGAAGGCATTTGGGGCCTTGAAGGCAATTCTGTCGTCCACACCCATCATTCGGCCCCCGAGCTGGGGTTCACCTTTCGAGATCATGTGTGATGCGTCCGATTACGCCGTTGGAGCTGTGTTGGGGTAGCGCATTGACAAACTTCCCAACGTCATTTATTATTCAAGTCGGACTCTGAACGACGCCCAGCTGAATTATTTGACCACTGAGAAGGAGCTGCTGGCAGTCGTATTTGCTCTAGATAAGTTTCGATCCTACCTACTAGGATTGAAAGTCATCATCTACTCGGATCACGCGGCATTGAAGTATCTTTTTTCCAAAAAGGATGCTAAATCTCACCTCATCCGGTGGATTTTGCTCTTACAAGAGTTCGACATTGAGATTCGGGACAAGAAGGGTTCCGAAAACGTGGTGGCTGATCATCTCTCAAGGATTACCGTGGACTTCACGGAAGAAGCCGCCCCCATTTCTGAGACCTTCCCTGATGTGCAGTTAATGCATATCGCTCATGCTCACTCACCATGGTTTGCTGACATAGTGAACTATCTTGTCACCGGTCAAATGCCTTTGCATTGGGGACGGTAAGATAAGTCCAAATTTATGTCCATGGTGAAGAATTTTTTCTGGGACGATTCTTACTTGTTCAAGTATTGTCCCGATCAGATCATTAGGAGATGCATTCCCGAGCCTGACCAATCCAGTGTCATCTCCTTCCGTCATGATCATGCTTGTGGAGGCCACTTCAGTGCGAAGAAAACCACTGTAAAGATTTTGCAGTGCGGATTTTACTGGCCTACCATCTTTCAAGATGCTCACACTTATTGTGTTTCATGCGAGCGCTATCAGAAGCTAGGGAGTATTTCACGTCGAAATATGATGCCCTTCAACCCGATTCTTATTGTAGAGATTTTCGATGTATGGGGCATTGATTTCATGGGACCTTTCCCAAACTCCTTCGGCTATCTGTACATTCTGGTTGCTGTGGACTACGTGTCCAAATGGGAAGAGTCAGTTACCTGTAAGACCAACGACCACAGAGTTGTGGTACAGTTTTTAAAAGACACTATATTTGCTCGTTTTGGTACTCCTCGAGCAATTATTAGTGATGGTGGAAAGCACTTCTGCAACCGGGTCTTCAAGCAGCTGATGAAGAAATATTGCATCACGCACAAGGTTGCCACTCCCTATCACCCTCAGACGAGTGGACATGTGGAGGTTTCAAACAGAGAGATCAAGAGGATTTTGGAGAAGACGGTGAACTCGTCAAGGAAAGATTGGTCTCTCCGGTTGAACGATGCATTATGGGCATACCAGACAGCGTTCAAGACACCGATTGGCATGTCACCTTACCGTATCGTGTACGGGAAAGCATGCCATCTGCCTGTGGAGTTGGAGCACAGAGCCTACTGGGCCATTAAGCAGCTGAATTTCGATCTCACAAAGGCTGGCTCACAAAGGAAGGTCCAACTCAATGAATTGGAAGAGCTGAGGAACGATGCCTATGACTGTGCTAGGATGAACAAAGCACGGATGAAGAAGGCTCACGACCAGAACATATTGAGACGATCTTTTGAGCCCGGTCAGAAAGTCCTTCTTTACAATTCACTTCTGCATCTGTTCCCAGGGAAGCTCCGATCTCGATGGACAGGCCCTTTCATAGTTCGATCAGTGTTTTCTTATGGGGCTATTGAGATTGAGGACCCAAAAATGGCATCATGTTCAAGGTGAACGGGCAACGACTGAAGCCATTTTTGGAGTTACAGAGTTCGGAGGTTGAGACGACCCATTTAGAGGATCCGAGTTACTCGGAGTGATTGTCGTCAGGATGGAAAGTCTGGCTGAAGACTGAAAACTTAGCGCTTGTGGGAGGCAACCCTCATCATTTTTTCCTTATCATTTGATTTTCTTTCTTGTGTTTTAGTTGTGATTTTCAGGACAGTGTCTGCCGTTCAAGTTTGGGGGAGCGCTTCTCTTGCAGTGTGCCCAACTTGCATCACCACTATTGTATCTCTAGCCACATTGGGGACAATGTGTCCTTCTAGTTTGGGGGTGGGGTAGACATTTCTGTCTATTTTCATTTAATTCTTGCTTTATTGTCTTGTTAATACTCATTCAAAAAAAAAAATGCCTTATTGTTAGTTGAGCATGGTTACATCATCCTATGGTTTGCACCTCATTGGTTTGTTTAACATGTTGAATTTTGCATATCATTAAAATCTGAGATCTTTTGACTCATCTTTGGATTAGAGAGACTTGACATGTTTAATTTATTTAGCACAAGCACATTAGCATTGTTTCTGTGGGGTATGAGATTTGAATTAAAAATTATATGTCTTGAGATTTGTAGGAAGACTTGTTGATGAAACCTTGGCTTATTGTTAAAAAAAAATAAATAAATAAAATATTATATGCTTAGAATAATATCACCAATTTGACTTCTCATTGAGTAACCGGGCCCCTTGCCTCATTAAGCATTGGGTGTTCACGTAAAAAGATGAGAATTTCAGTTTGGATGATTGTTTGGCTAGTTTGACTTCGTAGCCTTTTTGACTTGAGTAATTAAGCCATTAGGGATGTTTTTACATCTTGTGCCCAAAAACCATCTGGTTTGGGAGTCACTGGCCCAACACTCATTACATGGGTCAATTAGAAAGCTTAAAGGAGTCATACATTGCACAGCCGACACAAAATAATAATAAATGATAATGAATGTAAGATAAGCCTTGGTTATTTGACGGAAGTCCTGTGAATTTTTGGATATATGTGCTTTGAGGAAAATCGAAACCCCATGACTCTATGTTATTCACACCTTACACTTTTGAATATATGTTGTCTCAATTTTCCATCTATGAGTTGATCGATTTTTGATAACATGATAATGTGATATTCATTTTGTTAAACATGCTCATGATGTGTGAACCATGTGTTTGAACGATGATTTTCGCTCAATTGATAATACGGCATTTCAAGGTTTGTGGGTACCATTTCTGGCAAACCCTCACGAGACTTCACTCGTCCACTAGGGAGTCATAGGGGTTTAAAAGGCTTGTTGCATATGCTAAATGCAATCGTTCTCCCACGAAAGAGGACTTATGTTTCATGCTTTGATTTTGTTTTTGCTAAGGGACTAGCAAAATGTAAGTTTGGGGGTATTTGATGAGTGCCAAATATTGTGTATTTGGACCCCTTGATTTGCACTAGTTAGACTTTTAGCCTTGTTATTTTCTAATGTTTTGGTTAGTTTTTGTGTTTTCTGTTTCTGTAGGACAATAAGAGAGGAATGGCAAATTTCATAAGAAAATGACTGGAAATTCGGAGGTCCTAAAAAGTCGATCGATCGAACTTAAAATTTGATCGATCAAAACTTTGCCCGAAGTCGATCGATCGAAATTTCCCAGAAATTGCTTTTGCAGAGCGCGCCAGAACTCCCAATCAGAAGCCAAAAAGCAGTCCTCCCTCTGATTTTCGAAGTAGAACACGCTGGTTTCGTGTTTGTGGTTGTCTCTAGCAGCAGAGGAACCCTATATGAGGGTAGAAGAGTCATTTCTAGCCCTAGCTTTCTTCTATAAAAGCCATAGCCATGCCTCCTTGTTGGAGAAGAGAGAATGGAGTATAATAGAACAAAAAATCAGTAGATAGGTTTAATTTCGTGCATCTTGTAGTGTATTTCAGTAGTTTTATTTTCAGATACTTTCTCTTTGTAAAGCTTTTCTTTCATTTCCATGGTTGTTCATCATTTTCTTGTGGTGTTCTTAGTCATGGAAGGCTAGTACCCTCAACTAGGGTTGAGGATGAAATCTTTCCATTGATGACACTCACAATCTTGTTGTACCACTTGCACATTTAATGATATATCATATTAGTTGTTCAAGTTCCATTCATTTAAAGCTTTATCTTTTGCAATGAATGTGGTTAGTGGTGGAAAGAGGACATTTCATGTGTTTCAACCGACAAATACATTGTTTTATCGGTTTGAATGATGATATCCATTGTGATTGAATGATACATTGGATGTTTTGATTTCAATTGGTACTCTTTGTGATTTGTCTATGTGTTGGATTCATTTAATGGTTCTCGGGTTTATGGTTAAGAAACTTGAATGACACCCTAAGCTTAATGTTCTTTGGGTGTTCAAGTGGAAACCAAGAGTGTGAGTTGTAGGATTTGGTTTGGTGGATTCCTTAGCCTTAGTTCCTTTTAATTTGCATATTCCATTCCATCTCTTTTATTTAGTCTTTTGTTCTTGAATCAATTCTCAAACCTTTGGAACTAGGTTAAAATGAGGTTGATTAAGCAAGACACCAATATTTGACCATTTCCCTGTGGATTCGACCTCGCACTTGCACACACTATATTGCAAACGATTCGTGCGCTTGCGAGTACTATTTAAAACACACATCAACAATTTCTGCTTTGTTAAAACTTTTTGGATATATATTACTCTGTTTCCCGGGTCCTTTTGAGACCGTTAGGGGGAGTAATTTTTATGACAGCTAGTTTTTATTACACTGTTTTACCCTTTGTCCATTTGAGATAAAAAGGGGGAGTAATTTTTATTTTGGACCGGGAATGTATTTCCAAACCGGTCAAGTGATTTTTGTCCCAGACTGGCCAAAATGGGAGTTTGTTAGTATTTTGGCCTCATTCTATGTTTGGACAAAATCACTTAAGTGTAAAGATGCAGTAAATAGGGATTCCACTATTCAGAGTCTGCAAGTTAGAAGAATGCAAGTTCCCTGTTAGCCATCCGGACGATCAAGCCATCCCATGCGGACGCCCATCTGTCCACTGTTCCATCCGTCTGAACGACGTGTCATCCCGTCCGGACTCTAGACAGACCAGCATCATCCGTCCGGACGAAGTGTTCATTCCGTCCGGACCCCATACTGCATCGAGAAGTTTCTGTGCCAGCTTGCAACCGTCCGGACGATTCAGCAGCATGTCCGGACGCCTCCCAGTACTCGATCAGCTTCTGATTTCTTTCCAAGTTCCAAGAAAGGGAAGATCAGTCAACCGTCCGGACGATGTGGTATCCCGTCCGGACGCGCGTCTCTGTAAGGCAAGAATCACAATTCAAATATGACCGTTCGGACGTCTGACAGCTGTGGTCCGGATGCGCGTGCATCAAAGAAAGAAATAGCCGGTTCGACTTCAACCATCCGAACAACTGCCTATCATGGTCCAGACGCCCGCATTACCAATATGGAAATTACGTGTTGAAGAATAGCCGTCCGGACGCTCATCCCCCATGGTCTGGACGCTCTAGAGCCTTATAAGGAAATCACTTGCAGAGAACGTGCGACCGTCCGGACGATGTGCCATCCCGTCCGGACAATGTCCTTAAACAGGAAAGATTTCTCCGTGAATTTTTCGAAAAATCTTGTCGCACAGTTGTCCGTCCAGACGACCCATGTCCACCGTCCGGACGGTGCCCAGGTATATTTTGCCTGACGCTCATTTGAGCCCCTAGTCTATAAATAGAGGCCCTTGGGCACTGAGAACTGCAAGAATTCGGTGTGAATTCCATTAGAGCTCAGAGAAGTCTTCAATCCCTCTGAAGCTGTGCTAAAAGTGTTCTGTTGCTATGCTACAATTGAAGTCTATCTTAGAGGTCGGCTCTAAGGTAAGAAGTTCCATTGAAGACCCCTTCAGGTAAGTGAACCTAGTTGGGAAGCGTTCGTGTTGGGTTACACTTCAGAGATCAAGGTACAACCACTGCATCAGTACATGTGAGTGTTACTATCTTGTATCTAGCTATGTCTTCTGAATAGTGGAATTCCTGGGTTTGGCTGCCCTGGAGTGGTTTTTCTCTTAGCTGAGTTTCCACTTCGTCAACAAAAATCTCTGTGTCATTTACTTTTCGTTATGCTTATTTTTGTTGACACTTTGTGGACACACACTTGTTGTTTAAATTAGAAGTCATTTCAATTTTTCAACACCAATGCTTCAGAGACTAGACGATGGCATAAAACTCCAGGCCATAAATGGAATATTTCTTCTTTGACCCCGATAGTTCTCACTAAAAAAAGCTATGGGATGCCCCTCCTGACTGAGAACACCACCGATGCCAACTCCGAATGCATCGCAGCTTACTTCGAACACCTTCTCAAAATCAAAGAGTGCCAAAACTGGTGCCTCTGTCATTTTCTGCTTGACCAGTTGGAACTGGTCTCTACCTCCTTAGACCACTAGAACTCACGTCCTTTGAGACGCTCTTTGATGGGGGCGATCAGGGTGCTAAAATCCTTGATGAATCGGCGGTAGAAAGACGCCAACCCATTGAAACTCCTGACATCGTGCAAGGTCTTTGGCTGGGGCCACTCCAAGACTGCATCTATCTTTGACTGACCTGCATGAACACCATCAGTAGATACAACAAAACCCAAAAAAGTCACAGAAGTAGTGAAGAAAGAACACTTCTTCTAATTGACAAAAAGGCGTTCCATCCTCAACACACTGAAAACAGCTCGAAGGTGATCAAAATATGACGCCCAAGTCGGGCTGTAGATGAGGATGTCGTCGAAGTAAACCACCACGAATTTCCCCATAAAAGGCCACAGAACCTGGTGCATGAACCTCATAAAAGTGCTGGGGGCGTTGGACAACCCAAAAGGCATCACCATCTACTCGTACAAACCATGTTGCGTCTTGAACGTTCTCTTCCACTCATCTCTAGGCCTTATTCTAATCTGGTGGTAGCTACTTTTAAGGTCAATTTTTGAGAAGACCTTAGCACCGGACAACTGATCCAACATATCATCTAGATGGGGAATTGGGAACCTGTATTTTACTGTTATCCAATTGATTACTCTGCTATTGACACACATGCGCCACGAACCATCTTTCTTTGGTACTTACAGGGCAAGAACTGCACATAGGCTCATGCTCTCATGGATGTAGCGCCGCTCCAGCAACTCTGCCACTTGGCGCTGCAACTCTTCCGCTTCCTTAGGACTAAGGCGGTAAGCTGGCCTATTAGGCAAAGTCGATCCAGGAATCAGGTCAATCTGATGCTGGATATCTAGCATAGGTGGTAGTCCGAAAGGAAAATCTTCTAGCATGAGGTCCGAAAATTCTTCTAGCAGCCGCTAGACCTCTAGTGGCAAATCTGAAGCCTTATCTACTACACTATTCCCACAAGGCAGTAAAGCATAAACTCTATCTTCATGCTCAACTTCAACTAAAAACCTGGACATAGAAAGCAAGGTTGACTCCGTCTCGACGAGGTGCCAACACAATCTTCTTCCCTTTGATGCTAAGGGAATATGTATTTTTCCTGCCATCATGTACCACACTGCAATCATACTGCCAAGGTCTGCCTAACAATCTATGTCAAGTGTCCATAGATACTACATCACACCAAACATTATCAAATTACTTCTTTCCAACATAAAAGGACACTAGGCATTGCCTATCTACTTTTAACTCACTTTCCTTGCTGAGCCACAACAGTTTGTAAGGCTTGGGATGACGATCTGTGTTCAACTGTAGTTTCTGGACAGCCTCTTCAGACACTAGATTCTCACAACTGCCTCTGCCATTGATCATTTTACAGACTTTGTCAGCCACTGCGCAAGTTGTGTGGAAAATATTGGTTCTCAACCAATCGTCTCCAGAGTCATCTTTGGGAGCAGTAGACTTTTACGAATGACCAGATTCTCTTGTCCGTCCCCATATAGTACATCTTCATCTCCATCATCGCCATACACTGGATCCCCAATCTCCTCAGACGTGTAGTCTACCACGTCTTCCTTAAGTAGGAGGTTCTTGCCCTTCTGCCTGGCAGGTTTCCTGCAATTAGTCGCTCTATGTCCCTATTCACCACATCTAAAACATTTAATATTAGGGTTAGAATTACCCTGTGCTAGCGGCTGGACAGGACGAGGTACTTGGGGCCGAAAAAGGCAATTGCCTTGATCTCTTCTAACCATAGGCCACTTGTTTTACTGCTTCTTTGAGACAAGTGCACGCTGATAGGCCTCAGAAATAGTCCACAGTGAGTGCAGGCTGAGGGCATCTTGTAGGGGCTGTCGTAATCCTCCCAAATATTGCGCCACCATATGCTCTTATGTCTCAGATAGATTGTTCCGTGCGACCAACTGATAGAACTCCTATGTGTAATCATCCACCAATCTCATGCCTTGCCTCAATGAGTGAAGTCGCTGAAACAGGGTTTGAGTGTAGCCGAAAGGAAAGAAGTGACTCTTCATCTTGTCCTTCATCTTGCCTCTCTCTTGACCGCTTCAACTGCTCCCGCCACGCAGATGCTCTACCCTTTAATTTGATGGCGACCAATTTCACTTTGTCACGATCAAGGACTTCCTTATACTCGAAAATCCACTCTAACTCATTCAACCAATTGATGAAACCTTCCGCTTGTAATGTGCCAAAAAACTCGGGCAGGTCTACTTTGAAACCAACGGCTCCATGATGACTTTCCTGACCACGGTGCCCCTAGTTTGGAGCTGGATTGTGATACAGGTTGTCGAAGGTGGAATCAGAATAGGAGTTCTCCATCTCACGATTGCCAACTTCTTGCGCCGCTAGACGCTGGGTTAACTCTGCAACTTGCCTCTGCAAATCCTCAATCACCACATCCTAAACGTTACGATCACGGCGCGGAGCTTCCTCATTCAGAACCTACCCACGACGACCACCACGACCACGACCACGACCACCAACCATTGAAACTGATGAAGACTCGTCTTAGGAAAGTGCTGAAGCTCTGATACCAATTGACGCCGGACAGAATAACGATTATTCTGCAGGCTATTCAAAGGGCAGTTTACAAGGAAGAAAACAAAATAATAATCCCAAACACAAAGAGAAACTCTAAGAAAAAATATTATTAATCAAAATTGTCTGCTAAAAAACTCTCACAAGCCGGGCTATTATAGCTGAAAATTACCAAAAATAGCAAGACCCTAATAACCTTATTAAAATGAAATATATAATAAAATAAGTCGGCTGCCAAAAATCTGGCCCAAATCGAGCTCAGAATCTCCTCCTAATCTATAAACGAAAAGTTACCATAAAAGGAAAAAAAAAAAATTAGGGTTGGAAAGGAAAACAGCAGATTTTGGGCTCGAAACAAGGCGCACCGAAGAGAGCTTTTTGAATTGGGGTCATATGCTCGAATTAGATACTCGTAGCTAAAGTTATGGCCAAAATACTGCAGCGCATTTGGAAATTGCCCCAATTAGGTTACATCACGATTTCTTGCCAATCTTGCTCTGATCTGCCTGCTCCAGATAATCTAGCGCCATCAATGTACAATCTGACAACTCAGCATCGTCTGACTCGGGTCCCCCTGCATCAAAAATCTGTCCCCTGGCCCAGTCCTATCCTACCAACGTAGTAGAGAATCCACTCTCAAACCAGTGAAGTGCTCTCCAAGGATAGTAACTATGCTCAAACCCACGAGTATTGATATGCTCCTAATTTAAAGGATAATGGATGCTAAAACCTAGGTCTGCATTATGGGAGTACTAACACGTAAAAATTAGAAAGTGTCGCCAAGGCAGTTACATTAAAACCACTATAAAAGATAAGCTTGATCAAGGTAAAAGTGGCTTTTGGCCCTTAGTTCAAAACTTCTATTTAGAGTATTTCTTTTTCCTTTTTCAAGCACCACTGATTTAAGCATCATATTTATCTCCCACTAACATCTCTGGTAGGTTCCATTCCTTACTTTCTCTCATTTTTGCTGGTGCAATTTGTTCAATATTCGGTACAAGAAAACTATTCTAAGCGAAATAAAATTAAAAAAAAACTATATATAGGCTTGTTTGCTAATATTTTTTACGCCTACTTTTTGCTTTTTAGCAAAGAAAAATAAAATGATCAACACAACTCAACATATAAAATAGTCACAAAATACTTCAAACTACTTTCACATTTATATCACATCGCAATAGAAAATAAATAAATAAATAAATAAATAAAACACCATGTAGTACTGTCTCCATCCCGGCCATCCTCATCTTCATCTACACTTTCAATGAAATAATCTTTCTTACATTGTCTGGATTGTCTCTGTAACGCCCCAAATTTGAACCAGCAAATTCGTAAGCAGAAACCTCCGGTTTCCACGTGACGTTACTACCTCAGAGATAAACTCTCGCAGCGGAAGATATAATTTATCCAACAGGCTTGAATTAAATAACACATCAAAGCTTTATTGAGTGATAAACGTAATTAAAGTATTACATTTCAAATTGATACAAGAATTCACTACAATCATCAACTACATTATCGAACAGTTCTAATTCCTGTAATGTTAACAAACTCCTATCCTTGAGCTTTATACACTTTCGTACCTGCAACATGGGCTATACCGCCCATATATAAATACATGGGTCAGTCAACTGCTTTCAATAATGATAAGATTACTGATTTAATTAAAAGTATGCGATGCAACAATGTGTAGTGCAACAATATGAGAACAATTATAAACACTTATGCCAAGGACTCAAACTCCGAAATCTCTATTCTTTCTACGGGCTTTTCACTGAGGGTCCTTTCTTAAGGCCTCAGTCCTGGGTTGTCTATCCCTCTCAGAGTACCAAACCCACATACTAGGGTTGTCTATCTCTCACAGGGCCTCAAATCCCACAAAAATCCATGGATGTCTATCTCTCTCAGAGCCTCAAACCCACCAACTGGGTTGTCTATCTCTCTCAGAGCTTCAAAACCGAGGATGTGTATCTTTCCTAAATCCATGGATGTCTATCTCTCTCAGAGCCTCAAACCCACCAACTGGGTTGTCTATCTCTCTCAGAGCTTCAAAGCCGAGGATGTCTATCGCTCCTAAATCTAAGAATGTCTATCCCTCAGAGCTTCAAACCCACCAACTGGGTTGTCTATCCCTCTCAGGGCTTCCTATCTGTCTCTATGCCTTAATACTAAAACATGTCATATTACAACCAATATGCTCCAAACAAGTTGCATACTATTAAATAAAACAGATATCAAAACATTATGGAAAGCTCCACTTGATCATTCTGAGTGAGTAAGGAATACTCACAGTCCTTTTTGTATAATCTCTCAGTTCTTCATCTGCAGTAAATATATATATATATATACGCATAGAATGTTAATATCTTTACTCATAAATCTTAATTTCTATTTAAATAATTAGGTACCATTATCTTTTAAAGATTTATATTAATTATCATTATAGAATTCATTATACATAATATCCAACATTGTTTATCGAAAGAATACCACAATTACTCCAAAATAGCTTGCTTAGCCATGATGACAAAACCCCAAAAATAGGACGTACAATCAATGGGTTCAACAATGACCTATACTTACAACCAAACTCAATACCCTTTCAAAACTTCTCGGTCATTCATGATTACTAGGGAATCATATTTTATTACTTTTGAAAACAACCATAGTTCTAGAACATCACATAACCGGTCATCAAGAAACACATACACCTAAAATATCACAGGTAACACACGGCCACTCCAAAACACCCACAGCCAACATATAATCAATTGAATCCCAAATCAGTACACACACACTATAGTCAAAACAGGGGAAATTCTTGCTAAACGTAAGTAGTAGGAATCCAAATTCCAAATCATCAATTGATCCCAGAATTTAACATAATCTGAAACAGGTACCTAAAATCAATATACATCACCGTCAATAGGAATCCAAACTCAAGATTATTAACACACCCAAATTGGCCAGCAAGACCTAATCCCACAATAATTCCAGCAACTACAATCAACATGAAAACCCATACACTGCAAACAGACCAGACACGGCCAAAGAAAACCCCAAGCTATTACTCAATCACCAAAACCAAATCAGACTAATACTAATTTATTCTAATTTAATCATCGACTTAATATTAGGAAGTCTCTTAGATAGTTACCGGAAATTCCCATCGGAATCGCGCCTCTGCCCGCCGGAAAACAGATTCGGGTTGCCGGAAGTCGTGGGTTCTGGGTTGCTGCCGAGATCTGGGATGGGCTTCTCGGCTCATGGTCACGGGCGATTCTGATTTCTGAGCTCACGGGTCACACACAAGTCACGGGTCCACGGCTTCGTCGGGTTCTGGGTTCACGGTGGAAGGCCGGCTACTGGGTCGTTCGGGTTTGGGCTTGCTGGGTTCGGGGTTCGGGCTTTTGGTTTGCACAGGTTCGTCGGGTTCACGGCTGGGTTGGTGGCTTTGATCGGGTTTTGCACTCACGCGGGGTCTTCACGGTTCGGGTTCGGTTTCACGGCGGGTCTCTGATCACAGGTCCACCGGCGGTAACCCAACGGCGGATTGGGTCCGGCTGGGTCACGGTACCACCGGATTCTGCTCCACCTCCGGTCTCTCATCTCTCCCTCAATCAATTTCTCTCTCAAATTCTGCTTCTATTTCTCATCTCATCTCATCTCTGTTTCTTACTGACTTTCTTTCTCCTGGTCCCTCATCTCACTCTCAATTCTCAACTCTCAACTCACTCTCTCGATCTCTCACTCACTGCTGTGTCTCGGTCTTAAAAGAAGGAATAAAGAAAGAGGGAGAAGGGTGCCATTATTACAGCAGCAGAGATGAACTGCTTTGTAGCTGTCTGAGTGAAGACAGGCTAGCATTGCATTGTTTAAGCACCGAGAAGGACGATCGTGCTGAAGAAAATATATTAGAACCAAAGTGGAGGCAGGCTGTGTTTTTAATAAACTGAGTGGAGGAATCGGAACAACGTGCGACTGCTGAAATGATTTAAATAGGTTTAAATGGAATAAAACGTAAGAATGACGTAGGAGACGGCTAACGATTTTAGCAGATTGTGTTTTAAAAACCGGGTCTTTTAATATAAGCTGTCTCATAAAAATATTATTCTAAATCCGTTTATAATCTAGTTTATGTCATAATTAATGATATTTTATTCTTATCTGTCTATTTTTAAAAAATGTGTTTAAAAATCTGGGGCGCTACATTCCTCCCCCCTTAATGGAATTTCGTCCCCGAAATTCGTAAACTATGCTTCGCATAAAGTTTACCTAATGGAAGATTTAGATTTCTAATTCTTAAGTCTAGCGTCACAGATTTTTATGTGAAGCATCTAATTTATTAGACATGAAATTTAAACAAGTATACTGCACCGTGTGATAGTTATCAAATATAATATTTTAAGCTCATTATAACAAGAAGTATAATAGATCAAACAAATGTGTAGCTTGAAGAAGGGAAAATATTCATTTCTCATTATAGGAAAATCTCTCGTACAACAAATCACTTTTATGAGGATGTTTTCTGATAATCTTGGTGGAAAGCTTGCCAAATGAGAACATGGAAGCCTCGAAGGAGAGGAAGGTGGGGAAGGTGAAGAAAGCAAAGAAGTCAAGGCAAGCAATCCGGAAAGGATATGAGTGCGGTACTCATATCGTAGTGCTCTCTCTCTTCTGTCATAGATCACCATCACTGGATTGAGGATAGATGTGAGGAACGTCCGGGTTGACAAGACGGAAGAGAAGGTCTTGCATGATCAAGGATAATCTTGCTTCTGGATAGTATGATCAAGAATAATCTTGCTTCTGTGTTTGCGAATCTGGTTGTGATGCTGCATTTTTCTAACTTTAGTTTGGAAAATTGGTTATGGAACTACATCTTCCTTTTCAGGAAGCGATGATGAGTTCAGATTAGAAGAAAGATTTGGCTCTCAAAGTGTGAAGGGTTGAGAGCTGAAAGGTGTGCTTTACAAGAGAGAAGACGAGTGAATTTATAGAGATTTGAGAGGAAACGGTGCAAGTGGTGCCGACAGTGTATCGTGAAACGCTCTTCCAGCTCATTCACGGGATGCCCCTCTACGACTGCTAGTTGCGGAAAATGCGGCAATGAATCCGGAAAAAGTCTTTGGGTGAATTCGGAATTCGAGAAGGTGAAAATGGTGAAAACTTGAAAAAGAAGAGAACTCGTGATTCGAGGGCTGTCTACTAGTGGTAGAGGCGGCTGCGCTCAGAATGACGTTGATTAGACTGCGTCTCGTCCACTGATTAAGTTCTCATTCCTTCCCTTCAGATCTTTCGAATAACAGCTTCATTTCTATCTTCTCTCCTTCAGATCCTTTGAGGAATATCTTCGTTTCCTGAGTTTTCTAAACATGGCTTCTTCATCCTCTCAAAATAATTTTGATCTAAATACTGCGCCTGTAGTATCAGAAATTTGGCGTCCATTGTTCTTATCTCAGAGGGGTCCTCTTCTGACTAATGACTCTGTGATGCTGAGTGATGCAGTAGCTGCATCCGTAGCTCAAGGCATCATGACTCCTCGAGATGAAAAATTATTGGCGGATAGGACTGATGTCCAAGCCATCAATGACTCTCTGGCATTCAGTATTCAGGGTGCCTCTTCTGTTTCAAATATGGCTCGACGTCTGCAAGCTCGAGGGAACGAAGTTCAAGCGTTGAAAGCTCAAATTTTGACTTTGCAGCGAAGGTATATGGGCTTTAGGCGAAGGAATTGGGTTCTACAGCAAGAAAATAGAAAACTGAAGAAGGTGGTAAATTCGTATGAGAAAGACTTGGGAAGGAGGTATGCTGATTTGGAGCAGAACACCAACCGACTCCGAGAACAGCATAAGGATCTTTTGCTTGCAGTCCAGAACCTTAGGGTTTTCCGTCCAGAAACTTAGCCAGGTATTCTATTTGATCTAGCAATTCTTTATTTACAAAAATAAATAACTAACTGCAGTATTATAAAATACCTGCAGGTATAAGCATACCAGTATTCTCCGGAAATGGTGCAGAAAAGGTCCTGTTTTGCAAGTCTATTTTTTTTTTTTTTTTTTTTTTTTTTTTGAATCAAAAGTAGTTCATTTGTAAGACAATAATTATTCTTTTACGCACCGTTCTTATTATCTAATATGTCTGTAATCCTTTGAACTAATTATTTCTACTCGATCTTTTACTAAGGTGTAATTTTTATATGGTACTATGTTCTTCTTTCTATTTCTGCATAATTACTATTATCCTCAAATTTCATTAGATTAAATCCTTAGTATTACTCCAATTTAGTTATGCAGTCAATCAATACTTAAATTTGCTAATCATAAACTTATCCATCAAGTAAGGATTTCTAAGAGAATCAATAAATCACATAATCAAGATTTTATTTAACTTAAGCTCTAGAAAACCTCAATAATATATAAACTTCTCTTAAAGTTCATCAGATGCATAGGAAAAACAATCTCTCCATTAATCATCAAATCATTTGATTAACTAATTTCCTCAACATATAAAATTAGTAATTTACGCTTTATACACCTATCTTCAAAAGATACCAGATTTGGAATAATAGATACTCATTAATCATAGCATACCTTTCCTTACATTCTAGGGTTAATTGGATAGACCTCAAAGCCTCAAAATTTATCTCTGATCCTTAGGTTATCCTTATTATGGTTATGGGAAAGTTGTATCTCTAAGCACATGAAATATCTATAGAGTGATTTATAAATTTACTAACTTAATATCCATAAATTATTTCAACAGATTAAACATTTGGATTCTGTAATCTATATCTCTAAAAAGAAACATTTATGACTATACCTCAAAATAATACTAGATATCAAATCATCTTAATTCTGAAATTACTTCTATTTACATACCTCTGGTTTCTTATCCCCTTACGCTAGGATCATCATCAAGGTGGAAGGTTTCTGCACTAAAATACATCACACAAAGTATTTTATAAAAATGGTTTACACCTATAGCTCTTGTGTTATTCTTAGACATCTAGGGTCAAGTCTTAAGGTCCTCAGAGCAAACTGCTCTGACACCATACTATAACTTACCCAAGTTACAGTATGACACTGAATGTTCACTAGGTCGCAGAACAACTGCTCTGATACCATACTGTAACGCCCCGAATTTGAACCAGCAAATTCGTAAGCAGAAACCTCCGGTTTCCACGTGACGTTACTACCTCAGAGATAAACTCTCGCAGCGGAAGATATAATTTATCCAACAGGCTTGAATTAAATAACACATCAAAGCTTTATTGAGTGATAAACGTAATTAAAGTATTACATTTCAAATTGATACAAGAATTCACTACAATCATCAACTACATTATCGAACAGTTCTAATTCCTGTAATGTTAACAAACTCCTATCCTTGAGCTTTATACACTTTCGTACCTGCAACATGGGCTATACCGCCCATATATAAATACATGGGTCAGTCAACTGCTTTCAATAATGATAAGATTACTGATTTAATTAAAAGTATGCGATGCAACAATGTGTAGTGCAACAATATGAGAACAATTATAAACACTTATGCCAAGGACTCAAACTCCGAAATCTCTATTCTTTCTACGGGCTTTTCACTGAGGGTCCTTTCTTAAGGCCTCAGTCCTGGGTTGTCTATCCCTCTCAGAGTACCAAACCCACATACTAGGGTTGTCTATCTCTCACAGGGCCTCAAATCCCACAAAAATCCATGGATGTCTATCTCTCTCAGAGCCTCAAACCCACCAACTGGGTTGTCTATCTCTCTCAGAGCTTCAAAACCGAGGATGTGTATCTTTCCTAAATCCATGGATGTCTATCTCTCTCAGAGCCTCAAACCCACCAACTGGGTTGTCTATCTCTCTCAGAGCTTCAAAGCCGAGGATGTCTATCGCTCCTAAATCTAAGAATGTCTATCCCTCAGAGCTTCAAACCCACCAACTGGGTTGTCTATCCCTCTCAGGGCTTCCTATCTGTCTCTATGCCTTAATACTAAAACATGTCATATTACAACCAATATGCTCCAAACAAGTTGCATACTATTAAATAAAACAGATATCAAAACATTATGGAAAGCTCCACTTGATCATTCTGAGTGAGTAAGGAATACTCACAGTCCTTTTTGTATAATCTCTCAGTTCTTCATCTGCAGTAAATATATATATATATATACGCATAGAATGTTAATATCTTTACTCATAAATCTTAATTTCTATTTAAATAATTAGGTACCATTATCTTTTAAAGATTTATATTAATTATCATTATAGAATTCATTATACATAATATCCAACATTGTTTATCGAAAGAATACCACAATTACTCCAAAATAGCTTGCTTAGCCATGATGACAAAACCCCAAAAATAGGACGTACAATCAATGGGTTCAACAATGACCTATACTTACAACCAAACTCAATACCCTTTCAAAACTTCTCGGTCATTCATGATTACTAGGGAATCATATTTTATTACTTTTGAAAACAACCATAGTTCTAGAACATCACATAACCGGTCATCAAGAAACACATACACCTAAAATATCACAGGTAACACACGGCCACTCCAAAACACCCACAGCCAACATATAATCAATTGAATCCCAAATCAGTACACACACACTATAGTCAAAACAGGGGAAATTCTTGCTAAACGTAAGTAGTAGGAATCCAAATTCCAAATCATCAATTGATCCCAGAATTTAACATAATCTGAAACAGGTACCTAAAATCAATATACATCACCGTCAATAGGAATCCAAACTCAAGATTATTAACACACCCAAATTGGCCAGCAAGACCTAATCCCACAATAATTCCAGCAACTACAATCAACATGAAAACCCATACACTGCAAACAGACCAGACACGGCCAAAGAAAACCCCAAGCTATTACTCAATCACCAAAACCAAATCAGACTAATACTAATTTATTCTAATTTAATCATCGACTTAATATTAGGAAGTCTCTTAGATAGTTACCGGAAATTCCCATCGGAATCGCGCCTCTGCCCGCCGGAAAACAGATTCGGGTTGCCGGAAGTCGTGGGTTCTGGGTTGCTGCCGAGATCTGGGATGGGCTTCTCGGCTCATGGTCACGGGCGATTCTGATTTCTGAGCTCACGGGTCACACACAAGTCACGGGTCCACGGCTTCGTCGGGTTCTGGGTTCACGGTGGAAGGCCGGCTACTGGGTCGTTCGGGTTTGGGCTTGCTGGGTTCGGGGTTCGGGCTTTTGGTTTGCACAGGTTCGTCGGGTTCACGGCTGGGTTGGTGGCTTTGATCGGGTTTTGCACTCACGCGGGGTCTTCACGGTTCGGGTTCGGTTTCACGGCGGGTCTCTGATCACAGGTCCACCGGCGGTAACCCAACGGCGGATTGGGTCCGGCTGGGTCACGGTACCACCGGATTCTGCTCCACCTCCGGTCTCTCATCTCTCCCTCAATCAATTTCTCTCTCAAATTCTGCTTCTATTTCTCATCTCATCTCATCTCTGTTTCTTACTGACTTTCTTTCTCCTGGTCCCTCATCTCACTCTCAATTCTCAACTCTCAACTCACTCTCTCGATCTCTCACTCACTGCTGTGTCTCGGTCTTAAAAGAAGGAATAAAGAAAGAGGGAGAAGGGTGCCATTATTACAGCAGCAGAGATGAACTGCTTTGTAGCTGTCTGAGTGAAGACAGGCTAGCATTGCATTGTTTAAGCACCGAGAAGGACGATCGTGCTGAAGAAAATATATTAGAACCAAAGTGGAGGCAGGCTGTGTTTTTAATAAACTGAGTGGAGGAATCGGAACAACGTGCGACTGCTGAAATGATTTAAATAGGTTTAAATGGAATAAAACGTAAGAATGACGTAGGAGACGGCTAACGATTTTAGCAGATTGTGTTTTAAAAACCGGGTCTTTTAATATAAGCTGTCTCATAAAAATATTATTCTAAATCCGTTTATAATCTAGTTTATGTCATAATTAATGATATTTTATTCTTATCTGTCTATTTTTAAAAAATGTGTTTAAAAATCTGGGGCGCTACATTCCTCCCCCCTTAATGGAATTTCGTCCCCGAAATTCGTAAACTATGCTTCGCATAAAGTTTACCTAATGGAAGATTTAGATTTCTAATTCTTAAGTCTAGCGTCACAGATTTTTATGTGAAGCATCTAATTTATTAGACATGAAATTTAAACAAGTATACTGCACCGTGTGATAGTTATCAAATATAATATTTTAAGCTCATTATAACAAGAAGTATAATAGATCAAACAAATGTGTAGCTTGAAGAAGGGAAAATATTCATTTCTCATTATAGGAAAATCTCTCGTACAACAAATCACTTTTATGAGGATGTTTTCTGATAATCTTGGTGGAAAGCTTGCCAAATGAGAACATGGAAGCCTCGAAGGAGAGGAAGGTGGGGAAGGTGAAGAAAGCAAAGAAGTCAAGGCAAGCAATCCGGAAAGGATATGAGTGCGGTACTCATATCGTAGTGCTCTCTCTCTTCTGTCATAGATCACCATCACTGGATTGAGGATAGATGTGAGGAACGTCCGGGTTGACAAGACGGAAGAGAAGGTCTTGCATGATCAAGGATAATCTTGCTTCTGGATAGTATGATCAAGAATAATCTTGCTTCTGTGTTTGCGAATCTGGTTGTGATGCTGCATTTTTCTAACTTTAGTTTGGAAAATTGGTTATGGAACTACATCTTCCTTTTCAGGAAGCGATGATGAGTTCAGATTAGAAGAAAGATTTGGCTCTCAAAGTGTGAAGGGTTGAGAGCTGAAAGGTGTGCTTTACAAGAGAGAAGACGAGTGAATTTATAGAGATTTGAGAGGAAACGGTGCAAGTGGTGCCGACAGTGTATCGTGAAACGCTCTTCCAGCTCATTCACGGGATGCCCCTCTACGACTGCTAGTTGCGGAAAATGCGGCAATGAATCCGGAAAAAGTCTTTGGGTGAATTCGGAATTCGAGAAGGTGAAAATGGTGAAAACTTGAAAAAGAAGAGAACTCGTGATTCGAGGGCTGTCTACTAGTGGTAGAGGCGGCTGCGCTCAGAATGACGTTGATTAGACTGCGTCTCGTCCACTGATTAAGTTCTCATTCCTTCCCTTCAGATCTTTCGAATAACAGCTTCATTTCTATCTTCTCTCCTTCAGATCCTTTGAGGAATATCTTCGTTTCCTGAGTTTTCTAAACATGGCTTCTTCATCCTCTCAAAATAATTTTGATCTAAATACTGCGCCTGTAGTATCAGAAATTTGGCGTCCATTGTTCTTATCTCAGAGGGGTCCTCTTCTGACTAATGACTCTGTGATGCTGAGTGATGCAGTAGCTGCATCCGTAGCTCAAGGCATCATGACTCCTCGAGATGAAAAATTATTGGCGGATAGGACTGATGTCCAAGCCATCAATGACTCTCTGGCATTCAGTATTCAGGGTGCCTCTTCTGTTTCAAATATGGCTCGACGTCTGCAAGCTCGAGGGAACGAAGTTCAAGCGTTGAAAGCTCAAATTTTGACTTTGCAGCGAAGGTATATGGGCTTTAGGCGAAGGAATTGGGTTCTACAGCAAGAAAATAGAAAACTGAAGAAGGTGGTAAATTCGTATGAGAAAGACTTGGGAAGGAGGTATGCTGATTTGGAGCAGAACACCAACCGACTCCGAGAACAGCATAAGGATCTTTTGCTTGCAGTCCAGAACCTTAGGGTTTTCCGTCCAGAAACTTAGCCAGGTATTCTATTTGATCTAGCAATTCTTTATTTACAAAAATAAATAACTAACTGCAGTATTATAAAATACCTGCAGGTATAAGCATACCAGTATTCTCCGGAAATGGTGCAGAAAAGGTCCTGTTTTGCAAGTCTATTTTTTTTTTTTTTTTTTTTTTTTTTTTTGAATCAAAAGTAGTTCATTTGTAAGACAATAATTATTCTTTTACGCACCGTTCTTATTATCTAATATGTCTGTAATCCTTTGAACTAATTATTTCTACTCGATCTTTTACTAAGGTGTAATTTTTATATGGTACTATGTTCTTCTTTCTATTTCTGCATAATTACTATTATCCTCAAATTTCATTAGATTAAATCCTTAGTATTACTCCAATTTAGTTATGCAGTCAATCAATACTTAAATTTGCTAATCATAAACTTATCCATCAAGTAAGGATTTCTAAGAGAATCAATAAATCACATAATCAAGATTTTATTTAACTTAAGCTCTAGAAAACCTCAATAATATATAAACTTCTCTTAAAGTTCATCAGATGCATAGGAAAAACAATCTCTCCATTAATCATCAAATCATTTGATTAACTAATTTCCTCAACATATAAAATTAGTAATTTACGCTTTATACACCTATCTTCAAAAGATACCAGATTTGGAATAATAGATACTCATTAATCATAGCATACCTTTCCTTACATTCTAGGGTTAATTGGATAGACCTCAAAGCCTCAAAATTTATCTCTGATCCTTAGGTTATCCTTATTATGGTTATGGGAAAGTTGTATCTCTAAGCACATGAAATATCTATAGAGTGATTTATAAATTTACTAACTTAATATCCATAAATTATTTCAACAGATTAAACATTTGGATTCTGTAATCTATATCTCTAAAAAGAAACATTTATGACTATACCTCAAAATAATACTAGATATCAAATCATCTTAATTCTGAAATTACTTCTATTTACATACCTCTGGTTTCTTATCCCCTTACGCTAGGATCATCATCAAGGTGGAAGGTTTCTGCACTAAAATACATCACACAAAGTATTTTATAAAAATGGTTTACACCTATAGCTCTTGTGTTATTCTTAGACATCTAGGGTCAAGTCTTAAGGTCCTCAGAGCAAACTGCTCTGACACCATACTATAACTTACCCAAGTTACAGTATGACACTGAATGTTCACTAGGTCGCAGAACAACTGCTCTGATACCATACTGTAACGCCCCGAATTTGAACCAGCAAATTCGTAAGCAGAAACCTCCGGTTTCCACGTGACGTTACTACCTCAGAGATAAACTCTCGCAGCGGAAGATATAATTTATCCAACAGGCTTGAATTAAATAACACATCAAAGCTTTATTGAGTGATAAACGTAATTAAAGTATTACATTTCAAATTGATACAAGAATTCACTACAATCATCAACTACATTATCGAACAGTTCTAATTCCTGTAATGTTAACAAACTCCTATCCTTGAGCTTTATACACTTTCGTACCTGCAACATGGGCTATACCGCCCATATATAAATACATGGGTCAGTCAACTGCTTTCAATAATGATAAGATTACTGATTTAATTAAAAGTATGCGATGCAACAATGTGTAGTGCAACAATATGAGAACAATTATAAACACTTATGCCAAGGACTCAAACTCCGAAATCTCTATTCTTTCTACGGGCTTTTCACTGAGGGTCCTTTCTTAAGGCCTCAGTCCTGGGTTGTCTATCCCTCTCAGAGTACCAAACCCACATACTAGGGTTGTCTATCTCTCACAGGGCCTCAAATCCCACAAAAATCCATGGATGTCTATCTCTCTCAGAGCCTCAAACCCACCAACTGGGTTGTCTATCTCTCTCAGAGCTTCAAAACCGAGGATGTGTATCTTTCCTAAATCCATGGATGTCTATCTCTCTCAGAGCCTCAAACCCACCAACTGGGTTGTCTATCTCTCTCAGAGCTTCAAAGCCGAGGATGTCTATCGCTCCTAAATCTAAGAATGTCTATCCCTCAGAGCTTCAAACCCACCAACTGGGTTGTCTATCCCTCTCAGGGCTTCCTATCTGTCTCTATGCCTTAATACTAAAACATGTCATATTACAACCAATATGCTCCAAACAAGTTGCATACTATTAAATAAAACAGATATCAAAACATTATGGAAAGCTCCACTTGATCATTCTGAGTGAGTAAGGAATACTCACAGTCCTTTTTGTATAATCTCTCAGTTCTTCATCTGCAGTAAATATATATATATATATACGCATAGAATGTTAATATCTTTACTCATAAATCTTAATTTCTATTTAAATAATTAGGTACCATTATCTTTTAAAGATTTATATTAATTATCATTATAGAATTCATTATACATAATATCCAACATTGTTTATCGAAAGAATACCACAATTACTCCAAAATAGCTTGCTTAGCCATGATGACAAAACCCCAAAAATAGGACGTACAATCAATGGGTTCAACAATGACCTATACTTACAACCAAACTCAATACCCTTTCAAAACTTCTCGGTCATTCATGATTACTAGGGAATCATATTTTATTACTTTTGAAAACAACCATAGTTCTAGAACATCACATAACCGGTCATCAAGAAACACATACACCTAAAATATCACAGGTAACACACGGCCACTCCAAAACACCCACAGCCAACATATAATCAATTGAATCCCAAATCAGTACACACACACTATAGTCAAAACAGGGGAAATTCTTGCTAAACGTAAGTAGTAGGAATCCAAATTCCAAATCATCAATTGATCCCAGAATTTAACATAATCTGAAACAGGTACCTAAAATCAATATACATCACCGTCAATAGGAATCCAAACTCAAGATTATTAACACACCCAAATTGGCCAGCAAGACCTAATCCCACAATAATTCCAGCAACTACAATCAACATGAAAACCCATACACTGCAAACAGACCAGACACGGCCAAAGAAAACCCCAAGCTATTACTCAATCACCAAAACCAAATCAGACTAATACTAATTTATTCTAATTTAATCATCGACTTAATATTAGGAAGTCTCTTAGATAGTTACCGGAAATTCCCATCGGAATCGCGCCTCTGCCCGCCGGAAAACAGATTCGGGTTGCCGGAAGTCGTGGGTTCTGGGTTGCTGCCGAGATCTGGGATGGGCTTCTCGGCTCATGGTCACGGGCGATTCTGATTTCTGAGCTCACGGGTCACACACAAGTCACGGGTCCACGGCTTCGTCGGGTTCTGGGTTCACGGTGGAAGGCCGGCTACTGGGTCGTTCGGGTTTGGGCTTGCTGGGTTCGGGGTTCGGGCTTTTGGTTTGCACGGGTTCGTCGGGTTCACGGCTGGGTTGGTGGCTTTGATCGGGTTTTGCACTCACGCGGGGTCTTCACGGTTCGGGTTCGGTTTCACGGCGGGTCTCTGATCACAGGTCCACCGGCGGTAACCCAACGGCGGATTGGGTCCGGCTGGGTCACGGTACCACCGGATTCTGCTCCACCTCCGGTCTCTCATCTCTCCCTCAATCAATTTCTCTCTCAAATTCTGCTTCTATTTCTCATCTCATCTCATCTCTGTTTCTTACTGACTTTCTTTCTCCTGGTCCCTCATCTCACTCTCAATTCTCAACTCTCAACTCACTCTCTCGATCTCTCACTCACTGCTGTGTCTCGGTCTTAAAAGAAGGAATAAAGAAAGAGGGAGAAGGGTGCCATTATTACAGCAGCAGAGATGAACTGCTTTGTAGCTGTCTGAGTGAAGACAGGCTAGCATTGCATTGTTTAAGCACCGAGAAGGACGATCGTGCTGAAGAAAATATATTAGAACCAAAGTGGAGGCAGGCTGTGTTTTTAATAAACTGAGTGGAGGAATCGGAACAACGTGCGACTGCTGAAATGATTTAAATAGGTTTAAATGGAATAAAACGTAAGAATGACGTAGGAGACGGCTAACGATTTTAGCAGATTGTGTTTTAAAAACCGGGTCTTTTAATATAAGCTGTCTCATAAAAATATTATTCTAAATCCGTTTATAATCTAGTTTATGTCATAATTAATGATATTTTATTCTTATCTGTCTATTTTTAAAAAATGTGTTTAAAAATCTGGGGCGCTACAGTCTCCATCCCTGCCAAACCCTAATTGCACGTCACAGGAAGATAACATTGATTTCGTAGTTCTTCACTTCACGACAGCCAACTTTTCATGTTCTTGATATTTTTATTTTTAGATGAATCATGATCTTGATTTTCAGTACGGATTTCTTTTGTTTTTGTTTTAATGCTACTCCAGCTGGTACATATATAACAGTGCCCTCTGAATCAATAATTCAAGCCAGAATATAATGTGTATGTGTCTCTTTCAACATCCAACACCAGCTTATATAAATGTATGTAGATGGTGAGATGTCAACAAGCGGGCCATGGAAGAGATGGTGTCCCGACAAATTACATTCAATTTGGGTAGATCAAATATTATTGCTAGCTAGAATATCCAGCAGAGCGAAATAAAAGCTGTGCTTCTTTCTTCAGGTATGCAATTTGCTTGCGGAAATGAAGTCATCAATAGTTCTTGTGCCAGGGGTCGCTTTGTGTTGGAAGTGATCCAAGTGACATAACCCATGCTTGTGGGTTGGCAGTGGCACACATGCATGCAGGACAATTAATGGGCAGCAATCATGAGATTTGACCAACGTTAACACAGCGTGCGAACTTCTATGTTATCTCCCCCTCTGTTTCTTAACTTCCTGTGTTTGTTGTGGATTAGTTTGGTTGTAAGTGGAAAAGTTGATCAATTTAATTAACTAAATATTATTTTAATTATCGTAAGCTTGGCATCGGTTTTTTTCCCGACATCAACTGCAAGCTGAAGCAAATTCACTACAAAAAAAATCATCGACAACAAAATATTGTCATCAGCGATGATAGTGTCGTCGCTAAAAGTTATCATTTGCGACAATTTAAGTCATCGTCGGTGATAATATTATTAGTCTTTGCTAAAAAAATGTCCACGTGATCCTACTTGTCATTATTGATGATAATGTTATTTGCGACGACGGATTGATATTGTTGTCGCTAATAACTTAATTTATTAGAGCACTAGCAACAGTCTTCCTATAATGGTTTCTTTCCCTAAATATAGAAAAAATTTCATAAAAACTCATAAAAAACGTTCCACAATAGCTGCCCTAAATTTAGATAATTTGGTTGGGTAGCTACAGTGCTACCCAAAACATTGGGTAGCATAGCTACCCAATCCATGATTATATTCACACAAATTCCGCAAGACTGCAACGCATGTCCTCTCTCCCCGCTCTTCTCTCTCTTTGTTTTCCTTCCTTGTCCTTCCAAGCCCAATTTTTGCAGTGCTTGACGGCATCGCCGAGTTCGACTGGGTTTTCTAGGTATCTTTCAAAAACACAAAAAAACCAATCGGAGAATATATATAGTTTCTAAGAAATCAATTAGCCTAGAGTCGAAAAGGGAAAGCCAAAACCTTAACGAACTTTGAATTTTTTTTTTTTTCTCAAAATCTTTGGTTTTGACCTAAACCCTGCCACGATCAAGACCATAAAAAACTGATATTTGAGTGGTGATCTATAAATAGCTATGATAGACTGTGAGACCTATATTTTTGGTAATTGGGTGTGATCGAGAGAGTAGAATAGAGTATTCATTTTCCCAGAATCCAAAAGAGACTGAGTGGAAGGGAGAAAGATGCAGGGGATTTTGAGGCGAAAGGTCGGTGTCGGAGGGTCTTCTAAGTCCTATTTTCGGTATGTACCATCCTAGACCAATACTTTGGCAAATAAATCTTCCAAAAGAATGTCCAATAGATATCGATGGGGATTGAAACTAGCATCATAAAACACATATAGCAAAGCTCCATATGATTAAAAAAAGAAAAGAAAAAGAGAGAGAGAGAGAGAGAGAGAGAGAGAGAGAGAGAGAAAGAAGAAGATAAGTGGAGCCGTTTCAAGTAAAACAGGTCTAATTAGAGCTGCTTTTTTTAAAACGGCTCAACTTTTAGCCCTTTTTAAAGCGGCTCTAATTTGAGCCGTTTAAATAAAAAAGGGTTCGAAATGGAGCCGTTTTGATAAAAACGGCTCTAATTGCAGCCGTTTAAACAAAAAAAAAAAATGTCTCACATAGATCGTACCATAATCGATCACATAGATCATACCACGATCAATCACATGATCGTACCACCTTCCATCACATAGATCGTACCATGACCGATCACATTGATCGTACCACAATCGATCGCATTGATCGTACCACGATCGATCATCGATCACATAGATCGTACTACGATTGATCACACATGATCGTACCATAATCGATCGCATAGATCATACCACGATCGATCACATATATTGTACCACGATCAATCACACTTAGATCCTACCACGATCGATCGCACATGATCATACCACGATCAATTGCATAGATCGTACCACGATCGATCGCACATGATCGTACCACGATCAATTGCATAGATCGTACCATGATCGATCCCATGATTGTACCACGATCGATCACACTTAAATCCTACCACGATTGATCACACATGATGGTACCACGATCAATCACACATGATGGTACCACGATCGATTACATAGATCATACCATGATCAATCACATAGATTGTACCACAATCGATCACACTTTGATCGATCCTATCACGATCGATCACATAGATCGTACCACAATCGATCACATATGATGGTACCATGATCGATCACACATGATGGTACCATTATCGATCACATAGATCATACCATGATCGATCACATAGATCGTACCATGATCGATCAGAATGATCGTACCACGATCGATCGCATGGATCGTACCACAATCGATCACACTTAGATCCTACAACGATTGTCACACTTAGATCCTACCACGATCGATCACACATGATCGTATCACGATTGATCACACATGATCGTACCACGATCGATCACATGGATCATACCACGATCAATCGCATAGACCGTACCACGATCGATCACACTTAGATCGTACCACGATCGATCACACTTAGATCGTACCACGATCGATCACACTTAAATCCTACCATGATCGATCACATAGATCCTACAACAATCGATCACACCTGATGGTACCACGATCAATCACATGGATCATACCACGATCGATCACACTTAGATCGTACCACGGTCGATCACACATGATCGTTGCACGATCCATCACGGAGATCGTACCACGATCGATTACACATGATCATGTGATGGATCGTGGTATGATCAATGTGATGGATCGTGGTACGATCAACGTGATCGATTGTGATACAATCACGTGTGATCAATCGTGGTACGATCTATATATATCCCCATCAAATTACCATTCAATTGTCAATGTCCCCTTAAACTACCAATTGTGTCAATGTCCCTCCTCAAACTACAAAAAAAAGTGTTAATGTTCCCCCTAATGACAAAAATACCCCTCATATAATTATTTAAATTAAAAAAAAATATAAAATAACAAAAAATTATAGAAGAAAAAAAATAAAAATAAAAACTAGTTTTAATTTTTAATTTTTTTTTTATTCAGAGCTAAGTAGTTAGTATATATGTTAACTAATACACACGCTTATAAATATTAAGTACCATAAGTAACATATATTAATAAATTGAGTAAAAAATGTATTAATAAATTTATTAAAAATTTAAAACTATATATTGGAACCGTATATTATATTTAATTAGCTAGTATACTATATGCTTATTTAGTAGATATATATATAAATTTTTTTTATTAAAAAATTAAAATTAGTGATTTGAGCCGTTTTTCGAAAAAAAAAAATGCTCTAATTAAAGTTGTTTTTGAAGAAAACGGCTCTAAACATTTTTTTTTTTGGGGACGGGGGACGCATTGACGCAGGACACGAAACCCCAAAAAAAAAATTCATGTGTTTTTGAATTAAAGTCGCGCGAGACATGAAAATCACACGGGACACGAAATTTTGTGTCCCGCTTGCACCTCTCCCATTAATTTCAAATCAATTTTTTTTTTTTTTTTTTAAGCTTTGTTTTTTGGGTTACTGGTGACCATGGAAGATCGGGGCCGATTTTCCTCGACGGGGAAGGAAAATCCCCTCCGAATCTCGTCGGATTTGGACTATGTCGAGATATCTCCTCATCGAGTTCGTTGATTTCGATGAGAAACCTCAAGCCCAGATATCTCCTGGTAACTTTCCTCTCCCACTTCTTTCTTTCATTTGTTTTTCTTGATATGTGGTTTTGTACAATCAGGTCCTCTGTGTCTTTCTTGCTTGCGTTCTTGAAATTCTTAAATCTGGCAGAAGGATCTTATTGATCAAGTCGAAAGATTTGTTAGAGCGTTCTTTCCATTTTATTGAAGGCGCTAATGTCTAGTGTTCTCAGTTTTTGTGCTTATCGTTCTGTCTGTCTTAGAGAGCTTTGATCTGGAAATATATCCGCAAGTTTCCCAGATGGCTTTTCGCAAAAAGCTTTGAAATTTAGTGTGGTTCTTGGCAAGCATGAGAGAAAGAAGGTAGTGGATACTTGTGGGCTTGAGCGTGTTGCTATGACAGATGATAGATTGAATTGTATAATATTATTGTTATGTGGGATCCTGACCTTGCTTGGCCTAGGAAACAAGTAAATTTCGTCAGTAAACAAAATGGGGTCTTGAAAGTATCGAATCCTTGGTAAAGCTGCGGTCTTTGTTGGAGAATCGAACTTGGGCATTTGGATCTGGGTTTCAGAAATTTAACCTGAGTGTTCATTCAAATATGTATATATATATATATAATTTTTATTTAGAGTTGTTTTAGAGACTCCAAAACGGCTCTAAAACAAATAATGTTTTTTAAAAAAAATAAATAATTAGAGCCGTTTTAGGGTTCTTAAAACAGCTCAAAAAAAATGGTTTTCTTTTTTAAAAAAAAATTTAGACCGTTTTAGGATTCTTAAAACAGCTCAAATTATTTTGAGCCATTTTAATGCTTTACAACGGATCAAAAAAACGGTTTAAAATACTTTTTTTTTTTTTTTTTTTTTGTAGTGCGTGACAGTAAAAGTTAGCCTTTTTTTTCTTAATAAGTATTGATTTTTACTGTTACATCATCAAGTTATATGACAATCGTGTAGCAGTCTACTAAATAGCATTACTGTTAAAACATTCCCATATAAATTATACTTAGAAGAAAATACTCATAACTTGCAGTCCATAAAACATATTACAAAAGACCTGAATGCAGTAAAGATACATTTGACCCATAAGAGTATATATATATGGATCAAATACAGTAAATATACAGACTTACATGATAGAATAATATTCACATACAGATCGACTTGCGCGCATGATAGAAAAAAACACACGTTAGGCAGTGGCACTCCCGATCTTTTATTGTAGAAGTACATGCATAGTAATTAACAAGACGCAAAATAACCTTCTTGTCTATGCGGTGAGGTGAGCATCAATGTCTTTGCTGACATCAATTAGAAACTGAAGCAATGAGTTGGGTTCTGGAATATCATCCTTCAGCTTTTCGTATTCCATGGTCCAATGCACCAAGCTGCCCTCACCCTTGGGAGTAGCTTGAACAACGATTACGAAGTTCTTGTACTCCTTCAGGAGATCCCCTTCAATCACTTTGAAAGTGATTGACTTGTTTGTGTCATCTATTGCCACAATTTTCTCCTTAGCAGCTTTTGTTTCCCCATCTATGGTTTCACAAGATCGACAAGAAACAATTAAAGCTATTGATAACACCATGCTGTTGCCAAGGAAACGAGACATATAATAGGTACTCAAAGCATGTTAGATCCCATGGCCACCACAGTACGATTAGCGTATGCATAATATAACTATATATATAACACGCGTGCTCAAGCACAAATATATATATATATATATATATATATATATATATATATATATATATATATATATATATATATATATATATATATATAGTTCAAACTTAATTTAAATGTACCAAATAAGTTTCTTAAAGGTAGATTTGCGCTATGATATAAAAAGATGTCGGTCTACGAAGTGGCCGGTTCACGAAAGATTATAATTGATACACCCGTGGGGTAAGACTAGATTACCCTATGATGTACATAGGAGTAATTAATGCTACAAATTCAACTTACGTCTCACTCTTATATACAACTGAACCGATGTAGTAGTGCCTATAAACAATTTGATCAACCTTTATTAAAAAGAGAAAATATTTAAGAGCTAAAAGACATTGCCATATCAACCCAATTGTATAAGAGTGTGATATGATTGAGTATCTAGATTTAACCTACAAAAAGAGATGTAAAAGGGAAGAAAAATGCATACCTTATTTCCTCACTGTTTTGTTCAATCTTAAAACTAGAATTTGTGAATCCCAACAAGAAAAAGATAGGGGATTAAAATGGCGTCAATGAAGAGGGACAGAGAGAATACTCGTAGAGTTAGAAATTACAAAATATTTAGGTGAAAAAAGAAGACAGAAAATTCCAAATTGAACAAAAAACAAAAAGTTAGCTTTTGTTGAATATATTTACCTAAGCTTTGAGATAAAAAATAAAAACGTCTTCTGAAAGTTTAGACCTTGGGGGAGATATTAACCAACATATTAATTGTGAGGTGAAATGAAGAACTAGTCTTAATTAAATGTCTAAAACGATGGTTAGCAATTTGTAGAGCAAATTGGTAGAACTGAGTTGGGGACAGATGGTCATGTGTGATATGAAATGGGCTTACCATGGACATAATTCCAGTAGATAAAAGAGCCCTCAACGCCCCAGTCACCCTCGTGCAAAGCACAACCCTGTACTTTTTCAGGAGTAACATTGGATATGTGGTGTGGCCTGCCGCTGAAAATCTCATGAAACTTTTCAGCGGGAGCTTTAATTTCTACATCACCCTCCACCTTACCGAAGAGAGTCATTTTTTAAGCTAGCTAGCTAGTATTACAAGCCCAACTGGTTGTAGGTACTAACAATTAATACACAATAGGAGGCAATGAGCATGAGTTGGAGAAGATCAAACAGGCTTAAATAGATGGTTTTTCAGTATTAGAAAAATATATCTTGTCAACCACTCCCCTGCTGCGCCCATACAGATCGATTATATGGCCCCATTCCTTGGGACATCTTCACGTGGGTTTAGTTGAATCTTTTCGATCTACCTTACCTGTTTAGTCACTACTGAAAAAATAATTATTTCTTTTTATTATTATAATTGTAAATATGTTTTCAATTCTCATCAGATTAATTAACACGTTTTCTACTGCAGCTCATGCCTTGTGATTGTAGGGACCGACGTCACCCATAATCGATTTTATTAGTTAAAGATTTATAAACCAATTAACGAAAATCTAATAGATTTTTGCTCAATGATTGGCTTTGTCCTTATATGTTATTGTTACAATATATAATCAGCAAATAAAACTTGTATCCACTCCAAAATCTTTTGAGTGCGATAGATAGGTTAGTTGCCTTTTTCCAATGAATATTTTTGCTCGGCCGCATCACACTTGTCCATATTATATATATATATATATATATATATATATATATGGACAATTTCGTATCATAGAAAAAGTAATCTCAACACAATATCTTGATCATCAATTACAATGTTACGAATAAAAATATGATAATACATTCTCTATAGACTAAATATGATCATCTATTAAAATCTTAAAGCTCGGTTTGTCTTGATTACAGCCCTAAAATACAACTTATGTTGTGCTATATATAGTATATTATATATATAATGGGTTTATACATATATATATATATATATATATATATATATATATATATATATATATATATACTAAATATAATTATAACTTATATATATAGGGTTAGGGTTATAAATATATTACTAATAGAGATGGGGCCGGGTAAGGGTCTATATGTGCAACCGCCAATTGATAACCGTTAATTGGATAACCGTAAAATTGAAAATACCCGCAACCAGATAACTGGAAGGGTTTTAAGAAACCGGTTAAAAATATATAAAAATAATTATAAATGGAGTCATTTTTTAAAATAACATAAAGTTGTGTTGTTTTTTTTAAAACAACTCCAAGTAGAATCATTTCATTAAAATGACGCTAACCAAAAACGATTCAAAAAGGCTGATTTTTTGTAGTGTTATATGAATATTTTTAGAAAAAAAGAATGTTCTTATTTTTTGTTTGGGTAGATTCAGACTTCTTACTTGAAATAATAAAAATAATAAGAGTACGTTTGGAATTGCGATTTCGTAGACAATATGTACGATTTTAAACCAAATTGCAGAACTTAAATCGTTTGGGAACTGCGTTTTTAAAAATTGCGATTTAAAAACGCAAAAACTCCGCTTTTTCAAATCGCAGATAAGATGATGCTTTTTTGAAAACGTAAAATTTTAAAGGCTAATTTGCAATTTTAAACGCTAAACTGCGATTTTGTCAAACGCTTAACTGCATTTTTAAAAATCACTTTTTTTAAATCGTGATTTTAAATCGTACTTTTTAAAATCGCATACCCAAATAGACCCTAAATAAAGAAGAGAGTTAACCACATAACCAACCCTAAGAAAGGAGAGGGATGCCACCGACAACTTTTATCCTGGTCTAGGCTAGCCCTATTGCCACCTGTTCAAATATAGGTGGACACACCGCCACCACTTCATGATAGAAAGGTGGCTGCAAGACTACTTCTTTAGGTCAGAGGTGGATGTGCGGCCACCTTAATAGATTAGAGGTGGCAAAGGTCTTCGCATGGCCACCCACTTTCTTCGGCGAGGATGGCCACATAATGACCCCTTATCTTTCTTTAAAGTGCCTTGCAGCATCCTATATAACTCTTTTATTTTTTTTTTTAAAGAAAAATTAAAAAGTAAAGCTCTACAGAAGGAAAAAAAATAAAAATAAGCATGTGATTTTTCTGAAATAAACATGAAAAATGTTTATTTCTCTTTAAAAACACAAATCGCTTTTCAAAATGTGTTAAGGGCTATTTCTTTGGGACTCAATGAATGCCTACCCAGGTTAAATGCCAGACTAAAAGAGGTCCCAATTCAAAGGAACACGCCAAGCTCACTAGCCACTAGGGGTGTAAATCCGGCCGGTTATAATTGGTGAAGAACCATTAACCAGGCATCAACCGGCTCCGGGCAGAAAACTGGTCTGGTACCTGGTTATTTATAATCGAGTAACCGGGCACATGGAGTCGGAGCCGGTTATAACCAAGTAACTAGCTCCAGGTGTGTGTGAGTATATATATATATAAATTAAAAATATAAAATATATGAATTTAGTAATTTACCCTGCTACCCTTTACCCTAATACAACCCTAACTCTTCTGCCTTTTCTTTCTTTTCTCACTTTCTAATTCTCTACAAACCTTTGGACCTCTGCGGCGCCTTCACGCTTCAAGTTCAAGCCTTCACCTAGAATCACCCTTCGTTAGACTAAGGTGTAAATCCGGCCAGTCTTGAGCCTTTCAGCCTTCAGGCCCTTTGCGCCTTCACTCTTCGTCCCTTCCTCAAACCAAAACCTTGGTGTTGGTATCATCATAGAGCTCGAGGCACATTGAATTTGTTAAGAGTTCTACATTGCCATGGTATGCTTGGGTTGTAAGTTTTATAAGCCTTAAGCAAACCTCTTCCCTTAAGGTGCCTTTTGTGGAATAATAAGGCTCAATGGACTTTATTATGGTATTAGAGCTTTAGGGCCTTCGATAATGTTGGGCCTTCCCTCCCGTTGTATACGTGTTTGGACAATAGTGCCACACATGAGGGGGCGTGTTAAGAGTCTCATACTGCCAAGGTATGACTAGGTTGTGAGCTTTATAAGCCTTGAGCAAACCTCTTCTCAATGGACTTTATCAGAATTCACAGAAGTCCCACATTTTCTCCAGAGCTTTTCTTTTGCGGATTCCACTGTCGTCTAAGAGCGACAAGGCAAAGAGTATTAGAGACCCAGAAAAATGCATGCTTTATTTGATTGGTTGGTGGGTTTACTTGGAGCGAGAGGCGTAGCTCGAAGAAAGAAACTCTTGAGGTTGGAATGGGTTACGCGCAAGAGCACCGACTCGTCCCCTTGTATTTGTAACATACTAACATAGAAGCCATCAAAACCTGTTCAACAAACCTTTCTTTGAGTCTCTTCCTCTTCTACACAGCGTGGTGTCATTTTAAGGCACAACTCAACCTTTGCAGCGGCAATTGCATATCCTTTTTTTTTTCTTTTTTTTTTCTTTTTTCAATTCTGTAATTGCAGATCCTTTGATCTGTTGTTGCTGTGAGTGTACATGTGGATGTACACCCCTAAATCTCACCCTTACAGACCGATAAAAAGGGCCCAGTATGATTGTTTTTCAAAAGGTATTTTCGACATTAGACCAACTAGTGTTATTATTAAGAGATTGCTGTTGCATGGACACCAAGCCGCTGGACAACCATAATCCCACTGAACCATATTAATGAGATTTTAAGGGGTTAGTGCTACACAATTGAAAGGCCGCTAAATGATCACGATCCAATCAAACAATGCAAACAAAAGCCTGTAGCCTATCCAAAGTGCCACTACAATGTGAGGTTGCTCTTTGTGTGAGAAAGCTTTCTCAATAAGGTATGATGTTCATTGATATGATTTAAAACAACTGAATTTTCTAAATGAGAGAAATATTTAATGTTAGATCAATCAAAAGTCAAACCTTATCTTACTAGAGCCTTGCCACCCTCATCTGATACACTCCCCCTAAGATGCAATATTTTTCTTTTATTTAGTCCGTTAGTGACCGTCTATTTTCCCAATGATTTGGTCACTGACTATTTCTATAAGGACAAGTGCAAGAACAGATTTAACAGCACAATAAGCAGTGAATCATTTTGTTTATCCATATTTACTGAAAGTTAAATGATTTTTATCACTTGGTGTTACAACCTATAAAGAATGATAGACTTTATAGGTTCTACGTTCAACTAGCGAGTTTGTCAATTTGACCATCTTATAAAAAAAAAACTTTCTCATCAGAATTTTCAGTAGCTAAAAATCAGAAAGTAAAAAAAATATACCTTAGGGAGATTTGGATAGTGCACAATTTCATCGCATGAGAAAAGTAACTACCTAGCATTTAGATGCATCAAAGAAACTTAGTAGATATTAGGCATAAACTCTCAATCATATATAAGCATATTCAATCAATGCACAATGAACTTAGATATCAGGAAAAATTACATATGGTATCTGAAAAGCTATCAAAAGAAAAAAAAAAAAAAATTTTGTATCTTCTCCCCCAATTTTTTTTTTTTCCTGTTACAAAAAACAAGATAGAAAAACAACAAAGACATGCTATGGGGAAAATAAACAGAATCTAATCCTACCGTGTAGGGTAAGAGCAAATCTTTTCCTCATAGAGAGGCTTGAAATTACCAAGATAGAAAAGCAGTCGCTCGACATGCTTTTCTGTCATGCCCATCAAATACCTGCAAAAATTTTCTTCAAGCCAAACAATAGAAAATATGAGGATAAAAAAAATATGGTTCCTAGAATGCAAAGCATATGTAAAGATATGATAGAGAAATTAATGCAATGCAAGCAAACCTTATATGCTCTAGGATTAGGAACCAAAATCCTAGGCATGTGAGACTTACCATCTAGGTGAGTCCACTCCCCTTTAAGGGGTGAATGACCTCATCCTTTTTGACCCATACCTGTCTTACCTGTGGTGGTTGTTGACAGACCTTCATCTGGTTGTCCTTCCATCACAGCAAGTTTCGTATCAAAATAGCCAATGTTCGGGCTTCTGCGGCTTCTTCTTCTGGTGCTTGATTTGTTCTTCTTGGGTTTGCCATTTTGATTGGCAGGAACAAATTGCTGTTTTCCTCGCTAATGCTGTGGAGCCTGATGCCCTGTCGGAGGTTTAGTGCCGGATGTAGATTGTCTTGGAGGCTCCTTCTTGAGCTTCGATCTTTGAGCTTTGAGAAGTGGATACTTGGGTCGAATGTGACCACTTACACCACAATGGTGGCATATGGGAGGCCCTCTCATGGAAGGAGGCTTCTGAGTGGGTTCTGCAATAGCTGGAACATCTTCACCAGTGACAGCCTTTCCCTTATCCACGCAGGCTGGTGGAGGCTTGGGACTGTGGGCTTAACAAATGCAGTCTTGGAAGTAGAAGTGATATCAGAAGTAGAGGCTACATATCCGAGTCCTGTCTTGTTTGTTGGGCTCTTCTGGACTGATAGCATGTGGGTCAACTTCTCATCAGTTAGCCTCTCTTTTCGTAATTCTGTCTCTAACAGCTTTTCTTCTAGATCTGTGATCTTGATAAGCATTGTGCTTCTCTCAGTCTTTAGCCTGTTTAGCTCCTATACATGTTGTTGGCGTGTTTATCTCGGCTTCAAGAACTTTATATAGAGGACTTTGTATGCCTCTTTTAGTTCTTCCCCGTCTTTATCGCTGCTTTCTAAATAGTATGAGTGCGACCTTTCAGATTCTTCACGAGGTGCTACAAAGGCCAGAAATTTCTGATAATTATCCGAGGTCTCATTTTCTTCAAATTCATTGAGAGTAACATTGTAGGCTTTCCCTTTGGCCTACTTGAGATTCCCACAATCTGCCCATATGTGCCCAAAGCCGGAGCATTCAAAGCATTAGGGACCCCTATGATCCTTTTTCTCAGCTTCCTTTGGCTCGATTTCCTTGGGGACTTTCCTCAGTCTTTCGGTAAAATTCTTCTTGAATTTATCTTTCTTCATTAGTCTACCGAAGTTCTTGCCGAGCATAACATCCTTTTCTTCATTGTCAGAGTCTTCATCAGAAGAGACTCTGTTTTTCTTCTTAGAAGCCTTGAGGGCAATTGCCTTCGCCTTGCTGACTGGGGGCAAGAAATACTCATAAGTTTGAAGAGATCCCACCAACTCTTTAATCTTCAATGACTCTAGGTCCTTGCTTTCTTCAATGGTTGTCACCTTGATTATGAAATGCTCACATAAAGACCTTAGAATCTTTTTGATGGGTTTTACATTAGAGACATTGTTGTGCAAATTATAATTCTCGCAAGTGTACGAATTGTTTACAATATAGCGTTTTGCAAGTGTGAGATCAATCTCTATTTAAACTAATCCTATTTTAACCTAGTTCCAAATTTAGGGTTTTTAAACAAAATAGAACATAAACTTAACAAATCAAAAGATAGGGTTCTAAGGTTTTAGAATCCACGCCCACCAATCATAGCTACATAGTCTCATGCTCATCAACACATATTTGAAGTTCTCACATACAAATCTTAGGTATGCTTTACTTTGCTTCAAAAATCGTTTAAGTCATCCAATGAATCTGTTCTTTACACAAATCACAAAATATACCCGGTGTTCCCCAAATCATCCATTGTACCCATTCAAAGAACAAATCACAATGGATACCCTCTTTCCATTTGAAATCAAATCATCCATTGTACCCATTCAAAGAACAAATCACAATAGATACCCAGTTTTTTACCAAATCATCAAATGTACCCGTTGAATGAAACACAATGAATACCCAACGTTTTGATAAATAAAACCCAAGCAATCAATGAAATGAGACAACCTCAAATCATCAGTTCTATCCAGAAATCACAAGAGATACCCAAAAATCATCTTGAAAATTGATTAGAAGTAGAACAATTAGAAATCAAAAGCCCATAAACTCAAATAGCATAAACAAGCATGAAAATATAGTTTCTCTTCAATGGTGAGGCTTCATCCTCAACCCTAGATGATTTTAGCCATACATGCCTAAGGAAAGCATAAATAAACAACAATCATCCTTTAAAAATCAAAGGAACTTACAAAATATGGAAGTTTTAGGTGAGAATCACCCAAGAACCCTAAAATCTACTGAAAACGGCGCCTAAGGCACTCTCCAAGCGGCCTCCCCCCGAAAGAAATGAGAAAGAGGGGTATTTATAGAGCTAGCTAGGGTTTCTGCAGATCTAGGTCAATAAAAGCATGCTCGATCTCACTTTGGGTGTGCTTGAGAGCACTTGGGCATTCGTCAAGGCGTTGATGGCTGTTGTGGGTGCATGCGCTCGAGCTCAACAAGGATGCGCTCGAGCCCACTCAAGTGAAAGGCTACTGAGGGCTATTGTGGGTGTGTTGGGTCGAGCTCAACATGGATGCGCTCAAGGCCATTCGGGTGAAAGACGTTGTTGTGGGCATGTGCTCTCGAGCTCAACAAGGCTTTGCTCAAGCCCATTTCCAGAAAATCCGAATTTTCAGCATTTTTGCCTCAAAACCTAAATTTCTCTCTCAATGACCTGCAAAACACCAAAACTAGCCAAAAAATCAGAAAATAACAAAACTAAGGGTTTAACAAATGCAAATTAAGGGGTCCAAATATACAATATTTATCACTCATCAGACGTTCTTCCCTATACTCACCATCGAGTTTCTCAAGTCGCTGATCTTAATGTAAAACTCATTGAATGTCTCATCTCCCAACATCTTAATTTTTTCAAATTTTAAAATAACATTAGGAGCTTGGCAAATTTAACAATTTTTGTACCCTTATATGTTATTTTCAAAGTTTGCCACGCTTCTTGAGCGGATTCACAGTTTGAAATTCTAGCGAATTCAGACGGTGAAAGAGCTTGGTATAGAGCATGGAGGGCTTTATCATTAGAAAGCCGTGCGCCAGTTTGAGCAACAATGAGTTCAGCAGTTATGGCCTCTAGTTTAGTCCAATCATATTCTACAATCTGCCAAACATCAAAAGATTTTAAAAAGAAGCGCATACGGGCTTCCCAATAGCCATAATTCATGCCATCAAAGGCAGGAACGAAATTAAGAGTTTGAAACATGATAAAATAAGGAGTCAAGGATTGCACTCAAGAAATTAATCCAGTAAGAGTGAACCTGCACTGATACCAATTGAAAAATAAAGACTCCTAATTACCGTAGGTGTATCCCAGACCAGTCAGGGATTTTTATGGCTACATGGAAGTGGTACAAGATGCACAGTGCGGCCTCACATTGCAGACTACAGTCAAAGGCGTGACTATCAAGGTCAACATTGCTCTCATTTGTGATGAAATTTGATGCACAACTGCGTTATGAGGATCATAAGGAAGCTAAGTCTCCTCCACCGGCTCCTCCAGGCTGATCCTGCTACAGCTTCTTCCTCCACACAGACAGCTCCACCTCCTACAGCCTCTGATGCTATGCTATCCTACATTCTAGACACTATACTTTCCATTCAGCAGGAGGTCAACACTATGAGTGTCCGAGTTGAGCAAAACCATATTAACATCAGATAATGCCTCAGACATTTTAAGCCAGAGGATGATGATGATGATGATGGGCAGGATTGAGTGCTTTGGTTACTAATGTTTTATATTTAGTTGTTTTGTTTACAACTTCTATGTTTATATGGACTATTGTTGAGACACTTTACTTTTATCCCTGTTGTTTTGGATATTAGTACTTATATTACCGTGGCCTTTCATACTCTGTTTACCCTTTGTTCTTTTGAGACAAAATGGGGGAGTATTTCTAATTTTAGACTGGGATTATATTTTTAACCGGTCAAGTGAATTTTGTCCCAGAATGGCCAAAATGAGAGTTTTTTAGTTTATTGGCTACATTCTATTAACAAAATCACTACCTGAAAATAAAATATGACTTCTAATTAACTATGTGAGTGTGAACAGTGTGCAACAAAATATCAAATGCGGAATTTAAAGGAGTCAAATATTTTGTTGATGAAGTGGAAAGTCAATTAAGAGAAAAACCACTTCGAGGCAGCCAAACTCAGGATATCCTCTATTCAGAAGACAAAGCTAGTTACAAAGCAGTAGCACTCAAATACCCTTGATGTAGTGGTCGTACCTTGAACTCTAATGTGTAACCCAACACGAATGCCTCCCAACAGGTCTCCTACCTGAATGGGTCTTCAATGGAATCCTTTAACTTAGGGCTCCTCCCTAAGATAAACTTCACAGCTAATCAAATTACACACGGGAAACAACTAGATAGCTAACAGATCTTCAATATCTCCATAAACACCCTCTCTAAGTTATAGAGAATTTGATATCGAATTCTGTAAATAATACATGCCTAGCGACCTCTATTTATAGGCTACAGAAGACCTAAATTGATTCTGATTTGGTTTTCTCTAGGCGGCATCCGGACGCAAGCTGAGGTCCCAACGGTGAAATGTACAATCGGCTTTCCATAAAGCGCTGATTTTCTTTCCTGAACAAGGCCGCATTCCGACGGTGTTGCCCTAGCGTCTGGACAGTTACACTTCTGCTGCACACAATTTCCATAATCAGGCATGGCGTCCAGACGGTTGCAAATCTTCTCCACGTCGTACCTTATCAAGGATAACGTCCAGATGGTGTAGACCTGACGTTCGAACGGTTGCAGCTATCTTCCCATATCTGTGTTTGTGATGGATATTCTTTTACTTGTCAAACACTGATTGTCGTTTGGACAGTATTGCCACGTCGTCCGGACGGATGCACTTGAACCTTGGATTCTTCTAAAACTCTGAAGAGCATCTGGACAAGTTGCCATGACGTCTGGATGTATGCAAACTTGAACTGTTCAAAGCTTCTTGACACTGATGGGCGTCCGAACGGTTTTGCCACGTTGTCTGGACGGATGTTGCTGACTGAAGATTGTCCGGACTCTAGACAGGGTCGTCCGGACGGAATCTTGGAATCCGACTTCTCTGAGTCGAAATCTGCACAGAATCTGCCTGAAACTTCTGAAATAGCCTTCTTCATGCATATGACACTGAATTTGTCATAAAAAGGCTCATTCCATCTTACAGAAATAAACTCTAGATAATTTGAAGATTTTGGAATAAACGGCATCCCTGTAAAAACAGTAACATTACATAATAGCGATTTTGTCAATAGAATGCAGCTAATCAAAAACTAACAAACTACCCATTTGGCCATTCTGGGACAAAAATCACTTTACCGGTTTTAAAATACATTCTTGGTCCAAAAACTAACACTACCATATCAGTGTACTGCTATAACATGGACGCCATAAATATTCAGAGTTTTATCCTCCTACTTTGAAAGAGCCTTAATATGGCAATATCAGTGTCACAAGTATTTAGAACGCAATTTTTGGAGTCTAAGAAGATTCTACGCAGTTTATAGCTTAGCATAGTTGGTTCCCTAGTTGCCGTCTGGACGGCCTAGAGAAACGTCCGAACGCCCATCAGTGTTCGAGAAGATTTTGAAACAACTCAACAGACACGGTTGGTGAAGACAACATGCAACCGTCCGGATGCGGAGACTGAAGTTTAATGAAGAAAGGCGTGAGACGCGTAAAAGAAGTCGGTTGCTGCTTGTCGTCTGGACACCAACTGTCTAGGTCCGGACACTGCCCAGAGAACTCCGAATCAGTATTGTATTAGGTCTTCTAAAGTGTATAAATAGAGGTCTCTAGGTTAGTATTATTCATAGAATTCGGTATAGAATTTCAGTGTGCTAAGAGAGGGTGTCTAGGCAGAGATTGTGAGATTTGCTAATTGTCTTAGAATTTTCTTTGTTTGTGATTTGATCGATTGAAGTCTAGCTTAGGGAGGAGCCCTAAACTAAATGATTTCATTGAAGACCCCTTCAGGTAGGAGACCTGATTGGGAGGCGTTCACGTATAGGTATGTGTCAGAGTTAAAGGTATGACTACTGCATCAGAGGTATGTGAGTACGAGTGCTTTGTAACTAGTTTTGTCTTTTGAATAGGTGATTTCTTGGGTTTGGCTGCTCTGGAGTGGTTTTTCTTTTAACTGAGTTTCCACTTCGTTAACAAAATATCTGTCTTCTTTTAATTCCGCATTTAGATATTTTGTCACAATTGATGTGGTAGTGATTTTGTTATAGTAGTACACTGATATGGTAGTAATTTTCAACAGAATGTAGCCAATAAACTAACAGCTAGCATATGGTAATGTAGCCATATCATATTATATTGTACGTGAAATTGGCTACCATATGGTCATGCACCGTAGATTAGATTATATTGGGCAATTAATATGCATATAGTCATATACCCCATATTAGATTATATCAGGCATTAAACAACATATAGTTAGGTACCCCAAATCAGATTATGTTGCGTAATTGGCGAATATGTGGTCAAGTACCCTCGACCAGATTACATTTAGCAATTGGACAAGATGTAGCCATGTACCTCTTATCAGATTATATAGGGCAGTTGGCAAGGAGATATTTTTCTAAGGCTACGGTTTGCTGGACAAATCATAGAACACCAACTCCAAAGCACCAAACTTGTTACCCAAGAAGGAATCTCAGCCGTTGGATCAAGCTCACCCAAAGGGATCCTAGCCATTGAAGCACCTTTAAAATGAAAAGCAAGCCTCTCCCTTTCACGCACAAAAACCAGAAAATTCTGTCAGAAACTCTCTTGGTCTCTTTTGGTTTCTCTTTTCTTCCTCTCTCTGTGGGTCTTGGAAATCAGCAGCTCTTTTGGTAAGCTTCCATCCATCTTCCTCTCAACTCTCTGTAATACTCTTTCTCTCCCTCGATCTCCATCACGCTGCCTCTGTCTCTTGGTCGGAGCTACCTGCAGAAAGGAAAAGATGAAAAAGGAAGTACAAGAAAGATAAGAAGTAAAGATAAAGAAAGAAAGAAAAGGGAAAAGTGTGTGTGCTAGCAGAGATATGATTCAAGAGACATGAGTGGGTTTCAAGTGGTAGGTCCATATATCACATAGGTCTCACGTAAGACCCATCTCATGTCTCTTGGCTCATGCACAACAGTTGTATACAACAATTGTTGTGTATAAGTCATTAGCCATGTGCGCGTCAGATAGGCGTGTGCAGGAAAATACTTTGATGTGTGTGTTGTAGAACGTGTCACGTGTGTGATGTTAAAGGTGTGTGTGTGTTACAGATATACAATATATATGTGTTTTGATGATGTGTGTATATATATATATATATGGGTGTCTATTATATATAAGCCTATATATCTGTGAATGATTTAAAATGAAGTGAAAATTATTTTATAAAAGCGTCGTTGTACCGCCCAAATATTTTAAAAGTAATATTAGGCATTATTAATATTAATGTCGTTATTCTGCTCAATTTTATAAAATATAAAAGTGAAATTATTTATAACTACAACAATTAGTTATTTTAACTGTTATATCTATTTTTATACAAATAGGATATTATGCTATTTTGATATTTATGTGATTTATATATATAACTGTTATATAAATACATAGCCGTTATGATTAAAGGTGTTTTCAAAACAATTCTTATTAAAATGACCATTTTAAATTTAAAATGAAATTTTAGTCATTTAATAATAAATATTGTTATAATGCCCACAAGAAATATGTGACATTATAATTAATCTATTTTATATGCCGTTATTATGTTTGAATGATGTTAGACATTATATTAAGGTTTAAAGGTTAAAAATGAAAATAAAGTTGAAATGAGTTTATTAGTAGGCTGTACTAATTTACTATTATTGGTGTTAAATTATATTGCAGCTAATATTTGTGTGAACACTTTTCTGAAGCAAAGAAATAACTGTGAGTATTTCTTACTCACTGGGGATGATACGTGTTGGTGGTCTTTGATGACGTTGTGATGTCTATTTAATTTAATTGTAAGCGAGTTGTGTGTAACATGTTTTGTTTGGAACCATGCCTATTTTATTAAGTATATTATTGAGATAATCAATGATTATCCTGATAAACTGTCATTGCATATTTTACTGTGAGAACATATGACCTGTTAACAAGCAAAGACCGAAGGTTGACGACCCGAGGCAAAGACCAAGGGGTATAGTCCTGAGGCGAAGATATTGGGTGAAAGTCCCAATGCATCAGTCAATCGTATCGACTGAGGGTTAATGTCACGAGGCAAAGACCAAGGGGTATAGTCCTGAGGCAAAGACCAAGGGGAATAGTCCTGAGGTAGTAATGATTCAGACCATAGGTTTTAATAAGACCTAAGATGGTGAGAGTCCACAGGCATTAATCAGTAATTCACTAATAATAATAAGACCAACGCTTAGACCCTATGGATTAATCAGTAATAAGACCAACGGTTTAAATCCCGAGGCACAAATGAATATTGAAATTGTGCATACATATAACTGTCATTATATGATTGTATAGTGTATTTTTAAATGATTCAGTATTTCATTATATGGTCAAGGACAGTTGACTCACTTGACCACAGCATGGGATTGTGGTGGTAACAGCAATCTCATGAGAGTTTTTGCAGGATGGATTGATGGACGGAACTACTAGGAATATTATGATAATATTATTACAGTGTGATTGAAGACTTTTAAGTTGATATGTAATATTTATGAAAAATGTTTAAGTATTTATTAAGTGCCGCTTATGGCACATATGTTATTACTCTATGTATTTGTATATATCGGAACACGTAGTTTATAATTTATAGAATAAGGCAATTCAGTCAGCTCTGATGTGGTATTGTTAAAGAAAAAATATATTCTGCTTCTAATATTTAACTTTGATGATGTTGTAATGTCACGTGTAGCAAGGCGTTACACATAGAGTAAGCTATTGAATGATCGGTGACCCAATGCAAAATGTGGGAGACCATCAGCTCCTTGATGTCAAGAGATTTGACACACAACTTAAGTGTCCAAAACTAATTAGCTATACAATTATGACCGCCATAAAAGACAACAGTTGTGTCAATGATTCATCACTAGAGCGAATGACAAATGGGAGACAAGGCATCATAACTGGGTCCAATACTAGTTGGACCAATCAGGTCTAGAAGTCCAATCAATGCCTCTCCCAATCATTCAAAAAGAAGCCCAACAATATATAGTAGGCTCAATCCGCAACAATATAAGTGGATCCCATATAAGGTATCTCACATTACCTTGCCAAATTACTAACAATTCGGACATGTAATTACTGTGGATCAGAATCTGAAACTAATAACTTCTAAGTAACTTGTAATAGGGGATTGTATATCCCAGCAATAAACTACGTCAGTAAGCCCACAATTTAAAAAATGACTCATGCTATTTAGTAGATTGATGCGAGTGACACATGCACAATTGAGATGACGTGGCAGTAAAAGTTTTTTTTTTTTTTTTTTTTTTTTTTTTTACAAGTATTGATTTTCACTGCTACATCATCAAGTTATATGACAGTTATGTAGTAGTTTACTAAGCAGCATTGCTGCTAAAACATTCGCATATAAATTATACTTAGAAGAAAACACTCATAACTTACAGTCCATAAAACATTTTACAAAAGCCCCAAATGCAGTTAAGATACATTTGACCCATAAATAGTAAATATATGGATCAAATAGAGACTTATATGATAGAATAACATTCACATACACACACAAACTTGCATGATAGAATGAAACACACGGTAGGCGCAGTGGCACTCCGATCCCAATCTTTTATTGTAGAAGTACATATATGCATAGTAATAAACAAGAAGTTAAATAACCTTCTAGCTTGTCTATGCGGTAAGGTGAGCGTCAATGTCTTTGCTAAGATCAATTGCAAACTGAAGCAATGAGTTGGGTTCGGGAATATCATCTTTCAGCTTTTCGTATTCCATGGTCCAATGCACCAAGCTACCTTCACCCTTGGGAGTAGCTTGAACAACTATTTCGAAGCTCTTGTACTCCTTCAAGAGATCCCCTTCAATCACTTTGAAAGTGATCGACTTTTTTGTGTCATCTATTGCCACAATTTTCTCCTTAGCAACTTTTGCTTCCCCATCTATGGTTTCACAAGATCGACAAGAAACAATTAAATCTATTGATAACACCATGCTGTTTCCAAGAAAACGAGAGATATAATAGGTTTTGTAATTCAAATTAAATCATGTTAGATCCCACCACATGCAGTACGAGTATATATAACATGCTCAAGTACAAATTTAATACAAGGGAGGGTTTTTCCCACTTGATTCGGAGGAGAGAATGGAAGATCAATTTATGCTCCATTTGTTTCGGCGTAAAATGATTTCGGTATTTTACGGTGTTTGGTAGGGGTGAAAATAATGGTCAATGAAAATTATTTTCGATTTGACCATAAAAGCTTCTTTTTAATTTTTGGAAAACGATTTACGGTTTTAAAAACCGTAAATCGTTTTTCGAAATTATATTCTTCGTCCTTGCACGCACGTTTGATATCCGATTGCGCGAATTCGGCAATAGTCGGTCGTTCGAAACCAAGCGGCACCGGAATCCGACATTATTCAGCCATCGGAATAATGCTGGCATCGGAATCCGACCACCGGAATATTGCCGGCGCGCGGAATCCGGTCGAATCTGGCCAAAATGACCGGAATCTAGCTGGACCTGACCGGATCTGGCCAAAATGGCCTGTATCCGACCGGATCCGGTCACTGATCTGGCCGGATCAGGCCAAAATGACCGGGATCCGGCCGGATCCAGCCAAACATGCTCGCCGGAATTCGGCGACGGCGACCGGACATCCCCGGATTTCGGCGACAGCTGCATTTTCTGTTTTTGTAATTTTTTCGTGCAAACCAAACGCCGAAAAATATTTTCGAAAAAATTATTTTTTCTGAAATTGAATTCATCGAAAATATTTTACGACGGAAACCATTTTACGTCGAAACAAACAGAGCATTAGAATTCTTCCTAACACAAGATTGGAAGCCGCACAGCTACCTTTTTCTCATTTGGATAATAATTAAAAAAAAAAAAAAAAAAAAAAAAAAAAAAAAAAGAAGAAAAGAGCACAAATATATTACTTGAGTGGTGGCAAGATTTTGTAAATAAATAAAAAAATTTCCAATTTGAAACATTAGCTTGTTGTTGGAAAATTAAGAAAAGAAAAAGTAAATTAATTTTCTTTCAAAATTAATTATTAAAAGCAAATCAACTTTAACTAGCTAGTTTGAGTGTTTATGTAATTCTGTTTTATTTTTTGTTTAGATTCTATTTTGAATTAGTTTGAATTTATCTTTTGCTTATATAGAAGATCGACTAAAATTATTGCATTAGCTTCTAAGACCCATACATATAGTTATGTTTTTGTAAGTTGTTTAGACATAAGACAAAGGACAAAGGGAAATGCTTGCCTTACAACCCCCACCCAACTCCCACACAACCCCCACTCACATGTGTGTGGGATCCACGTGCATGGGACCCACACACATGTGAGTGGGAGTTGTGTGGGAGTTGGGTGGGGGTTGTGAGTGTATCATCTCCCGGTATGAACTCTCACACATTTACTACTCGAATTGCTAGCAATTTGTAGAGCAAATTAGTAGAATTGAGATGGGAATAGATGGTCATGTGTGATATGAAATGGGCTTACCATGGACATAATCCCAGTAGATGACAGAGCCCTCAACGCCCCAGTCACCTTCGTGCAAAGCACAACCCTGTATTTTTTCAGGAGTGACGTTGGATATGTGGTGTGGCCTGCCGCTGAAAATCTCATGAAACTTTTCAGCGGGAGCTTTAATTTCTACATCACCCTCCACCTTACCAAAGAGAGTCATTTTTGAGCTAGCTAGCTAGTATTACAAGCCCAACTGGTTGCAGGTACTAACAATTAATACACAATAGGAGGCAATGAGCATGAGTTGGAGAAGATCAAACAGGCTTAAATAGATGGTTTTTCAGTATTAGAAAAATATATCTTGTCAACCACTCCCCTGCTGCGCCCATACAGATCGATTATATGGCCCCATTCCTTGGGACATCTTCACGTGGGTTTAGTTGAATCTTTTCGATCTACCTTACCTGTTTAGTCACTACTGAAAAAATAATTATTTCTTTTTATTATTATAATTGTAAATATGTTTTCAATTCTCATCAGATTAATTAACACGTTTTCTACTGCAGCTCATGCCTTGTGATTGTAGGGACCGACGTCACCCATAATTGATTTTATTAGTTAAAGATTTATAAACCAATTAACGAAAATCTAATAGATTTTTGCTCAATGATTGGATTTGTCCTTATATGTTATTGTTACAATATATAATCAGCAAATAAAACTTGTATCCACTCCAAAATCTTTTGAGTGCGATAGATAGGTTAGTTGCCTTTTTCCAATGAATATTTTTGCTCGGCCGCATCACACTTGTCCATAATGACTACGCATCACATCAAAAGTCTTAAGCATAAGAAGGTGATAATGACTGCGCTTTTTTTTTAAAAAAAAAAAACTAAAAAATAAATTAAGATTTGCTTTTCCCGCTGGAGGTGGCATGTTACTACTTAATTATATGGGCTATCGCAAATATTAATTTAACAAGAAAATATATGAGATCCACTTCTGTCGCAGACTCACAAACGGCCATTTGTTCTTTATTAATATTCTAATTGATGAAACATCGGCCGAAGAGCCAAAATACATGCAAGATAAGATCTGCAAATAAACAAATAGAGCAGACAACGACTGCGCATTTTGTTTGTAAATTGAAAATGAAATGTTATTCTTTATTCAAAAATCGATCATCTTAAAAGATTAACCCCTTTAAAAAATGAAAAAAAAAAAAAATATATATATATATATATATATATAATATTATCATGATCAAATAAAAGTAATTAATCAACTGAACGAAAATCAAACTGGGCCAGCTTAACCACAAGGTGCATAATCGTATCAGTTGATCGAACTTACTCATTCAAAATAATGATATAATATTATTGACAGAATTAATGCTCTACAGATGGAGTAGTTTATAAACAAATAAAACCCAATACGAATGGCGTGAATTAGAAAAAAGATTGTTTTAAATTATTGTTTATCTTAAAAGATTAAGTTAATAAGAATGATTAATTTAATTATTTAAATAATATTTTTATACTTTCATTCAAATGTATTCAAACTCTCCCTTATATAAGCTTATGGCCATATCACCCCGACACATGGCATTCGTCAAGGTGACCCATTGTCCCCTTATTATTCTCTATGCTGAAACCCTTAAAATGTCAACATAATTGGCCATATTTCAGGGGTTTTCCTATTGCTAGAGGTATAGTTCGGATCAATCATTTGTTTTTTGTAGATGATAGCCTTCTTTTCTACAAGGCACATCTATTGAAATGGTTGAGACTTATGAGCAAGCTTCGGGGCAACGTCTAAACAAAGAGAAGGCTTCCATTCTCTTTAGTCATAACACGAAGGAACAAATCCGGAGGCAAATATTGTCAGCCTTTGATCTAAAGGCGACTCTGTGCATCGAAAAATATTAAGGCCTACTTGCAATGGTGGGGCGATCTATGCGGATGACCTTCACGTATGTCAAGCAGAATTGGTAATTGGAAGAATAAATTTCTGTCACAATGTAGAAAGGAAATTTTGTTGAAAGCAGTGGTCCAAGTTATCCCTACTTATACTATGAGTATCTTCTTGTTGCCTAAGACTCTTTTACATGAAATAAACGATATGATGCAGTGTTTTTGGTGGGGGCAATTGGAGCTGGAATCGAAGATACATTGGGTTTCGTGGTAGAAAATGGGTACATCTAAAGCTCATGGGGGCATGGGTTTTTGTTATCTAGAGAGCTTCAACACGGTATTGTTAGCAAAGCAATGTTGGAGAATCCTTCAAAATCCCAATTCTTTGTTTGCAAAGACCTAAAAGCTAAGTATTTCCCATACAGAATGAATCTTGATGCTAAATTGGGTCGTCGCCCGTCTTATGTTTGGCATGGTATTTGGTCGGTAAGAGATCTCCTAAAGGAGGGGCTTACATGGAGATTGGGGAATGGTGTATACATAAATATCTGGAAAGACGAATGGCTACCTCCAAATGATTTGTATTTTTAGCATATCATAGGGACCTTTACATATGTTCATTTTGATACCACAGAAAGTTAATTGTAAATAAGGTAAACCACAAAAACTAATTTGCATTTTTTCCTTTTTTTTTTAACTAAGAGTGACACATGTAATCATTTTATTGGTGCTAATATTAACATTAACAGAGTTTGTCAAGTTTTTTTACTACAGTGACTAAATTGTAATGACCTATGAATTATTTGTATACTACAGAGAGTGATTTGTGATTTAAGCCAATTACATGGACTGATTTGAATTTATCCGATTATTTTTTTTCCTGCTTAAAAATTGTTTTTTTATTAATTTTTAATTTTTGTTTTTTAGAGGATAAGGGTATTATCGAAAAAAAAATGGCATTTTTAAAACACGGTAGTAGTTTGATGAGTCACTTCAGCACTCTTGAAAATTCAGGGGGCACTCTTGAAAACACGGTAGTAGTTTGATGAGTCACTTCAGCACCTTGAGGTTCGACACCCTCACATAGACCCTATCTTACAAGGATTTCTTCTATTATGAGTGGTTTTTATTATTGGTACACTCCACAACATATTAGATGTGAAAACAACTTTCCTGAATGTGGATCTTAAAGAGGAGGTTTGCATGAGAAACCTAAAGGTTTTATGGATAACAATCAGAATGCTTGCATATTAAAGAAATCTATTTATAGGCTAAGATCCGTCTCTCGTCGGTGATATACAAAATTTTTACAAGGTTATTCCCTCCTACTGTTTATTAAAAAACCTTGTTAATTAATATATATACCTTAATGTCAATGAGAGTAAAGTAATCTTTCTAGTCCTATATATAGATAATGTTGTGCAAGTAATGATTTAGGTTTGCTACAACAAATTTTTTTCACAAAACTTTGAAATGAAGGATTTGTGTGAAACCTCAAATGTCATTGACATAAGATTCACACACTACAAAAGAAAAGAAAAAAGACTTTTTGAGCCGTTTAGATTGGAGTCATTTTAACAAAACGGTTGCAATTAGAGTCGTTTTAGTTAAAAACGGCTCTAATTGTAGCCATTTTAACTCAAAATATAATTGGAGCCGTTTTTATTAAAATGGCTCCAATTACATTCTGAGCCGTTTTCAACTGAAGGGCTCTAATTGGAGCCGCTTTCCTAAAATGGCTCTAATTAAAGCTGTTTTAAAAACGGCTCCATTTTGACCTTTTTTTTTTAGATAGGCTCCAGGTCACTCGTTTTTGTCCATGTTGAGCCGTTTTTAAAACGTCTCCATTTAATTTAAAAAAATAAAAACGACTCCATTTATAAGAACTCCAACCGTATATACTATAAATAATATTAAGTAATATACATAATTAGTGTTACAATAGTCCAATCGAATCTGTTGCATTAGTCTAATTAATCATGATAGAGTTCAATCGATCAGACTTGACACAGTGAAGGTCCGATAGAACGTCCGGTCGATCCTAGTGTAGTAGTCTGATTGATAATGATAGAATAATATGATCGATAGACCATCCAATTGATTCTAGTGCATTAGTCCAAACGATCGTAATAATCCATCAATCAAACTCACTACAAAAATTTAAGTAATTTGTGACCAATGTTTAGTGGCCTTTCAAAGTGCCTGAAAGGCCACTAAACATTAGTGACATATGATTAGTGGCCTTTTTAGAAGGCCACAAATCAGTCAGTCAGTATTTCTGACTTTGTGGCCAGTTATTGGCTGACACGCCACAAATTAGTGGCGTGTCAAACAGACACGCCACTAATTATGGTATTTTTTTAAAAAAAAAAACATAAAAATCCTGCAATCCGAAATTTTGTATTGGTTTACTACAATTCTATCAATCCATAATCAACACAATTGCAACAATTTGAATGTTTATCAACAATCACAACTACAAAAAAAAAAAAAAAAAAAAAAAAAAAATTATTCCAAATGTTTCACTAAACATATATATATGACATAGATTCATAATACTCAAACAAAAACTTACAACAAACAAAATATACAATATTATCAATCTTTGTCCGTGCTAAACAAAATATGTCATAAATTCATAACAATCAAAACAAAGGTTTCAATAAACAAAATATATAATCAATCTTTGTCATAGATTGATAACAAAACCGGAACAAAAAAAGGCAAGTACATATTTGCCAACTAAAATAAACCTAAATGTTACCCAATATCAATCGTCAGCAAGATTTTCATGATCGGGTAACTGCATAGCATTTTCCGTAGGATCTGCGAATGATAAAACAAATATAGTATGTTAGCAAACAATATGATCAAATGATATAAAGTCCTAAGCATTTAACAAAGTGTGAATTTAAAAAGACGTAATCATACCACGAAAAAAAAATCTATTAATTATTACTTGATCTGCTATCAACAGATGACACATTCATATGATGTGCAGAATTTTTGTCTGGCACTATGTTATCATGAGAGACTCCAGGCATGGATACTGATTGGCACCACAATGACTACATTTGGCTAAAACGGGACATAATCTGAGATTGTGCTGCCAACACTTCATCCATTTGTAACTTGTGTCGTGCCCGCTCACCCTCAAGTACTCTCTGGATCTCAGAAGGTTGTCTTGCCCGCTCAGCCTCAAGTGCTCTCTCCATCTCAGAAGGTTGTCTTGCCCGCTCAGCCTCAAGTGCTCTCTCCATCTCAGAAGCAAACATTTCTTGCGGAAAGACGGCGTGCCCTTGATTTTGTGATTGCGGCTGTGATGGTGTATGGTAAGAGCGTATGGACCCTCGCACAGGCCAAATATTTGGCCCAACCTACCTAATTCTGCCGGCGTACTCCGGCTTGTTGCCAAGCGCCTGGGTATACGCATCGTCATGTCTCCAACGTACCGTTCCTTATGTTACGCTTAACGAATCGGCAGAGTCGGTTGGCATTGGCATCACCATCCTTTCCTGCATGTAGTATTAAATGTTGGTGCGTCAAACTAATGTGCATCGTAAATAAAGAATCACACATATAAGTAAAAAAATATATGAAAGGTGAATAACATACACATCTCTCTTTTACTATATCATTTGGATAGCTTCCATCCTTCTTCGTGTGAGTTTTTATGTACGCTTGTGCTCGCGTAGGAGGAGTGCCATCGTTGACAGTCTACCAAAAGAATAAAACATTATAACACATGTTTATATATATAAAATGTTTACATTTATATGTATGGAATAAATTGGTGCACATACTTCTTCGTGTGACAACCTCGCATAGCTTTTGGTCCCCGTGCAATGAGGAGTATTTTGTAATGCTCGTAATTGCTTCATATGGTCAGCATACTCCTACACAATTAACATTCTTATTATGTAAACACTAACACAACTAAATGAAATTAATGAAACTACACAAAATAGTAATATAATTCATGACTAACCTGATACTCTTCGTCACACCATTTATTCAACAACGCATCCACGTCCTCGAGACGGTAGTTGGAGAGTCTTCTTGCCCCTACTCTTGCTCGTACCGTCTCAGGAGTATCACCCCGTTTAATGCCTAATTTAACTTTTGTGTTGTGTCTCCAATTCTTGAGCTTTACACCCATATCCCAAAACGTATCTCGTTTTACTTTTTGTAAATCATAACTTGGTGGGATGTAAAAGTCCACCTACACAAGTTGGAAGTTGATAAATAAAAATTAAAAAAAAAAAAGTTTGACGGTACGTAAAAGTCCACTTACCATCAGGGCTTCCCATATATCCTCCTTTGTACAAGCCGGTACATGCGCCCAATCGTCCCGTAAATGCACATAGTTTCCACTCATTATTAGCTTCCCGGTTTGCCGTCTAAATTTATTGGCGCTAAATCCTACGGGTTGCCAGCCTGAATTATAATCCATCAAGACCCTCTTTCCCGCGGGGATCTCCCATGCCTTGTGCGGGTCCGTAATGGTCATAACTTCAAAACAAGTGCTGCCATCCGGATTAGTACCTATAACATTAATCGATATTGATGTTAATTATTTTGAAATGAATATAAAATGCATAACAATAAATACATATATATCCTTTAAATTTATAAAAATATGGACTTACTTATCGTCCAGATCTGATTCACGTCCAGCACTTGTGTAGCAAGCTCATCCTCAGGCTGTGCATCATGTAGGCCCTCCGCGGGCTGTGCATCATGCAGGCCCTCTAGAGCTTGTGTCTCACTATAGTCTGAAAGATGTGTCTCGGTATCATGAGAACCTGACATGCTGTAGTCGAATAGCAGCGCCACGTGACTAGGGGAACACGCCTCTAACTGGCTCACCCTCTGCTGCATATGAGGTAGATGATCAAATGTATTATCTTGGATGTTGTACTGGTATCCTGAGTGATCATCTGCGAATACTGGTCTATACCCTGCCTCTGTGTGCGTAGGGTCGCTAGATCTCGATCCTTGGCCCTTATTCCGCTTCATAACACTTGGGATTCTATAACTCATTGTACCCTGCAAAATACATCACGTATTTATACATTATATATCAACCATATGCAGCACAGTATTTAAAAGAGTCACATATTTAACAATCATCAATCAATGTAGAAATAAATATTTTAAAATTTCAAATAGATTTTTTTTTTTTGACACATACACTGGGATCGGATCTAAGTCAGGTCGGATGTGATCGAAGTCATCTCGTAGATCATGGTCATTATTACTGGTCAATAGGAACGGCTCGCACTCGTGGTAGTTAGCACATGCATCATCATGCCCTTCATCACCAACATCGTATAGGTTCCTAGGTGTAGTTCTTACAGCGCAAGCCCAACCTGGGTCCCGTTCATCTTCAACGTAAAAAACTCGGTCAACTTGTGTAGTTAGCACGTATGGCTCATCAGTGATCAACTTTCCCGTGTGAACAAGTTTTTTGAAATTGACAACCACTAGCCCATACTCATTCACCTTGTAACCTATGTCCCTCGTGGTAACCGCCCAATCACATTTGAACAAAATGTACTTGGTCCTATCGTAGTACTCGACCTCAATTATTTCTGTTAACTTCCCGTAGTACATTTCGCCATCAACGGTCGGCACACACACACCGCTATTCTGAGTCCTCTTTCCCGCATCATGTGCTCGAGTGCGAAACAGTTTGCCATTTACAACATATCTATTATATCTTGCAGCTGTCTCTTTCGGCCCTCTACAATGCATCAACAATTTGTCACCTATTTCCTTCCTACCTCGATCGTCCATTCGATCGACCTACGAGTATATTATGTACAATGTAAAACGCACAAAGTTAGTTTGGTTAGTTTATATGATGTATAAGTTCAACATTTAATAATTAAACATGATGATAATTCTACAATTGGAAATTAGTCGGATTATTATTCACCCTAAGGCTATAACATAATTGAACATACATATTTATGTAACACAACTTACGCTCGGAGCTGAAGGAACTTGTCAGAGTTCTTCGTAATATATCGATGAATCTGTGTCAATGTGATACGGTCGAGGATGACTCGTGTTCCCGCCCCCTTTGAACCATCGGGATTTCTTTGGATTTTGTTGTGAAATGTTGGTACATTATCTAGATACCTCAAGCAAAACGTCATCAACTCGGTCGCTATATAGCCTTCCGCAATGCAACCCTCAGGAGCTGCTTTATTGCGTACACTAGATTTAAACCCCCCAAGGCTCCTACATAGGAACATCATTCAAGTAGTGCTAGTTAGCAATTGTATTCTAATATCATAAAAATTAAAATAATTATTATGCAAGCACAAATTTTACCTCTCTGCTGGATACATCCACCTATACTGTACGGGTCCCCCAAGTTGACATTCACAGACAAGATGCACAACCACGTGAACCATAGTAAGTAAAAAAACCGGGGGGGAATATCTGTTCCAGCTTGCACAAAGTGACACAGACGTCACCCTCTAGTCGGTCCATATCCTCTTGTGTTAAGTTTGTAGAGCATATCCCCCTAAAGAATGCAGACATCTCAACAAGAGGTCTAACTACGTTATTTGGCAGTGATCCGCGCAATACAATAGGGAGAAGTTGTTGCATCAGTATATGGCTGTCATGACTCTTTAAGCCCGATATTGTACATTCTTTAAGTCTTACACAACGAGAAATGTTAGAGGCATATCCGTCGAGCACCCTCACATTTTGAATCACTTTCAAAAAATGTGTTTTATCATCTCTGGACATCGTGTGGCATGCTGCGAGCATAAAGGTTCTACCATTATTGGCCGTGAACGGATGAAGTTTATGTCTCAAACCCATTTCCATCAAGTCTGTGCAGGCTGCAAGGTCATCCTTTGTCTTACCTGGGATGTCAAGAATTGTGCCAAGTATGTTGTCCATCACATTTTTCTCTATGTGCATAACATCAAGGTTGTGCCGCCATAAATTATCTTTCCAGTAATGCAACCTAAAAAAAATACTTTTCTTCTTCCAAATTACATTTCCAGTCGATGTTTCTCCCATCTTCCAATTCTTCCTTTTTTTCTTTTTATCCTTGTTTGCCATGCCCGCGCTCTCATCCCCAAATACCATACCCTCTAATTGTCCCAGAATTTCTTCTCCACTTTGCACATGGGGGGCACATTCTAATTCTTGGGTTCCGTCAAATGTTTTTGTTTCGCCTCCACGGATGATCCATGGGCAAGTATCGTCTATGTCCTATAAAACAATGTTTTTTATTGTGTTTTAACCGTTTAGACCGTATTGAATGCATACAGCAAGGACATGCATACTCACCCTTGTTAGGCCATCCAGACAAATCTGCGTACGCCGGGAAGTCATTTATTGTCGACATCAACTGCGCTCGCATCACAAAATTATTTTTCTTCGAGGCATCAAACGTGCGTACCCCTACATTCCATAGTTCATGTAACTCCTCAATCAATGGCTGAAGATAGACATCTAAATCCATTCCAGGTGAACTTGGGCCCGGGATAATCAGGGATAATATGAATGATGATTGTTTCATGCCAGTCAGACACGCTAGTAAAATAGTGGCGTGCCAGTCAAATACGCCACAATTTTGTGGCGTGTCAGCCAGACACGCCATTATTTTACTGGCATGCTAAATCCAACATGCCACTAATAATTGTAGTGACTTGACACAGTGAAAGTTTGATCTAACGGGCTTATCTGATCAATCCAAGTGTATTACTCTGATCGATTGAACATCCAATCAATCCTAGTGCATTAGTCTGATCGATCCTAAGTACTAATCAATCATGATAGGATCATAGGATCGATAGAAGATCTGATCGATCCAAGTGTATTACTCTGATCGATCGAACATCCAGTCAATTCTAATGCATTAGTCTGATCGATCGTGACATAGTTCGATCAATCAAACTTGACACAGTGAAAGTTCAATCTAACGAACGATTGATCCTAAGTACTAGTCCGATCGATCATGATAGGATCATAGGATCGATAGAAGATCTTATCAATCCAAGTGTATTACTCTGATCGAACGAACGTCCAATCAATTCTAGTGCATTAGTCTAATCAATCGTGATAGAGTTCGATAAATCAAACTTGACATAGTGAAAGTTTGATCTAACGGGCGATTGGTCCTAAGTACTAGCCCGATCGATCATGATAGGATCATAGGATCGATATAAGATCTGATCGATCCAATTTTTTTACTCTGATCGATCGAATATCCAATCAATCTTAGTGCATTAGTCTGATCGATCGTGATAGAGTTCGATCAATCAAACTTGACACAATGAAAGTTCGATCTAACGGGCGATTGATCCTAAGTTTTAGTCCGATTGGTCATGATAGGATCATAGGATCGATAGAAGATCTGATCAATCCAAGTGTATTACTCTGATCGATAGAGTTCGATCGATCAGACTTGACACAGTGAATATTCGATCAAACGTCCGATCAATCATGATAGAATAATATGATCGATAGACCATCCGATCGATCCTAACGAAATAACTATAATGTGTGTGAGCAAGTAGTAAGTTTAATATATTCTATATAACTAAGTAACTATAATATAAGTATAATATATATATATATATATGGTTATATACCAATCACATACTAACTATACAATATATGTTATATACTAAGTATTAATAACTAATCCAGTCTGAGCCATTCTTCCCAAAACGACTCTAGTTGGTGTCATTTTTTAAACAAAACCACTCCAAATTGTTTGTTTTTTTTGTCCAAACATGTTCAACTGGAGACTGAAATTAAAGCAGGAGTTTAAAATTTTTTCATCCGGCCAAAGCGGGAGGGAGCTAAGGCTGAAATATTAAAGAGACTAAGAGAGAGTCAGATCGAGAGAAATCCAGAGAGTGAGAGAAAGGAAGAGAGAGAAAGAGAGAGAGAGAGAGAGAGAGAGATAGATTCACCGAGAGGTTGAGAGAGATAGAGAGAGAAAGAGGGGTATTTTGTTAGGGTTTCAGGTGATTGAAAGGGTCTATGGTCTATTGTCCGCATTAGATACCTTGCGTGTTGAAGTTTAGCCGTCCAGACACTCCTGCCCCTTGGTCTGGACGCGCGAAGCCTGTTATGGAAATTACTTGCAGCGGACGTACGTCCGTCCGGACGACCGAGCCATCCCTTCCGGACGATCTTCTTATACAGGAAAGATTTCTTCGCAAAAATATCAGAAAATCCTGTCGCATAGTTGTCCGTACGGACGGCCATGGTCCACCGTCCGGACGGCTCCCAGGCAAAATTTGCCTGACGCCCATTCTGACCCCCAGCCTATAAATAGGGGTCCTTGGGCACTTAGAGCTGCAAGAATTTAGTATGAATTCCATTAGAGCTCAGAGACGTGATATCTCCTCTGAAGCCATTTTTCAAGTGTGCTGTGCTGCAAACCGAAGTCTATCTTAGAGGTCGACTCTAAGGTAAGGAGTTCCACTGAAGACCCTTTCAGGTAGGTGAACCTGGTTGGGAAGCGTTCGTGTTGGGTTACACATCAGAGATCAAGGTAAGACCACTGCATCGGTACATGTGAGTGTTACTGTCTTGTATCTAGCTTTGTCTTCTGAATAGTGGAATTCCTGGGTTTGCCTGCCCCAGAGTGGTTTTTCTCTTAACTGAGTTTCCACTTCGTCAACATAAATATCTGTGTCATTTACTTTCCGCTGTGCTTTAATTTTTGTTGACACTTATGCACACACTTTACTTTTAGAAGTCATTTCAATTTTTCAATTGGTATCAGAGCTTGGTACACTCTGAGAAGTTTCTATCCAGCTTGCATTCGTCCGGACGTCTCAGCAGCCCATCCAGACGCCTCTCGATACTCGACCAGTCTCAGATTCTTTCCAATTTCCGATAAAGGAAAGATCGTCCAATCGTCCGGACGATGTAGTATCCCGTCCGAACGCGCGTCTCCTTAAGGCAAGAATCACAATTCCAATATCACCGTCCGGATGTCAGTCAGCCTTGGTCCGGACGCGCGTGCAACTAATATGGAAATTGTCGATTCGACTTCAACCGTCCGGACGACTGCCTCTCATGGTACGATCACTGCTTCGGGTATATGTGAGTGTTACTATCTTGTATCTAGCTTTGTCTTCTGAATAGTGGAATTCCTGGGTTTGGCTGCCCCGGAGTGGTTTTTCTCTTGATTGAGTTTCCGCTTCGTCAACAAAAATCTCTGTGTCTTTTACTTTCCGCTGTGCTTATTTTTGTTGACACTTTGCGCACACACTTGTCTTTTATTTAGAAGTCAATTTTCAATTTTCAATCCTAGATACTTACTTGTGGTATTTGGATAGTGCTTGCTCCAAACATATGACAGGTGACAGGGCACTCCTTAAAGATATTCAAATGGCAAGAGGAGAAAGAATTACTTTTGGAGATGGGAGCGAGGCCAAAGTGATTGGAAATGGGCAGATTAACATTCCAGGGACAGAAGTATCTCAAAAAGCCCTATATGTGATGGGTCTCAAGGAAAATCTTCTCAGTATCATCCAATTATGTGTTGATGACCTGGTTGTCCAATTCTCTAAAATGGAATGCAACATCTTTGACAGCAATGGAAAGTGGCTAATGGGAGGAGAAAGGACTAGTGACAACTGTTATGGCATTCCAAATCTCTCTTCAGATTCTCAAATCATCTGCAATAAAGCTACCATTGATGAAAGTGAGTTATGGCATCAACGGTTGGGTCATTTAAACTTCACCAACATGTTCAAAATTGCAAGCAAGGAAGCTGTCAAAGATCTTCCTAAAATGAAGATACTAGGAAAGGAGTTTGTGGTCCATGCCAGCTAGGAAAACAGACTTGTACTACTCATAAGAAGACATCAGGTATCCGTACTTTCCGTAATTTAGAATTGTTGCATATGGATCTCATGGGTCCCACCTGAACCTCTAGTATTGGTGGGATGAAATATATTCTGGTTATTGTAGATGACTATTCCCAATACACTTGGGCTCTTCTTCTTCGGGAAAAATCTGATGCCTTTGAAGCCGCTCAGCAATTGTTCAAAAAAATTCAGATAGAGCAAAATTGTCCTATCATGAGGATTCGCAGTGATCATGGCAAAGAATTTGAGAATGCTCGGTTTGAAGAATACTGTCACTCATATGGCATTCAGCAGGAGTTTTCTTCTCCTATTAATCCTCAACAAAATGGGGTTGTGGAGCGAAAAAACAGAGTTTTACTGGAAATGGCTCGAATAATGATTCACTCTCAAAATCTTGCTCAACATTTTTGGGGAGAAGCTATCAATACTGCATGTCATATCATCAATAGAGTCTACTTGAGGTCAGAAACTAGCAAGACTCCATACGAGATTTGGTAAGGTAAGAAACCCACTGTTAAATATTTTCGGACTTTTGGTAGTATATGCTATATTCTACGAGACAGGGAAAATCTGGGAAAGTTTGATCCCAAATGTGATGAAGGCATATTCTTGGGATACTCCACCAACAGTCGTGCCTACAGAGTCTATAACACTAGAACATAATCAGTGATGGAGTCCATAAATGTGGTCATTGATGATGAGATTAGGGCACATAGCAAGGGGGAGATTTCTCAGTCCACCCTAGAGACACTACCTTCTCTCACACGTAATGTAAGTGAGACTCCCTCTGCAGTAGTGGAGCCTGTATCTATTCCTCCTATCTCTCCTACAGTAGCAGATGTTCTTCCTGACACAACTAATGTTGTACCTACTAAGGAAACTGATCCTACATCAGATCAAGATTCAGAGTCGATAAATCCTTCGATTGAACCAGCCTCTTAGGTCAAGCTCAATCATCCTTCCAGGCAACTTCTTGGGAATCTCAATGAAGGTAGACGGTTGAGAAGCAGAATAATCAACCCGTCTAATGAGGTTGCTAATCAAGTAACTTACAATTGCTATCTGGCTCAATTTAAAACAAAGAAAGTGGAGGAAGCCTTACAAGATGATAGTTGGGTTACTGCTATGCATGATGAGTTGCATCAGTTCTCTCGTAATGATGTCTAGACTCTGGTTTCCAGACCATCTAATCAAAATATCATCGGCACAAAGTGGATTTTCAAGAACAAATCAGACGAACATGGCATGGTGATCCGAAATAAAGCACGGCTTGTTGCTCAAGGGTACACTCAGATTGAAGGGGTAGATTTTGACGAAACCTTTGCTCCAGTTGCCCGCCTTGAATCTATCAGAATTATGCTCTCTATATCTTGTCATCTAGGCTTCACGCTTTATCAAATGGATGTCAAGAGTGCTTTTTTGAATGGCATTCTTCATGAAGAAGTTTATGTAGAGCAACCAAAAGGATTTCTGGATCCTCACTATCCTCGACATGTCTACAAACTGAAGAAAGCCTTGTATGGTCTCAAACAAGCTCCACGAGCATGGTATGAGAGATTAACCACTTATCTTCTGGAAAAAAGGGTTCACAAGAGGACAGGCAGATCAGACTTTCTTCATCAGAAATCAAGGAAATCACAAACTCATTGCACAAATCTATGTAGATGATATCATCTTCGGAGCAACCTTAGATTCTCCAGCTCATAAGTTTGCTGAAGAAATGAAACAAGAATTTGAGATGAGTATGATAGGTGAGTTGACCTATTTTCTGGGGATGCAAGTCAAACAAACTTCTGAAGGGATATTTATTTCTCAAGCTAAATATGCAAAAGATCTGGTGAAACGGTTCGGTCTGGATGGGAAAAGCCATGCTCGTACTCCCATGAGCACAAATGTCAAGATTAGTGCTGATCTAACAAGCAAGAAAGTAGATCCTACTCTTTACAGAAGTATGATTGGTAGTCTTCTCTATCTTACGGCAAGCCGACTAGATATTGCTTTCAGTGTCGGAGTTTGTGCTAAATTCCAAGCTAATCCTAAGGAATCTCATCTTACTGCTGTCAAGCGCATCATCAGGTACGTAAATGCCACTGTTAATTATGGTATCTGTTTTTCTAGAGAAACAAATCTTGTGCTTGCAGGATACTTTAAATGCAGATTGGGCTGAAAATGATGATGATAGGAAAAGCACCTATGGTGGTTGTTTTTATGTTGGTACAAATCTGGTAGCTTGGATGAGTCGGAAACAAGCCTCAATTTTTTTTCTCTTTCCATTGCAGAAGCTGAGTATATTGATGCTGGAAGTTGTTGTACCCAGTTATTGTGGATGAAGAAATTACTCTATGATTATGGCTTCACTCAAGACACTATGGTCATTCACTGTGACAATACCAGTGCCATAAATATTTCAAAGAATCCAGTTCAGCATTTTCGGACCAAGCACATCGACATCCGGCATCATTTCATCTGTGACCTTGTCGAATCCAGGGAAGTAGCTCTTATGTTTATTCCCACAGAAAATCAATTGGCTGATATCCTCACCAAACCTCTTGATGGAAGCAAGTTTGAATCTCTTAGAAAAACTATTGGTATTCGTGACATGTGCTAGACATGTCTTTGATTCATGCTCGGATAAGACTATTCTTTTCCTTTTAGTCTCTTCCATGAGTTGCATGATTTTTTTTAAATAAATAAAAAAAAAAATTGGGGGAATTTGGTGCAAGGGTTCTGCTACAACATCTTTCAGCTATCTCATGTATATTTATCTGTGTTGACAGTTCACTATGCTTTGATAAAATATACATTCATATGGTTAAGTTTCTAAATCTGATATGTACTGAATTTTCCTGTTGCATCTTTACTAAATAGTTGTTTTTTCTCATGCGATGAAAACTGTGCACTATCCAAGGCTCCCCTAAGATATTTTTTTTCTCTCCTATGACTTTTAGCTTTTGGATTTTATTTTTTTTTTAATTAGAGATTTTTTTTTTCTAAGATGATCAAATTGACCAACTCGCTAATGGAGCCTAAAACCCATAAATTCTGGCATTCTTTCTAGGTTGTAGCACCAAGTGATAAAAGGCATTCAAAACTAAATAAAAATGAATAAATAAAAAGATCCACTGCTTATGCTATAAATCTGTTCTTGATCTTGTCCCTAAAGAAACAATCAGTGACCATATCATTGCGGAAATAGATGGTCACTAAAGGACGATGTAAAAGAAAATGTGCTGCAGCTTAGGGAGAGTGTATAATATGAGGGTGGCTAGGCCCTAGTAAAATAAGATTTGACTTTTGACTGATCTAACATTGATTTTCTCTCTTGTTTAGAAAATCCGGGTGTTTTAAGTCATATCAGTGAACTTCATACCTTATTGAGAAAGCTTTCACACACACACGCATTGCATGAGTTAAGTTTACTGTTGAAAAAGTTCTGTCTGCAGAAATTTTTTGGTCATAGATTACTTAACTCTTTTCTATATGCTTGCATATTTTTGACCAGCTCTCTCACTGTTTTCACAGGTTTAGATCCATGTGTGTGCTGATTTCTCATTGACAACCTAACCATGTTATTTTCTCCTATTTTGTTTTTGGTTATGGTTTTAATTAATAATCGGTTTACCCCTTGTCATTGTGTGACTAAAAGGGGGAGTATTTTTTGGTTTTTTTTTACCGAGAGTGTATTTCCAAACTGGTCAAGTGTTTTTTATCCAGAATGGCCAAAGGGGGAGTTTGTTAGTATTTTATATTGGCTACATTCTAGATAAACAAAAACACTTTATGTAATGGTTGCAATTTAACAGGATGGTCGGTTTTCAATTCAGAATCTTCATGTATTCAGACAATGTTCAAATCAAAGAAAGTATCTGATCACAAGCTACTAAAAGATGTCCATGAAGAGTCCTTACAAAATCTAAGACAAAAACAGCAGGTTCCTGTGCAACTTTCCGGACAGGCCTTTGAAGGCGTCCAGAAGCCCCTCAGTGTCCAGCAGATAACGATGAAGATGTTCAGACGCTAGGTCAATCAGTATTCAACAAGGAGTTGGATTTTAGAAGTCGACACTGTTTGGAAGTGTTTGCAAGCCGTCCGGACGATTCCAGTATTTCAGAATATTCCATAGTTTCGTTCGAAAGCAGAAAGGATTTTGGCAAAGACAGTCCGGACATTCGGTCAAGCCATCCGAACGTGAACCTGATAAAGATAGAATTACACTGTTTCTGAATGGATATCGCAGAAAACCGTCAGGACGTGGCTAACTTCCGTCCGAATGCTCGCCAGCCAGTGCCCGAATCTCAACTGTTTTAGGTTTCCTGTAAGCCTATAAATAGAGGGCCCTAGGCTTGTGTTTTGTACAAAATTCAACAGTGAATTCCATAGTGCTTTGAGAGGGTTTTTAGGGAGAATTGAGGATCCGCTAGCTCTCAAGTCGTTGCCGGTGTGTGCTCAACTATTCATGTGAAGTCTATCTTAGGGGTCGGCTCTAAGGTAAAGGAATCCATCAAAAACCCCTTCAGGTGGAAGATCTGGTTGGGAAACGTTCACGATGGGCTTCGTGTCAGAGTTAAATGTATGACTACTGCATAAGGGTATGTGAGTATGAGTGTCTTGTAACTAGCTTTGTTTTTGGATAGTGGATTTCCTGGGTTTGGCTGCCCCGAAGTGGTTTTTCTCTTCATAGAGTTTCCACTTCGTAACAAATATCTTGTCCTATTTAAATTCCGCATTTAAGATATTTGTTTGCATACAAACACACACACTTGGTTAAAATTAGAAGTCAATAATTATTTTTAGAGGTTACTCTGTCAGCTCTTGTTAGTATTTTGGCCTCATTCTATGTTTGGACAAAATCACTTAAGTGTAAAGATGCTGCTAAACAGGGATTCCACTATTCAGAGTCTGCAAGTCAGAAGAAATTCAAGTTCCCTGTCAGCCGTCTGGACGATCAAGCCATCCCGTCCGGACGACGTGTCATCCCATCCGGACGCTAGACAGACCAGCATCATCCGTCTGAACGACGTGCTCTTCCCATCCAGACCCCTACATTGTATCGAGAAGCTTCTGTTCCAGCTTGCATCCGTCCGAACGTTTCAGCAGCATGTCGGGACGCCTCCCAGTACTAGATCAATTTATGATTTCTTACCAAGTTCCAAGAAAGGGAAGATCAATCAACCGTCCGGACGCACCTCTCCGTAAGGCAAGAATCGCAATTCAAATATGACCGTCCGGACGTCTGACAGGTGTGGTCCGGACGCGCATGCATCAAAGAAGGAAATTGTCGATTCGACTTCAACCGTCCGGACGACTGCTTATCATGGTCCAGACGCACGCATTACTGATATGGAAATTGCGTGTTGAAGAAAAGTCGTCCGGACGCACATCCCCCACGGTTCGGACGCTCGAGAGCCTTATAAGGAAATTACTTGCAGCGGACGTGTGACCATTCGGACGATGTGCCATACCGTCCGGACGATGTCCTTAAACAGGAAAGATTTCTCCGCGGGAATTTCAAAAAATTTGTTCACACAATTGTCCGTCCGGACGGCCCATGTCCACCGTCCGGACGGTGCCTAGGTATATTTTGCCTGACGCTCATTTGAGCCCCCAGCCTATAAATAGAGGCCCCTGGGCACTAAGAACTGCAAGAATTCGGTATTGAATTTCTCAATTGCTCAGAGACGTGATATTTCCTCTGAAGCCCTGTTCAAGTGTGTTGTTGCCATACTACAACTGAAGTCTATCTTAGAGATCGGCTTTAAGGTAAGGAGTTCCATTGAAGACCCCTTCAGGTAGGTGAACCTGGTTGGGAAGCGTTTGTGTTGGGTTACACGTCAGAGATCAAGGTACGACCACTGCATCGATACATGTGAGTGTTACTGTCTTGTATCTAGCTATGTCTTCTGAATAGTGGAATTCCTGGGTTTGGCTGCCCCGGAGTGGTTTTTCTCTTAACTGAGTTTCCACTTCGTCAACAAAAATCTGTGTCATTTTCTTTCCGCTGTACTTTAATTTTTGTTGACACTTACGCACACACTTTATCTTTAGAAGTCATTTCAGTTTTTCAATTGGTATCAGAGCTTGGTACACTCTAAGAAGATTAAATTTCTTGAGTGTTTTTTTTTTTACTTCTACTATGTCTATATTGAGTGTGGATAAAATTGCTTCAATTTCACATGATATGTCTGTACATAAGACCATGGTCATTAAACCTATCATGTCTCATACTCAATCTACTTGTAAGGGTAAAGGGGATAATCAATCTATACCTACTTGTCATCACTGTGGTATTGTTGGTCATATTCGTCCAAACTGTTTCCAAATTAGGTCGCAGAAACCTTGGAAGAAAACCCTTATCCCTAGGAAAGATGAACCAGGTTTTAAAGAACAAGTTGAAGTATTAAGTGATCAAGTGAAACTCATTAGTGAGAAGTTAGCATACCTCACCCCTAATGAGCAAAAATCTGTCCTGGTTAATAATCAAAAAGCTTCCAAACCAGTCTGGGTCAAAAAGGAAGATATTCTGTGTTTAGTTTCTCATACTGCACTAAAAATTCTTGATACTTGTTTGTGGTATTTGGATAGTGGCTGTTCTAAACACATGACAGGTGATAAGACTTTGCTAAAAGAAGTTCAGATGGGCAAAGGTGGGCGAATCACCTATGAAGATGGGAGTCAATCCAGAGTCATTGGTAAAGGGATCATCGACATTCCATGTGACGACCCATTTTTTTTTTTTTTATACAAAACATTTCATAAATATTATTCTCTTAAAATACTAATTGATTCTCACAGTGGCACGACGATGTGTCGCAAAGCCAACATATGGTACATACCCCATAATATGTACCTGGTAAATCAGAGTACAACATCTAACTACTATGCAGCGGAAAACATAAACTCAATAGCGAAAATCAAATCTTAAACATCTATCATAAATTAATAACAACAAGAGCCATTTAATATCTATGTGTTTAAGTCTTTCCACAATATAAATACATAACAGAATGGCTTTATACAATAACGAGTGACACATGCGTCACAAGCCACAACAAAACCTATAAAACTGAGGACACCCATGGTCCCGCAATTACGACCATCGCTGCAAGCTTCGGTCATAATATCTCAAATGCACGTCTACGACCCCCATCAACTACGACCCGAGTACCTGCAGCCAAAAGGACATCATCTATACGGTTGTGGGGGTTTGCCACATCCGTATAAGTGAAATTATGAGTTCACCACCTCAGTGATATTAAACTAACTGAGTTTTCGCAGAGAACCAACTTTTCTTTTTAGTCTCGCGTACATTATAACAGCTACCACTTTATAACATTTTGTTTGAAAACCCCCATAGCTGATATAGCAAACACCGACTATCAGAGAACATTTAAAACATACTATGTAGTTGGACCCATACGTAGAAGTTCTATTGGCATGGAAGCAACCACGTATAAACCCACCTACAATATTACTTTTATGTTGGTAGCTCAAATGCACATAGGTCTAACGTTATTAACTGTGATAACATTGTGCCTCAGGGCATTACAACTTCATGTCAAAGCACATAGTTGTCCATGCGGTTACTAGAGTAAGACTCTGATATCCAAGCACTTCTTACTGATGTGCCACGACAATCCATCTACCTACTCCCAAGCCACACTGATATCGCAACCAATAGCGTCATAACCAAGCACACTAAGCTTAAAACATGCCATCTCGCTCTTTAGTACAAGCTTACTATCATTTTCCGAACATGGTTAACACGGAATCCTAGGGCATTACAACTTCATGTCGAGCACATAGTTGTCCATGCGGTTACTAGAGTAAAACTCGGGTGTCCAAGCACTTCTTACTGATGTGCCACGACAATTCATCTACCTACTCCTAGGACGCTGTATTACTCATACCGAACCATGACAATATTCTTGTTCGTCCAAGCTCAATGTTATAAAATTATGCAACTAGACGATAGCAGTATACATAAGCTCTTTTGCCATTAAAACTCTTAGGCATACTAATACGTCTAGTACAAAAACTACAATATTCTATATCATGAAAACATTATACAATTTAACAATGATATGCATGCTCATGATTGTCCTTCCATTCCTTATGTCAATCCTTTCATTCCTTGTGCTTTGTCCTTTCATCCCTTTCATTCTTTGTACTTTGTCCTTTCATTCTTTTTATGCTCATACTTTATGCTTTACAATTCAAACTCTATTCTCCTATTCTTTACAAATCATGCTTTCTTCAAATGCAATAAACCTATTAACATGAAACTTTATCATTCTACTTTGCATAATTTAAATCCCAACCGCATCTCACATTCAAATACCTTAAAAATAATTCTACACATTTCATCCATACATCATTTTATAACATCATTGATATTATTTGAACATAGTTGAAACTACTCAAATCAACCAAAACAGATATATTCAACATACAGTTGGTTCGGATTTATAAAACAAATATTTGCTATTCTAATAAACATAAAAATAATAGTTTCTCAGTGAGTAAAATATCACCTGGCTGCATTGGACTCACGACTCCAACTCTACATTGAATGACTCATTGAAGTCTCCAATGATGACACGATCCTGCAAATACTTATAACATTAGACTACGCTATGGAATTCTACACCCTAGGACACATAGACTACCCGCCTGCTCACACGTCTCATTACTTGTGTCTATGTCTAGTTAAGTATCCTAAGCTATTATTATGTTCACATTTAAGTTTAAGTTCATATTATATCACGCTTATTAACACAAGTGTGTTTATTATTTTATTAGCTCATTCGTTATTGTTGCATTACATTACTATTACTAACCACTTAGATAGTTTAGATTTAGGACTTTAATCTCATAGCATTCCATTTTGTAACACATGTTAGCTTAGGTTACAATCACGTATTGCAATATATTTATTTATTAAAGCTTGAGACATATACATAAATATCAAAGCTAAGGATTATACTTTGAGCTTAATTTGCTATTTATGTGGATCTATTCATACCACTAATTACACTTTACCATTTCATTCTTTCTTTTAACTATTTCATTTGCATTACATATCCCTTTAGACATCATGATGACCTATTCTCTATTTTAACCGTATCCACCATTTACACAAAAAGGGTCTAATTTCATTAATTTCAAACTCTTCTCTAACAACCAACCAACCATTAACAATTTATTCTTAAATATCGAAATCAACTCCCTTTACATATTAAGGTTCAACTCATTTCTCAAATGGATGCCCATATCCCTTCCACTAGAATATCATAATAATAATCACTAATAATCCATTAATAACTACATAACACTCCATCCTAAATACCCAATAAATTCCTTATTTTGAAGTGGGGACACACTAAGATTTTCTACAAAATCACATAGCAATATCCATTAGGCTTCATATCAACCCAACACAAATAAACTCAATCTCTTCCATAGGCAACATAACTAACAATTTCTAACAAGCAAACATAACCAAAACTACATTCTCTATCACTCATCCATTATTGCAAATCAAATACCCAAAAATTGTCTAGAACCAATTCAGATTTCTCTACTAATAGTACTCCAAAACTTCATCCCATCTTCTCCAAATCAAACACCAAAGACCCCCTTTTCATCTAATACAAAAATCGAGAAGCCACAATACAAAATCAAACTTCAACAATCTAACAACAAATTTGACACGATCAAAGCCCATAAACAACCCTTCAAAAATTAAACCTTCCATATCCATGGCAATCCATCAACATACAAGCACAATCCCAACTTAGCTTCTATTCACATGTGGCTATTTACACAACAGAAAGTTCAAGGGAATGTAACTAATATTAATCCAACAAAAATCATCTTGAAATGTTGCAATACAATTAACAAAAGAAACCCATACAATCCATCAAATTTCTTTTTGATAAGTCAACCCAATTCCGAAAATCATCAACCATAAACATCCACAATTTCAGAACCTATTCCCAATTTCAGATTTCACCTCAATACCCTCAAATTTAGCAACTAACAATAAATCAAAAATCCAATGAAAATCAATTATGCAATGACCCATTCGGCCATCCACAGCAACAAGCCACAAATCAGCCATCAAAGAAGCCCAATCATTTCCATCAACTCAAGGACAACAAACCCTAGAATATCATCTAAATCAAATCCCATAAAATCCATACCCATTTTCGGACCTAAGTAGAATCCCCCCACAATTCAACACAAAAATCACCTACAAACTCTCAAAACCGAAACCCTCTTCTCATTTTAACCTAAAATTTGAATCTAGGAAAATCCTTAATGATCCACATGATTTTTGTGCTTAACACATAATAGGTAACACGAAAATTACAAAGGGAAGCTAAAGATTTTACCTCTTAAAGCCCATGGCCGGATTCTCTCTTCTTCTTCTTCTCTTTCATTCTCTAGCTCTCCCTCTCAACCTTGTTGTCTCCAGTGCTCACCCTCCATTTTCGGCTCAACACTCTCTCTCGGGTCCATGTGTGTGCGTGAGTGTGGGAGAGAGACAAAGAGAGGAAGAAGGAAGAGGGGGAAGGGGCTGGGTTCTGCGTGAGAGGGAGAGAAGAGAGGAAAGAAAAGAAAAAGGAAAAGAGAAGGAGAAGGGGGGCTGCTAGGTCCACCAAAAAAGGGAGAGAAAAAAGAAAAGAAAAGAAAGGAAAAGGAAGAGAAAAGGAAGAGAGAGGGTGAGTGGGACATGTGTCCATGTGTGAGTGGTTAGGAGAAGATAGTGTTATCTTCTCATAGCCAACCAAACGCTGACACGTGGCAAAGAGGATTACATTTCATTTAAATGCCCCAACTTCTGTAAATTACACTAGGGCCCCATTTTATACTATTTCTATCATTTTAGAATTAATATTTGACCCTATATTTATTTAAACCACACTATAATAATTATTACTCTTTCTATTATTTTACCTTAAGCTTAATTTATTTCAATAACACCATTATTATTACCTAGAATATAATTATTAAGCCCATCTATTAATGAATACAATTTATTAATTGATAAATCTCCTATTTATTTTCTTGGTCTTTACATTCCAGGCCATGGAACATCTTAAGAAGCTCTGTATGTAGAAGGACTCAAGGCAAATCTCCTCAGCATCAGCCAGTTTTGTGATAATGACTTGGTGGTGCAACTCTCCAAGAAGGAATGCAATATATTTGACAGCAGTGACAGATGGCTCATGGGAGGAGAAAGAACTGCTGACAATTGTTACGACCTTCCTGGTCTGGCTACAGATCCTCATATTTTCTGCAACAAAGCAACCATTGATGACAGTGAGCTATGGCACCAGAGGTTAGGGCATCTCAATTTCTCCAATATGACTGGAAAAGGAATCTATGGTCCCTGTCAACTAGGGAAACAAACTTGAGCAGCCCATAAGAAGACCTCAGGTATTCTAACTTCCAAAAATTTGGAATTACTGCACATGGATCTCCTGGGTCCCACTAGAACTGCTAGTCTAGGTGGGAAAAGATATATTCTGGTTATTGTTGATGACTTCTCTCGATATAAATGGCCTATTCCTATTCGGGGAAAATCTGATGCCTTTGATACAGCTCAACAATTGTTCAAGAAGATTCAAGTTGAGCAAAATTGCCAGATTGTGAGAATCCACAGTGATCATGGAAGAGAATTTGAAAATTCCAAGTTCGAAGAATTCTGTCGCTCATTTGGAATCAAGCAGAAATTTTCTTCTCCTATCACTCCCCAGGAGAATGGAGTTGTTGAAAGGAAGAACAGGGTAATTCAAGAGATGGCTCGTGTGATGATCCACTCAAAAAATCTTGCTCAACACTTTTGGGGAGAAGCTGTAAACACTGCCTGTCATATCATCAACAGGGTCTACCTTAGGCCTGAAACAAACAAGAATCCCTATGAAATCTGGCGAGGTAAAAAACCCGCAGTAAAGTATTTTAAAACTTTTGGAAGTAAATGTTATAGACTTCGTGACAGGGAAAATCTGGAGAAATTTGACACCAAGAGTGATGAAGGTATATTCTTGGGATATTCCACAAACAGTCGTGCATACAGAGTCTTCAACAAAAGAACAGAGACTATGATGCAATCGATAAATGTAGTAGTTGATGATGATGAAGTTCAGAGACCTATCAACATGGAGGAAAAACAGCTCAATTCAGCTGAACCTTCAACAGCCCCAACTGATATCATTAATCCTGCTTCAAAGAAGTCTCCAGATGAATCTCCTTCTTCGGATACCACTCCTACTACCTCCGAAGATGAGGATACTCCTGCTAATCCTCCTAAGCAATCACGGGTGAAGCAGAATCATCCTCCTTAGCAGCTGCTTGGGAACATAGATGAAGGGCATAGGCTGAGAATCAGAGTCATTCAGCCCACCAGTGAAGTAGCCAATCAAGTCTCTTTCAGCTGCTATCTAGCCCAACAGGAAAGATTTCTCCGCGGGAATTGTGAAAAATCTGTTCGAACAGTTGTCCGTCCGGACGGCCCATGTCGTCCGTCCGGACGGCCCATGTCCACCGTCCAGACGGTGCCTAGGTATATTTTGCCTGACGCTCATTTGAGCCCCTAGCCTATAAATAGAGGCCCTTGGGCACTGAGAACTGCAAGAATTCGGTATTGAATTCCTCAATTGCTCAAAGACATGATATTTCCTCTGAAGCCCTGTTCAAGTGTGCTGTTGCCGTGCTACAACTGAAGTCTATCTTAGAGGTCGGCTCTAAGGTAAGGAGTTCCATTGAAGACCCCTTCAGGTAGGTGAACCTGGTTGGGAAGCTTTCGTGTTAGGTTACACGTCAGAGATCAAGGTACGACCACTGCATCGTTACATATGAGTGTTACTGTCTTTTATCTAGCTATGTCTTCTGAATTGTGGAATTCCTGGGTTTGGCTACCTTGGAGTGGTTTTTCTCTTAACTGAGTTTCCACTTCGTCAACAAAAATCTGTGTGTCATTTTCTTTCCGTTATGCTTTAATTTTTGTTGACACTTATGCACACACTTTATCTTTGGAAGTCATTTCAGTTTTTCAGCTCTGATGTGTCATTGGAAAGAAAAAATTATATTTTGTTGCTAATTTATACTCTGATGACGTCATTGATGATGTCATAACAATACTCGAAAAATTGAAATTTTCACTCATGCCTTTCTGTAAAAGGCGGGTCATTACACTTTCTGACCCAAACCTGCCTTTCCTGTGGTGGTTGTTGACAGTCCTTCAACTGGTTCTCCATCCATTTCAGCAGGTTCAGCATCAAAGTACTGAAAATCGGCAGCCCCTCATAATATTGGCCACTTTCGAGCGTTTGTAACTTCTCCTTGTAGTGCCTTGATTTGTCCTTCTTTGGTTTACCACTCTAATTGATAGGAACAAATCTCTGTTGCTGACGCTCATGCTGCAAAGCTAGATATCTTGCTGGAGGTCTAGTGCTTGATGTAACGTATCTTGATAGCTCCTTCTGACCCTGAGTAGGCTGAGGACACCTAGGTCAAATGTGACCGCTTACACCACAGTGGTGGCATATGGGAGGGCTTCTTTTGGTAGGAGGATTCTTACTGATTTCTATACCAACTGAATTTTCTCCTCCAATGACAGCCTTTCCTTTACCCATGCAGGCGCGTGAAGGCTTGGGGACTGTGTGCTTGACGAACACAGTCTTTGAAGTAGAGGGGATATCCAAGGTAGAGGCTACATACCTGAGTCTTGTCTTGTCAGTTGGGCACTTCTAAATTGATAGCATATGAGTGAGTTTCTCATCAGTGACTCTTTCCAACTGTAGCTTTGTCTCCAACAACTTCTTGTCTAAAGTGAGCAAAAAGGAACTCTTCTCAGTTTGCAAACTGTTTAACTCATGCACATGTTGTTGGCGAGTCTACCTTAGTATCAAGAAATTTATATAGACGTTTTTATAGGCCTCTTTGAGTTCTTCCCTGTCTCCATTGCTGGTCTTTGAGTTGTATGATTGGTAATACTCCTGGTCTTCACATGGAGCCACAAAGGCTTGAAATTTTTGATCCATACCAGGAGTTTCTTCTTCTTCTTCTGACTCGTCACTGAGAGTAGCATTGTAGGCCTTCCCTTTAGCTTGCTTGAGATTCCCATAGTCTGCCCGCATATGCCCAAAGCCTGAGCACTCAAAACATCTAGGACCTTTTGGAACCTTCTTCTTAGCTTCTTCTGGCTTAGATTTTATGGGGGCCTTCTTCAGTTTTTCGGTGAACTTCTTCTTGAATTTCTCATTCTTCATCAGTCTCCCGAAGTTCTTGGTCAGCATTGCCACTGCATCTTCTTCTTCATTATTAGAGTCTTCCTTAGATGAGACGAGACTCTAGCCTTCTTTTTAGATGCCTTGAGGGCAATTGTCTTTGCCTTTTTGACTAGAGGTAGGGAATACTCATAAGTTTGAAGAGATCCGACAAACTCTTCAATCTTCATCGACTTCAAATCCTTGCTTTCTTCAATAGTTGTAACTTTGATCCTGAAACGTTCTGGTAAAGACCTTAGAATCTTTTGGATGAGTTTTATATCAGAGATCGTCTTCCCGATACTCACCATAGAGTTTCTTAGGTCGCCGATCCTGGTGTAAAACTCACCGAATGTCTCATCCTCTAGCATCTTAATTTCTTCAAATCTAGAAATCAACATTTGGAGCTTGGCAAATTTAACAAGTTTGGTGCCCTCATATGTTGTTTCTAAGATTTGCCACGCTTCTTGAGTGGATTCACAGTTTGAGATTCTTGCGAATTCAGACAGGGAAAGTGCTTAACATAGAGCATGGAGGGCTTTATCATTAGAAAGTCGTGCGCTAGTTTGAGCAACAGTGAGTTTGTCAGTTGTTTTCTTTCGTTTAATCCAACCAGATTCAACAATCTTCCAAACATCAATAGATTTTAAAAAGAAGCGCATACGAGCTTTCCAATAGCTATAATTCGTGCCATCAAAGGCAAATAACATAATTAAGAGTTTGAGACATGGTAATAAAAATATAAGTCAAAAGGATTACACTCAAGAATTTAATCTAAACAGACGGTACCAAACTCTGATACCAATTGAAAAATAAAAGACTTCTAATTTATCATGTGTGTGTGATCAATGTGTAACACAATATCTAAATGCGGAATTTAAAGAAGACAAATATTTTGTTAACGAAGTGAAAATTCAATTAAGAGAAAAACCACTCCGAAGTAGCCAAATCCAGGATATCCACTATTCAGAAAACAAAGCTAGTAATAAAGCAGTAACACTCGCATAACACGATGTAGTGATCGTATCTTGCACTTGAACACGTACCTATACGTGAAAGCTTTCCAACTAGGTCTCCTACCTATAGGGGTCTTCAATGGAATCCTTTGGCTTAGGGCTCCTCCCTAAGCTAGACTTCACACGATTAAATCACACAACGGACAACTCTTAGAGAGCTAACATCTCACAATTTCTACCTAAACACCTCCTCTAAGCTCAAAGGAATTCAATACCGAATTCTGTAAATAATACATGCCTAGAGACCTCTGTTTATAGGATTTTAAAAACCTAAATTAACACTGATTCTGAGTTCTATGAATGGCGTCCGGACGTAGCATAGAGCGTCCGAACGGTAAACTACAACCAACTTCCACAACACGCTTCACACGTTTCCTTATTAAGGCTGTGTCCGAACGACGTTGCCCTACCGTCCGGACGGTTGCAAGCTGTCTTCACCAATCCGTGTCTGCAAAGGAATTTGGATTCTTCTCGAACATTGACTAGCGTCCGGACGATGTTGCCTTATCGTCCGGACGAATCATACTGTCTATGCTGAGCTGTTCAAAATCTTCTCACACTGATGGGCGTCCGGACGTGTCTTTGGTCCGTCCGGGTGGAAACAAGGGATCCGACTTTTGTTGAGTTGGAAACTGCACAGAATCTTCGTAGAACTCTGAAATAGCCTTTCTTGATGCTTATGACACTGAAACTTATCATATTAAGGCCATTTCCATATTAGAGAAATAAACTCTGAATATTTGAAGACTGTGAAATAATACGGCATCCCTGTTAAAGCAGCACATTTACATGGTATTGATTTTGTCAACAGAATTTAGCCAATAAAACTAACATATAGTTACTGCGTCCACTATGAAGGCTAAAATTATTGCATGTTATGAATTCACTACATAGATATGATGGTTGAGACTTTTGTTAAAGGTCTCAAGATTCTCTATTTTACAGTTAGACCATAAAGATATTCTACAATAATTATACAGTACATTTCTTTTATAAGAATGATGAGAGTAGAAGTAAAAGTAAATATATCGACATCAAGCATTAAAGTACGAGAGAAAACATTAAGAGACATAAAGTGTCTATTATATAAGTACTGAATTAATGATTGTGGATTCTAAGACTAAAAGTTTACCGGTAAAAAGAGTATAAAGTCATTTGAAGTATTTGCGACTCATTAATTAGTTCATTATGCGCTTAGTTTCTCTCTATTTGGTTTATAGACATAAAGTTATTACTATAAAGTTTTTGTATAAATTTTTTGTTTTTATCCATGGGGACAAATAAAGTTAGACCTGAATGACTTATATGAAGTTCATTCATAAAGCTTGATTGCATAAAATACTTATATATGAAGTATTACACATCGTAATAGATGGAATGAATGACCTATTATACAGTGGTTTTACCAACATGATTCATATGAAGCATTCCTTATCTGAGTGGGAGGACTCCATAAATAGTTGGCCACACTAAAGAACCTAACATCGTGAGGACATCTTTCATAAAGGTCAAGTGAGAGAATGTAGGAAAATTCCCTTATATGGTATGACCTGTGTGCCATATGTGTATATAATTTATAATCTTTATTAATTAATAAAGATTATGGTGTACCATAATTTATTCCACAATAAATTACCTAATATTATGGAATCAACAGTAATTTATACGATTTTATTTTATTCTTTGATGTGAGGAATAAATACGGTAACTTGTAATTGAGGGCCATGAGTTAGCCTATAAATATAGAGCATATGTATTCCATCATTGCATCATCAATAGGCATAGATAAGAAAACTCCTCAATAATTTTAATTTATTTTTCTGTTTAATTGCCGCTCTTCTTGTTGAGTTGATATTCAACTTGGGCATAGTGGCCGGAGATAATCCTAAAACTGATTGATTTTTCCACTGCGTATTTAGCATAATTTTGTGTTTATGCTTGCATTCAGAACTTGCAGAAATTAATTAATACATATTCCTCCTGATGAAGATACATATTAGCCATTAGAGGAAATTAACTTCAGCTTTTCAGCTTTTATTGTACTAGTAGTAGTAGTACAGAAGGATCGATATGTCCTTTTTTATGCATTGAGAAGGTATGCTTCCACAGCCTTTGAAATATTGGCCGTAAAGTCGTTGTACTTATTAGGAGTTGGGACATCCTCATATGCCTTCTCATATTCAATAGTCCACTTCACCAAGCAGCCATTACCCTTTGGTGTAACCTGCGCAGTGGACTTAAAAACCTTGTAGTTCTTTGCAATCTCTCCATCTATTACTTTGTAAGTGATCGACTTATTTTCCTCGTCTATTGACTCGACTGTCTTAACCCCCTCAGAATTTCCTGTCATCATTTCAGTAAAAGGGTCATAAAAAGTTTCTTCGTGTGTGTTCAAGAATACAAGTCTTCCTTACCTGCAACATAAGTCCATTGCTTTATTGAGTCTGTCGATTCCCAGTCACCCTCGAGTACTTGTATATCTTTCACCATGTCTGGGCAGATCTTGGGCATGAGGTGCACTTTGCTGCGGAATATTTCGTAGAACTTCTCACCCGAGCATTTGAGCTCTGTTAGGGCCTCCATCTTTGCAATTTGAGCCATGGTAATTTTCTGTTGCAGAGAAACCAACTAGCTAGCAAGAGAATAGGAGAGATGTTCGGAAAAAGAAACATTCCCTTACCAAATATATAGAAGGAAGAAAAATCTATCGCAAAACACGATTAGGAAGATTGGTGTGATAATTTTAGGTTTTTCCTTAGTTGGATAGGTGTATGCAATATCTTCATAGTGGATGGGGTATCCCCATAAATTAATTTTCCACTTATGGTTAGCGAATCAGATCCTTGGAATGGTCCACACCACCAATATTGCATTCTTTTGGTGGTATGATCGATCGGAACAATAATTGGTTCACTCTTTTTCATAAAGGAAAAGATATGAAATGACATTTAAGCATAACAAAAATTAAAGTGGAATAAAATAAAACAAAAGAAGATTTTACGTAGTTCGATCTATGACCTACATTTACAGGATAAAATTTAAAAGGTTACATTTTCATTTTATTCCTTGATCGTTTAACAATAAAGAAGAAAAATCTTAACGGAGTAGTGAAATTGAAAAAAAAATTGAAAGATGAATACCTTAAAATGACACTTTTTAAAGTTTAAGGATATGATTGCAAAAATGATGAAAGATCATGGGTGGTAAGTAAAGTTTTTTTTTTTTTTTTTTTTTTCTTTTTTAGCTTTTTCTAAACTTAATTTATGTTAGACTGGTGCTACTATGTATATAGGTGAGCTCATGACTCCGACTTTGAGCTTCCCTCTATTACGAGAATAATGGATTCTCAAATGCATCTGCCTACTAATAACTACGGTTGTACGTGCGGAAGCAGTTATTGATAATATCTGCATTCGCATATGCATAATGTGGTTATCCATTTTAGGTTTCTGTATCCGCATCCGCATCATGCTATTACTATTTGCATCCGCGCGATTATTACGGTTATTATTCGCTGTCTGCATATCACGTAATGGGCTTATTTTAGTCTTTTAGACATTTTTTGGGTCTCTATTATTGCCTATTCTAATTAATGTTGCATTTGGTTCGAGGAATCTAACATCTGTATTCTTAGGAATGTGATGCCTGAGAATCTGGATTTGGTTATTCATTTTAGGTTTCCGTATCCGCATCCGCATCATGCTATTACTAATCGCATCCGCGCAGTTATTACGGTTATTATCTGCTATTTACATATCATGTAATGGGCTTATTTTAATCTTTTAGGCATTTTTTGGGTCTCTATTATGTCCTATTGTAATGTTGATGCTTTTTTAATGACACTAATTAATGTTGCATTGGTTCAAGAAATCTAACATCTGTATTCTTAAGAATGTGATGCTTGAGAATCTGGATTCCCAGAAATATGATATTCACATGTTCAGTTTACTCGTAAGCATCTTGTACGAGTTATTTATTCTTCCCAAAATATTTTTACGTTTCTCTCTTCAAATACGTAAGGGTGTTTCATATAAAAGTAACTAAAAACTAAACAAAAATGACATGAAAGAAAAACTATATATAAATTGTGGTATGGGCCAGAAGGTTAATTTTTTTTAATTTTTTTTTAACTAATTTTTTTTTCTTTTTTGGAATTAAAAATTATGGCAAAGGGAATGTGATCATTTTTGTCCTTTACAAGAAAAAAGAAAAGAAAAAAATTCCAAAGCTAAGAGCATTCCCATGCCAATAGATTATCTATTTCTCACTTTTAGCTAGAATACCTAAGCAAAATCATAAAAAAGCCTTCCTTCCCATTATCTACTAAAAATACAAAATAGATTTGTCTTGGATTTGTGAATAGTGTAACTATGGAGTTTCACATGCATATGTTTTTCAATATATCTTTTTGGCCTCTCTCCTTCTCTCACTTTCCCTTCTTTTCTTTTTTCTCTTTCCTTTTATTTTTTATTTTTCCCTTCTTTTCCTTCTTTTCTCACGGTTGCTTGTGATTATAATCAATTAGTAGTTATTTTTTACTTCCTCACAAAAAAAAAAAAAAAAAAAAAACCTCGTATTGGCATTTACAACTTTTTCCAATTTCATTGATGATATTAATTTTATTAGTTTTAATCGAACTTAGTTACTACAGTATAAATAGTTTAAGGATTGTAATTCTTTCTATAACAGGGTATAGAATAGTAGTGAACTTTAATGGCAGTTAAAAAACTGACCATGAAAGAAATTATTGTGTTAAAAAAATGACAATTTTAACGAAACGATCATTGTAAAATATGACCGTAAGAAAAATATCCGTATGAAAAAATAAATAAAAAAAAAACGTTCGAAGAAAAAGACAGTAAAAAAAATACAATGTACTATAAGGAAAAAGGGAGGGGTTCATCTTCTGTATATAAAGCCAATGTATTACTGATTTATTCCATCAAGCAAATTACACATTTTTTACATAGTTTTTCAATTAAGAGTGATACTTGGCTCATAGTTTCTTCAATCCTAAAAAATAGTCACTACTACTTAAATCCTATGATTTATGATCGTTATTTGGTTTCTTGTGATGGCTTTTTAGTGATACTGTGTTGGTGATGACGAAGAATAGGGCAATGATTATGTTTCTAGAAATGAGAGTTTTATTTTGGTGTTTTTTTGGTAGAGACGAGTTTTTAATTAAAATGAATAAAATATTCTAAAATTTATTATTTTAATAAAATAGAGAATGAGTTTAGATAAGCCGTTGGAGTAAGGTCCTGAAAAGTGGTTAATTAAGTTAGCAAAAGTGAATTTTGGTTAGTGATTTTGTATAAAAATTTATTTAAATCATTGTGAGTGTTGACGAGGAAATTCAAATTACCACCGGGAGATAGTTGGGATGGAATCCATATATCGACGGGCATATGGATTTCCTTTACTTAAATCCAACTAAATGGAAAAAAAAAAAAAAAAAAAAAAAAAAAAAAAAAATTAGGATTACGTGGAATCCTAAAAGATTGCCCTCATCCAAAGGTCACATATTTAAGGGTGCTTTTGTAGTGACAGTGAGGGTGCTTTTGTAAGGTAATCGCATGTTTTAATTTGCTTAGAAACAGTGTTATGATAACAACTTTAGTCATAATTAATTTCCTATGCAAAAATGTTTTTTGATTGGAGAACATGTTTTGTAAGTTCCATTCTAGTTTAGTTTGTATATCTTTTTATCATAATCAATACAAACTAAAACATCAATTGGACAAAAATTAATGTTATAAAAAAATTAAAATTTATCACAGATATCAGCAGCAACAAGCCTTGTCATCACGGATAAGTTTGATATCAGCGACGACAAGCCTTGCCGCAGCTAATAATTTTCATATCATCGATGGCACACCTTGTTGTCGCTGATATTTTGATATCAAAAAGAAAAGTATACCTCACATGCCTACTTTTCAAGGACATGGAAATAGTATTAGCAACGACAAAAGTGATCGCTAAAGATTATTATTATTTTCGACGGAGCGTCAACGACGACATGAGCGGTATAGAGCTTCTGTCGTCATAAGTGTTCATTATATTTTCAATTTTGAAGTGTTGTTAACTTTGAATTCCCAAATATTATATCAAAGTCAAACATAAAAAACTGATCTCCCAATGCTTGAATCCCAATATATGTTATATCAATATTTCGTTTTTTGTTGTAATTTACAAATACTTGTGATGGCATTCATTACATCATATGCATTCACATGTTTATTAATTCTTTACCTACATCAACCACAAATCACAGACTTTCACACAAGACAAAACACAACTCCATCAGGAAACCAGTCGCCCTAAGAGGTTCCAAACATTTATTCTCTTACTCGAAGGATGCTACTAATTGTTTTATGGCTTCAGTATGTGTGCATCGATATCCTTCACCAGACTAACAACAAAATCCAGGTACTTGTCAGGAGCTGGAACATATGAGGTTAGTTTCTCATAATCTACAATAACTTTCACCAAGCAACCTTCAGCCTTTGGATTAATCTTAACAGTCGCCTTATAGCTCTTGTAATGAGCCAGGAGATCTCCTTCTAAGGCGGTGAAAGTCAGGGACTTGTTCTCCTCATCTATTTCAACCTTGTCCTTTATGGTCTCAGTCTTACCTTCTAAGCTTTCACAAAGAAAATTACGTACCCCTCAAATTAATTCACTTAATCTGTACGTACTACGTACGTTGTGAGAAAACATATATACCAAGCAAAAAAAATCCAAATAAGAACATTAATATTGTAAGATCGATCGTTGAAAGTATGTTTGGGATATTCTACGAAAACATTGTACTTACAAATTATGAACCATACCCACTTCAATTCCCTCAAAAAAAAGAAAACTAAAAAATGGATAAGCAAATTAAGTATGTACTAACCTATTTTTATTGTTTTCTTTGTACAAAATGAAATTGAAGAAGCTGGTCATGAAAAAAATAAACTACTAGACTATCTGTTTGGAATTATATATGTTGAGAAATAGATTTTTTATCCATAGAAAAAGCATAATTTTTAAGCTTATCCCAAAACGCATGCCGTTTTTGGCTTTTTAAAGCAAAAATGTGTTTTTTTTTTTTTTTTTTTTTTTTTTTTTTTTTTTTTTTTTTTTTTTTAAGTTTTCTACGCAACGAACCTATTATTGCTTGACACAATATTTCATATACTAAAGGCACTTTTTATGCTCCTTAATACAATTTCGAACATGCTCTTAGCCTTGATACTAAAATGTATGATGCAAAACTCATAATTAAGTTGCAATCGTGACCTAAACCACATTTACAATATGGATAAAAATTTCCTATAACTAGGTTGTAGGAATTCCTCTATTTCAATCTCTAAAAGTGTCATGTGTCCTTTGGATATGTGTGAAGCACAATTTTTTATTTTTTTTTTAATTAAAATGCTATTAAAAATGCACACATGCTATTAAAAAAGAGATATGATTTTTGTCACTCCAAAACATAATTTTTCACCACCTTATCCATGTGGCAAGGTGGTTCCCTACCTAGCTTTAGGATTTTTTTTTTCTATTAAAAAATAAAATAAAATAAAAGTTGCCGGCCACGTGGGTAAAGGTGGTTAGAAGTTATTTCTTAGAGTGTCAATGTATCATATCTTATTAAAATAATATGTAGTTTTCACATGTCAAAAGACACGTAACACTTCTACAAATTGAATTGGAAGAATTTTTCAGCACTCAATTTGTAAAAAAATTTCTGTAGTTAGAGTATTTAGAAGAAATAAGTGGAAAACGGGCTGCATTTTTTAATAACTAGTTTTTCTACTATTAATTATTAATTTATGGTCTAAAGTAACTAATTAACTAGCTAGGTTGCCTCGGAAAATTCATGCGCTGAAGGCAGTAGAGAATAGTATTGTTAATTTACTTTGACATAGGATTCAAACTTAATGCTTCGTTTTTTTGGATCTAAAGTATCTATTGTCGTAAAATAGTTTTAATAAAATTATTTTTTTAAAATATTTTTCGACGTTTGGCTCTTACGAAAAAATCGCCAACGGTAAAAAAATCAGTGACAAGATTTCATTCCACTTTCACCGGATTTTGGCTACTTTTGCTGGATTCTAGAGACCGATCGCCGGATTCGGGCAACCGCCACCGGAATCTGGAAATTTTTGCCGGAATCCGGCAACATCTGGCCAGAATCCGGAATTTGACTAGTTCGGCTGGAATCCGACCACTTTCACTGGATTCTAGCAACCGATCGCCGGATTCGGGCAACCGCCACCAAAATCTGGAAATATCTGTTGGAATTCGGCAACATCCGGCCAGAATCCGGAATCTGACCAGTCTGGCTGGAATTCGATGACAGGTGCCGGACGTCACCAGATTCCGGCAGAAATTTCCACATTCCGGCACCAAAAAAATGCCCGGCCTGTTTTGACGGATTCCAACGGAGCTCGTTGGATTCCGAAGATGGTCACCAGAATTTGGCCAGTTCCGACGGGTTCCAGCAATCGGATACTAAAATTCGAGAACCTTCGGCAGTAGATTCGAGTTACCAACAAACTCAAATGCTCAGCGATGACAAATTCCCACAAACGTATGTGTAAGAATGAAGAGTTTAAATCCATAAAACAATTTACGGATGTCAAAACCATAAATGTTTTTCAAAAATTAAAAAAAAAAAAAAAAAAAAAAAAAAAAAAAAAAAAAAAAATTACGGTCTAAAAATAATTCTGTTGATTATTATTTTTTATTACACCAAACACTAAAAAGTACAAAAAAATATTTTATGCCAGACAAACGGAGCATAAGATTCGGAACTGACTAACGATTACAAAAAACGTGAGCTTCCAGACAATATATGGATTAAAACGGCCTTACCTACAGTGAATTTCCAAAGCTCGACAGAGCCGGAGGCTTCCCAGTCACCCTCGTGTACCCTCGTGTACGTACTTCAATTCCGTGCACTTTGTCGGAGGAGATATTAGGAAGGTGGTGGATTTTGCTCTTGATGACGTTGTACAACTCATAAGCAGGGGACTTGACTTCAACGTCGACATCTTGCTTACCAGTAAGATCCATATTATCTACTAAAATATTCAAAAATCAGTCAACGATATATATATATATATTTAATAACCAAAATATTATAGGCATTGGAGTTGAGAGAACACCAGTTTAGCTACCTCTTATATATATGGAGCCATGGTCGTAGCACAGCTTCCAATCCGCGAACATCAAAAGCAAATAATATATGCGCTCTATTATTGCTTATCTTTTCACAAATTGTGTGGATCGAAGTCCTTTTTCCAACTACTTACTAACAAAGGAGAAGTGTCTTTTTTTTGAAGAAAAGTATGGATACGTGATCCACGTTAGGCGATCTGTGGATGAAAATAGCTCCTCATAAAGCTTAAAACATTGTGGGATCGGAATTGATGTTTTTAGCAAGACCTCTTTACTAGAAAGCAATATAAAGTGTCAGTCATAGGTAGACATCTAATAATTCGTACAACTCATAATTAAGACACATTCGCTCAATTCATCTTTCGACAAAAGAAAATGGATCGGCCAAAAAAAAAAAAAAAAAGGAAAAGAAGTTGGGCATAGTCGATAAAACGTTCGTGATGTTTCTGCATTTAAATTATAACTTTCTATTGAACCATACACATGCAGAGTTATGGGATGAATTGATTGCATGAGCTGGCATACCTTTGACTCTGGGGATTGGTGTTATAACATGCAGTATATTAAATGGACCTAATTAATTAGCTTCTTCTTCTTCCCTCCCACAGTCCCTTTTTTTTCTTTTCTTTTTTTTTTCTTTTTTTTTTTTTTTTTAATGAGAATCATATATAATCACATATAAGTATATTATACTTATATCGTTGTAAGTTTGAATTTTGAATTTGAAATTGGTGACCTTCTATATCTCAAGGTGTCCCCAATAAGAGGTGTTATGCGTTTTAGCAAAAATGACAAGTTCAACTTCAATGTACGTAGGACCTTTCCAAGTGAAAAAAACATGAGCCCGGTGGCTTTTAGATCTAGTTGAGTAACCACCTAGTTTGGCGGGAGTACATGTCGTATTCTATGTGTCATAGATACAGAAATGTGTTCATGATCTTTTACACATCATTAATTATGAGCCTTTTGATATTCAAGTAAAAAAACTTCATGGGAAGTCAAGCGGGATATGCAGAGTTGATATCCAGCTGTTTGATCGAGTGAACTCAAATATGAAAATGTTTTACATTATGTTGAAGTATATTCTCATATATTGTAAGCATACTTTATGTTAAGCTTGAATTTCGAGGACGGTATTTTTATAAGGAAATAGAGATGTAATGCCTGAGAAAATAATTTCGGCATTTGTGTGTATTTGTATGGTTTTGTTGGAAAGTAATACGCCTTAAATTTTTAGAAGTGTCCCGAATGTCAGTTTGAAATCAAAGTTTATCAAAACAAACCTTAGAAGAAGAAGGAAAATTTGATTCAGTGTGCTCGTCCGCAATCTCGTCTGAATGAGTTGCATACAAGGTGGAGTACAAAAGGTTTGTCCACAATGGCACATGAACACATTGAAGATGAGTGGCCTAGTGGTTTTTGTCCGATGTGGCATTCGTACGGGGTTGCTTACGAGGTTAAATCCGAGAGGCTCGTATGCAGTTGGTCCGGACGAGCTGCATACAAGGTTTGGACAGAATGGCTCATCGGCAATGGAGTTCTAACGCGTTGTATTCGTAGGCACTTAATCCTTCATATGAGCACTTACTTGGTTGTGCGAGTCACGATAATAAAAATAGGTTGAAAGTGATTTCAGCTCATTTTTCTTCCCAAAGTCTTTCTCTCTTTCGCGCTTCTCTCATCTCTTTCCTAGGGTTTGAGTTTGAGGCTTGGGTATTGATTCAAGGGAGTGTCCAAAGCCAAATCTACCACCGGAAACGTGATTATCTGTGTTAGAACTCTGTTTTCATCAATGGATTTGAGGTAAATCTCTAAACCCTAGATTTTCCTTGTATTGGGTTCATTTTTGAAGTTTATGTTTAATTCCTTAAACCTTTTTATGCTTTTAGTTGTTTGAGAGTGTGACGCTAGGCAGAACTAAGATTGTTCTGACAGCATATGATAGCAGCAAAAACTATGAATTGAAGATAGAAAAGGTAATTCAAGAATAAAGAAAATAACAAATAGAGAAAAAAATAACCCATAATTGCTTCAAATAAGTAAATAGAGAAATAACTCTAAAAAACTTAAAAGTTAATTGATACATCAAAACTTGATTGAAAAATAACAAAGACTAGATGCCTTTATATAGACTAAGTACCTCCTAATTTAACAAGGAAAAGGAAAACAAATCCTAATTGGAAAAGAAACACATAATCCTAATAGAAAAGGAAAACTCAATCCTTATTTGAAAAGGAAAAATAAAACACACATGCATAAAATAATTAATCCACCCTAAAGTCAATCTTCTCCTGAATCAGTTTGCCCAAGTTGGAAAGAACTTGTCTTCGAGTTCCAAGTTGTCTTTGTCAGCATTAAGCAAACATGGAGTCAAGTGTTTTACGTTGAACACATTAGAGGTCTTTAAATGACTTGGAAGACGTAGCCAGTATGCATTATCATTTATCTTTTGCAGAATCTCACAAGGCCCAATCTTCCTCTCTCGCAGCTTGTTACAGTCACCGACAGGAAAGTGATCACGTGTGAGTACAGCCCAAACCAAATCATCAATCTCAAAAGTTACCTTGCGTCTATGGCTGCCAAAGTGTACTTTGTATGTGGCATTGCTATCTTCTATCTCTTTCTCGACTTGGTCATGAACGCCTCGGAGATAGTCTGCCATCTCATCAGCCTTAATCCTCAATCTACCAATACGGGGAATGAGTGCCAAGTTAAGCAATCCTGACAGATTTTGTCCATACACGATTTCAAAACGGCTCAGCTAAGTCGTTCTATTCTTAGATCAGTTGTAAGCAAACTTTACCTATGATAAACCCAAATCCCACTACTTCGGCTTATTTCCTGCTAAACTTCTCAAAAGATTTCCCAAGCTTCGATTTACCACCTTAGTTTGACCATCTGTTTGGCGGTGGTAGGTACTACTGAATTTAAGCTGGGTCCCTATCCTTTCCCACAAACTCCTCCAAAAATGGCTCATGAATTTTGTATCTCGGTTCGATGGAATAGATCTTGGAACCCCATGTATGTGAACAATCTCTCGAAAATATAGGTGAGAAATTCAGGTGACATCCATCGTCTTCCGCCAAACTACAAAATAGGTCATCTTGGAAAATCGATCAACCACCACAAGAATAGAATCCATGCTCCTTCGTGTGCGATGTAATCCCAAAACAAAATCCACGCCAACAACGAGCCATGGGCCATCAGGCACAGGTAATGGGGTGTATAGACCAGCATTTGTGAGGGTTCCCTTGGACCTTTAGCAAATAAAACATCGTTCAAGGTAACGTGCCACATCACTAGTTAGTTTGGGCCAGTAATAGTCTGATGAGACCAAGGCTAAAGTTTTATCTCTCCCAATGTGACCTTCTCCATGCAACTCTCGTATTAATTATCTGTTCCCTCAATGAACTATTTGGAATGCTTAGTTGTAACCACAGAACAAATAACCCTTAAGAGTAACATAATCACTGCGCTTACTTACAGACACCTCAGCAAATATCTTTCCAAGTGAACGATCTACCATATTCAACTCTCAGAAAAGTGTCAAAACCCACAACTTTGGTATGTATAGTAGTAGGAAGTACAGCCTGCCTACTCAAGGCATCAACAACTTTATTCAAGGTCCCAGATTGGTGCCATAAGAAAAAAGTGAATTCCTAAAGGTAGGCAACCCATTTGGCATGTCTATGGTTAAGCTTCTGTTGGCCATTGATATACTTGAGGGCCTCATGATCAGTGATAAGGATGAACTCCTTTTGCACCAGGTAGTGAAGCAAGTGCTTCAAAGACTGTACAATGACGTAGAATTCAAAATCATAGGTGGAATAGCTCTTCGTTGACCCTGACAACTTCTCACTAAAAAACGCGATCAAGCGCCCCTCTTGGCTTAGGACAGTGCCAATACTAATGCCAAACGTATCACAGTTGACTTCGAAAATCTTCTCGAAGTCTGGACGAGTGAGAACAGTTGCTTCTGTCATTTTCTGCTTCACTAATTGAAAACTTGTATCGGTTTCTTCAATCCATTGGAAGGTCCAAACCTTTAAGCACTCTCTGATTGGTGCAATCAATGCACTCAAATTTCGGATGAACCGTCGGTAAAATGACGCCAATCTGTGGAAATTCCTGACATCATGTATACTCATGGGTGTTGGCCACTCTAGAATTGCTGTCACCTTAGACTAATATGCATGCATACCATCAGTAAATACAACAAAACCAAGCAAAGTAACACTCGTAGTAAGAAAGGAACACTTCTTCTGATTGACATATAAACACTATTTTTGTACTATTTCAAAAACCTCTCTGAGATGTACTAAGTGTGTCTCATGTGAGGGACTATAGATGAGATTATCGTCAAAGTACGCAACAACAAACTTCTCCCATGTAACGCTACAACACTTGATGCAAGAACCGCATGAACGTGGTAGGTGTGTTGGATAGCCCAAAAGGCATGACTGTCCACTCGTACAACCCATTATGCGTTTTGAATGCTGTTTTCCAAGATGGGCTGGCTAGTTATGGAATTAGGGATCGATGAGGCTATTGCGTGGGCTCAATTCGAGGAGGAATTTTGACAGAAGCACTCGTTAAGGCTGAAGAAGTGGATGTTACCCCAAGAGTTGCAGTTTGGGAAGAAGAACATGTCTCAATGCCAGTGGCATGGCAAGCTACATTTTGAAAAATGTAGACTAGGAACGAATTAGTGCTATTGACGAGGTTGCAAATGAGCTTTTCTATGGATCTTTTGAAGAATAGCTCATTCGGACGAGCTACAAACAGGATTGCATACGAGGCAATATGTGGCTCTTTTAAAGAGATAGCTTGTCCGGACGAGCTGTACACGAGATTGTAGACGAGGCATTCTGTCCTTCATCAAAACACTTAGTTCAAGACCACAATTACACCAAGCAAATTCCAAATAGACACAAATTACAAACACAAATAATTTTGTTCATCGAATTAAGCCAATCAAAAAGTAACAATAGTGTAATTGTTACAATTTATGAGATGATTCTTAACAAATGTTTTAGTTGTAATGATTAATGTTGATTGAATGATTGAAGACTGTTATGTTTCTGCTGCTTTGTATTCTCTTTGGAGGAGTAAAGATCTTTTTGAACTTTACATAGGTTTGGGAGGCGCTGAGGAGCATCAATTTTGTATTTCCATCTAGTTCATCGGATCCATTTGCAATCTCATGATTACAGGAATTACCATAACGATAAACCAAAATCCGTTCCATTATAATCCAATCGGTTATTCATTCCACAAACCATCACAAATAAACATGGGAATATGGACAAATGCAAAGTTTGTCCATTAAACCTAAAATAAAAGAAATTAAAGACTTCAATTGGAGAGGGAGAGAAAGACGAAGATTTATTTATTTATCCCATATCGTTGAAGATGCAAATTATTAAAGATGGTTGGCGGCTACCGTGCCCTTTATAGATATACCATGAGAAATTCATTCAGACCCTTTAATTATGCATGGCTTGAGAATGTGGGCATCAAGATCCTTGATGAGATTAACAATAAGATCAAGGTACTTGTTGGGAGGAGGGATATTGCCGTTGAGTTTCTCATAATCCAGTGTGATTTTCACCGAGCCTCCCTCACTCTTTGGGGTAACCTGAAAGATAATCTTATAGCTTTTGTAAAGATTAAGGCAATGTCCATCCAGAGCAGTAAGAATTACCAACTTCTTTTCCTCGTCTACTTCGACCTTCTCCTTCATAACCTCAACCTCTCCCTCTGTCAAAACAAAATAAAAGGTGGCCATCAGTTTGGTTGGGGGAAAATTCATGCGAGAATTAACATGCAGAAAAGATTCCCAAGTTCCATTTTTTATTTTTTATTTTTTTTTTAAAAAAAAAAAAAAAATTGAAAACTTCACTTCAAATCCCTGATCTTTCATCGCTTTTGAAAAAAAATACCCATGCAAACTTTAAAAATTGTCAATTTATGGTATCCTTATTTCAATTTTGTTTTCCAATTTCGACACTCTGTTTGAATTTTCATTTAAATCCTATCAAAATTTTCAAAATACCTCTGTATTTAAAATAATACTAAATTTCAAAGATTCAGGCATAGGTATTTTTGCAAGTTTCGTTAAATTTTGACTAATACCTAAATCCAAACAATTTTTTATTTTTTTTTTCCTAAAACAATAAAGAAAGGTATTTTGAGAATTTTAACAAGATTTAATAGAAAATTCTAAGGAATGGTTGAAATTGAAAAAAATTAAAAGATGGATACCTTAAATTATATATATTGACACTTTTTAAAGTTTGAATATCTTTTTTCAAAAGTAATAAAAGATCAGTGGTTATAAATGAAGCTTTCTTAAAAAACACATTAAAAAAAAAAAAAAAAAAAAAACTCGATCTAGGGTGCAGTACTGACTAGCAAGTACTGTCTACAATCGGCCAATTAACTATATATGACTTAGTTGGTAATAAAAATATAAGAACAGGAAGAAACTTGATGAAATAGTAGTGCAGAACATGTTGCTTTTAGAATGTAATTGCAGTCTAAATTGATGGTTCCAGCTTCCAAGAGTACTAACTTCAACGTCAAGGATTACAATAACTTGGCGATTCGGGAATGTGATGTCCAGGAGAAATCTGAAAGAACCTTGCTATATATACATCTTTATTATATTTTTATTTTTTAGTGAGAATATATGAAAAGATAACTTCACATAATGGTATTTTCAAAACCTATAACCCGGGCCAACTGAAACCCAACCATTATTTATAGTGTTAAATCGCCATTTATTTCATAAGTAAAAGTGATTTCAACTAAAATGCAGTATATTAGAGCGTTAAGTTCAAACTCATAATCTACCTCAAATGTACGTGTTAAACACCACTTATTTAAAAAGTTTAATTTAATTTAAAAAACAAAAAATTTCATTTAATTATATTTAACACTTATGAATGAACGGTGGATCGGTGGAGCCTTACCTACAGTATACTTCCAGAGCTTGACAGAGCCGGTAGTTTTCCAGTCACCTTCATGGACTTCGACTCCGTGGACCTTATCAGGGGAGGCATTGGGAAGTTGGTGATTTTCGCTGCCGAGGACGCTCTAGAACTTGTCGGCAACGGACTTGATCTCTACAACAGCCTCCAGCTTACCAGTTAAAGCCATGGCACCTAAACTCAAGAAACAGATTGCGTTGGCACAGGTTGGAGAAGGAACTAGGCCGCCATTTATTTACACATTCCAGATGGCAGCTAGGTCTTATTAATCATCTTTATGTTTGGAGAACGAAAAACGGGTTCAAAGAGTGATTCGTAATTTAAGCCAATTAACAGAATTTATTAATTTGGTGGACCTGGCAAACTAACAGAATCTGTTATGTTGATGGACGGAAAACGGATTCAAGAAGTGATTCGTATTTATAGTATACTACAAGGACTCTCTATGAACTTTTTATACTACAGGGAATGATTTGTAATTTAGGCCAACTGTAAGAACCAGTCATAAAATTATCCCAAATATTAATTAAATTATTTATTTTATTATTTTTATTAGTTTAAATTTTTTAAATAAATGATAATTTATCATAATACTAGAGTTAAGTTACAAGTTCCAATCTTGTATTCATCATTCACCTTGTATTAATAATTAAATATTTAGAAAAATTATAATTTAGCCCCCTAAACTGCTAGCCGTTTTGTAAGTAGTTCAACAAACTACCAACGTTTGGACTCTGACCTTCAAAACTATCAAAACGTTTCAAAAATGCTCATTTTATCGAAATACACTTATAATACCCCAGTTACATATATTTTTTAATTAAAAAAATAAAAAATAAAAAATAATACCCCTGTTATGACCAAGCATGGCCGTGGGAAAGAAACCCACGGCCAGCTTGGCCATGGGTCACAGACTCACAAAGAGCTACGGCCAAGCTTGGTCATGGGTTTCTGACTCTATCTAAGACCACGGCCAGCTTGGTCGTGGGTCACAGAGACCCACTCCAAGCTTGGGCGTGGGTTTGCTTGACCCACGACCAAGCATGGCCATGGTTTTGCGGTCTCGACCATTTTTGTTTAAAAATAGATAAATACAAAAATTGTTCTAATAATCAATGGTCTCAATTAAAATTTAACAGAAAATTTTAATGGAATGAGAACATTACTACTAATTAGAAGCTTGATTGTTGGAATTGAAAGTTTTTTAACTTTAGAAAGATAATTTTAAAACAACTGGAAGCTCAGAGTGTTGTGAAGTTTTTTTTTTTATTATTATTATATTTATTTTTTGGGTGAGCTCGAATTGCTGAGGAGTTGGCAAAGCTGTGAATACACGAAATAAAAAGGTTATGAGCCTCCATATTAAATTTTCTCTTGAGATCAGTGCATAATTAAGTTTTGGTCCGCCGGGATCAAAGCGTGGCGACGAATTGTACGTATTTGATCTAAACAAAGCATAACTTTAGTAGGAAAATTTGAAAATGAACATACAGGGAAGGAACTCCACAATTTGGATTAACAGTCGACCATTGAGCATCATATCAACAGCATGCACCTTCAGGCTTAATTTAGTTATTCAAGCCCATTCCTGTAGATTAGGAGAGTCCAAAGAGTTTCACACGGGAGATAGAGAAGGAGAAAGTTGCTTCTTTTTTAAAAAAAATTATTTATTATTTATTATTATTTTATCCTCATGTTACCGCCAATTCCCATAGGCAAGCAATAGCAATGTGGCAAGTGAATAGTGATATCAAGTTTTTAGTCTATCTTAATTAGAAATAATAGTCCATTTTATTTATAAAAATAATAATTTAAAAAAAAATAAAAAATAAAAAAGAAGAAGAAAAACATCGTCCAAGTATTGGCTATCTCATCATTTTTTTTTTTTTTTTTGATGAGAGAGATGTGTCCCTGCCAATTCCCACGTGTTAGTAATATAGCATTTAATGTCAGAGTGGAATAATGGTGGATAGCTTCACGTGTATGTTTGAAAGTGTCGGCAAGAGCATGTTTTTTTTCTGAACACGATGACTGCTTTGTCAGGAAATGAAAAACTAAATCCTAGCATAATATTCGACGTCACTATAGACATTTGACCTTAAATCATGAGCAGATAGTCAAAAATCTGTAAAAACTCTCCCACACAACTCAGGTGGCTGGCCCAAGAGGAAGATAAAGATTCAAACCTATTGTCCCATGCTCTAATCAATTGAGCTATCCTTGGGGTTATTTATTGGTATTGACTGTTTCAATTATTTATATTAACAAAATTACCTAGATGAAAAAATTAAATCATTGAAAGCAGAAAATCACTCCGATGAAAAAAGGAAAATTATATCTTCGTCAAAAAAAATTGAAATTTTTCATATTCTGTATTTTATAGCAAAGGGAGAGACGAAGAGAGAGAGAGAGAGAGAGAGAGAGAAAAGTAGCGAAGCAGGTGGCGGAGCTGGAAGCGGCGCCGAAGTATCTCTATTGAAGCTGGGCTGGAAGCGGCAGGCTTGGATTTCTTCTCAAAATCACTAGAAAGAGTGAGAGAGAAACAGAAAGGAAGAAGGCGCGAAGAAAGAAAGTGTAGAAGCGCGAGAAAGGGAAAAAAATGATATAAAACTTGGAGAGAGTTTCTTCTCCAACATGCCCCCATGTAAAACGGCACGTGACGGTCATGTGACCTGTTGACCGTTTGTTTTAATCCTCTAACTGACGGAATGGGGGAAAATTGTTGCATTCGGTAGTTCAATTATCTATTTTGGTCAAGTTGGTAGTTTGTGAGGGCTTTGCACAAAAGTTGGTAGTTCATGGGGGAAAAAAGTAATTACCCTAATTAATTGGGACATTACGGCCAAGGCCGGCATAATAAATTTTGAGGTCTAAGACAACAAATTTAGGTTGGACCTTTTTTATATTTAAATATTTAATTTCTTTTCTGAATGACTTGCAAAATTCATTTTTGTTAGGCGACGTTTATTTTCAACATGTCATATTTTGTGTTGAGCTACACATTATTCTTTTTATTTGGAATTTAATTTACTTTATTCTAAAAATTATTTTAATGGACAACTTAGTCTTCGTTTTAAGTTAATGTAAAATTATGAGTTTAGTAACTATTTTAGGGGTACAATTAATAAATTTTCCTCCTTAATATCTTGAAATTCAATTCTTTGTATTTATTTTTTTCAGTAATTGAGCCCTTAATTAAGGAGCACTGACTAACTTTTTTGTTATAATATTATTTTTGGGGCTCGTTATTTGCACTTCAAGTGCACAACATGGGCACAACACCCCCTTACATGGGGTGGGTCCCAGTGTTTGGGGCCTTAATTAAAGAGCATTGAATAACTTTTTTGTCATAATTGGGCCTTCGGCGATTGCTTAATTTGCCTAACTTATGAGCCAGCCCTGATTATAGTGCTTCTTTGCCTTTAGGCAATGACGCTTCTTGTGGAAGAAAATCATTCATTTAATGGCTTACCAGTAGGGTTTGCAATTTGGTTTGGCAGGTTGAGTTCAGGTCAACCTATTTGACTCGCCAACCCGTTAAGGGTCAAGTTAAATACAACTAATTTTTTTGTTAAACAGATTAAACTATTCAATCCAAACACCGAAAAAAATATAAATATTTTACGCTGAAACAATCGAAACCTTAATTAAGATAGGTCTTTAGTTCAATTGGTTTCCCAAAAAGAGAACCGTTAGTTTGAATTATAAATAATGTTACTATCAAAAGCTTAATTTGTTCATGTGTATTGCGCTCAAGGTGGAAGAGAAATAAACAATTAGGTCTTTAGTCTTATTAATTTTTTACCTTATTAGTATTTACTTTATGTTTTAATTAACTTTTAAGTGTTGTATTATTTTATAATTTAATATTGAGCTTGGCTTACGGTTAATCAAATTAGGTTTAACGTTTTCATCAACGAGTCTATTTAATTGTTTTTTTGTTCTTTGATACTATTCTACTTTTGTGTGATGAGACTCTATTCCCCTGATGTGACAATGGACGATCAACACCTGAGGGAAATAACACCATACGTACGTAAACTTGTCGGCAAGCTAGCTTGTATAATAATGTCACTCACCTATAAAAGAAAAAATAAATAAATAATTAACTGAGGAAAGAACAAATCCTCTGCCCCTCCCCCAACGCACAACAAATGCAAAAGAATGATAAATACATATATGAAATCCTTCAGAGTAATATTAAAAGGATGATCAATGTCTTTTTTTGCATGTATTGTTTCAAAATTGATATGATTTTTAAAATTATTATTAAATCAAAATTTAATAATAATTTATTTTAAATTAAATAGTAATTTTAAAAAAACAAATCAATATATTTTATTAAAAAATAAATAAAAAAAAAGCATAAATCTTACTTCTAGCATTATTTTATCTTTTAACGTTCCCGCCAATTCCCGTGTAGTAGGTGATAAAGCTAATTAAAACACTGCATTGAATTGCTGAGTACTCCCATATTTGATATCTTATATATATTTATAATACTTACAGTATTTATGCATCACAATTACAAGTGTATTACTCAGAGTGGCGGAGACAAAAGGGACAGGCGCCACTAAATGTTTGAAGAAATTTTTTTTTAACGGATATTTGAAAAAAAAAAAAAAAATTAAAAAGAAGAAAAAAAAATGCTGATGCTGATGCCCACTCCCTGCTGATAATAGAAGAAAAAAATAATTACATGAAAAAACATTAAAAAGAAGAAAAAAAAAATGCTGATGCTGATGCCCCCATTCCTGTACATTAGGAGAGTCCAAAGAGTTTCACATGAGAGATAGAGAAGAAGAGTCCAAAGAGTTTCACACAGGAGATAGAGAAGGAGAAAGTTGTTTTTTTTTTTTTTTCTTTTTTATTATTATTTTATTATTTTTATCTATTGTTGATATACATTGCTAAGCAACTAGCTATTTTCTCAGCCAAGTGACTCTTTTTTGTCAAATTTTTGTTACAAGACTTGCTAAAATTGTTAAAGAGAAATGATAGAGTATTTACTGGACGTGGTCTTTTTTGGGTCATTCTATATTAACTTGACACTCCTTTTTTAAGAAAGAGAAAAAAGAAAAAAAGAGAGAACCAGTTTGAAGAGAAAGAGAAAAGAGTGCCAGGTTAGCACAGGACTCAAGGACGACGACAATAGATGTTTTTGGGTCATTCTATATTGACTTGACATTTCTTTTTTAAGAAAGAGAAAAAAGGAAAAAAGAGAAAACCGGTTTGAAGAGAAAGAAAAAAGAGTGCCAGGTTAGCACAGGACTCAAGAACGACGACAATAGATGTCCTAGCATTTTTCATAGTTAAAATGCTATTTTAAGTTTTTTAATTAACTTGTTCTTAAGAGGTAGCTCAATCGGTTAGGGACTATGCCTCATGAAGCGGAAATTTCTAGTTCAAATTTCCCCTCCCTCTTTTATGTGAACATATCAAAATAAAAAATAAAAAAAAAGTTTTTGACTAACCCAATGCGAATGCTTTAAGACTTAAGTTAAGGCTTGAAGATAAAAACCAAAAGATAAGTTTGATATAGGTTTTCAAATGTATTTTTTTAAAAAGAAAAATAAATTAAAAAGTATTTTAATTTGATATAAATATGAGAAATATATTTTTATAGTTCTTATTTAAAAGTATTTGTGGTTTTTTGTCTTTGAAAAGTGTTTTAAAAAAATGTTGTGTTTTAAATTATTAATATATATATTTAAGATGCATTTTTTTTTTGTTTTTTTCTTAAAAAAAAAATGTATAATGTGATATAAAGATAAAAATTATTTTTATGTTTTTAGAAATGTTTTGTATTTAAGTTTTTTGTAAATATCTTTTTAGAAGAGAAAACAAAAATAAAAATATCTTCATGTAACCGCCAATTCCCATAGGCAAGCAATAGCAATGTGGCAAGTGAATAGTGATATCAAGTTTTTAGTCTTACTTAATTAGAAATAATAGTCCATTTTATTTATAAAAATAATAATTAAAAAAAAAAAGAAAAAAAAAAAAAAGAGAAGAAAAACATCGTCCAAGTATTTTCTATCTCATCATATTTATGGTAGGGGGCCCTTCCAATCTGAAGAAAAGACGTGATTGGGATATCCCACGTGTTAGTAATAAAGCATTTGATGTCGGACTGGAATAATGGCTAATAATAGCACGTGCATGTTTGAAAGTGTCGGCAAGAGCAATTATTCGATCTACAATATATATATATTTTGTGGCTGTTGTTTTTTTTTTTTTTTTCCTATTCAATATATTTGTGGCTGTTTAAAATGTCCGGCACCAGCGCGCAATTGTAGATTGGAGATTGACACCAGCAATCGCGACAAGACATTCAATTTGCTTGGGGAAATGGGAAGCGTGAAAGGCAAGAGACAGGGATAAATGATAGAGAATTATAATAAATACACAACTTCAAAATATATTGGGAGGATTGTACAATGCATGTATCACAATCCAATCATAAAAGAACATCCCAGAACACGATAAGTGCTCTGCCATTATTTTTATTATTTTTCTCATTTTTTTTTTAATATTTTTTAATAACAAATTATATTAAAAAAAATTTTAATTTTTTATATCACATTAATAAATTTTTTTATTACTATTCAAATAAAAAAATTAAGTACGATACAAAACTTTTTTTTCACTTCTCTATTTAAATTCTTTTTACTTTATATCACATCATTACTCTTTACTAATTTCAAAATTAACAATTTACTACTCTGTTCTATACAAACATTTGTCAAATATATCCAATTATATATATATATATATATATATATATATATATATATATAATGTAGAGTTTACAATGCCTTTGATATTGCGATTCTGTAGACAAAAATTAAAATTTTAAATCAAATGCCAGAAAATGAATTGTTAGGAATTACATTTTAAAAAATTACAATTTAAAAACACATAAATTCAATTTTTTCAAATCACAAGGCAATCATGTGTTTTTTTGAAAATGCATAGTTTTAACCATTAAACTGCGATTTTGCCAACCACTTAACCGTATTTTTTAAAGTCATGTTTTCAAATCGTATATTTGAAAATCGTTATTTTTAAATTACATTTTATAAAATTAAAAATTCAAACGGACCCTTAATTTGATGGTTTGGTACATTATGAGTTTAGGTGAATTTGTGCTCTTTTTAAAAATAAAAAATAAAAAAAATTATTACTTGATATTTTTCACTGTGCATATAAGTAGTAGTTACGTGAAAAATCTATATATTTTTCACCATGTGGCTATTAATTAATCAGGACATTATAGTCAAGGCCGATACAATAGATTTTGAGGTCTAAGACAACAAATTTAGGTGGGGCTTTTTTTATATTTAAATATTTAAATTTTTTCCGAATCACTTAAATTTTTTCCGAATCACTTGCAAAATTCATTTTTGTTAGGCGACATTTAATTTCAACATGTCATATTTTGTGTTGAGCTACACATTATTCTTTTTATGTAGAATTAAATTTATTTCATTCTAAAAATTATTTTAATGGACAAATTTTTAGTAACTGTTTTAAGGGTACAATTAATGTATTTTCCTCCTTAATATCTTGAAATTCGATTCTTTGTATTTTTTTTTTACAATGATTGAGCCCTTAATTAAAGATCACTGACTAACTTTTTTGTTATAATATTAATTTTTTTTTAAGATAATTGGGGCCTTAATTAAGGAGCATTGACTAACGTTTTTGTCATAATTGAGGGTCAAGCTAAATACAATTAAGTTTTTGTTAAATGGGTTAAACCATTCAATCCAGACACCGAAAAATATAGATACTTTATGTTGAAACAATTGAAACCCTAATTAAGATAGGTCTTTAGTTCAATTGCTTTCCCAAAAAGAGAACCGTTAGTTTGAATTATAAATAATGTTACTATCAAAAGCTTAATTTGTTCATGTGTATTGCGCTCAAGGTGGAAGAGAAATAAACAATTAGGTCTTTATGCCCCGTTTGTTTCAACGTAAAATGGTTTTCGTCGTAAAATGATTTTAGGAAAGTCATTTTTCTAGAAAATATTTACAGTTAACAATTATTTTCGCTCCTACCAAACACCAGAAAATGCCGAAATCATTTTCCAAAAATCATTTTACGCCGAAACAAACGGAGCATTATTAAAATTGATATAATTTTTAAAATTATTATTAAATTAAAATTTAATAATAGTCTATCTCAAATCAAATAGTAATTTTAAAAAACAAATCTTTTTAAAAAAAAAAAAAATGAAGAAGCATAATTCTAACTTCTAACATTATTTTATCTTTTAACGTTCCCGCCAATTCCTGTGTAGTAGCTGACAAAGCTAATTAAAAACACCGCATTGAATTGCTGAGTACTCCATTATTTGATATGAGGAGCATTATCTTATAAATATTTATAATACTTACAGTATTTATGCATCACAATTACAAGTTTATTACTCACAGTGGCGGAGACAAAGGGGGATGGGCAGGGGCGCCCGCCCCCACTAAATGTTTGAAGAATTTTTTTTACAGATATCTGAAAAAAAAAAAAAAAAATTACATTAAAAAGAAGAAGAAAAAAAATGCTGATGTTGATGCCCACCTCTTGCTGATAATAGATGAAAAAAAAATTACATGAAAAAACTAATCGTCGAAGAAAATTTTATAAAAAAAAACAACAACGACAACCATTAAATGCTTAGGAAGAGGAACGGAACAATTTTGTGAAAAAAAAAAAAATACATTTATCTCTCTATCTTGGGAAACTTTAGAACTCCTGCATAGAAAAAGCAACCATCAGAAGCCAAGAACACAAATCTTTTTTAAAAAACACTAATCTTGTTCTTTGGCCTCCAGCATCTCCGCCTCTTCCTCGGCAATCTCTTGCACCGTAAGCTTTCTATTTTTTTTTTTTTTTTATTTCTTTTCAACGTTGTTAAGTTGTTTTCTTTCTTCATTTGCTTTTCAGTTTTTAGGATAAAGATGAAAATCTGTGGTTGACAAGTCATCTTTGTTTTGCTTTTTAGAATATTTATTTATTTTTATTTTTTTAAAAGATACTTTTCAGAATTTCAGTCATTGCAAGTTGCAACGTGACTTGTCAACGTGGGCCACAACCACAATTTTTTTCTTTATTTTTTTAAGTTAATTTTCGTTGTTTTGCTTTTCTTTATTACTTACGGTCATTGCAATTTGCAAAGATCTTTCATCTTTATTACTTAATAAATTATAACTTTTATTTTGTTCAAACTTCCATAGTCAAATTCAGTTTATTTATTTATTGTTTTAACATCAATGTGATTACAATTAATTTTATTGACTCTTCTTTTTTATTATAGTTTTTTTTATTATTATTATTCTGATAAGAACGACATTGTCTCTTTTTTTTATTTTTTTTTATTTTTTCTTTTTTTATAAGGTTTTTTTTATACTTTGAAAGTTGGCCAACTGGCCAAGTGACAAGTTTCAATAGAATTTTTGCCACTCTCAGGTACGTTATTTGTTATTGTTTGTTCTTTTTATTAATACTTTGTATTTTGATTTGTTAGATTATTAGCTATTGGAATATGCTAATAATTTTAGTAGAATATTATTAGAGTATGTGTCATTAGGCCATTAGTTGTTTAGTGTGAAAAGTCTACATTGAAAGAGAAATTTTTGAAAGCTTCAATTCAGATTTGATACTTGATGATTTTTTTTTTTTCTTTAAGGGCGCGTACGATACAATTTTAGACACCTTGTATTTTGTATTTTTTTTGTTTGTTTGTTTGTTTGTTTTTTTTTTTTTTTTTTTGTATTAGTGCCTACATGTTAACTAATATATCACTTTGGCATATATTTTTGAATTAGTTTGATAGATACATTTTTTGTGATACATATATTATGTTATAATTAATTTATATTTTAAATTGTAATTACCATACTCTTATATATTATATTTTTAATATAATTTATAAAAAGAACACAAAAAATTATTTATCATTATATTTTATTATTTTAATTCTGGCCCTACAAAAACAGATTCATGGCTCCGCCACAGATTACTCATGTAATAATCACAACACCCCATCATCTATCTGTCAACACCCTTCCTTTTATGTACATGTAGGTTACAACTGGTATTTACGTTTTGGGTTTATAATTATATTCAAGTGGTAGATGATGTGTTTCCTTCTTACCTAACAGATCTGTTTCAACACGCTCCCTCAAACCCAACTGTAGGTTGAGGTTTGAACAAAGAAATGAAAATTTGCAGTCAAATATGTACGTGGCACCAATATTATCACAAAAGCTTTATTATCAGTACGATCGAGCGATCGAGTTAGCAATCTAGCATGCATGCGTTGGCTGGTTTTGTGAAAATCGACCTGCATGTCATATTACGTTAGAAAATATCCCCTCAACTAATAATTCAGGCTACCTAGAATATGCGTGTGGATCATGGAAGAGATAATGTCACACTGTGACGACAAAATATTCAAATTATGGAGCTCAGTTACTGCTAGCTAGCTACAATATATAACCTGAACGAAATGAAACTCGTGCTTAATATATTCTTGCTTCATGTATGAAATTGGCTTGCAGTAATGCATGTGTATGCATGGAATTGACATCATGCTCTAAATGCGATTCATCAAAGATAAATATAAATAATAATAATGTAAAAAATAACAATTGGTCCAAGAAAAAGACCCCGAACATGCTACATTTGTAGAATTATCAACTACATTTATTGAAAGTAACCGTTAAGAATATATGGTCTCTGTGATTGTCTTCCCCAATATAATTTAAAGAGTAACTAACACTTGGCCCAAAAGATAAAAGTTGAATTCAAGCGATAAAAACGTACACCTAGTTCTTTTTTAGAGTGGAGTTTGCCTGTTAGAAGCAAATTAGCTTCCATTTGCAAGGTAGCTTCCTTTTGCAAGGAAGACGGCGGTACCAAAATTGAAGATCAAGAGGTGAAGTCAGCAAGGCTATTGTGAGTTATTTTTAGAGATTTATTAGGAGCTCAAATATGTATAGTCCTAGATATGGAGGTTCTTGTGGGGGCTCTTCCTACAAGAATCTCCCCCTTTTAGTATATATGGTGAGTTGACGAGGGTGAGGAAAAGATCAGATAAATCTTATTTACCAGAAAGAAGAACAAAGCTCTAGGTCGGGACATTTTTAGTGCCTGTTTCTTTAAAATGATATATATGACATATGGTACTGGGTCTGAATGTAATTGCTGCAGTTAAATCTCTTTTTGACTCCGGTAAATTGCTTGGAGAGGAAAACTCGATCTATTGTCATAGCCTTACTCCATAAGGTTCCTAATCCTTCCCCGTTGAAAGACTTTTGCCCCATCCGAGGTACGGAGCCAAGCATTTGGTTGGGAGGGGGAAAAAAAAAAAAAAATTAAAATATGTAGTCAAAGTATAAATACAAAATATATGGATTTGGTATCTCTTTATCTTCAAGTTTTTAACGCCTTATTGAGTCTCTGTGTTTGAAAAAAAAAAAAAAAAACGCATCTTTTCTACAATAGTACCTTTCTTCTCTCTTTTTTCTAGCTTTCTTCTCAATTTTACATTACATCATTTACAACACAAACCAATATTTCCTTTCATTCAAGGTAATATCAGTCACAATATGGTAGAGTGGTGATTTTCATGGTGTGGTTGAACCGCCTATTAACCCAAAATTTCTTCATTAAGATTCAACTCCTGCAAAGATTAATATTCTCAAGATTTTTTTTTCAAAAAAAATCTTTATATTCCTAAGTTTCCAGCACTCAAGAACGAATCTCCAAAAAAATATGCTGAGAAATTTGCTTATCTGTTTTCAGCCTGCACCCATACTGTAATTCATTTTTATTTATCCATAAATAATAGACCGTTTCACAAAGAATCAATCGACATAGATAAGTTCTAAAAAGTTTACTCTTCCACTCTTTAACAACAAAAATTGGCTAAAATTTCTAACTGGTAGCTTAAATTAAGATTATATATACCAACATGAGATCTTATTAAGGCCACCGGTCCAACATATACCAAATTTGGTCCCTAATTAACTTGACACGTAAGATTAATTAACCTTAATTCTCTTAATAAAACTACATATAATTTAATAAGAGATATGATTGGGCCAAATAAAACTTTTGTTGCACTACATACGTTTGTAGTACCAGGCTACCAGCATCATATATAGTAAACTCAAGAATATATATAATCTTCATTTTTATTACAACCTGCCAGCTAGTTTCCATTTTTGGCCCATTTATGAACGTTATATAAAAACGAAACGAACAACAAATTAAAAACCATTTTTTTTAACTGAAATGGGGTGGGGGGGCATGGCCCCTACCGGCCACCCCCCAGTTCCGTCTCTGCCCATCTCCTATACTATAATACAAGTGTATAGTTAAGGTAGTGGTGAACCGTCTTTGAGTTAGTCTTGGTGATATTGCTCGTAAACAACAAAGGACATTTATCAGTGGGAGAAAGATTCAAGAGCTTTTGAGAAACTACCAAGGAGATAAAGGTTCCTTTAGACTTTGTGTGGAGGATGAGTATACCCGGGACGAGGCAGCATTTAAAGTACTTCGATCAGTAAGATCACCATTAGCAAAAGCATTTTTCATGCCCTACTGAAAAAGGTCCAATGACGGACGCACAGAGGTAACTGCAACAAGAGATCAAATGGAGATAAGCGGAGTCACTGGTGCAAAGGTCTCATAATCAATGTCGTACTCTTAGTAGAACCCCTTTGCCATAAGATGTGCCTTATATCGCTCAATTGAACAATCTGAGTTGGTTTTAGTTTAATTTATAGATCCACTTGCACCCACAACTTTTCTAACAAGAGGTAAATCAACTAAGTCTTAAGTGTTGGTTTTTGTGAGGGCATCAAGTTCCTCCAACATAAATTTCTGTCAAAACTGATCAGTGAGGTTCATGTAAAGTAGCAAAGGCAGAATAACGACAATAATCATAAAGGTGAATAGGGAGTTCTCTTACTCAAGTAGATTGACGAGGAACAAAAAGGTTAGTCTTAGGAAGGGCAATGGAGAATCAGGAAGCAGGTCAAATTCATTAGAGACGGCTATTGTGGAAACGTCAAGAGAATTCGTCATCCCTACATCTAGGTTAATGGGTCAAGAAACAAGTCAACAGAGAGATAAATGAATAAATGGGGGCTGATACTTGCACAATAAGTTGTGCACAACTTAAGGGATTCAGAATCAAGAGAACTGCAAAAAATCATTTCATAAGGAGACTTATTATGAGTAGTGGGTGAAGGGATCCGATTGATGGTGTAAACAGCAGGGCGGCATCACCCAAAAAATATTGAAAATTGAGACAAAAAAAAGGATTGTTCTGGCTGTGTCTATGGATGCATGTCGTTTATTATTACATATGCATTGACAGTATGATCGGAGTGTTGTCCATGATAGGTGAAAGAATACCTATACCTTCAGCATCAAGAGGAAGAAGGTGGTGTTAGCACCTCAGAGAGGAGCCATTCTTCTACCAATTCCCAAAAAGGGTATCAATCTCTTGTCAATATTGTTCCAGCTGCAAGAAGAAGGAGAAGGAGGTATGGTGTACGCCCTGATGCCGTGTGAAGGAGCATAAGGATATGGTGATGTGCTAATAGAGTTACATCAGGTGCTGCCATAGTTTGATGACCTAATTCGGAGGACCTACTTGCTGCCTATGTGAGATATACAGCACCACATTGACTTTATGCCAAGGTCAAGCTTGCCAAACAAACAAGCTTTATCGCCTTAGTCCAAAGGAGTCTAAAGAGTTGCAATGCTAAGTAACAGAATTGCTGGAGAGAGGCTACATCCGAGAGAGTATGAGTCCGTGTGCAATTCCTACTTTCCTAATTCTGAAAAATGATGGTTCGTGGCGTATGTGCATTGATTGTAGAGTTGAGCTATCTACCGGATAACAATAAAGTACTGAGTTTAGATACCCGATTTGAATGACATGCTGGATCAACTATCGGGATCTTAGGTCTTCTTCATGCAAATTTACTACAAGAGCGGATATTACCAAATCAGGATAGACTTGGAGATGAATGGAAAACTGTGTTCAAGATGCAATATCCTCCATTGCATGCATGTTAAAATATTTGTCCTGGAGCTGGAGTGTACTTTTTCCTTTTTCTTTTTTCTTTTTGCCTTCACTTTTTTTATTGTCTCAAACATTTCATCCCTTGTACGTTGGAATCGCCTCAACTAGAAAGCAAATATGCTTCTCACATTGTTTGCTAAGGCTAGAATCTTTTAACTAACCTAATGCTAGAATGTGGGATAACTTGAAAGTATCCAAAACGGGTGGATACTTTAAGTTAATGGAGGTGGCTGGCCAGCCTAAAAGGTATTTAACCATTCTCATCTACATCGACCTTCATCTAGAAAATTTGAGCATTTAGTACCCTTACGTAGTTTTATTGGAAAGTAGGTTATTCTTGAAAGAAAAGATAATGCAATGGACTAATAAATATAAAGCGAAACAAATACAGATACAAAAAATTAAGTGGTTCGGTCTATGACCTATTGATGCGTGATTTGTGATGGATGTATAAAAAACAGGGATGACATGTAAAAATGAAATGGAGAGATGATAGGATTTGATAGCTCCTTTCAGGTAGGAGAGATCACAATTTATCCACTTAAGGTAGAAGAACACCACAATATAATTCATTATCTGCCTTCTCATTAAGGACCAAATGGTCTTTAAATAGAAATACAAGTAAATAATACCTAAAGTGAGAATACTTAAAGTTCGAATATTCAAATTCAAATAAGCTCTAATCCTAATATTAAATAATCTAATCTTAATAAGTTGAATTTTCATTCAAACTCTATTAAACCTATCTAACCCTAATCTTATCCCTATCACCTATGTCCACTGAATAAATCCTAAATTGCTACATTTTTCTCTTATTTCTTTGGTAATATTTACACTATAAAAGTCTCCTATTTATATGAGAATTAGGGTAGATGAGAATAATACAAATAGACTTCAACTACGACTAATGATCATAGTCTTTAACCGTAACTAGGTGATAGACTTGAACTGTAGCTAGTCTTCAACTGTAACTAAGTGATAGTCTTCAACTATAGCTTAGATTAATCTTGAACTCCATAATATATTCTAAAGATTCTAGCTTACATGTGATGTTTATCCACGAAACAAAAAATAGCAGCAAAATTAATTAATCAAGAACAGTTATGCTGAATGTATATATGCTAATTTCATATATATCCATAAAAATCATAAGAAATTTCTTCATAGTTTTAGACACCTTAAAAACTGATTACACAAATTAATTTGAAGACATAACGAGCAATAACACAACATGCTCTTCGGTCTTCACTTATTTAATACACACGACGAAACACTAATCCACAAACTGGCTTTTATGATTATACATATAATAGGAGTAGATGATCAAGCTAGGCAGCATCCTTTTTATTATGCCTTGACAAGATGGGCATCAACATCCTTAGCGATGTTAACCATCATAGTGAAGTACTTATTTGGTGCAGGAACATCAGCTCTCAGTTTCTCATATTCAATAGTATTAGTCACTGTCGCGCGCGCCAAGCCGCCATCAGCCTTGGGAGTAGCCTTATAGATGACTTTAAAGGTCTTGTAACTCTTCATCACATCTCCTTCAACACCAACAAGAGTTACTGTCCTGCTTGCATCATCAAATTCAACCTTCTCTTTGAAAACCTCGGCATTCCCCTCTATGGTTTTCACAAGGAAACAATTAAGGACTTTAGATTCAATTTCACAAGAACATAAATTAAGGACATCCCGAGCTCGACACTCATGTTGGAAGTTCAACAAATCAAAAAACGTAAGAGAATTATTTAATAAAGAAGTTAAGAGCTTTTAATGAATAATGGCATTTGGTTTATTAAAATTGATGTCTTAAGTTTTCTTAAACCGAAGCCTTAATTTAGAAGAGTTATTGTTATTAATTTATTGTAATAAAGAGGAAGAATCCAAGATGGCTTTGGTCGCTTGTTGTTGTATGCGCATATATATGGTTTTTTGTAAGATATTTTGAATATAAGTGAAATAAAGAAGAATTTTTCTACTCTTTTCTATTTTCTCTACTCTTCTCTAAGTCATATATTTTTTAGTAATAAAAGTAAGAGAGAGTGAAAGAGAGATAGAAAGCTAACTAGTTAGTAAACTAGTTTGTCTTTCAGCTCATTCATGACATCCATTTGATGATTGAGCTGCTCCAAAACAGTTGTGATTTGAGTGATTTACTACTGTATATTGGGTTGTTTAGGGGTTGGGTCGTTTGAGATTTGATGGTTCGACATGTTGTAGGAATTACCGCTACGGGTTGCAGGCATGGAATGGTCCGTGCTTGAGAAAGGATTGTTGATAGGAAGATCGGATCTCACGATTGTTAATAGGAAACAATCGCAAGGTTGCTCTAATACCAAAATGGTGCAAAGCTTCCTGGGTTAACCTCACGTTGATAGCCAAGGGAAAAAAACAAAGAAAAACCATAGAATCTCTCTGCAATTAGAATCTCTCCAAATCTCATAAAAATGTCAAAAAAGTCTATGGCCTTGGTTCTCCTTCTTTCCATTATAAATATAGAACCAAAGAACTACAATCTAGGAAGCAAACTAGGAAACAAATAGCAAACAGGAAATAGCAAAACAAACTAGGAAAGAAATAACAACAGTAATAAAAATCGTCTGTCAATCAGCAGCTTCAACAAACTAGGAAACAGATAAGGAAAATTCCCTGTCAATCCATGATTTAAGGAATAGAGCAGAACACCATGATTTAAGGGATAGCATCCTGATTTCCATCAAAAACATAAAAATCACTTTTGACAAAACTGTATTTTTAGAGAAACTTGAAAATGATAAAAGCTCTATTTTTCGAGAGGCTCTCAATGTATAAAATTAAAGAAAACGAAGTGGGGGAATTCATGAGTGAGGTCAAAGTTAGAAGGGTGGTGTAAACTGTTAAGTGCTTACCCACAGTATATTGCCAGATCTTGACAGAGCCATGTGTCTCCCAATCACCTTCATGCACCGCAACTGCCTGTATATGGTCAGTGGCGTTGGGAACTTGGTGGGATTGCTGCTTAAAGGTTTCGTAGAACTTCTGAGCATCGGCCTTTATTTCTATTTCAGTCTCCAACTTACCCTTAAGTGCCATATTCGATCGAATTAGCTAATCAACTCAAAGTTAAGCACAGAATAATGAAGATGATTTGGCTTCCCCTAGCTTATATATACAAGTGTATGGTGGCAAATTACGTGATTATTTGGATCAAGTTTTCAAGCATGTGTTTTTTTGTTTTTCAAATTGAGGGCTACTAATGAAGAGATCTATTTGGGTAATAACAAACTAAAAAAGTTGAATTGAAATCATTTCATTTTGATATATTTTAAGTGATTTTACATGTTAATTAGCTATTTTAAGAAAGAAAAATAAAGTTAAAATTATATTTTTTATTCCACAATATTGATGTGACAATTACAATCACCTTTTATGTGTGTATATATAAAGGAGGGAGGTCGAGAGGGCTCAAATGTCCCTCCTCACGTCCCAAAAAGTTTTTTTACTTTTAAAATGTTTTTTTTTCTTTCTAAAAAGTTCTAATTGTTCACCTTCAAAAACTTATTAAGGGACAAATATTTTTTAAGAAAATTGAATTTCACGAGTACCGCAACATTCTATTATTTTTTCACTGGTTTTTTAACTTAAAACCAGTCACCACTAGTCCGTGCACTCACGAGCCACAGGTTCAAGACATTTTTTTCTTTTGATAGAAAACGCACTGTTCGTTTAAACCATCACTAAAAGAAAAGAAAAGAAAAGAAAATACTTGTTAAAGAAGGCATGCAATTCCATTTCATGGAGTAGAGTACACGACTATCTCTAAAGTACAGAGTTTTAATAGATTTAAATTTTCAAGGATGAGACTTGTCTTTATAGAAGGATGAGACTAGTTTTTAAGTCTGACAACATCAATTACATCAACGAGTAACGATAGGCAAAGAACGGTTAGATGTTCTCTGCCCGTCCCTTTCCTGTATGGGAAGAGATATCTATTAAAAAAAAAAAAAAAATCCAAAAAATTAGCCGAAAATGAGGAATGTAGGCCAGCGGTGTAGACAATCAAAAATTGCAGATTGGAGCTGAAAAAGGGGGGAGAAAGGCCAAAATGGAGGAGCTCGGTCGCCAAAAATGGGGGAAGAATAGCTAGTTTGGAAGGCTGTGATCATGCGATTGAATAGCTATTTTGATATGGATTGCAAGATACTTACAATATGATCCAATGGTTAGACTTACTTTATTGTTAATGTATAATTTGAATTACAGGATTAAATCAAATGAGATCTAACGGTTAAAATAATTAAGTGATCCTTACTAATGAGTTTGATCTAATGATTATAATTAAACAACATTTAATTATAAGTACGATCAAATGCTCAAGATTAAGGATAAGAATCCTCTTCATTTATTGTGAAATAGAAATGATTCATTTTCTTGGCCAATATTTGATTTGAAAAGTAGTCCAGCTGTTTGCCTTGACAACTAATCTTTCCACACGTACAGAATCTTGACAGATTTGAAAAATGAACGAAACAAATTAAAAATCTTTTGTTCTTATTATGAGTAAACCAAATGTCATTTCACTTCAAATATTGGAGAGGATCCTATTCTTGACAGGATCGGTATGATACTTACAATATGATCCAATGGTTAGATTTACTTTATTGTTAATGTATAATTTGAATTACAGGATTAAATCAAATGAGATCTAACGGTTAAAATAATTAAGTGATCCTTACTAATGAGTTTGATCTAATGGTTATAATTCACTACAAAAAACTTTGTTTTTAGTCACTTGCAGTTAGCCACGTGTGTAGAGTCATAGACATGGCTAACTGTTAGCCAAGTGCATTTAGCTACGTGAGTTACACGCAGTGAATACGGGTGTAACTAAATGCAATTTTAGCCATGTGTCCCTTTATATATGCGGCTATTTAGCTATGTAGCATTTAGCCACGTGCCACCTTAAGTGGCTAACTGCAATTTCATTTTTCTGAAAAAATAGGCAATTCTAGCCACATGACTAAAATTTTTGTTCTTTTTTTTTAAAAAAAAAAGAAAAAAAGAAAAAAGAAAACAGCAAAAACAGAATAGAAATTCTGTTATGTTTTTTCTTTTTTCTTCTCCCAATCCGGCGTACATCCGGCCAGGCCGATCTTTTTTCTTCTCCCAATCCGGCGTAAATCCAGGCCGGGACCGGCAATCATCCAATCGCCGGATTCGAACCCATCAAACCAAAAATACAAAAACCCAAAATGGGAAAAAATTCAATACACCAAAACAACAACAATCTAGTCGCCGGAAATAAAACCAGAAAAAAAAAATAAAAAAAAAAATAAAAAAAACCAATTCGCCAGCCATTACACTAGTCGCCCACTCAACCACTCGCCGGAATCATCTAACCAAAACAAGAAAAACCCAAAATCATATTCAAAATCCGGCCGGCGAGCGTGAGTCAGCCGGATCTCCTCCATCTCTGAGAATCGGTCGATCTGGATCTCTACCACTCCGACTGTGATCCTCCGGACTCCATCTCCGTCGTTGACCACAGATCTATCTCCGATCGATCTCCCTCTTCCATCTCCCTCTCTGTGAAGAAAAAAAAAAAAAAAAAAAGGAGAAGAAGGAACGGCGAGCATGGGAAAAAGGAAAAGAAAAACCGAACAGAAATCAAACCAATAACCGGCCGACGAGTGTGAGTCGGCCGAATGTCCTCCATCTCTGGCCGTGACCCTTCGGACTCCAGCTTCGTTGTCATTCGCCAGATCTATCTCAGAATCTCTCTCTCCAGCTCTCTCGGTCTCCCTCTTCTGGCCATTTCCCTCTCTGTGACTGTATGAAGAAAGGGTAAGAAAAAAGGGAAAGAAGAAAAAAAAATGGAAGGCGTGGGGAAATGAAAAAGAGAGAGAGAGACGGAAATGAAAAGATAAAGGGTGGGGAAATGGAAAAAAAAAAAGAGAGAGAGGGGGAAATCAGAAACAATTGGCCATGTTTATTTATGCACGCGGCCAATTGGACACGTGTAAAAAATACATGTGGCTAATTGGACGCGTGTATTAAATACACACAGCCAATTGGACGCGAGTACAAAATACACGCGACCAATTGGACGCGTGTACAAAATACATGCGGCTAATTGGACGCGTGTAAAAAATACACGCGGCTAATTGGACGCGTGTACAAAATACATGCAGCCAATTGGACGTGTGTACAAAATACACTCGGCCAATTGGCCGCGTAGATTTTTTACACGTGACCACTTGTTTTTTATATTCAATCTGCTACGTTGTCATAAAGACACGTGGCTAGTTGGCCGCGTAGCTACAGTAATCGCTACCGTAGACACGTGGCTAATTGTAGAATTTTTTGTAGTATTAGACAACATTTAATTATAAGTACGATCTAATGCTCAAGATTAAGGATACGAATCCTCTTCATTTATTGTGAAATAGAAATGATTCATTTTCTTGGCCAATATTTGATTTGAAAAGTAGTCCAGCTGTTTGCCTTGACAACTAATCTTTTCACACGTACAGAATCTTGACAGATTTGAAAAATGAACGAAACAAATTAAAAATCTTTTGTTCTTATTATGAGTAAACCAAATGGCATTTCACTTCAAATATTGGAGAGGATCCTATTCTTGACGTACAGAATCTTGACAGATTTGAAAAATGAACGAAACAAATTAAAAATCTTTTGTTCTTATTATGAGTAAACCAAATGGCATTTCACTGCAAATATTGGAGAGGATCCTATTCTTGACAGGATCGGAATATATATATATTCCGATCCTGTCAATTTTGTTATTAATGATCATTTAATATCTTAAAAACATAGCAACTCAATAATGAATAGGAATTTCTTCATTTAAAGTGAAATTGAAATAATGATCCAAATTTTGTACTTTGTATTTTTATTTATTATTATTATTATTATTTTTTGCCTTAGAGAGAGCAACGCTTGAGAGGTTTGTTTTCCCGGTCACGCCTCCCTCCCCCAATGGTGCTTCCTCCCTCGCCTTTTTATGGTGGGGGATGGTTTTTTCTCATCCTTGACTATTGCTAGTGGAGTTTTTGTGTCCTCATGCCATTAGGGTTTTGGAGTTTTTGTTTCCCCCCGAATTAGATAGATCTTATGGTGGTTGATATTCCTCGGCAGAAGGCTTCATGGGATTTGGGTTGGGAAGCGACTTTCTGGTGTGTTTTCCAGCGAAGTTTCTGACCGGATTTTCTTTGTTTGGTTTTCTTTCTGTTGAGTCAAATCTGCTCATTTCGGCTGGTTTTCTCAAGACGCGCCTCTCCACGGTGGTCACCGGTTTCTTTCGGCCCAGCAACCTCCAGCCACGGCCATGCGGTTCTTCACGCTAGGTGCGCGACCTGCACGCGCCAGGGGAGTCTCTCCTTGGACCAGCGCGTGTGGGTCACGGCTTGTCTTCCAGGGTGCGGTTGGGGGTTTTTCGGTGGTTCCGAGGTCTTTTGACGAGTTTTCTGCTGCAAATGAGGTCTCCGGTGGCGGCGCACGGTCTGCACGCACCGTTTCCAGCGACGGTGCCACCCAACTCCGGTCTCGATGTTGGCTTCTGTTTTAGGGTGTTTATTTTTTTTTTAGTGTGTTTACAGTTTGCCTCTGTGATGCTTAAATGTTATTGGACTATTTGTTGGCTTAAGTGCTAGATCTGTCCTCTTTTATTTATTGAGTGTGCTTTATTGTAAATAGGGGATTATTGTTTGTCCCGTAATGATTATGTATTGTTTAGGGTTGCTGTACAAGTCAGATTTATCTGGCTTAGGGTATGGGGGTCTTGCACCTCATGTTATTGTCCTTACCCTGGGGCTTTTCGATTAAATGAAGAAGGTTTATTCTGTTCAAAATAATAATAATAATAATAATAATAATATCACTTTATTTAAAAGTATTCTCAATTATTGAAACTTTTTAATGACTTGATAATAAATACGTCATTAAATTTATAAAATTTAAGTTGAACTATAACATCAATGGCCTCCATTTCAATAGGTGTTTTGTCACTCCAGTGGCTGACTAGTTCAAAATCTCACCTGGGATCCTCACCTCTTCAAACTATCATTCAATTGTCAATGTCCCTTTAAATTAGTATTAATTGTGTCAATGTCTTTACTCAAATTACTAAAAAATGTTATTATTATCCCTAATGATAAAAATACCCTACATAAAATTATTAAAATTAAAAAAAAAAATAACAAAAAGTTATACAAAAATAAATAAATAAATAAATAAAAACTGGTTTTATTTATTTTTTTCTTTTTTCTCTAATTTTCAGTTTTTTTTTTTTTTTTTTTTTTTTTTTAAAAAAAAAATCGTTCTTTTTTCATTTTTTTTCTTTAAATTTTTAAATTTTGTTTTTAAAAATAATTTTTTAAATTTTTTATTTATTTTTTAGTTTTTTAGTTTTTAGTTTTTTTTTCGAATCCATAATTTCATTTTTGTCTTATTCCAAAAAAAAAAAAAAATTAGGGTTATTCTTTGTATTTTTGTTGGTCTTAGGAGGATATTGACAATTGAATGGTAATTTGAGGGAATATGTGTACTTTCCCAAAAAAAAAAAAAAAATTAATTTAAACATGTAATTTAAGCAATGATTGGCAATACAACACGTTTCTTTTTCGCGAACGCATTTGTCATTTTCTTTTAAAGTAATCACCAAATCTTGCACTCTTGTCTAAAGTTAAAAAATCAAATCAAAACTAGAGAGAGAGAGTCTCGTTTCTTCTTCTAAAGAGAGGGAGCTTCTGAGAGTTGGTTTTTTCGGAGGAGGGAGGTGTGACGGTGCTTCTCCCTCTAGTTTCTTCATGAGTTAGGGTGGTTTTTTATTTCTCCTGGCTTGTTCCAATGAGGAGTTTTTGCTCCCCGGGCCAGTTTCCGATGGTGCATGTTGTCTTCCTAGCTGTTGGAGCTATGGAGTTTGTTTATTTGTCCTTTTGTTGTTGTTTTTCTTTGTTTTGACAGATACATTTCGTTTTGAGTCATTTATTGGAGTGACATTCGTTTGTGTTTTCCGGCCTTTTTCTGAGTTAGATATATGTTGATACGCTGAAGATCTTGTGATACGACACCCTAAAGTTTATTCGCCGTCAACCTCTGATCCCGCCGTCTCAACCACTAGCAGTGTCGAACCTCCACGCTTGGAGCTTGGCTTGCACACGTCGAGGGTGTGGCTTGCGAGTGAGGGCCACGCACCACTTTTTCGGCCAGCGAGGTGGTGTTTTCGAGAAGGAATGTTGACTGGTTGCTGCAGGGGAGGCCCGGGTGCACACCCGCCGGTGTCAAGGTGGTTCCTCCACTTGCCAGCTCAGTGTTTTGTTTTTGTTTTTTATTGTATATTCTTGTTTTCTTTCTCAGTTTACTATTGTAATGAACTGAAAAATTACTCAGGCATCTAGGTGGCTTGATTGTAAAGAGAGGGCCCAAATGTTTTGTTCTTGTAATTTTAGCTTGTTACTTTGGTAGCTTCTTTAAGCTAGGTTTGTCCTTGGCTTAGTGTTTAGGGATTTTTCACCTCTATTCACTACCTTGGGCCTTCGAGCTTGTGTTGTAGATTTCGGACTGTTGTATTTGTCTTCGGGCTTTTTATGGAATGAAAGTCCCCGTTCAAAAAAAAAAAAATCAAATAAAAAATTTTAATCAAAATGATGCCCCTTACAGTAGTTGTACAGGATTTTTTGAATTATTTTGAGGATAATGTCAGACTATGGCCAAATTTAGAGATAACAACTTTGATGACAACTCCTGGCCAAAGACCTTACTGACAGAAATGAGCTTCAAACCAAAAGAAAAGATAATGCTATAGAAATATAAAATGAAAAGCAAAATTAATAAAATAAGAATAAGAATTTTACGTGGTTCGGTCTATATAACTTACGTTGCTCAAAGAGCTACATGTTGCTCTTTTTTCTTTTTTCTTTTTAAACGAAAGATTTGAGTATTTCTTTGATCAAAGATCACGAGCATAAAGCTTTGCAAAATCATAGCCACATGCTATGAGGTTACAAAGTCATAGATACAAACAAAATTCTTACAATAAAGTGCTATCTCTGACTTTTACTTTTCACTAACTCATCTACAAAAATGGTTAAAGAGCAGATCTGCTCTAAGCATACTAGATCTAAAATAATGATAACCAAATATCCTAGAAAAATTTAGGGGTAATTACTTTTTCCCCCCATGAACTACCAAAAAATGCGCGATGCCCCAATGAACTACCAATTCGACCAAAATAGAGCATTCAACTACCAAAGACAACCATTTTCCCCCCTTTCTGTCAGTCAAATGGGTTAAAACAAACGGTCAACGGGTCACGTGACTGTCACACGCCGTTTTACCCTCATTTTCTTCCTCTTTTTCCCCCATAAACTACCACCATCTTCCTCTTTTCCTCCCATGAACTACCACCATCTTCCAACATGCCCCCATGTAAAACGACACATGACCGATTGACTGTTTCTTTTAACCCCTATAACTGACGGAAGGGGGGAAAATGGTTGTCTTTGGTAGTTGAATGCTCTATTTTGGTTGAGTTGGTAGTCCATGGGGGCATCGCGCATTTTTTGGTAGTTCATGGGGGGAAAAGGTAATTACCCCAAAAAATTATTTAAACCAACCATGAGAGATAACTCATCATACTGAACTATTTAGACCGTGAGAGATAATCTCTCACACCAAACTATCCAGGCTGCGGGGGATAACCTTTCACACTTGACTAACCTCCATCGCATAGATCGTCCATGAGGGCAGATTTATGGAGAATAAAATTCTTATTCAAAGCAAAAACACAACCAGTAAACAACAGTAGCGGCCAAAGAGAAGATGAACGGCACAACACGGAGGTAGATTGATGGATGCATAGCGAAGATGCCAAAATTGCTAATCTAGTCGGAGAATACCTACAAACAAAAGAAAAGACCAGAATGGGAGGGAGAGGGTAGGAGCGGAGTTTAGAAAGGAAAAGGGAGAGGAGAAGGGAACAGATTTGCTCCCTCCTGCTCTCATATCTGTTTTTAGGGAGTTTTTTCTCTAGGGCCAGTTGAGAGAGAGTTCTTCATTCGATGCATTGCTTCTCAACAAGTCATCACTGTTATGTCACGTGGATTGCTATATGTTGCTCTTATTCCTTAATCATTTAAAATACAAATGATTCCTATTTATAGGAATGTAGAGAGAACAAAAGGGTATGGAAGATCAAATCAAATCAGAATTGAATATATTCAAATCTGATTTGATTATAATAAATTACAATTAATTCTGAAATCAAATTTCGTAATATCAAATCTCACAATATATTCTAACAAAAATTGGTTTGAAGCTAATTCATACAAACCAATTTAGTAAATTGTCAAGTATCACTTACTATGTGAGAAGCACATATATTTTTAATAAAAAAAACATATGATTCTCACATGCTTCAGGAAAACATGTCACTTTATTAGACTGATTTGTAAGAATTAACTATAAACCAGTTTATAGTTAATTTCTATCTAGCCTTTCACTTTTTAGGCTTTGCCTACCAAATCACGAAAGATGTACCGAGAAGTCTTGCATTTGAATGATTCCATTAAACATCCCAAGTTAGGTTTTCTATCATCTTTACACATTATTTAATTGCATCAATCATATATTGCGATTGAGAGTGTGTATTTTCTTCATGAGTATGATTAAGTTGGTGGTCGAGGCCAAAAGATAGGGCCTTAATTCTAACCTTAGTGTAAGCAAAATAGGTGATCAGTAGGAAATCAAGCAACAAAAATGATTTAATAGTATCTTAGCCGCGACAACGTACTAAAGTTGTCATATATACTAACGAACATGGTAAGTATGAAAAAAGTCGTACTTCTCAAATTTTTTTTCTTAAAGGTGATTTTAAAAAATGTGTCATTATTCTACAAGATAGTAACACATTTTTAAAATAGTAAATCTCATTCGTATCAATTGAAAATGAATTTTTGATAAAAAAAAATTTAATAAATGTAGCTGTTCTCGATAAGTAATAGCAGTAGGGACTATAGTGATACCAATAATGATAAAAGTGTCAAACAAAAATATAGTACAATAATCAATTCGTGAGAATAGAGTTAAAGGACAGTTGTTAATGATGTAGTATCGTAAGAGTGAGAATGCAGATGACTTTTTATCATAATTTTTGATCTTCAGAATTTTCCTTTAACTTTCTTAGCACATCTCACCTATCCATTCTACCTAATAAACAGACCCTATTGTGACAAAATTATATTCAACTTAATATAACCACAGTGTAGTCTTTTTAAGGTCGAACCACCTCAAATTTTTGTGGTGTTGTCTTCACTTAAAAACAATATCCACCGGTTATGCAAGTCCCAATCTATATCGTAACAGAAGGGCGCAGCTATTCCAATGCCACACGGGCGCTGATCACACACCTCCAATGAAATTGCTTCCTTTCACACATCGTCATCTCTAGCTGTTTGGAACAAATAGATCCTAGAAATGGCCTAGGAACTAGCCAATCTGCTGAACCAAGAAAAGTTCTAACTAAGCATCTCTACACGTGCCACTCATGTATAGTTCTCTGTTCAATGTGCCTTACATGCCGTTAGTTGGTTCTAACCAAAATTCACGTGCTTGCATGATCCCCACTCGCACGTATGGGCACGTTCCACATGCGCCACACATGGAAATCCTCATGCTCTCCACGCACATTTACCCAATTTATATATTTTATTAATATTTTTTAATTCCAATGTTTAAAAGGTCGAAACTGTCCATCAATAGAAATCAAAAACTCTGTTTCAAGAAGTTTGGTCGATAGTTCGACTGAAGTGATGAGGCCTGCTAGTTCACATTCCAGAGAGTTTCGGTCGATCTTTCAATCACATTTTGTTCGATCGAGAATGCAATGTTTTGTCTCGTTCGATCAAACACATGCACATCTGGGGTTGCCCAACGGAAGCTAGACTTTATAGTAATCCATATGAAAGGAAACTGGATCCTAGAATACTAAGCAGGTACTTTATTATCTATTAGAGTGATCCAAGGGATATAGGTTCTATTGTTCTAACCATAGTTCAAGAACTATGAAAACCAAAAATGCCAAATTCTTTAAGTAAAATGAGATCAATGAGAGTAGAGAACCTAATTAAAGAAGTGATCATTGAGGAGGTACTGATTGATGTCCCCATTCCTGTAGCTTCAAAAAGGTTGAAGTTCCTTTTGTTGATCATCTCGATGATATCATGTGAAGCGGTCTTTTATTTACCAAAATATATCAATAATAAAAATTACCAGTCGTAATAGGATGAATCTTTGTAAGATAAAGATATAGAGAGGCTGTCGAACCTCAAGGACTGTAGGAATATTGTTATCAAGTTTATAAAAATTAAAAATAACTAAAGAAAAGATTGTTTGATTTTGTTTTCTAAGACTAAATACATAAAAGTAAATATTATAGTGATGAGAGAAAGAATAGAAGATTGATTTCACCATTCACCGCATAACAATGGTCATTCATAAATTAATAAGGAAAATTCATACAATGCATGATATATGGCTCGTCTCACTCGAGTAGTTAAGAAATTACCTCTAAAGAATAAGTATTATCCATCTTCGGTTGGCACGGACCGTCCACCTAACCACTAAGATGCTGTACGATCCGTCTTCCCTAGGTATGTATTAGCTACGTCTTTAAAAGGATACACACAATTAATGGAAAAGTATAACCCATCTTCGATTGGTACGAACTGTCTACCTAAATTCACTAAACTAGAGTGTAGTACAATCCGTCTTCCCTAGGCATGTCCTATCTAACTATGTTGATCACATGTAAATAAAATTCGTTGTATAACAACCATTCACATAATCACAGAAAATTTAAAGGATTGAGTTCAATCAATATAAAAGACTTTCTAAGACAAGATAAGAAATTCATAATGATTGAATATAAACATTAAGATAAATTCTTACAGTTATACAACCATCATACATATAGAAAATTTCAAATTAAAATACAATCAAACCACTGTTACTTGGAAAGGGTTACATCAACACCCTAATATGAATTTAGCCGCTCATCGTTGTACTAGGATGACCTCTTGCCATGTTCTTCTCCTCTTCAACTTGTCAAGTCTTCAAGAAGAATTTTTTGTCTAAAGCTAAACACAAGCACAAACACACTTTTCTTGAAGCTTAGAGGTCTATTTTTAGGGAGCACACAAGTCTTAGAAGCCCTTGGAATTCCTAAAAAATCTTCTCGAGTCTTCTTAGTCCACGTAGGAGATTGAAACTTATATCCAAGTAGGAAAAGGATTTTAAATTCGTCCAGAATTACGGTCTTTTATTGCGGGGAGATTTTGGCATAGTAAACGTTCGAATTAGAGAAAATCTATTTCTGACATATTTGTTTCATTTTTTATTAGATTTTTAACGCTACCAATTTTATTGCAATCCAATATCTGTGTCAAAAGTTATCATCAAAATACTGAGACATGTGCAGAATCCAAATTTGAACCCAATCCGATTTTGACTCTTAGTGGAAAAATTCTGATTTAATCATTCACTTGATTTGATTAAACTTAACCACATCATATAGGTCTTCTATTACGATTGGTTAAGTTTAAACATATTTTCTAGGTCTTCTCAAAGTGTGCTTTAAGCCTAAAATCAATAGAATTAATTGCATCTTTATTTAAAACCTGAAAACAATAAAACAACATAAAATCAAACGAATAACAATGCTAAGGAATTAACATATATAAGTTAAGGGGCTTGAATGTGCAATATTCGACGCTTATCACACCCTCAAACTTACATATTGCTAGTCCCTTAGCAATACAAAACAAGAAGAAAAAAAACTGAAAAACAACTAGATAAATCATTCTTTCGTGAGATGTACGATTGTATTTAGCGTATGTAACAAGCCTTTTAAACCCCTAGAACTCCCTAATGGACGAGTGAAGTCTCGTGAAGGTTTGCCAAGAATGGTACCCATAAACATTGTTCCTACCATGTTATCCTCAAGAATGCATCATCATAAAAATAATGGTTCTCATTCATTAGCAAGCTTAAGAAAGTAAACTCCATCTTCAAAGTTTTAGGGAAATAAAAATTAAGCTATTAACATGGCATTATGAGATATCACAAGATTCAATTAGTGTAAAGTGAACTTACCACATAGTCATAGGGTTTCAAAAACTAATGTCAATCATGAATGGTTCAACACTCAAAATTCGCTGGACTCCCCATTAGATAAAACAACCAAGGCATATATATTATTATTATTATTATTATTGTTATTATTATTATATATATGCTGGCTATGTAATGCTTAGCTCCCTTAAGGATACGAAGTTAAACTTAGCCATTTTATCAATCAAAGAAAACTTCCACTTTTTGACACGAATACTCAATGCTTAATGAGGCAAGAGATCCGGTTACTCAATGAAAAGCTCAAAGTGATCAATATTATTCTTTCTTATTTATTTATTTATTTATGCCAAGGTTATTCCTCTAATAAGTTGTCCAGTTGCATCCAAGATATTGATAACAAACATAATTGATTTCAAATTTCATACCCCACAGACTACGTGCTAGTGTGCTTGTGATAATCAAATTGAAACAAGTAATATCTCATGCTGCCAAAGAAATTAACAAAACTTCTTAATTCCCTAGTCAAATGATCATGTGTTCATCATGTTAAACTCACCAATGAAATACGAATCAGAATTCAAAATCAAGGGCATGCTCAAGAATAACATAGCAAAATATTGGATAGTGTTTTGTTCTTCCATACCCCCAAACTTGAATCACACATTGTCCCCAATGTGTGTATAGAACTGAACATAACAATAAGAGAATAGGAATACCTGAATGAGCAGATGTGAGGCATATCATACCCCCAAACTTAATTGCAAAAACACATATCCTGAAAAAGATAGTGATACTCCAACCAAAAACTAGTTAAGTGCAACACATTGTTGTAAAAATATAAACTAAGAATGAAGCAACAATGGAGAAAATAAACCTGGAAGGAGATCATGTACCCTGGCTTGATAGAGGACTCGAGCGTATAGGGCCAGTCCTCGAACCAATGAAGCTGACTCATTTAGTCGAAATATGTGGAATCCACCAAGCCAACGAAATCCACATCCTTGATGCGCTCAATGCTCTCTAACCCTTAAATTTAAATTTGAAGCACCGATATTTTCTTCTCTTAGACCAAAGAGAATAAATTTTACCTACAAAAAGGTAATTCCAAATGTCCGCATATCGATGTAGATTCTTCTGAGTATTCTCAAACAGTTTCTCATCCAGAAGGGAATCATGAGCTGGAGTAAAGTGAGGAAAATACACAAGGAAGTCTTTTGCCTTGATAGTCTCTTTTTGTTCTTCTAACAGCCTTAACAAACTACTCTCCTAACCTCTTGGTAAGTCATCAGCAATAGGGGCTTGGAGTTCATATGGCGTCTCAAGAATAAGAGTGGATGATGAAGAAGCCTCAGTGCTCATTTCCTCTCCTTTTACTCGATGTAGAGCTTGTGGGGCCTCAATTTGCTCCTCCTTCCTCTCTTCCATGTGAGTTTCGACCATTTCTCCATTCTTCATTGTGGTGATGGCTTGCTCCTGAAAAGAAGTACTCACATCCACCACGTAATGTCCATCAAGATTGGCCTCTGATTGACTCCAAAACTCCTCTTCTTCTATTTGATTTGCCATCTGCTTCATCTGAACTTCAATCCTGTCTATGGATTGAGAATGAAAGTGCAATGTCGGACTGAGATAGTTCAATGTCTGACTGTGAGAGGTCACTGTCTGAACGAGAGAGGTCATTGTTTGAGCGAGAGAGTCATTGTCTAACCCTGAGATTTCATTGTCTATTCCATATTGCTCATAAATTTTAACATCTGATCTTGAAAATCAAAATCCAACCGAGGAGATGGTTCAACCTGATGGTACAGTTCATGAAATTGTGGAGCATAATTTTCAGGAGCTTGAGCTTGCCACGAGATATTAGACTGGTTGCTCCATCCCGGGTCATAGGAATCAGAGTAAGAAATTCATAATGATTGAATATAAATATTAAGATCAATTCTCATAGTTATACAACCATCATGCATATAGAAAATTCCAAATTAAAATAATATCAAACCATTGTTACTTGGAAATGGCTACATCAACACCCTAGTACAAATTTAGCTGCTTATGGGGATGCTGGGATGACCTTTTGCCATGTTCTTCTAAGCTTAGGGGTCTATTTATAGGGAGCACACAAGTCCTAGAAGCCCTTGGAATTCCAGAAAAATCGTCTCTTGAGTCTTCTTAGTCCAAGTATGAGATTGAAACTTCAATCCAAGTAGGAAAAGGATTTCAAATTCGTCCAGAATTGCGGTCTATTATTGCGGAAAAGTTTGACATAGTAAACATCCAACTTAGGGAAAAGCTATTTCTGATATATTTGTTTCATTTTTTATTAGCTTTCCAACGCCACTAAGTTCATTGCAATCAAATATTTGATCCAAAAGTTATGATCAAAATACAGAGACATGTGCAGAATTCAAATTTGAACCCAATCCGATTTTAACTCTTAGTGGAAAAATTCCGATTTAATCCTTCACTTGATTTGATTAAACTTAACCACATCATATAGGTCTTCTATTATGATTGGTTAAGCTTAAACATATCTTCTAGGTCTTCTCAAAGTGTGCTTTAAGCCCAAGATTAATGGAATTAATTGCATCTTTATTTAAAACATGAAAACAATAAAACAACATAAAATCAAACAAATAACAATGCTAAGGAATTAACATATATAAGTTAAGGAGCTTGAATGTGCAACATTTGATATTATCACCATGGAACAACAAGGAGTAAATGATTATCCACCTTGTAATGAGAACACCATTAATGAACCAATCATGGAGGCACCATAACTTGTAGTCTTACGCAGATCCCAGAGAGACTAGAGACATGTTGTTTCGTCATACTACATTGTGTATCTTCAGGAATCTGTCTTTGAGATTAGGACAAGAAAAGATCTGGTTATGTTTTCATAAGCTATAGAAAGAGATGATTATGCTAAATGGATCGATGCCATGAAAGAAGAGTTGAAATTCATGGACCAGAATGAAGTCTCGGATCTCATCGAATTGCCTAAAACATATAAATGAGAAAGTTGTAAGTGGGTATTTAAGAAAAAGCATGACTCTAAAGGCAATGTCGAGCGGTATAAGGTCAGACTTGTGGTCAAAGGCTTTATTGATTACAAAGAAAACTTTTCTCTTGTATTTAAAAAAGACTTATGATTGAGAATTATTATGGTATTGGTGGCTCATTATGATTTAGACTTACACCAAATATATGTAAAAATAACATTTTGAATGGAAGTTTAGATGAAGAGGTCTACATGGAGCAATTGGAAGGCTACTCAGAAGAAGGTAAAGGGCACTTGGTTTGTAAGCTCAAGAAATCAATATATGGACTAAAACAAGCTTCTCGACAATGGTATCTAAAGTTCAACATTACCATTACTGCTATCGGATTTAAGGTAAACGTCATTGGCCGATGTATATATTCCCAGGTCAGTGGGAGCAAGTGTGTCTTTCTAATGTTGTATGTGGACAACATCTTGTTGGTTAGTAGCGATTTAGGTCTATTGTATGAAACTAAGGGTTTTCTCTTTAAGAAATTTGAAGTGAAAGATATGGATGAGGCATCCTTCATAATTGGGATTAAAATTTTTCAAGATAAAAAAAGAGGATTGTCTCAGAAAAATTACATAGAGTTCTAGAGTGATTTGGCATGCAGAATTGTTCGTCAATAAACACCATAATAAAGAAAGGTGACAAGTTTATTTTAGAGTCCAAAAATTGATTGGCAACGTAAAGAGATGGAAAATATGTTTTATGCTTTGGTTGTCGGAAGTTTTGTTAGGGTTTATGCCCTAAAAGTTAATTTCTTTTTGTATGGCATTTTCGGTTTATTAAAAAAATTGTTTATTCTCTACGATTTATTAGAACATTGGGCATATCATAATATACATGTGCATATTATTCTATATAATACATGTGCATATTATTTAACAAAAATGGCTCCAATTGGAGCCATTTTTTGAAAAGGCTTAAATTCGAGTCATTTTATTAATTGGAGTTGTTCTAACAAAAGCGGCTCCATTTGGAGACGTTTTAATCTAAACGGCTCAAATTGGAGCAGTTTTGAAAATGGATCCAATTTGAGTCATTTTTAAAAATTATAATTAGTATATATATTATATATTATATATGTATAAATGTAATACCCCGTATTTTAAGATATTAAATAAGTAAGTGAGAGTGCCGAGACCCAGCAAGAGAGATAAACAGGGAATGGGTATTGAAAATTCCTATTATGGATGTTGGATTTTTTTGTTGATACTATTTTTGGTGTTTTGTTGAATGTTTCTCATTTTTTAAGTAGTTGTGGATCTTGGCTCTAGGTCTGGTTTATGTGGTTTTTTTCTTTGTTTCATGGTGTTCCTGTAATCTGTCTTTCGAAAATTTTTTGTGGGTTGGTTTGTTGTTTCTTTGACTTATCTGTTTAGTTGTTCGGAAAATGGGGGAAGAGAAAAAAATAAATAAAGGATAGATTTCATTAATGATAATTAAATCTATGCTAATTCTTGCCTAAATTGATGGGCTTTGCAATTATATGATCTACATATGTTTGAGGCTTTGCAAGTCGGTGAGAGGATAAATAAAAGAAAAAAAGGTTACAGTTTCCTTTTCAATGCAATAATGATCGATACTCATTGTTATTGATAGAGGTATGTTGGGATGCGCAATAGATACTAGCTTCTAACAAAAAGATGTGTGTGGAAGCAAGTTACGAAAAAGAATGTGTTGGTATTATTATTTTTTTTTATTATTATTTTTTGATGAATAATGTGTTGGTATTATTGTGTTCTCTAAACCATATATATATATATATATAACTAATTCAGCAGTAGCTCAAGTATATATAACTTGAAAATTGTGAAGTTCAGTAGAAATTTGGGTCAACAAAATATCATAATTGAAGAAGCTAGATGCAGTAGATCGAGGTTGCTCATGCTTTGCGGAAATGGAGTCAAAATGGGACAATTGATTGATGATGCGAAGACACTACACAATAATCTGTAATTATGTAAGTGCGACACATAAAAAGAAATGCAAACGTGACAACTTATCATTTAGCGTGAGCGATAATCCAATAGTCTTTAGATAATGTATAAATAAAATATTATCATGTTTTTATTTGTGATATTGTAATTGTTGATCGAGATATTGCTTTGCGTTTGCGCTTACGTTTCATGATATGAAATTTTCCGTATATATAATATGGACAAGTGTGATGCGGCCGAGCAAAAATATTCATTGGAAAAAGGCAACTAACCTATCTATCGCAATCAAAAGATTTTGGAGTGGATACAGGTTTTATTTGCTGATTATTGTAAGAATAACATATAAGGACAAAGCCAATCATTGAACAAAAATCTATTAGATTTTCGTTAATTGGTTTATAATTGTTTTTTTGGGTGTTGTGTTTTTGAGAAGAAAATTGAATTTTATTCTCTTTACAAATTTCGAGACAAAGATAAATCTTTAACTAATAAAATCGATTATGGGTGACATCGGTCCCGGGAATCACGAGGCATGAACTGCAGTAGAAAACGTGCTAATATTTAATCTGATGAGATTTGAAAACATATTTACAATTATAATAATAAAAAACTTTGTGACACCTCAAATAATTATTTTGTCAGTAATGACTATCCAGGAAAGGTAGATCGGAAAATTCAACTAAATCCACGGGAAGATGTCCAAAGGAATGGGGCCATATAATCTGTATGAGCGCAGCAAGGGAGTGGTTGACAAGATATCTTTTTCTAATACTGAAAAACCATCAATTTAAGCCTGCTTGATCTTCTCCAACTCATTCTCATTGCTTCCTATTGTGTTTTAATTTGTTAGTATTTCCAACCAGTTGGGCTTGTAATACTAGCTAGCTAGCTGCAAAAATGACTCTCTTTGGTAAGGTGGAGGGTGATGTAGAAATTAAAGCTCCCGCTGAAAAGTTTCATGAGATTTTCAGCGGCAGGCCACACCACATATCCAAAGTCACTCCTGAAAAAATACAGGGTTGTGCTTTGCACGAAGGTGACTGGGGCGTTGAGGGCTCTGTCATCTACTAGGATTATGTCCATGGTAAGCCCATTTCATATCACACATGACCATCTATTCCCCTCTCAATTTTTGCTCTACAAATTGTTAGAATTCGAGTAGTAAATGTGTGAGAGTTCATACCTGCCAAAATAAGTAAGTGGATGGTCCAAAATTTGCTTAATTATACACCTGAGTTTTACATTCTTATATTTACTGCAGAAATATGAATAATCTTTCGTGAACTGGCCACTTCGTATACCAAACATTTTTTTATATTATAACGTGAATCTTTCTTTAAGAAACCTGTTCGGTACATTTAAATTAAGTTTAAACTATACTTAGTTTTACACACACTGACCAATTTGTCTTATGTCTAAACAACTTACAAAAACATAACTATATGTATGGGTCTTAGAAGCTAATGCAATAATTTTAGTCGATCTTCTATATAAGCAAAAGATAAATTCAAACTAATTCAAAATAGAATCTAAACAAAAAATAAAACAGAATTACATAAACACTCAAACTAGCTAGTTAAAGTTGATTTGCTTTTAATAATTAATTTAAAAGAAAATTAATTTGCTTTTTCTTTTCTCAATTTTCCAAACACACGCTAATGTTTCAAATTGGAAATTTTTTATTTATTTACAAAATCTTGCCACCACTCAAGTAATATATTTGTGCTCTTTTTTTTTTTTCTTTTTTTAATTATTATTCAAATGAGAAAAAGGTAGCTGTGCGGCTTCCAATCTTGTGTTAGGAAGAATTCTAAATTGATCTTCCATTCTCTCCTCCGAATCAAGAGGGAAAAACCCTCCCTTGTATTAAACTTGTGCTTGAGCATGTTATATATACTCGTACTGCATGTGGTGGGATCTAACATGCTTTAATTTGAATTACAAAACCTATTATATCTCTCGTTTTCTTGGAAACAGCATGGTGTTATCAATAGCTTTAATTGTTTCTTGTCGATCTTGTGAAAACATAGATGGGGAAGCAAAAGTTGCTAAGGAGAAAATTGTGGCAATAGATGACACAAAAAAGTCGATCACTTTCAAAGTGATTGAAGGGGATCTCCTGAAGGAGTACAAGAGCTTCGAAATAGTTGTTCAAGATACTCCCAAGGGTGAGGGCAGCTTGGTGCATTGGACCTTCGAATACGAAAAGCTGAAGGATGATATTCCCGAACCCAACTCATTGCTTCAGTTTGCAATTGATCTCAGCAAAGACATTGATGCTCACCTTACCGCATAGACAAGCTAGAAGGTTATTTTGCGTCTTGTTTATTACTATGCATATATGTACTTCTACAATAAAAGATCGGGATCGGAGTGCCACTGCGCCTACCGTGTGTTTTATTCTATCATGCAAGTCTGTGTGTGTATGTGAATGTTATTCTATCATGTAAGTCTGTATTTGATCCATATATTTACTATTTGTGGGTCAAATGTATCTTTACTGCATTTGGGGCTTTTGTAATATGTTTTACGAACCGTAAGTTATGAGTGTTTTCTTCCAAGTATAATTTATATGCGAATGTTTTAACAGTAATGCTGCTTAGTAAACTACTACACAACTGTCATATAACTTGATGATGTAGCAGTGAAAATTAATACTTGTAAAAAAAAAAAAAAAAACAAAAACAAAAAAAACTTTTACTACCACGTCATCTCAATTGTGCATGTGTCACTCGCATCAACCTACTAAATAGCATGAGTCATTTTTTAAATTGTGGCCTTACTGATGTAGTTTATTGCTGGGATATGCAATCCTATTACAAGTTCCTTAGAAGTTATTAGTTTCGGATTCTGATCCACAGTAATTACATGTCCAAATTGTTAGTAATTTGGCAAGGTAATGTGAGATACCTTATATGGGATCCACTTATATTGTTGCGGATTGAGCCTACTATATATTGTTGGGCTTCCTTTTGAATGATTGGGAGAGGCATTGATTGGAATTCTAAACCTGATTGGTCCAACTAGTATTGGACCCAGTTATGATGCCTTGTCTCCCATTTGTCATTCGCTCTAGTTATGAATCATTGACACAACTGTTGTCTTTTATGGTGGCCATAATTGTATAGCTAATTAGTTTTGGACACTTAAGTTGTGTGTCGAATCTCGACATCAAGGAGCTGATGGTCTCCCACATTTTGCATTGGGTCCCCGATCATTCAATAGCTTGCTACAAAGCACATGTGTAACGCCTCGCCTTTTATAAAAAGTCGTAAGTGAAAATTTCGATTTTCACGTGACATTACAACATCATCAAAGTTAAATATTGGAAGCGGAATATATTTTTTCTTTAACAATAACACATCAGAGCTGATTGAATTGCCTTATTCTATAAATTATAAACCACGTGTTCCGATATATACAAATACACAGAGTAATAACATATGTGCCATAAATGGCACTTAATAAATACTTAAACACTGTTTTCATAAATATTACATATCAACTTAAAAGTCTTAATTCAATCACACTGTAATAATATTATCATAATATTCCTAGTAGTTCCGTCGATCAATCCATCCTGCAAAAACTCTCATGAGATTGCGGTTACCACCACAATCTCATGTTATGGTCAAGTGAGTCAACTGTCCTTGACCATATAATGAAATACTGAATCATTTAAAAATACACTATACAATCATATAATGACAGTTATATGTATGCACAATTTCAATATTCATTTGTGCCTCGGGATTTAAACAGTTGGTCTTATTACTGATTAATGCCATAGGGTCTAAGTGTTAGTCTTATTATTATTAGTGAATTACTGATTAATACCTGTGGACTCTCACTATCTTAGGTCTTATTTAAACCTATGGTTTGAATCAGTACTGCCTCAGGACTATTCCCCTTGGTCTTTGCCTCAGGACTATACCCCTTGGTCTTTGTCTCGAGACATTAACCCTCGGTCTATACAATTGACTAATGCATTGGGACTTTCACCTACAATCTTCGCCTCAGGACTATACCCCTTGGTCTTTGCCTCGGGTCGTCAACCTTCGGTCTTTGCTTATTAACAGGTCATATGTTCTCACAGTAAAATATGCAATGATAGTTTATCAGGATAATCATTGATTATCTCAATAATATACTTAATAAAATAGGCATGGTTCCAAACAAAACATGTTACACACAACTCGCTTACAATAAATAAAACAGACGTCACAACGTCATCAAAGGCCACCAACACGTATCATCCCCGGTTAGTAAGAAATACTCACAGTTATTTCTTTGCTTCAGAAAAGTGTTCACACAAATATTAGCTGCAATATAATTTAACACCAATAATAATAAATTAGTACAACCTACTAATAAAATCATTTCAACTTCATTTTCATTTTTAACCTTTAAACCTTAATATAATTTCTAACATCATTCAAACATAATAACGGCATATAAAATAGATTAATTATAATGCCACATATTTCATGTAGGCATTATAACAGTATTTATTATTAAATGACTAAAATTTCCTTTTACATTTAAAATGGTCATTTTAAGAAGGATTGTTTTGAAAACACCTTTAATCATAACGGCTATGTATTTATATAACAGTTATATATATATATAAATCACATAAATATCAAAATAGCATAATATCCTATTTGTATAAAAATAGATATAACAGTTAAAATAACTAATTGTCGTAGTTATAAATAATTTCACTTTTATATTTTATAAAATTGAGCAGAATAATGACATTAATATTAATAAGGCCTAATATTACTTTTAAAATATTTGAGTGGTACAACGACACTTTTATAAAATAATTTTCATTTCATTTTAAATCATTCACAGATATATACGCTTATATATAATAGACACCCATATATATATATATATATATATATATATATATATATATATATATATATATATATATATATATATATATATATATATTAAGTGAAATCTCATATTTATGTACGTATATCAATAACATTTAGCATGTCCTATATATATATATATATATATATATATACACACATCATCAAAACACATATATATTGTATATCTGTAACACACACACACCTTTAACATCACACACGTTCTACAACACACACATCAGAGTATTTTCCTCCACACACCTATCTGACGCGCACATTTTAAACTGTTGTGCATGAGACAAGAGACATGAGATGGGTATTACGTGAGACCTATGTGATATATGGACCTACCACTTGAAACCACTCATGTCTCTATGCGCGCACACACTTTTCCCTTTTCTTTCTTTCTTTATCTTTACTTCTTATCTTTCTTATACTTCCTTTTTCATCTTTTCCTTTCTGCAGGTAGCTCCGACCGAGAGACAGAGGCAGCGTGATGGAGATCGAGGGAGAGAAAGAGAGAAAGAGTGTTACAGAGAGTTGAGAGGAAGATGGAAGGAAACTTACCAAAAGAGCTGCTGATTTCCAAGACCCACAGAGAGAGGAAGAAAAGAGAAACCAAGAGAGACCAAGAGAGTTTCTGACAGAATTTTCTGGTTTTTGTGCGTGAAAGGGAGAGGCCTGCTTTTCCTTTTAAAGGTGCTTCAATGGCTAGGATCCCTTTGTGGGAGCTTGATCCAACGGCTGAGATTCCTTCTTGGGCAACAAGTTTGGTGCTTTGGAGTTGGTGTTCTGTGATTTGTCCAGCAGACCGTAGCCTTAGAAAAATATCTCCCATGTTTATGTAAGCAGAATTTTGATCCTAACAAGTGCCTTTTGTTCTCTTTTTCATTAAGTTAAACTGGGCGTGAACTAAGAAGGGACTAGGCTGGGTTCCATGTGAGTTGGGCTGATCTATTATCTCATATGGGTTGGGCTGGGCTAGATCATGTGGGAATAAAATGGGCCCACAATTTTATATATTAATTTTCGTCCAAATTAGGAGTACTATTTTTCGCGAGTATTTTCGTACCCTAAACGGAATTCAAAAATTATGAAATTCGGAGGGTAGATAGAGACTTCGATACGAGCGTTCTGGCTTTTGAATCGATCAAAATGGAGTTCGTTTGATCCTATTTCTGTCGTTCTAAAGCTTAAGGTCTGTTTGAATTTTTGTTAAACTAAAACTATAAATGCTTCTTAATAAATGAATATTTATTTTCATAAATATTTATATTTATTCTTTTGCCTTATTATTAATTCTTAAATCATATTTTAAGATATTTTATTTAATATCTTAAAATGCGGGGTGTTACAACATGACCCTTCTTTGGATATTCATTTTGCTAAAATCGGCCACATAGTGAAAGGTGCTTTGGTGTACATGGCCATGCGCTTGCCAACTGCCCTATATAATCTGATAAGAGGTACATGGCTACATCTTGTCCAATTGCTAAATGTAATCTCGTCGAGGGTACTTGACCACATATTCGCCAATTGCGCAACATAATCTGATTTGGGGTACCTAACTATATGTTGGTTAATGCCTGATATAATCTAATATGGGGTATATGACCATATGCATATTAATTGCCCAATATAATCTAATCTAGGGTGCATGACCATATGCTAGCCAATTGCACATACAATATAATATGATATGGGTACATTACCATATGCTAGCTATTAGTTTATTGGCTACATTCTGTTGACAAAATCACTACTATATCAGTGTACTGCTATAACAAAATCACTACCATATCAATTATGACAAAATATCTAAATGCGGAATTAAAAGAAGACAGATATTTTTTTAACGAAGTGGAAACTCAGTTAAAAGAAAAACCACTCCAGAGCAGCCAAACCCAAGAAATCCCCTATTCAAAAGACAAAACTATTTACAAAGCACTCGTACTCAGATACCTCTAATGCAGTAGTCATACCTTTTGTTAGGTTTTGATTGGCTACATTCTGGTTGACAAAATCACTTGTATGTATAGATGCTTTTATTAGGGATTCCACTATTCAGAGTGATGTCAGAAGATTCTGCACTGCTTACAAGTCAGAAGGATTCGGCTCCCTGTCAGCCGTCCGGACGACGTGGTATCCCGTCCGGACGCCCATCTGTCCATTATTCCTTCCGTTTGGACGACGTGTCATACCGTCCGGACGCCCGACAGACCAAGTATCATCTGTCCGGACGACATGCATTTCCGTTCGGACCTTCACTGTTTCGAGAAGCTACTGTTCCAACTTGCATCCATCCGGACGTTTCAGCAAGCTGTCCGGATGCCTCTCAGTGATCGATTAGCTTCAGATTCTTTCCAAGTTCAATTTAAGGGAAGATTGCTTCAACGTCCGGAAGACGTGGATTCCCGTCCGGACGCGCTCATACATAAGGCAAGAATCGCACTTCAAATATCACCGTCCAGATGACAGTTAGCCTTGGTCCGGACGTGCGTTCAATAGTTAAGGAAATTACCGATTCGACTTCAACCGTCCGGATGCCTGCCTTTCATGGTCCGGACACGCGCATAGCAGATATGGAAATTGCGTGTTAAAGATTAGCCGTCCGGACGCTCATCCCCCATGGTCCGGATGCGCGAAAGCCTTATATGGAAATTACTTGCAGCGGACGTGCGACCGTCCGGAGGACAGTGTCTCACCGTCCGGATGCGGCTCTTAAACAGGAAAGATTTCTCAGCGAAATTTTCGAAAAAATCTATCGTACAGTTGTCCGTCCGGACGGCCCATGTCCACCGTCTGAACGGCACCCGCATATATCACTGCAGTCGCCCATTCTGTACCTCAGCCTATAAATAGAGGCCCCTGAGCATTGAGAACTGTAAGAATTCGGTATTAAATTCCACAAGTGCTCAGAGAAGTAATATTGAGAGATTGTTGAGCTTATTAAGTTTCCTCTGAAGCCATTGCAAGTATGATGTTGCTGCACTACAACTCTTAGGGGTTGGCCCTAAGGTAAAGGATTCCATTGAAGACCCCTTCAAGTAGGAGACCTGCTTAGGAAGCGTCCGTGTTGGGTTACACGTTAGAGAGCAAGGTACGACCTCTGCATCGGGTATATGTGAGTGTTACTATCTTGTATCTAGCTTTGTCTTCTGAATAGTGGATATCCTGGGTTTGGCTGCTCCGGAGTGGTTTTTCTCTTAATCGAGTTTCCACTTCGTTAACAAAAATCCTTGTGTCATTTATTTTCCGCCTAGTTATTTTTGTTGACACTTTGTGCACACACTTGCATTTTTATTTAAAAGTCAATTTTCAATTGGTATCAGAGCAGGTATACTCAGTTTAGGATTTATTTCCTGAGTGTGATCCTCATCTCTTGTGACTTCTATTTTTTTATTACACCTTTTATCATGGATTTCTCTCAGTTATCTGAAGAAAATCATGATATTGAGCTCTTTAAAGTTTTTGCTAAAATAGATAAAATTGTTTCTCCAAAAGAGCTCAAAAAGATGAAGCAAGAAAAAAAGTCTTTGATTATTCAGTTATCTGAATCACATGCTTTGATTGACTCTTTGAGATCTGAGAATACCATGCTATTTAATATTATTGATACACTTGAGAATAAATTAAAAAAATTCGGGTGGCTCGTCCGGCTCGGAGCTTTTCTTAGACCTGGGGTTTTTCGTCCACAACTTGGAGCCGCACGAAGGGGTCATTCATCGATTGTGGTGGTGGTGGGTCGTCCGGCATTTGGTGGTGGATGTGGGTTCGGTGGTGTACGGAGAATCGTATACCTGGGTCGTACGGTGCTCTGTGTCCACGAATCGTATAAGGGATGGCTGATCTGCAAAGAGGAAGGGGAGAGGTCGCGACGTTCACAGGGGGAGGAAGGAGCTGCACTGTCAAGAAGAAGGAGAGAGAGGGGAGGGAGGAGCTGAAAATTTTGGGGGAAAATTTTTTGGAGACAAATGCGTCTGGCATACGCAGGAGACGAATTTAGTTTGATTTCATTTTTTTTTTATTATTTTTTTTTTTAAAAAAAGCTGGTTAACCTGAGTTGGGTTAACCAGTGGAAGTGCGGAAAAAATGCGGACAAAATGATTCTCCGAAGCATTACCCTAGGGGTAATGCTTGGGTGAAGCAAAATTTTCGGATTTCATCTGAAAATTTTGCTTGGCAATGGCATACTTGTAATTATAATAATTACAAATATGCCATGGAGAAGCAAAATTTCCGGATGAATTCTCCGTAACACCACTCTTACCCCAAGGGTAAATGATAAAGGGAAATGCTTGATTTTTTTTTTTTTTTTTGACATGTCTACACAAGAGAGGGATGGGGGATTCGAAATGTGACCTCCGCTTCATGAAGCGTGGTTTGCAGCCAATTGAACTACCCCTTGGAGACGAAATGCTTGAATTATAATACTATAAATGCACAACTTTAAAATATATTGGAAGGATTGTACACTTTTAGTGTATGCATCGCAATCCAACAATAAAATTTTGTGGGAGACAATTCTAGAAGTAAATATTCATTTTTTTGTATTTCAATGAAGAAAGATTATGATTGATGATTATAGTATTAAACATTTTTTGTTCTTTGATACTATTCTACTTTTGTGTGATGAGACTCTATTCCCCTGATGTGACAATGGACGATCAACACCTGAGGGAAATAACATCATACGTACATAAACTTGTCGGCAAGCTTGTATAATAATATCACTCACCTATGAAAGAATAAATAAATAAATAATTAACTGAGGAAAGAAGAAATCCTTCGGCCCCTCCCCCAACGCACAACAAATGCAAAAGAACGATATATATATATATATATATATATATATATATATATATATATATATTGAGTATAAATTTTATTCGGTGGTGGGCCTGGTGGCAAAAATTAAGACCTTTCTGCTCACTAATAAGAGGTTGACATATCAGCATGGAACAAAAAAAAAAAAAAACACAAAAAAAGTAAATGTTGGCAAAACACTGGATCATCCCTTCTTCTTTCACTCTTTTAGTCTTTAGAAAAAAAAACAGGGTTAAATAGCCTATACACCCCGGTGCTTTACAACCTTTGTTTTTTGCCCCTTCAATTTTCTTTTTTACCAAATTTGGTACCTAGGATATGGGAAAAGACGAAAATGGTACCTCCGTCCAATTTCTCGTCCAAAACTAACGTCCAGCTATATCATCCTACAGGTGTTGGCATGCATGCGCGACACTTGTCCCCGTGGTATACCTCAGCGCTGACGTGGCTATCATTTTTTATTATTATTATTTTAATGATTTCTATATAAATAAATGATTTCTTTGGGCCACATGGGGGTCTCCAGCCACCCCTATTTTGGCCAAGCGGGTGGCTTAGCCACCCCCAAGGCCATTTTTGGGGGTGGCCGAACCACCACGATGGCCCTTGGGGGTGGCCGAACCACCCCCAAGGTCCAAAGTGAAAAAAATAATAATAATAAATTAAAAAAAAATATTAGGTTTTGGCCCTTGGGGGTGGCCGAACCACCCCCATGGGCCACGGGGATGGTTCGGCCACCCCCATTAGGCCTGGGCTGAACTGCATGTCCGCCTGGACTGAACCACACAGCCCGCTCATCCATCCTCCCCAACTCTCTTCGAAACTCTCTTCTGAAGCCCCAAGATTCCAACAAAAAAGAAAAACCCCACTGCCCAAATCACGTCCGCCGGTCCACCGTCAGCCCGTTAGCCGGCCCTCCGGTCCGCCCCTTATCAGCCCCAAATCACTAGACGTCTGCCTAGACTGAACCACGCAGTCCGCTCGTCCCTACATCCTCCCCAAATCCGTCCGTCCGCCCCAAATCACCGTCTGTGGAAGATCAGAAGATCTTGAACGCCAGAAATTGCACTTGAGGTTCAATGAGTTGTGCTTGTTCCTTATTTTGTATTTCTTTTCTTAGTTTATCAATGCCCTGTTTGGTTGCCGACAACCGAAAAATATGAGTGCCCTGTTTGGTCGCCGACAACCGGAAAATATGAGTTGTGCTTGGTCCTTATTCATGTGTACAAGAATTTTTTCATAAGTTTTTTGTATAATCTAAAGGAAACAAAAATGCAAATTGCACATAAGGTGTATGATGAAATGCCTCAAGCACTTTTTTATAAGATTCTTTTTCAAATGAAATTAGATAGTACATGGAATCAAAATAAGCTTAATTGTGCCAATCTAAACATCTATGATAAATAGCTCCAACCCATTTTAAACGTGGCATTCTCTTTCCCTTCATTTTAAGAGAGTACATGTATATTTCATGTATCAGTGTCTAAAAATGAGAGGAAATGGGTACTTTTTAATTTAGAGGATGCTAATTCATCTTGCAATTAAATTAAACCTGCCAAAACATCTCACAAATAAACAATATTGTTTATAAATAAAATCCATTAATTAGCAATGCTTTCAACAACAACATGAGTCGTTGATTCAATACAAACATATTAGTATTGCTGCTGCAGATTGTGTTGTTTATAACAACGTTTGATGTAGGGAATACCAAATACAAGAAAGCGCGTGTAAAAATTTATAACCTATTGTGTTAATTTTTTTATAACACAAACATTTTGTGTTATATAGTTGTTGTCAATAAAGCTTTTATTCACCCAAAAAAAACATGTTAGATGTGATGCTAGAACATGACCCAATAATTCTCGTTTAAAGTTGTGTTTGTGTTTAAAGATTTTAGTATTTATACTTGAAGAATATTGTTATCTTCTTGCAGGATCGCTAAAATGAGTCCTAATAGTCATGCTGAGAATGAAATGGTAGAAGATCAAAATGATTTGAAGCAACCAATTGTCCGCCTTTCTTCATTTAATGGTCCGACGGAACCATGTCTTAGTATGGAATTTGATGAATTAGAAGATGCTCATGCATGTTATAATGCTTACGCAAGGCGAATAGGTTTTAGCATTCGAAAAAATCATTCTCGACTATCGAAAGATAAGTCATTAATTGGGATAGAATATGTTTGTTCAAGAAAAGGATTTCGTCATAAAAGTTGTCAAAAGAAAATCTATACAAATTTAGAGCCTGCCGAAACAAGGATAGAATGTAAAGCAATTATGGGTTTAAAGGAAGTGGGGTTAAGATGGACTGTATGTAAGTTCATAAGTGAACATAATCATGAGCTCCTTTCTCCTAGAAGTACAAGTTTACTTCATGGACATAGAGTGGTAACATGTGCCCAAAAAAATCTTATAAATACTCTCAATGAGTCTGGTGTACCTCCAAGGAAGATAATGTCAGTGTTGAGTAAAGAATCAGGTGGCGACCATAATGTTGGGTGCATTTCTAAATATGTTGAAAATTATGTGAGCAATAGAAGAAGATTTCGTTTTGAAGAGGGAGATGCACAAAAAATGTACAATTATTTTCTTGAGAGACAATCCCAAAATCCATGTTTTGTTTACGCAATCCAAGTAGATGAAAATGGATGCATGGGCAATTATTTTTGGGCGGATGCTAGATCACGACCTGCATACCAATATTTTGTAGATGTTGTTACTTTTGATGCCACTTACTTGACAAATTGTTATAAGATGCATTTTGTTCCTTTTACTGGAATTAACCATCATCACCAATCTGTGATGTTTAAATGTGCTTTGCTCGTAAATGAAACGACTGAATCTTATACATGGTTGTTGAAAACATGGCTTGAGGCAATGCTTGGACGTGCTCCTTCTACAATTATCACAGATGATGACAAGGCCATGGGTAAGGCAATCTCAGAGGTATTATCAAATGTCACTCATAGATTGTGTTTGTGGCATATTTTACAAAAAGTTCCAGAACATTTGGCTCATATATATAATAAATATCCATCTTTTCAAGGAGATTTCCAGCATTGTATTCATAGCACAATCACAATTGAAGAGTTTGAGACGGAATGGAGTGAAATTGTAGGCAAGTATGAGTTGGTAGAGAATGATTAGTTGAAAAAACTCTATATGCGGTGTGAAAAGTGGGTGCCGGCTTACTTGCGAACCACATTTTGTGCTGGCATGTCTACAACTCAACGGAGTGAGAGTATGAATAAGTTTTTTAAAGATTATGTTCGTTCGAGCACAATGGTGAGTGAATTTGTCTATCACTATGAAAAAGCCTTGGATGCACGTTATTTTAAAGAGAAACAAAAAGATGTGAAGACAAAAACTTCTAGACCGATTTTAAAAACATGTTACAAGATGGAAGTAGTGGTAGCAAAGGTTTACACAAGAGAGTATTTTTTGATGTTTCAAGAAGAGCTATTTAACAATCAAAATTACAAATCATCTAAAGATCGGGAAGGAGGGACGAAGATATATAGGGTGACTCTTCATGGGAGAAAAAGTTCATTTTATGAAGTTTCATTTGAAGTTCTTGAGAAGAAAGCTACTTGTACATGTCATAAGTTTGAATTTGTTGGAATTTTGTGTGCACACATTCTTCAAATTTTTTTGAAAAAGTCTTTGGTGGACACTATTCCCCAACATTATGTTCTAGAGAGATGAACGATCAATGTCAAGAGTCGCATTATACATGGCATATCTAGTGCTGATATACAAGTAGAAACACAAAATTCTTCCACCTTGATGAGAAATAGCTTTGATGTTGCAATTTTATGAAGTTGTCGAAGTGGGATGCCAATCAAAAAGAAAATATGAACATCTTGGCATTGGTTTACAAAAGCTTCATCACGAGCTTTTGATAATGGATGATGATAGCGATAAAGATATAAATGATGCTGATAAAGGAAGTGCCGAAGATCTTGTGTTAAACAACCAAGTACTATCAAACCTTACATTCACTTTGCAAGATCCTCTACATGTTCGATGTAAAGGAAAACCCAACTTTGTGAGACAAAAAAATCCAAAAGAAAAGCAAGCAATGAAGAAAAGGACATTTACCGTTTGCAAGAAAACAGGGCATGTGAGAACCAATTGCCCTTCACATAAGCAAACAAGGTATTCTTATACATTTTTTATTTATTTACGATAATTTACATTAAATGCATTTTGATTTAATTCGTATTAAAATATTCTTTTCTATAGGAATATTGTGAATACCAATATGAGGCCAACTAGTTTGGGGTTGATAGATCAACAACGTTTAGTAAAAGTAAATTTTTATTATAACATATCCTTTATTAAAGAAATTTTTTTCCATTACCTAATTTTGGTTATTTGTCAATGATTTACAGTGCTCTTTGCCAACTATGGAGTATCCCTCTGCAAATTCATTTGCCATGTCTCAAGATCCTGTATGTTTATTTGCTACAATTGATATTGATGCAGATAACATCAACGCCTATGAAAATGCTTGAAGTTGGTAATCGTTGTGTGGTGTGGTGTGGTGTGGTGTGGTGTGGTCTTTTTTGTGAGATTGTAATGCACAAGATATGATTGTATGTGGCTATATGTGATTGATTTTTTAGTTATGAACATTTGTTATATAAATCAATCGGCATATGAATAAAACATATCCTATAATTAGTAATGAGGAGACTCCTTGTTACCTTTAATGATGCTCAAGCACACCTGCATCAGTTGATGGTTTAAGTTTCTCAATTGTAACTGGTTTTATTTCAAGCCATTCAATTATTATGAAAGCCTCATGAACATTTTTTCTTTTATGCCTTTCAGGTGTTTTCTTTTTCTATCATGGAGAACAACATACAATGGAAAGCTTTGTACGTGCATGTTTGGAACATCATCTTGAGGAAGGGGCTGAAGGGCAAGGTGTAGCTGGGAAGGCGCTTCAGTCAAATTCAGACTCCTATGAACATCCTTGAAGTTGCTAATCTTTGTGTGGTGCATGTGGTCTTTTTTTGTAAGATTGTAATGCACAAGATATGGTTGTATGTGGCTATACGTGATTGGTTTTTTAGTTATCAGATGCTTTTGTATATGGCTACAACTAATTAGTATTTTGGGAAGTTATTAATGCACTGAAATTGTGATTTCCAACTTGATTTGTTTATTTGTCTATGATATGAGTTTTTTGCTGTTGATTTTGGTGGATCAACTTGTGCAGTACAATCTGTAGAATCCTACTTGTTCCATTATTCCATATATTTCTCCACGAGTCCAATTATGGTGCAGTTTGCCAAAAAAATCAAAATGAGTTATTGGCTTGGTTGAAATTAGTGCAGCGAATAGACTTTTTACAGTAAGAATATATGGGCGGTGGTGGGGATGAACTGGACTCCTTTTGTCATGCATGAGTACTATTGAGTATTGAGGCATAAGCCATAAATACGAGGCAATAGTGGCGAGTAGGTCTTGTTTTGGGATTAAAAATTAAGTTTGGCCCCTTCGAATATTTTTTTTTTTTTTGGTTCTATCCCTAACTATTAGATTAGGAAATATGAATTAGTACTAAATGAATTAGCACCAGATATTGCATGCATCACTGGATTTGTTTAGCACTATTTCTTAGAATGGGAAAACGAGATTACACAACGATGGTATATGAATGCAGGGTTCATCATAACTCATACACTAGTTTTTAGTATTAGTCCAAATTTACCTGTTGCAATTCTCTAAAATTGAATGAGAATAAATTCGAATTCATATAAGATCCAAGATTTTACTTTCTTACCTTCTGCATCTTCCCAAGAACTAACGACTAATGTTGTGCAAATTATAATACTCGCAAGTGCACGAATCGTTTTGCAATATAGTGTTATGCAAGTGCAAGGTCGATCCCACAGGGAATTGAGTTGCGAAAATTAATTTCTATTTAAACTAATCTTATTTTAACCTAGTTCCAAATTTAGGGGTTTTTGATAAAATAAAACATAAACAAAATTAATAAAATAAATGGGTCTAGAGTTTTGGAATCCACACTCACCAAATCATAACAACCTAATCTCATGCTCATCACACATATTTTGAGGTTTTCAAATGCAAATCTTAGGTATGTTCTACTTTTGCTTCAAAAATAGTTTAAATCATTCAATGAATCCATTCTTCCATAAATCACAAAAGATATCTAGTTTCAACTAAATCATCAAATGTATCAATAGAATGAAACACAATGAATATCCAACACACATGAAAACCCAAGCCATCAATTTAATGAAACTATATCAAATCATCACTTGTATCCGGAAATCACAAGAGATATCCAAAAATAATATCAAAAACCGAAATAGAACAATGAGAAATCAAGCGCATAAACTCAAATAGCATAAACAAGCATGAAACTCAGTTTCTATTCACTGGTGAGGTTTCATCCTCAACCCTAGACAAAAGTATTAGCTAGACATGAACAAAGAAAGCATAAATAAACTACAAGAATGCATTAAAAATGAATAAACTTACAAAAGATTGAAGTTCTAGGTCAAAATCTACCCAAAAACCCTAAGATACAGTGAAATCGGCCCCTAGGGCACTCCTAAGCGGCCTCCTCTCCGAAAAAAAGAGAAAAGAATGGTATTTATAGAGTTAGCTAGGGTTTCTGAAATTTCAGCTCCGCATAAATTCGATCGATCGATTTTAAAATCGATCGATCTACTTAATATTCAATCGATCTACTTAATATTCGATCGATCTACTTTTCGATGATCGAATTAATATTCGATCGATCTACTTTTTCAGCACTTCCGAAAATCCAGCTTTTCTATGTATTTTTGCCTTGAAAATTTTCATTTTTCTCTTATTGCCCTGCAAAACGCAAAAACACTAAAACTAACCAAAACATCAGAAAGTAACAAAGCTAAAGGTTTAACTAATGTAAATTAAGGGGTCCAAATATACACTTTTTGGCACTCATCAACTAACGTGGATGCAACAAGAATCAAATTACAACAAACTACATAAATATCTGTCTTAACATTTTTCCTCATGTAGAAACCATGTAAAGCCAGCATTTACATGAAATAAATGTTCCCATCTTCACCATCATTATGAGAAGAAACTACATCTACTGCCACCACTATTACCGCCACCCTAAAGCCCTCTTGAGAAGGGACAATTTTGACAATGGGCTGAACGAACGGGCGGTAAATTAGACTGGCAGAAGCTTTGCCATGCCTCTTGCTTCTGCTCTTCATTTTCTGTAAAAGCCTCGTATACTGAAATCACAACACTTCTCGCAGCTTCTCTCGCCTCAGGCGGTCTATCATCTGTAGCCATTTCAACCAATGCAACCAACCCAAGCTCTTCCATTCCCTCCAACCCCTGCCATTAACACCACACCAATTATAATTTGTGCCCATAAATTCTTACCAGTTAAAAAAGAAAAAGTAATGCTATTCTTACCCAAATTAGAAATTAGGCTAAAAAAAAAAAGCGGTTGAGGCATTTCATCATACACCTTGTGTGCGATTTACATTTTTGTTTCCTTTAGATTATACATAAACTTATGAAAAAAAATCTTTTACACTTAAATCAGGACCGAAGAGTGAATTAATAGAAAAAAAATCCAAAATTATGATACATTTGTTGAAGCAATCCGTCATGAGCATCCAAAGACCTTCCTCGGTAAATGATGTGTGTTTTAATGAGTACTCGCAAGCGCACGAATCGTTTGCAATATAGTGTGTGCAAGTGCGAGGTCGAATCCACAGGGAAATAGTCAAGTATTGGTGTCTTGTTTAATCAACCTCATTTTAACCTAGTTCCAAAGGTTTGAGGATTGATTCAAGAACAAAAGACTAAATAAAAGAGATGAAATGAAATATGCAAATTAAAAGGAACTAAGGTTAAGGAATCTACCAAACCAAATCCAACAACTCACACTCTTGGTTTCTACTTGAACACCCAAAAAACATTAAGCTTTGGATGTCATTCAAGTGTCTTAACCACAAACTCTAGAACCATTAAATGAATCCAACTCAAAGATAAATCACAAAGAGTACCCATTTGAAATCAAATCATCCAATGTATCCATTCAATGAACAAATCACAATGGATATCATCATTCAAATCGATAAAACAATGTATCCATCGGTTGAAACACATTAAATGCCCTATATCTACTAACAACCACATTCATTGCAAAAGATGAAGCATTAAAATGAATGGAACTTGAACAACAAATATGATATATCATCAAATGTCCAAGTAGTATAACAAGAGTGTGAGTGTCATCAATGGAAAGGTTTCATCCTCAACCTTAGTTGAGGTTACTAGCCTTCCATGACTAAGAACACCACATGAAAATGAAGAACAAACATGGAAATAAAAGAAAAGCTTTACAAAGAGAAAGTGTCTAAGAACAAAAGCTACTGAAATACACTATGAAATGAACGAAATTAAACCTAGCTACTGTTCTCTGAACTCTCCAACAAGGAGGCATAACTATGGCTTTTATAGAAGGAAATTAGGGTTAGAAACCCATGTAAAATGACTCCTCTAGCCCCCTCTAGAGTTCCTCTCTTGCTAGAGACAACCAAGAACACGAAACCAGCGTGTTCTGCTACAAAAATCAGAGGGAGAACTGCTTTTTGTCATGGAGAAGCTCCTGATTGGGTGTTCTGGCGTGCTTCTGCAAAAGTAAGTTCTGGGAAATTTCGATCGATCGATTAATATTCGATCGATCGACTTCTGGCAAAATTCGATCTATCGAATTTAAGTTCGATCGATCGAGTTCTTTAGAACTTCCGAATTTTCCAAGCAATTCCACATGAATTTTGCCATCCCTCACTTATTGACCTACAAAACATAAAAACACAAAAACTAACCAAAGCATCAGAAAATAACAAGGCTAAAGGTCTAACTAATGTAAATCAAGGGGTCAAAATATACAATATTTGGCACTCATCAGTAAACATTCAAAGGAACAAGGAAGGAAGTCACGAAAGGAATTGGGGCTGTACTAGGCCTTAGCTTCTAAGACTTTCATCTTCAAGAAGATTTCAGTGCCCTATTATGAAGGTTAAAGATTGGGAAGAACCTACATGTGACTCTACTGCCAATCGGGGCCATTAGCTTTGAGAACTTTCAGGCAAGAACCAGTCATGATAGGCAGGGGAGAGAAAGGCAAAGACTAAGACTGAGACTGAGAGACTTACCGGTGGAGGATGACGCTTGAACCATCGGAGTAGCAGCGTTCGGTGGAGTTGGGGTTTCGGCCTGGCCGTTGGCGGCGTGGTCCAGTCCGGTCTGTGGAGGCGGCTTTCTGGCGTGCCATGGTGGGGCGGTGATGCTGCTCTTCCGATTGGGGGATTTTTTCCTTAGGCTGGATTGTGATATTCTTGGGCGGTGGGGAGGGTTTTTAGAAGGGAAAAAAGGAGAGTTGTGACAGGACCCTGTACATCGAGAGCATTTCTTTTTTTGATTTTTAGTTGATGTGTCCCCAAAACCAGCTGAAATCAACTCTCCCCAAATTTCCCCCCATGCACAGTCCCCAAATTTCCTTTCTCTCTCTCTCTCTCTCTCGTTCGCTCTCCGGCAAGCCGTCCCCCTCCGGCATGCTCCTCATCTTCTTGGTCGGCTGTCACTTCGTTAAACAAATCTCACCGGTGTACAAACTTTTTTTCTAGTGGTTTCGGGGGGGAATATTTGGGGGAGAGGGATGGGCTCGACCGGCGAGAGGGAGAGAGAGAGGGGTGGCGGTGGTTTCGGTGGGGGGGAGGAAATTTGAGCGAGAGGGAGGGCGGCGGTTTCGGGGGGGAATATTTGGGGGAGAGGGATGGGCTCGACCGGCGAGAGGGAGAGAGGGGGGCGGCGGTTTCGGGGGGTAATATTTGGGGGAGAGGGATAGGTTCTACCGGCGAAAGGGAGAGAGGGGGGCGGCGTTTTCGGTGGGGGGGGGGGGGGGAATTTTAGCGAGAGGGAGAGAGAGAGATAGGGGCGGCGGATTGGGGGGAGGAAAAAAATTTGGGGAACTTTGGGCTAAAGGGAGAGAGAGAGAGGGGCGGCGATTTGGGGGAGGAAAAAAATTCACAGCCACGTAAGCAAGTTGGCTAAAAGTTGTGCTTTTGGGTGGTAGAGAAGCGTTTCTCTATCGAGTATAACTTCTATTCAGTGGTGGGCCTTGTGGCAAAAATTAAGACCTTTCTGCCCACTAATAAGAGGTTGACATATTAGCATGGAACAAAAAAAAAAACACAAAAAAAAAGTAAATGTTGGCAAAATACCGGATCAACCCTCCTTCTTTCACTATTTTAGTCTTTAGAAAAAAAAAAAAAAAAAAAAGGGGGTTAAATAGCCTATAGACCCCTATGCTTTATGACCTTTATTTTTTACCTCCTCAGTTTTTTTTTTTACCAAATTTGGTACCTGCGGTATGGGAAGAGACGGAAATGGTACTTCCGTCCAATTTTCCGTCCAAAACTAACGTTCAGCCATGTCATCCTACAGGTGTTAGCGTGCATGCGCGACACCTGTCCCCGTGGTACACCTCAGCGCTGACGTGGCTATCATTTTTATTATTATTATTTTAATTATTTCTTTTATATATATAAAAAAAAAATTCTAGGGTGGCCCAGCCACCTCCTTTGGGTCACATGGGGGTCGCCACCCACCCCCATTTCGGCCAAGGGGGTGGCTTAACCACCCCCAAGGCCATTTTTGGGGGTGGCCGAACCACTCCCAAGGGCCAAAATGGGGGTGGCCGAAACCACCCCCATTAGGCTTGGGGTGGCTTGGCAACCCCCCTGGGCCACAGGGGGTAGCTCAGCCACCTCCAGATTGGCCGGTCTAGGGGTGGCTGAACCACCCTCGTGGCCCATGGGGGTGGTTTGGCCACCCCCTTGGCCAAAATGGGGGTGGCTGGCGACCCCCATGTAGCCCAAAGGGGTGGCTAAGCCACCCCTAGAATTTTTTATTTTTTGTTTTCTTTAAAAAAATCTTAAAATTAAAAACCACAATTTTTTTCTAATATATACCCCTATGGTTTTATACATTTCATGATGTGCCTCATGTGGTTTTAATAAGTACCAGAAATAGTACTTTTGTTTTGTAATTATATCACAAATGGTACTTTATACACAAATAATATTTGGTATGCCTGTTTTGAACCAGAAGTAACATGTATGCCTTTCGTGTATCAAAATAACATGTTGACAAGAATTGAACCCTTAATAAAAGAATAAAAAAAAAAAAAAACAAAACACAATCAGTCATGTATAACAATTGGAAACACAAAATTATATGCGTGACCAATTGATATAACCCAAAAAATGACCAAATGTTTGCTACTTAAATATAAATTTTTTTTTCCCAATATATACCCATGTGATTTTATAAATTTCATGATGTACCCCATGTGGTTTGAATAAGTATCAGAAATGGTACCTCGAGGGTGGCTCAGCCACCCCCTTGGCCAAAATGGGTATTTAGCTTCTCATCTACATCGACCTTCATCTAGAAAATCTTAGCGTTTAGTACCCTTAAGTAGTTTTATTGGAAAGTAGGTTATTCTTGAAGGAAAAGATAATGCAATGGACTAATAAATATAAAGCAAAATAAATAAAGATAGAAAAAATTAAGTGGTTCGGTCTATGACCTATTGATGCGTGATTTGTGATCCATGTATGAAAAACAGGGATGACATGTAGAAATGAAATGAAAAGATGATAGGATTTGATAGCTCCTTTCGGGTAGGAGAGACCACAATTTATCTACTTAGGGTAGAAGAATACCACAATATAATTCATTCTCTGCCTTCTCATTAAGGACCAAATAGTCTTTAAATAGAAATACAAGTAAATAATACCTAAAGTGATAATACTTAAAGTTCGAATATTCAAATTCAAATAAGCTTTAATCCTAATAAATTGGATTTTCATTCCAACTCAACTATTAAACCTATCTAACCCTAATCTTATCCCTATCACCTATGTCCATTGAATAAAGTCTAAATTGCTACATTTTGCTCTTATTTATTTGGTAATATTTACAATATAAAAGTCTCATATTTATAGAAGAATTAGGGTAGATGAAAATAATACAAATAGACTTCAACAACGACTAGTGATAGTCTTCAACCGTAACTAGGTGATAGACTTAAACTGTAGTTAGTCTTCAACTATGACTAGATAATAGTCTTTAACTATAGCTTGGATTCTTGAACTCCATAATATATTTTAAAAATTCTAGCTTACATGTGATATTTATCTATGAAACAAAAAATGGCAGCAAAATTAATTAAGAACAATTATGCTGAATGTATATATGCTAATTTCAAATCCATAAAAACCATAATTAGAACTTTCTTCATAGTTTTACACACCATAAAAACTGATTACACAAATTAATTTGAAGACATAACGAGCAATAACACAAGATGCCCTTCACTTATTTAATACACACGACAAAACATTAATACACAACCTGCTGGCTTTTATGATTATATGTATAATAGGAGTAGATCGATCAGCAGGCAGCATCCTTTTTATTATGCCTTGACAAGATGGGCATCAACATCCTTAGCGATGTTAAGCATCATAGTGAAGTACTTATTTGGTGCAGGAACATCAGCTCTCAGTTTCTCATATTCAATAGTCAATGTCGCCAAGCCGCCAACAGCCTTGGGAGCAACCTTAAAGATGGGTTTAAAGGTCTTGTAACTCTTCATCACATCTCCTTCAACACCAACAAGAGTTACTGTCCTGCTTGCATCATCAAATTCAACCTTCTCTTTGAAAACCTCGGCATTCCCCTCTATGGTTTTCACAAGGAAACAATTAAGGACTTTAGATTCAATTTCACAAGAATATACATATGGAGATTTAAAAATTAAGGACATCTTAATTTTAGTTTGAAAAAACTCCACTTATAACTCCTGATCTTTCATCACTTTTGCAATTGGACACTTAAACTTTAAAAACTGTCAATTTAGGATATCCATATTTTAATTTTTCACAATTTCAACTATCCGTTAAAATTTTCCGCAAAATCCTATCAAAATTCTCAAAATATACTTGCGTATTTTTTTTTTCTAAAAAAAAAAAAAATGGAGAAATTTTTTCAAAGATTTGGGCATAGGTATTTTTGCAAATTACGTTAAATTCTAACAAACACCTAAATCCTTGCAATTTTTTTTCTTTTCTAAAAAAAAAAAAAATTGAGGGGTATTTTGAGAATTTTGACACGATTTAATAGAATTTTCTTTTTTGTTGAACAAAATAGAAAATTCTAACTAAGAATTGAAATTGAAAATTTTTTAAAGTTTGAGTACTTTATTACAAAAGTGATGATAAATCAGGGGTTATAAGTGAAGTTTTTTCTTTTAGTTTTTGATCTTCCAGTACATGGTGCTGACCTCTTTCGAGTTAACCCTGCACTTGTGCCCTAGCTAGTTCAGTGTCAAAACCATCTAGAGTTTGTTTTGAATTGCCTTAAGAAGCTTAAAAAATGTTTTTAGTGTATAAAAAGTTGTATTAGGAAAAATGGATCAGTCTGATTAAAAAACATTTAAAAAAAAAAATTTTAAAATTTTTTTTTGACAAAACTGCATTTTTTGAGAAACTTAAAAATGAGGTTTTTTCTAGAGATGAAAGCTCTATTTTCTGACATGCTCTTGATGTATAAAAATAAAGAAAATGAAGCGGGGAATTCATGAGTGAAGTCAAGTTAGAAGGGTGGTGTAAATTAAGTGCTTACCCACAGTATATTGCCAGATCTTGACAGAGCCATGTGTCTCCCAATCACCTTCATGCACCGAAACTGCTTGAATATGGCCAGGAGCGGCGTTGGGAACTTGGTGGGCTTGTTTCTTAAAGACTTCGTAGAACTTCTGAGCATCTGCCTTAAGTTCTATTTCAGTCTCCAACTTACCCTTAAGCGCCATATTCGAAATTAGCTATAGTAATCAACTGAAAGTTAAGCACTGATTAATGAAGATGATTTGGCTTCCCCTAGCTAGCTAATTATATATAGAAGTTTATAATGGCAAATTACGTGATTATTTGGATCAAGTTTTGCATAAACTACATATTTAATTGAAATCATTTTGCATAAACTACTATTATTTGTATAGTGGCAAAGCACGTGTTTTGCATTTTATTTTTTATTCAATCATTGGATATTTTATTTTTTATTCAATCATTTTTTATTCAATCATTGGATATATATATATATATCCAACAGTTGGTTGAGACTACCACATCAGCATTTTGAGATAAAAAAGTGGTTTATAATATTTCTCAAAAGGAAAGCTACTTGAAACAGGTTGTCTCTTAAATCACCATTTATCCTAAAAGTTTATATTCTCACACTCCCCCTCATGTCTGACGTGGGTTCAAGCTCTCTTTTAACATGTGAGACTCAACACGTGAAATATTTAATTAAAATGGGAAGTGAATTGTAGACAGTGGCGGAGTTAAGATTTTAGTTGAGAGGGGTCAAAAAAAAAAAATTTCAAGAGCATAAATAAAAATATTAAAAAATATAATTAACACAATAAATAAATATCAACTTTATTTTTTAGGAGCATGAAGAAAAATATAAAAAAATGTAACTAACGCAATAAATAAGTATAAAAAAAAAAAATTGGGAGCATAAATAAAAATATTAAAAAATATCCTCTTTTTTTTTTTTTTTTTTTTTTTTTTTTTTTTTTTTGAATGAATTGATCAAATATGCTTATCTCTTCCCATGGCTTATATTGAATTTTTTAAAAGATGGAAGTGACAGTACACTGTTACACAAAAAGAAAGCAAATTTATTTGGCCCATCAGATTATAAATAAATTGTCTCGGACCCACCTGATCTCTTTATCCCATGTGAACTGTCCTCTCCTACGATAGCGACATCTGCCAAGGATATATAGATCTCCACACTTTCTTTGAGTAGGAACACACTACTTGGTTTAAACGAAGTAACGCACCGTTTTGTTTTTAACAAAACGGTGTGTTTTTATCAAAAGAAAAAAACTCATCTTCAACCTCACCTTCTTGAACCTGAGGCTGGTCATGAGCGACTGATTTTAGGTTAAAAATCAGTGAAAAAATGGTAGAATATTGTGTGGCTTATGAAGCTTGATCCTCTTGAAAAATATTTGCTCCTTGATGAGTTTTTGAGGGGGGGCAATTAGGACTTTCGAAGAAAAAAAAATTCAAAAGAAAGGAGAAATTTTTTGGGAGGTGAGGGGGGCATTTGAACCCTCTCGACCCCCTCTCTCCGCCCTTGATTGTAGAGTTAGGGTTCAAACTCATGATCTCTAGCTCTAATACTATGTTAAATCATCACTTGTATCAAAAATTGAAGCCGATAAGAAGAGATGAATTTAATCATTTAACTATATTCTCACAATATCAATCGGTGTAAAATAAATGTAAAGATTTCTGGTTAAACATGCAAACATTGGAACGGTATCTTTCTTAACAAAAACAAAATGTATGTTACATCATGAGTAGCGTGAGGGAGTAGGGAATGATATTTTTAACCTTAATTGTGATGTCAATATTTTAAATTTGTTTATTCAGAATTAACGAATACACACACGACAGATTATCTATAGTTGTTACAGATGCCATTACCCCTTTCTAACAACAGAATCAATCAAAAAGGAAAAAAAAATCTTTATTTTTTTTATTTTTTTTTATATTGAATTTTAACTCTTTGTCGAAGTTCTTGTTGAAAAGTTTTCAAAATTAATGTAGTTTATGTAATTATATTTTATAAGAAAAATGATAAAAATCATTCTACAACTTTATCTTTCACTCATCTCTGTACAGTGAATGAGAAAATTTATCATTAAATTTGCGATCCGATGATGAATTTGCAAAATAAATGGCTGGAAGATAAGATGAAAAGTGACATGTAACATGGCTCATTTTATAAACCGAGAATGGTTCTTTTATGGAGAGACATATATATTTTCTTAAAGAAATCAAGTAAAGACCTGTGCTTTTAGTCATTTCTGTTATCTATATATTTAACAGAGAGGACATAGATCTTGAATTTAGAATGGAGACAAACTCAGTTTGAAATCTATGAGAGCAATATATAACAAGCAGCTAGGAACAGCTTTCCTAAAGCTATAATCTATTTCTTTCTGTAAATAGGGAAAAAAAAATCTATAAAAAAATAAAAAAAAATTCACAAAAGTCACCGGTAGCAGCTTTTTTATTGCCGCCTTAAACATTGGGAATGCTATGGCTACTCATGTATTGGGTAGCACTTTAGCTTCCCTATACATTATTTTAATATAAAATATTTTTTTATCTCTTTTCTTTTTGCCTTTATTTGGGGATTGTATTTGAATTTTGTAAGAAATATAAGGATAGATAAGAAACTTGTATTTTGTAAAGAAATTATATTTTAATGGTATAGAGAAATATAAGAAAGGTTATAGTAAAGTGTATTTAGATAAAAAAAAAAAAAAAAAAAAAAAGTAAAAAGTAATTTTATTCCTTAAATTTAAAAAATATTAAAAGAAAGCTTATGCCAATGCTTTGAGTAATGTCTTAAAGTCAAAATTGCCAACAAAAACATGGAGGTCCTAACGTATATAATAGGTCTTGAAAGATAAGAATCCTAGCTAGATGGAAAATAGTGAAGAGATCGAAGATGTTTATTAATACCTTATTATATTTTGGAAGGCTGTGATCATGCGATTTAATAGTTTGATCTGGATTAGAGGATACTTACGACATGATCCAATGGTTAGAGTTACTTTATTGTTAATGTATAATTTGAATTACATGATTAAATCAAATTAGATCTAACAGTCAAAATTAAGTGATCCTAACTAATGAGTTTGCTCTATTGGCCATAATTAAACAACATTTAATTATAAGTACGAACTAATGGTCAAGACTGAGAATAAGGATCATTTCCATTTATAGTGAAATAAAGAGGATTCATTTAGGGTCATATTTAATTTTACAGATTAAATGATGTATAAGTTGCAATATGGTGAATATGTCGTCAAGTCATTTAAAATTTTCAATCACGTGGTTATATATACACTTTTAAATGCAATAAAACACAATTTTAACCATAACTGAATCCTTTCCCTTTCACTTAAAATATTGGAGAGGACCCTATTTTTGAGATTAAATGATCGTCAGCGATAAGTGTAGTCGAATGATCAATACTAAATGATCATTAATAACAAAATGGGATAACTTCACAAAAGGGTATCGAATTATATGCCGTTTTAAGATAAGGGTACTGAACTAGCAAATGCCTCAAACAAGAGAATCCATGTTTCGAAATGTCTCACTTAAGAGTTCTCTATTAGGATTTGCTGTTAAATCCTAACAGAGTACCAAAAATACCCTTAATTTTTTTAGGAAAAAAAAAATGCTCAAATCTAGGTGTTAGTCATAATTTAACAGAATTTGCAAAATACCCATGCCTAAATCTTGAAAAAAAAATTTATATATATATATATATATATATATATATATATTTAAAAAAATAAACATAGGGTTATTTTGAAATTTTTGCAGGATTTAACAGCAAATTCTAACGGAGTACCCTTAAGTAAGAAGTTTGAAAATTTAGATATCCTCAGTTTGAGACGTTTGCTAATTCAGTATCATTATCTCAAAATGGCGTATAATTCGATAACCTTTTTATGAAGTTATTCGCAACAAAATTGACAGGAATAAATAAATGAGCAATGATTCACTACCACCTAATTATACAACTTTTCACCACCTTATCTATGTAGCAAGGTGGTCCCCCACTTTAATTTATTTTTAAAAAATAAAAAAACTCAAAAAGTAGTGAGGGACCACCTTGCCTCACATGCAAGATGGTACAAAGTTGTATATTTAAGTGGCATTAAATCATTATTCTAAATATATGTAGTCTTGAAAACAAAGCAACTCAATAAAGGAATAAGAATCTCGATGATTAAGATTTTGTATTTTTTTTTACATCCAATGTTGTACATAATATCACTTTATTTAAACATATTATCAATTATTTAAATTTTAAATGACATAGGACAATATACACATAATTAAATCTAGAAAATTAATGGCCTCCATTTCAATAGGGTGGTCTCTTAATATTTTGGCATTATCTTCGGAATTCGTTGCACAAACAGATCCCTCCAGTGGCCATTAATCTATAAAATCTCAATTGGGATCCTCACCTCGATCTTCGCGGGTTTCACGTAGATTTCTCTTGGATCTGACACTAAATAAAAAGAAATAATATTTTAGCCAAAACTAGTAATTTAAGCAATGATTGGCAATCCAGCCCCGTTTCTTTTTTGCCAAAGCATTTGTCGTTTTCTTTGAAAGTCATCACCAAATCTTGCACCCATGTCTAAAGTAATTAAAAAAAACAAAAAATCAAATTTAATAATGAAGATATAAACAAGCATGACAAAAATGTTAATGAAAATGATGCCCCTTACAGTATACTTGTATGAGATTTTATGAATTATTTTGAGGATAATGTTTTACTATGTCCAAATTTAGAGATAACAACTTTGATGACGTGTTCTGAACAAAGTCTTTACCGACAAAAATTAGCTTCCAATCGAAAGAAAATATAATGGTATAAAAATATAAAATGAAAAGCGTAAGAAATAAAATAAGAATAATACTTTTACGTTGTTCGGTCTATAACCTACATTCACATAATAGAGTTTAAAGAGCTACATGTTACTTTTATTCCTTCATCATTTACAATACAAATGATCCCTATTTATAGAGATGTAGAGAGAATACAAGAGGATATAGAAGATCAAATCAAATAAGAATTGAATGTATTCAAATTTGATTTGATTATAATCAATTACAATTAATGCTGAAATCAAATTTCATAATATCAAATCTCACAATATATTCTAACACAAACTGGTTTGAAGCTATTTCATACAAACCAATTTAGTAAATTGTCAAGTATCACTTACCATGTGAGAAGCACATATTTTTTTTATACTTTAGAAAGACATGTGACTTTATTAGATTAATTTGTAAAAATTAGTTACAAACCAATTTATAGCTAATTTCTGTCCGGCCTTTCACTTTTTAGGCTTTGCCTACCAAATCATGAAAGATGTACCGAGAAGTCTTGCATTTGAAAATTGAATGACTCCATTAAACATCCCAAATTAAGTTTTCTATCATCTTTTCACATTATTCAATTGCATTAATCAAAATATACATAATTGATGATGGAGAATTGCGATCGAGAGTGTGTATTTTCTTCATGAGTATGATTAAGTTGGAGGTTGAGGCCAAAAGATAGGGCCTTAATTCTAACCTTAATGTAAGCATAATAGGTGATCAGTAGGAAATCAAGCAACAAAAATGATTTAATAGTATCTTAGCCGCGACATACGTACTAAAGTTGTCATATATACTAACGGACATAGTAAGTATGAAAAACGCTCTACTACTCAATTTTTTTTTTTAAAGTAATTTTCAAAGATATGTCACCATCCTATGAGATAGTAACACATTTTTCAAAATAGTGAATCTCATCCATGATTGATACATCAATAGAAAATGAATATTTGAGAAAAAAAAAATTAGTAAATTAATGTAGCTGTTCTCGATAAGCTAAGTAATACCAATAATGATAAAAGTGTCAAATAAAAATATAGTACAATAATCAATTTGTGAGAATAGAGTTAAAGGACATGTGTTAATGATGTAGTATCGTAAGAGTGAGAGAATGCAAATGACTTTTATCATAGTTTTTAATCTTTCGAATTTTCCTTTAACTTTCTTAGCAAATGTCACCTATCCATTCTACCTAATAAATAGACCCTATTGTGAAAAAATTATATTCAACTCAAATGTATAGTTCTCCATTCAATTATGTGCCTCACACGCTAGCTGTTAGTACGTTCTAACCACATTCCACAAGCGCCATACGTGGAAATCCTCACGCTCTCCACGCACATTTACCAAATTTGTATTCTATTAATATTTTTTAATTCCAATGTTTAATAGGTCAAAATTGTCCATCGATCAATAGAAATCCAAAAATCTGTTTCACGAAGGGTCGTCGATAGCTAGTTCGATTGTAGCTCGTTCGACCCAAGTGATGAGGTTTAATTTGCTAGTTCACATTCCCGCGCGAGAGTTTCGGTCGATCTTTCAATCAATTTTTTTTCGATCAAACACATGCATATCTGGGCCGGGGTTGTCCAGTGGAATCTAGACTTTATAGTAATCCATATGAAAGGAAATTGGATCCTAGAATAGTATGTAGGTACTTTGTTGGCTACCTAGCTAGAGTGATCCAAGGGAAATAGGTTCTATTGTCGTAACCATATATAGTTCAAGAACTATGAAAACCAAACATGCCAAATTCTTTAAGTATATCAACGGGAGTAGAGAACCTAATTAAAGAAGTGATCATTGAGGAGGTACTGATTGATGTCCCCATTCCCGTAGCTTTAGAATGGTTGAAGTTCCTTTTGTTGATCGTCTCGATGATACCATGGAACAACAAGAAGTAAATGATCATCTGCCTCGTAATGAGAACACCATTGATGAACCAATCATGGAGGCACCAGAGCTGGTAGTCTTACGTAGATCCCAGAGAGACTGGAGATATGCTATTTCATCATACCACATTGTGTATCTTCAGGAATTTGTCTTTGAGATTAGGACAAGAAAAGATCTGGTTACTTTTAATTTTCATAAGCTATAGAAAGAGATGATTCTGCAGCTAAATGGATCAATATTGCCATGAAATGGACCAAAATGAAGTCCGGGATCTCATCAAATTGCCTGAAGGATAGATATAAATGAGTCAGTTGTAGGTGGGTCTGCAAGACAAAGCGTGACTCTAAAGGCAATGTCGAGCGGTATAAAGTCAGACTTGTGGTCAAAGGCTTTACTTAGAAAAATGGCATTAATAATAAAGTAGTTTATTTCCTACAATTTATTAGAACATTGGGAATATATATATAGTTTTTAAGTTATATTGAATATGGTTTATGTGTGTTAATGAGATTATCACACAGATCTAAAGATCTAAGCCGCAATCCTTGCAACTTATAAACCCTAGTTCATAGTCGGTAATAAAATTGAGAATCACATTCGATAAAACTATAACATGTCAATTATGATGATCTATCTTGTGAAGAGTTTTTCTTGATATGTTGGCATAGTTACAATGCACTAAACTGACCACGTGAGTTGGTATTCTATAAACTATTGTCAATTGAATAACTTAAACTCAAGATTTATTATAGCATTGACTCTCAATCTTGAGAGGAATACGAACTCAAATATGAAGTAGAGGTTAATTTGATATTTATGAGTGAGATTTTTCACAGTCAAAATCTCAGTGCATTGGGTGATCATATGTAGCATTATGGGAACAGTACTCCTCAAGATGGTATCTATTTGATTTTAATCAAAGAGATATGAAATATCCCCCTTAGATAGATTTAATGAGAATTCATTACTCTGAAATCTTTGGTCAAAGTGTTTTAGTAAGAAGTTGCTAAAATTAAATGTACTAAATGAAATATGATTTAAAGAGTACACGAATAATCAAGAGATTAAATCGGGAACTCAAGGATAAAGAGATAGTGAGTTAAACTAACAAGATACTTTATTACTTTAATTCCACTATGGATATTTTATAGAAGGGTAAATTGCAATTATAAAAAGTCAAAGGAGTTTTGACTAAAAATAAATACTAGAGTGCAATTACAAATTTTACTGGAATAAATTTTAATTAATAATAACCTAGAACAAGTCATGAGATAACAAGTGTCCTAGGCCAATCGCCAGCCGTGTATATTAGTGATAAACAACTAGGTTTTCCTAGTCCTACTTTGACGTAGAAAACTAGTCATATTTTCACTTGGAAACACACGCCTTTATAAAGGGGTCATACGTAGGCATAAGTTTTCACGCTCCTAGTCTCATAATCAGAATTGAGAAAAAGATTTAGAGGTCTAAAAACCCTAGCCCTACAAGTGGAAATCAAAGAGGAGCAAGATGATTCAATTCAACCCCTACACCAAAGTGCTAGGCCGACTTCGTGAGGTAGTGTTTCTACTTTGTAAATTTTTGTGTAGTGTCACTCTAATAATATGCTCTCTTGATGCTCTTTCTTAGGGATCTTCCGCTATATCTTATGACATATATTCCCTACAAGTTTGATGTATGCACAGACTTGTATGAGGCTAGACATTAGCTTTACAGTTTGCATGCTTAGTCATTACCAAAATATGTCTCACTGGAAAGCTGCAAAGAGGGTATATACTGCACTAGTTGCAAAGAACTAAGGACTATCTGTAATTAGATATTCAGACTCTTTTTTTGCTGGTTGCTCCGATAGCAGAAAATCCTTTTCTGTTTATGAATTTCTACTAGTAGGTAGAGCTATTTCATGGAGAAATGTGATGCAAACCAATACCGTTTCATCCACATTGGAGGCCGAGTTTATGGCATGCTTTGAGGCCACAATGCATGGTTTATGGCTAAGGAATTTATCTCAGGATTGGAGTTTCCGGCTCCATAGCCAAGCCACTGAGAATTTATTATGATAATTCCTCTGCAGTCTTTTTCTTCAAGAATGACAGGTATTCTAATAGTGCCAAGCACAAAGAACTCAAATACGTAAGCACATAAACAAACGGTGTCCATAGAACACATCATCACTTCGTTTATGATTGTAGATCCATTAACGAAAGGATTAAGATCAAACCAGTTTAAAGAACATGTTGAAAGGATGAGTCTTGTGTCTACATGCACCCATGATGTGAACATGTTGAATAGTTAATGAGCTCATTGATGCATTAAATGTTTTTCTTATTGGACTTTTAATTAAAGATATCTATTATGGTATGTTTTTCTTGTCTTTCCACTTTATATGTACATTGTATGGCATGGATGAATGATGACATGAAAATGTCTTTATAATCAGACATGATTGTGAACCGCAAGGCATTATGGTATAAACCTTGCTGTTCCCTATTAAAGATCATGTTAAATGAGGTTGCAAATGTACTAGTACATGGAAGGAATTTTGTTAATCATATAACAAAGGAGCGCCATGTATGCATGGTTTCGATCTTGTTGTAAACAAATAAGAGTCATTTTCAGAGAATTGTTTTGAAAAGATTTTCAAATCAAAATGAATGTTTTGTTTTGTTTTGTTTTCATGGGTGTATGGTCGAAGTGGGAGACTGTTACAGTTTTGACTCTCGATCGAATGAAATTAATGTCCCACACCCTCGTATGCAACAATATGGGTTTTACACTAGCTTAAATAATAGACACATGATTTATAATGGGACAAAAAGACTCCTATAGTTTTTCTTTGATGGTTAGAAAACTTATTTAAGACAATAGATGGTTAGGGTTCTCACCTTCAACAGTAACGTGCGCCTCCAACCGTCAAGAGATACATTAAGGTGTGAAGTTGAAAGGGTGACCGCCTCTCATCGCCAAAATCGTATCTTCACGCAACATCCACATCCATGGAGATCGAGAGGTATGTTTCTCATATTGTTTCATTATATTCATACTTGTAAAGCATGCATAGATCATCAAAGATCTAGATGAGAGATTTACAATCTCATCATAAAAAATTTAACAATCATGTGTCTCCGAATCCCCTCATGTATTGGGAAAAAAAGACTAAACTTATTTTTCAAGACCCATGAGATACGAAAAATAAGAAGAAAACAAAAAGACAATCTAGCAATCACAAAAGAACACAGAATTTATGTGGTTCACCACTCCGGGTTACGTCCACAGAGTTGCTACATATTTCACTATGATTGAGAAAATAATATAAGAGACTTTTACAATACAGAGACGTTGATTAAACTATTCAACTCTCAAACTCCAAATTCCTCTGAAGAACCTCTATAGAAAACCTATAAGAGACCTTTCTGTTTTTCCACAATTTTCTCATACTTCCAAAGTCCCAAATCAGGTCTTTAAATAAAAAAACGAAGCTTTTAGGTGGTGGCATTCAAACACCCTCTTGGGCCATCCAGACTCCCTTAAGGTCGTGTAACTTAATGTCCCGCCTGTCTGAACACACCATTGCATTGTCTGAACACGCTCGAAAAAAGGCAATTCCTGAAACTTCCGTCCGGACGAGTTAAATTACCCGTCCGAACACCTCTTGATATTGGCATTCCCTGGAACTCATGTCCGAAAAGAATAAACCGCTCATCCAGACACTCCTTGAAACAAGTGTCCCTGAAACTCCTGTCCGGACAGAATTTCCTACCCGTTCGAACAATCTTCACAAACTAACATCATGAACCTCAACTGCTTTACGTTATCAGGAGAAATGTCTGGAATTTTGTTTACTTTGGCTGTTAAAGATATTGTAGAATTTCTAAGCAGGTGCCTTAAGTTCTAATTCTGCCTGCAGCTCACCAGGCAGAGCCATGTTTATCTACTGATAATACTTGAGGATTTATAATTAATAGGCTGTCTAATCGATTGTATTCATGCAAAAGATCGATCAAATAATTAAGCTACCGTCATAAGAAACCTTCTACTACGATATATAGACCTTGTACCATCTACGACCCTTGCTTTCTTGGTCCTCTTTAAAGAAAAATGTACGATCAACCTTCGTGGAATATCGCTGTCGCAAAGCCAAATTTCCAAAGTATGTTATTTGTAAAATCAGTCTTAGGCGAAAAAAGTCACGAACGTGATACTAGGGCTAGTGTCATGGGCCCCAACTTGCTCCACGACTCTCCCTCTGTAAGCACCAAGGCAAAAAGTTATTTACTCTTTTTTATTTTGTTTTGGGCAAATGAAATTTCATTAATAAAAGAAAGAAAAATACAAAAGGGGTTAGGGCACCCCAACAAAGAACCCAATACAAACATTATCGCGTTATAAAAAATCCAAACATCAAAGAATGAGCCAAATAAATGGTCTGACCTAATAGTTTCTTAGCACACCGCCCAAGAAAGAGGCTGCTAAAAATGACAGTCTTTAAAACAGTCTAATGAGTGAGTTGCCTAGAAAAACACTTATTGCAATTTGCAACTGTAAGAGAGCTTGAAAACCACAACAATGAGGATGGTACTGATAATGACTGGATCGAAGTCGCTATATAAGAGCAACACGATGATGTCCAATGAAGTAGGTGCCCAGCAGAGGATGCTTCGTGGCCATCGTGTGCATCTGGATGTGTTTAGATCTAAAAGTCTTCATAGGCGAAAAGGTGAACACCGATTAAGGAGATCCAAAGAAGAAGTAAGGAATCGAAGGATCAATGGCAGGAAACCAAAAAAAAAAAAAAGTTTTTGGCCTGTGTAGCCCACGTTCACCATGGTGGTGCGTGGGTTGGACGTGTGGTTAATGAGAGCATCGATGGATAGAGCAAAGGCCGGCGAAAATGATGGGGAGGTTCGTGGGTAGAGGATGAAGAAGAAAGTGAGGGGGGGGGGGGGGGGGGAGTTTAAACTCACTAGAGAGAGAAAAGCCTTTCCTAAAGAGCTGGAGAATCTCTACAAAGAGAAGAAAGGGTCTATTGGAGGAGCAGGGGCCTTGTACATTCATGAGAAGGGAGGCAGAGCCCTTCCTCGTCTGCACTCTATGGAGAAAAGGGCTCTTAAGAGGAGGGAATACTCCGAAAGGGAAAGCAAGGGCCAGGGGGGATTGGGGGGTCTAGTTTCTATGGCTGTCAAACTATTGTTTGATAAGCATATACCTAATGCCGATGAATTTGCCATTTTATCCATTAACCCGTCATTTTTCGCCTCTAGGCAATAGAAGAAGGCTAGGTTTATTTATTAAACCCAAGTAATGCTATAGAGAAATGATATTTTGCCATCTTTTTTTTTTTTTTTTAACCTTGTATCATGGGTAGCCAAATATTTGGATATTGCATCTCTTATAAGCCACCTATTTTTACACAAATATAAAATAAAGAAAAAAAAAAATTAGTAATGCTGGTGTTTTTGTATCAAAAAACACAGTAACGGAGTGTTTTGGACATTAAAAGCCCAGCCCAGCCCCCTCCATGTCAAACCTGACTCTCCTCAATATAGTAGACTTAAAGCAGGGATTAAGAATAATAGTGATTAGTTTTGTATTCTAAACGTATATGCGAGTTTTCCTATATATCTTTACATTTAAGGCTGAAAGTTTTCCAGCCTCCTCAAGTTATTCAAAATTGGGCTGCTTTATGAATGAGATATGTACAAAAAAACCTAAATTGGCCTGGAGATTTTTCGTACTACCCAGTACTGTAACATCATCTCAATATTGACCTGGAGATGTTTCGTTAATTCCACCAACTTAACTTGTTGGCCTAGTGACTCTTGCAGTGTACTATTTGTCTGTTTCAGTTCATTTTTTGTTTCAATCAATTTACTCTTGGTCTCTTGTAGTTCATTCTGCGTCTCTTTCAGCTTCTTCTCGGTCTCATGCTGTGTTATTATGTATGAACAGACTCATACTACCCAGAACTGTGGTATTGTTGTAAAAGGTGAGCACGGCAAATTGATGATTGAGTACTATGGTGAGTTGAAGAGAGTTTTGGAGTTCCGTTGCCCTGGCCCAAAAACCATGTATTTATTTGAGTGCGATTGGTGGAACATTGGAAATTCAACAGGAATACGAACGGACCAAGGTTTCATGAGTCCGACCCGTTCATCTTAGCATGCCAAGTTTCGCTAGTGTTTTACTTGAATGATCCCAAACTTGATGGTAATTGGAAAGTGGTGCAAAAGCTGATCAATAGAAACATTCATACATAATAACACAGCAGGAGACCGAGAAGAAGCCGGAAGAGACGCTGAATGACCTACAAGAGACCAAGAGTGAATTGACTGAAACAAAAAATGAACTAAAACAGACAAATAGTGCATTACCTGACTAGGCGAACATGCTATGCTGCTGGAATTAACGAAAAATCTCCCGGCCAATATTGAGGATTAGAATTTATGGGAATGGGAGGAGTTAGAAAAAGAAGTTACAAGTTATGAGGCTTCTTTAGTCGAGGAGGAACATCTTTTCTTGAACTGACAACGACTGTAGACGTGGAAAGACCATTTTGCTTATCCGAGACAAACAGTTGATCACCATTCTCACTTCTTTCTTCATCTTCACTGTGCCTTATAGGAGGAGAAGATCCAAAAATCTGGACTGTTAAGCTCCCACCTGCAGAGAGACGAGGTCAATACATGTAGCATACATCTCAGCTTCAAACATTGTAATTGTGCACATTTTCACTCAAGAAAAATAGGTGACATTCTGATATTCAAAAAAGCTTGGGAGAATTGTCAAATCATTACTCCGGCTTAAAGATTCAAGATTATATGGGTTGAATGCCAACAGTCTATTGGAAATTGCACCTCAAACCTGGGTTCAGATCTTCAAAGGACCTCGAACGCTAAACCTCCAAGGGGAAAGGGTGTTAAACTGGGTAGGCCTAATGTTGACATCATCCCTATGGGACACTACACTGTGCAATGGTTTGAGTTTAATTATTGAAATTTTCCAATCAACCCGAACAACACCTAGATAGGGTTAATAGATGTTTTTCAAAATATTCAACCAATTAAAAATTTAGTAACCACACGACAATCATCAAAATATGCAAAATAGTAAAACTATCAAACACAGCAATTTGGTGTCGAAGTCGAAACCTTTTAAAAAACTCTTCAAAGGTAAAACTACTTTGAGACAGTCAAACACAGGAAATCAATCCACTATAGAACATTAATAATACATCAGTTCATACTAACAAAACATTTGTAGTAAAAACCTGACTTGCATCCAAACAAACGACCTGTTTGTTTTCTACCGCAATACAAAACTCTAGCCAATCTTCTACTTGATCTCCTATGCAACGCGAAACTCTGGTAGCTGAAGGTTTTAGAACATTTATGTGGTTCACAATAAACTCTAAGAGAGTTGAACAATAGAAGGCATAGGAATATAAAAGGTCTCTTAGCTCACAAAATTATGGCCCGTCTATGAGAAATTGTGCACTATGGTGCTTTAAGGCAATTAAAACACTGAAAGATTGTTTTCAAAGGTGGTGTTCGGACGAGTAAGTTAGCTCATTTGGACGCTGCTAAGGTTTCAGACATTTCTCCTGGAAGCCGTTCGGACAAGTACCAACCAAGCAAGCAACCGAGCAACACTACCTCTTTGCGATCTTCAGTTAGCTCGGACACGTTTGCGACCGAGTAATATTGTATGTTTAATAAAACAACCTCCTTGTTCGATCACATACCAAATAAACCTTATGGCCGAGCAATATTGGAAGACTTGATTTTGCTAGGGTTTCATACATTTCTCCTGGTAGCCGTTGGGATGAGTACTGACCAAGCTAAGATCCAAGCAACAGTGCCTCTTTGCAATCTTCAATTCGTTCGAACGCCTTTCCAATCGAGTTTGTGACCAAGAAATATTTTATGTTTAATGCAACTCCTCGTTTGATCACATACCGAATGAACCTTCCGACCGAGCAATACTGGAAGACTTGATTTTATGCACTAAATAATCTCATTCAATCGAGTCTCCAAACAAGTCTATCAACCAAGCAATAGTGGAACTTTCATCCAACTTAGCAAGCAAGTTTTCCTTTTCCAATTCAACTTCATTCAACTTTTTAAAGGTCTTTTTATTCAACTTTTCAATTTAGTACATTCCTCAAAAAGCTTGTTATACGCAACTTGTGAGCAATCTTCTTCCTCAGAATCATCCTCATATGACTAGCTAAGTTGGGTGTGGTATATACACTAGACTCATGGCTGCACCCATTGGAAGTGGTAAAGGCCAAGTAATTCCCATCCTCATCTAGGGAATCATCAGTCATTAGAATTAGACTCATCACTGAGGGTAAAATTCATGGCCTTACCCATGGACTTCTATGTAATTCGAACACTCAACCCGAATATGACCATAACCCGAACATTGATGGCACTTGATGCATTTAGAGTTCTTGTCCTTTCTTCCCTTATTTTTCTTACTTGGGAGACTCCACTAAAATCACCCTTGGATTTTTCAGAAACTTTAGAGTATTTGTTTCTTGAATTGCTCTTCCGTGGTCTGAAAAAAATTCCTGAACCGTTTTAAAAATAAGGCAAGGTCCTCATCATTTAATGAATCCTCTTCAGAGGAGCCATTGGCCTCTACCTTTATTGTTTTAAAAACAATAGACTTACCCTTTTTGGGTTGAGGCAGTGAGAGTTCATAAGTTTGAAGAGAACCTATAAGCTCCTCAATCTTGACAGAGTCAATATCCTTGTTTTCTTCTAGAGCAGTGACTTTTGGTTTGAACCTTTCAAGTAGAGACCTCATGATTTTTCTTACAATCCTTGATTCAGGAATTTTCTCACCAAGGTTGAAACTTGAGTTCACAGTATCATTCAATTTGGCATAGCTCATCAAAAGACTCATCCTCTTTCATTCTAATTTTTCAAACTTACAAGTCAATAACTAAAGTTTAGAATTTTTCAACTTTTGTGCGTTTGTGTGTGACTTCTAAAATATCCCATGCCTCCTTGGCAATTTCACATATCGAAATTCATTTGAATTCTTCAGGTGAAATGGCCATGAATATGGCATTCAACCCCTTGTTCCAATTACATGCATCAAGGTCATCCATAGACTACAAGTCTATATCGGTAGTGAGTCTTGTCCAACCCTTCCCAATTGAGACCCAGATTCGTTCATCTAGGGATTTAAGGAACGCTCTCATGAGAACCTTTCAATAAACGTAATTGTTTCCGTCAAAATATGGAGGAACAGTTAGAGATTGAGCTTGAGCCATGATAATTGGGGTCAGGGATTACACTCAAAAGATTAATCCTAAAAAAGTGAACCAAGCTCTGATATCAATTGAAATTTCCCAATCAACCCCAAACAACACTCGGGGGGTGAATATGTGTTTTCCAAAATATTCAAACAATTGAAAATTTAGCAACCGTACAACAAAAAAGCAAAATAGTAAAACTATCAAACACAACAATTTAGTGAGGAAGTGGAAACCCTTTTACGAACTCCTCATAGATAAAACTAATCCGAGGCAGCTAAGTACACAGGGAGTATAAAAGAAAAGCATCTAAGAAGGAGAAGAAAATAGAACAAGGAAATCATTAAAGCTAATCAGTAAGGGAGCTAGGAACGCAGTAGTTCAAGAGAAAAGAGAATAGAAGAAAAAGGTTTTGAGCTCCTCAATCGTCCTTTCTTGGTCCTCACTATAGAAGATTAATAATACAATTAGTTCATACTCACAAAACCTTTGCAGTAAAAACCTGACTTGTATCCAAACAAGCGACCTATTTGTTTTCTACCGCAGTAGCTCCAGAACTCTAGCCAGTCTTCTACTTGATCTCCTCAGCAATGCAGAACTCCGGTAGCTAAAGGTTTTAGAACATGTATGCGGTCTACAATGAACTGTAAGAGAGAAGAACAATAGAAGGCGTAGGTATATGAAAGATCTCTCTTAGCTCACAAAATTATGGCCTCTAAGTCTATGAGAAATCGTGTGTTATGGTGTTTATATAGACCCAGGGAAAAGACTCGGTGTTTTAAGGCAATTACAACATTAAAAAAACTGTTTTCAAAAGCAGTGTTCAGACATGTAAGTCAATCCGTTCAAAACGCTGCTAGTATTTCATAAATTTCTCTTGGCGGCCATTCGGACCAGTACCAACCGAGCTAGCAGCCAAGCAACACTACCTCTTTGCGATCTTTATTTCGTTCGGATGCCTTTCCAACAGAGTTTGCGACCTAGTAATACTATATCTTGAATGAAACCTCCTCCTTCGATCACATACCGAATGAACCTTCCGGCTGAGCAATACTTGAAGACTTGACTTTATGCACTGAATAATCTCGTTCGATCGAGTACAAAAAAAGAGGCTAGAGGCTTTGGATTGGATACACAAGTTTTCGGAGGCACAAGGCTCTTTTCTAGATATACAACTTTTCTAGCTTAATTGGGAGCTCGAATTGCATTGAGAAAGTTATGTGATTTGGTTTTATTGTGTGCCTAATGGAAGGCCAGAGTGTGTATTCGGAGAAGTTATATAAGGTCATGCTTGAATCTTTAATTGAAGAAGAAAGGTAAGACTAGTTAAAAAAGAGATGTTCACATTCTTTAATTTCAACAAAATGGCTTTCCACAATAGGGAGTAGGAATCCTGCCTCCTAAACTTCATGAAGAAAAAATAAATAAATAACAATTGTAGTTTTGTATGTATGCAACATCTTGTTGTCTTGCACAGTGGAAAAGGACATTTATGCTTCCTTTGCTGACACTCCACTTATGACCAATTCATGAATAAACTGAATTTGAATTCAGTTCAATTAACTAAGATGAAATGAATTGGAACTGGAATTGGAATTCAACTCGATTCATTAAGGTGAAATGAACTGAAATTCGAATTCACGATTCAATTCATGCTCTTAAGTGTTAGCATATAATATGTACGGCTGGAAAAGATAATAATAATATCTTTGGTATTATGTAACAAGGCTCTTACCCGACATGTAATCAATTTGTAATCAGACCAATTTGACGCAATTTGGTCATTTGTTAACCAACTCAAATCAATTGGTAATAAGACCAATTTAATGCTTTCCAAACATATGAATTGAATTTGAATTCAAATCATTTCCGTTCCAATTAGATTAATTGAATTCGAGTTCAATTAGTTTTGGTAGCAAACACGTGAATTGGATTAAATGAATTTCAATTCAATTCATGGAATTCTAAAGAGCAGCTAAATATCTCCCAAGTCAGTCACAAACTTCTTCAAATGTTATAGTGTATTTTTAGCATAAGAGGCATACTAAAAGGAAGTTTCTGTTTCAAGGATTGGTGCCAATGTGTATGATTTATCTAAAATGAGAGTAACAGTTACTCAAATTGCAGGGGTTTGTGTTGTTTTTAGACAGGAGGAGCTAGCATTACAGATGTAATAATCGGGCTTTAAGCATCCATCTGGAATACTGCAGCATTCCCTTGTTTCCCCCTTTTTCTTTTCAGGGTGTTAAGAATATACAGCTTTGTTCAGTTCTTGTGTTGAACCCAAGTGGGAGATGCATAAGGGAAACTCAATCATGAGAAACTACAGAAACACACCAAATAGAAAAAAAGAAAAAGAAAAGAAAACATTAGGTAGAATCTCTTATGATTATGTTAATATATGCTTATTGATATCACAATGTCGTAAGTACATTCTACCTCATTTAGAAGAAACCACAACATTCTTTCAGTTTTTTTGGGTGTGCACGCGAGCATGCGTGTAGCTTATAAAGAAGAAGAAAATCTCTACACTACTGGAAATTTCATATAACAAGAATATTGGATGTTTTTTTCAGAGAGTTGGGAAGAGCATAACACAATATGTGAATATCAAGGAAGTGGTCTACAATATTCCTTTGGATGTTATTTCGGGTTCTAAGGTTTAGTTTTTGGGGTTTACGTTGGGTTTTTGCGGGTCAGCTTTGGCTCTCTTCTATATACTTTCTTGTGTACGTAAGGGCGCCTTACGCTTTCATTTCAATAAACTTTTGCTCACTTATCAAAAGAAAAAATATTCCTTTTTCTGTTTCTAACTGAGAAAGAAATAATGTAAAGTCAGAAATCTTTGTCATCAAGTTTTGTATCCTAGAACTGAAACATACTGATTAATGATTTGCAGAACATAGAAAATTACCTAGTACAAGAGCAGCACCAATCCAACCAGCAGCACCCCACCTTTCACCAAGGAGAAACCATGCAAAACCAGCACCCCAGAGTGGCTCTAACCCATAAATTATTGCAGTTTCAGTGGCTGATACATCACGCATTGCAGCCATCTATTCATGTAATCATAGAATTAGAGAGACCGTCATTAGAATATACTCTGTTGTGAACTATCGGAGCTAGTCAACACTTGAAAATTTTCAAATATTAAAATTCTCTTGTTCTTTTCCTTTTGGAAATTATAAATGAAATTCTTAATTTGTTTAAAATAATGGCGTGAAACATTGATCAATATGTGTTTCTTAACCTCAAATGTTATTCAGTCAAAATAATGAACCCAGGGGACAAAGATCCCAACTGTCCACATCTTTACAAATGCTGGCATAATGGTCTAAAGTATCAGATTGACCATGAGCCCCTTACATTCACCAAAATGGCACAACGTTGTCAATATAAGTGAGCATTAATACAATTACAAAACCAAAAGAAAATTTATTCCAATCACACTCTCAAAGTAATGTAGCCAATACCAAGAGCTTGGGCAAATTGTATTTGGCTAATATACAAAACATAATGAACCGTTAAGAAGAGAGATAACTGATAGATGGTCAAAAGAAACAACTATTGGAATCTTGCTACAGACATCATGAAGGAGATTGAGGTCATTGCCAAGAACTAGAGCCTAATTAGTGATCTAGAGGGGTGCACTAAGCTTTTTAACGCAATCCCAAACAGACTCTAAGTTGTCGCTCCAAAAGGAAGAAGAATAAAAAGACCTGCTCAAAATTATATTGGAATGGGAAATAAGAGCGTGCTTTTAGATTGTTGAGTGATTATCTTGAAGAGACAGTTTTAAAAGCAAGCATTATAGTAAATGAATTGCAATAAAAAGGTGTAGCAAACAAATAAATCCATAAATATTTCAAGATAGCACTCGTTATCGATGAACTGAAAGAGAGCTAGTAGATGCTTTGATCAGTAACTGCACAACTGGTGACCCATTTCAAGATGAAGGCACTAAAAGAAGATGGGAAAGGACCAAATGAACAAGTGTTCAGTGGTTTAAATCTCTAAGATGCCTACCAGTAAAAAAATATACTTCCCTAGATATAATCGCATGGCTTTTGGTATCCCTAATAAAAAGGGCTTTATAAAGTAGAATTTCATGAATCAGGAAAGCACAAGTTGGAAAGACAAGAAAAAACTTTTTGAAATTTAATGTTTCATTATCATAGAATGAACAGACTAGGAACTGTACCTCTACCCATAAGCAAAACCCAGTTGAAAATATGCCTGTGTACAGTGCAGGTATCCATGGAAATGTAACAACCCAATTCCAAAGCATTGTCCATGTCCATGATGCCGGTCCGCATTCTTGGATGCCACCAAAGCAGCTTCCAAGAAAATACCATATCGTTGATGATAGAGCAATAACACATACCTGAATGGAAAAAACTTACAACTGTTTCAACCATGCAAAAAACACTAAAAAGCTGACTTTTTTTTTTTTTTTTTGCTTTTTGGATTAGATACATGGAAACATGATAATAAACCAACCTCATATCCAAGAAGGGGTAAAATTTTCTCTTTCTTTGTGCTTCTTGAAATATGTTCTGTCCTCAGCATATGAACACCAAAAAACACCGCACTTAAGAAGTTCCAAAGATCTCCAACCTGAAATAGTTTGGCGGAAAAATTTTAGATATAAACGTACTAGCCATAATTTTGAAGTGACAACTGAGAATTCAAGGTGCTTTTGCCCTAATTGTCTTCATCACCAACTGTATTACAACCACAGTATGAAAGAGAAACGGTTGATAACAGAAGAGACAACACTTACAGACGGAGGTGATCCACTGGATTCCAGCAATGCAACTCCTAAGATGGACATCAGAGCTCCAAACCAGATGAGGGAGGGAACTTTTGCTCCTAACATGCCATCAAGCAAGGGAACCACAACAACCTGATAAATTCACCCCAAACATGCCAAATTTGTATTATCAGTTAGCTTAATCTACAAGGAGATCAAGTTTAGAAACTTACAGTGAACATAGATAGAAATGATGCACGCCCAGCATCAGATGTTAGCAGACCAAGGGCTTGCATAAGGTACCCCAGACTGACCCAGAAACCCAACTCTATCCCGGCATTACGGATATGAACATCACCTCGTGCTTGAAATACAAATGGGATGAATGGAATGGCAGACAATGCAAATCGCACAACAGTGAAGGCAGCAGGGTCAATAATCGCTTCAACCTCTTTCACAACTGGAATATTACTAGCTACAACATACAAAACAAAAAAACAAAAAAAAAAAAAAAGACAACATTATTATAACTGTGACCCATCAATCGTCAATGCTAGAAGTAATGAATGAGTCACTTATGATGGGGAGGTAAGGGCTAAGGCATAGTAATTGTCGAATAGAGAATAGCTGTCCTACCTTTACTAGTTATGACTCTGTATACACACACACTGGCGTTTTGGCCATTAATATGTCAAGTGTTCATTCACTTATCTTCCTTTGTCAATAGTAAGTAATTTTTTTTTTTTTTTTTTTTTTTATAAGTAATAAATTTTATAAAAAAAAAAAAAAAAAAACGTAAAACACCCCTACGTACGCAAGAAGTATACATAGGAAGACAATAATAAGTAATTATAAGCTATTAACTAAAGCTTACAAAGCTACTCAGGCAAATGCAGTCCAATAATCAGGCGTACCTTGGAAGAGATTCTATCCACGTTCTACCTTACTTTGTACTTTTGGACTATGGCTTATGTCCACCCATTGTCTTTTACTTTTTCTGGCTTTCTCGCTCGCTTTTTTTTTTTCTAATTAAGTGTTTCCTTGTATACTCCTAGTGTACTAAGGGGCGCCTTACGCTTTTTTAATGAGATTGGTTTCTTACTTATTAAAAAAAAAAAAAAAAAAAAATCAAGGGAAATACATTTACATTGTAAACCATAAAATCACCAAAGGACATTCTTTATGATTTATATGCAAAAACTTAAAGAACTTCTACAGTGCGAAGAGAAAAAGTGAAGCATAAGTTGAGTTAGAGGTGCACTTCTAGTTCAACAAAAAATTTAACAACTTTGACATAACATCTATTATTGGGTCAACTACCCAACACATTGTAACGACACAGCAAAGCACTACCCACATCTACGCTATCACTCTAAAAAGACTAATTAAGGTGTAATTAGAGCTTTCTACAATCACTTATAAAGCTCAGTCTCACCTAGTAAGGAATTAATGTAAGACTTAGCACTCATGAACTCCTTTATAGTCCATCCACTCTATGTGGGCAATTCATTTTCTTAATGCGTGACTAACTGTCTGAGATGTCACAATCTCCCTACTCAAATCACTAATGTCCTCATCAGGGCCAACGCTATGCAATACCTTAGCGCCACATAATATTACTAGGTTACTCTAATACTATTTGCAACGAACCAAGGAAAGCGCTAGCCACATATGTACTATCATTCCAAAAAGACTTGTCAAGTTGCAACTAAAGCTCTTTAGAATCACTTATGAAGCTCAATCTCGCCTAGTAATGAACCAATGTGGGACTTAGCACCAACAAGATCCTTTATAAACCACCAATTGTATGTGGACAATTCATCTTCAAATGTGAGACGAACTTTTAGGGGGCATCACACACATATAATTGGAAAATCTTCTCCTTGAAAATCAGAAAATATATGTAAAATCTGCAGCATTTACAGGTTTTTCCCTGACAACATCATCATCCGCCTCCAAATCATTACATAAAAGAAAGCATCCCAAGCTACATCTTTGAGCCCTAAGATGTAGGCTTTTATCTATATCAATCTTTCCTCAATCAACTCAGTTATCTTTTCCCCTTGATTGTTGTTAGGTTTTGTGTTGGCAAATTCAATGTCAAAACTAGTATGGTCGTAAGTTTAAGTTACAGTGTTAAGTTGGTTCTTATGTTAGTATCAAAATTGTGCTGAAAATCTGAAGACCAATGACTGTCGATCGAAGTCTACTTGCAAGATGTTCGAACACGGTCTCAGCGCATCTCAAATAATATAGTTTCAAAAAGCCTCGGTCGCAATGTTTGTCACTAGCCGGTCGAACGCGGACTTCAAGAAGATTGCAAGTTCGAGCTTATGAGAGGTTCGGTCACAAGGTGATCAATCAAGGTTCGAACGAGACCATTTAATGTGTTTTACAAAGGAGCCACTGAGAGCCTCAGTTGCTAGCTGGTCGAAGACCATTCGAACTGATATGCATCTCAAAGAGCCACAAAGACGTCTGGTCGATGCCTGGTCATACAGAGTTCGAACACAGTGCTCATTGAAGTAGATCTGGGACACTCGATCAAAACCCGATCGCAAACCGTTTGAGCGCCGCCACTAAGAAACTAGGAAGCCCTAAAACGCATTCAAATGCATCATTAAGTTGTTCCAATGCCGCGGCCCAAGACAAAGTTTTTCTCAAACCAACTTTCATCTAAACTTCAAGATTTCTCAAGGCCACATAAGGACTTCAATGCACGATTTTTTAGAAGGACTTGAGGCCTTTGTTCTGTGTGCTAAAAGTGAACTATAGCGTCCACACCATTCTTCCAAACAATCCTCATGAAGAACCTCCCCCTTTTCCCTACACCTATCCTAGGCATGATCCTACACAAAAACCCATCCCACCAGCACATTAAGAAAACATTGATGTCTTTTTAAATGAGCAGGTTGTTTTTGCCAAGGATGGAGGAGTTCAGTATTTCCTAGTCTGTTGGAAGGGCCGACCAGACTCAAACTGCACATGGATCACCAAGAACACGTGGCAACAACTGATTATGATCTCAAAGTACCACCAAGTGTACCAGGAGCTAAACTGAATGGGGTCAAGTTCTTCCCACCCCGAGAGAATAATGGAGACACCAAATACAAGCCACAGATCACGTGTATGAACGTCAACATCAGAGGATGCCCAGCCCAAAACTTTGTCATTGGGTGATTGAGAGCTGAATAATTTTTGGGCTTCTTATTAGTTTGGATTTTTGTTTTATTGTTTATTTTTCAGACTAGTTTTCTCATTTTATTTTGGGCTTTATGTTATTTTTAGCGGGCAATTAGCCCAAGTATGATTAGGGTTAGGGTTTAATCCCTAGTCTATTTAAACCTAGTTTTCTATTGTATTCAGTAGCTTTTGATGAATTAAATTTGGATTGACTGCTGTCGTCTATCTTCTCCTTTGTTTCTTCCCTCTCATGATCTTCTTCTTCTCTTTGGCTTATTTTCTACCCTCTTCGTCTTCTTCTTCTCTGTTTCTTCTTTCTCTTCAAACTTTCTTCCTGAGTGTTTTTGTCCCGCACCACATGAGAGAGAGAGAGAGAGAGAGAGAGAGAGAGAGAGAGAGATTTAACTTTCTGCATGTTTGGTTTAACTAAATAAAAGCTCAATGTACTTACTCAAATCATCTCTCTAAGAGAGTATCTCCTTTTTCATTTCCGCTATCACAATACCTCTACCCTCAATGATGACTTGCCCATGCTCTAGTCTTCAACATCCTTTCACAAAAAAGAATGAGGAAGAATGGCCACCCTAACTCATCTCATTCCTTTTTTATTTCGATGCTCCACTTTTGTCTAATAATTTTGCTGCTCTTAAGTTTCCAGTATAAAAAGATAATAATGATTAGAATTCTTAGAATAAAAAGATACTATTCAAATAATTTCTGAGAAAATGTAGGAAAAGATTCTCATTCTCCATAAAGCCAAACATAACAATAGCGGAAAATAAACAATTTAAAACATTTCAAATATTCGTTTCTAATCGATAATGAAATTTTCTCGGCAACCAAACAGAGGAAAAGCAACTGAAAACCTAGCTTACCGTAGATAATAGTGACAACATTGAGCAAAATGATGCTTCTAACTTTCTTGGAAGTGAAAAATATTCTTCTCCACAAAGCTCGCCTCCCAAACAAGGACTTGAAACTCAGAGCTGGTATTCTTAGGGATCGAGTATCCGACTTATCTAACGACGCGTTTGGTTGCGAAGTCGAATTATCGGACGTTACGGGCTTTCTTGTTCTCTGTTTGGCTTTAGCAGCAACAGGAGGAAGAGGAGGAGTAGAAGAAGAAGAAGAGTCGTGAAGAGAGGAGGCGGTGATACGAGATCGTCTTGAGGAACTGGTGTGGAACGAAAAGAAAACCGAGGGATTGCATAGAGAGGAGGAGAGCTTAGTGGTGGCGTAGCTCTTTGTGGTCCGTGACCATTTGCACGGTGATGGTGAAGCCATGGCCGAGCCCGGAGTTCTCTCTCTGTGTCGCCCCCAACTCTGTTTTGTCTGTGAAACCGTCCTGAATGACGAAAATGCCCTTGATGTAGGTGTCGCCGTGTCGGATTCTGATTGGTTACTTGCAGTGAGTGAGACAACAGGTTTTTAAGTGAAAGTGAGATTTCAGGTTGGTGAACGGCGGCGGCGTCGTATGATATTATGTGGTAGGCCATTTCGATCTATCTCGATCTCCATAGTATCTTCTTTTGTTTTTCTTTTTTTTCATCAACTCTCCATAATATCTGATGCAGTGCAGTATATATTAGATTTGAGCTTTGAAAGAGTCCAATAAAAATTACCATTAAATCAAAATGTAATAAGGACAATTTCAAATGTCACGTGATATTTAGGAGGACACAAGGAGGATAAGTCATCCTCGTAGCATTACTCAATGTTAAGATCTCAGCGCTATCACCCCAAAAGGACTAGTCAATTTGGAGTTTCTTTAGAATTATTTATAAAGTTCAATTTCACTTAGTAAGTAAAAAATATGAAATTTAGCACCCATGAGTATTTCTAATAAATCACATATTCTCTATGTAGGTTATTCATCTTCCCAATATAAGACCGGGGTTGTAACGATTCACCCCCAATGACACAATATTGTCCGCTTTTGGCTCCCCAAACCATATTTCCCAAGAGGTCACCCATCCTGAGATTGCTCTCGCAAAAGCACGCTTAACTGGGGAGTTCTGATAGGTTCATGGCCATCACGGCTTTAAAACGCGTTATGTCATAAAGGGTACATTTATACATATAAGCACATTCTCATTCCCAGTCGATGTGGGACGTCACAATCACTCCCTCTTTGGACCCAGCGTCCCCGCTGGCGTCCCTCATTGGGCTTGTGCACGCTCCCACCATCTCAGGCTGGGCCTGGCTCTGATACCATTTATAGCGACCCACCCTCAATGACACAATATTGTCCGCTTTTGGCTCCCCAAACCAGACTTCCCAGGAGGTCACCCATCCTGGGATTGCTCTCGCAGAAGCACGCTTAACTGTAGAGTTCTGATAAGTTCATGACCATCACGGCTTTAAAACGCGTTGTGTCATAAATGATGCATTTATACATATAAGCACATCCTCATTCCCAGGGGTGTTTGAGAACCTCTTTCTTGTTATATTGTTACATATTTATGTTATGTTTACTAATGTGAAAATGGGTATTTGAAAGGGGAGGTTTAATTTGCGAGTAATGCTACATATTATTATTTTATCCTCCTTTTATCCCTTCAAAGTTGATGTAATTTATAAAATTATCATTGTATCAAAATTCAATAGTGATTCATCCACAATTCAATGGTAATTTTAATAATCACATCTACTTTGGGGGATAAAATGATGGTATGTAACATTACTCTTAATATACTCCTCTTATTAGTTTTGGGGAAGAGAGAGAGCCTCTTTCTTGTTACGTAGTAATGCGAAAATGGGTATTTGAATTGAGTTTTGGGGGGAGGTTTGATTTGGTTCTCTTTAGTTTTGGGGGAACATATGATAGTGTATGTGGCTTGAGAAAATAAGGGAACGATTGGACGCTCGAATTCTAGAACATGGGTGAAGTCAAAGGCAGATAGTAGACCGTTTAGCCCCATAATATATTGGTATGGATTCTATGATTATATGCTATGAATAAGGTAAGGTATTATAGAGGATCTTTCGATGCATTTAAATGAATAAACTAAAGAGCTATCGGGTAAAGTTGTTATTCGTTGAGGACTTTGATTCATAGGATAATGACTTTTTGGTTGATGGGAAAAAGGACCACAATAGCATGGAGGATTAAGTGAATGGATATGTTGTGGGCATGTGTCATAGACTTCAGGGAAAGTTGGATTAAGTATCTACCGCTAATTGGGTTTGCTTACAATACTAGATACTATGTGACTATTGGAATGCTGCCTTACGAGACGCTCTATGAACGAAAGTGTTAGTCGCCATCGTAACAAAATAATGTTGGTAAGAGACAGTCATGTGGGACCCATCAAATTACTAAAAGAGTAGGCTCAGTGGCATACCAAATTGCCTTGCCACCGAACATGGTAAGTAAGCATGATGTCTTTTACGTGTTGATTTTGAGGTTTGAGGATCATATCGGATGGTTGATTTCTTGTATTGGTTTGTACTGAACTATGTCCATAGTTATTACTATTATTTGTTCATTATAGATCGAGATCTTCTTCAAACTTAATGTACAAATAGATGGGCATTTTGCCTCCTGTTGATGTGTCTGTGGCCCAAGGCACACCCGAAGGGTGTGAGTGTTCCTAGCTCACTATGGAAATGTGTCCCCATAAATTTATCAATGCCAAGCACCTACGAAACGCCTACTCAAACTGTTCATTTTAGAAGGAGTAATGTTATACATCATACCAGTGTGAATGAACAGTAATCACGCCGGGTGATGTGGCACATCGACAAATTGTTTTTCTAAAAAAGAAATTAAACCCTGTAACTTTTTGAAAAGAACGCGTTACTCAAAATTGACTACCCTTAAAAACATTTCTGCTTTATAATATTTTCCCCAAAATTTGCCGCCCCCTCCCCGCTCGTTCAACCCAATGTTTTGTCTACAGTGCAGATGTTCCATGATTCGAAGGTTACGATTCCCTCTTCTTTCCCTCTTGTTGGAACGACCGTCGACAATAAATACAATCATTTAGAGGGCCAAAATAAGTTTGAGATAATCCATGATTCGAAGGCTACGGTCCCCTCTTCTTTCTCTCTAAAAGCCTAAGGTGTGGAACTCTGTCTCTTTACATGCAAAGCTTGATATACACTTCTTTTAAGGGGCCTAAGCTAAAAAAATTTGCATGTGATGATTGCAGGTTCCATCGGTGTCGTTGTCGGGTACTCTACTTGGGACTCATAGATGGTACTCCCTGCTCATTCCATTCTCTTTGCTTATGTTTTGAACTCTGCTCCATTTTGAGAAGAATCCATTTTTTTTTTTTTGGATTTTAGTTTCATTTATCTGGGTGCAAGTGCAATACTGGATATTGTATGCGTTTTTTGTTTGTTGTATTCTAATTTTAATTACTAAAAAAATGTGTTTGATGGGTTTGACTTATGCTTACTGGTTATCCCTTTATTTATGTTTTGAACTTTGATTCACCTGGATTCAAATTCTACTTTATCTTAAGAAGAGATCATTTATTGGATTTAATTTTGATATCTTGACGTAGTTGCATTTTTGATTTCGTATGTGTTTGTCTGTTTGTTATAGTTTAATTTTAATTACTAAAAAAACAGTTTGATGGGTTTGAGCTATTCATGCTTGTGGCATATTAAATGTTTGTGTTTAGGCTTGACTTCATATTTTGATGATTTTTTATTACACATTTGAGAATTGATTTTAAGGTTTATAAAGAAAAGTGAGATCTTATTAGTTATCATAGATGATGTTGGGTCCATTGTCTGTAATACTAGCTTATTTTGTGGGATGTATTGTGTTAAAATTTGTGGGGGAACAAGGCTTCGTTTTAAAGTGCAGATTGTAGAAAACAAGTTGCCTAATTTTATTTCCTTTTTTATTTTGAAATTTAAGGGTTATTTTATGAAAATTAAGAATGAATAGGGTAGCCAAATATGTCATAATTTGTCTGGCTTTTGCTTATCTAATACAATAGTTTTCAAATCTGCTAACCTTGTTGGACAATTAGATTGGTTTTGGAATTTCCCAAGAGCCCCTTAGACTGACATGTTGATATGTTTTGTTAGCCAATTTGGTGAAAACATTGAGACAAGGTATATATTCAGAAATAACAATGCCCACTCATTTGCTTTTATCATTATCTTGGTCCACAAGGATAAAGGTTGGCATGACAACAATTTGCAAAGTATAAAGGCATTCAACAGAAGCAGACATTTGTAATATAAGGCAACTTTAGGGAAACTCCAAAGTCATACTGTTAGCAATATTTGTTTAGTTTACTTGAGTTCCCCTAATACATAATGTTTCACAGGATATGCCAACCCATTTAGTAAGGAACAATAATGGGACCTATAAGCTCTTGAAGTGGAGACAGGTCCTTTCTATCACTTAAGTCCAAATTCTTGCAAAAAAACCAGCATGATAAATATAGCTAAAACTTCACAATCAACAAAATTTCTTTTACTACCCAAAAAAGAAAGATAATTTCTTACATCAATACCAACTGCATTTTAAATAGAGGACATGATCTAAAGAGCTTTGAAACATATTACACAAACCTTGAACAACAAATTTGGCTTTCCCATGACTTGGGGTGCAACCTTTTGGCATTAGTTAACACATACAAGACTTCTTTTACATAGTTGATTTATCATAAAGACTTGAGATTGAACTCTAATTTAGTTATTTCATTTAGCATAAAATATAAGCTTTAAACAAAGCACAAGTTCCACTTGTATATTGTATTAGTCGCATTCTTATTTCCAATATGTCATTACTAATTCAAACTACAAATACATCAACAAATAAAAATAAATAAATTTAAAGTTTAGAAGAATGCATTGCAATTAAGTGATAGAAAGCACGAAGTAAGAGACTACAACATAAATGAATATTATCAACAAGGAGAAGTATAATCTTTATAGAACATATATTTACCTTAAGAGTGGGTCAATACTTAATATCTCCACCCATGTCAAACCACCAAAACTCACTGTTGATTTTAGAGGTTGTATACAAATCAATCTCTTTCTACAAAATAAGAAACAAGATATTTTTTAGGTCAAACTCAATTACACATCAATAAAAACACAGAATGAAGCATCCTATGAATCTTTCTCAAATTCTCGTGATAATGCACACATACATAGATCACTTTGAGCAATAAATTTTTTAATTGCTTCATTGGAACTGTTAGAATATGATACTTGCCATATTTGTGGTAGCGTATTTTTGTATTGATTGTCATATCTTATTTATCATATTTTTGCATTGCATTCTGTTTGAGGAACCACATTTTCTATCATTAGATTTTCTGCAGGTACTGTTGTGCAAATTATAATACTCACAAGTGCACGAATCGTTTGCAATATAGTGTTATACAAGTGCGAGGTCGATCCCACAGGGAATTGAGTTGCGAAAATTAATCCATATTCAAACTAATCATATTTTAACCTAGTTCCAAGTTTAGGGGTTTTTGATAAAAGAGAACATAAACAAAAATAATGAAAATAAAAGGGGTCTAGGGTTTTGGAATCCACACTCACCAAATCACAACAACCTAATCTCATGCTTATCACACATATTTTGAGGTTTTCAAATGCAAATCTTAGGTATGTTCTACTTTTGCTTCAAAAATAGTTTAAATCATTCAATGAATCCATTCTTCCACAAATCACAAAAGATATCTAGTTTCAACTAAATCATCAAATGTATCCATAGAATGAAACACAATGAATATCCAACATACATGAAAACCCAAGCCATCAATTTAATGAAACCATATCAAATCATCACTTGTATCCGGAAATCACAAGAGATATCCAATAATAATCTCAAAAATCGGAGTAGAACAATGAGAAATCAAAGCCCATAAACTCAAATAGCATAAACAAGCAATGAAACTCAGTTTCTATTCAATGGTGAGGTTTTATCCTCAACCCTAGACGAAATTATTAGCTAGACATGAACAAAGAAAGCATAAATAAACTACAAGAATGCATTAAAAATGAATAAACTTACAAAAGATTGAAGTTCTAGGTCAAAATCGACCCAAAAACCCTAAGATACAGTGAAATCGGCCCCTAGGGCACTCCTAAGCGGCCTCCTCCGCAGCTCTCTCTCTAAAAATAAGAAAAGAATGGTATTTATAGAGTTAGTAGGGTTTCTGAAATTCCAGCTCCGCATAAATTCGATCGATCGATTTTATAATCGATCGATCGACATCAGGAAAATTTCAATCGATCGAACTTGAGATTTGATCGATCGACTTCACAGCAATTCCAAATCTCCAGCTTTTATGCCTTTTCACTTGAAAATAACCATTTTTCTCTTTATGTCCTGCAAAAACGTAAAATCACCAAAACTAAACAAAACATCAGAAAATAATAAAGTTAAAGGTTTAACTAATGTAAATTAAGGGGTCCAAATATACATTTTTTTGCACTCATCAGGTACATTCTAGGGATGACAGAGAAAGCATGTCACCGCTTTTTTGTCTTGGTATAGTCAAACCTCTCTCTCTGAGGACAGGTTTACTCTTACCTACATGCTTTATCTAGACATATATTCTTTTCCTTTTAAGCATGTTTTTGTTATTTTTCCGCTTTTATTTTTTATTTTTAAAAGGGGGGCGGGGGAAGGGGGGAGAAAGATGCAGATATTTATTCTTGTATTTAGCTTTTAAGATATCTTATGTATTTTTACCTGATGTCTCAGTTCTTGGTGCAGTACTCTTTTTGCTTTTATATAACTGAGAGTTCTTGTTTGATATCTACAAAGTTTTCCTGCTGCATCAATTTGATAGATAGTTGTTTTTCTCATGCGATGAAAATATGCACTATCCAAGGCTCCCTTAAGGTATATTTTTTTTTTTCTCTCTGACTTTTAGCTTCTAGAAATTCTAATGAGAGGGATTTTTTTTGCTAAGATGGTAAAATTGACCAACTCGCTAGTTGAACCTAGAACCCATAAATTCTGGCATTCTTTCTAGGTTGCAGCACCAAGTGATAAAAAACATTCAAAACTAAATAAATATGGATAAATAAAAAGATCCATTGCTTTTGTGCTATAAATCTGTTCTTGAACTTGTCCCTATAGAAACAGTCAGTGACCAAATCATTACGGAAATAGACGGTCACTAAAGGATGAAGTAAAAGAAAAGTGATGCAGCTTAGGGGCAGTGTATCAGATGAGGGTGGCTAGGCCCTAGTAAAATAAGGTTTGACTTCTGATTGATCTAACATTGATTTTCTCTCTTATTTAGAAAATCCGGTTGCTTTAAGTCATATCAGTAAACTTCATACCTTATTGAGAAAGCTTTCACACACACACGCATTGCATGAGTTAAGTTTACTATTGAAAAATTTCTATCTGTAGGGAAATTTTTGTGCTTATTGACTCTTAACTCTCAATTATATCTTCGTATATTTTTGAAATGCTATATGATTGTTTTATCAGTTATTTATACATGCGTGTTTTGAAGCTAACATTAGGAAATTTTTTTCTGCATATTTCCCTCTGTTTTTCAACTTCTAGTGTGAAGCGTCCAGACAGACATGTTCTTGCGTTCGAACGTGCTCGGCTCTATCGATCTCTTATCTGACAACATGTCGTGTTGTGTTGTGTGTGTTTTCTCTCGGACTGATCCCTAGATTTTGGCATTCTTTGCACATCTTTTTTCATTCCCAGGTATTTCCTTTGACTTTCCTTATTCTTTTAAGCTTTGGTTCTTTTTAGAATATTAGAATCTTTAATTAATTATGATTTGAGAGATTGTGCATGAATATCTTTTTTTGTCTTTATGCTGGATGGATATTACTAATCTGTGTCTTTTGGATTGCTATATCCACTTTTGTATTTCTTTATGCATCCAATTGATAGACATCATAATCTCACATTCTGTTCGAAACTAATAGGATCTAATATTTATTTTCATTTGGTTTCATTGTGGTGTTATTTTTGGATAGATTTATGTTTAAATATTTTCAGGAATATGTTGTCCAGCGGCTTCCAGCATAGTGTCAGATAGATGGCTTTTTGAAAAACAGACCAGTGTTGAAATCATATGTTCCAGAGATCTCAAATTTTAGATGAGCTCATTCCCCCTGCTCATGCAAAGTCTTCCGTAACCTTTTTCTCTAGATTTGCACCAGCTAGAGATTCAGTGGTGAATCTTCTTTATCATCTTGCGTACCACTTGTCTAGAGGATTTCTTTCTGCGAATGATCAGTTTCGGGCTAGAAGACTCAAGTGACTGAAAATTTTCAATCTATGGTTTCCCGGCTTCAGGAACAAGAAGCCGAAGAGGCTCAAATTCAGGAAATATGATATCTTGAGGTTTTGATTTTCTCTTATGTTGATTTGAGCTTTTGATGAGACACTTTACTATTATTCTTGTTGTTTTGAATTTTAGTAATTGTAGTTTTCTCTTATACTTTGTTTACCCTTTGTCCTTTTGAGCCAAAAATGGGGAGTATTTTTAGTTTTGGACCAGGAATGTATTTCCAAACCGGTCAAGTGATTTTTGTCCCAGAATAGCCAAATGGGGAGTTTGTTAGCATTTTATGTTGGCTACATTCTGGATGACAAAAACACCTTATGTAATGGTTGCATTTTAAACAGGATTATTGGTCTTATAAAGAGTCTTCATGTTTTATGGAGAAGTATTTATTTTGAGCCATGTCACAAGCTTCTAAAAGATGTCCATGAAGATTTCATGCAAATTACAAGACAGTTAAACCAGTTCCTGTGCAACCATCCGGACGGGCCTTTGAAAGAGTCCGGACGCTCCGCAGTGTCTAAGAAGCTTCAGCGTTGAAGACGTCCGGACGTCAGGGCAACACCGTCCGGACGCTAGGTCAATCTTCTCCAATTTCTACTCGGACTTGGATTTCAGTCGACACTATTTGGGAAGTTTCTACAAGACGTTTGGACGATGTGGCAACACGTCCGAATGATGTCCAACATTCCAGAATATTTCTGGTTTCCTTTACCAATACGAAAAGGAGATACAGCGAAAACAGCCTGGAAGGCGGTCGCAGAAGACCGTCCGGATGAGGCTAACTTCTGTCCGGACGCTCTACAGCCAGAGTTCGAATTTGAGCAGAATTAGGTTTTCTTTAAGCCTATAAATAGAGGGCTCTAGGCTTGTTATTTGTAAGAATTCTGTATTGAATTCCTTAGTGCTTGGAGATGGTGTTTAGGGAGAATTGAAGATTCGCTAGCTCTCAAGCCGTTACCGGTGTGTGCTACTTTGTTCGTGTGAAGTCTATCTTAGGGGTCGGCCCTAAGGTAAAGGATTCTATTGAAGACCCCTTCAAGTTGAAGACTTGGTTGGGAAGCGTTCACGATGGGCTTCGTGTTAGAGTTAAAGGTATGATTATTGCATAAGGGTATGTGAGTACGAGTGTCTTGTAACTAGCTTTGTCTTTGGTATAGTTGATTTCCTGGGTTTGGCTGCCCTGGAGTGGTTTTTCTCTCCACAGAGTTTCCACTTCGTCAACAAATATCTTATCTCTTTTATTTTCCGCATTTAAGATATTTTGTTGCACACGAATACACACTAGGTAATTTAGAAGTCAATATTTTATTTTCATACTATGTGATCAAAATTCAATAATAATCAATTATAAGGCCAATGGTGATTTTAAAAGTCACATCATTGTTAGAGGGATATGATCATGACGTCTAGAATTACTCTAAAAACCATCTCAAACTTTCCCCTCCGACCATGCTATCGAAGACGAGTAATGCTAGAATTTCCTCTTTTGTCACTCTTATGTCCCTCTAAAAATGATGTGGCTTTTAAAATCACCATTGAGCTTGTAATTGATCATTATTGAATTTTAATCAAGTGGTGATTTTAAAAGTCACATCATTCTTGGAGGGACAGAAAAGTGACAAAAGAGTGACTTCTAAATTACTCATCGAAGACTCGTCCCATTCCCACCAAGCACTACGTCACTCTCCCACTTGAACTGTTCCCTTCAACCCTTAATTTCTCATCTCCCCCTCGTACCCAAAAATGTTCAATTCCACCAATTTCCCTGACAAAGAAAACCTTTACTACCCTCTTGCAGTCTTGTTCTTCAAGCCAAAACCAGCTCAAACAAATCCATGCATTCCTTCTCACCACATGCATAACAATAAAGAACAGCCTCATCACCCATCTTCTTACCAACCTTACTCTCTTGGGAGATATTTCGTATGCTCGTTAGCTATTCGACAAAATGCACAAGCTAAGAATTTTCTTATGGAACACCATCATTAAAGGGTATGTGAAAAATAAGCTTCCCATAGAAGCTGCTTCTGTTACATGAATAGTTTATTGAATAAGCAACGAGATAATTTGATAGGTTCTGAGAGAACCTAAACCTTAGATTCTGAGGGAACCTAGACCTTTTAGATTATGAGGGAACCTAAAACTTTTCAAATACAAGGTTTTGGATTAATTCTACTTACTTTTTATTAATCACTCACACATATAAATAAGAGAATTACAAAGACATAGAATAGGAGATGAACTCCTACCTCTACCCTAAGATAAACTCTTAATACAAATAAACTACTTGGAGATAACTTCAACTCTAACTTAGAGAAACCTACTACTAAATAACTTCTGCAATCTAGTGCTACAAATAATCAAAAGAATCTGACTTAGATAGATAACTATAACTATCTTTATTTAATTAAACTACGATTACTCTAACATAACCTAATGCAAGTTATGTCAACGTCTTCTACATATTATAGAATTTTATTGTCATAACATTCCCTTCCCCTTAGAATTGTCCTTGTCCTCAAGGGCAAAATCGAAAAATCCTATTTTCATTCACTTCCTAGGCGGGTGATAAGCGCCGAATGTTGCACATTCAAGCCCCTTAACTTATATATGTTAATTCCTTAGCATTGTTATTTGTTTGATTTTGTGTTGTTTTCAGGTTTTCAGGTTTTAAATAAAGATGCAATTAATTCCATTAATTTTGGGCTTAAAGCACACTTTGAGAAGACCTAGAAGATATGTTTAAGCTTAACCAATCATAATAGAATACCTATATGATGTGGTTAAGTTTAATCAAATCAAGTGAAGGATTAAATCGGAATTTCTCCACTAAGAGTCAAAATCAGATTGGATTCAAATTTGGATTCTGCATATGTCTCAGTGTTTAGATCATAACTATTGAGTCAGATATCGGATTGCAATGAAATTAGTGGCGTTGGAAAGATAATAAAATATTCAACAAATATGTCAGAAATAGCTTTTCTCTAATTCGAACGTTTACTATGCTAAAATTGCATCGCAATAAAAGACCACAATTCTTGCCGAATTTGGAATCCTTTTCCTACTTGGATTGAAGTTTCAATCTCTTACATGGACAAGAAGACTCAAGAGACGATTTTTCTATAATTCCAAGGGCTTCTAGGACTTGTGTGCTCCCTATAAATAGACCCCTAAGCTTCAAGAGAAGGTGTGCTTGGTGCTTGGGCTTGTGCTTAAATTTAGACAGAAAATTCTTATCGGAGGCCTGACAAGTTGAAGAGGAGAAGAACATGGCAGGAGGCCATCCCAGCACTATGATGAGCGGTTAAATTCCTAATAGGGTGTTGATGTAGCCATTTCCAAGTAACAATGGTTTAATTGTATTGTTGTTTGGGATTTTCTCTATGTATGATGGTTGTATAACTGTGAGAATTGATTTTAATGTTTATATTCAATCATTATGAATTTCTTATCTTGTCTTAGAAAGTCTTTTATATTGATTGAACTCAATCCTTCATATTTTCTGTGATTATGTGAATGATTGTTATATAACGGTTTTAATAGATATATGATCAAGAGGATTAGATAGACCATGCCTAGGGAAGACGGATTGTACTACACCCTAATTTAGTGTAATTTAGGTAGACAGTCCGTGCCAACCGAAGATGGGTTATACTATTCCTTTGATGCGTGCATATCCTATTAAAGACGTAGCTAGTCCATGCCTAGGGAAGACGGGTCGTACCGCATCTTAGTGGTTAGGTGGACGGTCCGTGCCAACCGAAGATGGATTATACTTATTCTTTAGAGGTAATTTCTTGACTACTCGAGTGAGACGAGTCCTATATCATGCATAGTATGAATTTTCCTTGTTAATTTATGATTGACCATTGTTATGCGGTGAGTGGTGAAATCAATCCCCTATTCTTTATCTCATCCCTACTATCTTTAAATTTATGTCTTTTACTTTTATGCATTTATTTTTAGAAAACAAAAACCAAATCAAACATATTTTTAATTAAGTTATATTTAATCTCGATAAGCTTGATAATAATACCTATGCAGTCCTTGAGGTTCGACACCCTCTTTATAGCCTTATCCTACAAGGATTCGTCCTATTGCGAGTGGTTATTTATTATTGATATATTTTGGTAAACAAAAGACCACATCAGCGGGCATCCCGAAGGTGGGCTCACTTCCTTCTCAGAAAAGCCACTTATACTTTTGTCGTGGTTGGATCTCGATCTTCACTGTGGTTTTGTCTGCAAGTGTCATGATTTGTACAAAGAACTGGTATGGAACATGATGCATCTTGTGGGTCTTCTCAAATAACTATTCTCGTCGTGACTCATATTGATGGTGCACACCAATTTGTTCAGACTTGGATGCCGATGCTGGTGTGGCCTTAACGACATAATGGTGTGGTATGTTTTGTGCTACTGGATTTTCTGGATGTTGAGGGCATTGCATTTCATTTTTGTATGGATCCAACACTTTCTTTAAGAGAATGCTATGCAAATTGGTATTATTTTCTTCCATCTTTTTCATCAACCCTTCAGGCATATCCATGAGGCTAGCAAATTGTTGCTCCAACCGATCAACTCTCGGATTCGCCATTGAGCAACTTGGCCCTTATACCAAAATGTTACGTAAATGGTTTATCGAACACGCAACGAGATAATTTGATAGGTTTTGAGGGAACCTAGACCTTAGATTCTAAGTGAACCTAGACCCTTTAGATTCTAAGGGAACCTAAACCTTTTCAAATATAAGGTTTGTGATTAATTTTGATTACTTTTTATTAATTACTCACGCACATGAATAAGAGAATTACAATGACATAGAATATGAGAGGAACTCCTACCTTTACCCTAAGATAAACTCCTAATACAAATAAACAACTTGGAAATAACTTCAACTCTAACTTCGAGAAACCTATTACTAAATAACTTCTACACCATAGCGCTGCAATTAAAAGACTATGTCTTAGATAGATAACTATAACTATCTTTATTTAGATAGATAGCTATAACTATCTTTATTTAATTAAATTACGATTACTCTAAGAAAAACTAATGCAAGTTATGTCAACTTTATCTACATGTTGTAGAATTTTACTTTCATAACAGCTTTGGTATATAGACAATTGACAATTGCACGTTCTTGGTGTTCGTCCTGATCCATTTACATATCCATTTGTGTTGAAGGCATGTGTCGAGCTGCCAAAATCGTGGATTGGTGGGGCAATCCATGCCCATGTGATGAAATATGGATTGGAGTTTGTTTCTGTGGTTAGGACTGGGTTGATGATCATAATGTACGTAAAATTTGGGGAGTCGGGTTTGGCTAATTTTTTGTTTCGGAGTATGGTAGATAGGGATCTAGTAGCATGGAATGCTTTGATCGCAATGTGTGTGCAAAATGGATCTGCCACTAAGGCTCTTGGCTTATTTCGCCAAATAGGTGTGGCTGGAATTAAGCCTGACGCAGTGACCAGAGTGCTCTTTCAACATGTGGTAAATTAGGTTGTTTGGAGATTGGGGAGGTAAGTCATAGAGAGTCAAGAAAAGAGGGGATTGATTGTAATATGATTGTTGAAAATGCACGGATTGACATGTTTGTGAAATGCAGGAGCATTGACATGGCGAGGACCGTGTTTAATAAAATGCCTCAGAGGAATGTTATTTCATGGAGTACTATGATTTTAGGTTATGCCATCAATGGAGAGATTGAAAAGGCATTGGCTTTGTTCTCCAAGATGCAGAATGAGGGATTGCAACCTAACTATGTCACGTATTTAGGGGTTCTATCTGCATGTAGCCATGCTGGGCTACTAATGAAGGCTGGGCGTATTTAAGCCATATGGCTCAATCAGGTGATAGGAATATTCAACCTAGGAAAGAAGACATCTTGACGAGGCCTAGAACTTCATTAATAATATTCCCATACAGCAAGATGCAAGAGTTTGGGGGGCTTTATTTGGTGCCTGTGTAATCCATTATGATGTCATTTGGGGTAGCATGTAGCAGACTTGCTCTTTGAAGTAGCTCCCAATATCTCTTCATATCATGTTTTAATGTCTACCATTTATGAAGCTGTTGGGAGGTGTGATTTTGTTTATAAGGTGAGACTGAGAATGAGAAAGAAAGGCATTAAAAAGGTAGCTAGTTATAATGCAGTTGAATTCAATAGTGAAATTCGTATTTTCTATGTGAGAGACAGATCACACGCACAGTCAGCCCGTATATATGAGAAGTTAGAGGTGAAAATTTAAATGGACTTCTAATTGTAAAGTGTGTGCAACAAGTGTCAACAAAAATTAAAGTACAACGGAAAGTAAATGACACACAGATTTTTGTTGACGAAGTGGAAACTCAGTTAAGAGAAAAACCACTCCGGGGCAGCCAAACCCAAGAATTCCACTATTCAGAAGACATAGCTAGATACAAGACAGTAGCACTCACATGTACCGATGCAGTGGTCGTACCTTTATCTCTGACGTGTAACCCAACACGAACGCTTTCCAACCAGGTTTACCTACCTGAAGGGGTCTTCAATGAAACTCCTTACCTTAAAGCCGACCTCTAAGATAGACTTCGGTTTACAGCACAACACACTTGTAAAACGGCTTCAAAGGGATTGATGACTTCTCTGAGCTCTAATGGAATTCACACCCTTGGCAAGGCTTTAGAGGAAATATCACGTCTCTAAGCTGTAGAGAATTCACCACCGAATTCTGTATTGAAATCATGTCTCAAGCCTCTTATTTATAGGCTTTGGAAATCCAAAATTGAGTAAAAAATGGATTCTAGGGCACGCGCGTCCGGATGGGAGGCAGGGCCGTCCGGACGGGTCAAGTTTTTCTTGTCCGGAAAGTAATTCTGGAATTTTCTGAAGGAGGCCGGCAAATCTTTCCATCCAGACGGAGACCGTCCGGACGCTTCTAGGGTCCGTCCGGATGATCAAATTACATCATTTTTTCTAAGCTTTCCAATAAAGCCGATTTCATCCAATCCGATATTTGAGTAAAAAGTTATGACCAAAATACCCGAGCGTGTCCGGACGGATTGACCAAGCGTCCAGACGGTCAACTGCAACTGCCTTTCCAAAGTAGCACTGAAAGCTTCCATACAAGGCCGCGTCCAGACGGTGTTGCCCTAGGGTCCGGACGGTTACACTTCGGCTGCACGAAATTACCATAATAAGGCTTGGAGCGTCCGGACCTTGAAGGCTAACGTCCAGACGGCTGAACTGGTGCACGCAATTTCCATATATGAAGCTTGATCGTCCGGACCATGAAGGCTGACGTTCGGACGGTTGAACTTGGTATGCACATTCTTGCCTTATAGAGGACATCGTCCGGACGGGATCACACATCGTCCGGACGGTAGCAGCCGTCTTCCCATAACTGTGTCTTGAGGCAGAAACTCTAATGCTTGTCAAACCCTGAATGGCGTCTGGACGGTATAACCACATCGTCTGGACGGATGCGCTAGAACACTGGGATCTTCTCGAACTTTGAAGAGCGTCCGGATGATTTACCATTACGTCCGGACGAATGCAACCTTGAATTGTTCGAAGCTTCTAGACACTGATGGGCGTCCGGACGGAAAGATCTCGTCGTCCGGACAGATGTTGCTGACTGATGAGCATCCGGACAGAATACCACGTCGTCCGGACGGCTGATAGGGAACCGAAATAAATCCTTGAAAACTTCACAGAATCTTCTCGAAGAACATAGCTCAAGAGTAGACTCTGGATAAAGTAGCATCCCTGTGAAAGCAACAACATTACATAGAAGTGATTTTGTTCAACAAAATGCAGCCAACACAAAAACTAACAAACTCCCCCTTTGGCCATTCTGGGACAAAAATCACTTGACCGGTTAAAAATACAATGCCGGTCCAAATCAAAAATTACTCCCCCTTTTTGTCACAAAGGGACAAAGGGTAAAACAGAGTAATGAGAAAAACTACACAACAATTACTCCCCCTCAATGTCTCAGAAGTACAAGGGTAAACAGAGTAATAATATCCACACACAAAAAACTTTCTAAAATCCAAAGCAATAGGAGAATAGAGAAAAGTCTGCAAATGGCCCAAAAGAGAGGAACAGAAATCCTCCAAGTATCAAATCCCAAGACCTTTGGAAATTGAACATCCGACTTCAACAATAGTCAGTTTTCCAAAGGATGCATCTGCCAATCACTGTGCTGGGAGCCGCTGGATGTCGTATTCCTGAGTCAAAACCAATCAGAAATATCTCCAAAAATACCATTAGATCCTGTTAATTCCAAACATAATGTGGTATTTAAGACGGTTGTCAAATGGATGCCAAAGAGAAATATAAGCAATATAGCTATTCATAAGGCATAAAAGATCAGCCCAGCACACAGACAGAAAAGGATTTTCATGCACAATATCTCAAGGAAAATATCCCAACAAATATTCCAATATTCTAAAAGCACAAAGACTTAAAAGAATAATGGAAGACACAATGAAGATCATGGGATGAGAAGAGATGTGCACAAAATGTCAAAATCTTGGGAGAAATTCACGAGAAAAACACACAAGATGCCATGACAAATCAATAAAAATGCAAAGATGTGTGTATGGCAGAGAAAGAGAAGCAAGTCTTAAACCTATAGAGATCCTGACCGGATGAGCAATTGCTAGGTCAGCATATGGCAAGACTGCTCTCGTTTTGGATGTAAGAATAAGTCCGTCCACACACTTCACACTGAAAATCTGAAACTTGAGGAAAATTTGCAGAAAAATAATTTTTCCAAAATCAGTTTAAGAACACGCATGTATAATCCACTGATAACACAATCAGGGAGCATCTCAAAACTAAGCAGAGATATAAAAGAGAGTTAAGAGTTCAATCAGCACAAATAACTTTTCCTGATCACAGAAAATTCAAATAGGCAACTCAACTCAAGCAATGCGTGTGTGTGTGGAGACTCTTTTCCCACAAGGTATGACTTTCCAAGACATGACAAAGAGCAACTAGATTTTCTAGACACGAGAGAAAATCAGAGACAGATAAGCCAAAAGTCAAACCTTATAACTTACTAGGGCCTAGCCACCCTCATCTGATACACTCCCCCAAAGAAACAACACATATTCTGTTTTACTTGTACCATGTAGGACAAGATAAAGTTTTACTTGCTCATAGAGGGCAAGGTAAATTTAAGCACATAAGCAGTGATTAAACAAATTTAAAGCACATAACTTTTTATGAATTACTGCTCGAATCTTATGGTACTGCAAACTGAAGGGAGTGCCAGAATTTATAGATGCTAGGTTCAACTAGCCTGTGGTCAATTTGGCCATAGGACTTCTACTCATATCCAAAATCTCCAAAAGCAATGAGTCAGAAAAGGAAAGAAGTACCTTAGGGGAGCCCGGGATAGTCCACTTTTTCATCGCCTGAGGAAAGAAGCTATCCTACTTTTGCATAAACAGGAAAAACACTTGGCTAATATAGTCAAAACTCTCGAAAATATCTAAGCATAGTAAATTAATGCTCACAGAAGAGAGATATCAGGTAAGGATACATACAGTACCTAATAAGCCAAGAGAAAGAAAATCCTGCAAATTCTCCCCATTTTTTTTTTTTTTTTGGTTGAAAACCGATAAACAGAAAAATAACAAACACATGCTCAGAAAAGGAAATGACATCTAATCCCAGCATGTAAGGTAAAACCAAACCTATCCACATGGAGAGAGGTTTAGAAATACCAAGACAGAGAAGCAGCAGCCTGACGTGCTTTAACTGTCATCCCCAAAAATATCTGCAGAAGCTGACATGCACTAGGATTAAGGAACCACAATCCTAGGCATGGGAGACTTCCCCTTTACTAGGTAAGTCCACTCCCCCTCAAGGGGTGAATGGTCACATTCTTCCTGACCCATACCTGCTTAACCAGAGGTGATAGCTTGCTGGTTTTGCCCATGTTGTCCATTCTCCGTAGCATACCTTGTATTAGATTCAGCAATCCTTCATGGGCATGGCTGCCATTGGGCTTATGCGGCTTTCTCTTGTAGCGCCTTGATTTGCCACTCTGATTAGCAGGAACAAACTTCTGCTGATGCTGTAGAGCCTGAAGAGCCATCGGAGGTGTAGCTCTTATTGGCAGCTTCCTCTGAACCTTCAACTTCTAGAGTTGTGGACATTTGGGTCGGATGTGACTGGTGATGCCGCAGTGATGACAGGTGGGCAAGCTTCTTTTGTTTGAATGCTTCTTGACATTCTCTGCAAAATTATGGTTAGCATTCTTACACATAACAGTGCCCTTACCTTCTATATGTCTCCTATGAGGAGGAACATATTTTGATGAGGAAGAATCTTCAACTTTACATTTCCTCATAGCATCCTGCTTGATCCAAGGCCTGTGGGATTTCAACAAATAACAATTTGGCCTAATATGACCAATCTTCCCACAATTATGACAAGTAGGGACAAACTTACCATGAGCTTGTGTACCTGTGTCTTTGGATTTTGGCATCACACAATCATTCAAGCGAGAATTATCCAAACAAGCAGTGTCTACTATCACAGGCTCAATAATAAAGGAATCTAATTCAGAATCAGAAACATGTGAAGTAGAAGCACTCAAATCATCAACAACTAAATCAGGCTTGTTGGAAATATCTGAGTGAATACACATCATGCTTTTCAAATTATCACTAGAGAAAACAGAATCTTTTAATTTAATCTCTAGTGAATCAATAATGTTAAACAGCATGGTATTCTCAGATCTCAAAGAGTCAATTAAGGCATGTGATTCAGACAATTGAACAATCAAAGACTCTTTTTCTTGCTTCACATTTTTAAGCTCTTTATGTGAAATTTTAGAATATGATCATTCTTCAATTTATTAAAAACCTTCAAGAGCTTAATATCAGAATCCTCATTTGATAACTTAGAAGAATTCATGATAAAAGGTGTAATAAAAAAATAGAAGTCACAAAGAGATGAGGATCACACTCAGGAATTAAATCCTAAACAGAGTGTGCCAGCTTTGATACCAATTGAAAATTTAAATGGACTTCTAATTGTAAAGTGTGTGCAACAAGTGTCAACAAAAATTAAAGCACAACGGAAAGTAAATGACACAGAGATTTTTGTTGACGAAGTGGAAACTCAGTTAAGAGAAAAACCACTCTGGGGCAGCCAAACCCAGGAATTCTACTATTCAGAAGACGTAGCTAGATACAAGACAGTAACACTCACATGTACCGATACAGTGGTTGTACCATGATCTCTGACGTGTAACCCAACACGAACGCTTCCCAACCAGGTTCACCTACCTGAAGGGGTCTTCAATGGAACTCCTTACCTTAGAGCCGACCTCTAAGATAGACTTCGGTTTACAGCACATCACACTTGTAAAACGGTTTCAGAGGGATTGATGACTTCTCTGAGCTCTAATGGAATTCACACCCTTGGCAAGGCTTTAGAGGAAATATCACGTCTTTAAGCTGTAGAGAATTCACCACCGAATTTTGTATTGAAAGCATGCCTCAAGCCTCTTATTTATAGGCTTTGGAAATCCAAAATTGAGTCAAAAATGGATTCTGGGGCACGCGCGTCTGGACGGGTCAAGTTTTTCTTGTCCGGAAAGTAATTTTGGAATTTTCTGAAGGGCCGTCCGGATGCTTCTAGGGTCCGTTCGGTCACTCAAATTACAGTATTTTTTCTAAGCTTTCCAATGAAGCTGATTTCGTCCTAATCTGATATTTGAGTAAAACGTTATGACCAAAATACCCGAGGGTGTCCGGACGGTCAACTGCAACAGCCTTTCCAAAGTAGCACTGAAAGCTTCCATACAAGGCCGCGTCCAGACGGTGTTGCCCTAGCGTCTGGACAATTACACGTCGGCTGCACGAAATTACCATAATAAGGCTTGGAGCGTCCGGACCTTGAAGGCTAACGTCCGGACGGCTGAACTGGTGCAAGCAATTTCCATATATGAAGCTTGATCGTCCGGACCATGAAGGCTGACGTCCGGACGGTTGAACTTGGTATGCACGTTCTTGCCTTATAGAGGACATCGTTCGGACGGTAGCAGCCGTTTTCCCATAACTGTGTCTTGAGGCAGAAACCCTAATGCTTGTCAAACCCTGAATGGCGTCCGGACGGTATAACCACGTCGTCCGGACGGATGCGCTGGAACACTGGGATCTTCTCGAACTCTGAAGAGCGTCCGGACGATTTGCGATTACGTCCGGACGGATGCAACCTTGAACTGTTTGAAGCTTCTAAACACTGATGGGCGTCCGGACGGATGTTGCTGACTGATGAGCGTCTGGCCAGAATACCACATCGTCCGGACGGCTGACAGGGAACCGAAATAAATCCTTGAAAACTTCATAGAATCTTCTCGAAGAACATAGCTCAAGAGTAGACTCTGGATAAAGTAGCATCCCTGTGAAAGCAACAACATTACATAGAAGTGATTTTGTTCAACAGAATGTAGCCAACACAAAAACTAACAAGATGATTTACTCAAACAAGTAAAAGAGTATGGGTATGATCCCAAAACCAGTTTTGTGTTCCATGATGTGGAAACAGAGAAGGAAATCACAAGTAGGAGTTGCTGTGAAAAACTTGCTATTGCATTTGCTCTCATCAATGTAAGACCTAAATATCCCATTAGGGTGATGAAGAATTTTAGAACTTGTGATGAATTTTAGAACTATCCAAACTCAAAGTTTAAGTTAATGCATGAATTCAAGGTCTTAAACAATCTCCACATTTAACAATTCAATTTTGTGTCTTATTTGGAAGCACATCAAATTTACATTGCGGCGATGATGCCTATGGCGAATCATTACTTCCACTTTCAAGATCAAGATTCATGTGAACAAAAACAATCCACTGCACACTGTTGTATTGGATTTGATCTCCTCCAAGAAATAGAGAAACCTAGGGTTCTTGACTGTATCCCGAGTGGAAAAATATTATAGGATTGGACATGTTTTTTCTTTTGAGATAGATGTGAAATACTTGATTAGTGCTATATACCACATCTTTATGCCACGATACTGACATGACAGTTTCAACCAACCCTTAGATTTTTTATTTTTTAACAATGATTAATTCAAAGATTGATTGGGACTACTATGTTAGCATTGTGAGATAATTATGAATAAAAATATAGTTTCTGGTATTATTCTTACTCGAAATACTTTAATTTCGTTGAGCGTTGGGGTTCCATTTAGTTATGTAGCTACTGCTTATTTTGGTTATTTTATTTGTTTGCTTTATTTGGCCTTTGTTGACCTAGAGTTCCATGCTTTTAGATGAGCGAAGATTATGAGTCAAATGAACGTTTAAATTTTACTTTGGGTAATGAAAATACTCTTCCATCGTTTACCTAGAAAAGAAAGCAGTATAAGAGACATCTCCTAGAATGTCCCCTTCCCTGACGATGCTTTTAGACAACTACATAGTAGATTAGAAATTTAGAAGTATTATTGTAAGGTAATATCAATTATATAATAAAAAATTTACAAATTGAAGGAAAATTATATGTTGATAGTATTAGATTAAATTTAGTCATCAAGTAGTTAATGTATCTGTTAGCATTCACATAGGTTATCGTGTTAGTTTATTATGCTATTATATTAAAAAAGGAGTGACTCCCCTGCATTAAAAAAACAAAAAAAACTCGGATGGAAGATACATGTCAATAGATAGATCTAATATAAAAATTTTATGTCACAATATTAATGTAATTATTATTGTTCCGGTATTAGTCAAAGGTCTTGACCACCGACTGGTTTTCTAAATTGGAAGAGTTGTCTCAAGAGATTCGAGTCGTGGCTCTTTGGCCCTTTCTCATTTCTCTCTCTTGCCTCCCTTCTTAATTTAAAAAGAAAAAAAAAATACAATTTTAATACTATATAATATGGTCTTTTGAAGTTTGGAAGGAGAAAAGGAAAGACGGCAACGTCATTTCAAATGTAAGGAAGCCACACTTCTTCCTTCCTTATTTTTCTTCAGAATAATTAAATAATAAATCTTAAAATTTGGTCTCAGTTTCACTCAAAATTTAAAAGTTTCAGATACATCAGAGTTGATATAGTTGATTGCACGCCAAACGTTGATTGAGATTGCCTGCGAAAAGTGGGGACATAAATAAGCTTGAAGGCTTGATGAATTTACCGGCAGGGGATGTTTCTGATACCTAAGTTAGTGAATATTTTTGTGGAAAAAGAAAAGCAATAAAAAAAAAAAAAAAAAAAAAAAAAAAAAAAAACCCAGGATTTTAGAGATTTTAAGAGATTATTAATTATACTTGTGATGGTTGTTCTTTTCTTATACTAGGTGTTCCCCCCAGAGTAACTGCATGTTCACGTATCACCCTTTGATTGGGCATGCTTTGGCTTTACTTAGGCCGTTAGATATCCTAGCCACATGACACATCTATTGTACGTTACTTGCTAGCTGAATATGCCAATGGGAGAGCAACGGAATGCACCTTGCACCCTTGTGTGCTGCTACCGTCCATAATTTCTTGGAGAAGGATACTCTCCGTTTCATTTAAAATGAAGAGGAGCTGATTTCTTAAAAATAAAGGACAAAATTGTTGAGAAGAAAAAATGAAATGAGAATTTTGCCCCTTATTATTCAGGAACCAGCTACCTATTCCTATTTTTTCAACTTGAAAATATATGGGACAATTATGATGATGTGATGGGCAGTATTCCTATGCTATGTGTATTTATTTAGCTTACGAATGACTAATGGGCCTGCACATCCACTTTGGGCCAATGGCTCTAGTCCTGACTATAGGTATGAAATGTGTGTACAAATTTGGTTCATTGAAAGCTCGGGTGAGCTCGAGGTCGTTGAGAATGCCATTCGAATCGAGTCGGATACTCGACAAGCTTAGCTCAACTAAAGCTTAAGTTAGGCTATTAAATCTTTTAATGTGTGATCCGAGTGGAGTTCAAGCCTGAGTTTGGGAACAACCTCTATACATTTATCTATAGTATAAATATAGAATATGTAACTATATAAGGCATATTATAGAATATAGTATGAAAATTGACTTCTAAATAAAAGGCAAGTGTGTGCACAAAGTGTCAACAAAAATAAGCACAACGAAAAGTAAATGACACAGAGATTTTTGTTGACGAAGTGGAAACTCAATCAAGAAAAAAACTACTCCAGGGCAGCCAAACCTAGGAATTCCACTATTCAGAAGACAAAGCTAGATACAAGATAGTAACACTCACATATACCCGATGCAGTGGTCGTACCTTGCTCTCTGACGTGTAACCCAACACGAACGCTTCCCAACCAGGTCTCTTACCTGAAGGAGTCTTCAATGGAATCATTTACCTTAGGGCCAACCCCTAAGATAGACTTCAGATGTAGCGCAACAACAATACACTTGCAATGGCTTCAGAGGAAAAATCACGTCTCTAAGCAGTTGTGGAATTCAATACCGAATTCTTGCAGTTCTCAATGCCTAGGGGCCTCTATTTATAGGCTAGGGGCTCAAATGAGCGTCAGGCAAAATATAGCTGGGCGCCGTCTGGACGGTGGACATGGACTGTCCGGATGGACAACTGTGCGACAGGATTTTCGGAAAATTTCGCTGAGAAATCTTTCCTGTTTAAGAGCCGCGTCCAGACGGGATGGCACATCGTCTGGACGATTGCACGTCTGCTGCAAGTAATTTCCTTATAAGGCTTCGCGCGTCCGGACTATGGGGGATGAGCGTCCGGATGGCTGAACTTCAACACGCAATTTCCATATCTGCTATGCGCGCGTCCGGACCATGAGAGGCAGTCTTCCGGACGGTTGAACTCGAATCGGCAATTTCCATATTAGTTGCACACGCGTCTGGACCAAGGCTGACTGACCTTCGAACGGTGATATTTGAATTGCGATTCTTGCCTTAAGGAGACACGCGTCCGGACGGGATACCACGTCGTCCGGACGATTAAATCAGTCATCCCATATTTGAACTTGGAAAGAATCTGAAGCTGGTCGAGTACTGATAGGCGTCCAGACGTGCTGCTGAGTTGTCCGGACGGATGCAAGCTGGATAGAAACTTATCAACACAGTGGAGGGTCCGGATGGAAATGCACGTCGTCCAGACGGATGGAACAGGTGTCAGATGGGCGTCGGGACGGGATGGCTCGATCGTCCGGACAGCTGACAGGGAACCGAAATCTTCGATCTTTCACGCAGTGCAAAGTCTTTTGAGAGTGCTCTGAATAGTGGAATCCCTGTTTACAGCATCTTTACACACACAAGTGATTTTGTCCAGAATGAGGCCAAAATACAAACAAACTCCCCATTTAGCCATTCCGGGACAAAAATCACTTGACCGGTTAAAAATACAATGCCGGTCCAAATATTACTCCCCCTTTTTGTCACAAAGGGACAAAGGGTAAAACAGAGTAATGAGAAAAACTATTCAACTTACTCCCCCTCAATGTCTCAGAAGTACAAGGGTAAATAGAGTAATAATATCTACAGACAAAAAACGTTCTAAAATCCTAATCGATAGGAAATTAGAGAAAAGTCTGCAAGTAGCCCAAAAGAGAGGAACATAAATCCTCCAAGTATCAAATCTTGCTGATCCACTGAAATCAAGTAACGGAGAGAAATCCGTATAAAAGGCTGGATTTGTACTACTTCTGCTTCTAGCTCAGGAAGCCGGGAACCATGGACTGAAAGATCTTCAATCTCTTGATTTTGCAAAGCCTGAACCTGGTTATCCGCAGATTGACATCCTCTAAGCAACTGGTCTGCAAGATAACTAAGGAGATTCACCACTGAACCTCTGACTGATGCAGATCTGAGGGAATGCTATGGAAGGCTCTGCATGAGCTGGGGAAAAAGTTCATCTTAATCTTGAGAACTTTGGAATTTTACATCCAACTTCAACAACAATCAGTTTTCCAAAGGATCCATTTGTTCAAACATTGTGCTCGGAGCCGTTGGATATCATATTCCTGAATCAAAACCAACCAGAAATATCTCCAGAAATACCATTAAATCCTGTTAGTTCCAAAAATAATGTGGTATTTAACACGGCTGTCAAATGGATGCCAAAGAGAAATATAAGCAATGCAGCTACCCATAAGGCATAAATATATCATGATCAACCCAACATACAGACAGAGAAGGATTTTCATGCACACTATCTCAAGAAAATATTCCAACAAATATTCCAATATTCTAAAAGCACAAAGACTTAAAAGAATAACGGAAAACACAATAAAGATCATGGGATGAAAAGAGATGTGCAAAAAATGCCAAAATCTCGGGAGAAATCCACGAGAAAAACACACAAGATGCCATGATAAATCAATAAAAATGCAAAGATATGTGTATGGCAGAGAAAGAGACGCAAGTCTTAAACCTGTAGAGATCCTGTCCGGATGTGTCACTTAACCATCCGGATGGCAACTGCAAGGTCAGCATATGGCAAGACTGCGCTTGTCCGAATGTAAGAATAGGTCTATCTGGACACTTCACACTGAAAAATAGAAGACTGAAGAAAAATTTACAGAATTTTAATTTTTCTCAAGTCAGTTTTAGAACACGCATGTATAATCCACTGATAACACAATCAGGGAGCATCTCAAAACTAAGCAAAGATATAAAAGAGAGTTGAGAGTTCAATCAGCACAAACATTTTCCTGGACATAGAAAATTGAAATAGACTTCTCAACTCATGCAATGCGTGTGTGTGTGAAGACTTAACCCACAAGGTATGACTATCACAGAAATGACAAAGAACAACCAGATTTTCTAGACAAGAGAGAAAATCTGTGACAGATTAGCCAAAAGTCAAACCTTATAACTTACTAAGGCCTAGCCACCTTCATCTGATACACTCCCCCTGAGATGCAACACCTAATTGATTTACTTGTACCATGAAGGACAAAGTGAAATTTTTACTTGCACGTAGAGGGCAAGGCATAAAGTAAATTCAGCACATAAGCAGTGAATATAAAATTTAAAGTGCATAATTCATATGATTTACTGCTTGATTCTTATGGTGCTGCAATCTAAAGGGAATGCCAGAGTTTTTAGGTTCTAGGTTCAACTAGCATGTGGTCAATTTGGCCATCTTATCAAAAACCTATTCTCTTATCCAGAATTTTTAGAAACAAAAAGTCAGAGAAAGAAAGATGTAACTTTAGGGGAGTCGTGGATAGTGCACATTTTTCATCGCATGAGAAAAGAAGCTATCCAATTTTTGCATATACAGAAAAACACTTGGCAAATTATAGTCAAAAACTCTCAATTATATCTAAGCAAAGTAAATTAATACCCAAAGAATTGAGATATCAGGAGAAAATACATGCAATTATCTGATATGCCGATCGCACAGTTGTCTGTCCGGACGTCTTATGTCTATCATTCGAACTGCGCCTAGTTATTTTAAGTCAGACGCTCATTTGAACCTGTAGCCTATAAATAGAGGCCCCTAGGCTTGAGGATTGTAAGAAGTCGGTATTGAATTCCGTAGAGCTTAGAGAGTTGTATTTTAGAGTTGTGGTGCTGAATCGGTCTCTCTCAAGTTGTTGCTGTTGTGTGCTATTGCTGTGCTGAACTGAACTCTAACTTAAGGGTTGGTCCTAAGGTAAAAGATTTCATTGAAGACCCCTTCAAGTAGGTGACTTGGTTGGGAGGCGTTCGTGTTGGGTTACACGTCAGAGTTCAAGGTACGACCATTGCAAAAGGGTATGTGAGTACTACTGCTTTGTAACTAGCTTCGTCTTCTGAATAGTGGATATATTGGGTTTGGATGCCCCGAAGTGATTTTTTTCTTAATTGAGATTCCACTTTTTTAACAAAATTCTTGTGTCTCTTAAATTCTGCATTTATATTATTTTGTTAACATATTGTGCACACACACACGGTTAAAGTAGAAGTCATCTATTTTTCATTTTTAATTAATTTTTAAAGATTTTTATTTTATTTTTTTATATAGTGCCACATGTCTACCTCAGCGGTTGACATGCGACAGGCCGTTAATATTTGGAAGGAAAATGTAATAGCGGTACCAAACGGGTTTTTACTCCTAACTCAGGTACTAAATTTAAAAAAGCCTAAAACTCAGATACTAATAGGGTATTCAACTCTTATATATAAGTAGAGAGTATAAACTATAATATATGTATAATGTGAGCAAGTAGTAAATCTATTATATTATATATAACTAATTAAGTATAGTATAAATATAGTATATAACTTTTGTTAACCATGTATGATGTGTTATATGTATATATAGTTATTGTTGGCTTGTAATTGACTGCATTCTGTTTGACAAAATTACTTTCATGTAATGATGCTTTTTATCAGGGGTTTAGTATTTCCAAAGTCTTCATATTCAGAGAAATGATTTCTAGAAGATTCTGCACAGATTCCAACTCAGAAAAATTGAATCCCTTGCATCTGTCTGGACACTTAACTGTCCAAGCATTATCTGTCCGGATGACGAGAACTTGCCGTCCAAACCTTCCTCTATGTCAAGAAACTTCGAACTGTTCTAGCTTGCATTCGTCTGGACGCCGTTCAGTGTTCAACCAGCTATGGGATTTCTTTCCAAAACATAGATATGTGAAGACAGCCGCAATCGTCCGGACGATGTGTGTTCCTGTCCGGACGCTCTCCTTCATAAGGCAAGTCGTGCATTCAAAGTTCAACCGTTCGGACATCATTCTTCATGGTTCGGACGCACAAGCTTCATATATGGAAATTGTGTGCAGCTAAAGTGCAACCGTCCGGACGCTAAGGCAACACCGTCCGGACGTGACTCTATTTAGGAAAGAATTTCAAGCGAATTTGGAAAGCCGATCGCACAGTTGTCCGTCCAGATGTCCTCAGCTACCGTCCGAACGCCACCTATGTAATTCAAGTCAGACGCGAATTTGGATTCCTGTAGTCTATAAATAGAGGCCCCTAGGCATGTTGTTTGTAAGAATTCGGTAGTGAATTCCGTAGAAGCTTCGAGAGTTTATTGTGAGAATTATTGTGCTATAGCATTCTCTCTCAAGCCGTTGCCAAGTATTGTTGCTATGCTGAACTAAAGTCTATCTTAGGGGTTGACCCTAAGGTAAAGGTTTCAATTGAAGACCCCTTCAAGTAGGTGACTTGATTGGGAAGCATTCGTGTTGGGTTACACGTTAGAGTGCTAGATACGATTGCTGCATCGGGTATGTGAGTGTTACTATCTATGTACTAACTTTGTCTTCTGAATAGTGGATATTCTAGGTTTGGCTGCACCAGAGTGGTTTTTCTCTTGATTGAGTTTCCACTTTGCCAACAAAATATCTGTCTCCTTATTTTCCAAATTGTGATATTTTGTTGCACACTATTACACACACTTGTTAAAATTAGAAGTCCTTTAATTTTCAGTTATAATAGTTATATACTAACTATTAATAACTTAATATGTTAGTTTAACATATTAAATACTATTATCAAAGTATTATAATTAATATGTAATACTATATTTACATAGCCAGTATACTATATTCTTATTTAGTATATACATTTTTTTTTTAATCAAAATGGCCTATAGACCATAGTTAACTACTTAACTATTCTTACATAGTTAGTTAGTTACTTAATAATATTAAGTTAGTATATATATTAACCTACCAGTTAATAACTTAATATATTAGCTAATACTAAGTTACTGTATGTTTATACACACATAATATGTGTGTATATGAGCTAGGCTCGTGAACATTAATCGAGTTGGGCGAGCGAGTTGGGTCGAGCTTTATACGAGCTAGACTCGCGAGCCTTAATCAAGTTTCGTCAAGCGAGTCAAGTATGTGTCACTTAATAATCGAACAGATTTCTATAGTTACGAGTGAATTTCTACAGTTACGAATCAAGTTTAAACAAGTAGGCTGTCAAACAGACTGGTTTATTTACAACTCCAGGTATGAGAAGCCTCTTCTACCTTATACACCAAACGATATCGATCTATAGTTTAAAAAATCGCAACAATCTAGACTAAAGTCAGTTAACTAGAAAAATGAAATCCATGTAAACTATACTTAGAAACTATCTGGGAACTAAAAATATGGTCTTTTAGTGAATGATAAGTGTTTTTAATGGATATACATCCTTTGGTACTGTGTCCATTGCACTCATGGAAGACACAATACCTGTTTGCAGTCCTGAGGGGTGGCTTCCTGAGTATCGGCCTCGGCTTTTGGTATGTGGGATCTCTCTTCACCCCTATGAGGATCTCAGTGATTGGGGCATTGAGGGGAGTCCAGTTGTAGTCCTAAACAACTTTTTAGGTTATTTAAAGTCAGTGGAGCTCTCTTCCCTATCAACCTTCTTTTTCTTCTTGGGCATCTTGGAAGCTGATGCTCTAGAGGGCTCAATACCTAGGAGGGCTTGAAGTGTCTCCTCTTGGTTTATGAATTCCTTAGCTTTATCCATAAACTCGTGAAGGTTCTGCGGCGGTTTCCAAGCCAAATCTGCCATTAGGGGCCCATCTTTCCTGATTCCTTGAAATAGGGCACCATAGATGAAATCGTCCGTCGCACCCTCCTTGCCGAGTTTCTCTTGGTTGAACCTCATGAAATAGTCCTTCAACAACTCATCGGGGCCTTGATTTAAGGACATCAAGGATCTAGAAGGCTTTCTTCTCACTCTTTCGAACAAGAACTGTGTTAGGAACATTTTTTCGAAACCATCAAAGTTACTGATAGACTTTTGAGGAAGCTTCTTGAACCAATCCAAGGCATTGCCTAACAAGGTGAGAGGAAAGGCCCGGCATGCCACTTCATCGGGTATCATATGGAGATCCACATGAGCTTGAAATTTTTTCAAGTGCTCAATCGGATCTTCGAGTCCGGTGTAGATCAGGACATCTGGGATTTTGAACTTCATGGGGAGAAGGAAGGTGGCCACCTCGTCGATGAATGGTGAGGCTGTCTTTTGCAAGAGGTTGTCCACCAGAGAATTCTCCTAGTCGTGTTGTTGGACCACCTCGGATAAAAGATCACACCTTTGCGCTAATTTGGTGATCATACTTGTCATCTTCTTCTCACCTCACTCTGGGGAGGATTCTTGGGGATAACCACTCTGGGTTCAGTCTTCTCTCTAGATCCTTCTCGGTGGTGGCTCGGATTTCCTCCCTCTCCTCACCACTCACCGGTGTCACTATGCTCTTCTCTATTCTCGGGATTCAGAATGGGGGGAACAATCGTTGGTATATGGGATTGTTCCGGATTGCGGATGTGCACTTTCGGATTGAGGGCTTGCAAAGCAGCATTGTTCAGTCTGGTCTTCCATATTCTTTTCCATCCGAGAAATTCACTCATTTAGGAGGGCTATTGTAGCTTCAGGGTTGGCGGGGTTGACAGGATTGGGAGGTTGTCCGTCATCATAGACATTCGATCGTGTAGTCACCAATGCGGATTTTGTGCAAGAAACAATTATTGATTTCCCACAGACAGCACCAAACTGTCGTACAGTTTCTGGTTTGGTGATGTGTCGCCTTTTGATTCGCTTTCTTCAAGATCTACAAAATAGTAAACAACTTTTCAGGGGTGCCGACTGGATCCCACTCCGATGCCCAAGCCAAATTCTGATAGACAATTTTAGTGATGCAGGAGGATCCGAGTCAGATGATGCTGAGTTGTCAGATTGCACATTAATGGCGCTGAGATACCTGGAGCAGGCAGATCAGCGCAAAATTGGCAAGAAATCGTAATCTGGCCTAATTGGAGCAATTTCCGAGTGCGCTGCAGTAATTTGGCTATAACTTTGGCTACGAGTATCCGATTCGCGCATATGACCCCAATTTGGAAAGCTCTCTTCGACGCGCACGCCGTGGCTACCAAGCTACGTTGGTGCACCTCGTTTCGAGCCCCAAAATCCACTGTTTTCCTTGTCAAAACCCTAATTTTAGATATATTTTTTTTTCCATTTATGGTAATTTTTCGTTTATTGTTTAGGAGGTGATTTTGAGCTCGATTTGCGCCAGATTTTCGGTAGACTACTTATTTTATTCCGTATTTCGTTTTATTAGGGTTTTCGGGATTTTGCTATTTTTGGCAAAATTTTCCTAAGACCTAATTTTTCAGCTATATAAGCCCGGCTTGTGGGCGTTTTTCAGCAGTTGTTGTTTATTGATAATTTTATCGAATTCAGAGTTTGTCTCTATTTTTGGGGTGAATTTCTTGCTTTCTTCCTTGCAAACTACTTGTTGATTAGCCTGCAGAATAATCGCTATTCTGTTCTGGCGTCATTTAGGGAGTATCGAGAGCAATGTAAAGTCAGAGAGATTAGACTAAATTTCGTAAATGGGGTAACAACCTATTTATAGGCACGCAGTTTTGAGATAATTAGAGTGATCTTATACAATTCTACTAGGAGTCTGATCCCTAGATTGTATGGGATTAGACTTATCTTCCTAAGAGTCCAGTTTGGGTAGGACACTTCTTGTCAGCTGATTTCATATAGGTATTAGGTATTTTATCCCATATGTTATGGCATAATGGTTTATCCCAGGAAACCCAGGATAGAGGCCTTCTACGCCTTGCTAGGGATTATGAGATAAAACCTTATCCCGTGAATTTCGGCCGAAATCTCAGGATGAAACATTTCAGCATGTTTTATCTATATCGCCTCGTGGTGATCTCCATCCGTTCCCGTGACCAACTGGATATAGGCATTTGGTGTGTTCTTCTAGCATATCCGAGACAATGACAATCCGAGATCGTTCAGCTGTGCTTATCCCCAGTTCTGCCGACCAAGGACGTTCATAAGACTTTGTAATGGATATTCGAGGCCCTGATGACCGAGCAGATCTTGCCGGGTCGGTCGGACTGATTGGGCCCAATGCCCAGTCGTGGGCCCACTTGGGTTTGGGAATGATAATTTCCCCAACAATATTTCTGTCTATTTTGAAATGAATTTTTTTTTTCCAATTTTCTCTAATTTCTCTTTCCACTCTCCCCTCTCCCCTCCAATAATAGTACTTACTCTCATTTATTTTTTGTTATAATTATTATAATAACTATAATTTATTTTGCAATTAATAAAAATATATATACTTATTCTCTTTTTTTTTTCTTTTTTTTTTTTTTATGATAAGTAATAATCAGTCTTGTATATATATTTATTCTTGTTATAAATAATATTATTCTTATACTAATTATAAATTCAAGTGAAAACTATTTACAATTCTTATAAACTTCGATAAATCTATTATTAACAGCTAATTTTTTGCTAATATCTATTACTGGTTTATTTATTGTAATTATTATAGTAATTAAAATATAATTTATATCCAACAACAAGATGATTATAATTAATTAGAGTTAAATTTCTTGAAATCATTTATAAAGTCTAATTCTACTTAACAGATAAACAACCATTGTGAAACTTGCATCCATATAATGTCTTTACAATCCACCTATCTAATATATGTAAAGTACTTTTCATCTTAAACTGAATAGAATTTTACAAATATATATCAACCACAATGAAAACATTTTGCATGCCCCGGTTTAAAGATTTAAGATTTGCCCCTTAGCCCCATCAGACTGATCGACATCATCAACTTGTATATATGAATGCGACCTGCATTGATCAACATTAATAGTGGATATCTTCGAGTGGTTGATATATATCATGATTAATTTAGCCTTGCCATGCCAACTTGTAAACTATTGTGGGACCTTTTTTCGTTGTGGCTTCTATATATATATTGGTGATAATTAATAGCGAAAAAGGTTGAAGATTCAAAAATTGAAAAAGAAAAAGAAAAGAAAAAGCAAGCTGGAAGCCAGCAAAAACTTGAGGTGGGTGGAAGCAATAAACTAGAGTTTCATGGAAGGTGATAAAGAGAGAGAGATGAGGTAGGTGCACTGTTACGACACCCTCTTTAACTCGCACATTTATATGCTCCTTAATGGCTCCAAGCAAACATTCATGTCATCATTGTCATGGGGAAATACCATCGCCCTTGAACAAAAATAAAACCTTCGTTTCTTGTTCTCTCACTTCAACAGAATCTTTAGAACTGATGAAAACAATTTTTTTTTTTTTTTATTTAGCTCCACGTTCAATAATTACAGACTTATTTAGAAAGAAATATCTTCTCTTTTCTCTAGCCATTTCTTACTGTTTTCTCGGGTTTAGCAGACAAAACTCATTCCAAGGAACTTTCTATAACTTCTTTATGGATCTCACCTTGAATGCATTAACTTTGTTTTGTCTCCAGGTGACAATACTAATGGTTTGTTTAAGTTTTTCAAACAAAAACATGCAATTTAAAAATAGGGTATCGGGTGAAATCGCATTTCATGCGTTTTTAAAAATATATTCCTTACTTAAGATTTGAAAACATACTTCTTCTATTTTTTTCTTGTTCTTTTTTTTTTTCTTTTTTTTTTTTTTATGATTTTGAATTGCAATTTTTTAAAAATCCATTCTCAAACAATACATTTTCTGTAATTTACTTTAAAATCATAATTTTAGTTTGCAAAATTGCAATTGTAAACATACTCTAAGACAAAAAACAAAAACAACAAATGGTAGAACCAGAATTAATCGAGAGAGAGTTTTTCTCTCAAAAGTTAAGCAAGTAGACATAGAATATAACACTCCAGTTCCATATTAGGAAGAGATGAATAGTAATTTATAAAGATAGCCACGAGTGCTAAGTCTTACATTACTTAATTATCATGTGAAACTGATTTTTATAATGAATTTAAAGGAAGATCCAAATTAACTATTTTTTTAAAATAATAATACATATGGGACTAACAATTTTTCGGTAGAGTTATATAGGAGCTAGAATTATATTATAGTATTCATTACATTGCTTACAATTAACGACAACAAAAGGCAAAGAAAATGAAAACCGCATAGTGGTGGGTAGAGATACCATGGTAATTTCCGATGAAAAAGTGCCTCATGTATCAAAAATGAGAAGTGCTTGAAGGATTGCTTTATTTAAAAATGTGTAGCCAATAAATATAATATTGTCCAAAATCTTAGGAAAGCGTGTTGGGCCCTTGAGACAGGCATCCTCTCTTTGACAAAAAAAAAAAAAAAAAAAAAAAACAAAAGGTGCATTGAATTAAAAAACAGGATTGGACTTCTAGGAATAATCTATCAAAAAGTGTCCCACATCCAGCCAATAGTTAAAGCGAGCTCAAAGACCACAGCAACCACGAGTAAGTCCTACGCTGGCTCTTTTGCCTCCATTACTTGCTCGATACTCTAAATGGGATATAAATTTTGTAAGAATTAGGTCCTAGGAATTATTTTAACTCGGTCACTTTTAGGGTTCTTCAGAGTTTGATGCTTGTCATTTTAAAATATGTGGTTTAAAAAATGTGATTTTAAATATTTAGTTAAACGTTTGATGAAATTGTAGTTTGGTCTTTAAAATTGAAATTTAAAATTTAAAATTGTATGTTTAAAAAAAAAAAAAAGCACCTATTTTACGTGCGATTTGAAAACGCTTTTTTTTTTTTTTTTTTTTTTTTTTTTTTTTGGTTTTTTAATTGCAATTTTTAAAAAATGTAATTCCAAACTATTTATTTTTTGAGATTTAGTTTAAAATCACACTTTTTGTTAATGAAAAATTGTATGTCAAACGCACCTTTAGTACATGAGAAATACATTTTTTTTTTATTGGATAAAAATTTCTTACAAATTGGATTGTAGAAAATTTCTTACAAATTAGTCTCTAAGTAATTATATGTTCTCTAACATGTGAGAAACTAGAATGTGCTTCTCACATGTTTTTTTGAAAACACTAATAGAAAGCTTGTACTCTCACATACCTAAACGACACGTACATATCACTCGTTTGAGGTAGGTTTGTAGAAAACTCATACAAACCAGCCTATAGAAAATTTCTATCATTTTTTATTATTATTATTAATACAGTTAAAAAAACATGTAAAATCATAAGCTATATACTTAAAAAATGATAGAAATTTCCTACAAATTGGATTGTAGGAAATTTCTTACAAATCAACTTCTAATAATGGCATGCATGTGTCTCTTGCATATAAGAAGCACATGTTATTTTAACTACATGTGCTTCTCACATATTTTTTTAATAGCTTAAAGAACACACGTTACTTTTATAGGCCGATTTGTATGAGTTTCCTACAAATCAGTTTTTAGGAAATTTGTATAAAAAAATAAATGTGTTCCTCTCATGCAAAATGAGCATATAACACTTTTAGAGACGGAGTTAGAAAAATTTTCCTGCAACATAGTTTTGTTTGAAATTTTGGAATTAACACAAATAACACTTTTAGATACTGAATTGAAAGAATATCCTTACAATTTAATTTGTAGAAAAATTTAAATCCGTCTAAATACTATTCTGATCATCAAAATGTCAAGAAATTTTTCTTCCTTTCGGGGTGGAAACTGGTTAAGAGTCTTAAGACTATTCACATCGAATGAATGTTGGGAAATCATGTATAGATACTAAGCAACAAGAGATAATAATTATATCAGCAATGGACTTAATTGCCAAAATAGGTAGACAGCCCGAACCCCATAATATAACTTAATAATTAACGATCAATTTTCAATCATCAGGACTCTTTTAAGCGACATACCTACACCTAAAAAGAATCCAATCTTACTCTTCTGGAAGAAATGCCTCACTTTGACCATGTTTCACCTTTTAGTTTTCCTTTTTGGGTACTGATACGGTAATAACAATGCATAACGTTGGCAATGAGAGAGAAAGAGAAAGAGAAAGCCAGCCATTGGGCGCTCCTCTCACTTCTTAATAATGCCATGCACTCTCTTAATCAAACGTGCTCGATCGATGCAAGTAGAAGTTGCCCAAAGTACTTTTTCAAGATTTAATCTCAATGTACAGCCTGCTTTGTTATTACCAGAACCAAAAGATCACACGTTTTTCATAGTGTTAAGGAAATTATGGGGTGGCAAGTAGAACTTTTTGAAGCTTAATGAATGGCTCGAATACATTTTGGCAATCCAAATAAGAGAAGTAGATGATGAAAGAGTAACTACAGATAATAAATTCAAACACATTTTAACAGAAGGTACAGCAAGAAGAAGACTGCAAAAGAAACAAGAGCATTAACTTTAGCCTCCTCACTTCTTCCGTTTCTACAGTACTGCTACATAATCTCATTAAACTTGGCTGAAAAGGCTAAAGATTTGCTCTCATTCTAATACAAAAGTGAAAAAAAGAAAAAAAAAAAAAAAAGGAAAAAGGAAAAAGGAAAAAGCAAGGATAAGCTGATAACAGAAAGATCGATCTTACATTAATACACATGCAAACCACTAGTTATGAAGAGGATTGGGACCTGTATGAATTATTCTCTTGTCGTCTCCATAAAGCTTGTCGGCCGGACCTCCATTCTTGGCCCCAGGCAGCTGAGCTTGAGCAGTTGAAGGTGCATGAAAGAACGGCGGCGTCGTCTCGAAAAAATGTTCTCTCCTCGGCGGAGACCAAATGAACCGAACTGCTTGTTGATCATGAGCAGCGCAAAACAAGCTTATCTGGATGAAGATTAAGTTGACCCACAACAGCAAGATTGCAGTAGTGGCTCTAGCTCTTGCTCTTGCTCTTGGACCTTCTGAAAGAAATATCATTGCATAAAACTTCAGCTTCAGACCAACCCAAATGAAGGCCAAAAGAAACTCAATTAGATAGATCCCTAGCTCAAAGTTACTATAGAGTGTGAATTCTGAGAGTAGCTAGAAGCTAGAGAGAGAAGAAAACACTTAATTTGGTGGTTCCTTATCTCATGGGTCTAGTCACATGAGCTTGACCCTTGATTCCTGGAACCTTCTAATGTTTTCTTATTTAGTACTACTTCTGAATCTTTCAGAGTTTGCACCTTTTACTCACGGCTGCTTTGAGTTTTCTTCTCTTTGTTTCTGTTTTTTCTTTTTTCTTTTATTTTATATAACCTTTTTTTTTTTTTTTTAATCTTTTTTCTTCATGTTGGCTTGGAGAAGGTGTGTGACTGTCAAGTATTAATAGCCGTTGTCTCCGGGATATTTAGTCAAATTTAGAGGGCATTGGTAAACAAACTTGCTGATGTCGGCAATTTTTGGCTTTTTCACAGCAGGGTCTTAATTAATTGTAGATCTTCGCTTCATAGATTTTTTGCCTTTCGATTATATTTTCTTCTCATGTGATGACTGAATTACCCCTTTTGCTCTTTGCTTCCATTGCAGTGTACGTACGTCTGATCAGCCTGTCCTCACTGACCTCAGGTTTGACTTCCGTTAGCACCAACTAATGGTCTTAATTAAGTGATAATAATAATAATTAATTTTATCGTCTGACAAGAAAAAAAAAAAAAAAAAAAAAAAGAAGGCTTCGCACGCTTCTCTTAATTAATTAATATATTTTTCTGAATCCAATTCCTTATCTGAAAATTAAGGTTATAAGCATTTTTCTGAATTGTGAGATGCCAATTCGGAAGTATAATTAAAAAAAAAAAAATGGAATTAATTTGTGAATTGTGGGATGCCATAGGCCCATAAGGAGTCTTTGTCGTAGTTATTATAGGAAATGTGGGATGATCATTGAGATTCAAGTTCGTATGAGAGCAGAAATATATGGCCAGTACTGTAGCTACTGTGAAATACCGGGAATGACAGCTATAATCATGGGTGCATAGGAGCCCATGACAATTAATCTTCATAAATTTAATCAATTAATGCATTCAAAGTTGATCACATGGCTTGTCGACATAAAATCTACGTCTAAATAATTAAGATTGGGCTTTGATTCCTTAAAAATGACGGTGGCCTCCTAGTGAGACAATTCCTCTCTTTGCTTGATAAAATTTGTGTATGCAGAATCACAACATTTATTTAAGCTATTCTATAGCAATGAAAAATATGATATGCACATCTTAAGTGAGATTTTTCCATCAATTATATTGGTATGAATTTTTAAGAAAAAAATTACGATAATCATGCATCAATTCAACTTAATTGAAAGTATTGATGTTAGAAGTTAAAGTAGTTGATTTAGAACTCCACTTCGTTTATGCAAATGTTAACAAAGAAGGGTTATTAATTACTGTGTTGGAGTAATTGTAATGTAATTTTAACTACGTACAACATTATAAGGTCAAGCCTCTAGCAAAAGCAGTGGAGGCCGGGAAGGCATTGCAAAGTGGAATTCTAGTATGGTTTGGTGATTCTTAGACAAACTGCTGCCATATTTTCTTATCAAGAAGACTGTGGATGTTATTTGGAGCCAATATGGAAAAGTATAATTAGTGTTGCGTTCTCAATGAAAAATTGACTGTACATTTTCAAATTCAATGATGAGAGTACTCAGGATTCTGTTTTGGAAGCAAAAATTTGGCATATAGCTAATAAGCCACTCATTCTTCGAAAGTGGCAGAGGCAGGTATGCAACTAATGAAACTCTCTTTGTCTTTAATTCCTATTTGGATTAAGCTGTTGCAGATCGGCCAGGAGAATTTAATCGAGTTATAAGCAGACCTGCCAAGGGTCAGAGCAATACAGTAAAAGTTAGAGAGAAAGGAAATGAGTGGTCTAATTCTTTTGAAGCTTTTGTTAAGTTGCAAGAAGATGAAGAATTGGAGGAAGGGGAGATATCAGTGGTTGGTTTGAAGGGCTCAAACGATGATTTCCAGCATATTATAGAAGCTGCACTGAGTGTGAGTAACAACCACAGTACAACAAAGGAAAAAAAGGGGAAGGGGAAGAAGGAGGATAGTGTAGGAGGAGGTTTCTCTCCTACTGTTGCTGATCAATTAATGAAGATCTTAGTTTTGAATGTTATAGTTCTAAATGACCTCTTCAAACAAAGAGAGATAAGAAGAATGATAAAGAAGCTAAATGTTGATATCATTTGTTTGGTAGAGACTAGAGTGAAAGTGGAAAATGTTGAGAACATTAAAGAAAATGTGGTTCCTGATTGGGGCTTTATTCATAATTATGGAAGTCATATCCTTGGAAAAATCTGGATTTGTTGGAGTTTAGAAATTATGAATATAACAACCATTCAAGAGCATGAGCAAGCTGTCAGTTGTGAAATAGTTGTGATCAAGGGAGGATGAAATGAATATAATCCTTTGTTTATTTGGCAACGAAAGGGTTAGAAAGAAAATCATTGTGGCAATACTTAATTTGATATAAAAATAAAAATAAAAAATAAAAAATAAAAAAGGAAAGAAAAAAACAGGCCAGTGCTACTCCTTGGTCACTATCTAGTGATTTTAATGTGGTGCAGAATGTAAAAGTCCATAGGCCTTACTCACTCTCAAAAGACGCCTTGAGAGAGGAGAGGACACCATGGCTTATAAAGTGCCCAGGTGAAGGAAATCTTAGCGATGTGGGACACTTTAACATGCCCCCTCACGTGTGGCAACTAATGGCCAAACACGTGGACAACAACGGGAGGGAAAGACCCATCATTGCAAGAAACCTGTGGCTCTGATACCATGTAAAAGTTCATGGGCCTTATTCACTCTCAAAAGACGCCTTGAGAGAAGAGGGGTGTTGGGTTGTTGTGGGATTTGTTGAGGGAAATGGTGGATTTGTCTGGAAGAGGTGGATTGTGAGTACTTGAAGAGGTGCGGTGAGAATCTAACAGAGGAGGACAAATCTGGGAGAAGGGGATGCAGGTCGTGTGTTAGAGCAGGTTCCTTTGACAATGATGGGCCTTTCCCTCTCATTGTTGAACACGTGTTTGGCCAAAGATGCCACACATGGGGGGGCGTGTTAAAGTGTTCCACATTGCTAAGAGATCTTTGTCTTGTAGACTTTATAAGCCATGAACACCCCTCTTCTCTTAAGGCGTCTTTTGAGAGTGAGTAAGGCCCATAGACTTTTACACAGAATGTTCAAGAAAAATGGGGTAGGGAAAGACTGAATTGTTATGAAGCTGATTTATTATTATTATTATTATTATTGTATTAAAATTGTAGATTCTTAACTTAGCTTTTACTGGTAGTTTCTTGATTTGGAATAATAAACGTGCTAGTACTGAGGATTTTGCGGCTCCGAATTAAGCTCAATACAGTGATGTTGAATAAAGTTTGGTTGGAAGCTTATGGGCAGACTGCAGTTGAGTTCTTGGAAGACGGTCTTTTGGATCATTCTTCTGCTATTATAACAGTAAAAAAGGTTCAAAGTTTTAGTCCAAAGCCTTTCAAATTTTGGGTTGAGAGAGACTAGATGACCATCTTTTCTTTAAGTGTAGCTTTAGTTCTCGAATATGGATATATTGTTTACAAAGATGCGATGTGATGGCTCCCCCTCTTGTTTGGCAAGTTTTGATAAATGAGGGTTGCAGAAACTGGATATTGAAAACCATGATGGATGTTCTTTGTAGATTGGTGTTGAGCTCCATAGTTTATGGGATTTGGAGAGCTAGGAATGAAATAAAGCATCATGGCCGACAAAGAACAGAGCAGATTTTAAAGTTGATTTTCTGGGAAGTTCAATCCAAGATATCAGGAAAAGGGAGTTTCAAAAAAACTAGGGAAAATCTTAGCCTTTGTCAGGACTCGAACCTCAATGTAAACATGCTGGTTTCATACCAGTTTTGTCTCTTTTCTAAGTTTTGTTTTGGCTGGGTCTTTGTAACAAGGCTTTTGTTGCTCTGGTTTGCGTTGTGTTTCAGTTGTTTTTGTGTGACTTAGTTGTAATCTTGGTTCTTTAGTTGTTAAATGAAACTGATCTACTTATTCATAAAAAAATTAAAAAAAAGGGATGTTATTTGCTATCATGGGGATGTAGAGAGATTGATGATAGAAAAGAAATGTATACATGAATATGTTTCCATCTGCAAAGCAAAAGAAAATTTCTTGAAGCAGAAATCGAGAAATTAGTGGTTGAACCTCGGTGATCAAATCAATTCTTTCTTTTAGACGATTGTAAAAGTAAGGAACTCAAAGAACTTGATTAAAACTTGTGGGATAAGGATGGTGTTAAAGTTGACGAGAGTGAATAGATTAAAAGGGTTGCAAAGGATTTTTATACAAAAAAAAAAAAAAAAAAAAAAAAAAAAAAAAACTTTTGGGACCTACATATATTCATTTTGATGAGAGGAGAGCTAGGGGGTACGTTGAGCAGTTAATCACGGGGAAATTCCTGAAAGTATCTGTGCAAGGATGGAGAAAGAGGTCTTAGCACACGAAATAAGGAAAACTAGATTTTCTATGGAGTGTAATAAAGCACTACGTCCTAATGGATTCCCAGCTGCTTTTAAGAAAGTTTTGCCAATCATTGGGGAGGAATTGGTTGCGATAGTAAGATCTTTTTTCATATAAGGAAAATTGCTTAAAGAGGTAAATGCTACAATTATAACCATTGTTCCTAAGAAACAAATTCCATATTGGATGGGTGATTTTAGGCTATTTTTTGTTGTAATGTGGTTTACAAGTGCATCACTAAGATTCTAGCTAATCATTTGATGTTGGGTTAGACTCAATTGTTAGTAGTAACCAAACAATATTCATTCCTAATTGTAGTATTGCAGAGAACATGTTACTTGCTCGTGAATTTGTGAGAGATTATCCTATTATAGATAAGGGTATAGAGCTCGATGCCCAATTAAAAGTGGATTTGATGAAGGCATATGATCTTTAAATTGATATTTTATCTTACATTGCTTGTCATGTTTTGGTGCTCATATTAAGTTTATAGAATGGGTTAATGACTAATGAAAATAAAATATGGCTTCTAAATTATAAAATGTGTGCAATAGTGTGCAACAAAATATCAAAGTGCAGAATTTAAAGAGACAAATATTTTGTTGACGAAGTAGAAACTCAATTAAGAGAAAAATCACTCTAGGGCGGCCAAACCCAGGATATCTACTATTCAGAAGACAAAGCTAGTACATAGAAATTAACACTCACATACCAAACCCATCGTGAATGCTTCCCAACCAAGTCTCCTACTTGAAGGGGTCTTCAATGGAATCATTTACCTTAGGGCCAACCCCTAAGATAGACTTCAATTTCAGTGCAACCGCAATACACAACAGTAATGGCTTGAGAGTGAGCGGATCAGCACAACAACTCCTAAAATATACTCTCTAAGCTCTACGAAATTCAATACTGAATTCTTACAAATTACATGCCTAGAGGCCTCTATTTATAGGTTACAGAAAACCTAAATCGACACTGATTCGGTTTTCTCTAGGCGGCGTCTAGACGGTAGTTGAGGGCGTCCGGACGGACAATTGTGCAATCGGCTTTCAAAATTCGCTAATTATTCATTCTTGAATAGGGCCGCGTCCGGACGGTTGCACTTCTGCTGCACGCAATTTCCATAATAAGGTCTGAGCGTCCAGACAATGTAGACTGATGTCCGGATGGTTGAACATCTTCGGCACGACTTGCCTTATCAAGGATAGCGTCAGGACGGAATAGCCAAGTTGTCTGGACGATTGCAGCTGTCTTCCCATATCTATGTTTTGGAAAGAAATCCGTTTACTTGTCGAACATTGAAGGGCGTCCAGACGTGTTGCTGAAACTTCCGGACTGAAGCTACTTGGAACAGTTCAAAGCTTCTAGACACAGAAGGGAGTCCAAAAGAAAAGTTCTTGTCGTCCGGATGAATGATGCTTGACAGATGAGCGTCCAGACGGATGCAAGGGAACTGAACTAACTGTTTTGAATTTTGCACAAAGTCTTCTTGAAGCTCATAACTGAAGAGTAGACTTTGAATAAAACAGCATCCCTGTATAATAAGCATCATTACATAGTGTGATTTTGTCCAACAGAATGCAGCCAATCATAAACTAACAACTAGTGAATCACAAATCCTTGGTTTTCTATTACAATTAATGGGACTCTTGTTGGCTACTTTGAAGGGAAAAGGGGATTGATAAGAAGGGGATCCATTGTCCCCGTATCTCTTATGGAAGTGTTATTAAAGTTGTTAAAGGAGGCTGCTGTAAGAAAAAAATCATTTGAGTTCCATCCTAGGTGTTAAAAGATCAATGTAATGTCTAAGACGTTAATTAGGTGTTTAAAATGTGAATTGGATTAACTAAATTATTAATTAAGTAAAGTGTGATGAAAACACCTTGAAAACACTTAGAAAACACTCAAAAATAAAGTTTTTGTGAGTCGTGTCCGGACGGATAAAGCAGGGAACCAAAATTAATTCCTTATGGGTTGTGTCCAGACAGGCACTACCATGTGTCCGTACACATACTCCAGAAACCCCCCATTCTACGACACTTAAAAATGCGTGTCCTGACTGGACTTTTTCATGTCCGGACAGACCTTTGATTAAAACATGTTTTGGCTCATTTTCTCCGAAAATCTCTCCTCTCGCAAACCTCTTTCTCATTCTCTCTTGGGTTTGTCATCTAAAACCCATATTTCTTGAAGATTCAAGCCCCAAACTCAAATCTAACTTTGGAAACGAGATCTTCGATTTGAGGTAAAATCTGAAATTCATAATCTCTCTAGTTTTGGGTTGATTCTTGAGAGATTGTGTTTAATCTTCTAATATTCTTTAGGTTTTAAGTGTTTTGGAGCTTTCCAAACAATCTCCAAGCTCCGGGTCACGTTGGGTGAAGATTTGAGGTAAAATCTCCGCAACCCTAACTTTTGGTTTAGTGTTTAAGTTGGTGTTTTTGGTGCCTAACCCTAAGACAATCTTATGGGTTGACATCTAATGTTGTTGGGTTGTCAAATGGAACCTTATGATTTTATGGGTCTTTCATGAGTCTAACTCTTGAGCAATTTAAGAGCTAAGGGTGAGTTTAGAGTTAGAAAATGGTAATGTATCAAGCAATGTAGTGATGCAACGTCACATTACAAGGCTTTGGTTGAGGATTCATCTAAAAGCCACACACAAAGCAGCCAAAGTGAGTATTTTACTCACTGAGAACTTTATAGTGTTTTCTGCAAAGAAAATGATATGATTTGATAATCTCAAGCCAATAGTATTTTCATATGATATATGCATGTGAATTGCTTTGATTATATTAAAATGATGTTTTATAAAGTATGAGCTTTTAAGTATGTTGAGAACATGTGGATTGAGAAAAGTTATGTGATGCATGTTTAATGGTGATTTATGAAAAAACATTAGATGGGATGATTTGCATGTGAGATAGCATGAACACAGAGTACAGATAATGTTGAAGTACTAGCATAACGAAATCATGAACGTTGAACAAGTTCTGGGGTTGTAGACTTGCAGGCAAAGCAAGTGTAAGTCCAAAAAGTCGTAGCTCCTGGCATCAGAAATAAGTCCTGGGATTGTAGCATTGCAAGCCCAGAGAGTTGATGCTCCTAGTTACAGAAACAAGAAAACATAACAAGAGCATGCATAACATGGTGATGTGTGGCATGATTTGGAAAAAGGATTTCATGCTAGACATATTAGTATACATATGTTTTTTGGTATGGGATGGAAAGCATATGTATAGTGATATTCAACTAGTTTGCATTGCGTTCTATGAGATGGCATGTATCTGGAGTGTATATAACACATGAATTCCCCAAAAGTTCAGAATATCATGTATGCATGCGCGACCGAGTAATGACGTTGAGTAGATTTCATGAGATGGCATGTACTTGGAGTGCTTGTAATACATGAGTTCCCCAAAGGTTCAGAGCGTCATGTATGCATGTACGACCGAGATATGACATTGATTAAATTGTTTGGAAGGTTATATATTTGGAGTGCATGTATATTGGAATTCTCCAAAGGTTCGGAATGTCTTATATACATGTGCGGCCGAGTTATAACAATGTTTTGATTTGAAGTGACGTAAATTTTTGGAATGTACGTATGCACGTATTCCCCAAAGGTTTAGAAGAAATGCATGCGTACATTGCCGAGATATTACGTCAAATGTTTTCTTATGATACCAAATTTGGGAGTGTGCGTATATTGGGATTTTCCAAAGGTTCAAATGACTCGTATGGGCACAAGGCCGAGGCATAGTGTCAACTATTTTTAGATATCCTTGTATGCATGTATTTCCCCAAAGGTTCGAAAAGCTTGTATACGAGAATATATGAGTCACATGTGATATATGTATAGATGTGTGTAATGTAGACTATATATTTGCGAACCAAATACCATGGTTTACTTTATCGGTTAAAAAACCTATTTGTAAAACTATCAATCCACAAGTAGCCGTTATTGTAAACATATGGTAGAACAGAAATGGTTGGCTCACTGAGAAAACCAGTGTCTAAAATACTCCTGAGTTAGGGAACTCATACTTTCACCTATGCGGACATGGATAACACCACGACTGTATAGATGCTGATGCTTTGACTGCAGGTACTGCTGATGTTGACGACGATCTAGTGGCTAGGTATTTTGGATACTACGATTGAAGCCCCACACTTGGGTCATAGTTGTGTCAGACTTGGATGGTCCCCTTTGTAGTTATTTCATAAATGGCTCGTGTCGCTTGTGACACGTGTATTTATTAGCCATTCTTTTTGTTAGTATTTTAATTGGCTACATTCTAGATAAACAAAAACACTTTATGTAATAGCTACAAATTAACAGGATGGTCGGTTTTCATTTCAAAATCTTCATGTATTCAGACAGTGTTCAAATCAAAGCATGTGACTAATCACAAGCTTCTAGAAGATGTCCATAAAGAGTTCTTGCAAAATCCAAGCCAAATCAACTGGTTCCTGTGCAATCGTCCAGACGAACCTTTGAAGGCATCCAAACGCCCCTTAGTGTCCAGCAGCTTTACGATTGAAAACATCCAGACGACAGAGCAACACCGTCCGGACGCTAGGTCAATCAGTATTCAACAAGCAGTTGGATTTCAGAAGTCGACACTGTTAGGGAGTCTCTGCAAGCTGTCCAGACAACGTGGCAACACGTCTAGACGCTGTCTAGCATTTCAGAATATTCCAGTATTTAGTTCGAACGCTACAAGGAGTTATAGCGAAGACCGTCCGGACGCTAGATCAAGCCGTACAGACATGGACCTGATAAAGATAGAATTATGCTGTTTCTGAAAGGATATCACAGAAAACCATCCGAATGTGGCTAACTTCCATCCGAACACTTGACAGTCAAAGCCCGAATCTCAGCAGTTTTAGGTTTCCTGTAAGCCTATAAATATAGGGCCTAAGGCTTGTATTTTGTCCAGAATTCGACAGTGAATTTCATAGTGCTTTGAGAGGGTGTTTAGGGAGAATCGAAGATCCACTAGCTCTCAAGTCGTTACCAGTGTGTGCTCATCCGTTCGTGTGAAGTCTATCTTAGGGGTCAACCCTGAGGTAAAGGAATCCATCAAAAACCCCTTTAGGTGGAAGATCTAGTTGGAAAGCGTTCATGATGGGCTTCGTGTCAGAGTTAAAGGTATGACTACTGCATAAGGGTATGTGAGTACGAGTGTCTAATAACTAGCTTTGTTTTTGGATAGCGGATTTCCTGGGTTTGGCTGTCCCGAAGTGGTTTTTCTCTTCACAGAGTTTCCACTTCATAACAAATACCTTGTTGTATTTATATTCTGCATTTAAGATATTTGGTTGCACACAAATACACACTCTTGGTTGAATTAGAAGTCAATAATTATTAACAATTGATATCAGAGCTTGGTACACTCTGTGTTTAGATTTATTTCTTGAGTGTATTCGTTTGACTTCTGCTTTTATTATTGTTTTAATGTCTCAAAATCTTAATTCAGTTCCACCCTTTGATGGAACGAACTATGGCTATTGGAAAGCCCACATGCGCTTCTTTTTAAAATCAATTGACGTTTGAAAAATTGTTGAAACTGGTTGGATTAAACTAGAAGAAACAGACGAAATTACTGTTACTCAAACAAGTGCATGGCTCTCCAATGATAAAGCCCTCCATGCACTATGTCAAGCACTTTCACCATTTGAATTCACAAGAATTTCAAATTGTGAAGTTGCTAAAGATGCATGGCAAATTCTAGGAACAACATATGAACGCACAAACTGGTAAAATCTGCCAAGCTTCAAATGTTGATTTCTAAATTTGAAGAAATTAAGATGCTAGAAGAAGAGACCTTCAGAGAGTTCTACACTAAGATTAGCAACCAAAGAAACTCGATGGTGAGTCTTGGGAAGCAAATCTCAGATGTAAAACTCATCCGAAAGATAATAAGATCTTTTCTTGAGCGTTTTAGGATTAAGGTGACAACTATAGAAGAAAGCAAAGATCTAGAGGAGATGAAGATTGAAGAGCTGGTAGGATCTCTTCAGACATATGAATACTCCTTACCACCAGTCAGAAAGGCAAAGACAATTTCCCTCAAGGCATCTAAGGCATCCAAGAAGAAATCCAGAGTCTCATCTGACGAAGACTCCGATATTGATGAAGATGCAGTGGCAATGTTAGCCAAGAACTTCAAGTGTTTTATGAAGAATAATTAATTCAAGAAGTTCTCTGACAGACTGAGAAAGGTGTTAGTTTTTGTGTTGGCTGCATTCTGTTGGACAAAATCACTTCTATGTAATGTTGCTGCTTTCACAGGGATGCTGCTTTATCCAGAGTCTTCTCTTCAGCTATGTTCTTCAAGAAGATTCTGTGAAGTTTTCAAGGAAGTCTATTTCGGTTCCCTGTCAGCCTTCCGGACGATGTGGTATCCCGTCCGGACGCTCATCAGTCAGCAACATCCGTTTGGACAACGTGGTATTCCGTCCGGACGCTCTTCTGTGAAAGCATCATCCGTTTGGACGACGAGAACGTTTCGTTCGGACTCCCATCAGTGTCTAGAAGCCTCGAATAGTTCAAGCTTGCATCCTTCCGGACGTAATGGCAAATCGTCCAAACACTCTTCAGAGTTCGAGAAGATCCCAGTGTTCCAGCGCATCCGTCCGGACGACGTGGCTATACCGTCCGGACGCCATTCAGTGTTTGACAAGCATTAGGGTTTCTGACTCAAGACACAGTTATGGGAAGACGGTTGCTACCATCCGGACGATGTTCTCTATAAGCCAAGACGTGCATACAAAGTTCAACCGTCCGGACGTCAGCCTTCATGGTTCGGACGATCAAGCTTCATATATGGAAATTGCGTGCACCAGTTCAACCGTCCGGACATCACCCTTCAGCGTCCAGAAGCTCCAAAGCCTTATTATGGTAATTACGTGCAGCCAAAGTGCAACCGTCCGAATGCTAGGGCAACACCATCTGGACATGGCCTTGTATGGAAGCTTTCAGTGCTACTTTGGAAAGGCGGTTGCATTTGACCATCCGGACACTCGGTCAAGCCGTCCGGATACCCTCAAGTATTTTGGTCATAATGTTTTACTCAAATATCGGATTGGGACGAAATCGGCGTCGTTGGAAAGCTAAGAAAAAGTTCTGTAAATTGAGCATCTGAACGGCCATTACTAGCATTCGGATGGCATCCGTCCGGATGGAAACATTTGCCCGTCCGGACAGCCCTGTGGAAAATTCCAGAATTACTTTTCGGACAAGAAAAACTTGGCCCGTCTGGACGCCCCAAGGCTCCCATCCGGACGCGCGTGCCTCAGAATCTGTTTTTGACTCGATTTTGGGTTTCCTAAGCCTATAAATAAGAGGCTCTAGGCATGCTTTCAACACAGAATTCGGTGGTGAATTCTTTACAGCTTAGAGAAGGTATTTAGGGAGATATTGAAGATTTGTTAGCTCTCTAACTTTGCCAAGTGTGTGATTTGATCAGCTGTGAAGTCTATCTTAGGGGTCGGCCCTAAGGTAAAGGATTCCATTGAAGACTCCTTCAGGTAGGAGACCTGGTTGGGAGGTGTTCATGTTGGGTTACACGTTAAAGATCAAGGTACGACCACTGCATCAGGAGTATGTGAGCGTTACTGCTTTGTATCTAGTCTTGTCTTCTGAATAGTGGATATCCAGGGTTTGGCTGCCCCGGAGTGGTTTTTATCTTAATTGAGTTTCCACTTCGTCAACAAAATATTTGTCTCATTTAACTCCGCATTTAATATTTTGTTGCACACTGTTCACACACACTGTTAAATTTAGGAGTCCATTTCATTTTTCAAAAGGCTCCCCATACTGCTGAGTCAGAAGAAGCAGAGAAGAAAGATCTGAGGGGTCCCCAATGCTTTGAATGTTCAGGTTTTAGGCACATCAGGATTGAATGTGTAAATCTGAAGAAATTAAAAGGGAAAGCCTTTAATGCAACTCTAAGCGATGAGTCTGACAAGGAAGAAGAAACTCCTGAGGAAGAAAAATTCCTAGCCTTCGTGGCCCCACATGGAGAAAATGAGGGTTCTCAATCTTACTACTCCGAAAATAGTGAAGAAGAAGATATGCAGTCAGCCTATCAACTTCAATATGTAGAGTTCTTAAAGCTGAGGGAGAAATACAAGCAACAGGTACTAGAGCTAAACAGCCTCAGGATTGAGAAGACCTCTATGCTAATAAAGATTAATGATTTAGAAAAGAGGCTTCTGGAGACACAATTGCAACTGGAGAGAGTCTCAGACGAGAAGCTAAATCACATGCTCTCTATTTAGAAGTGCCCAACCGACAAGACCAGACTCAGGTATGTTCCTCCTTCTACTTTTGATATTCCTTCTACTTCAAAGACTATTTTTGTGAAGCCGATTATTCCCGAGTCTCCACCCTCAATCGTGGATAAGGGAAAAAGTGTTATGGATGGGGAAGTACCTATCATCCCTCAGCCTCCGCTCAAGCATCCTATCAGAAGAAAGCCTCTCACATGCCATCACTGTGGCAAGCCAGGACACATCAGACCTAACTGCCCACATCGGCAAGTTCAAAGGAAGAAAAAGTGGCAGGCTCCTAAAACTCCCATGTGTCACCAATGTGGAGTTAGCAGTCATATGAGACCTAAGTGTCCTCCACCTAAGCCACCCAGGCAGCATAGATCTTCACCCAGATATCATGCTCCAAGGCATCAGCAACTGCAGAAGCCTATTCAAGCAAAAAAGACTTGGGTTCCCAAAAAGCTGTATTTGGAAAAACAGAAGACTACAAAAAGCAAAATTTGTTATGAAGGAAATTCTCCTGCCAGTTCTTTCATGCAAGATCTGGTCAGATTTCTAACACTACAGCTAAAGAAGGAAGGACAGGACAAAGATGAGGACGCCTACTCCCCAAGGGGGAGCAGACATACCTAGTAGGTAAGGTCACACATGCCTAGGATTTTGGTTCCTAAATCCTAGAGCATGACAGATACACTTGCGTATTTTTTTATCATCTTATAAAAACTTTGCATTTTGTTATAGAACCATAGTTTCTATACCTATATTCCCTCTTGTTTGTCTTGAGGAAATTCTGCAGGTATTAAATAGGGATGATAGTAAAAGCACGTCGAGCAGCTGCTTTTCTATCTTGTTACTTTCAAACCTCTCTCCCTGAGGTCAGGTTTGTTTCTACCTTACATGCTTGGTCTATACTATCCTCTTTATTGTGAAGCATGTTTGTTGTTTATGTTTTTTTTAATAATAAAAAATAAAAATGGGGGGGGGGGGGGGGGGGGGTTAAAGGATGCAGAGTTTTATTGTTCCATTATATAGCTTTCAGATATCTTATGTATGTTTAACTGATGTCTCAGTTTTTGATGCATTTATTCTTTTGCCTTTATATAACTGAGAGTTTCTCTTGATATCTGCAAAGTTTCCCAGTAGCATCCATAATAGATAGTTGCTTTTCTCATACAATGAAAAATGTGCACTTTCCAAAGGCTCCCTTATGGTATTTTTTTTTATCTCTTCTGACTTTTAGCTTCTTGATTTTTTTTTAATGAGAGAGATTTTTTTTTTTGTTAAGATGGTCAAATTGACTAACTCTCTAGTTGAACCTAGAACCCATAAATTCTAGCTTTCTTTGTAGGTTGCAGAACCAAGTAATAAAAAGTATTCAAAACTGAATGAATATGGATAAATTAAAAGATCCACTGCTTGCTAAATCTGTTCTTGATATTGTCCCTATAGAAACAGTCAGTGACCAAATCATTGCGAAAATAGACGGTCACTAAAGGACTTTGTAAAAGAAAATGTGCTGCAGCTTAAAGAAGTGTATCAGATGAGGGTGGCTAGGCCCAAGTAAAATAAGGTTTGACTTTTGACTGATCTAACATTTATTTTCTCTCTTCTCTAGAAAATTTAGGTGATTTAGGTCATTTCAGTGAAATTCATATCTTTTTGAGAAAGCCTTCACACACAAACGCATTGCTTGAGCTGAGTTTTCTATTGGAAAATGTTTTTCTGCAAGGAAATTTTTGTGCTTATTGAATCTTAACTCTTAATTATATCTTGGGATATTTTTGAAATGCTAATTGAACTGAGATATCAGTGTTATACACATGCGTGCTCTGGAAATTATTTGGGAAATATTTTTCTGCTCTTTTTCCTCTCTTTTTCAATTTTTTTTTTGTGTGAACGTCCGAACGGTGTTACGGGTTGTTTGGACGATTCTCCGACGGTGATTCTGGTTGTCCGGACGATACGGTTCATTCGTCTGGACGTCCATTCTTCTTGTCCGGACAAGCGTGTTTGTGCAATCTCTTACGTGGCACTACATCCGGACGTCACTTAAGTTCCATCCGGATAGTGAACCCTTTAGGGTTAAATCGCATTCTCCCTGGCGTCGCACGTCACTTTCTCCTCTTTTTTTGTTTTGTTTGTCGTCTTGTGTTTTTTCGTTGTGATTTTTATGCGTATTTCCCACGTGCATGTGTCTTCTTTGCATTTTATCTCCTCCCCAAGTATGTTTGTCTATCTTTTTACTGTTTCATTTTAAGATTTTATGCTTAAAATAGGTTGTTTTGGGGATTATCATGCTTTGAGATTAATATGATTCATTGCTCTTTTTATTATTGTTTGGGTTGAGATTTTGACATATTTTGGTATCTTGTTCCTGTTTGGATTGTGTTTATGTAGTTGTAATTTTTGGAATAGTCCTTTATACAGCAGTCATAATGCCCAAATTTTTCTAGACTAACGCTTTCATGGATTTATCTCTGTGATTGTTTTTAGCCCAGGAAATATGTCTTCAGACGACTCTCCTCCCCGAGTCAGGCAGAGAACTGAAGAGTCAGCTGCGGACAGGTTGCCCCGCATGCACTCACGACAGGTCCTATCAGAGCGGAATCTTCTCCTCGCAGATTTGAGAGATCCAGTTCTGCTTCCCATAGCTCAGATGCTTCTGGAGAACAATTGGGAGTATCTGTACAACTGTACCTGCCCGACCTTTCCCAGACTGGTAAGGGAATTTTATGGCCACATGATCATCATCCAGGACGATGACAGATGACTGATCATGCAGACTATGGTCAGAGGCCAGACAATTCTGATTGACCCCCAGCTTATCAGTTCTATGATCGGGGTCCCTGTTCTCCCAGTCTCAGGCGTTCCTTTCCCTGCTGGTGATGAGACACCCAGCATTGACTTTCTTCATGATTTCTTTGGGACGAGACCACAGAGAGAAGACAAGTCCCACTCCCAAATCAACATCGGTGCTTTTGCTCCTATGCACTGATTTTTAGCAAAGGTGGTTGTGACAATCCTTTGGCCTCAAGCTCGTCAGACTGAGCTTACTCTTAAGAAGGCCACCCTTCTCTATACCATAGTGATGCAGACTCCTTTTTGCCTGTGCAAGCACATCTTGCACACTATGCTCAAGGTTCGAGATAAGAAGAACACGAGTCTGTCCTTTGGGTGTTTAATCACTCACATCTGTCTTCAGGTTGTGACAGATATTTTAGACTCTGAGCCCAGATCACGGGTTCCAAATCCTCTTGGCATTCAGACCCTCATGAAGTCCAATGCACAGTTGTGGCACGAAGCTCAAGGCGGTGTTCCTCAGCCTCCACTAGTTCCCCCACTAGCAGATGCATCATCATCCCAGGCTGTGCCCTCTACTTTTGATATAGAGGCTGCATTTACTCAGCCTATGTCATCCATAGGAGCTCTCCAACGTGAATTTAATCTTATTGGAGAGTGTGTTGAACAATGTCAGATTGACATTAGGGAGTGCATGCAGTATCATCACCCCAAGCCTGATGATGAGGACTGATGTTTTTTTTTTTTTTTTTTTGTATTTAAACAATATTAAATTTGTGGTGATGTTTTGTAAAACACTTATGGGTTTAATTAATACTCTGTTTACCCTTTGTCATTGTGTGACAAAAAGGGGGAGTATTTTTGGTTTATTTTGGTATTTGGACCAGGAATGTATTTCCAAACCGGTCAAGTGTTTTTGTCCTAGAATGGCCAAAATGGGAGTTTGTTAGTATTTTAATTGGCTACATTCTGGATAAACAAAAACACTTTATGTAATGGTTGCGAAATAACAGGATGGTCGGTTTTCATTTCAGAATCTTCATGTATTCAGACAGTGTTCAAATCAAAGCATGTGACTGATCACAAGCTTCTAGAAGATGTCAATGAAGAGTTCTTGCAAAATCCAAGCCAAATCAACCAGTTCCTGTGCAACCGTTAGGACGAGCCTTTGAAGGCATCCGGACGCACCTCAGTGTCCGACAACTTTATGATTGAAAACGTCCAGACGACAAAGCAACACTGTCTAAACGCTAGGTCAATCAGTATTCAACAAGGAGTTGGATTTCAGAAGTTGACACTGTTAAAAAGTCTCTGCAAGCCATCCGGACAACATGGCAACACGTCCGGACGCTGTCCAGCATTTCAGAATATTCCAGTATTCAGTTCGAACACTACAAGAAGTTATATTGAAGACCGTCCAGACGCTTGGTCAAGCCGTCCGGACGTGGACCTAATAAAGATAGAATTACGCTATTTCTGAAAGGTTTCTGAAAGGATATCGCAAAATATCGTTTGGACGTGGCTAACTTCCATTTGGACGCCCGACAGCTAAAGCCCGAATCTCAGTAGTTTTAGGTTTCCTGTAAGCCTATAAATAGAGGGCACTAGGCTTGTATTTTGTACAGAATTCGACAGTGAATTCCATAGTGCTTTGAGAGGGTGTTTAGGGAGAATCGAAGATCCGCTAGCTCTCAAGCTGTTACCAGTGTATGCTCAACCATTCGTGTGAAGTCTATCTTAGGGGTCGGCCCTAAGGTAAAGGAATCCATCAAAAACCCATTCAGGTGGAAGATCTGGTTGGGAAGTGTTCACGATGGGCTTCGTGTCAGAGTTAAAGGTATAACTACTGCATAAGGGTATGTGAGTACGAGTGTCTTGTAACTAGCTTTGTTTTTGGATTGTGGATTTCTTGGTTTTGGCTGCCCTGGAGTGATTTTTCTCTTCACAGAGTTTCCACTTCGTAACAAATATATTGTCTTCTTTATATTTCGCATTTAAGATATTTGGTTGCACACAAACACACATACTTGGTTGAATTAGAAGTCAATAATTATTAACACTTTTGTTATGTAAATAACTTTATAATTAAGCATTAAACAAATAGATGTTGTAAGCTTGTAATGGCTCTGTTGTTGTAATTAACTTTTGATAGTTTTATAAGATTTATGTTTTCCATTACATAGATGTTGACTCGATATATCAAGTACATGTTATGGAATGTGTATTATGTGTTGGCTTTGTGACCAACCGTCATGCCACAGTGATGATTCCATTTTGAAAGAAAATAAAAAATATTTGACTTCTAAATTACCAAGTGTGTGTTCATGTGTAACAAAATATCTTAAATGCTAAAAATAAAAGAGACAAGATATTTGTTGACGAAGTGGAAACTCTGTGAAGAGAAAAACCACTCTGGGCCAGCCAAACCCAGGAAATCCACTATCCAAAGACAAAGCAAGTTACAAAGCACTCGTACTGACAAAACCTATTGCAGTAGTCATACCTTTAACTATAACACGAAGCCCAATCGTGAACGCTTCCCAACCAAGCCTCCTCCTTGAAGGGGTCTTTGATGGAATCCTTTACCATAGGGCCAACCCTTAAAATGGACTTTACATGAACAAAGAGCACACACCGGCAACGGCTAGAGAGCTACCTAATCTTCAATTCTCCCTAAACACCCTCTCTAAGCACTATGAAATTCTATACTGAATTCTTACAAATAACAAGCTTAGAGCCATCTGAAAATTGAAATTGACTTCTAAAAATAAAGTGTGTGCACAAGTGTCAACAAAAATTAAGCACAACGGAAAATAAAAGACACACAGATTTTTGATGACAAAGTGGAAACTCAATCAAGAGAAAAACCACTCCGAGGCAGCCAAACCCATGAATTCACTATTCAGAAGACGAAGCTAGATACAAGATAGTAACACTCACATGTACTGATGCAGTGGTCGTACCTTGCTATCTGACGTGTAACCCAACACGAACGCTTCCCAACCAGGTCTCCTACCTGAAGGGGTCTTCAATGGAATCCTTTACCTTAGGGCCAACCCCTAAGATAGACTTCAAATGTAGTGCAGCACACTTGTGACGGTTTCAGAGGGATCTTGAACTTCTCTGAGCTCTTGTGGAATTCAATACCGAATTCTTGCAGTTCTCAATGCCCAGGGCCCTCTATTTATAGGCTGAGGTGCATAATGGGCGACTGCTGTAATATGTACGGACGCCGTCCGGACGGACAACTGTGAGACAGGATTTTCCAAAAATTTTGCTGAAAATCTTTCCTTTTTAAGAGCCGCGTCTGGACGGTGAGACACTGACGTCCGGACGGTCGCACGTCCGCTGCAAGTAATTTCCATATAAGGCTTCGCGCATCCGGACCAAGGGGGATGAACGTCCAGACGGCAATTCTTCAACACGTAATTTCCATATCTGCTATGCGTGCGTCCGGACCATGAGAGGCAGACGTCCGTACAGTTGAAGTCGAATCGGCAATTTCCATCTTAGTTGCACGCTCATCCGGACCAAGGCTGACTGACATCCGGACCGTGATATTTTAATTACGATTCTTGCCTTATGGAGACGCTCGTCCGGAAGGGACACCAACATCGTCCGGACGGATGTATCAATCTTCCCTTATTCTGAACTTGGAAAGAATCTGAAGCTGGTCGATCACTGAAGGTCGTCCGGACGGGCTGCTGAGACGTCCGGACGTATGCAAGCTGGTACAGAAGCTTCTCAATACAGTATAGGGTCTGGTCGGTATGGCACGTCGTCCGGACGGCTGAAACGGTTGACAGATGGGCGTCCGGACGGGATGGCTCGATCGTCCAGACGGCTGACAGGGAACTTGAATTCTTCTGACTTGCAGGTAGAATCTTCTGACATCACTCTGAATAGTGGAATCCCTGTTTACAGCATCTTTTACATACAAATGTTTTTGTCCATACATAGAATGAGGCCAATAAAACTAACAAACTCCCCCTTTGGCCATTCTGGGACAAAAAACACTTGACTGGTTTGGAAATACATTCCCGGTCCAAATCAAAAATTACTCCCCTTTTTGTCACAAAGGGACAAAGGGTGAAACAAAATAATAAAATCCAAATATAATAAAATAAAAATTACTCCCCCTAACGGTCTCAAAAGGACCCGGGTAAATAGAGTAATATAGATCCAAGTGTTTAACAGAACAACATAAAAAGAAACCAAAAAGTCTCAAAAAGAAACAACAAGTAAAATAAAACAGAGGGAAACTCAAACATCCTCTGCCATATGTGTAGTCCTGGGAGCCCGACGTGCAGTCCTGGGAACTGCAGCCTCATCATCACTACTATCCGGATGATGGGCTTGGAGGCACTCCTGAATGTCCAGATGGGTCTGCTCCACCAGCTTGTTGATGGACCTCACTTCCAGCTGCATAGACGTGATGGACTGCTGCATGGTGGACATAGTCACCTGCATATTGCTCATCCCCCCCTGAAGGGCAGCAAGGGCCTCCATAATCTGAGAAACATTGACCTCCGACTCAGACGGCGGGACGGTATGGGAGGATGAAGCCATGTCTGGAAAAGCAACTGGCATGGCGGCAGACATATCATCATCAGAATCCTCTCTCTGCAGCTGTGCATTTGACTTCATCAATGTCTGTTTGCTGATGGGCTGCTGAATCTTCATCTTGGGCTCTCCAGTAATGATGATGCCGGACTGAAGAATGATCTGAGTGAGCAGGCAGCCAAATGGGAGACCGGTATGATGCTCATCACAAGCCTCCAACATCACAGTCATAATATGCTTGCACAGGCAAAATAGCAAGCGGAGGTGAATGGCATACACAAACTGGGCCTTTTTCAGAGTCAGATCACTGCGCCTGGCAACTGGCCATAGGTTGTGTTGCACTATCTTGGCCAGTAAGCGATGAGAGGGAGACAATGCGCCGATCCGGATGGTGGTAGCACGCTCTTCTCCCTGTGGAACGGCATGGAAGAACTCTCGAAGCTCATCTAGGGAAGGAGGTAGCACCACCTCATTGTATGGACTGCTGGGTAAATCAAGAACAAGTACCCCAGTGAAGTGACTGATGATCTGGGGATCAACAGTGATAATGTGGTCATCAACAATGGACTATAGTACCACCCCATGGTCATCATCCTGAACCACCTCCATGTTGGCATAGAATAGCCTGACCAGCCTGGTGAGAACAATGCAGGCACAGGTGTAGAGGTATCCCCAGTGATAGGTTTGGATAGTCTCATAGATACTATCCAATGGAGGCACCAGGATGTCGGCACAGACCACATTCCGCTCAACAATGACATTGCGGTTCATGATCTTGGCTTAGACTACATTTCTTTCTTCCTCTGTCCTCTGTCGAACCCTTCGCTGGGAACTGATTGCAGACATGATGCTGCAAAAGAGCCAACAAGAATTTTGCCAAAAACAAATAATCCAAAAAAAATATTCTTGTTAGGTAAAAATTGGACAGAGTAACAGCAGTTTAAAGAACTTGCATAACAATAAGATCATAAAAATCAAAATGTAGTCCTAAAAATATCAACACAAATAAACCCAATATGGCAGATCTAAGCTCTTTATAGACACAAATATTCCTAAAGAAACCAACATTCTAAAAATTTAAAAAAAATTGAAGAGAAAAAGGTTAAAAGAAATACCTGGAATGAGAAATAATCCACAAAAAGAAAAGCAGCAACAAAAAGTTAAAAAGCTCACAAAAATTTCGCACTAGCTGCCAAAAAGAGAGATTGTGTGGGGTATGGAGGAGAAAGCAGCGAACTAGGCCTTTTATAGCCACTGTGGGGTCCCCGTCCGGACGGTGAATTAATGCGGTCCGGACGGGCGCCGCCTCGGAAAGGAGCAAACTGGTCGCACGCGTCCAAACGATTTAAAGTAACCGTCCGCACGATGATAGCCGCGCGCGTCCGGACGTAAAACAATTCTTGTCCGGACGTGTAGGCTCCATACAGGTCCAGACTTTCAGGGAATACCGTCCGAACTACCATGCTCCACCCGTCCGGATGCTCCACACTGAAACACCAGAAAAACTGAGGAAAATTTTACAGAATCAAATTTTCTCAAGTCAGTGTCAGAACACGCATGTATAATCAACTGATAACACAATCAGAGAACATCTCAATAACTAAACAGAGATATAAAGGAGAGTTGAGATTTCAATTAGCACAAACATTTTCATATCTGCTATGCGTGCGTCCGAACGGTTGAAGTCGAATCGGCAATTTCCATCTTAGTTGCACGCGCGTCCGGACCAAGGCTGACTGACGTCCGAACCACGATATTTGAATTGTGATTCTTGCCTTATAGAGACGCACGCCCGGACGGGACACCAACATCGTCCGGATGGATGTATTGATCTTCCCTTATTCTGAACTTGGAAAGAATCTGAAGCTGGTCGATCTTTGAAGGTCTTCCGGACGGGCTGCTGAGACGTCCAGACAAATGCAAGCTGGTATAGAAGCTTCTCGATAAAGTATAAGGTCCAGACGGTATGGCACGTCGTCCGGACGGCTGGAACGGTTGACAGATGGGCGTCCGGATGGGATGGCTCGATCGTCCGGACGGATTACAGGGAACTTGAATTCTTCTGACTTGCAGGCAGAATCTTCTGATATCACTCTGGATAGTGGAATCCCTATTTACAGCATCTTTTACATACAAGTGTTTTTGTCCATACACAGAATGAGGCCAATAAAACTAACACCATTTATTTATAGGCTTTAGAAAATCTAATTCTAGGCAAATTCGGACTTTAGCTGTGTAGCGTCCGGACGGAAGTTAGCCTGTAACGCCCCGCCTTTTACAAAAAAACGTGAGTGAAAATTTCAAATTTCCACGTGACATTACGACATTATCAGAGTTAAGATTTGGCAGCGGAATATAATATATCCAACAGACTTGGAATTAAATAACACATTAGAGCTTCTAACTAAAATTCCTCTAGACATCCATTAGAAAATACTTAGAACAAATACATGGAAACAGGCGTCAATAGTGACACAAAAGAATACATGGAAATTTTAGCAATCTTCTCAACATTAAATGTTATAAACACAGAAGACTACAAACAAAATACAATCTATGTGTCATTAGCTTTAAAACCTCTTGCGCTCTAATCTTCATCTATAAAACCTGTACCAATATACATAGCATGCATACATACATACATACATACATACATACATACATACATACATACATACATACATACATACATACATACATACATACATACATACATACATACATACATACATACATACATACATACATACATACATACATACATACATACATACATACATACATACATACATATATATATATATATATATATATATATATATATATATATAAACAAAAACACAAAATACCCTAAGTGAGTCCGTTGTTTCCAATAATATAATGAATGCTGATTTATTTAATAAATGTAGCATAATGCATATATGGCTTCATAATCACAGTATACGCAATATATGATCCATGGTACCTAATCATAGTCATATATTGAATATAAACCTAGCCATAAAGCAGTAATATAACAGTTTTTAATGTAGAGTTTTAGGTATTGCCCTTTTTCCACTCCTCTGTTGGCCTAGGCACGGTTAGCGTCTTATTTGAAGCCTGAGCTTCCTCACTTTAACTTTTAATTATATTCTTTGGGAGCCTAGGCTCCTGGAAACCTAGGTCTTCCCTGGTGACTTAGGTATACCAGTTTTTGTATTTATTATTCTCTTTTTTGGTACTTGTACATTCACTGCACCTAGGCAACCAGTGAATCGTCATATAAACACTGTGGATCTAGATCCACAGCTTGTTATTAAGCAGATTATTAAAAATAATAAAATATGCAAAGTCACATGCGCAAACAAGTAAATAAAGCAATAATCACAATATTATAGGAAAAATCCACCAGCTTCGCCCTCAGTAAGTGTAGAAATACTTACAGCCTTTTGGTGCAGTTTTTCAGCTCATCATCTGCAATGAATATATATTCAAGCACACAGAGTGTTAACATCATCACTCATGAATATTAATTATATTCTCATAAGTACAATTATTTGGAAAGCCAATTATATCAATTATCATTATGAGTTTATGGAACTCAATATGATAGTTATACACTAAACTTAGCATCTAATTTCCATCTTTGATTAATAAAATTAGTCATTTACTAATTTCAAAATCTCAAACTCAGCTGATTACCAATTTAGTTAGTAAAACATTAACAAAAGCCATTAATCTATTAAAACAGTAATTATTAAAATTTCACCTAAACTTTAAGCTTTAACAAGTTAACATCACCAATCCCGAACCAATATTAATTGGAACCACAAATATATATTTGGCTATAATCGAATTAAACATCACACAGCCACATCACTGTGAACATACTATCTATAACCAAAATCCAACTTAAATCATAAAAACTCATAACACTAAAGATAATTCCCCAAAATCAACAAGTACCAAAATACTCTACTACCAAAATATCACAAGCAATCAGCCAAGCCCATAAAGGCTAACAAGAAGTCCCCTTCAGCCTTACAACAACCGAAACAGAGGAACATCACTACCGAAAATCAACTTCAAACTCCCTATCATAAATTAAATGGTCAACAGGAAACCCAAGCATATACAGAGGATTCAGTCCAATCCAAAGCAAGGAAAATCACATGGCCAACACTAATACCCACTCACACACACAATCAAATCCTCACCAAAACACAGTGGCCGGAATAGGGGAAATCATCTCCAAAACAGGGGTACTTGGCCGAAACGTTACACCAAGCTCCAATCAGTCGTAAGTCTCACAAAACAGAGCACACACATGCTCTGTCAACACACCCAATTAATAGTAACATACACATACCATAATCGAAATAGGGGACATTCTGGTGATTAGCAAAACACACACATACACACAACAAGTCGGAACCATCATCACCGTAACAAGGGAAAAACACCACACACACACACGGCTGGCCGAGACAAGGGACCCAAAACAGAGGCAAAGCTGATCATCCATACACACGGGTTCTACCCAAAAATACACACAATCGGGTCAATACACAATAAATCCAAACACACAGCAAAAATCCACAATAAATCAAATAGAAACCACAAGAATCACTTACGTAGTGGAATTTTCGCTCAATACAGAAAATTCGCTGAAACTCGTCTCTAGACCGCCGGAAATCATGTCCCATGTTCCACCAGAGTCGAACCATCAGAAATCGGCCAAAAATCGTCATTGGGACCGGCCAAAATCGTGCCTCTGGGTCTCGTCAGAGGGTCGGGTTTCTTTCGGGTTTGAAGGGTTTCGGTTTTGGGTCCTCTCCTTCGTCGATTCTTCGAGTATCCATCGGTTACACGAGCCACGACCACCAGAAATCAGGTCTGGTTCCCTCCTCTCCGGCGGTATCCCTCTCTGATTCACTCTCTCTCTCTCTCTGCGGCTATCTCTCTCTCTCTCTCTCTCTCTCTCTCTCTCTCTCTCTCTCTCTCTCTCTCTCTCTCTCTCTCGGGTGAGAGACAGAAACGAAAAACAGAAAAGAAGAAGAAAGAAGAATAAAAGGAAGAAACTAGAAAGAATAAAGAATAAGAAAGGAAAAAGGATCAGATTTCTCTCCCAAAATCTCCACTCTGATTTCTCAATTTCTCCATTACTCTCACTTCCCCTTTCTCCCACGATCGTCCCCTTTCAGAGACTCGAATGGAAACAAGGAAAGAAAAGAGCAAGAAGAAAAGAAAAAGAAGAGAAGAAGAAGAGAGAAACGAAGAAAAAAGAAAACTCGGTAACTTAAACTGAGTGGTGCGAATTTTGTTGAAGGAGGGGGAGTTTAATTTATAGAAGATAATAAACTATGGTTAATTTTACCTCAGTTAAATTAATCTGAGTTAAAAGTAAAATATCGGATAAACCCATAGTTAAATTTTACCTTAGTTAATCTTTAAAAATATCTAGTTAGTCCATGGTTAACTCTTATCTAGTTAGATTAACTAGAGTTACTTTTTAATAAAATCTAATTATTATTAATTATAGGTATTTTTATATAAGATCTTTCTCATTTAATATCTCACTAGGGTATAATTTTAAACCCATTTTGAGCCCAGTTCGTTTCATAATTAATGTTAATTTTGAATAACATTATTATACTGATAATATTATTATACCAAATAATATTAGGCCAAAATAATATTACGTATAATAAATATTTAATACTATTATATATCAATAATATTATTCCACAAATATTCTCATATAATAATATTAGAGATATTATTATTCCAACTAATTCACCTGATATTTAAGTTTGCCTATTATCAAATAAGAACAGGTGACGCATAAATATGTAATTATCAGAATAATGTCGATCGAGCGAATGTGTAGCGAATAAAATAGATCGATTGATTATATAATTGATCAAGCAACTTAATAATGATGAGTAAATAAAATCGATCGAGCGATTAAGAGTGGTTATCGATCGACAGGTCGATCGAGCGACGAGTATTGTCGATCGAGCGATCAGTAGAGCAATAAGTCGATCGATCGGCAGAAGTAGTCGATCGAGCGATTAAAAATGTGGATTGATCGCCATAGGTCTTCAATTCTATTTAAGGCGTTCTGTCTTAAAATCTGGGGTATTACATCCCTCCCCCCTTAATGGAATTTCGTTCTCGAAATTCGAAAACTGTATAGTTTTCCCTAACGAAGATTTAGATTTCTAAATCTAAAGTCAAGGGCCAGATTTTAAGATGTAGAACGAAATTGCTGAACATGAATTACTCTAACTATCACCACTTAAAAGTGTTCTAATGAAGGAAAAATAATGTATATTTTCTATCATCTTGCCAAAACACCTTAACCTATATGGTCTTCTATCTGACCTTCACCATCCACATCATTTCCATTTCTCTGCTTCAACGTAAAGGTCTGCTCTTATCATAGACCCTCTTCTGCTTTGTTCGCCCGTGGTAGCAAGACCTGATCAGATCATTATATTTTCGAATACCTCAAGTAATATACTATAATTTCATCTTATCTTCTATTGTTAAAATTCCATCTTAGGTAAGATTAGTTTTGGTTCTTGCCAGGAACGAACGTTTGATCCCCGGCCGAACATACAATCCTCATGTACCAAATGTTCGTAGTTTAGGCAGAATACCTATTTTGAACTTTTTAGAGCATAGAATCAATTTGAGCTTGGGAGTAGGATTGATGTTAGGTTTTTCTCAGATTTTGAGACTGTGGAGCCTCAAGATGACTTTATCCCGCATAGCATGATTACTTTGTGTACCAAATGCACATGTTTTTAACTCACATGAAATACACTTTTACTACTGTAAACTCTATTTTGTGAAAATGTGATGAATAATAAGATAATGGAAATGATGAGTTAATAAAGGCATGCATGTAAAATACGATGAATATTAAATTGCATCGTATGACATGGTACGCCAAGGCATAACGACTATGGGCTTACTATTATATGGGTTATTCTTTATAGCCAAAAGTTTAAGTTATATATGAAGGACCTTGGATCCAATGGTTGTTCTGTGACTGGCGCACCATGCTTGAATGGAAGTCACGGTTACAAACTTTATTAGTAGTGTGGGCCACCCAAGGTCGGACTTGATCAGGCTACTAATGAAGGACGGTAGCATACATATCCAAGGCACCAGTATCGCTCGCGACAGTGCCAACCCGGGAAGGGGTTAATATCCTGGGTAAACCATATCTAATTGAACTATGACATGATTGCCTTAGTACAACATATATTATATCTATACTGCATCCATGATGACATTTTCAAATGATAAACTATAACATTGCATTTATGTATGTGATTTATAAATAACTGAGTTCACTATATGATAACCTGCCATTATGTGTATTATTACTCACTACAGGGGGTGGCCTTCGGGCCACCCCTTACACTTGTATTTTTTCAACCTATGAAACATGTGTTTTTCACTGAGTAACCGGGCCTCTTGTCTCATTAAGCATTGAGTGTTCGCGTCAAAAGGTGAGAATTTCAATTTGGTTAATTGTATGGCTAGTTTGGCTTTGTAGCCTTTTTGACTTAAGTAATTAAGCCCTTAGGGATGTTTCTACATTTAATGTACTAAGACCATTTAGTTTGGGAGTCACTGGCCAAACACTCGTTACATGGATCAATGAAAAAGCTTAAGGGAGCCGAGCATTACACAACCTACCAAAAAAAAAAAACTCTAAATAAAATAATATCTTGCCTTTGTTGTTTCATTTGATAAGGATTCCAATGATTTTTGAGGTACGTATCTTGAGATTAAAATGAAACCTCACGATTGTATGTTAACTTCACTCTACACTTTTGAGAACATGTGATATCTTAATTGTCCATTTATGAGTAATTTGGTGTTGGAACCCATGTTGATATTGATGGTGGTGTTTGTCTTTTTAAGCATGCTAATGACGTATGAACCATGGTTTGTGTGAAAATTCTTTCTTGTTAACAACATAGTGTTTCAATGTTTGTGGGTATCATTCCTGCCAAACCCTCCCGAGACTTCACTCGTCCTCTAGGGAGTCCTAGGAGTTTAAAAGGCTTCTTGCATACGCTAAATGCAATCGTCTCTCCCACGAAAGCGGACTTATGTTTCTTGCTTTAATTTTTTTTTTTTTTTTTTTTTTTTTTGCTAAGGGACTAGCAAAATGTAAGTTTGGGGGTATTTGATGAGTACCAAATATTGTGTATTTAGACCCCTTAATTTGCATTTACTAGACCTTTAGTTTTGTTATTTTCTGATATTTTTGGTTAATTTTGGTGTCTTGGTGTTTTACATGTGATTAAAAGAAAATAATAGTCTTTTTGTCAAATTACAAAGAAGTGGGAAAATAAGTAAAATTGAGATTTCATTAAGCCACAATTTTGGAGCAATTCTTCTTAGCCAACTGGCAGCACCGAAACAATTCCAAAAGAAAGCAAAACAGAAGACACGTCCCATTAGACCTGGCAGCACATGTTCTTAAGGAAGTTTTTGCATCAGCTCTACACGTGCTCTTTCCATGTTAAGTAAAACTGGGCACCAACTTGTGGACCTAGCTGTACGTGGATTCCATGAAGTGATCCTCCTTCCATAAACAAGCAACAATGCACAAGTTAGCTGGACCACCAAGAGATGTCTTTCCAAATAAAAGACCCAGCCATGCACGTGAATTAAGGCACTGAAAATACAAGATTCCAGCAACACCGACTCATGCAGCAGTAGCTGGACAGCATTGAACGCAGGGGTACTTTCCAAGTTAGGCAGCACACGGCTTCCTCAAAGAAAGGCAACAAGTCTTTCCAAATATGGGCAACGCAAGTCTCCTCTCCATATATGCAGCACCGAATTGACCATACAACCCATGCAGACCTAGCATGATTTTCTGCCCAAACCGAATCAGTGCAAGATTTTTCCTTAAGAGGACAAGCAGCATCGACACACTTTTCTCTCCAATTTGCTGTGCCCAGGCCCTAGGACCTGCTCTATATATATGTGTTTTACTTTCTCTTGAAAGGGTGTGGAGGGTGAAAGGCACAAGCCTGCAGCCACACCAAGACATGTAGAGTTTGTAAGTTTCTTTTATGTTTTAAATAAAATTTAGTATTTTATTTTTATCCATGAGTAGCTAGTTTTTTTTCAACTAAGGTTGAGGATGAAACCTCACCTTCGAAGAGCAACAATATTTTTATGAGAGTTTATACTATCCAATTTTATTGGGTTTAATATTTCCCATGTTTTACTTCTTTTTAATTATTGAGATGAATTCTTGGATATCTTTTGTGATTTTCGGATACATGTGATGATTTGAGATAGTCTCATTTAATTGATTGCTTAGATTTTTCATTATCAAAACATTGGATATTCATTGTGTTTCGTTCTACGGATGCATTTGATGATTTGGTTTAAACCGGATATCTTTTGTGATTTGTGCAAAGAACAGATTCAATGAATGATTTAATGAATTTTTGAAGCATAGTAGAACATACATAAGATTTTTACGATGAGAACTTCGGATACGTATGACGAACATGAGAATATGTTGTTGTGATTTGGTGGGTGTGGATTCTAAGACCTTAGTACATTTTCTTTCATTTTATTTTATTTTATTTTATTTTTCTGTTATTCACAAAATTTGGAACTAGATTAAAATAGAATTAGTTTAAATAGAAATTAATTTTTGCAATGCAATTCCCTGTGGATTCGACCTCTCACTTGCACATACACTATATTGCAAACGATTCGTGCGCTTGCGAATATTAAAATTTGCACATCATTGCACTACCTTTAGATGTTGGAGTTAGGATAGACCTCGAAGTAGATTCATCAGTTTCGCGTAGTGATGTCGATCCGATTATGCTTGAGGACTGATTGGACGATTTTGAAGATCATTCATGGTTATTAATACTTTTGAGTGATGTTGTAGGCTTAGCATTTTAGGCTTAATTTTATTAAGGCTTTTTTTTTTTTTTTTTTTTTTTTATATATATCGATGATATATATAGTGTGGTTTTAGCTAATGTGATGACTCTTGGTAGATACTCTGGTTGTAAGTAAGGTTGGTAGAATCCTTTATGTTTCTGCTGCGTAGTATTCTCTTTTTGAGGAGTCTTATTCCTTGTGGAATGAGATTGTGAGATGAACTGTGAAGTTAATTAATTTCTTGAGGCATTACAGTGTACCCCATAACTCATATTCGGTTGGGCAAATGGCTGGAGTGAGGCCATGCGCCCCATGGAATTGCCGACCCAATCCAAGCATCCAAAGTGGCATGAAGCATCACAAATGGGATCGATACTAATTGGATTGATAAGATCTAGAGGGCACATGACACCTCCTTGCCACTTGATGGAGGCTCAACATCCATTGTTAGTTGGATCGGCTAAGGCCGTACTAAAAAGGAGGCTCACGCCAATCCATATCATTCTAGACCCAAAAAGGGGAGCCCATGGGAAAGCGAAATACTAAAGAAAATCCACATCAGCTTACCCTATAAGGTCTAAGGTGCTCAAGTGAGGTGTGAAGACCATGAATACCTAGGAGATAAAGTCTCATCAATATTAAAGAGGTCACGTGATCATCTATTGCATAGAAGAAAGGTACTCTAACACAACGAAGAAGCATAGCAGCAACCATTCATGTGGGGGAATCACCAAAAGAGAAAAAGTCCCTACACAGGCTCAACCACCCACAGCTAGATCCAACTCTTGTCGGTTTTGTGACAACCATGAACTAAGCCCATGACTTTTTTTCATATGGAAAGAAGGGACATAGTGGTTTGATAGATAAGGATGTGATCAAACGAGGTTGTCATCTCACCCATGTTGACCACGCACTTTGTGGCTTGACACAATGATCAATCTCCCAGGGGTTTGGCAACAGAGGTGGGCGCAATAGAGCGGGCAACTAATCCCCAACTTATGTTTGACTAATATCCTCTCTCAGGTGTTTTTGGCCATTAGTGTCCTCCTAATGAGTCTAAATCACCTTCCTACAACTTTGCATGTTTTAGGAAGGAAGACCAAAGAGGAGTAACCCCAAAGTATTACCATTTCCAACAAACCTAAAGTAAGGAGGCCAGATTTGAGTTATCCGAGCTAAGTAATGGTACTTAGTATTACTACTAAGTACTACGTCAAGAGGTATCAAAGCCTGGATTTATTTGGATTTGATGAACAATCAGTGCAATAGTAGCAACTTTTCTAACAATGCCAATCATGAGAGGGAGGATCCTTGGAGAGTCGAACTAACGAAATTATAGTGTTCGATGAAGCAATCAATTGTGCGATCGTAGTAGGAACTATGTTAAGAACGTGATGCGCCAACTACATGAAGCATTCACTCGAATGCCTGCAGCACTTCTTCATAATAATGGGAATGACAAGGCTTAGGATGATGACAGAATATGAGTGCATCCTGTTCATCACCATATTCGTGATCCTATAATTTGACCACTGGTTCGTGAGGAAAATTTTAGTGACGATGAAGACTTCGCTAAAGTGGTATTAATAAGGAATATCAAATTGGGCTGAGGGGCCACTAGACGTAGAGGCGCATAGCATGGTGGCGTAGGATATGGAGGCTTTGAGAGTGGCAAAGCCAAGTTTGGAGAGGAACCTTATGGAGGTCCTATTTATAGAGGTGCATATGGTGGTCATGGAATGCGCCTTGATTATATTGGCGGAGAAACAAGAGAATACGATATGAAGATTGATCTCCCGTCATTCAACAGGCATCTTCACATGGAATATTTCCTTGATTAGGTCACAAAGGTTGACTCTGTTTCCACTAGGAAATAATTAGCTGACCTATTTACGAAATTGTTAGATGATCTTTGGTTTGAGTATCTTATGGATGATGCTCCACAGCCCCCTCCTATCCATATAGCAGTTCCTGACATGGCACCCTCTTCACAGACTGCTCCTCCACAACAGGATGCCAGCTATGCTCAGATTATTAAGGCTTTAGCTGCATTTCATAGCAGCATAAGCACTATGCAGCTGACCCATTCATCTCTGTAGTAGGAGGTTCACTCGATCAACCTCCGAGTGGAACGGAGCCAACTGGACATCCAGGAGTGTCTCAGGCATAATCATCCATCCAGCAGTGATGATGAGGACAATGAACCGATGGCAGATGCATCCTGATTTTTGTTTTTGTTTTGGTGTATTTTGAGACTTTACGAATTCTATGTTTTTGGATATTTTGTTAAACTTGTTTAAAACTCCTGGATATTATTACTCTGTTTACCCTTGTCCTTCTGAGACATTTAGGGGAGTAGTTTTTGTGTTTGATTCTCATTACTTTGTTTTACCCTTTGTCCCTTTTGTGAAAAAATGGGGGAGTAATTTTTATTTGGACCGGGATTGTATTTTAAACCGGTCAAGCGATTTTTGTCCCAGAATGGCCAAAGGGGGAGTTTGTTAGTTTGTAATTGGCTGCATTGTGTTCGATAAAATCACTTCTATGTAATGATGCTATTTAAACAGGGATTCAAGCTATAGAGGTTGAAAAATGAATTGACTTCTAAAAATAAAAGGCAAGTGTGTGCTTAAAGTGTTAACAAAAATAACAATACGGAAAATAAACAACACAAGAATTTTTGTTAACGAAGTGGAAACTCAAGAAGAGAAAAACCACTCTAGGGCAGCCAAACCCAGGATATCCACTATTCAGAAGACAAAGCTAGATACAAAGCAGTAACACTCACATACCCCTGATGCAGTGGCCGTACCTTGCTCTTTAACGTGTAACCCAACACGAACGCTTCCCAACCAGGTCTCCTACCTGAATGGGTCTTCAATGGAATCTTTTACCTTAGGGCCAACCCCTAAGATAGACTTCAGTTATAGCGCAGCAACAGCACACTTGCAATGGCTTGAGAGAGAACAAATCAGCTCCAATAACTTCACAAAATAACTCTCTAAGCTCTGAAGGAATTCAATACCGAATTCTTGCAGTTCTCAATGCCCAAGGGCCTCTATTTATAGGCTGAGGTTCAAATGGGCGACTGCTGTGAAATACTCGGGTGCCGTCCGAACGGTGGACATGGGCCGTCCGGACAGACAACTGTGTGACCAAAATTTCAAAGATTTTCGCTGAAAATCTTTCCTGTTTGAGAGCAGCGTCCGGACGGTGAAGCACATTCGTCCGGAGGGTCGTACGTCCATTGCAAGTAATTTCCATATAAGGCTTCGTGCGTCTGGACCAAGGGGGATGGCCGTCAGGATGGTTGATCTTCAACACGCAATTTCCATATCGGTTTAGCGCGCGTCTAGACCATGATAGGCAGGCGTCCGAACAGTTGAAGTTAAATCCGCAATTTCCATATAAGATGCACGCGCGTCGGGACCATGCTGACAGACGTCCAGACGGTTGTATTTGAATTGCGATTCTTGCCTTAAGGAGAAGCATGTCCGGACGGGAATCCACGTCGTCCGGACGGTTGCAGCAATCTTCCCATATTTGAACTTGGAAAGAATCTGAAGCTTGATCGAATACTAAGAGGCGTCCGTATGGGCTGCTGAGACAACCGGACGGATGCAAGCTGGAACAGAAGCTTCTCGATTCAGTGAAGGGTCCGGACGGTTGATCAGATACACGCAATTTCCATATAAGTAGCTCTTGCATCCAGACCATGAAGCCTTGCGTCTGGACATTTGAATTTTGAATGCAATACTTGTCTTATGGATGAGAGCGTTCGGAAGGGAATCCACATGGTCCGGACGGTTGCAGCGATCTTCCCATATCTGTGTTTTGGAAAGAAATCCCATAGCTAGTCGAACACTGAGTGTCGTCCAGACGTGCTGCTAAAATGTCCGGACGGATGCAAGCTGGAGCAGTTCAAAGCTTCTCGGCACAAAGGAAGATTCGGACGGAAAATTCTCGTCGTCTAGACGGATGATGCTTTGGACAGTTGGGCGTCCGGACAGTATATAACGTCATCTGGACGGCTGCAAGGGATCCGATTTCTCTTACTTGTAGACTGTGCAGAATCTTCTAGAAGACCTCTATTAGGTTGAAATTGGCTACATTCTCTTTGGACAAAATCACTTGTTTGTAAAGGTGCTTTATAACAGGGATTTCACTATTCAGAAGATTCTGCACTGCTTTCAAGTCAGAAGATTTCTAGTTCCCTGTCAGCCGTCCGGACGACGTGTCGTCCCGTCCGGACGCTCATCTGTCCACTACTCCATACGTCCGGACGACGTACCATACCGTCCGGACGCCAGACAAACCAAGTATCAACCGTCTGGACGACATGGTTTTCCGTCCGGACCCTTCATTGTATCGAGAAGTTTCTGTTCCAGCTTACATCCGTCCGAATCAGCATCCCGTTCGGACGCCTCTCAGTATTCGATCAAGCTTCAGATTCTTTCCAAGTTCAAATATGGGAAGATTGCTACAACCGTCTGAATGACGTGGATTCCCGTCCGGACGCGCTTCTCCTTAAGGTAAGAATCACAATTCAAATACAACCGTCCGGACACCTGCTTATCATGGTCCAGACGCGCGCTGAACCAATATGGAAATTGCGTGTTGAAGATCAACCGTCCGGACGGCCATCCCCCTTAGTCCGGACGCACGAAGCCTTATATGGAAATTACTTGCAACGGACGTGCGACCGTCCGGACCTGGCTCTCAAACAGGAAAGATTTTTAGCGAAAATCTCGAAAATTCTGGTCGCACAGTTGTCCGTCCGGACAGCCCATGTCCACCGTCCGGAAGGCACCCGAGTATTTCACAGCAGTCGCCCATTTGAACCTCAGCCTATAAATAGAGGCCCCTGGGCATTGAGAACTGCAAGAATTCGGTATTGAATTCCTTCAGAGCTTAGAGAGTTATTTTGTGAAGTTATTTGAGCTGATTTGTTCTCTCTCAAGCCATTGCGAGTGTGCTGTTGCTGCGCTATAACTGAAGTCTATCTTAGGGGTTGGCCCTAAGGTAAAGGATTCCATTGAAGACTACTTCAGGTAGGAGACCTGGTGGTAGCTCACTCGGCTACGTGGATTTTAAATTTATATATTGAACCACTTCGCAATAGTACGAATCAATTGTACTATAGTAAGGGTTATCGAACCACAGAGATTGGGGGTTGTTTTGCGTAATGGGATACTCAATGAGCGTATTTAATCTAACTTTGAAACAAAAAAAAGGTAACGGTTGTAGAATTGAAGCTACAACAAGTAAAGTGAAGAAAAACGAAAAATGAAAACAAACTTAAAAGAAAACTTAGGGTATTGATCTCATATAATCCTCAACCAATGAAATGCTTAAAGTCTATATGGATCTTCCTAACATGCATGATATGAGTGCATAATGGGCATCAACCATTACGACGACCTCGACATGAAAATACTTTCGTTAGGACGTAGTTATAAAGCACCTAGTTTCACATCAAACACTTATCACGTAAAGATTAATCTATAATTGAAAAACGTTTATACTACCAAAGGTGTGGGGGATTGATGCTCCCTAGCTTACTGCTTTATAAAACATCCTAATAAGCATACACGATACATGAAAACCCTAATTAGGCCACAATGATAAGGTATCTAGTTTCACACCGATCTATTCCATGTAAAGATTAAACTACAATGGAAAGATGTTTTACACTACCAAAGGTATGAAATGACCGGTGTTCCCTAGCATACCCTATAAGGTGACTCTAATAGGTAAACACACATCATGTCAAATAGAACCATTGCAAAAGACATCGTTCTCTTTCAAGAACGTTGATTTTACTCATGAATCCAAGAAAACTCATAGACAAGCAAATCACTTTTTCATGAATAAATGGATTGGAATCTTAAAGACAAAACCTTTTAGTATGGATTTTGCAATCCTCTAGCCCTTAACAATCATCAAACACATCTAGAAAATCCTAAGAACATCAAGAACACTTCATGATTTTTTGAAAAGATTTTGATCAAACCCTAAGAACTAATTTAGCTAGACATGAAGTAAACTAATTTAAGCATGAAATCAAAGGAAAGCAATAAAAAAAACAAGATTTAAATAAACTAAGAACACTATATTAATCTAAGAGAATTCGGATTACAAAAGGAAATGAAAAGCATTAAAATTAACTAAGATACACCTAAGACAATCGAAGCTCCCAAAAGATGCATGCCTATCTCTCTCACCCATGTCTCATATATATAGATAATGAGATTTACAAAATAATATCTAAAGAAGAGATAAGATAAGAGATATGATAGGATAAGATAGGATAGGATAGGATAAGATAAGATAGGATAGAATAGGATAAGATAAGATAGGATAAGAAATATTTGGAAATATCTAAGATATTTTGGAAATATCTGAAAATATCTAAAAATATCTAAAAAATATCTAGAAAATATCTAAAAATATCTAGAAAATATCTAAGATATTTAAAATATCAAGGAAGAGTGACATGTCAACGTTGTTCCAAATTGTTCCGAAAATATCCAAATTTGATCAATCGATTATAAAGTCGATCGATCTCATTTTGCTCGATCGCATTCGTGGTTGCCCTGTCTCGATCGATCGCATTTCACACGATCGATTTTTCTTCGACTGATGATTCGATCGATCGATTATAAAGTCGATCGATCGATTTTCCTTTGCCGATTCTTCACTTGGCAGGAGCAACTTTGAACTCTGGAAATGACCAAATCGCCCTTGATGTATTTTGAGGTCTAATTCAGGTGTTTTGAACTAGATTTCAATTAAGACCTGAAAATAAGACAAAACACTAAACTACAATAAAACGTTATATATATAACATAAACTAGGTCTAACAAATGCAAATTAAGGGGTCTTGAATCGAATAATTCAAGACTTATCACCTGGTTAGGAGGCGTTCATGTTGGGTTACACGTTAGAGGAATGTGAGTGTTACTACTTTGTATCTAGTCTTGTCTTCTGAATAGTGGATATCCTGGGTTTGGCTGCCCCTGAGTGGTTTTTCTCATCTTGAGTTTCCACTTCGTTAACAAAAATTCTTGTGTTGTTTATTTTCCGCATTGTTATTTTTGTTAACACTTTAAGCACACACTTGCCTTTTATTTTTAGAAGTCAATTTCCGTTTTTCACTTACCCATACATTCTCTACCTGTGAGGCAGGGGTGTGAGCCATGTCCAAATTGATCAGTCTGACAAGGACACTCTTCATCATGTTGACAAGCCCTGCATTGGTCTGATTCTTCTTAGGCTTGTGAGGCTTCACTTTGAAGCATTTGGCTTTGGTGTGACCTACTTACCACTGTGACCGTATGAGGGAGAACCCTTTTGAGGATAATGTTGTTGTTGTCGAGAACCATGATGAGGCTTGGAAGGTTTAGAGCTAGACTTACCTGTCTTTTGCTCCGTTTTCCTAATCCAAGACTACTAATGTCGGATCTGAGGACAGTGTGGCCTGATGTGTCCAGAGACACCACAATGATAGCAGGTAGGCTGACTTCGTTTGCTGAATGCTTCTTGAAAGGCTCTACAAATTTAAGATTAGCATTTTCACAAATAACAAAATCCTTACCTCTTTAAGATATATGCCTCTTATGGGGAGGGAAATATTTATTTGAAGAGGTTTTCTCAATATAGCTTCTTTTGAAATCCTCCTGCTTCTTCCAAGGTCTGTGGGATTTTAACAGATAACACTTTGGTCTAATATGACCAATCTTCCCACAGTGATGACAAATAAGAACAAACTTACCTTGTGTTCCTGAATCCTTGGAGTTAGGCTTCACACAATTATCTAAGCAAAAATTTTCAGGACAAGCTGCATATACTATCACAGGCTTAATATCAACAAAATCTAATTCAAAATCAGAAGCAAATGAAGTAGAAGTACTTAAATCATCAACGATTAAATCAGGCTTGTTGGAAATATCTGAAAGAATACAAAACATGCTCTTTAAATTATCACTAGAGAATTTTTTTCAAGAGATTTTCAGATTCTTTTAATTTATTCTCAAGTGTATCAATAATGTCAAATAGCATGGTATTCTCATATTTCAAAGAGTCAATCAAAACATGTAATTCAGATAATTTAATAATCAAAGACTATTTTTCTTGCTTCACCTTCTTCAGCTCTTTTGGAGAAACCATTTTATCCAATTTAACGAAAACTTTAGAGAGCTCAATATCATAATTTTCTTCAGATAACTGAGAGAAATCCATGATAAAAGGTGTAATCAAAAATATAAGTCACAAAGAGATTAGGATCACACTTAGGAATTAAATCCTTTAAACGGAGTGTACCCGCTCTAATACCAAATGAAAATTAAAGGGCTTCTAATTTAACAAGTGTGCAATAGTGTGCAACAAAATATCAAAATGCGAAAAATAAAGAGACAGATATTTTGAGTGGAAACTCAATTAAAAGAAAAACCACTCTGGGGCAGCCAAACCTAGAATATCCACTATTCAAAAGACAAAGCTAGTACATAGACAGTAACACTCACATACCCGATGCAGCGATCGTATCTAGCATCTGACGTGTAACTCAACACGAATGCTTCCCAACCAAGTCACCTACTTGAAGGGGACTTCAATCGAATCATTTACTTTAGGGCCAACCCCTAAGATAGACTTCAGTCCAGCACAGCAACAGCACTTGGCAACGGCTTCAAAGAGGATGCTTTAGCACAATAACCCTCACAATAAACTCTCTAAGCTCTATAGAATTCAATACTGAATTCTTACAATTCTCAAGCCTAGAAGCCTCGATTTATAGGCTATAGAAGACCTAAATCGTGTCTGATTAGGTTTTCCTAGGCGCCGTCCGGACGGTAGACAAAAGGCATATGGACGGACAACTGTGCGATCGGCTTTCCAAATTCGCTGAAATTCCTTCCTGAATTGAGCCGCGTTCAGACGGTGTTGCCTTAGCGTCCGGACAGTTGCACTTTAGCTGCATGCAATTTCCATATCAAGGCTTGGCGCATTTAGACCATAATAGCTGTCATCCGGATGGTTGATCTGATGCACGCAATTTTCATATATAAAGCTTGAGCGTCCGGACCATGAAGATTGTCGTCCGGACAGTTGAACTTTGAATGCACGACTTGCCTTATGAATGAGCGCATCTAGACAGGAACACACATCGTCTGGATGGTTGCAACTATCTTCCCAAATCTGTGTTTTGAAAAGAAATCTCAAAGCTGGTCGAACACTGAACGGCGTCCGGACGTGTTGCTGAAACGTCCAAATGGATGCAACTTCGAACAGTTCGAAGCTTTTTGACACAGGGGAAAGTTTAGACCAAAAGTTCTCGTCGTCCGGACAAATGATGCTTGGACAGTTGAGCGTCCAGATGGTATAACGCTTCGTCTGGACGATTGCAAGAGAACTGAACTAACTGCTTTGAATTCTGCACAGAGTCTTCTTTGAAGCTCAAAACTGAAGTGTAGACTCTGAATAAAAACAGCATCCCTGTATAATAAGCATCATTACATAGACGTGATTTTGTCCAACAGAATGTAGCCAATCACAAACTAACACTGATGTTACTAAGCATGGGCAAAGGGTGAACATTGTACTTTTAGAAATTGAACCCAAAATCCTTATAAAAGCAGTCAGTGTATACATCATTACGGAAAAAGTCTAAGCAACCAAATGGACATGGTTTCAAATAGTGCTAAGACTAAAGGGGAATTGGTCTATAAGTGTGTCTAGTTCCTACCCATAAGGTTTGAATTTTGGTTAAGAGGGTTTGTCTAATTCACATGTGAGGTTTCATATCAAAGCCTAACTCCTCACTAAACTTAGGTTTTAATCTTGCTTGTGAAATGTTTCACTTACTACACGTAACTCATGGTCTCAATGATTAATTTTAGGGGTAATTACCTTTTGCCCCCATGAACTACCACTCACTGTCAACACTCCCCCATGAACTGCCACCTCGACTATAAGAGAGCATTCAACTACCAATTTTGCTCCTTTTCCCCCTTTCCGTTAGTCATACCAATTAATTCGGACGGTCAATGGGTCACGTGCACATCACGTGCATTTTTAATGATTTTTCTTCCTCTTTTACCCTCATTCCCTCAGTCCTCTCACTCTCTCTCTCTTTCTCCCTCCATTACAACGCTTTTCTCCATATGGGTTGGCAGAGAAGACTCTTCAGCCTTCTTTTCAATGATAAACCAGTCATTTTAACTTTCTTTCACTTTCTCTCTTCAACTTTCTGACTCTCCAAACGCTAAGCTAAGCTCCAGCTCTTCTTTCACTCATGCACAATTCGGAAGAATCAAACCTTCGAAACTCAACCCCACACCCCCCCCCCCCCCCCCCCCACCCCCGACATCGAGAACTCTCCGATCGTGTGCAAGTCGCTCTCACGGTTCTTGTCATCGTTCATACAAATTGCGCCCACAAGAGGGTAGTGAAGCCACAAAGTCCTCCACAAACAACAACAACAATAAGTCATCCGATCACCGTTCTCACTTCCTCAGCACCAAGTCCTCCGCAAGAGTCTGCAAGGAAAAGTTTTCTGATACGTGTCCACAAGAGTATTTTGCCTTCCACGGGGCAATAAGGAACAGAAAACATAAAACCAAATTAGCAAAACAAAACCCAATCTGAAAACCCAAGAAAAAAAGAGAGTGACATTGATCATACCACAACAGTCTCGGTCCTATCACTGTTCTTAGGGTCCACAACATAAGTGACAGAATCACCCTGCATCCCCAACAAGCGCTTGGCCAACAGCTTCTGAGGATTCACAGGGGACCGTACAAGGACGACATCTCCGTGGCCCACCTTGCCAAACAGAGTGGAGAGACAATCAACCAGGAAGAGATCAACTTTCCAGCATTGAAGGTCGGGAGCATGCTGGGACCGTAGGCCTGCACGCACCAGATTATCATTTCCACCTTGTCCGCAGAGGCATAACGAGGATTTAGGTTCTTTCACTTAGCAAGCCAACGATGTAGAGGTAAGTGTTGGTGACGTGGAGGCCGCAGAAGAACGTTGCCACGGCCATGGTTTGATACCATGCTTCTCTGACTATGCTCCTATGCTGCCACAGCTTCCTCAGTCCCATCTCTCTTTTAGTTTGTCAACAAACTTGCTTCTTGCTTCCATTGTTGACGACTTGTGAAGGTTTGAAAAAGAGAGGCCATTATTAATTAATAAGCTATGGTGGAGGGTCTAGTGGCGTTGAAGAGGAGCTTGGATGAGTAAAGGGAAACAGTGAACAATCTAATTGAGTTGGAGATGAACGGGGGGGAGATGGCTCAGGTTAAAAGAGTACATGGCCACGTGAATTGCCACGCGTTCACTACATGCAGACTAATGTCGTGAATTGCCACGTATTCACCACGGGTTCTTGTTATACGCTTGTAGTACAGATGATGGATCCGCGTATATTTCTGCCCACCATGGCACGAGATATTCCCATTGGCTTATTTACTATCACTAGTTCAAAGATGTGATAGTGGAGGTTAGAAATTATAAGCTTCTCCACCTTTATGACTTCTACCAGTTTCAATTCTCCTTTCTCTTTTTCTTTTTCGTTATAAAAGCTGATTTTTATGGCAGTTCCAGCAACCTATCCCATCGATGAAGAGCTCATAAGGCTTTGCATGGTCAACCAGTTGTTCAGGTTGGGCCTGGCTGAGCATTTCGTCCAAGAGACGGAAGAAGTTTTGGCACAAGTTTACAGGTAACAAAAGTGCACATAAATTTATATATTTATCCTTTTCTTAAGAAATCAATCAGCTTTCAGTACAAGATAACATATATAGTGCATGAAAAACCATTGGCTCTTTGTTGAACATAACTTTCAGGAATTACCTGAATCAAGAATCATGGGAAAAACCAAGCAATTCAATTGAAGCACAGCTATTTAAAGACTCGTTAGCATTTCGGCTCCTGCAGATGCATGGGTACGATGTATCATCCGGTGTGTGTCTGAATCCAAGTTAGAAGCCCACCGACCATCTTGTTTTCTGTCACATGTTATTGTACGTAATTTAACCAACTTTGCATGATTTGCGTTTGCAGATAGCTTTTGTTGGTTCTTACAACATGAAGATATTCGATATCAAATAGACAACAACCATGAATACTTCTCAAGTGCAATGCTTATTGTCTACAGAGCTTCAGATCTTACGTTTTCAGGAGAATATGACATTCATGAGGCACCTTTGTAAAATTCATGCCAAAATTGTGTTACACTGGTTAATTCTCAAGTGGGAAGTGGGACATGGAGAGCACCTTTGTAATCTTAAGACATATATTATGATGATCACCTTCATCTCCTTAAAAGAAGTGACTTGACTAACCCAAAACCACTAACGTACTTCTAATAGCATCCTCTTCTTCATGATTGAATAACGTAACTTAAAAATGCCAGTTGTAGCCAAAAGAAAACTTGCAACTTTTCCTTCCTCCACTAATCCCAAGGTTCCCATAATAAAAAGAAAAACAATTGCGAATGTTAGCATACTAAACGGAACATGCAACCATAGAGCAGTGCAAATTCATAACTGAGAGCTTACAAATATAACTATTTGAGAGGAAGCTGCCTGCACGTATAACCACTACAAAACAATTATCAATTAAGCAAAAGGAAATCCCAGAATCTCCACATTAAGTAATATCAGAAAAAAAAAAATGTACTAATAGAGCAATCGCTTGGATCATTCGGCAAAACAAAAATGATGTTCCTGAGGTCCAACATTTCATGGATCTTAGAACTTTGTTTTGTTGGTCAGCAGTTACTGCAACAATGGTCCATGTTTTAGATTAAATAATTAACTCAACTGCCTTCATCGTGCACTTTCTAATCTTCCTCTGTTTGCCTCTGTTTTGAGCACCACGAATAGAGTCCGTTTTGCTATCACCAATACAAAATGTTTATCAAGTTTTCTCTGTTTGGGAATAATGTTATTCGGGCTTTGAATGCTGGGTTCTTGTTTGCTTTGATCTATTCCGTGTTTTACGTCTGTTTGGATGTGAAAGCCGGATCCTTGGTTGCTCTGCTAAGTGCTATTTGTTGGGTTGCTAGTAGTTTTATTGTGAGTAGACTTTGGTTTTCACTCCGTCGCCTCTGGGTTCGTCACCCACCAGTTCATCGCTGGGATGATCTTCCACGCGCCATGAGGGGTTTAATTTTTGGCTACAATATTGGAATTTCTGGTAAAGAGCCAAATCTTGATGAAATGTTTGATATATATAATATATATATACATTGTTGGTGACGATTTTTTATGTGTTCTTTTGGTTTTTGATAGGTGGGGTCACGTCCATGGACCCGTTCGTGAAGAAGTTCTTCCTGGCGGTGTACCGGAAGAAGCATGCGGTGCAATCCAAAAACCAATACTGCCAATATGACAGTGAGACCTTGACCACGTTCACGTCGTCGCTGTATTTGGTTGCTCTCATCTCATCGATTGGTGCGTCCACTGTGACACGTAAATTCGGACGAAAGTTGTCCATGCTGTTCGGTGGTGTGCTCTTCTTCGCCAGTGCTATCGTCAATGGCTTTGCCCAAGCGGTATGGATGCTCATTGTCGGCTGACTTTTGCTCGGTTTCGGTATTGGGTTTGCCAATCAAGTATTGTCGGCTTTGAGCGTTGGGGTCGGCCTTGGGTGGGGCTGGGATTCAGTTCCGGAAGTTTCTGGATTCTTTGGAAGAGGTCGTAGCCGGTGTCCTGTGAGTCAGAGTCGATGGTGGTGAAGTTGTACGCGGTGAACATGGCTGAGTTGACTAGGGAGGTGAGGATCGAGTTCAGGTTGGGTTCTTTACTGTGAGGGCAAAAGAGGAAGAAAAATCATTAAAAATGCACGTGATGCGCACATGACCCATTGACCGTCCGAATTAACGGGTATGACTGACAGAAGGAGGGAACATGAGCAAAATTAGTAGTTGAATGCTCTTTTATGATCAAAGTGGTAGTTCATGGGGTAAAAGGTAATTACCCCTTAATTTTATGAGTGCATGATGTGTGGGGTTGGAATCCAACTTTTTTGTGACAACTTATGCATTTGATACTCATGTTGGACTTGCCTAGTTGAGTTATCTATTCATTGGATATTACATGTAGATTGAGCATTGATGATTATGTTGATCCTTCTAAGGTTAATTTTTTTTTTTTTTTTCAAATTCTCAATGAACGAAATCAATTTGTTTATCATTTAAAAAAAAACAGGTACAAAATACAACCTTTCAAAATTTCAATCAAGTCTAGTGAGTGGTTTGATAGGCTTGGGTTGGGATAATGTAAAGTTTGATTTTGTTTACTTGTAATTTTTGTTTATTGGTTTTGTCATTGACTTGCCAAAGAGAAAGTTTGTTAGGTTTTATGTTAGCTTATTCGGTGATCAAAACAAGGGTTGTAAGTTGATGTGAACTTTAAATGTATTCGCAAGTGCACGAATCGTTTGCAATAAAGTGTTTTGCAAGTGCGAGGTCGATCCCACAAGGAATTGTGTTTTTAAAGAGTAATTTTGTTTCTAAACTAATTAAATCTTAACCTAATTCCAAAAGAAATTTGATTTTGATAAATAAAAGAAAAAAAAAACATAAATAAAAAAAAAAAAAAAAAAAAAAAAAAAAAAACAAAAGAAAGATACTAAGGTTTGAGAATCCACACTCACCGAATCATAACAACATACTCCATGTTCATCAATATTAATCTGAAGTTCTCACAATTAAAATCCTAGGTATGTTTTACTATGCTTTAAACAGTTAATCAAAACATCCCATGTATCCATTCTTTACACAAATCACAAGAGAAATCCAATTTAAATTAAATTATCAAGTGTATCCGTAAATCACAACAAGATATCCAATTTAAATCAAAACATCAATTGTATCCGTAGAATAAATCACAAGGGATATCCAATTGTTTTATAAATAAAAATCAAGCAATCAATTATGTAAAATTACCTCAAATCATCAAATGTATCATTGAATCACAAAAGATATCCAAGAATCATTCCACACATTGAAAAGAAGTAAAACAATTGAAATATAAAACCCAATAAAATCGGACAATAAAAACTTACATGAAAGTGCTGTTGTTCTTCATTGATGAGGCTTCATCCTCAACTTTAGTTGAAAATCTAGCTACACGTGATTATTAAAAATAAAAACCTACCCTAAAGAATAACTAAACTAAAAAGAAAAGAATATATTTGGTCTCTAGCTTCTCACCCTTTTTTCTTGAGGCTTAGAGGTCTATTTATAGGGAGAAAACAAATCCTAAAAGCCCTATAATTTCTAGTTAAATCGGAGGTTAATCTTCTAGTTTGAGTAAGAGACTCAAAACTCAATCCAAGAAGAAAAAAGACTCCAAATTCGTCCAGATTTGTGTTCTTTTATTGTGGGACAATTTTGTCATAGCAGACGTCCGAATTAGGAAAATCCTATTTCACAATAATTTGTAACACTTTGAGTTAGCTTTCCAATGCCACTTGATTCACATTAATCTGATATTTGAACTGAAGGTTATGGCCAAAATACTATAACATGTGCAGAATTTGAAATTTAATCTAATCCGATTTTGACTCCAATTAGAGAAATTCCGATTTAGTCATCTCCTTGATTTGGTTGAACATAACCACATCATCTAGGTCTTCTCAAAGCGTGATTTCTTTCAAACTTTGCATTTTTCACCTTAAAGCTATTGTTTTCTCTCAATGACCTGCAAAATACTAAAATACCCAAAACTAATCAAAAACATTAAAAAATAACAAAACTAAAGGTTTAATAAATACAAATTAAGGAGTCCATATATGCAATATTTAGCACTCATGGTAAGTCTTGTTAACAGTTAGGTGTTTTGGTTTTATAATCTAGAGTTGAATTGTAGAAGTACTAAGCTGTCATCAACAATTGGGCCAACAAGTCCGTCCTGATGCATCTGATCCAGAAGCACTCTAGAGAGCCTCTTCATTAATTAAGGGCGTTAGCAAGCCATATTAACGTGGATGTTTTAGAAGACTTACAGAGAGTGTTAGAGCAAGACGTCGTGACGTGAGGACTTCTAGAGTGCTCCGTCAGCAACATCGTTAGCAATGCGTCCATATGCCTTTAATAATATATTGATGATACACAAGAAACACTAGAGGCGTCCGATCGATGGGACTGCTTATGTGTCCTAACACTGCTTCGTGACCTACATGGATTAGATAGTTTCCAACATTCAGTTGTAGGATTTTTTTTTTTTTTTTTATCTTTTGCTTATTTTAGGATCACTAAGCATGATCAGAATTTTGCTAAAGCCACTTGATAGAGTGGTTAGCCTTTGTTGTTTCTTTGTGAGCTAAGACATACTCTGTTGAGAGCTTTCATTGATTATTCTATTTGAGTTGTTTTTATCATACCACAGTGCTCACAGTCAACAACTTGAATTTTATCAAAGTTTCAGTAAAAGAGATCAAAAAAAAGAATTGCCATGAGATTTTGGAGCTTCTGCGGTGGAGGCAAGTGGGTTGCTTGTCTGGTACACGGAAGAGTCCGTTACAAAGGTGTTGTAAGTGTGATTTCCTTGTACACTTGAAGATTGATTTTCTAAGTTTGACTGCTCTAAAATGATTCTTAACTTTAAGGTGTTTGTCAAAGCGTTTCCATATAAGCTTCTATTCTTATATGGGAAAAGTACACATAACCCCCTCAAACTACCACATCATTGTTAATGTACCCCCCAAACTACCAATTGTGTCAATCTCCCCCCTTAAACTACCAGAAAATGTCAATGTCCCCCTAATGACAAAAATGCCCTTCATAAAATTATTAAAATAAAATAAAAACTAAAAAAAATTATTAAAAAAATATAAAATAACAAAAAATTATTCCAAAAAAAATTAAAAAATTAAAACTGTTTTTTATTATTTTTTTTAAATAATAATTTTCATTTTTTTTTAAAAAAAAAATTGTTCTTTTTCGTTTTTTTAATTTAATAAAAACTGTTTTTTTTTTTCATTTGTTTTATTTTTTAAAAAATAAATAAATAAATTTCAGTTATTATTTTTTTTTTTCGTTTTTTTTTCCTTTAAAAAAAATGTTCTTTTTCGTTTTTTAATTTAATAAAAACTGGTTTTTTTTTTCATTTGTTTTATTTTTTTTAAAATAAATAAATTTCAGTTATTTTTTGTTTTTTTGTTTTTTTTCTTTAAAAAAATTTGTTATTTTTCGTTTTTTAATTTAATAAAAACTGGCTTTTCTTTTTTGTTTTTTTCATTTGTTTTTTTTTTTTAAAAAAAAAAAAAATCAATTATTTTTTGTTTACTTTTTTTAAAAATTAAAAAATTAGTTCTTTTTTTTAAAAAAAAAAAATTTCTTTTTTTATTTAATTTTTTTTAATTTTTTTTTAAAAGTTTTTTAGTTTTATTTTTAATTTTTTTGAATTTATGAGGACATTTTTGTCTTATTCAAAAAAAATTAGGGTCATTTTTGTCTTTTTGTTGGTCTTAGGGAGGACATTGACATTTTGTGGTAGTTTAAGGGGGGAGATTGACACAATTGGTAGTTTATGAGGTACATTGACAATTGAGTGGTAGTTTGAGGGGGTTATGTGTACTTTTCCCTTCTTATATTTTACTCGTCTATCCGATGTCATTTCCTTTGCAAAGTATACATTTTTATGCAATGATCTACGGTGATTTAAACTATAGTTGAGTTTTTTTTTTTTTTTTTTTTAATAATATAGTTGTGTTTTTTTATTAGAGTAATGTAACTCCTACAAATCTTTTACAACTTGCTGTCATGTATCAACATGTGATTAGAGCCACGTCAATCACATAATATAATAATAGTAATAATAATACCCTCCAATAACATATCGATACGTGTTAACAAATTGTAAAATAATTGTAGGTCTAATATTTTTCTTGTTATTAATTTGTTATCACTGTGGTTATCATATTCGGACAGACACGGTTCATGCCAATTTTGTGCCATATTTGATCAGTGATTACACAATTAGCACAAACTATTCAGTAACACTCAAGAATCCTAGTATCTACAAAACATTCTAAGAAAAAGGTATTGATTATCAGTTCAAAATTGTTTTAGGAAGTCTAGAGGTGTCTAATAAAGGCCAAGTGGGAGAAATTTTAAACCTGATCTTTTTTTCTTTCTTTTGTTATGATGGGGAAGTGGAAATTTATCCCTCTTTCTTACTAGTTGATTGTGGTATTCGTACTACTTTGATTGTCAAAGAATTTGATTTTAAAATATTCTTAAATATCAGAATTGAGAGGTAAAAATTATCATATATTTGAAGACATTATGACATTTGAATTGATCCAACAAGATTATTTTGCACTTGATCCTATCTCCCTTATAACTAATATGGCATTACTCATTAATTAGCACATAATTACACGGATCTGTACACCGACCATAACATATCGCTCATATGTTCCATTGAAGAAGAATAAGTTGCAAAACTCCAGCTCCTTTTTTTCTTTTTCTCTTTTTGGAAAAGTAATAATGAAATTTCTTAGAAAGTGGAGATATCTTAATAACGTCATATGTATATTTTGAGTTCATCTTCTCAATAAGATCTCAAAAGAAGAAAATCGAACCTATCCAAATATAAGCATCTAGACCTAAAAATATAAAGACATAAGAGCACTCACAATGAGCTCTTTAAATTTTTAACAAGACACACAAAAACTATCATTTAATAAACTTTATATCAAAAGTTAAATTTAACATATGCCAGAATCTCTCTTTAAATCTAGGGTAAATATATGATAAATTCATGAGTAAACACGCAATTTGAAATTACTCATTTACTTTTTAAAAATCATCTTTTACTGCTTAGTATTTTTTTGCGAATTTAAAAGAGGTCCTTCTGTGAGTTTTCCAATCTTTCGACATCCGTTATTTTTTTTTTTATTGTATTATAAACTAAAATCTAAAAAGAAAATCTAAAAAAGAAAAATCGTTTTTTTTAAAAAAAGAAAAGAAAAGAAAAGAAAAGAAAGAAAGAATTAAAAAAAGAGGAAAACAAAAGTACCCAACACCATCCCCACCAATAGGGGTGCTCCCTTAGGGTGGCTGGCGACTAGGGTTGGTAAAACGGATAATCATGTCGAGTTCGGGTCAACCTGTTTGACCAGCCAACCTGAACTCAACACAATTAGCTAATCGGATTGAAACACGAAATTCGAACATGACACGATTATAAGCCGGGTTATCCGACACGACACGATTAACCCGTTTAGTTAATGGGTCGTTGCGACTTGACATGACTCAATTGTTTTTTAAATGGGTTTTGAATTTTGATTAGGAATATATGTGCCAATAATAACCCGTTTAGCCTAAACCCAAACCCTATAATTTCGTATCGTGTTCGTGTCGAATTTTCGAATCGTGTAAAAAATTGACAATCCTATTGACGACCACCCCCACCGGTGGTCAAGGCCACGTATCCACTATGATTCTCTATTGTCGTTATTGCCTGAGAAAACTCTTTCATCCCCATGATTTTTCGCTTCTTCTCCTGCGTATTTTAAGCCAAACACACGACTTGGAGACTATAATATGGAACACCCTTATTGAAAGCCAACTCAAAAATGGTTCTCAGGAGAGGTCTGCTCAACTTAATGTCATGATTTTGATTCTCTCATTGTTGAAAACTAAAATCCTAGTTTTATGTTCCATTGCAAAGACAAACAAATAAGTAAACATTCACACATGGAGGAGAGCCATTTCCGTAGTTTGTTCGGTCAATGACTCGATGGGTATTGAACAACACTACCCGCTGACCCATGTAGTGCACAAAACAAGCTCAGATTTACATCTAGCCACAAGCTCCTCTGATTTCTTCATTTCCCCACACTTGACATACATATCTACTAGACAATTCAACAAATTGCCACTAATCTCCAACTCATCTTCTTCAACATAAAGGTGTAATTTCTTTCTCATTTTCAAGTCCCTCGACTTCCTACAACAGGGAATCACAACACATACATGGCCCCAACCACCAGGGGTGGCTTGAATGGGGCACCCTCACTGGTGGGGATGGTGCTAGGTACTTTTTTTTTTAAAAAAAAAAAAAAAAAAAAGAAAAAAAAAAAGAAAAAAAAGATTTTTCTTTATTAGATTTTTCTTTTTATATTGAATACAATAAAAAATATTATTTTAAGGTGATGTGACAAAAATATTGATGTGGCACTAACGAATGTCGAAAAATTAGACGGAAAACTCACGGAATGATATCTTTCAAATTTGCGAAAAACTTAAGGAGTAAAGGTTGATTTTTAAAAAGTGAAAGAGTGATTTTAAATCGTACGTTAACTGAGGAATTTATAATACATTTACCCTTAAATTTAAAGAGAAAAAAATTAAATATTTAAAATTTATTAATATTATTTTTTGAATTGAATGCTTCAAAATATTTGGCTTAACTTGAATTTAATGAATTGAATGTTTTTAGTAGTTAACTTTATCAATAAAAAATAGTATTTATTTAAAGTTGAGAAAAATTTAATAGCTTTAAAAAGTGAGTAGCGAAATTAACAAAAAATAAATTTTTAGAGTTAAATTTAGAGATTTTTTAAAGCTAATTGTGAATGCCCTTAGCTGAAACATGGAAAGTTTGACACCTTTAAAAAGTGCAACTATAATAACTTTTTTTTTTTTTTAGTGGTGTTTTTCGCTACCCCAGCTTAAGGAAGGAGAACAAAAAAAAAAAAAAAAATTAATTAATTAATTAATTTTTTTTTTTATGGCATCATCCACCGTGTGATGGGCCAGCAGAAATTTTATATGGATGTTAGGGCCCTGCAGAGTCGGCCTAATGAAATTGACTAGACCAATCTGTGCCGAGCACGAATTTTTCTAAGGCAAGAAACTAGTCATTCACAGGTCTCTTGGCCCAGATTGAATCAGTCCAGTTCTTTCCTAAAGTTCTGGCCCAGATTACGCTTCAGGACAACTATGCCAGTATGTGGGTTTTAAACCCTACCCTTTTTTTAAAAAAAAAAAAAAATCTCAATTACCAATCACTGTCTACTGATGATTAAAGTTAACTATTCGACAATTTTTTTTTTTTTTTTTTTTTTAAAAAAATGATGGAATGGGAATAGTAACCTATATCAGGATCCCATGTATTAAGCGATTTCAATTGCTAATAATTTGGACAGTTTTATTAAAAAAAAAAAAAGACTCACCTATCCGAATACGTGAGTGGGTTGCTCTAAGCAATTGGATCCTTCGGCCTCTTCTATTAAAAACTATCCAAATTGCTAATAATTTAGACATGAAGAAAATCCTAATACATGGTGACCTGCTGACATATACCCATGAACCTAAAAAAGGTCTATAATATTTAAACAAATGCATATTGATTGACTCTAAAGATTTGCAACATAAGTATATGAAATTTCAGCAACAATTTTTATAGTAATGCCACACATAGGACTCATATTCGTTTTAAAGATTAATGTAACTTTTAAAATTACCATTACATATGTGATAGATCACTATTAAACTTTCATCCGATAGTAATTTTAAAACTACGTCACTTTTTATAATATGGATATGTCTTATAGCATTATTTCAATTTTTTTTAAGTATTTCTAAATAATGAAAATATTTTACGGATTTAACGGAAGGTAACCGACGATTAATGACCAAACGTTAAAAAAAATTAACTGAGGTGTGGACGTAATTTTTAGCATTGAGAATATGGGGTGGAAGTGAAAGGTAGTATTTTAGGTTGATTAGGAATTGGGGGGGGGGATTGGTTGGGGGTTGGGGGTTGGGGCAAGGAAAGAAAGGAGATTTAATTTGGGTTGGCCATGGCGTCTGTTGGATGAGATGGCAGCAGGAATATGCGCTAATTCCATGAGGAAGATTCGTGACTCATGCGCATCTTCCTCTCCCTTATTCGCTTTTACTTTTCTTTTTTGTCCGAATATGACTTCCATTTAACTGAACAACCGCCACCTTCTTCTCTTGTAGAATAACCCAAACACCTTCTACTCCTCCTCTTCTCAGCTCCAACGCTCCGCCACATCTTTCCAGGTTCTCCCTCTCTCTCTCTCTCTCTCTCTCTCTCTCTCTCGGAAGGTATAGATGAATAGGTATGAGTGCGTGGCAGTTGATAGTTTAATACAATATCGGTGTTTAATATTCCCAATCTTCTACTCCTCTTTTGGTTTGTTGGCGTCTTCATGACAGAGATGAGTTTAACTGTTTAAGGATTGACTGGGTCTTAAGGAAAACCAGATTAATGGGTTTGGTCTTGAATCTGGGTTTATGATACACATGGGAGGGATATGGTAATGCTGACAACATGTTCGTCAAAATGCAGCTTCATAATAGGTCGGAATTCTTGAAATTTGTGTGTTTTTATGAAATACAGGACGCTCATTAAATAATAAGAAACTAATCTTCACATCTACAACTCCAGATATTCAAATAATATTTGGGAATTCTTGAAATTTGTGTTTGGGTATGTGGGTGTTCAAAAAAGTTGCATTTTGAATAAAAAATTTGCAGATTGATTGGATGGGCTGAAGGTTAATGCTAACAAGAGGGCAACTTTCTTTCCTGTCAATATCTTGTTCTCTGCTTTATCCCCTTACAAATATGGCATGCTAATCGAAGCATGCACTTCCTCGGAATGTAAAGGCCCGTTTCAAGGGTCACACATTCAAATTTGAGTTCAAAAGACAATCTGATCAGTTATTTGCTTATGTAAAAATTTTATTGTTTTCTTTGCCTTGAACAATTTTGCCTCGTTTGGATAAATTATATTGTTAATTACGATTGTAGGTTTGTATCATATATTATTTAGTTTAGGCCTTAAATGTAGACCCCATGCAAGTCGGTGGTGCTCGTGGCTCTTTAGTCATGCTATAAGGGGGCCAAAGAATACGCGAGCCACGACTAGCTTTTCTAATGGTCTTAGTATTAGTGTTGAAATTTCGAACACTGAAGCAACCATATAGTACTTGTTCTTCCAATAGCAAAACAATCGAAACCATGTTACAATTTATTGAATTTATGTAATATTGGAGTACAATACTTTTTCCTTGCACCGTTTGGTTGAAGCTTTTCCACTCTTGATTTCTTCATTTTCATTGTGTTCATACCTGAAGTAATTTCACTGCAGTTTTCTGTTACAGAATCAAGCAACATATTCAGTTGCTTTGGGCTCGCTCATTTCAATTGATGCCAGCAAATTCATGCTGGCAATCAACTTGATTGAATTTACTACTGAAAAGGTTATGAGTCCCCAGGCTATATTGAACCCAAGCAGAACCCTTGAGGGTGTCCATGGGGTTCATGTGGTGCCTCATTCACCATTTGCATTGGAGAAAACTACTGAAGATGGGGACTTTCCTCAGTCAATCAGTAGAAGCTCGGCTATTGAAGCAAATCAGCGGTTATTAATGCAGTGAGTAAAAAACATTACACAAAAATTGCTCATTGACATATGATTTTAATTATTCGGAGATTGTTAAGTAATTAGTATAATTTATCAAAGACAAGAAAAGTAATTAGTTATATATTTATGCAATTATTGTTACTCATTCCTCCATCTTTGAAGTCTAAATGCTATCTACATTTGCCTGTACATAGTAGAATAGAAGAAAATGGGATTTAGCACAACCCACAAGCCACAATAACTTTATGTTTACATTTTCTCCAGATGGGTATGGCAGCTTAGACCAGCCTGTTTGAGGCCCATCCATGGGTGTATTCATGGTATTACAAAGAGATACCTTTTACTTTTCTCCTATTTTCCTGTCATGCAACCCAATCTCTTGCAAAACAATTAATTTATTTGGCACTCTTTTGCCAGGTGATCAGAATCTTGCAGAAACAGTGGCTAATGTGCTTACTTCACTTCCTTTTATAGCTCTTGGAATCCAGGCCCCAAGGTGATATTTTGCAGTAATTTACTTGATATGCATAGGAAAAAAAAAAAAAAAACAACTTAATATATTTGTTATATCTGTTTATGTGCTTTACTGGGAATGTAGGAAGAGCCTGAGTACTAAGCTGTATGCTAATTCGTTAATTGGAGTTGGAGTTGCCTCAAGTTTGTACCACTCTTCAAGAGGAAAACTGAGGCAGTTTATGAGATGGACGGATTATACAATGATAGCCACAGCAACAGTAGTAAGTCAGGGCTAATTTATTATTTCAAAGACAAACATAGTTGGCTAATCAATCTGGATCTATTGCCATGCATAAACATGTTGCTCATTGATGCATCGCATGATTCTACAACTATCGGCTAGGGAGGAAAATTTTGATAGGACTGCTATGCAGAATCAGTATTGTGGCATCTAATATATCAGGATTAGCCGACCTGATGTGAATAACAGCAAGTGTGTACTCAAAGATTCAGTCTTGATCTAGTATTTTTAATTGACTGATCCAGTTTAGATAAAATCCACCTACAAGATTCTTGTGTGGGGTTTCAAACTACTGAGAAACATTATCTATTTGCTAATCATTGTGACATATCAGATCATTTAAAAATTACTCACTGAAACTCATCTTTATCTTGGAATAGTTCAAGTCAACTTGGATCATGCCCTGATCAGTTTCCATATGTTAAATCCATTCTCCTAATGTTCCTAAAAAAGATGACTTGCATGATTAACTGCACCAACAATTATTCATTATGATAAACAAGCAAATGGCTTAATTTGTCAATGTAGAGAATATGTTTTTTTCTTTTAATAATTGATAAGTTACACAAAGAACCATTGAATCTTAAAACCATGACTTACCCTTCAATCCATTCTTAATTTGTCTCATATTTATATATCAATATATAAGAAAATAGATATGTTATTAGCTTTTCTTTTCTTTGCAAATTAACAATGGTTCCATCTAGGCATCTACTCAGATTTTTCTTCAATTTTTTTTTTTGGGTTGCTCACTTAGACATAAAACTAAAAACTTCAAAACCTTTTGTCAGTGTCTATCAAGAGCTCTCAGAGATGACAACCCAAAGTTTCTGATGGCTGCATCCGCATTTCTTCTACCTGTCCAGCCTCTAATGGTTTCTGCCGTTCATACTGGGATGATGGAGGTAACTCACTTTTCTGGACCTCTGGCTTTCATTGATTTATTACATGTTTCTTTTACTTTGCTCATTACAAATTGTTTTGTTGCTTTAGGAAATCATGTTTAGTGGGATGTGAATATCACTCCATGTGTTCCTTTGTTAAATATTTTAGTGTTTATTACTGGTTTCATCCTTCATTTCTTTCATATATGAGACCGTATATATTTTTTATTTGTGTTGTACTTGATAAATACTCTGCAGAAGAGTTTGTTAATCCTCTCAACAGATAAAACATCTTGAAATTGAACATACTGTACTGCTGGGAAAGTGATTCTTTGGTGGGTCCACTTATCAAAAAGTAAAAGATGGTTACTCTCGGTGAATTTCATTCTTTCTTTTCTTTTCCTTTTTTGAGATTATTCTCGTTTGTACTCAAGTAAAAACAATAATTTATGACGATCAAAATCCATCTGTAATTTCAGCATTTAAGGGCACAATCCACTAATTCGGAACCAAATTTTATGTTGAGTTATAGTTCTATATATACATTGACTTCCTATGACCTTACCAGTTTACAAATTATTATTGCAGTCTACAGTCAATGATAGGCTCGTATTGCTACGGCTGAGCATGATTAATAGTTGGGAACAACATCAAATGTCACACTGTCTGCTAATGATCATTTGACCAGTTTATGACTCCTTGTTGTACACTACAGTGCATGATAGGCTAGTCATTACTACAGATTAATATTTCAGGGAAAATTACTTATTTAACAGTTGTACCAAACTAATATCTAGGGTATCAAAAGTACCTTAAGGATCCCTAGGGTAAGCTATCCGCCCAAAATGGCTTATGCCGTCAACTTTTTGATAGAAGCCGTTAGATACACATGTCACAACCAATCTTCAATTGACACGTGGCATGGTCGATGACTCAGGTTATTGTAAAATTTCAGTTTTACCCTTGAAATAAAAATTAATAATACAAAATTATGGATAAAGAAAAAAAAAAAGTTGCCCCTCACTATACGATGGCAATCGGCCTACGCTACCCTCACCTAGGGAGGGGTGACCTCCCCTTAGATGGAGCGGCTGACCGCCCCTCACCTGGTGAGGAGTAGCCTTCCCTCAAAGTGGGCCTTTTGCCCCTCGTATGGTGAGGGGAGGCACCTCTTGACATATGAGGGGCAGTCAGTCACCCCTCGCTTGATTGGCCCGTGTATGGTGAGGGGAGGTTACCCCTCAATTGGTGAGGAGCAAGCCCTCTTTTCTTTGTATAATTTTTTTTTATTTTAAGGGTAAAACTATAATTTTACAATAAGCTGAGTCATCAACCATGCCACGTGTCAATCGGCAATTGGTTGTGACGTAGATTCACATGTATATGTAACGGTTTGTCAAATAGCTAACGACATAAACCATTTTGGACAGATAGCTTATCCCAGGAGTCAGTTTGGTACAACTATGAACCATATGGACTAAATGAGTACTTTTTCCAATATTTAAAGAATATGAAGTCAAAATATTTTGCTTTACATACAAAAAGTGTTTATCCATATCATAACTGGCTGACTGAAATATACAGCAGTGTTTCTATATTTCGTATCCATATTGAAAACAATGCCCCCCTTATTCTCTTTTGGGTTCATGCTATTCTTTAACTGAATAATTTTCCATTTCTATTCCAGGTAGTATTCGCAAAAAGAGCATCAAAAGATCCAGATCTGAAGATGGCCTACAACGTGCATAAGATGTCATCATTGTTGGGTGGTGTATTGTTTGTTGCTGATGATGTTTTCCCTAGGACTCCATTCATTCATGCTGCCTGGCATCTGGCTGCAGCTGTTGGTGTTGGCACCTGTAATAAGCTTCTTGAGTAGTGTGCATATATTTGATATCAATTCCTTGTGTTCGATTCATCCAGAGAGCTTTTGCAGATATAGCCTCTGCTTAAAGACATAGATCTTCCAACTTCACATGTCATAGATCCCTCCATTCTCTTGGATCAGGTTCGTGCAGTTCATGGGTTCAATCTGCATCGGTCCTGAAGCCTTCTACTTTCTCCAACTGTACTATATATTTGTTCTCTAGAATAGCTAGCTATGTAACTTTACTGGGGATGGAATATTTCCTGCAATACACTGGCAACTATTGTGATTTGGATCAATAGTGAGCAATGTCAAAGGAAAGAAATATTTCATTTACTTCTAAATTCTATTATTTCTTGCAAATGGGATGATAATTATAAGTGCTTAATCCAGAATATTTATTCTGCCTCTAATTTATTTATTTATTTTTTTTTTTTTATGAATATTCAGCCTCTCTAATTGCTAAATGGAGGCATGCCTGTAAATATTGCATTATTGCAACTGAACCCCTAAAAACCAGTAGAATCCGGGAGTAGCACTTCTCTCCCGAAAACCCGAAAGCTCTTTCCTCCTTTCCCATTACAAAAGAAATTTGGTCTATAGCAACCAACTTATCAATGATGACTTTTGGTGGTCGACGTACGTTGATGCTACATTGCTACAAAACAATTTGATATCAGCGACTGTCGTCGCTAATAAGAAAGCAGGATACTTTTTCATGGGATATCGCGGGAAGATATTAAGGACAATATTTTGAGTTCGTCTATACGGAGGACGAGCGTCGTCCTCCGTGGCAGCATCTTTACTCTTTTTCTTCTTTTTTTTCTTTTTATTTATTTAAAAAAAAAATTCAAAAAATAAAAATAAAAAACACGTGAAAACTTTTCACGTTTCCCCCATTTCAGAAAATACATCTTCCACAAAATTTCAAAATCCCCCAAGCCTTATCCCTCCATCTCCACCGTCCCCCTACCCACCCACCTCCGACCGCTGCCGCCACGAACACGCCGACCAAGCTGATCGTTTCATCTTTCCCCTCCCCCATGAACAGCATCTCTCCACCATGAGCACCTCCGATCGCCACCCACCACCAAACAAGAGCTCCAACGCAGACCTTGCTCCCCCCCTCACCTCCGGCCGAAATCCACCCACTGCCGGCCTGCTGGGTCCGAGAGAGAGAGAGAGCTGGGAGAGGGATGGTGTCGATGTGGGCCGGTCGTCTGGGTGAGAGGCGCTCGGTCAGTGGGCGGCGATCGGTTCGTTCTGCTGGGTCCGAGAGAGAGAGGGAGAGAGAGAGAGAGAGAGAGCTGGGAGAGGAATGGTTTCGGTCGGTGGGCCAGTCGTCTAGGTGGGAGGCGCTCGGTCGGTGGTCGAAGAGGGTGAGATTTGGCAAATGGGGGGAAATTTTGGACAATGATTGTCTGAAAGTCTCTAGTCCCGCGTTTTCTTTGTTTTTTTTTGAATTTTTTTTTTAAATAAATAAAAAGAAAAAAAAAAAAAAAAAAAAAAGTGTAAAGATGCTGCCACGTAGGACGAGGGTCGGACGAGGGTCTAACCCTCGTCCTCCGTATAGACGAACTCCAATATTTTACCTATTGACGATGACTATAGTTGCTGCAAATACACTTTCTATTAGCGACGACATGCAACTTCTGTTGTCACTAATACTCTATTATATTTATATTAGCGATGACAATCATCATCGCTAATAGAAAAATCCATGACGACAATCCACGACCACATAACTGTCATCGTTGATATGTACATAATATATAACTAATTAATATTGTAACACTCCGGTCTCATATTGAGAAGATGAGTAACCCACATATAGTGGATGGTTTATATAGATAGTTGAGTGTTAAGTCCTACATTGCCTAGTTATTAGGTGAAACTGGGCTTTGTAAAGAATTTTAGGGAAACTTCAAATTGACTAGTCATTTTAGGGTGATAGCGCAGATGTGACTAGCGCTTTTCCTTTGGTCATTACAAATGGTATCAAAGCCACTTAGTAACGCCAGACCATGTGATACTAGAGCACTGTATGACGTGGCCCTAACGAGGACATCAGGAGTTTAAGAGGGGGAGTTTGTAACACCCCGGTCTCATATTGGGAAAATGAGTAGTCCACATAAAGTGATTGGTTTATAAAGATAGTCATGAGTGCTAAGTCTTACATTACCTGGTTATTAGGTGAAACTAGGTTTTATAAGGAATTTTAGGAAAACTTCAAATTGACTAGTCCTTTTTGGAGTGATAGCACAAATGTAACTAGCGTTTTTCCTTGAGTCGTTACAAATATTCTATGATCAGCGACTACGTGGGTCGTCGCTGATATGTATTAAATTTACTGTCCATGTGTGTATGCATGCGTGCGTTTTTCTCTATTCGCGTTTGAGAAGCTCCCAGTTTTAGAGGTTTATTTTTCGTATGTTCAGGTTTATACTCTAATTTCGACGGAAGGAGTGGCATTACGGCGATTTAATTTGCAGCTTCAATCTTTGAATTTTCTCATCTTCGTCCGATTCAGATAGTTCATCTCTCTCGTTCTTTGTGGGATTCTTATGGCTTTTAGTTGGCTGTAATTTAGTGCTTTTTGCTTTGATTTGTTCCCTAGCTCTCTCGCGCGCTCTCTCTCTTTAATTTGCTAGCTAGCTAGCTAGCGCGCACATCAGGGTTGATCGAACATATTAATTTGTTTCGTTCTCAATCTGAACTGTTATTGGGTAAATTTATTAGAATTTATGCGTTGTTATTCTAGCTTGATGTTAATGTGGATTATTATGATACTAAGGTTAAAAATAAAAATAAAAAAATGATACTAAGGTAAAAGGAAATGATGTTCTAGTGGAAAGATTGGTTTTATGAGATAATTAAAATATGTGTGTGTTGTAATTATTAGCATATTTGCATGTTGCCACAATAATTTAGAGAAATGCAAATGTTTTGAACATGATGCTTAATTAAAGATATATGTGAAACATTTAGGAATTAAATAGGTTGCCATGCACCTGCACAAATGTGTTCCAACGTTTTTCCCCTGGCCCCTTCAATTAGAGTATTTCTTTACCCTTGATCGTCATGAGTTACTCTTTGCATAAGATGACTATTGTTATATGGTTGGTTTGGAATTTAGCCATATGCTCCTAAATTGATCTGGGATGATAGAATTTAGACCTCAAAGCTCACAGGCAACAATTATGCAGCTATTAAACAATTAAAATTATGCAGCAAATATAAACCAAACCACTCAAAGGAATAGAAGCATGCACTCATCAACAACACAAGATTTTGTTGATGAAGTGAACCCTATGAACACTTTAAAGGCAAAACAACTCGAGACAGTCAAACTGAAGAAATCAATTACTAAGAAATTAAGAATACTACACATGCATATATAATACACTTACAACCCACTTTATCGACTAAGACAATCTGTGTACAGATGCCCTTCACTTGCCTCATGCTCTAGCTCCTTACTAACCTATCTTTCTTATTGATCTCCTTACCGACCCATTAGTAGACTTCAATCCGTTGTGTTAATGTAGAACAACAACGTGGTTTGGATACTCCAAGAGAATTAATCTTCAATGTTCATACCATCAATATCTCTTGCATAATGCTAAGCACTCAGTGTTTAGGAACAGTACTCTATATCAAAGGTGAATACATGCATGTATCGCTTGAAAATATGTTGTGAGCCTTAATTTTTGACAAATGTTGATTTACAAGTGTATTGATACGCATGAAATAAATTATGTTCTAAACTAGAAATATGTTGTTGTGTAACGTACCACCATTGGAAAAATGGGTGAAAAATATAGGGCGTACACATTAATATATAGACTTAACCCTATGACCCATGTTTACTTTTAATGTTAATTAATACCTTAGATAGGATCGTTGGATCATCCGATCGATCAATAAGTTCGTTAGATCATCCAATTGATTGTGATAGTACCGATCCTATCCGATCGATCATGATAGATCAATAGGATCAATAGATAATCTGATCTATCAATAGGATCGTTAGATCATCCGATCGATCGTTATAGTATCAATCCTATCCGATCGTGATAGATCAATAGGATCAATAGATCATCCGATCGATCGTGATCGATCAATAGGATCGATAGATCATCCGATCAATCGTGATAGATCAATAGGATCGATAGATCATCCCATCGATCGTGATCGATCCATAAGATCGATAGATCATCCAATCGATCGTGATAGTATTGATCATATCTGATCAATCGTTATAGATCAATAGGATTGATAGATCATCCGATTGATCGTGATAGATCAATATGATCGATAGAACATCTGATCGGATTGATAGATCATCCAATCGATCGTGATTGATCAATAGGATCGATAGATCATCTGATCGATCGTGATGGATCAACATAACTGATAGACCATCCGATCGATCATAGTGCATTAATTAGTCCGATCAATCGTGACAAAGTTCGATCAATCGTACTTGACATAGTGAATGTTCAATCTAACATGCGATTGATCCTAGTAAGTACTAGTCCAATCGATCATGAGAGGATCATAGGATTGATATAATATCTGTCACTAATTAGTGATGTGTCAAATGTAAAACGTCACTAATTCTTTCATTTATTTTTATTTTTTTCTTCCTCCTCCCGTTACAAAAACGCCTACAATTGGATGCCTAATCGATCGTGATAGGATCAAATGATCGATCAAACTTGACACAAGTGAAGGTTTTATCAAATACTAATTCATCATAGTGCATCAGTTCGATCTATTGTGACAGAAACATTCGATCAATCAAACTTGACACAGTTATAGGTTCGATCTAACGTGCGATCGATCATGACATGATCATAGGATCAATAGAATCATCCAATTGATCATAGTGTATTACTCCAGTCGAAAAAACCAATTTTTCGAAAAAAGAAACTAAAAAATTATTTTTTAAAAACAAATTAAAAAATTAAAGAAAAACAAAAAAATAAAATCAACTGAAAATTAAAAAAAAAAAATCCAATTTTTCGAAAAAAAAAATCTAAAACCAAAAAAAAAAACGAAAAAAGTTATTTTTTTAAAAAAACAAAATAAAAGAAGTAAAGAAAAACGAAAAAAAAAAATATTAAAATTAAAAAACGAAAAAGTTTTTTTTAAAAAAAAAAAAAAAACTAAAAATTATGAAAACAATTTGAAAAAAAAAAAAAAACGAAAAAGAAAAAAAGTAAAACCAGTTTTGTATTAAATTAAAAAAATGAAAAAGAACAATTTTTTTTTTAGAAAAAAAAAACAAAAAAAAAACTATAAATTAAGAAGAAAAAAACCAATATACATAATTTTTTTTTAAAAAAAAAAAAAAAACTAATTAAAAAATAAAAAATCTCTTCTTTCAAAAAATAAAAAAAATATATAAACATAATGTTTAGTAACGTTACTAATTTTGCATGTTACTAATTTAGTAACGTGGACAATTTTGAACGTTACTAAATTAGTAACGTGCAAAATTAGTAACATTACTAAATATTTGAAATCGTATTATTTTTTAAAAAATTTATTGACATAATATTTAGTAACATGCGGAATTTTGCACGTTACTAATTTAGTAATGTTTAAAATTGTCGACGTTACTAAATTCGTAACATACAAAATTCTGCACGTTAGTAATTCTTAAAAATTATATTATGTTTTAAAAAAATATATTGACATAATATTTAGTAACATGCAGAATTTTGCACGTTACTAAATTAGTAACGTTCAAAATGTTCCATGTTACTACATTAGTAACGTGCAAAATTTTGCATGTTACTAATTCTTAAAAATTATATTGACATAATATTTAGTAACGTGCAAAAGTTTGCACATTACTATTTAGTAACGTGTAAAATTTTTCACGTTACTAAATTAGTAACGTGCAAAATTTGCATGTTACTAAATACTTTAGTAACGTGTAAATTTTTAGCACGTTACTAAATTTAGTAACGTGGAAAATTTTACACGTTACTAAATGCTCAATTTTTTGTAGTGCTATTATATCTCGTTGGGGCACCGGCATTGTACCATATGTCTCACAGGACATGCAAACCTCACCGTAAGAGGGTTATAAGTACGGATATGCCATAAGGAGATCGAGTGGTTACATATTGTACTATATTTATTGTTATCATATTCCACACTTCATGAGCATGATTTTTCTTTTTAAAACTGCAATACGTTGATCCTGAAATTATGCCTTGAACTGCTTTCTAAATGTACTATTTTTCCCTTCTTGCATAATTTGTGCAATAAAAATTATCATACATAATTTATTTAAACCTCGTAATATTCCCTAAATATCCATCTTTATACTTACTTCCAACTAAACCGGGCTTACAACATGTTGGCAAAATTAGACTTATGCAGTTACACCCTAGGAGTGCAAATTAGAGCTATTCGTGAAGCTCGAAACTGAGTAAAAGATTACAGAGGCATATTTATGTACCATTTGTACTCTTTGAGATAGTAGTGCACTTCAGCTGTTGTATTTTAAAAGGCACTGGTTTGTATTGATGATTGAAAAATTATACTACGGTATTTAGTATTTTAGCTCAGGTTAATATTACATTTTTTATAATTGAACCACACTTCATATGGATTACCAGATAATCAATTGATTTAGGAGTTTTATTTTTTAATAATACAAAAAAAAATTTAATTTTTACAGGTTTACCTGCTTATTAGTCTTGTGTTATCAGCTTGACTCGAACTCAATTATACTAAACACTAATTCATTAATTTTGTTTATCGAAAGAAAGGGGGGAGGGGGGGATTGTCTAGTCCCATTAAATCATTAATTGTCACCTTCACATACGTGCACTCGCAGGCAGAAGTTACGATGGTTTGAAATATTCATTTCCATCTTGAAACCTAACCTAGAGGGTGTGTAGAGGCTAATTAAGCTAAACTATTTTAGGGGACCCTATTGTCTAGTCCCATTAAATCATTAACTGTCACCTTCACATGCGTGCACTCGCAGGAAGAAGTACTTATAATGGTTTGAAATATTCATTTCCATCTTGAAACCTAACCTAGAGGGTGTGTAGATCGAGGCTAATTAAGCTAAACTATTTTGGGGGAACCCTATTGTCTAGTCCCATTAAATCATTAATTGTCACCTTCAAATACGTGCACTCGCAGGCAGAAGTACTTATAATGGTTTGAAATATTCATTTCCATCTTGCAACCTAACCTAGAGGGTGTGTAGAGGCTAATTAAGCTATACTATTTTGCCGACGCTAAAAGTGTCAAAATCAACTTATTGATCATTGGCGCTGGTATGTCAATGCTAATAAACTCCAACATTAACATTCATTGGCTGATCATCAGCGTTGACTCTCTTGTCGGCATTAATATTAACTTGTTTATAGAATTAGCGTTCAGCCATTCGGTCTACTCTAATAAAATTGTCGCCAATATAAAAGACAAATTTATTGTAATAATATATGCCGTACTAATTCAATGTTTCAAATATCTTAGAGGTGCGATGGTAAATTTATCTGATAAATAAATAGTAGAGTATATATATATATATATATATATATATATATATATATATATATATATATATATATATATATATATATATATATATATATATATATATATATGTATGTCAGCCATTTAAGGAAGTAAGTACTACTATATATAATTCAACAGTTATGAAAAACACAACTCAACTGGGGAAAACAACTCAACAGTAATGACGTCAGAGATGGTCGATGGGCACGTAGACAGTCGCGAAATCATTTTGCCATAATATTTATGAATCGAAGCTACGAGTTCAGGGACAAGTCAGGTTGGTGTTGGGGAGGCTAATAAAATAGATAAATGCGAAAATATATTTGCGCAGACAAGGCGTAATGAAATTAAAGCCACTAAATATATGCATGGATTTAAGAAACGACATCCTTACTTGTCGGTCTGATGCCTACCATTCAATATTTGTACGCACAACGTTATTGCACGGTTGCAACTTGCAACACACTAGCTCTCAGCACGCCACGACGACATTATTGTGAGGAGCTTTGCTAGGTTGACGATTAATTGACCTAGTTTTAGCTACTTAACTATGTAATTTTTTAAACTTGATACGAATTCAATACAAAATTATAAAGTTATAATTAAGCGGTTTAACCTGTTTAATTAAATATGTCGAGTTATGATCGATTGACCTATATATAGTCCGATCTTATACTTATACTTTGACACGATCCGAACTCAACACGTAACATAATGGCAAACAATTTTTGAAATGACCCTCGAATTCGATATGAACCCGGCCAATACAAAATTAGATGATTAGGGTTGAACAATTTGACCTGTTTAATTAAATGAGTTGAGTTAGGGTTGAACTATATATATAGTCTTATATTCATGCATCGACACGACACAACACGCGAACACAAATAACTACCCTTATATATATAAATCCATCATGCACCTACCCATCTTCTATCTATCCCTATACAATGAAGTTTCAAATTCATGTGCAATTGAATATTTGGAACCGAATTAATGTGAGTCACACAAATCCAATTATAAATTTAAAAATTAGATGAATAGTAAATGAATTTGCATCATTTCTCCTAGTAGTAGTAGTAATAATAATAATAATAATAATAATAATAATAATAATAATAATAATGATGATGAGAGTTTGGAGAAAATTTCAGTCATAATTAATGATGGATATTGAAGTAGGGCAATACTGGTCACCAGTACGTATGGTAAGAGTTCAACATAATGTGGCTCTATCAAATAATTTGGGGCTAGGATCCAACATTTTGTTGTTTGGTACACGGACATATATAGGAAGAGTATTTGTCTTTTGTATGGACGCCCATGAACAGATTCTATTGGCAATCCTAGAGAGAGACAAAGAGACAGAGACAGAGATATTGGATGAACAGTTATAGACTTCCGATTAAGAACAGTGAAAGGCACATGACAATGTACCTATGGAACAATAATGAGCTGTCTTCGTATAGTGGGGGACGTTTAATTATGATAAAGTGCAATTAATATACATATATATGCACCACCATGTAAATATTGTTCGCATCCTTTTTATACTAGGCCTCCCACAATTCAACGCTTCCTGTACCTCTGCTTCTTTTGCTTTGTCCTACCGACGCCCCAGAATCCTCTCTACAACTCTCTGTCGTATGTGTGTGGCTAAGTTCTCAATCTTTTTCTTCTTCTAGCTCATACATGTATGCAAGCTAGCGTGGTACTCAAGCTAGGTTTCTTGGTACTTCATAATTTGGGATGACCATGGCTTGTGGTGATCGTGGTAGCGACGACCTTAACGTGTCTGACTCATTCAGTGCCCTTAAGCTTCGGCCCATCTTTCCAGTCAGTGCCAGAAACACTGTCATCTCTCCAATATTATTCACCCCTCCTTATCGTCATTGCACTCATTACACCAATCTTTTCTCACTCAGTCTCCAATATCCAGGTATGTATATATATATAATATAATATATCCCACTTTTTATTTTTATTTTTTTAAAAAAAAAAAAAAAAAAAAAGGATCAATTCTGCTCGATCACTTGGGTGAGTGCATGGGTGTATCCATGGTCCCCTCTCTACCCTATTGACCTATTGACAACGTTGGCATCTTTCACTTATTTTACACGATTTCTATTCAATATTTTCCATATAATATTTGATGTCCTTAGCTAGCTATAGTACTGTATTTCATTCACATGATATTGAATATTGATGGATATATGATCTGTATTGTGATGATACAGGTTATGTAAGGAGTGAACAAATTAAAAGTAGGGCATGTTTAAACAGGCAATTACCATTGGCAAGTTCACGATGGAATCCAACGGCGGAGCAGCTACTAGCCCTTGAGGAGTTGTATCGTCGTGGAACACGAACGCCGACAGCTGAGCAAATCCAGCAGATCACAGCATATCTTAGACGGTTCGGTAAGATTGAAGGGAAGAATGTTTTCTACTGGTTTCAAAATCACAAAGCCAGAGAGCGCCAGAAACGCCGGCGTGAAATGGCATCAGTACACTTACCAGAGCACCGACATCATGATCATAGTAAAAGTACTCTAGATAACAAAGAATCAGCAGGTAAGTAGGTAACAAATTAAAACAAATAAATAAAAAATAAAAGAATCTGTTTTATTTTTTTAATTAGTAGTCTTTGGGATGTAAAAATTGAATTTGCTTTGTTTTGGATTTTGTCTACAGGTTATGAAGTTAACCACGCAAAGAAGAAGTCGGCACCTCTTTGTGTAATGCTCTTCACCTACCAAGTTAAAGATTAAAAAAAACAAAAACTTTACTTAACCCTTGAATTGTAACCCATTTTCAATTATTTTCATAAACTTTAAAAACTCTCAAGTTTAATATCTTCATCATACAATTTTTTTTTTCAATTTTTTTAATTTATCCGTTAAGATTTTATGTTAAATCATGTCAAAATTTTCAAAATACTCTAAAAAAAAAAAATCAAAGATTCAGGCATAAATACATGCAATTTTTTTATTTTTTATTTTTTTTAAAAAAAATAATATTTTGAGAATTTTGACACCTTCCATTAGGATTTAACTCGATGGAATGGTGAAATTAAAAAATAAAAAAAATAAAAAAATTGAAAGATAAATATACTAAATTAAGAGCTTTTAAATTTTAGAAAAATAATTGCTAAAGCTGGCAATTCAAATGTTTAAGTGAAGTTTCTCAAAAAAAAAAGTAAAAAAAATAAAAATGAAGAAAGCAACCAGATCGACCTTTTGGATGTAGAAAAAAGGCGCTCCATAAGCTGCATTCCTTCGATCTGCAGGGGAGTGGACCAGTGGTACTTGTGCAAGATTTATTTTTAACTTAATTAATTATTTGTAAATTTCAGGAATCTGGTAATTCGATGCATAGAGCAGAAAGAAAGACGCATGGGTGGGTTCAACATTCGGAGAGAATGGCGCATCGCACGTGTCAAAGTATAGAGATGCCTTGTTCTCCTTCCATCCAGACATCATCACACACAAAGCTCTCAAACAGTAGTGATCATTATGGTATCTTAATGACGACACCCACCAATTGCAAAGAAGGCGGCTTCTCCCACCTTGAGGAATATCGGAGAAGAGAATCTAAAACTCTCAACCTCTTTCCGGCGCCGCATGGTTATGATTGTGATGCCAATAGTTTCACCGGAGAGGACACAAAAGAGCTGCCGATCACAGCTAGGGACCAATTTTTTGAGTTTCTTCCTCTCAAGAACTGAAGAAAACAGCCAACAACCCATATGATCATGATCAGAAACCGGTGTTAATTAACCTGTGTTTGAGAGATATGCTTGGTTGGTTAGCTTGTTTGGGAACTGATTATTGTATTTGTGTCTATATTTATGGTGCAAGAAAAGGATATGGACATGTGAGACGTTCCTGAACCCAATGAGTCTGGACTCTGATAAGGAGACTTCTTTAGTCTTTCATGTCTAATAATGATGCATTTTTATTATCAATAGATGCTATCTAGATAATGTAGTAGCAATAGGCTAGGATTAGAATAAGACTCTTATCTATACAAGAAAGAGGATATATAGTAATAGTATTAGAGTAAAACTCATATATATAGTAGATATAGTTATTTGTTTAAGTGATAGGATGTTATCTAGTTGTTCTCAGGCATCTATTTGCTTTTCACTTCTTTATATATATATAACCTGTGTTATTTAAAGATGTGCGTTTGCCGATAAATAAAGTATGTTGAATGTTATTGAGTCAAATACAATCTTATGTGTTTTTGGGAGTTCCTAATTTACTTGAAACAATCCATCTATATTTTTCTGTGCTTTGTGTCGTTCACATCAACATGGAAATGTGAATTGTTGCTTTAAAATGAATAATTCCACGTTGATTTTATCAAGGTAGGGTTCCGTCATTTTCCATCTGGCCGGCTTAGGTGCTGATCATTTACTATATGGACTTAATTCCTAGTCGTTCTTTATGAGAAAGAGAAAAAAATGATATTAAATTTGCAAGTAAAAAGAACTACAGTATATATATATATATAATTATAATCTGCTACTAATTTGCATATTTTTTGTGTACGTTTCTCATAATGGCTTCCAATCAACTTAATTAATTAGGAATGGCAAGTATACGCAAACATGCATGTGTATAAAAACTTTGCAAATAACAGTGCAATGTATTATTCAGAAAAAAGAAAGAAAGAAAAAAAAAACAATTGTTTAATTAATGTATTTCCATCTAATTCTGGATCCGTTTATAGTGATCGAGTTGATTAAAGTAATTAAATGCTCTTATATATGCGTCAATATACGCGAGAAAGAATAGACAAGCAAAAACTTTCAGTATCTTTTTACTGAGCTTAATTCCAGTAGATTGTTACGATTTTCCATAACTTTTTTAAATTATTGATCGAATCTAAAAAAGACCACGTAATCCCAACTGATAACATCCCTTTTCATAATCGAGACATCATATATATCCGATCTGTCTCATAAAAATAATCCATATTTCCTATTTTTGGATTATTCCCCAAAATAATTTTGCATCCTCAAAATGAAAATATATTTTTTGTTTACTTCCCAATATATATATATATATATATATATATATATATATATATATATATATATATATATATATATATATATATATATATTGTTTTTGGATTATGACACGTGAATATGGCAATGTAGTACTTTTTTACTTTCAAATAAAATAGAAATAAAATAAAATAAAATAAGTGCATTTAATTTATTGCTATTTTCCTAAAATTTGTGTTTTCCGTAGGATAGAAGTATTAATTTTCATGAGGTTGTCTGTATAATGGTTATGGTGAGTTAGAGTTGTCAAAAATAAAATTTTTGGGTAAGTATAGGGTCTTTAAAGAGGTCTCCTTCACAATTTTCTTCTTACTGTTCAACTATACACGTCAATTATATCTTTGTCGATCACCAATCACCTTGTGCCATTTTGTCAACCCATCACCATAAGTCATTTACATGAAAAGATATGTTACAAAAACACTCGTTATACACCAATCTGACATGTCTTTAATTTTTATTTTTATTTTTAAAAAAAAAGAATAAAAAAAAAAGGTCTTGAAAACTGCATGGAGAGGAAATGAAATGTCATTTCCCCTCCAACGCAATTCTCTCTCTCTCTCTCTCTCTCTCTCTCTCCGACTTCTGTACTAACGGAGAGCCGGTTCAACGACGAGAGGCCAACGTTCAGTCTGCCACTCGCTCCCAGTCGCTTGCTCTCTTGCCTCGGCGTCCATTGACGTTCAGTCTCAAAAAGAGTCATTCAATGTCAGCTCTCCAACATTCCCAACTAATTTTCTTACCAAATCGCCCTTTGTTCGTTTCTAATAATCAATCTTGGGCCTCCTTTATGGCTTATATAATTTTCGATTTTATTTCGGTCGTTTTTTTTTACCTTGCATTTAATCTCTCACTTTGAAACCTAGGATTTACTTTCTTTTTTTTGTTTGTGATATGTTTCCTTATAGATCTTGAAGAACATTGTATGTTTATGTATACAGAACCCTAACCCTATGTTTGGTTTCCGAGAAAATGGTGGGGAAAATAATATGAAAGAGTGGATCTTACCCTTTTTGTTGTTATGGGTTTCGTTTTTGTGGGTTAATGAGAGCCGATTCGTTGCATTTGGCTAAGTTTGGTTGAGGTTACTAGTTTACTCTAGATTCCAAATTGTACATTTTGTTCTTACATTTCTTACTAATTTAAATCAACATAAGGTTTTTTCTTTTTTTCCTGTTTTTTATTTCAACTTGATCTTAACTCTTTCTTATGCTTTAATGATTTTGGGGTTTTGCCTTTTGTTTTGTAATGTGGCTCAAAAATGAAGGTTTTGAAGGCTTTTTTTTTTTTTTAATGTTTGGCTTGGAAAAATAGGAAAGGGATGTAGGTATAGTGTCTTGGGATGCGAAAACTTGTAATGGCTAGAGTGGGTTTAATGGGTATTCATTCAAATTGAAAATTTGTTGTTTTTTTTCCCTTGAATTTTAATTGGGCTTCCAAGTTATAAATTCTAGTAAACCTTTAAAACCACACTCTAAAACTGGTGTTATGATTGCCTTTATGTAGTTTAGTTTGTATTTTATTGTCAAATTACATGCTTTCAAGGTTATTAGTTTAGCTTTTATGTAGTTTAGTTTTCTAATTCAATTAACTTATATTACTTTTTAATGTAGCACTTTTCAAAATGGACTCTTCAAGTTCACACTTGGATAAGGAGGGTGAATTTGACAATGCTTTAACCCCTCAAGACGACCATCAAAATGGTTAGGTTTTTCACTTTTGTTTGGATTATAGTTTTTTTTGAACCACCAAGTTGGCTCTCTATTTTTTTTTTCTTTATTACTATTATATATTTTTTTAATAAACACAAACTTTGTATCCTTTTTTGGATAGATGTGGGTTAAATTTTTGAAGAACCGAAGGATGCAATGACGTATATTTCGGATGAAGAGTTGAATGATGAGGAAGAAAATGTGACACTACCCTTGATGTTAAAGGATGATGGGAAAGTTGAAGAACCGAAGAAATCAATGACATTTAGTTTAATAGAAGAAGTTTGCTCATATTATAGGACGTATTCTAAGCAAGCTGGTTTTGGTATAGCGTATAGAAACTCGAGAAAAAAGAATGGTAAAAAAGAGTTACGCACTACTTATATGTACTCGTGGAACTCCAGAGTGAACCAGAACATGTGATGTTGCGAAGCTAATTCCAGCAACTAATAGAACAATGTGTGATGCCAATATTTGTACGAATTTATGTGAAGATGGAACGTTATTTTTGAGCAATGTTGGGTTGAAGCATAATCATTTATTAAGCTCGGGCAAAGCAAAATTTTTTAGAAGTAATAGAAAAATAAATGATGTTGCGAAAAGATTACTTGAGCTTAATGACAGAGTAGGAATACGCCTGAGTAAGAATCTTAATTCAGTAGCTGTTGAGAGTGGGGGGTTTGAGAGTCTTTCCTTTGGAGAGAGAGATTGCCGGAATTATATTATTAAGGCAAGAGAGCTTCGTCTTGGTAAAGGAGGTGCTCAGGTACTTTATGATTATTTTAGTAGAATGCAAAAGCAGAATGGTAGCTTCTACTTTGCGATGAATATGGAAGACGATTCTAGGTTACGAAATGTTTTTTGGGCCGATGCACGGAGTAGGGCAGCGTATGATTTCTTCGAGGATGTTATTACGTTTGACACAACATACTTAACCTATTGATATAACATGTCATTTGCTCCTTTTGTATGAATGAATCATCACGGTCAGTCTATACTTTTAAGGGCATCACTAATTTCAAGCGAGGATACAGACACATTTGTGTGGTTGTTTAAATATTGGTTGAAGTGCATGAACGACCAAGCACCTAGAGCAATTATAACAGACCAAGATAGAGCAATGAAAAATGCAATCGCTATTGTTTTTTCCGAAACTCAACATAGATATTGTATGTGGCACATTAGGAAAAAATTTCTTGAAAAGTTTGGATCACATGCTAATTTTGATGACATTAAGAGTGCCATACATACTTCTTCATGATAATGCATGGTTGCATGGGTTATATATGGAGAAGACATTTTGGGTGCCAGCATACATGAAAGATACATTTTGGGCGGGAATGAATACTATGCAGCAAAGTGAAAGTATGAATGCATTTCTTGATGGTTGCATGCACTCATAAACCACATTGAAAGAATTTGTTGATGAATATGATTCTGCTTTAAGGAGAATGGTCGAGAATGAGACACGTGATGATTTCGATTCTTTCAATCGCACGATCCCATGTATAAGCACCTTGCAGTTGGGAAAACAGTTTCAAGCTGTTTACACAAATGAGAAGTTCAAAGAAATTCATGAGCAAATTGTGAAAGTTATTAACTGTACTAACTCTCATCTCAAAAGTGAATGTACGATTTCTACCTGTGAAGTTACTAAAGATGTTACTGTTGGAGACCACATAATAGAAAAGAAATTTTTTGTCAACTTGAATAAAGATGAATTGGATGTGAAGTGCAAATGTGCATTGTTCGAAGTAAGAGGCATCTTATGCAAGCATTCAATTTCCGTGTTACGGACGAAGAAAAAGACAACGTTGCTCCCAAGATATTTTCTAGATAGATGGAGGAATGATATTAAGCGAGAATACTCGAAGCTTAAGAGTAGTTATGATGCCGTTGGTAATAATCCTAATGCTGAAATACATAACAAGTTGAGAAACAATTTTGAAGAATTACTATCGCTCACATTAGAAAAAGTGGAGCGTTGCATGGATCTAATGAAAAGAATATAAGTTAAAGGAGTTGTGGCATTGTGAAAGTCAATCTTCCCATGGCATTCCAGCTACTGTTGCATCTTCTAACTGTAAAAAAGTGCTTAGTCCTATGAAGGTTAAAGGTAAAGGGAAGCCACCAACAAGGAGAAAAGTGGTTGTTATAGAAATAGTGGTTAAGAAATCCAAAGTATCGAGCAGGCCACCAAGAGACAACAATGCTAAACAGAAGAGACGAAAAATTCAGGTTGGTGATTTTAAACATGTGTACTTCCCCACATTGCATAAACCACTTTCAAATTGTAGGCCACCAAATCAACAAAAGATCAAGATAGCACATGTCAAACTCCATTGCCTTCTGCAGCTCATGATCATATAATGAGTACTAAGGTGATTAACCAACATCTCTCTATTTATCAATTGATTTTTGACAATTATATGAGATTTCACGTACTTATTTAGTGTTTGTTGATGCAGGATTCTGTCGCTTCATCATCAACAATGGCTCAACCCTCGGGTGGTCACCATGATTCTATTATTTCTAAGGTATAGTTTATGTGTATTTGTTTAATTCATTGTGTTGGCATTTCATTTATATGGTTTCTTGATTAGAATTTCATATGCATACAGTAAGGATTAAGGGAAACAAATCATGTGTGCATTAGGTGAATTTGTTGTTTGGCCCTAGAAATTTGTTATCCACATTGGTAAGCCAACATAAATACCATGAGGCTTTCACTATAGCCCTACAAACGTGTGATGTGTCAATTGTGACTGATTATGCTCCCAGGTAAATTATTAAAATGATGATAGCATTGTGTTATTTATTGAAATTCATCCATTTTAGAAGTCTAGATATTGAAGTTGATATTTTCAGATTGATATATGGTGGGTGTTGACAATGGATCCTCTTCCTTTGAGCCAAGAAGTATTCCTCCAGCTGTTGTGGCTATTACCCTATTGTATTAATACCAACCCGGCCAAAATAATTGCTTGGATGACAGGCATTTTTAATTTCATAATCCCAACTGACATGGCAATTGAAATGCATGTGCGGCCCATCTTCAATGAAGTCTATGTTGCACTCAACCATCTAAGTGTCCTGCCCACAATTACCGATGTTGTGCGGTTAATTATCTGTCTTCTGATGAAGTCATTACTTCCACGTTGAAATCAATGTAATACCTAATGGTATTTGATGTACATTTTGGTTGTCATTGAAGATGAGTGTATATTGGTGTATAGTGATGTATGGTTGATGTTAATTTTGATGGGTGCATACTGATGTATGGTTGACGTTAATTTTGATGTCGTCTAGTTCTATCCTTGTAGTCTACATATCAAATTGTACAAATACATATCCACTTTTAATTTTTAAACCTTTATCATGCATCTTCAAAACCAACTTTTTGGGTTTAATTCATTTACCAATCATCTCCTCCACCAACTCCCTTCCCCTCAATGCATTTCCACTCCTGCACATTGGCCGGATAAAATAGGCAAATCCAAGTGGATTCAAATAGGCCATTGTTTTCTTTACTACTCTATCAATTAAATGCTCACAGAATTAGTAAACAAGCATATCAAAAGCAAAAAACTAATGACATCATTACTATAAACCAACCACACAATATCTCATTACAGAAAATAACAAAACTAAACTTAGGAGTACAAATATACGCACTTATCCTTCTCACAACGAGATTCAAATACACAAATACCACAAATTCATTTTAACATCAACTTGCTACCACTAGGTCCAGTATAACCACTAACATAAAATAATAAAATCAAAATGATAAAAGCTAAGGCAGCCTAATACATATTTTCTCAATTTTCTAACTTGAGCCGAAGTTGATTAGTTTGATATATATTCTTCTTAAATTTTGTTTCTATTAATTTCTCAAGTCTAGCAAAGTCAGCCTCCGTTTTCTCTTTTGTGACTGTCAGATGTTCCATCATTTTTTTTTTTTCGTATGTGGACATCTCACTATCAGCCCACCCAAAGAAGTCACAATCACCAACTTTCTGCATGGAAAAAATAGTCTAAAATGTCATAAACAACCAAACAAAAAATAACACATGCAAAATTAATTTGAACAATTACCTTGTAGTTTACACAGCCGTACCACTTTCTACTGAAATTAGTATCAATCCAAGAGTACCTTAAAATGATACATTGGTAATATTTGGAAGCTACAATATGCAATAAATAGAAGTGCAAAATCTTTGAATTTTCTGGTAATTTTGTTCTTCATTTATAATCGGGTGTACAAGCGATAAGATAATATATTTAACTAATTTCTATATCAAACTATATGCAAGGTTCAAGATAGATATTACTTGATCTCCAAATGACTCAAAAGTAAAATGTATATATCAAGTTCATCATCAAAAAATGACAAAAAGTCACTCATCTTACAAGACCGAGACAATCACACTAAATTTAAAACCTATACCAGGTCATGTACAATGTATATCAAACTATATGCAAAGTTCAAGATAGATATTACTTGATCTCCAAATGACTCAAAAGTTAAATGTATATATCAAGTTCATCATCAAAAAATGACAAAGTCACTCATCTTACAAGACCGAGACAATCACACTAAATTTAAAACCTATACCAGGTCATGTACATTGAATGTACAGTTCTCATATATGTAAACACATTATAATCCCCTGCACTATACATGATAGAACCTTTCAGAGGAAGAAATCAAGGACTTGGAAACAGATGTTCAACAACATGGACACCGATAAAAGTGGTACCATCACACTGGAAGAACTCAAAAGTTGTATCTTCAAAGAATCAATGACAGCTTTTACCTTACCATGTCATCCAACACTTTGAAAGCATGTATTTATCAACAAAAACAACAACAAATTTTCAATTTGAATTAATACCCATTAAACCCACTCTAGCCATTGCAAGTTTTCACATCCCAAGGTACTATACTTACATCCCTTTCCTATTTTTCCAGGCCAAAGATTAAAAAAAATAATAATAATAAAATAAATAAATAAAATATTAAGCCTTCAAAACGTTCATTTCTGAGCCACATTACAAAACAAAAGGCAAAACCCCCAAAATCATTAAAGCATAAGAAAGAGCAGAGATCAAGCTGAAATAAAAAACATGAAGAAAAGAAAAAGACTAATGTTGAATTAAATTAGTGAGAAATGCAAGAATGGAATGTACAATTTGGAATCTAGGGTGAACCAGTAACCTCAACCAAACTTAGCCAAATGCAACGAATCGGCTCTCATTAACCCTCAAAAATGAAACCCATAACAACAAAAGGTGTAAGATCCATTCTTTCATATTATTTTCCCCACCATTTTCTCGGAAACAAAACATAGGGTTAGGGTTAGGGTTCCGCATACATAAACAAACAATGTTCTTCAAGGTCTATAAGGAAACATATCACAAACAAAAAAAGAAAGTAAATCCTGGGTTTCAAAGTGAGAGATTAAATGCAAGGTAAAAAAAAAAATAGACCGAAATAAAATCGAAAATTATATCAACCATAAAGGAGGCCCAAGATTGATTATCAGATACAAATAGAGGGTGATTTCATAAGAAAATTAGTTGAGAAGGTTGGAGAGCTGAACTTGGATGACTCTTTTTGAGACTGAATGCCGATAAACGCCCAGGCGAGAGAGTGAGCGGGAGAGAGAAGGGGCGGCTGTTTCGAGCGGAGGAGACCGAACGCTGGCCTCTCGTCGTTGAACCGGCTCTTCGTTCGTATGGACGTCAAAGAGAGAGAGAGAGAGAGAGAGAGAGAGAGAGAGAAAGGGGGACATTTTAAAAAATAAATAATAAAAAAAATAAAGACACATAAGCTTGGTGTGTAACGAGTGTGTTACGACTATTTTCGTAACATATCTCTTACATGAGAGCAAGTGTTCTATTATAATACAAATCTTGGATATGAAAAAAATTGGATTGCTATGAATTTCCTACTTAATGTTTACATTGGAATGCACTAGGCATTATACACACAAAATACACAAATGACTGTTAACTTATGCAAAGGAAGTGTGCTGTCAACTACAGAGAATGAGAAATACAAAATAAAGACCAATACCTAAGATATTTTCTTATGTAGTGATTGTCTTTAGTTGCAGGATATGATGTCATTTTCTATTGCAAGACCTAGTTTCCTTTTCCATATGATTTGGGGTTGCACTATACTTATTGCTAGCTGGTGATATGCATCGTGCTTTCCATTTGTGGTTTTCACATTAATCTTCAACTTGAATTATGTCTGACTGTATGTTAACATCCCTCTCAAGCTAATGGATGTGGAGCAAACCTTTAGCTTGTCTTGGAGTAATAAAAACCAAAAAGTGGTGCAGCCTTTCGTGAATATATTGGCAACTTGCTATGTTGTGCAAATATACCAAGTAGTTAGGTCTTTTCGATCTACTTTCTCACGAATGAAGTGATAATCCACTTCAATGTGTTTGGTACGTACATAATACATGGGATTGGATGCTAAAGAGAGAGCACCAATATGATCACACCATAGATTAGGAGGAATGGTAATGGGAAGATGAAGTTCCCCAAATAACATGCTAGGCTAATATAATTTGGTAGTAGCAAACGCCATTGATCTATATTCAGTCTATGTGCTTGATTTTGACACAACAAGCTCCTTTTTAGCACTCTAACTAATAAGATAAGGTCCACGAAAAATTGCATAGCATGTGGTGGATCTTCTATCATCCGAGTCTCCAGCCCAACTAGAGTCACTGTATGTATTAACATGAAATGATCATTTTCTCCAAAAAAAAAAAAAACAAACCATGATTCATGGAGCCTGTGAGATACTATAGGACACGTTTGGCATCACTCAAATGCATTGTGGTAGGGTTGGCACGAATTGGCACAGCTTATTTACCAAGAAGGCTTTGTCAGGTCGAGTGATGCAAGAGGATAGCAGCTGATCGAGTTGTTAGATACTAAATTAATGAAACTGAAATATCTTGACAGAAAATATAATAACAAAATGGGCAAGAATAAGCATAATATTTGAAGAATATTTTGGGAATAAAATCAACACAAGAATGGAAAGAATGAAGCATAATATTCGAAGATATTTCTTTGTCTACAAGAATTTTACTTTGTCTCCAAGTTTATGGTTATTTTTGTATTATTATTTCTTTTTTTTTCTCCAAGTATTCTGCTTTGAAAGTACTCAAACTTAGCTTAAATAAAGGCATGTCTATATTATTTTGAAATTAAGTTTTGAAGTGTCAATTAAATATTAGTTTTTCAGACTTATTTCTCTATTTGTTTATTTGGGGCAACTATGGTCTTTTTCTTCTATATTTGTTTTTTTTTCTCTTCTTAAATTTCTTTTCAATCTTCAATTCTTAGTTTCTACTACTATCATACTCTATCAGAACAATTTTAGTGATGTCTGTCATCATCGAGTGAGCGTGCAATATTGCAAGGCTCCTACAATTTGTCTATATTATATGGCATTCTCAAGGGGGTCGCCATCATGTTGGAAAATTTTGGTGTTCATAGGTATTGGAGTCTTTGAAGGCTTAGCACCTACCATATTTGATCTCTCAAGTAAGTCTGCAATGTGTTTTGATTGAAAGAGATGGAGACCAGAGGTTGATTGTGTGACATGAATGCCCCAAAAAAAAATGTAGTGACCTAAGGTCTTTTATTACAAACTCTTTAATAAGACTTTGTATAAGATTGTTGATTGCAGTGGAATTGGTCCTTGACACTATTATGTTATCAACATAGATTAGAATAAAATAAATAAATGTTAAAAGTATGAAATACAAACAGAGAGTGGTTCACTTGAGATTCAGTGAATCTAAGACTCAAGAGAGTGCTAGACAGCTTGTTGAACCATGCACAGGGGGGGCTTGTTTAAGCCTATAAAATGCCTTCTTTAGATGACAAACATAGTTGTGGAATCGTTTGTCAACAAAGATAAGAGGTTGTTCCATGAAGACTTCTTCCTCTAAGGAGCCATGTAAAAATGCATTGGATATGTCGAGTTGTTGAATAGGCCAATCGAAGTGAATGACAATTGCAAGGATGGCTTGGATGGTAGGAGATTTAATTATTTGGGCTAAATGTTTCAATGAAATCTATTCCACCTTCTTGTATGAAGGTGGAAAACTGTTGATTTGAGATTAGAATAATTTTCTGAAACATTACCTCCAGTTATGACGATCTCTTTTGCATCAGGTTGATGTAGAGATGATATCTAATTTTGAGTAGGGAAAGTTCCTTAATAAAATTTTAAAAAAGAAAAAAAAAAAAAAAAAAAAAAAAAAAAAAAAAAAAACATGTCGACTAATGTAAACTCTTTTAGTTGTAGGATCTAAGCACTTATATTCTTTGTAATTTGAACTATAACCAAGAAATATGCACACTTTAGATCGATACATTAGCTTATGGTTGTTGTTGTAAGGATGAAGGAGAGGAAAGCAGGTACAATTAGACACTCTAGGCATTGAATAATCTAGATTTTTCTTCAACAATGCAACGTAAGGTGACTGGTTTCTCAAGACTGAATTAGGCATCCGATTACTGAGGTAGACAGAACAATTGAATGCATCTACCTAGTAATTTGGAGGTAATAGATATTAAGCAAGTAAACCTAGCCTAGGCTTGTTTCGACTACATGACAATGCTTTCTTTCAACTAATCCATTTTGTTGGCAGTATGGGGACATGAAATTCTGCGAAGAATTCCATTTGAAGTGAGATATTGCTTGAATTGATGTAAGGTGAATTATCCACACCCATCGGAATGAAATGCCTTGATTCTTTTGGATAAGAGGTTTTCAACCAAGCATTTAAACTTAAGAAAATAATCAAATGTTTCCGAATTGTTATGTAAAGGATAAATCCAAAAGAATCATAGTATTTGTTATCAACCAATTGAAGAAATGGGAGAACTTCATAAATGTGAATGTATTAATTCAAGTGGTTCAGAAATTACATTATTGGATGAATTGAAAGGAAGACACTTGCTTTTGGCTAATTGGCATGGCTCACATGGAGAGTGTCGAGTAGCTGAAGCAAGTAGAGATAAATGACCTAGACTCCTAAGTATTTCAACAATGAGAAATGTAGGATGCCCTAATTGACTATGTCAAATTACAAGATCAGCTGAGACTTCAAGGAAAACAGTGATCCTCGAGTTTTATTGAGTGATTTGGAAAATAGGATTGGATATAAGTCATCTCTACTTGACCCTTGCAAAAGTGTCTGCCTAGAGAGATTGCCCTTCAAAAAATTATAGTTAGTAGTGAGTATAAACCAGCAATGATTATTTAAACAAAAATTTTGTATAAATAGTAGATTGGCAGCTAGCAGCCGTGAGACAATGATAGATGTTTAATTGAAATGGTTTATTAGAGCTATAAAGAGTGGGGGAGCCTATATTGGTGATAGTCAAACATGTTCCATTGCCAATAGCCACTTCTTCATCGCCCTTGTATGATTCCTGGATGGTAAGATTGTCAAGAACAGCAGTGATGTCATTGTTGGTGCCACTGTCAGCATACCAAGGTTATTCCTCTACATTTTCCAACTAAGTATTGACCTTGGCTGCCATTGTAGCAAGTTGGACAGGTGGATTTCTGCCTTAGTATGAGAAGTTTATCTGATGAAAGCAGTCCAAAGCTTGGTGTCCAGCTTTCCCACAAACCCAGCATGATGCTCGACGTCCATTTGAAGGACCATATGAGGAGTTAGCATTACTGGAAGCATAATTTTTGGACAAAATTACCTTTGGACTGATTGTTGGGCTGAGTGTTGTTGCAGTTGTCTTGGATTTCTGCCTTTCCTCGAGTGATAATTCGAGCCATGTGTTTTCAGTTCATGAGAGTATAGAGCAAAGTTACCAGAATTTGACATGACAGAGTGCTATTGTTGCTGATGATGCCCAATGAGCATTTCATGATTCAAAAGCTTGGCTTGGAAGTCTTCAAAGGAGATTGTATCCTTTCGAGTAACAAACGTTGAAAGTCGTGATAAATCATGTATAAGATGAGTTAAAGCCACTCATGATGTAGGAGATAAGATCATCCTCGACAACAAGTTTTCTCACCACATTGAGTTGATCAGCCCAAGCTATAGCTTGATTCGAGTACTTAGAACAGGTCCATGAACCTTGTTGTAGTGACTGAAGCTGTCACTTCAAATAGGCAATTCTTGCTTTCGATTGAGACGCAAATCGAGAAGTAAGTGTAGTCCACATTTGTCGAGCAGTGTTTAATCCATTGATGGAAGACAACACACTCTCAAACAATTTTGTGGTGAACCAAGTCAAAAGATTTTGGTCCTTTTTCTGCCATATTGAGTATTCATAAGAAACTACATTGGTGTGTTCTCCTCAATCATTGAACAGATAATTTGATGGGCATGACTCACTACCATCTACAATACTCATCAGTTTATAACTTTTGAGGATATGAAGTAATTAGGATACCCAATTCAAGTAGTTATTGGAGTCTCCTAATTTGTGGAAGGAAAAAGTTGTGAAAGGAAAAAGTTGTGAAACTTAGAAGTTGGAGAGTGGTATAGGCGAAAGTTGGAGATGATGAAGCCATTGGAGGATCTGTAGTGTTAACCAAAAAGCTCTTATACCATGAAAGAAATTGGATTGCTATGAATTCTTACTTAACGCTTACATTGAAATGCACTAGGCATTATATACACAAAATACACAAATGATTGTTAACTCATACAAAGGAAGTGGGCAGTCAATTACATAGAATTAGGAATACATAATAAATACTAATAACTATGATATTTCCTTATGCAATTATTGTATTTTCTTATAGGATATGATGTTATTTTCTGTTGTAAGGCCTTCATTTTCCACATGATTGGTTTTGCACAATACTTGCTAGTTGGTGATATGCACAGTGCTTTCCATTTGTAGTTTTCATAATCTTCAACTTGATCAATCATGACTGACTTTATGTTAACAGGGTAAAACTCACCTTGAAAATTGATTTTCAATGGGAGGGTGTCCAAGAACTTATATATATATATAAACTTGGTTAAGATTGTACTCAAGCCATGTAGGACACTTAAGATCATAACAAACCACTATGCTCCGCAACCGACGTCGACAACGGTCCACTTTATCGACATTGATCCAATGATAGCCCTTTCTCTTTTGACAACTCCATTCATCTATCAATATTCAATGACTTAACATCGTGCTTATACATAGTACTAAAACATTTTAATCCAATCTATAAATTGCCCTCTCTGTGACTCGACTATAAAGTCACAACCCATTCAATCTCATACTCAACGTGGTGGCTAGATCTAATATCAAATGATATAAACATTGAGTAGAACTCACCCTTGAAAACCTGCTTGAAAGGAGAGTGTGCCCAATAATTTATATACACATAGTTATGATTGTACTTAAGTCATATTGGACACTTATAATCATAACACGTTATTGTAACATTTAAGTCAGTGGAAAGTGATGGGGAAAAATATTTTCCATTGACTTGTATTTTTTTTATTGTACAAAGCGCCAGAAAATGCAAAGAAATACTTTTTTAGAGAAAGTTATATGCCAAAACAAGCATAGCTTTGATTGAAAAGAAAAGATTAATTCAAAGAAATTAGCATTTTAATTAAGGGGAGAGAGGTGTTAGAGAGAATAAAGTTGTAAGAAGAAGAAAGCAAAATCATTCCCAAGCTTTCTATGCATGTGGTTTCTTTTTTCTTTTCTTTTTTTGAACGAGAAAAACGGCTTCTTATTAATCTGATAACAACAAAAATGATCCCCAGAAAAGGAATCTTAGAGACACAAAAGTTCCCTAAAGAGAAGATCCGCAATACAAGCCGGAGCTTCCTCTAACCAACAATCCAAAAAATTTTGATCCACCACCAATCTAGCCAAAGTATGTGCTACCCTGTTGCATTCTCTTTTGACGTGAACAAAAGTGGCAGATCTAAGACCATGAAGCTCTTGTAATATGCTTTCTGTAAGACGACGAGATTCGGATAGATGAGGAAGGGGAGATGTTATATCATTTACTACCTATGATTCATCTCCTTCCAAGATCACCTCAAAGAAACCAACTTTTTTGCAAAACTTAACCGCCCAAAGAGCAACCATTGCTTCAGCCATACATGCTTCAGTCCTCTGAAATTGTACCATGCAGCAGGCCCCCATAAAGTCCCCCCTGCTATTTCTTACGACAATCCTAAGCCCAAAACAACCCTTCTTTGAACTGATGGCTGCATCCCAATTTACTTTTATATGATCATTCAAAGGGGGCTTCCATGCGTGCTGTATCATCACAGGAGGAGCAACAATTAACTCCGATGCAAGCTGATCAGGACTTGAGCACCGCATGAACTCCTCCAAAGCCACTGTTGCTCCTGCAATATGTTGGATGGGGAGGAAAAGATTCGTCCAAAGATAAAGGAGTTTCTTCTAATGATTATGCTTGTGACAAGATCAACAAAAAAAAGGTTTGAGGATTGATTACTCAAATCATTGCTTAGGGAATATTACAAGTGATCCTAAAATTCAAGATGAGAAAGTACCAAAAAAGACAATATAACAAAATGTGTGGATAAGATCATTAGCATTCAAGAGATAATATTGAGAAGATGATATGATAATGTCCCACTAAGAAAAGCAAATAAAAAGAAATAATGCACCATAATTAAGATCTCTTCCATTAATATAGAATAAGAATTGCCCATTTTATTCATAACCAAAAAGTAATGATAGATATTATATTGTTATCATACAATTGTCTAACAATGTTCACATGACACTCCAAATTAACCATTGTATCATTTTTTTTGTATTTAACAAGAAACAATGATTAATTCCAATGGTTAGTTGAAAGTGCCACGTCAACCTTGTTGAACGAATGTTGGATAGAATTATAGCATTTTTTTATCGAAAATCTAAATAAATTAAAAATAAAAGAAAAAAAAATGTCTACCTTTGGAAAGCATGAAATATTAAAGTCAAAGCACTTTTGAACCCAAAAAAATAAATAAATAAATAAATACTACCAGATACCGCTCCATGTTCCCATAGAAAACGCACTCATTTTAGGTTTTTTTTTTTTTTTAAGCTAAAAAAAAAAAGTATTAACAAACAACTCAAAACACAAAATACGTATAAAACACTCAAAGTTATTCCCACATTTATGTCACATCACAATAAAAAGCAAAAAAAAAATCATCTAAGAGCATCTCCGATACTTATTTTAGCTACTCAAAATACAATTTCTTTTTTATTTTTTTTAAATTCTAGTTGCTAGTTTTTCAATACAAACTTTAACGGAATATCTATTTCATCTCTAATTTCTTTAAAATTATTTCTTAATGATTTTTTTTTTATTGTTTTTAACCCTCCTCTTTCTCTCTCTCTCTCTCTCTCTCTCTCTCTTTGTCTCCCTCTCCAACCCACCAAAAATACCAACCTACCAAACCCGGTCGCTTGCAGCCAAATTCTCAGACCCACCGCGACTCCTTTTTCTTCTTAAAGATTAAAGAACAAGAACAAAGAAAGCCAAAGAGGAATCAATCAAACCCTCTACCATGGGGTCTCAAGCAGGAGTCCTTAGAAGAGACCACAAAGAAAAACCAAGAATACGCCCATTTTCATCTTGTTCTTTCTTCTTCTTCTTTTCGGTTCATCCTCACCACCCTCATCTCCTTCAACGCCGTCCTCTACTTCCATGTCAATGATCTCCTCAAAGGCAATTCTGCGTTGTTACTCTCCCTCATGTTCTTCCCCCTCATCTGTGCAGAAAATCCCAAATTCTGGCCTTTGGCTTCGCTTTTTCGTTATGTTTGTGTATCTATATGTATCACTTTGTGATCTGGGTGTTTTGTGAATTAACTAGTGTTTTGGTGATCAGAGTTTTGCTGGGCGTTTGATTGCCAGTCATATAATTTTTGATAATTCATGAGGCCAGCGTTGAGAGGAAGTAGAGGTGGGATGGAGGGATTTGGGGGTTGAGGTGCGGTGGTGGAGGCGAGTGTTGTAAGGGCAAAAGAGAGAGGGGAGTGTTCCATTTTTTGTTGATGTGTGCACAGAGAGAGGCCGAGAAGGGATAGTTAAGTTGAGAGGAGAGTGAAACAGATCATTAAAATAATGATTCAAGAGAAATGCTAGATATTCCAACACTTTTTTCTAGAATTTGGTTCCAACATGATGTGTCACAATCCTATGAAATTCTGGTATACTTCCCAAAATGATAGATCTCATGGGATTGTGACACATCAGATTGAAATCAAATTCTGAAAAAAAAAAAAAAAAAAAAAAAAAAAAAAAAAAAAAAATGTTTGGATATCTAACATTTCTCATGATTCAATATGCTACAGTAAACTATGGTCGGTTGCATTGTCACATCACATCTTCTAGGATCGTCTGAGGGAGTAAGACAGTGGATGGGGAGTTGGGAAAGATATTTTTGGTTCAAAATGTGGAACACTGCATGGATCATTTCCCAAAAATAAAGGTGTTGTTTGGCAAGAATATGAACGGAACATAATAGTGCCTTCTATTGTTTATGTACTTTTTTTTTCACTTTTTTATATTTTCTAATAACAATCAACATAAAAACATTTCCACTTTTTTTATTTTTTATATCACATCAATAATTTTTTATTACTATTTAAATAAAAAAAATTTACTAAAATACAAAACTTTTTCACTTTTCTATATAAATTCTTTTTACTTTATATCACTTCATTATTTTTTATTAATTTTAAAATTAACAATTCATTCGGTACATACTTTTATCAAATAATACCAAAATTGAGAGGCATTCCCTTGTCCCACTTTTACTGGACCAACCGTGGAGAGCAATAAGTTATATGGCGTACTTGGAATTAAGAGACTGCAAACCCATGCACCCACATCGTGCACTGCATATGAGAGAGAGAGAGATTACGACCACTGCAACTTCTAAAATCCTTTTCCCTCTGATCTGTTGCATTAATGGTGAAAAAGCACGAGAGAGAGAGAGAGAGAGAGAGAGCAGAGGCTAAGACTGTACAAATACGGGGCCGAGGACCGACCGTGATCTGAAAGAAAATCTTACGTATTGCATCGTCATTAAAGCCAGCTTTGATTGGCCCGCCCACTGCTAGGTAGGGTGGGAGGCTGGGCGGGGGCTGTATCAGTTCTTGTTCTTCAGCCTCTCTTTTTGACTCATTGTCCTGCCCTGTCTCAAGTAAAGACAAACAAATTTCAGACTTTACAATTGCTAACAACAACAGTTGCTCTCGAGTACAACTCACTGTTCACACGTTCTCTTCTCTGATTTTCAAACTTTCCCCACTGAATCTCACCCCATGCAAAAGCTGTTTTTGTTGCTCAATAATTTAAGAATTTGTCCTTTTTTTTTTTCTTTTTTTTTTTTTGGTGAGAGACATCCAATGAGTATGATAATTTGTTTTTGTTTTGAAAAAAAAAAAAAAATGTTATCAAACAAAGCCGGAAATAATGATCCAAAAGCCAATGACATCGTCATTTCTTCAAAATTAAATTAGAAATCTAATCTAGTCTAGGGCAAACTAAGATGCCACTGCACTCTAGATAATTAAGAATAGTGCCAGTGGCACGCCAATTTTACTCTTAGTAACGCTAAATGTCATACTCTCTTTTCACCCCATTCCTTTGTGTTGATATGGAAAGTGACTTGATTTTTTTATTTTTTATTTTTAACAACGTTAATCCAATAGAAATGGGATGAAAATGTAATATATAACATGTCTCTTTTACCTCAATATATGAATAAGTGTAATGATACTCTTCACAGTCATATTATATTAGCTTACAGTGACGTGTTTTAAATCACTTCTTGTATCAATCATTTTTAAAAAATAAAACAAAAATTATTTATATTATACCATATAAGTCTATGTAAAATGTGTGTGAAGCAAATGAAAAAGAGAGTAAATGCCCTCTCCACTCGGCTCTTTGATTTTTGTGTTCTAAAGAACTACCCTAATATATCAAAGGAGTCAACCAGAAGTTAATATACCAAAGCATAGCTGCCTATGCTTATAAGCTAGCCTTAGGATATGCTCACCATATGGCGTAGATGACCTAGTGTATTATGTATTGACAAATGACAACAACTTTTCCAATCCAGCTGTCCTCATGGTATTTGAGTACGGCTTAGTTCTTGTCGTCTCTCACTCTCTATTAGAGCAAGTTAAAACTACCAACACCAATATAATTTTTTTTGAGAAACAATTTGCAAATAAAGATCAGCAGTAGACAACCAAAATACTGCAGGGTTCAACTTAAAAGGTTGGTCCACAAATCTCAGACCAGATAGCATAAATAGAGACAAAAGGTACTTGTTTTGGAAGGAAATACTTAATTGAAAGGTACATTGCATGACAATACGTGTCAAGTTATGCAGGACAAATTTATTCTGACTACATATTCAGGTAGAGATTCAGTATCTAGTTTAAAAGGAAATTAAACATTATTTATTTATTTTTACAAGTTAAAGGAAAACATAAAGAAAAGACAAAACAGTTGCCTATGGCCACAAAAGACAGCTGGTACATACACATCACAAAATTATATACAACGGAGGGTAAACAATTCTGCCTGAGATGAAAACGACCGCCATTTGTAGAAAAAGACCGTTGATGGATTGGAAGGATAGATTAAGATACATAGAGGGGCTCGGGCTCCACTTTTCTTCTGATCCTGAAAGAAATTTAAGATAAACAATCAGTATTTAGAATAAATCAGCCACAGATAAGGGGAGAGCAGAAGCGGAGAATTCAGAACCATTTGAGTCAAGGCCGAGAGCAAGGCGATGACGCTCTCGCCTTGCTCTTTTCCGTTAAGGAGAAAAGGAAAAAAAGAGCGGGGTTGGAGGGCATATCGGTAACAAAACCATAATTTTCTCCATCATCATTCCATAAAATGAATAGTGAGTTCTGTACGTGTACAAAGGTTTCTCCCTCCACCATCTCTCAGGTGGTAAAGCCAAAAGAACTACCCGCCTATAGAATATCTGTCACAAGGTGACAAACCAATACTTCTTTAACCTAATACCAGGCCATGACGCTGTTTAAAGGTTCTTCGTGGGTGTCAGTATTAAAGGAAATCAAACTGAAGACCCAAGCAACAGCTGCTGCTTCTTTAGTAGACAATTCAAAAATCCTACAACAAGCTCAGCATCATGGACACTTGCTACTTTTACCAAGAACAACGATTTGAACTCTTTAAAATAAACATTTTCATGAGAGAGAGAAGCAATATATAAAATTTGTCTAGTAATACAGGCTATTAAATACCACCCCACCAACCCCCCCCCCCCCCCCAACACCCACCTGGCCCTGGGGGCCTCCCCCAAGTACAAGCAACATCGGGAAAATTGGCAATGCAAGCTGCTTCTTTAGTAGAACAATACCAAAATCCTACAACAAAGCCGTCAAGAGAAACTTGATACTTGCTTAGGATCATGTACACTTGCTACTTCTACAGAGACTATCAATTTGATACACTTTAAACTATATATCTTCCCAAAAGAATAAAAGGAGAGAGAGAGAGAGAGAAAAAAAAAAAAAAAAGAAATACGATAAAATTTATTTAGTAATACAGGCTATTAAATCCTTCCCTCCCCTCCAACCAAAAAAGAAAGAAAGAACTCAAAAACCCCAATACAGTTCTGAGAGTAATAAAATCAGTTCTTTTTCTAATCAACAGAGCAAATGGAAGTTATACACAATAATATATTATTCAGATAATTAAGCTTAAAAAGGAAAAGTCGAAGTATATTTTGTACAATCAACTCTAGATTATATATACTCTAGCAATCGGTGATTGTGTGTGGATTGGCAAAGCAACTGATTATTATTATTATTATTATTATTATTATTATTTATGAATATGGAAAGGCTACTGATTAATAAGGCATACCATGTAGAAATTCTCATGTGCTTACCAATTATCAGGGGCCCATTTGCAGCCATCGGTATCCACGACATGCAAGCTGTAGGCATGCCTTGATTTTGAGGACTGGTTCTCAAAACTGTAGTGCAAGCAAATGAAAAGAAAGAAGGAAAAAGAGAGTTTTGAGACTATCCTGCTAAGGAGAAAAAATCTTCTTTATTAGTTAGAAAGAGCTTCAAAGGAGAATCATTTGAACCAACCTTTGATGAATAAGATCACCATGAATCACAACCAAAGACCCAGCTTTCACTTCAATAGGCAAAAAATCCTTTTGGTTATATGTTGGGGAAGGCCGGTCAAAGGAAACCCCCTCTTCACGTCTAATCATCCTCCTAACAAGCCCATCTGGAAACAAGATGAAGTACAAGAACATTAGATCACACCAAACATTTTCCAGATTTTTCTGTTCGAAAGGAGGAGGGGGAGGCTAAATGAAGCAAGAATTTACTTTTATGAGATCCAGGAAAAACCCAAAGGCAACCATTGGTTATTGTGGCATCTTCAAGAGCAAGCCACAGCCCCGTACAAGTTGGTGGTTCAGTATAAAGAAATGAGTTATCCTGGTGTGGCACTACTTCACCTCCGATACCTGGTTGCTGCGAATAATATACCAGAATACTTTGCACATGAAAAATTTCGACAAAGAAGATCATATTTGAACAGAAGTAACCATGTTGGGCATAGTAGATACGGTATCAGAGTGATGAATAATACTCTTTGTACCTATTTGCTATAAATCTGCGTAGTAAAAGTATAGAGAACTAGGATCTTCAAAAACATATCCCAACCCCTTATGAGTTACGACTATCCTGTTTTTTTTTGTTTTTTTTTGTTCACTACTATCCTGTTAAGTACAGAACAGGGGTGCAAACATATTTCACAGAGTCCACTTGACACTTTGGCATTGCAAAACTCCAAAATTAAAACTTCACAAGCTCATTAAGCACAAAAAGTTCACAAAATGAAATAAGTGTTCATGGCCATAAAATCAAGATAAACATAAACCGGCTAAGTTTACATGCCCTAGTCAAACACATTTATTAAAAGGTAATAGAGCCTAAAATTATTAATTAGGCTACCCAGTGGAAAAAGAATCTAAAAGCAAAAGGGAACATATCCTACACATCTTATAATCTCAAGGCAGCTAATCTATTCATGTCCTCTGCACACCAGTCTACATGATTAGCAAAATTGTACAACCAGAAATACAATGGCCTGGCAAAAATAGATTTATTTCCTTTCTGAAATAAAGGAAAATCCCAAGAAATCAAGCAATTAGTTTAGAGTGGACGCTCAGTGAAGCGAATGTTTTTTTCCTGGGATGATAATACGTTTTAGGTTATAAGATTTGGGCTTTCCCATTTTGGTATGGTTTGGAACATGAATCCAACCTCTGAGCTATATTGCCGATGCCTTCTAGTAATAAAATGTCTATTCAGTGGGAAAAACATGTAGAACCAAAAACCAGCCAAATATATTTGCAATTATGGAAATTACAAGTGGAACAAGGCAACCAACAAAAACATATTTAGAATTCATATGAGAGGGAGGAACAAAGGCTAACTACCCCCAAACCCAGCCCTTCTTTAAGTACTCCATGCCCTAAAAGGGTTTGTTATATAAACTTGAAATACTGAAACTAGATAAGAAAGAATGTCCAAGGATGAAATATTTGTATACAAGGCAAGAGCAATGAGAATATCAATACCTACAGCCATCTAGGTATTAAATCCCAAATCCAATTGATGAAACCCAAAACATGGAAATGAAAAGAGCAGGTTACTCCATCAACCCTGGATGCTGCATTTATAGCATATTTAGATCTGAACATCCTCTGAAGCCTACGAATAAGGCAAAACCAAGAAAGAAAACTTTTTCGGTCCAAGAACAAGTGCCTATGGTAGTCAATTAGGTCCTTATACTACATGACTCATTTAGTTTTTCTAATGTCAAAGGTATTTACATAATTCTGCAACTGTTGGTTGTGGGCCATAGTTATGGACCATGCGTTTGGTAATTGGAGACCTTTATTTAGTTACGTGTTTTATGTGTGGGCTTTGTTCCAGTCCATTGTTTACTGGTCAAATTAGGAGTTCTATTCCTATTAGGAGAAGTTAAGATCAAGAGTATATATAAGTTTGCCTTTGTGCTGAAACAAATTAAAGATGAATAATAAAAATCCCACTGCTTTGTTTTATGAAAGGCTTGTCTGCCTAAGGTGTTTTAGTTTTCTTCTTCTTCTTTGTCTGTTCACTTCACTATTCACAACCACTGTTCACTCCCTAGACAGATTAAATTTACAGCCCTGTTTTCAACTCTTTGCAACTCCAAATCAAATCATCTTCTTTACCAAATCAAAGCCCTAAAAGCCTACAATGTTCTAGAGTCTTTAGCCACCAAATAGACGGTTGAAACAAACTTAGAAATACCAACTCTTACTGCTGACAGAAAGTTCCTGCAACCTATTTGCATCAAGATACAGCCCATCTTGGCCTTTTAAATCCTGAATTTTGAACCTATAAATTTAAAACCCTAAATCCACAAATTCTCCTAATCTTAAGTCCACCACAAGCATGCATGAAAAGATTAACCTAATTTGTCGCATATGAAACCCCCTGCCCCCTTCTTTCCTAAGGCATAAAGATACACATATATACACATTCGTATGTACATGTTATATGTGGATATCAATGTATATCTCCAATATGGTCCATGCTAATTAATTATGTAGAATAGCATAACATGATTCATGTATTGAATATCTTATTTTCAACAGGCAGAGAAAAAATTTGTTTGTGCAAAGAAGGCACATCTTTCTCATGCTTAATTTAAGTGCATCTCTTTTTACACATCACATAAATTCAAAAGAACATATAAAAAAAATATAAAACTAAATTTTTTTTCATCTAATTTTCATATGCACATAATGTCTTACACATAACCACTGCAAGAGTTAATAGTGGACTTTAATATGGAAATATCTTTCTACAGAACGTTTTCAATATCTCACCTAAGAAGAAATAGAGCCGTCATTATGACATTATGTAAAAGAAACTCAAAAACATTCAATAAGAAATGGGATACCTTGAAAATGTACATGGACTGAATGATCACTGGCCTTTTGTAACCCAAAGAGAACATCAGACTTGAAACTTTCTCAGAGCAGGAGATCTTTTTAAATACTGGGTCAATCTCATGTAACGCTGTACACATATACCCCATTTGTTACAAGACAGTTTTGATGAAAATGTGTAGGCAATTAAATATAGAAAATATGTCTAAAACCCATCCCAAAAAGCAATTCATAATATTGGGAACTAATAGCAGTTATGAAGCCTTCACAACTTACCATGCCCAACTTTGTTGATGGAAAGTTGTTTTGGTTGCTTTAAGTTTCCATCAGCCCCAAAGGCTTTCTCTGCCGAAAGTAACAAGTATCAATCAGCACAGAAAAGTAACAATGCCCATCCATAAGAACCAAAAGCTCTTACATAGTTAAAATAGCAAAACGGACTAATTTGCGAATAAAACAAAAATTAGTTTAGGAATAACAAAACGTCTCTACTTTTGCCAATATCAGGACCTACTATTTGATGGGTCACTCTATCCTTCACGACTTTATGATGGATATGTCTATACTGAAAAAAAAAATTTTAAAAAAAAAAATCTTGACGAATACTATTCACAATTCCACAAAAAGAAATGTGAAAGGCTCTCTCACTATGGCAGGGCACCAAACATCCACAAACCAAACTAGCAAACGTTTTTTGAGATATTCTTATATAAACAAAAGTAAATCAATAAAAGGAAGTTGGAAAAACACCTATTTGGTCCCTAATACTTCAAAAAACACAATCATATTTCTGAATTATTGAAAGTGTTGCAACAAAGTCCTTTATGCCCCCACCAACTCTAATAGATGATCTATCGTACTAAAAAGCTGATATGGCACGACTTAATGATAATTTAAGTCCGCATCAAAGCATATGAAGAGGACTAGAGGAGCAAGAGAGGTAGAAAGAGGAAGAAGAGGTGCAGGGCAAAGGCAAGTTTTCTCAAATAAACATCACTAAGTTGTGTCATGTCAGCTATTCAATATGATAACGTCAGCGTTAAACGAGGCAACAGAAGAACTTAATTGCGACAATATAAAATAATTCAAGACTTGATTGCAACTTTTTAAATGCGAAGGATCAAATTAGAACTTCTTTTGAACTTCAAGGACCCACAGGTGTTTGCTCAAATGGTCTTTACAGATTAATAACGAAGGCAAGAAAAAGATAATTGTAATAAATCTAAAGATTCACAAGTCAATTACATACCCTCGAAGAAACAGGAGATATTCTCGGCGCTTTCGTAGAAGTAATTATCGGTCAACTCTTTCTGAAAAAACCCAAAAGAAAGGGTTTGGTTTTGATATCATACTAAGTCGAAACTCTGAATTTGATTCAATTTTGAATAAAAACCTGGTTCTTGGTAGAGAAAACTGAGGCGGTGGAGCAGTCAAATTCATCCAGCAACTGGTCCATTCTCTTCCTCATGGCGTCGATTTCTTCGGGGCTCGCAAACGATTCAATCACAATAAAACCTGCAAAATGAATGCATAGTAAGCTGTAGAGCAAAATGAAAACAGAAAGAAGAAAACATTTACGAAAACAGATGTTAGGGTTTGAGGAAGTGGTTTCGGCTACCTTGAGAGTCGAATGACTGGAGCTGATCGGGACTGAGATTTCCGACGATTCCCATGGTGTGTCTGTCTCTAACGTCAAACTGTGTATATGAATGAATATCTATCGCCTGTGTTTATCCAATTCCAAAGAAGAAAACGAATATCTACCTTTATAATTTGTCAAACACTAAAGCGTGACTAGTCAACGTGTTGTGATTGTTATTTTGAAGAACGCAACGAGGTACAACGCGTAAATATCATGTTTGGATGCTCAGAAAATGTGTGGGAAAGAAACGAATTTATTATATTTGGAGTGCGTATGAAATTGTGAAAAAGTGTAATTTTAAACCAATTAGTTGAAAATGAATCGTTTTAAAAAATTGCGATTTAAAAACGCAAAAAATTGGTTTTTTAAATCATTGGCAAAGTGGTGTTTTTCCTAAAACGTAGAATTTTAAAAGCTAACTTGCGATTTTAAAGATCAAACTATGATTTTGCCAAACACTTTTTAAAAATTATTTTTTCAAATTGCACATTTTAAAATCTCTATTTTTAAAGCCCGACACAATTTGAGGAACCAAGAACCAAGCTCTAGAAGAAATGCCTCACTTCTCTACATGGTTTTATAAAACAATAGAGAATTCTTAAGGGCAATCATAATTCAAACCCACTGTGAGACAAGCAGAAATTAGCAAGAGTAGAAGTGTAGAACAAAAAATCACAGAAAGTAAGATGAGATACATTTGACATTTGTGTTGTGACCTTACACAAAAAAAAAAAAAAGAATGAAGATCTGACAAAATGGAAGAATCCCTCAAATAGAGGGGCCCAAAGAAGAAGGGAAGAGCTACAACTTCCGTAACAAAAAGAATCAACACCCTGATTTCTGACAAATGTACACAAAGTTTAACCTGTCTAAAGGTCTTACACGTGCAGCAGATCAAACCCCAAATAATGTACAAAAAACGCCCCCAAAACCAGGGAATGAAGGAATGTGATGATACGTCAAATTTGCAGCTTGTTAGATACAGCAGCTGAAACTTCAGATATCAAACAGATATGAACCAATGCTCAGAGTCTATATATGCCTGGGAAGTAACTGTGATTGGGATAACTCCTGCCTGCAATGGAAAGAATCTCCTTTCTATGTTCTCCTCTGCTATCATATACAAAAGATGCAGTCACCCCAACAAAGCAATCCCGGGAAATTATCGGATCAATGTGACCGACCCAAAATTGAAGTATACGCCCTCTTGCCGGATGGAAAGGGGAAAAAAATGAAAGAATTGCAACATAGGAAAATGGGGTCAGCGGCAAGATGTGCTCAGAAAGTTACAGGTATGAGAAACACCCATCAAAAAAGTCTATCCTAGCAGATCACGTGGCGGATGATGATCTTGAATCTTCTGATTTGTTCGAATGGCACATGCAATCTGGGCATGGAAAGGTATATATCGAGTCATTGGGCCTTTTAAGCTCAAACCCCTTGGAATCACTATGAGACCGCATATTCAACATTTGGCGCTTGAAACTTTTCCATCTGGGAACAAAACAAAGGAAGATACACATCAGATAGTCACTTCTATCTACTGCAGGTGTTGGGAGCACTTTAAGCAAGAAACAGCCATATAAAATGACTCCACACTAATCAAGCGTGTTTGATCTTCAATCTTGGCTTCAATCAACAATCAATTTATTATGTGCTTGAGGGCAGCAAAAAAGGAAAAAAGAAAAAAGACACTCAAATTTTAGTACCGGGGAGACCAGCAGTCCTATTGAATTTAAGTTACCTCCAATAGTATAGAGCTCCATAGAAATGGCAAATTAAAAAACTTATAAGAAGTTCAGCTTGGCCGCCTTAAGAAGTGAATATGTACAGACCAGATTGTGAAATTGGAAGGCATGAGTTGCCCAAAATATTTCCTAATCCAAAATGATTCTTTTGAGTTTGTTCCTTGAATACGCATTCCAGAAAAAAAATGTAACTAAGAAAAGCTTTCATCTTTACTTCCAGAGAGAATTTTAGCAATTTTTCCTCCTTTCAGCCATCTCAATCTATATGAAATGCATTGGCCATTTGAAACTAGAAAAGATATATCAATGAGGTAGTAAATAAATACCCAATATTGGGATTATCAAACAGTAACGCTAGCTTTCGCTTGTCAGGCCTGATTGTCTTCGAGTGTCCACCATACAAGTATCTCCGGTGGCCCATCAGAAAATGAGGAAAGTTTCCACCTTGAGTTGTCACGAAAGCCTCACTATGAAGACAAACAGTATAGTCTATAGCAGCCATCCTGGAAGAATAATTCTAGAAGAAACTAACACAAGTCAAAACACTGACATTAAATTAGACCTCAAAGATGGAAGAAAAGACAAACATCCGCAAATCAGTCAAACCTTAAATGGAGAAAGTTCCTCATTTGAGGCAAGCATCTGTTTCGTCTGCAAATTGGGGAACATCTCCAATAGCGGGGCCATATTTCTTTCAGCATCGTATATCTTTCCAGATGCCAAATAGATATATGTGCTTCTATCAAATCCCATTCCCCTAAGCATCAAGCCTACCTGATCATATACAAGAAAACAGGAAATGGGCTATTTACAAAAAGGCATACATACCTGCACATATCTCACAGTCAACTTAATAGAAAAGTTCCTCATAGCATTCAATGAGTTCACTTATGTGCTTATCCTCTGTAGCATAAGGAACTTCACAAATATCACACTACTGAATGGCATTTCAGCAAGATATTCATTTCAACTATGCTTTTTGCTAGTACAACAAAATATATATAATTAAACAACATGATTATGCCACTCGAAAAAAGGAAAAAAAAAAAAATCCTTAGTTGGGCAGGGGGAAAAGGCTATGCAATCAGAAAACAAGAAAAAGTGTCATGATTGGCATGTTCCTGAGCTCAAAATTCAGCTTCCAACGCACCACAAGCCTCATGGTTATGATACTCCAGAAATGTTAAGGAAAGTACCATTAAGAAAAAGAAAAGAACCCATGTATCTTTCAGACATGACATATTGTCAATCCGTGGCATCTTTAGCTACAAAGTCAAGACAAACTATTTAGGCAACCACAGTCTTGAGCAGTTAACATTTTTATCTCTTAACATCTCCCAAAAAACAAGAGGATCTCATTGAACGCATAAAAGTTCCACAAAGACAAAACAGCCACTATCGTTTTACTGATGAAAATCCAGACTAAAAAACAGAAACAGAATTCAAACCTCAAGAAAAGTGATTTCGTTAAACTTAATACTCCAAAATGGCAAAACAAGAAAGCTTAAGATACAATAAAGCTATTACCGTAAAATTTGACAAAAGAAAAATCCCTACATACTGCCCAACACCCATTCAATTTAAAGCTCCAGAATGGCAGAACAAGAAAGCATAACATACGGCAAAGCTATTAATGTAAAACATGATTTGAGAAAAGAAAAATCCACACAGTACTACCCAATGTCCATTCAACTTAGAGCTCCAAAAAAGCAGAACAAGAAAGCCTAACAGCTGGCAATGCTTTTTGATAAATAATAGCAAATTCATTAAATAGCACAAAGGTGCAATCCAAGTATACAAGAAGTATATAAGAGACAAGCCTATCAACTAGTGGAGAAGAGATCTAAAAAAAGTATGAAAATTCGAAGAAAAAAAACTATAATCAGAGTCAGCAGCCCAAAGAAAGTCTCACAAAAAAATATCCTTTAATTCCACTAAGGTTCTCAAAGCTTCGACCGTTTCTCTCCCTCCATGGACACCACATTAGAAAAGGAGGAATCATCTTCCAAACTGCATCAAGCTGGAACCGAACCCTGTCACTCTCCAACGGATCTACCAACCTTCTAGGCATAATCCAAACCAGCCCTTCACTGCTGAAGATAGTATTCCAAATAGCAAATGCGATCTCACAATGGAGTAGAAGATGGCCTACTGACTCCTAATTCTTCTTACACATACAACACCACTCAACCATAATAATATTTCATCTCCTTAGGTTGTCCATGGTAAAGATTTTCAAACATACCTCTAGTATGAAAATTATGGAATACATTCATGATGTCTACTTTAAGCACCCTCCCAACAAGCTTGGAAAAAACCCATAGTAAAATCATCAGGACCCAGGGCCTTGTCAACATTAAGGACTTTCACTACCTCAAAGACCTCATCATCCTCAAAGGGTCTCTCCAACCAATTGGCCTCCTCCCCAACAATGGAGTCAAGCAAGAGACCATCCAATCTGGGGCACCAGCTAAACCGCTCGGTGAACAGTCTGTTGTAGAACTGCACACTATGATCTCTGATCACTGACTGATCTGAACAAACTGAGCCATTAACCACCAGTTGTTCAATGTTCCTTCTATTAGAATTGGCAACTCGATGGAAGAACTTTGTGCACTTATCGCCCTCTCTTAACAAAAGTGCCCTTGATTTTTGCCTCCAACTCACCTACTCCAAAAGCGTTATCCTCTCCAGATCATTAGTCACTGCAGCCTTCCTCAAAGTCTCCTTCTCATCTAACCCTCTCTCTTCCTCCAATCCTTCAAGAGCCCACATATTGGCCATAAGAAGCTATTTCTTTTTCTCTATATTGCCAAACACTTCTTCATTCCAAGCTTTTAAATCAATTTTTTGAGCCTTAAGTTTCTAGCTAGAATGTAGCTTGGAGAACCCTAAAAGTGATAAGAGGACCCACCACTATTTCACCCTATCTACAAAACCCCCTCTGACTTTAGCCACATGTTCTCAAATTATTTTAGCTCAAGGTATGCCTCCACAATCAAGAAGAATAGTTAAATGATATGAAGAAAGTCTAGAAAGCCTCTTCTGGAGCAAATCAAGGAATTGGGATTCCAAATTTGGGGTAACTAGGAATCTATGAATTATAAACCAAGAGGGAGGGTCCCTACTACTAGACCACGTAAAAGAGTTGCCCACAAGGGGAATGTCCATGAGCCCCTACTTAGAAATGAAATCAAAGAACTCCAGCATAGCTGGGCACATACTGGCTTCACCCAATCTCTCACTCAGAGAACGAGTTACATTTGAAGTCTCCACCAATGCACCAGGGTAAGTCCCACCAACTTAGCAAGCCTACTAGTTCATCCCACAAAAACATTCTATCGCTGTAGGCATTTGGACCATAAACACTTGCAAGCGCTCAACCAAAATGATCCTCACCTGGAATTTAGGCAACACTAATCTACATGACTACACCCCCACAGGCTACGCACAACATTATAGGAAATATTCTCCAATTTGGTCTCCTGGAGGCATATAACATCTGCCTTCCAATTTCTAAGTAAATTTCTGATTCTAAAACACTTCTCCCCATCATTCAAACCTCTTACATTCCAAGATAAAATTTTGGGCTTTATAAATGAATCGAGGGACACTTCCCCTTATTTTGCTATGGCTTGATCAACCACCTGCAGGGTCATAGTTGATAGAGCAAGATAGTCTTTTCAACTCTCTAATACTTTTGACGGCTGATTTGAAAGGGAATTCCACTCCTCTTGATTTTGACTCACTTCAATGGTTGTGAGCAACGCATAAATTGTCTTTCAAACCCATCACAAGAAATCCCAACTACATGCTATATAACTTTCACCTTCTACAAAACCCCAGCTAGAAGCCAAAGGAGAGGACTAGCTCAAAGGGTCACACACAAGGGGAGGAGCTCAAAGGTTCACACACAAGGGGCTCATCCCTAGCAAAACGAGCCAGTTCCTACCCTGTCACACCAATCTTATATGCGCACCACACACATCCGACCCATCCTGATTAGAAGAAATTGCACACCCAAATAGCAAGTTGCACCCATCTTTGCATGAGATCCTATCACTGTCTCTTTAATCGACTGCCCCATCCCGATGACAAGCCATGAAGATTCCTTGTCAGAATCACCGCCACCCAAACCCAAAGAGTTACCCATGACGGGAGGTTCGACTTTTGAACCTAACATGTTGGCCATCACTAATGAATGATCAAGGAGGGCTTTACCGTCAACAAAGGAATCGGTAGAACTCACCCTCAATAGCCCAGGCATGAGGGTAAGTTTCTAAACCTGACCATCGGTGTTGTCTAAGAAAGGGAATTGAGGTTGAGGTTGATGTTGCGGCTGACTATCCTCCGGCGAATTGGGCAAAGCACCACCATCGGCCGTGCCATTGACGATGAAACCCATAATCCCTTTCCGCTTATTGCGAAGTTGCACAGCCTCTACTCCAGAATCCACGGGCAAGACATCATGGAAGCTCGCCGCCCCATCAAAGCTCGGACCAGTTCTTGAAGAATTCATAGTTGTACCCGAAACCAAACTCGGAATGGCATACGACCCAACCCACGTTTTCACCCTCCAAATGGGTTTGGCTTTGGGATGGGGACTAGTTGATTAAAAACGTCCCTTTTGATTGGCCCGGCAATGAGGGAACCTTATGTGGGAGTGGGCCTATATCAAACATGGGCTCACTAGAACCAAACCCAATATGGCCCAGGTCCTTAATTGTGCTAAGTTCCATCCTTTGGGCCGACTTGGAGTGACCCAAGCCCACATCTAGGTTTTTAAGTAAACGGTCCAGCTCCTCCCTCATACACACCAGCTGGGATCTCGCTTCTCGACAACAACCAAAAATATCCTCCTCCCCTTCTTCCACGCCTCCTTTTTGACAGCTGTATCGATGCAAAACACGACACTATCCTCACCCAATCCCCCATAAAACTGGCGGTACGAAACAAACGACCTTCCTCGTCATTTTTTAGAGCATGGGATGCACGACCCAGCTGCTCCGCCAGTGTATAGCCCATGCTCTATCTTCCTAATCTCTGGAAAACGAGCCTCCATTGTGGTCAAAGCAAGCCCACGAAAAGTTCTCTCCGATTGAGCAACACCATGGCCTTCGCCGAACAACAACTGAAGAGACCCACCTGATCCTCCCCTTCACCTACCATCATCTGAAAAAACCAAGGAGTCTACGATGTTACACAGTTCAACCACCCAGCCAGGCCAACCTTTCCCTTCTTGGCCCTTGGGAATAACGTTGCGCCGCCCTCCTCTGCTATATTCACTGATGACCAAAAAACGGTCGTTTCTATTCACACATCTCTGAATGATGAAGGCAGTAGAGCCTGCTCTAAAAGATTTAAAAAACTCCTTGGACACCTCTGCTTGAGGCACATCCTCCATGTCAGCCAACAACCAAAAAACAGATGCTTGTCCCATTGAAACAGAACGCATAAGACCCATCCTCCTTTCAGAAACACGTAGAACAGGAACTCCTTCCAAGGCAAACTCGAAAGACTTTGATTCTACAAATACCATCTAAACAAACCCATCACAATACACCAAAAAGAAAAGGCAATGCAAACTCCTTCGCGGGAAAATCCACCAACTAATCACTCCGAGACGCTAAACTAGTAGCAAACAACAAAGACAACTTCAAGAACAATTTCCCAGGTAGCCACAAACAGCAATGCTATAACTGTAGAACTTGATTTGAGAAAAGAAAAATCTATACTGAGCTACCCAATGCCTAAAAGATTAATAAGCTTTATAAAAGCATGAGTTTCACACCTTTAAGGGTCAAATAAAATCTAGCACATCAGCCTTATATCTGTCAGATGCTAACTAAAAAATAAGGCAATTTACTAGAAAGAACCAAAGTCTTCGCTTCTTCTAGTATGCTGTTCAATTCTTTCTTAAACCATCTATAAATTTAAAGAATACAGACTTTTCAAGATTCTTGCAAGTTTTAATGCACATTTTCAATGGAAAAAAAATTATGAACATTTTCAGCATCATTTTTACCTATGTAGTTTCCAAATAGCGAAATTATAATTTATCTAGGTTGATGAGAACCGTTATAAAAAAATTATCAACAACTGATCCATAAAGGTTTTCTCCTGATATAGGCAAATGCTGATAAAATAAACAAACATATAAAACAATTGTTTTTTTTATTTGACCCGCGGCAAACACAATGCATTGATAGGAAAACATTAGAGGGTTTCGGCTGGTTAACACGAATATAAGTCCAAGTTCATGCATCATTAATGCAATGATACTATATCAAGAGATATTACCTCTAAAGGAGTAAGGGGACATTTGCCATTGATCCTGATTGCTCCAGGACGTATAACTCGACCAGGTTTTGTAAATTTTCCTTTCCAACCTCTTTCTCTTGCTGCTACCATGGCTGCCTTTTCTTGCTCCCCACCATCATATATGCAGCAAGAGAAAGCAACCATATCCTACACGTGAGAATATAATTAAAACTTGCATCAGTAATTGATATGATAATCTCAATGCTGATGTTCATAACCAAAAACATTTAAGCCACCATAATTCTTATTTAATTGAATCTAACCTCCTCAAAGCGAAGATGCACAGAAATGTATTTGCCACCATTATTTGCACTCCGCTCTTTCATTCTTGCAACCAAAGTTTCTCCCAGTGTTAATATAGGACTTGAAAACCTTAGAGCTTCATAATTTGCCAAGCATCTAAGCCGTTGGACAGCTGGAGGAGCATCAAATGACAATCGGTTTGCAAAAGGAGAAATCCTTATGACCCTGTTTTATTCCAAAAAATATACATATATATATGCTTCAAATTTGTGCAACATTAAACGTCATTTTGTATTCATGAATCACAAATTATAATTATCGCATGATATACGTATGTGCCAATGCCATGCCATGACAATTACTTGATCATGTGAGATGTCAAAAGAGGGAAATTGAACAACCCCCCCCCCCCCCCCTCAAGAAAAACAAACAAATTAAATAGAACACTTCATTATGAGTGATATATCATATGTTAGTTTATGATGCTTATCCAGCAACAATAATAGTGACAATACGTAGTGGATCTCTTTAAGCACAAATAAAATTCTAATGTAAAGGAGTACAAAAATCAATTATTAATTATTTAGCCCACATCAGATTGAACTCAGGTGAAGAGTATAGAAAGTTTAACCTAAACATAACACATTTATATAGTTATAATTTGGATTGACCACAGCATACAACTTCCTACACCTAGATAGCTGAGACCTAAGTCACATGTTTGGTAGGTCATTTTACTAGGATGACTACAGTATATTAGCTCTTCCCAGTTGGTTCCTTCTCAGTTGATGATTAATTAACTAAGAAATAAATTGTTCCCCAATCATTTTGCAGTATAAATATTAGATACTGGTAGATCGGATACTTAATTGTGTAATCACCACCTAACACTGCCTGGAAAGCATACACCTACAAACATAAATAAGCATCTATTAAATATACAACTTAGAAAATCAGATTCTTTTAACACCAACATAAGAATAGCTTATTCAACGAAAAAGTTATATTGTGTACCACAAACATTGCAATAACAAGAAGAGAAGAAAGTGAAAATGTGGAAATAGAAAAACAATTGAGTGAAGAATTGACATTCTAAGTTACATTTCTTCAAGTAGCCTTGGGAGGACTGCATCCCTATAATACTGAATGGTTGACCATGCCTTTATTCTGAAGTTGTAAACATTGCTCATGTTCTTGTCAAATCGTTCCATAATATAGTCAGGTATCTTGTTAACCACTCTTACATCATTTTCCAAGGTACTGACGAAATAATCTTCGTCATAAATGTCTCTGAATTTGCTGTACAAGTGAAAATTAAAATCAGAAATCTAGCCTAGGTTAGAATATTAAACAGCACGTAAAATGGAACAAGAGAAGTCCTGACAAAAAGTGTGCATTTGAATGGATGATGCAACAATATAGTGAGCACGCTAGTCACAAGCTGTTCAAAACCAACTATTTAATGACAAAGTTTGTCCACAAACTCTTCAAAACCACAAAAAACAACAAAAAAAAAAAAAAAAAATACTGTAGATAACCAACCCATTAGATATGGAACTAGAAAATAGATGGTTGAAAAACATTTTTCAACTCTTTGAGTTCATTAATACAAGGACATAATCATCTATGGATTCATAAAGCATGTCATGAAAGAAAGTATCAGTCACGATAGCCATTAATCTGCCTATAATTTGCTTCTCTGTGTCAGAATCAACAAGACAAAAGGAACTGAGAAATCCACACCACATCCCACCACATAGTTAACAGTAATGAGCTACTATTACACTCATGAAGTAGTTTGGATTGCAGAAAACAACACTTTATTATGACTGATATCCAATTAAACCCACCTAAAACAGTACCCAACATAGGATTTATGTAATAACTAGTTTAGCTTGAATAAACAACTCGTGAGACATTATATGCAAACACTACAATCTCATCGTAAATGGCATTCAATTAGAAGCCACAAGCTCACTTTTGTAGCGGTGTAGGATATCTAGCGACAAGAAAGAATTTTAATTAACATACCCTTGCCATTTATTTAAAGGCATCCTTTTTCAACTTAAACCCTCCTCTTTTACATATAACCACAGGTGAGACCATATGAGACATATAGTGATTACACATGAAATTTCTAAAAAATCTATTTCATTTCATGGGTTACATATATCTATCTATCTATCTATCTATCTATCTATCTGTGTGTGTGCACACGCGTGTTGACTTCATTTCCAGACACTGCACATCAGACAACCTGGACCCTCGAAGAAAATTTCAAAGAAAAATAATTGCTGACAAACCTAGGATCTCCCAAATGCTATGAAAATGTGTGTGCACGTGCGCGCTCGCATGTGTTGACTTCATTTCCAAACACTGCACATCAGACAACCTAGACCCGCAAACAAAATTTCAAAGAAAAATAATTGCTGACAAACCTAGGATCTCTCCAAATGCTATGAAAATGAAAATTGGGGATTACAAGGGTTGCATTAAGGTAGCCCGCCACAGCAACAGCATTGCATATCTACAAAAAGATAACAAACGTATAGAGAAATGTGTCAAAATAGTAAATAAGCAGTCTATATAAAAAGGTAATAATCAAGTGTAAAGATTTTTTTTTTTTTTTTTTTTTGATAAGTATCAAGTGTAAAGATATATAAATAAGAAATGAACGAAAAACAAGATATAAAACCAACCGATGTCCTCTGCTGATTCAGACCACCATTTGCCTCAACATATATGTAACCATTTGTATCAGGCAAACCTATGATAATGTACACAACAACCACGGATTCAAATTTGAAGAACATATCCAACTGATAGGGACTACCATATGCATGCATGTATACTTGTTTGCAAAGACACTTAATATATGTAAGGATATAACAGTTTTGGGAAGGGAGGGTAGAAAAACAGAATGCATGCCATATTTTAATTGTACAAATTTATACATGTATACAGGTTAGTTAGATAATCTGGATTTACAGCATATATATATCAGCGAAATGAGCAGAAAGTGTTTTATGGCTAATGAAAATTCTACAAGAAATGATGGGGATGTTTGGGCGTGCGATTTTTTTGTTTTGTTTTGTATTGAACTTTTCTTAAAATTTCGAATACCGAGGAAAGAAAACAGTAGAAATTATGGGTTGAAAAGAAATTGAAGAATGAGACAAACATGATTTCTCAACAAAAAAAAAAAAGAGTTGAATTGGGAATGGTTCCCAAACATCCCCGGTGGTTTGCTCAAGGTGGAAGTCGTGATGAAAATAGTCATAGTAGTAAAAATGTTAATGATAGTAAAGGACTGCTCTGCTAGTAGTCAGGGCAATCACAGGTAGAGATCAAAGCAGTGACAGAGTTAGAAGTAGAGGTGACAGCTAATAGCAGAGGTGGAGCTCAAGGTGGTGGTGGACCAGACTGCAATAATAAAAGGTTGCACCTACCATCATTTTCTGGTCTATGGAGATGGTATTTATGACTGCCTATTAACATTTACAGGCAGTGTGATTGTGGGTGGAAAATGAAGAGAAGACAGATTATGGATCCACAAGCAGTAGCATTCTGATAGACAATGGATTCTCTTGAAATTTCTTCCCATATCTGGCTTCGAATGTTCATGTCAATTATGATCATGTGAAAGTAGATAATATAGGCAATATAAGAACTGGAAACTTCACTGACACTTCCGCACAATTAAAAGATGGTGAGCTGAACTCATTGCCAAAAGCAACATTAAAAACCAGAACTGGTAAAGCCTGAATATTATATAAAGTAGCTATGGAAGTATACTGCTTTTCAATCAATGTAGCCAAAAAAGAAACTCTGTATGAATAGATATAGAGACAAGGAAATAAAATCATGAACTCTCCAGAGTAAGATTGAAGTACATGTTTCATACCTCCTGAAGACTTGTTAGTGCATGGTCTCCACTCACCACTTTTATAAGAGTGTTGCCATATGGTTGATATCTAATGGGATTTGATAGCTTATGTCAGCACTAAGTAGCAACTGAGCAAAACCATTTGAAATTGAGAACAGAATCTATAGACTACAAAGATATCTAATAATAACCTAGCGACAAGCCAAAAGAGAGACTGAACAAAAACATGTACATCAGGAATCACCAGCCAGTTGAAATGCAGATCATCCTGAACAACGCATTTTTCCAACAAAGAATCATGATTCAGGTCAACATTTGGATGCAAACCCCTCAGTGCAATAACTAATTGTATTACAGTCCAAATGATCTTAAACATAACCAGAACCTAAAGCTCGTACACAAATTCTACAGATGCTTTCCCTTCCAAAGATCATTATATAGTCAAGGTATATATGACTAGATGAAAAACAAATAAATGAATAAACATTAATGATAAGATAACAATAGAGGACACACTGGAAGCTTAGCAAAATGTTGTCCCTTTTCTACAATTGTTATTACTAAGGAACTAACTATCTACAAGATTGATAGTGTTACGATAAGTAAAAAATTCTGATAACTTCCCACTTTCTCTGGAAAATGCAGAACCTCTCACTAGATCAACCTGTTTATACAATCCTTCTCAAGCTAAGCCTCCAACTCATTTCAAATCACTCATTCCTACTTCCTCCAAGCCAATACAATTGAACTTAAGCCACCTGCACCATCACTACCCTTTTACATAGAGATTATATTGTTAGTAAGATTCTTAGTGTTAGTTGCATTAGATTTCAATACGCATCTATCCGATACATTCCATTAATCAAAAGACCTCAGTGTAAACTGCCAGCCACCCACAGAACAGGCAAGACTTTCCCTAGTTCAGATCCATATTCTAATCCTAGCAGTACAGTTTGAAGTGCAGCAAATAAAATAAGACAGGGGTTTCAATTTATACTAAATGTCTTCCATCTTTCTCGGAAACAATGATGAAATTAAAGCTAATAAATGATTCCCTAAATGACACAGTTACATCCGTAAATGTAATAACGGGTACGAAGCTATCCCAATTCCAAGCAATGAGAATAAACACACACATGCAAATGCCAAATCTCAACAGAAAACCAGGAAATTCAACAGACCCACCTCCCAAATCCCAATGATTCACCAAAACTCACCCACAAAATCTGCATATAAACCCGACCCACATCCCCCTTCCCCACAATTCACCAACAAATTTAACAAAACAACTCGTACCCACATCCAGAAACCCAACAAACGCATCGAAATTCAGATTAAATCACAGCAGTAGTATCAAAAACGCACCGCACCAGCGGAGGAGTTATCCGAGTCCATATCGGGTCGGAGCTTTTCGTAAAGCTGAGGGCTCCGGTAGACGGAGCCGGGGGCGGGGCGGTGGGATATGACCGGAACGACGTCGAAGGAGACGGAGCCCATGTAGAGAAGCATGCCGGAGATGTAGATGAGAGGGGCGAAGAGGAAGATGCCCTGACGCCGGAGGAGCACAGAGAGTAGCAGCCACGCCAAGCGCTGTGCCAGGGTCCGACCCGGATGCAGCTGGGCTGGCCCGAACCGCCCCGCCTTCGACCTGCGGTACCGCGGCGACCGAAGCGGCGACGCTGGTGGCGACGGCGTACTGTGCCCGCTGCTCGGTAGCCTGTTGTACGCGAGCATCTCTCTCTGTCTCTCTCTCTCTACGGCGCCGTCATATGAGCTGGCTTGGCTTTCCCTCTCTCTCTCTGTCTATTTCTCTCTGTCTTTTTTTGATTTTTAGAGAAGAAAAATGGCAGAGAGAGAGAGAGAGAGAGTTCTGTATGGGTTTGAAAACTGAAAAGAGACAGTGGGGGGCACGTGCTGGGAATGATCGATGGCCTATGGGAATTGAATTTGATGGTGGTGGTTTTTGTTTGGAAGGAAAGTATTTTCCTTTTTCCTTTTTTTTTCTTTTTCTTTTTCTTTTTCTTTTCCCTAGTAATGGCTCGCATCGGACAGAATTTTAAAAATTTCTGCCCGTTGAAAATTTTACATAACCCACATATAACAGTTATTTGTGTTCTTTAAATATGTGAATAGTACATATTTTTTTTATTAATACTATTAAAAAAACATGTAAGAGGTACACATTATTAAACAACATGTATTTCTTATATACCAAAAGACACATGTCAAGCTTATGCATAGGTTGTACAAAATTTCCTACAAACCAACTTGTAGAAAATTTCTATCCCGTCGCATTTGTATTGCATTTGTTTGATACATAATTCCTTTAACCCAAATTTTGTGTTTTACAATTTTTGTTGAATTCCACGAATATTTGTCGTCTCATATTTTATTTCTTCAATAAGAATTGCTAGGATTCATTTAGGACGCGAAATAGATCATCGAAATAGAATTACTATTTTTATGAAATAACTATTTTCTTGGTTGGTTGTACATCATTCCTAGGAATAGCTACTTCTATTGAAATAGTGATAACTATTCTGTTCCACATGTTTTCATTCCTAGTAATAACTATTTCTTTTTTTAATAGAATCGTCATTCCGTATACCAAACAATGCCTTAATGTATATTCATTTTTTTTTTATAGAGAATTGGGATGTTATTAATAAATTTGGTGTCATAATTGGTGAAAGTTTTGGGGATTAGAAGTGATACGTAATTGGTGTTATATATCATCTATTTGTCCTCTTTTTGTCCCCCCAGAATTGATGTGGCTCTTAAAATCATCATTGGATCAAAATTCAATAATGATCTATCATAAATTCAATGGTGATTTTAAGAGTCACATCAATTTTGAGAGGATAAAAGGAGGACAAATAGATGATATATAGCATTACTCATTGGTTTAATATAACCCAATTTTGAGTTTTAGGACTCTTTGGTTTTCTTACTTCAACAAGAATTTTTATTGAAAGGAGTGTTTGCATCTTCATGTTACTTATGATTAACTTAGAGACTAGATCGAGGCAGTATTTTTCTTTTTATTGCTCAATAATGACGTCATCTATCCAATGATATATGAACCACCAATTTCATAACCATCTCCTTTTTATTGTATAATAACTGTAATTAGGCGATTATTCTTTTATTATTGTTTGGTCCTAGAAATAACAATCTCTATATTCCATTTCAAGTCAAATTGAGATGAGTGGCCAAGATTTTAATTGATAGAAGATAGTGAATATATTATCACGTCATTTAGAATTTTTGAATAAAGTAGTGTCACATAAACTATTAAATAAAATAAAATAAAATCTTAATCATAAAAAGAATTATTCCTTTTTTTATTTGAAATTGAGAGAATCTTTATCTTGAATACAAAGAGATCTTTTTATATCCAAATTATTACACTAATGGACCCATAACCATGGAGCCTCCATTTTGAAGGCTTAGATGCAAAGAAAAGCAAAGATTGCAATTAATGGCATGTTTGGGTAACACATGTTTTTTTATTATTATATTTTATTATTTTTTAAAAATGACAGAAGTTTCCTACAAATTGGTTCGTAGGAAATTTCCTACAACCCACAAATAAAAATGACATGTGTCATTTAAATATGTGAGAAGCACGTGTTTTTTTTATTAATGCTTTAAAAAAGCATGTAAGAAGCACATGTTATTTAAAATATAATGCGTTTCTCACATACCAAGGGACACGTCAATCTTATATGTGGATTGTAAGAAATTTCCTATAAACTGGTTTGTAGAAAATTTATGTTCTTTAAAAATATGTTTGGGTGGATTTTTTAAATGACAGAAATTTCCTACAAACTAGTTTGTAGAAATTTTTTTACAACACACATATAAAAATAACATCTGTCCTTTAAGCATGTGAAAAACACATGTTTTTTTATTAATTCTATTAAAAAAGCATGTAGATGTACATAATATTAAAACAATATGTATTTCTTACATGCCAAGAGACACATATCATTTTTACATGTGGGTTGTAGAAAATTTCCTACAAATCGATTTGTAATAAATTTCTTTCCTTTTTTAAATTCAAATTCTACTCAAGTTTTATTCGACTTTTTCCAATTTTATCTCAAGTTCTTTAAACCATCAAAACATAATATTCAAAAAATAAATTTTCTCCGTATCCCAATTTTAATATAGTAAATAACAGTAGAATACAATACAAAAAAATTACATACTCAAACGAGCCCTAAGTATCCGGTCATTCATTTTGGGAACTTTAGGCCTCGTTTGGTTTACGGATTAGACCCATGGAAAGGAATAGCTATTCCTACGGAATAGCTATTCATTTGTTTGGTTGTATATTATTTAAGGGAATAGTTATTCCCACGGAATAGCTATTCCCTTACGAAGAGGAATAGGTATTCCACTCAAAAAGGAGTGGAATACCTATTCCTTTCCTGTGGGAATAAATAAAATTCGTCTTTTGTCCAAAAACTCCAACCCTCTCAACACCCAAGTCTCTTATCCCTCTCTCTCTCTGTTTCTCAACTCATGGTGTGTTTGGATACGAAATTTTGACAATAAAATATAATTTTGATTCTACTTTTTTAAAAAATAAATCATATTTTATTCAACTTTTTAAAAAACAAATTATATTTTATTTAACTTTTTATAAACAAATCATATTTTATTTAATTTTTTCTAAAAAGTAAAATATCAAAATTCGCAAACAGAATAAGAATTTAATTCTGATTTCAAAAATTCATCACTCAAATGCACCATCAGTATCTCTCTCCATCTCTGCAATTATATTCTCATCCTCCTCTATCTGTTTCTCAACCAACTTAATTATATTCTCAACCAACTTAATTTTTTTTTTTTCCTCCTCCTATGATTTAGCCTACAGAATGCACTTAGACGTAGCAAAACGAGTACCTCTTAATATTGGGGGGACTCTAATTGTCTTGTCGATGTTTGAGAAAAACTTTGTAAGTAAAGAACGAATGTTTGTTGCTGAAAAACAAATAAAAAATAATAAAATAAAAAGGGCTTTGTAGATGATTTATTTTTTTTATGATGATTATGTTTTTTTTTTTCTTTCTTATAAATCATTTTACTTTGTAAGCAAAGAATGAATGTTTGTTGCTGGAAAACAAATAAAAAAGAATAAAATAAAAAGGCTTTGCAGATGATCTATTTTATTTATTTATTTGTTTTTATGATGGTGATATGATGATTATGTCTGTGTGTGTGTGTGTGTGTGTGTTTTTTTTTTTTTTTTTCCCTTATAAATCATTTTGTAGTGTAATTGTATATGAAAAAAAAAAAAGAAAAAGCCATGAACTCTATGAAATTAAAAAAAAAAACAAAAACAAAAAAAGGTCTTAGTATGATTGTTTATGTTTCTTAAATAAAGAAAAAAAAATGTCCTTAAGAATATAAATTATGTTTGTATTATAAGGGCGTTTTAGGAAATTTGATTATAATATGATTCCATTCACCAATGTATTGCACTGTACCAAACAAAAGAATACATATGCAATGTTCTATTCCACCGTTACAACCAAACAAAAGAATAGGAATAGTTATTCCATTCCACCTTCATCTATTCCCATGAATAGTTATTCCTTTTCCTAATGGAATAGACATTCCGCAAACCAAACGAGGCCTTAGTCTTTTAAAGATTTCATATTTGTTCAATCTGAAAACACTAGTATGATTTATTGCTCTATGGTAATACAAATTGATAACTGTGGTCAAATACAATTGGGACTAGATATTCCTTGGGGAAAATAAAATAAAAAAAAATTAAAAAAAAAAAAGTCTAAGAATGGTTTTTTTTTTTTTTTTTTTTTTTTTTTTTTTTTTTTTTTTTTTTTTTTTTTTCGTTTTTTCGTTTTTTAAAAATCTTCGCCTAGAATCAATAGAAGAGTGTCATGCATACTTTTATAGATAAAGATTTTCTTCAAATTGAGTTTAAGAAAGTTCTTTCAACTCTGTATATAAAAATGTACGTTATGTGTCCCTTTACATGTAAGAAATACATTATTTTTTAATTGCAAAGACAATTTTGAGAGAAATTTTATTAAAAATGCATTTCCTCTTCCAACTTTGCCTTTTCAATTAAAAAAAAAAAAACACGCATTTCTCATCTATAAAGGGACACATAGTTTTTTTAATAAAATAGATTGAAGGAAGTTCCTCTGACCTAACTTTGAAGAAAACTCCGTCCTATTTTTATACCGACTATAAAACTAAACTTTGTTTGTTAAAGGTTTATTCTTTTTACTTTTATTTTTTATTTTTAAAATAAACATATTAACAAATAAATCAAAACACCCTTTAGAACACATCAACAAGCGTACATGCATGTGTTTGGCTTATTTTCAATTATATCTTCAAATTTCTCTCTTCTCTCTCGATTGAGCCATAGCCATGGAGTTCCAATGTCCGTTGTCATGGCTCAAACTCTATAGACTATAGCCATGAGATTGAAAGCTGGTAAGTTCAAAGAGGAGAGATGACAAACAGCAGATAATAATGGAGGAGAGAGAGAAATTTAAAGGGTATAACTAAATAAATTATTTAAAAATTGGTTAAAATAGTGATTGAGGTCATTATTTAAAATTGGGTCAGGATTGGTGTTTTAAAATAAAGAGAAATGAATTCCTGAATTCTCTTACAAATTTAATAATTAATTTTCAAAATAGAAAGATAAGATAATAAAACAAACATAAACTACATAATATGTGCTATAGTCTTGGCTGTTGAAAAATTTGTTAATAGTTTTGTTTTATTTGTTTTTTTTTTTTTTAAAAAAAAAAAAGAAAGTAAAAAGCTTTCTTGAAATGCAATATTGTCGAACGAGCCATTTTTCTAAAAATTAATGCTTGATTAGTTTCTTATATGATTAAGGGAAAAATCATATTTAGCCCTTAAATTTTTATATTTAATTTAGTTCTTGGGTTTTTAATTTCAAGAATAAAATTCTTAAGTTTTGTCCAAATTTTAAATAGTTCCCTATGTTATTTTACCGTCAAAATTAACGGTTTATTATCTGTCATGTGTGTTTCATTTGACATCCCAGCATCTGTGTCAAAATCCAATGTTAATGCCACATCTTCAAGTGCCTAGTCATCTATAAAAACAAAACAAAAATACAAAATACTCAATTTAAAGAAATACAAATCATTTTCTTCATCATTCTAATCTTCTGACTTTGTAGCATTAGATTCATCATGGGTGCATTCTTGTGTCATAACCATGTGAGCATCAATATATATATTTATGTATATGTGTATGCGAGATCTGAATCCGTTTCAGATCGATTTGTAAATTTTTTGGTTAAGTTGTTGTTCTTCATTTGTATGTTTTATGATTTTTTTTTTTTTTTTTTTTCAAATGATAGACTTGATGTACTTTACGGAGACCCATTTGAATTTGTGCGCTGACGACATGTTTTTTGTTTTGGTTATGTTATAGTATAGAAACTCATTATGACGTTGTTTTACCTAGACTGTTCATGTTGCAAAAAAACGAAATCGGTGCCTATCTTTCATTGAAAATGGGATGACGATGCACCCGTGATGATCCTTCGGACGACGAAGAAAAAGGTTTTTGTCATTTTGAGTTGGGTTTGTTTTTGTTTTTTTTTATGATGATTCGGCATTTGATGATGTGATGTTGATTTTAAATGTTGATATAGACGCTGACGTATCAAATGAGACACATATAATATATGGTAAATCGTTAACTTTAACAATAAAATGACCGAAAAACTTATTTAAACCTTAAATAAAATTTAAGGACCTTAATATTGAAATTGAAAAATTTAAAAATTAAATTCAAATAAAAAAAAAATTAGGAACTAAATATAATTTTTCTCAATTATTAAATACAGGAATAATTTACATCCAATTTAAATATTGTGCAAAATACCAATCTCTATGGCTGATACGAATCGTTTTTTAATTTTCTTTTAATTTTCTCGTATTGCAAATGGCAGGGCAAGATAGGGATGAAGGGGGGCACGTGCCCTACTGGCAGAGGATGGAGTGGCGTGTCTGTCTTGTGTTGGTATAATGGTATTTGGTAACGCACATGCGTTGACTATCTCCTCCAGGCTCCAGCAGCCGTGCATTCCGGCCTGATTGGATCCGGCTTGTAGTAAATTAGCCGAACATCTGCCGTTGAATATTTCAACGGTTAGGATTTAATTTTGAACAAACAATGCCGTGGTACATTAACGGGCGGGGAAAACAAACGGCGTTTGTTTTCGAAAAATCAGAAGTATAGTGTACTCATAGAGCATTAGAGCCCCATTGATTTACAGAGATTACCTGAAAAGCTAGCGGACTTGAAGAAATTTGTAAAACAAAGCCATGTTCAGTTTACAAAATTACAACCACCCCATATCACCCAGTTGTTTTTCTGGCGAGCTAACAAAATCTAGTGATCGGGCTGGAAGTCGTCGAGGTTTCATGTAGAGGCTAGCTGCTGCTGCTGGTGCTTGGCTTCAACATGCAGAGTACGTTTGTTCTTAGTAGGTTTGCAATAAAATTTCTTTTTCTTTGAAGTATTAATGTCTAGCGCGAATTCGTTCTAATATAAGTAAGATTTGTAAGAGTAGGGGTGCGTAAAACTTTGATGTCAACAAAGGAATAACCCACCATAAGAGAGTTAGAGAATTCTCTGTTCCCCCCTGTTTTTATAGTGTGCGAACAGAGAACCATTTCTCAACTTCTAACTACCTACTTTTTCCATAACTATCAATCTATATATCAGCCAATTTCACCTTTCCACAACTGCCATTGTGGGAAAAAAGATAAATAAAAGATGGCTGGTCCTCCTCTTTGCTTTTACTTAAGAGTACAAATTACCTTTACTATTTTGTTTTATTGTCTTATACCAACCTCAAATGCACTCAAAAAAGTAGCGGTAAAAGAAGAATCGCTGGCTATCCATGAACTGGTCCATATGTAATGGCACAGGCTAGCTTGCCACGCACCCTGACGGCCTGACATATTGAAAAGGATAAGAAGCAGAGGCTCTGTCTATTTTTTCTTGCTTCAGTTTTTACAGTACCACCGAAGCTGATCCGGCTTCTGTTTTCTTTTATTTCTTTCCTAAGATTCTCTAATTTAGAGCACTAGTAGCATCTCATTAGCCGGAGGAGTTAAGTGGTTATTATTTTATTAGTTAGCTTATCAGCAAATAAGAGGAATTGTTATCCTCGCGTAGGTAGAGTTGCTGTAGAAGTCTAGTGTAACACCCCGTCCATGTTAGAAAGATGAGTAACCGATATAGAGTGGGTGGTTTATAAAGAGATAGATGAGTGCTAAGTCCCGCATTGCCTAGTTACTAATTAAAACTGAGCTTTATAATGGATTATAGGAAAGCTCCAAATTGACTAGTCCTTTTGGGTGATAGTGCAGATGTGACTAACGCTTTTTCTTGAATCGTTACAAATGATATCAGAGCCACCTAGTAATGCCAAATCATGTAGTACTGGAGCGCTGCATGACGTGGCCCTGACGAGGACGTCAGGATTTTAAGAGGGGGAATTTGTAACACCTCGGTCCCATATTGAGAAGATGAGTAGCCCATATAGAGTGAGCGATTTATAAGAGATAAATGAGTGCTAAGTTTCACATTGCCTAGTTATTAGGTGAAACTGAACTTCATAAGTGATTTTAGAAAAAGATTTAAATTGACTAGTCCTTTTGAGGTGATAGCGTAAAAAAAAAAGCATAAATTTTTAAGAGATTCGAGTTCCAAGAAAAAAAACAAAACCCAGAATTGAAAAGAAGTTAAAGAAGAATAAATTATTACCTTGAGACCAAGAACAAGAGAAAGAGCAATGGCGGCCAAGACACTGATAGTGGCAAGGAAAGTTTGGGTATACAAGCTGGGGCTATCAAAGCCGGTGAAGAGCAAAACAGGGTGGACGAAGAGCCTTGTGGGTGGAATGTCTTTGATTAGTCTAGAGGAGTAGCGGAAGAGAATGAGTGGCGTAGAGAGGAGTCACAAGAGAGAATAAAAGAAATGAATAAAAAAATAAAAGAGAAAATTAAAAATAATATTTTAATGATACAAGAAAAGATTAATGAAATCCATTGTGGCGTGTAGGGGCAGAGGGGGGGGGGGACATGACCCCATCTCTTTTAAATTACAGTGATATTTTGAAAAAGCAGCTATGGCGCAAGAGTTCTTGTTGGACGATCCCACTCAACTATTAGAAGCAGCTTCAAATTTCGCACTTTATCCCGGTACTTCTTCTCCATAGCCTCTCTTTTCTTTTCTTTTTTCTCCGTTTTATTTTATTTTCCCATTAAACAGTCTAATAAGGTTTGCTAATTTTAGGTGCTCAAAACGACGCTTCAGCGAAGAACTTCTTCTTTTGAGTCTTTAACGTAGCCCATGAGCAAGGCTATGATGCTGGTTGAATGTTGTGTTAGCCTTATTATAGTAAATAAAATGCTAATTCAATAAAATAAGCAGCGGAATTAAATATAAATACCTTTAGCCATTTTTGCTCAAACATTTGAAGAAGCTTTAGCGATAAACATAAATTCTGCAAAAAGAAAATTTTAGACTGAAGATCTTCTGACCTATGCCTACCGGTGCCAATAGATGGATACATAGGGCTCTTTATATAGGTAGGCCAGGGACCCTCATCTTTAATGGTTAGCTGATTTTATTCCTCCCATCAAGGAATTAAATCATAAACATAAATAAATAAATAAAACCGTTATTATCATGAACCATAATGTGGAATATAAAAACTGTTTAAATCATATTGAATACATTTATTATAATTACCGTTACAGTAATTAAAAGCCGTAACCGTTACATCAAATTAAATATGACATAAGGGACATTTATGTAATTTCTTACATTCTCCCACTTGGCCCTTATGATACGTATAATTCCTTACGATGTTCGGTTCTTCAATATGACAATTACTTTATTTATTCCAACAATTCATGAAATCCTCCCACTCACATAAGGAATACTACACATGAATCATGGCGGTAAAACTTTATATAATAAGTTGTCCCTTCCATGTATTACATATAAAATATTCCCTAAATGAGCACTATATGGGCAATCATACTTTATGAATGAACTTCTTATAAGTTATTCGGGTCCAACTTTAATTTTATCCCCATGGATAATATAACAAATGTGCACAAAAATTTATTAACAATAACTTGATGTCTATAGACCAAATAGAGAGAAACTAAGCAAAAAAATGAATTAATGAATTTCATATATTCCGCATGACTTTATACTTTCTTTACCGGTAAACTTTTAGTCATGGGATCCGCAATCATTAATTCATCACTTATATGCTCAATAGACCCTTTATGTCTCTTAATGTTATCTCTCGTACTGAGATACTTGATGTCGATTTACTTATGCTTCTACTCTTTATTCTTATAAAAGAAAACTATAGTACCGCATAATATCTTTATGGTCTAACTATAAATCGACAATATTGAGACTTTCAACAAAATGTCTCATCTATCATGCCTATGTACCAAATTCATAGCATGTAAGAATTTTAACTTTCTTGGTAGACGTAGCAATTATAGCTTGTTTTCTGCATCTTTAGGATATATCTCTCAATAAGAAAATATATACCATAAAGTAGACTTTCTACTATCTACACAATCAATAAAATTCAAAATATAAATAACCAACCACCTCCAAATGGAAAGTGTATCTTTTAGGTTAAGCTGTACTTATTGGTTCCTTGCGTACACCGCAAGACTTTATTTGCAGTACTTTATTGACCCAGTAATCTTATTGTCAGTCAAATAGTTAAGTCTAGTGCAAGTCTATGCTTACATTAGGTTGCATAATGCAGATACTTACAAAAGACCTTTCATCTACCCTTTGTTCCAATACATTTTGGGACATTTAATATGTATTAAATTTATCCCTCTTAGCTGCTACTGAAGGTACAAATCCTTCATTCTAAATCTTCTCAAAACTTATTCAATGTAGGCCTTCCGAGACAATGTCAATGTGCTTTATGTCTCTTGTGAATTTCTATGTCAAAGACATAAGAAGTTTCACCCAAATCCTTCATTTCAAAGCTTTGAGAAAGAAACTTCATGTAGCAAACTTAAATCACTATTTGCAAAATAATATCTACATATAGGACTAGAAAGATTACTGTACTCCCACTGACCATAAGGTGTATATACTAATTAATAAGGTTTTCAATAAACAATGAAGCAATAACCTTATAAAAAGTATATCACCAATGAGAGATCTGTCACAGCCTATAAATAGAATTGCTTAATTTGCAAGCATTCTGACTGTTATTTATAAAACCTTTAGATTGTGCCATGTAAACCTCATCTTTAAGATCCTCATTCAGGAAAGTTGTTTTCACATCCATTTGATGTAGCTCTAGATCAAAATGAGCTACTGTATCACAATGTGGAATTATCTCCAGTCATGGCTTGTGAAAGCAATTTTGGATCATCTTTAGGTCTGACTTCAAAATCAGACTCATGAGGTACACAACATAATCACTAGAGATTGTTGATCTCTTTATTCTATAAGTTTTTCTCAATTCTACTTCCTCTGCATTTTGCAAAGTTTAAGTAGATTCAAACTGAACCTATTCTTCATGAGTTGACAATTCCAAAACTGATTGTAGTTCAAGGTAATCAATTTGATTTTCCATAAGTACAATCAAAAATCCTTCATATGAAGGAGCCTTAGTCAACTCTTGTATTTCTTCTAAGTAAAATCTTTGAGGATAAACACTCCCACTAGGTTCAACATCCTCTAGAAATTTTACAATCAACAACTTTATGATTATATGAATGATAATAAAACATTAAAACCCCTTAAAGTTTACTAGATAGTCTATAAAAGATTCGTTGGTTGTCCTTGAATCTAATTTCCTTAGACGAGGATTATAAATCCCCTCTTTAGCAAGGCAACCCCATATGTGTAAATAATTTAAACTAGTCTTCCATCTATTTCATACTTTAAAAGGTGTCTTTAAGACAATCTTAGATGGAATCCTATTTAATATATACACAACGGTCTTTAAGACTTTACTCGATAAGGGTAATAGAAGATTAGTATTACTAATCAATTCCCCTTTTGTGTGTACCTACCATAATACTCTTTTGCCTATATTTTAGATCTTATGATCTTCATGTTGTTTCTCTTCTTCTACCTTATAGGTATTGAAAGCATTCAATACCTTAGCCTTATTATTTTTAGAAGATAGAGATACATAAACCTTATATGACCATCACTAAATGAGATAAAAATATCTCTGACCATTTAGACAATGAGTATGAAAAGGTCAACACCTATTAATGTACATTATCTCAAGAATTTCAAAATGCTCTCTTTGGCATCTTTAGTGGTCTTGTTGATATACTTTCCCTTATGCAGTCCACACAAGTACCAAAATCAATAAATTATTATTTATCGACTTTTATTTTCTTTATGGAGATATATTTCAATCTCCAATGCCATGATAAAAGCATTTTTCATTCATAATACTCCACTATACGTCAACATCTTTATGCAAAGATAAACAATAAATTTGCTTCAAACTTGGGATACAGATAAATTTTAATAAACCATCAATTAATATTCCACCCTAAATAAAAATTTCAAGTTAAAAAATTGAAATTTTATTTAACAAACTAAAATATAAATTAAATTTTTCTTGAAAAATTTGGAATATTTAAAACATTATTGAGGTAAAAATAACTGAATTTTTAAAATTAATCTATAAATCCCAATAACCTTCAATTGTAAACACGTGTTATTTATTTTAAGAAAATTTTGCATTGTGTTGACAACATGGATTGTTAACCAGAATCAATCCATAACATATTTAAAGGAGTCAATAAAGGAGATTCACTATACACTATATAAATGAGATTTTATTAATTTCAAGTCATTTCTCTTACTTCATGCAATTTTTCTTTATATGCCCTTATGTTTTCTTTATTGCAAGAGAAATAAGTACCTTGATTACCAAAATACTTTATTGGCACCTTATTCTCATGCTTTAAATGTTGGACATAATTGCCTTTATTGGTATTTTCTTTAACATGAGTAATCATGTGAAGACTTTATGGATTCTCTCATCTTCTTGAACACACATGGTTAGAAGTTCCTTTAATTAACCAATGATCTTTATGTGTGCTACAAGATAAAATAATCAGAAGAAAAAATTCAAAATGAAATATACCAAGAATGACTTAAAAAATCTCAATCTTTAGGGAATTAAGCTAACCTATCATATCCTTCATTCCCATAATGGGATTAGAAACACTTTTGAGACTATAAAAACATTTTTCCAGTCAGAAAAATTATTAGCATAAAGTATTGGAACATACAACTACTAAAAGTAGAGTGATAGGAATAACTGCAAGAACCAAAAAATAAACAAATGAATACTTTAATGCTATGAAGTAACTTTATTTTAAATTAGCCAATGCTAATTTAATAGTAAATAGTAAATTTCAACCTACCTGTGGGCAAAGGTTGCATCACGCATGAAATTTACCCTTTATTAATAAGACTAATAAATTTAAACATTAATAAATAAAATTCTCCGTACCTGTGGGCCTAAGAGAAACTTTACTTTTAATGCTAAATTTGTTATCTTATTCTAATTAAGTCATAAAAATAAAAACGTCCCTGTGGGGATAAGCAATTAAATTTATGAATTAATTACAATATGATGTTAATTTTTCTATATGAAGTTCAATTGTGTACGAACTTTATGTAATTATTATAAAATTAGGATGCTATGGCTCTCCCAAAATTATAATAATTACACTGCAATTCATGAACATCTAATAAAATTCTTTACGATGTTCATACGTGTAATCCTGATGTAATTTTCAATAAAAATGGGATGCTGTGGCTCTCCCAAAATTATTATGATAATTACGTGTGTGTAATCTTGATGCAATTATTATTCAAAAATTGGAATGCTTTGGCTCTCCCAAAATTATCATAATAATTGCGACTTCATTAACATCTAATCAACTTTATAGATACCCACAAATGGCCCCAAGAATATAACAAACCAATACCTAAATGGGGTAAACAGCATTTTCCAATGTGCAACCAGGTGAGTTCCCAGGAAAGTGAGGGGGGTCACAACGGACACACTTAAATCCCAAGACTTTCCTTAGCCAGAACTTTTCTAGACATTGCATTCTTGGATATTACTGTAAACACACCAGCATGTATGGTATTGCTAATTATTCTTGGGTCTAGGCATCAAGCAATTTTATATTTAAACAATATAAATTAAACAGTTGAATATATCCATAAGTTCAAGTATTAAAGAAACAATAATTTTAATATTGAATAATGAAAAAATTATAAGACAAATAAAATTGCAATATAAAGATATAATAAAACTTATGACCCAATGGTTTTAGTAGTCTTAAAACCTTTAGAGAGCCCAAGATCTAAACCCCACAATAACTTAAATCTTTTTAATTCGGGATGGGTGGCTAAAAATGGGTTGGAATTCTGGGTCAGCCCACTTGATGATCCAGGTTCTTTTTTTTTTTTTTTTATAAACTGGATCGGGCTTGTTGTTAAAAACCCATACCCGAAACCCATATTAACCCTAACCCGAAAATTTATCCCCTTGACCCGAAAACACAACCTTTGACCTGGAATACCTGAAGCTCTGTAGCCGCCACCCTCATACCCCTACCTCGCACAGCCTTATGCGGCCCTTATCCCATGCAGCTCAGCTTATGGGGCTTTACGGTGAGGTTCTTGGGCCGCCTTGAAACACTGTTGCCGTCGAATGACCAATGGCCAGTCGGCCATCCACCTAGAACCATCTCCAAACACCACCCATTGGGTTTCAAGGTGGTTTCATGAGACTAGTGGGCTGCCGCTCAACCTTATGCGGCACTTTTCTCGTCATAGCCAGTGCTGAATGTTTGGAGCAACGGCTGGTGGTGCTATGGTGGGTTTCACTTTCATGGCAGCTTATTTCATGTTTTGTAAGTGCTAAAATATTGAAGTTTTGCAAGTTTCGAGAGTACAAAGCACTCGAAGCAATTAGTTTTTTTTTTTTTTTTTTAATCTTTGTTTTGCCAAAACAGTGCTAAAAAAATGTTTTACTCACAAAGCACTTACAGATTCAAAATCTTATGATTTACAATTATTATAAATCATCAAGGCATAGATGCTAAAAACAATACATGAACGGAACATAAATCTAAGCAAACATTATTCCCATATCATCTATTGGATTTGACCCGAACGAAATTCAATAAAAATAACTTAATGCTGAGCAAATTGGCATAGAGGTAGGCTCTGATACCACATGTTAGCCTTATTATAGTAAATAAAATGCTAATTCAATAAAATAAGCAGCGGAATTAAATATAAATACCTCTAGCCATTTTTGCTCAAACATTTGAAGAAGCTTTAGCGATAAACATAAATTCTGCAAAAAGAAAATTTTAGACTGAAGATCTTCTGACCTATGCCTACCGGTGCCAATAGATGGATACATAGGGCTCTTTATATAGGTAGGCCAGGGACCCTCATCTTTAATGGTTAGCTGATTTTATTCCTCCCATCAAGGAATTAAATCATAAACATAAATAAATAAATAAAACCGTTATTATCATGAACCATAATGTGGAATATAAAAACTGTTTAAATCATATTGAATACATTTATTATAATTACCGTTACAGTAATTAAAAGCCGTAACCGTTACATCAAATTAAATATGACATAAGGGACATTTATGTAATTTCTTACAGGGTTCCCTAACTAAAGTGTAAAATAGGCCTACAGATTTCTTTCTACTATCTTCCTGTAGGGGCCCAAATGGCTTAGATACCAATGGATTTCAATGGTGGCATGAGCATAATTAAGTAAACCTTTTTTTTTTTTTTTTTTTTTTTTTTTTTTTTTTTTTTTTTTTTTATCCTTTTCAATTATCCCTTCGAAAGGTTGAAGCCGGACCCCACTTTATACAAGCCAAGAGGTCACTTGGCTACAAAGACTAGTATTACTTGTAGTAAACTACTTTGCAACTGCATAAAATTTTTGTTGGATTAAAGGAAGACCGGCTACATTAGAACAATGGTGCCCCCCAATTTCTAAGTTTTTCTTTTCTTTTTTAGCCTACTAACCTTTAGCAGCAAAGTTTTTTTTTTGCCCCTCCCAAAATAATAATTTTTGGCTCCGTTCCTGGAAGGATGTATTTATATAGGGAAGGGAAAAAAAAAATGTGTAGTTTAATTCTCTAAATTTACCCTAAATTAAAAAATAAAAAAAAATGGTTGAGAATATGCTGTTAGTGCTCTTATACACCGAAATGCAACTCAAATGGAATTTTCTTTTTATGTGATTAACCAGTAAAGTATTTTTAGGATGTTTAGGTGAAGTAGGACAGAGTTTGATCCTTCTTGTTCTGGGTTGCATGTTCATCACTCTCATTGGTTGTTTTCTATGATTTAACAGGCACTTAAGATGCATGCCATTAATTACTGCAAGCAACAATAATGCTTTTATCGCTTGATGGCTGAGTGAGGCATTCATCCCCATTGAAATTTACAAAGATTTGTTTGTTGACATTGACATTGACATTGTGGCAGACACTTCCGGCCGTAAACTAGTCTCTGGATTAGTGAAGCCAAGCACTACCGCCACCAGCTAGTGCTTCAATGACCACCACCAACAGCTAGCCTTTATCTGAAACGTCGACTTTGTCCTGCTTTTGATTTTTTTTTTTTTTTTTTTTTTTTTACATTCCTACGCGTCATGCCTGCAACGACGTCGTTTGTATAAAGTTAAATCCTGACCGTTGAAAGTTTTAACACCAGATGTCCGGTTAATTCCAGTACAGCATGCAAGCCGGATCCTTCGTGAGTGGGAATATAATGTCTAGCCAATTCCGAGGAAAATGTTTTTCTTGGGATGTGATTTCAAACCAATTTGGACATCGTGATTTGTGCCCCTTAAAATTATTGGCAAATCCGGATAAATATTGGAATAGGATATTCTTTAATTCAAATTAAATAGAAAATATTTATTTTATGATTATGATTTAAAGTTTTTTCATTTAATGATATACATAATTTAATATTATTTAATTTTTAAAAAAACTTGTTAATATTAACTTCATATACATCGTTAGATGCACAAATTTTAAATTATAACCATGAAATGAATAGTACCTGTACAATCTAACAATTATATTATAATCACAAACAAAGTTATGTAATCAACGTATAAGATCACATTACATATCAACGACAAGTTCGTGTCATAATCACATTCTTAGGAAGAAATTTTTTCATACAAGCCTTCATGAGTGTTGATTGTTATTCCTTCTATGTCATCTCGATTCCAAGACACTCTCAAGTTCAAGTGTCTTCAATATATGGTTTGTTTTTGCCTTTAGTCTCTCTTTGTTCATTAATCTATATATATAGACGGTACCACAAATTAGGTTACAATTACGCATACAAAATTGAAAGATACTTTGAAGCATATACATTAATAATGCAACTTACATGCAGAATGGCATAATTTCACCACAGTTGAAGAGTATATATCGATTTGCCTGTCTAATGACTTTTTATCAAGACAAATATAAAAGGCCTCCCATCTAACCTTAATTATCACGGTTCTTGAATAGCGTTTGCACCGATCTTAAATAGCACGAGTAAAACGTCAATCACTCCCCCCCATATACTCTTTGGCAATGGACCTAAGAGTGTGTTTGGTACAGATTATTGAAGTAAATTATTTTTTTAAGCAGTAGTAAGAAGTGATTGATGTATGCAAAAGTAAAAAAGTTTTATTTTGTAGTAAGTTTTTTTTTTAATTTTTTTTTTTAAAAAAATAATTAATGTAATATAAAATGTAAACAAGTTGGTGATAATATTTTGAATTTGGCCTCTTTTCAAGGTACTCATTATTTTATAATTTTAGGCACTCAAAAGCTTCTTAAAACTTTAAGTTGGGTCCAACCAAGCTGGAGTTTCTGAACGCAGCGATAATCAACTCACGTTGAGCAATCACGGTTCCAACTAGGGATGTAAATAAACCAGTCCGTTCGACAACTCACTTGGTTTAGCCCGATCCGAACTCGAACTCGATACTGTAGAAACTCGCTCGATTAGTAAGTGATACACTCGACTCGCTCGACAAAACTCGATAGGGGCTCGCGAGCTCAGCTCATTTAAAGCTCGACCGGTTCGTTAGTCCGACTCGTTAGTTCGTTCATATCTTATATATATATTAGTAAATAGTAAATACAGTATAGCATATATAGTATTACATATTAATTATAATCCTTTGATAGCAATATTTAGTATGTTAAATTAACATATTAAGTTATTAATAGTTAGTATATAACAATATAACAATATTAAATAGTTAGCATATATATATATATATATAAATACATATATCACATTACACATGATTAACAATAGTTATATATTATATTTATATTATAGTTACTTAGTTATATAAAATATATTAGACTTACTATTTGTTCACATTATACATATACCATAGTTTATACTATCTAGTTATATATAATAACATATTATTAATTTATTACTTATAAACTATAGTTATGTACTGTATTTTATAATATGTTTTATATAGTTACATATTATATATTTATGTTATTAATAAATGCATAGAGGTTGTTCATAAACTTGAGCTTGAATTCTGCTTTGATCACTCATTGAAAAATTTAATAGTCTACCTCGAACTTTAGTTGAGCCGAGTTTGTCGAGTAACTCGAATGCCATTTTCAACGAACTCGAGTTTGAGCTCGAACTCGCCCGAGTTTTAAACGAGCCGAGCTTGAACATGCAATTTATAGCTCGGCTCGAATTCGAGCTCGACTCATAAACGAGTCAGTCTTGAAATCTTTAAACTCGACTCAGCTCGGTTCGATTACATCCCTAGTTTCAACTTCCAAGATGGTCTACTAGGCAGCCAGCTCTAGAATGAATTCTAAACGACGACGTTCCATCTTAGTTCTTAGCATGCTAATAGAGCTCTCATGAGAGTTCGAAAATGTCCCCATCATCATCTGAGTGACAAAGACCCACCACTTCATCAAACACCGTTGGCAAGAAAGAACAATTTGTTTCTCGAAAATGACCCATTTGAATTGACAACAAAATATGTATGGGTAAATGTATCAATAAATATAGCTGGTCCCCTAAAGCCAAGGAAAAAGATTGCTGGTTGAAAATGACTTTTTGTCCAGTAATCTCTTCAACCATCAATGGTCAGGCAATCTACAAGTGAGATGGGCAACAATCCTTTTAATGTCAATCCAAAGAGAAGGAAAACCATGCATTTCAAGCTTAGATACAGAGGCAATAATGATATGACTTTTAAAATTATTATTAAATTTGTGATTGATCAGTATTGAATTTTGATCGAATTGTAATTTTAAAAGCTACCTCATTATTGAAGGAACACAAAAAGGACTTGTAAAATTACTCAGCCGCCAATAGGTATTTGAAATATGCTATAGACAATTTTATATACATTTTGTCTGCCTATATTTGATGCAGGAAGGACGATAAAATTGAAGGAAGAGAATGGCTTTGAGAGTTGAGTCTCACAACCCTAACCTTAGTTTGTGGAGTCTGATCGCTATAAAATTTCAAGTTGAATTGAAGGACAGCTATATATGGGGCTAATAATGGAGTGTGGTGAAGTCCAACCATCAAAAGAGAGGAGTTTCACTTCAAAACAACATGTACGTGTTTATTCATCAAAATCTATCTGCCTTTGTTAGAGAACAAAAAGCACACTTAAATAGATTTATCGACTAAACCCTAATTAAATATTAATAATTCAATTAGAGTACAAAAGCACACTTGAAATTACAAAGGCATTTTTTTTTCTTATTTATTTATTTATTCTTTTGGAGGAGGATTGGCTAGGGTGGAAGGGAAAGAATCTTGTTAAACACCGTTAAGAGAGTTTATTTGTGAAACTTAAATGAATTTATCTGTCATATTTGAGGGGAAATAACACGATCTTAGGCGGCCGTACGTTTCACGTCCTAAAAAGATCTCCATACATGCTCCCCATATCTCCAACACTCACGAAGTCATTTTTTATACATCTCTATATAATCAAGTTTTAAATTTACCATTAAATTTATGAAACCCAACGTGAATTTCATAAATTTAATGGTAGATTTATAAATGAGATGCGTAATATGTGTACGAATATCATTCCTCAAAGTAAAGAGAGAAATAGAGAGGGAGAATTCCCAGCTTTACGCTCTATGTTGTGTGGGGTAATGATTTTCTTACATCACATTAGTGTACATCAACTCTACATCAAGACACAGAGTGTAAGACCCATGCATATAAGTCCCATATATGTGAATCTCACATGCATGAGTTTCACACTCAATGTATCTTAGTGTAGACTTGATGTAAACTAAAGTGATGTAGAAATAGAGTAATGTTTTTTACACAACTTTTGCACAACTCTAACTATTTTATTTATTTATTTATTATTTTTTTTTCTTACATGTGAGCCTTAAATATTTAATGGTTAATCTTAAAAAAAAGTTGTTAGAGTTATGTAAAAATTATACAAGAATTGTAAAAAAAACATTGCTAATAGAAATAACACATCCCGTATCATGTGTATGCCACCTCAGCTCTAATGTAATGTACATATTTCACGCACAACTCTCTCTCATCTAATGGGGTGCACCTATTGGGCTCGGTTGGGTCCACTTTCCATTAAATATTAGCAAGTTGGCTAATATTTTTGCCAATCAGGTGACAGAATGTCCAATCCGCAGTGCAAATTAATACCAAAAAGACGGGCATAAATAAAACCAAAAGATGGGTATGGTACATGGATTATTAGAATTTAGGCAGTCTAAAAATCATATGCCCTGTAATCTAGGTCGTGTAGAAGTCAATATTGTGCAGAAATCGCCTTGGAGACTATAGTACTTGAAATCCTTTTGATCAAGCCTTCAAGGTATGTTGCAGATATAGATCCGAGAGTTAAAAGTGACGATTCGTGTTTGTGTCGAGACATAAATATTTGACTATATAGGTTAACTATAATTCGATAAATTTAATTAAACAGATCAACCTCTTCAATTTTAACACGCTAATTTCGTGTTGAATTTATATCGTATTCGCAAAATGTGTAAAAAATTATCAACCCTAAATGTCGCATGTCAAATTCAAATCATGTCTTTATATGAATATTAAAATTTAAAAGTTAATCCTAACATAACCCAATTAATTAAACGGATAAAACCCCTCAATCTTACCAAACTAAATTTTATATTGAGTTCGTGTCAAGTTTAAGAATCATATAAAAAATTACAAGCCCTACCAAGAGTTTCTAAGGGATAAATGATAAGAATAATTGCACCATTGGTTCCTGTGGTATGCTATAATTATTTTTCACTCCTTATGGTTTAAAAAGTTCATGAGAGGTCCTTGTAGTTAACAATAATTACAAATCGATCCCTGACGTTAAATTCCGTTAAAATTTTTAACAGATTCCGTCAAATGCCACGCCAACGCCACGCGTCGCTAATAAGATGACGACACATGTTCATCTTAATAAAAAAAAATATAAATTTATTAAAAAATAAATAAATAAACTTTTTTTTTTTAAAAAAAAAAAAAAGAAAAAAAGAAAAAGAACAATTTGAGGCCCATTTGAAAGTTGAAAGATTTTGAAGAATATGAGAGTTCACATTGATTGCGCTTTAAATCTTTTTAAATTTGATTTTAGGGATTTTCACGCTTTAAAATTCTATTCAAATCGCAACTGAATAAGTACATTTTAAAGAATCGATTGGTTTCCAATTGCATTCCATCACTTGCATAAGCAATCAGATTCGGGGCAGAGAATTCAAACCAAAGTAACCGTTTAAGGCTAACAACAAGCTCTAAACTCGAAATCAACCTCCTAAACCATCATAGAATGATATAATACAACTATGCCTTGCTTATCAGCTTTCACAATATTTCTTAACATTCATAAACTTGAATATACTTGGAACTTTTAAAAAGAAAGAAAAACCCCTCTTGAATTATCACCGCTTTTACATTTGCTTTAAAAAATTCTTAATATATCCATCTTTTATTTTTATTTATTTTTTCAATTTTAACTTCCGTTAGGATTTTTCGTTACATCTAGTTAAAATTCATAAAAAAAATTATTTTTTAAAATAAATATAAAAATATTTTAAAAATTCAGACGTGAATATTTGTGCGAATTCTGTTATATCTTGACTATCTAACAATTTTTTTCCTAAAAAAAAATAAAAAAAGAGGTATTTTGAAAATTTTGACACCCTTCTGTTAGAATTTAACGAAAAATCCTAACAGAATGATGAAATTAAAAAACAATTGAAAGATAGATACATTAAATTGAAAGTTTTTTAAGTTCAGAGAGGTAATTACAAATGTGATGGAAGTTTAGAAGGTTAAGTGAAGTTTTTCTGTTACTTCTATAAATAATTGAAAAAAGCAAAAGGCCGGGCATACAAAAATATACAAGAAAAACACTTGACTAGGAAAAGAAAATCTAAATCATTAAAGCCGAGAACAAAGAGAGCTAAAAATGCAGCTGTCCAAGCATACAAAATATTAAAAAATAAGAACATAAGCTCCGCCAACTTCCTCTCGCGGTCATTCTGGATGTGGGATTTTAATTAATCAAAGTAACAATGCATATGTGATACTAACTCACACCACCGCAATCTAATTTCTCTTTTCAGTTGTCTCATCATGTCCTCTGCAAGTATTCATATAAGGTACCCAAAATAAACAAAAAAGAAAGAACCAATCTAATAAGGTTTGGATCCAAATCCCCATCCTAATATAGCTGAATTATATGGATCCTATATTATGGGAGCTTCATGAGTAAAGCTAATGTTTTGTAATCTTAAGGTTCACCTTCTCTAATTACTTTCTTTACTTTTTTACTTAAAAAGAAAAGCATTTCCATATCAAACTCATAGGCAAGATAGTTGCATCATCAATTTCATGTGTAAGATTTCTTGTTTTCTTAATTCCTGTCTTGTTCTGTTTCAATCAAAAAGAAAAGTTTCCTTATTTCTCATGCTGTCTCAGGATCCTATTACTCTAAAATTGGAACATATGTAAATCTCTTGCTTAATGCAAATGACAAAACCAAACAAATAAAATGGAGACAAAGAAAAATGTTTCCATTATCATATCCCAAATCAAACTAACATCAATGAGATAAATCCATCACTGATCAGTTATCATTCATCAGTTACATCCAAGAAAAGCAAACTCCTACCAGGCAAAACTCCATTGCATGCCAAAAATCAATCAGTCATGAAGAGTGCCCAAGATATCCTCATCCCTGAACAAATGGAACCTGCACAAAACCCGCATGCCAAAAACCCCCCGAAGAAAGAGAAACAACAAAAAAAGGAAACCTCGGATAAGTAGATAAACATAGAAAACAACAAACGGACAGACAGACTTAACAAAAAGAGAGCAAAATACAGAGGCACGGTATATAGAAGAACATACTCTTTGTCACCAAGCTTGACTTGGGTGCCCCCAAACTCAGGCAAAAGAACAGTCTCACCCTCCTTCACAGACACGGGTATCAAATTCCCGGCTCTATCCCGTGCTCCCGGTCCCACAGCAACCACTTTCCCCGAGTTCAACTACACACCAATCGGACCAATCAGAACCCACAGATCCACCAAAAAGAGAAACACACAAAGGTTCATACATTGTGTAATAGATGGAAATTACCTTGGAGGCTTTCTCTGGGAGAAGAATACCGGCGGTGGTTTTGGTGGGCGGGAGGATTTTCTCGACCAGGACACGGTTGAGGCTTGGAATTAGACGCTTTGCCATCTATGTGCTGTGGCAGAGACTCAAGGTCTAGGGTTTCTTAAGGTACTTTTAATTTATCTTTCTTCCTAGCTCTGGAAATGGAGGCGGATAGAGGTTGGATGGGCTTTAAAAGATGGTGTCAACTGTCAAGGGGGATGGGAGTTCCAGACGGCAGTGGAGGCTTCTAGCCTTCTAGGTTCTAGGGTTTTTTCAATTTTTTTTTTTTGGAAAATAACTTTAGGGTTTTAGGGTTTATGAGGGGGTATATTCGTTCCTTAGCAATAGATGGGTTTGGGCCGGTACTCATGGGCTTCAAACGTGAGTAAAGAAGGCCCATTGAATAGGGTTGGTTTGTTTCTAAATTTACAACTCTTTCTAATGGGCCTTCGTAACTGCTGGGCCGCAATCAATGCCGCTTCGGAGTTTGATTATGGACCGTAGCTGAGCCCAAAAAAAAAAAAAAAAAAAAAATGAAAAAAAAGACGAAAGAGAATATGCATGTATTTGTCTTTAAAGCTGAAAATGAAATATTTCTTTCAGAATAATGTAGCAGATTTCGGCTTTGCTAGCAAATATTGTACCCAAATTCGTCTAACCAGTGTCGTAAAGATCCAACGAGTTTTGATTTTTTTTTTTTTTTTTTTTTTAGAACAAGTTGCTCATATTCTATTGGGCATAAAAGAGTAATATAAGAGTAACAGTATACTCGTACATGGTATTTTGGGGTTTTTCATCTGTCCGTTCTGTAGGGTTTCGTTATAAATATGTTATGCTGTAATCCTAAATCATTATTGAATATAACTACGTACACTCCTATGGACGTAGGCACATTGTCGAACCATGTAAATCTGTGTCTTGATTTTTTTTTTTTTTTTTCATTGCATATTATTTAGGGAGTTAGACTGTTAGTGTTAGAGCATCTTCAAAAGAGGATTTAGAAGACCAAATTCTTTAAAATTTAACTTTTAAGACCCAAAAACCTCGCTCTAATAGGCTCTCTTCTAACTCTTCGTACCAACATAATGCTAGCACCAACTGTTGTTTTCTAGAAAATTAAAGAACCATGGTACGTAGCATCTTCATTTGTTTTCTAACATTGTTGGGGCACTTTTTGGTTGCTGTCCAAGTGGTGTACGTTGTTGAATGGACAATCCTTTTTGGGCTAGGGTTTGTTAAAAAAACAGAGTCAAGCCTAGAACTCTCACCAACTGGGATAGTTGCAGACTTGTAGTGCTACCGCCCCGGATTGTTGTGTGGTGACTTGTTACGTGGTTTTATTAAAAAATAAATTGATACAAAATGAACCTTAGGTGGGAAAAAATAAAGTTGTTAAAACTTAAGGACTTATAAGTTATAAGGCATTTAAACCTTAAATTAAAAAAATAAAAAAGGAAGACTTTTTTCAGATATTTTAAATTAGTCAATTCTAAAAGATTTGAAATAATCAATTCTAAAAGATTTATTTGCATTTTAATATAAATTTCCTCGGATAAAATTATAGCAAATATAAATATATTTTATCTATAATTTTCAATGAAACAAGAGAATTTTTTAATTGATTTTTAACTAAAATTGATAGTGCTTACAAAAAAAATAAAAATAAAAAAATACTGTGAGTTTTAGATAAACTAATTAATTGAAAAAGAAAAGAAAAAGAAAGTGAGATAATTGCACCTGTGAAAGACTAATACAGCAGAAGATTATATAAGTAATCGAAAGAAAAGACGAGGAAATTAAAAAGAAGTGAGATAAAATAATAATGGTTATTATCTATTAGTAAAGCATGAGTCCCTCTCGAATGGAAAGCTATATAGGTAAGTTATGTGGCCAGGCTTTATCCGTACATTTATCCCTACTCCAACAAAAGAGATCTACCTCCATGTATGCATGTTGTCCACACTTCGACTGTGAAAAGAACTTTTATCATATACTATACCACGTGTTTGGTTCTGATTGGAGGTCTTAGATGAGCCCAGTTGCTCGTGAATTTGGCTCGACTTGATTTGTGTAAGCTCGATTTGGTTTCAATTCAAAAAATAATTGAGTCATTCATGAACACAATAATTTGCTCGTATATTAAATGAGACATACTCATATAAACTCGGCTTAATTGGGATAAAAATCATGAGCTCGACTTGTTTAAGTTCAACTCAAATCGTTTGGCTCAAATTGTTAACTCGCTCGTGTCTGTGTATATAGCCCTGGACTCTGATACCACTAGTTAGAGTGATGGACACTTTGGAAAGTCATCTAAATGAAATTACGATATAACATATTGTGACACGATTCAACTCAAAAGTTTAATCATATAAGTTTTGGTACGTTTAACTATATACTATATTAACAACTCACACGTGTAACATTTTTTCAATACGATACTCAATCTTTCTCTGCTCGTATATACGAGTATACTCAAAATTAAATACCCTTTTCTCACTAGCTAGCTATTGCGTCGATCACGGCCTCTCTATTAACATATCTTGTGAAAACCATGATATATATATATATATATATATATATATATATATATATATATATATATATATATATATATATATATATATATGAACAGCCGCCTAAAGCACCCAAACTAGATCAAACGTATCATGGTTGGTCTTTTAGGTTGTAAAGCAAAATATAAATGAGACCACACTTCATGGCACCAACTGGTTGGAGCTCAAGAAAGACGTGTATCAAATGTTCGACGTTATCTGATCCACCCATTGTTGATTTTACACAAGAAAAAGGATGTTTGATCGATCAAAAGTATCATGGTTGGTGATCTTTTAGATTGTAAAGCAAAATATAGATGAGACCACACTTCATGGCACCAACTAGTTGGAGCTCAAGAAAGACGTGCATCAAATGTTCGACGTTATCTGATCCACCCATTATTGTTCGTTGATTTTTCACAAGAAAAAGGATGTATGAACATATATATATATATATATATATATATATATTCATCATCGATCTAACTTTTGAAATATGGTTGACATCTTTTCTCATGCCCATTCATCGATCACTTTGCATCCCAATAGCATATTTTCTTTGTGGTTCTAAAGTTTTCCATAATAAAGGAAACATGTGTGTTTGCTTTTGGACCATCGTATTCTTGCTGAAAGAATGTTGGACAGTGGCGTGTTATCTTTTTGTAACTAAAGACACCACCCTTTTTTTTTTGCCCATTATGCGGCGTTAATTACTTTTCATGCAGATTCTCGATCTCTCTATGATCACTTCAAAAAGAATCCAGAAGATAATAAGCAGCTATAGCAATTTTTTTTTTTTTTTTTTTGAAAAAAAACCATCATTACAAGAGAGACATGGCCGGCTAATGATTTGACAATTAACCACTCCATTATGGAATTCATTTTGATCCTCGCAATTACACATATATAGTCACAAGTTTAATTATGATCCTCTTTTGCTTTAGTTAATTGGTTGCTTATTAATAGTACTTTGCAATAGAGCAGAAGTGAGTCCAAAATACTGATATGACACTGTCTTTATGTACTTGATGATGAAAGCGTCGTTAGAGTAAATTTAGAGGGATGATCCTCGAACGCATTTGTGTAAAGTCAACTAATTGCTATATATATTCCCATAGCATGCAACTGTTTTAGCCTTTATACTTCAACAAATTTCACAATAAATAAATAGATATATCACAAAAGCAAAAGCAAAAGCAAATAATAATAATAATAATAATAAATACCAACCTTTATACAAATAAAAATGACTCATATATTTTATGGACATCTATTTTTTTTTTTTTAATTAACCATTAAATCTATAAGATCTACATATCGAATCGTCAATTTAACATAGAGACATACAAAAAATATACGTGTATCATATCTGATTTTATACAAATAATTAACATATTCATTTCCTTTTTACAGTCAAAAAGTGCCGATTAATATAAATATATACGTAGAAGAAAAACCCTTCTAGTCTGCAACTTTTCTTATAATGTTGGTCCCTTTATCTTTGTATTTCACCATTTTTCCACTCTTGATGATTCTTTTTTTGATGAATTCTTTAATATATAGATCAAAGACTAAGATGCAACGACCCCTTTCTACTTTCAAATTAAACTGCGTGCAATTTTCCACCCCAATTCATACGAATGTTTTAGAGATCCAAATCTTATCCTTTAACTTTATCGATCAGCTAGCCTCCGTTATTACATGCATGCATGTACGATGACATCATTTTCCTTAAATGGGCTTTTTCTTTGTTATTTTATATAATTTTTGCTTGACTGTTAATGACTTATTGGATTTATTAATCTTGTTATAGCTTCCACCTTTTGGAAAGTTTCTTCTTTTTTTCTTTCAGCTTTTTTAAAGTTATATACCAGATGGGTCCTTTGGGAAATTCCAGTATCTCTTTAACTATGGTCCAATCGTACGTAGGTTCACCATCATTGTATTCATGAGGAGGAACTTTATTATTTTGACAGATATATACCGGATGAGTCCTTTTGGAAATTCCAGTATCTCTTTAACTTTATTTCTAGTCTGGATATAATGGAAGCTTTAACAATTATAGCATTCTAAATAACAATTAGCCAAAACATTCCAACAAGGTGGGCGTGCCGGAGTGGTTATCGGGCATGACTAGAAATCATGTGGGCTTTGCCCGCGCAGGTTCGAATCCTGCCGCCCACGGTTCTTTTTTTTCCTCTTTGAAAAAGGACAATTCAAGCCTATCAATACATAGCATAAAATGAAATATAATAAATAAATAAATGATTATGAGTTCTTCAAAAAGGGGACATTTTTGTCTTATATTAAACTCGGTTCTTATTCTCCATAATTGATTTATGAATTATTAAAGAATTAATCTTCTGTTCCACATATCACGGACAGACTAAAACCAAACCAACGATGCTGCCTTTTTCACTTGGATTTGCTTTTGACATTTGACGAAACGCATAATCATCATGCATGCTACAGTAACACGCAAGCACGGGAAGTACTGCAGCCACGTACACCACGATCTAATTCTGCGATTGGTACTCAACCACTACGGTCAGTGGCCCATTTTAGAATCACATAAATTGACGTTCTATTCTTAAAAACAAATTAATGATGTATTTTCTGCCCAATTTCTGCTCATGTCCTGTCTCATCTTAATTTCTTAAGTTCTATATATATATAAAGGAAGAAAAAAGAAAACAAAAAGCTTTACCCTGTGATGGAATCTTCGTGAAATTCTTGCGGGAGAAGTATATGTTTCAGTTTTACCTATAAAGCTTCGACAATTGAAAGGCCCCCATATCTTGTAATGCGGGATGCTGGATGGAATCTTCATGAAATTCTTGCGGGAGAATTACATGATGATATACCTTTAAACCTTCGACAACTGAAAAGACCCACTTATCTTGCAGGAGAAGTATTCTGCGTGTCATGTGAACCCTTTTTTCTTTATTCAAATTTCTCTTTGTTTATTGAAGTCGTGTAGGTACAATCAGATTCTCAAGTATAGGTGTTAAGACAGTTTTTAGTACGGTGATAATCGTCTTTATTAGTGCTTTCTCTAATTGCTGCAAAACAGTAAAAGTAAGCAAAAGAGCTTGTCGCGGTTGTCGACGGAATCTCACTCCGATGCTTAAATCAATTTATTTGAGAGCAATTCGTATGGAGCCGAAAAGCACAAAGAGCTGAGTGTTTTAATACCTGAGATATGGGCCTATTTATAGGCAATGAGTCATGTTCAACCCGAAAGTCTTACTCAACTTGGGAGTCCTGCTCAACCTGAGGGTCTGCTCAACCCATGAGTCTGCTCAACCAGGGATTCTGCTCAACTTGGGAGTTTGCTCAACTTGGGAGTCCTGCTCAACCTGGGAATCTGCTCAACCTCGGTGTCTTGGTAGTCCCAGTGTTAGTGTTTGTGTTGGCTGCATTCTGTTGGACAAAATCACTTATATGTAATGTTGCTGCTTTCACAGGGATCCTGTTTTATTCGGAGTCTAAACTTCAGTTATGAACTTCAAGAAGACTGTGTGAAGAATTCAAATCAGTCAGTTCAGTTCCCTTGCATTCGTCCGAACGCCCATCAGTGTTTAGAAGTTTCGAACAGTTCAAGATTGCATCCATCTGGACGCTCTTCAGAGTTCGAGAAGATCCCAGTGTTCCAGTGAATCCATCCGGACGACGTGGGTATACCGTCCGGACGCCATTCAGTGTTTGACAAGCATTAGAGTTTCTGCCTCAAGACACAGTTATGGGAAGATGGCTGAAACCGTCTAGACGATGTCCTCCATAAGGCAAGTTGTGCATATGAAGTTCAACCGTCCGGACGTCAGTCTTCATGGTCCGGAAAATCAAGCATCAGCCATCCGGTCTACGTGTCAAACCTTCCGGACGACTTGGATTTCCTTCCGGACCTTCCTGTGTGTCGAGAGGATTTGAATTGCTCCAGCTTGCATCCGTTCGAATGATTCAGCATCCCGTCCGGACGACTCTCAGTGTTCGATCAAGCTTCGGGATTTCTTTTCAAAACACAGATATGGAAAGATTGCTGCAATCGTCCGGACGACGTGGAATCCCGTTCGGACGCTCTCATCCATAAGGCAAGTATCGCAATTCAAATCCAGATGTCCGGACGCCAGTTAGCATGGTCTGGACGCGCGAGCATCAGATATGGAAATTGCGTGCATCAGATCAGCCTTCCGGACGACCATCCTCCTGGTCTTGACGCGCAAAGCCTCTATATGAAAATTACTTGCAGCAAACGTGCGATCGTTCGGACGATAGGGCAACACCGTCCGAACGCGGCTCTCAAACAGGAAAGATTTTCAGTGAAATTTTTGAAATTTCGGTCGCACAGTTGTCCGTCCGGAAGGCCTATGACCACCGTCTGGACGACGCCTAGTTTTATCATGCCCGACGCTCATTTGAATTGTTAGCCTCTAAATAGAGGCCCCTAGGCTTGAGAACTGCAAGAATTTAGTATTGAATTCCACTAGTGCTTAGAGAGCTATATTGTGAGTCCATTGAGTTGAGTTGAGTTGATCTCTCTGACAAGCCAGACGCTCATTTGAATTGTTAGCCTCTAAATAGAGGCCCCTAGGCTTGAGAATTGCAATAATTCAGTATTGAATTCCACTAGTGCTTAGAGAGCTATATTGTGAGTCCATTGAGTTGAGTTGAGTTGAGTTGATCTCTCTGAAGCCGTTGCTATGTGTGCTGTTGCTGCGCTTAAACTGAAGTCTATCTTAGGGGTTGGCTCTAAGGTAAATGATTCCATTGAAGACCCCTTCAGTTAGGAGACTTGGTTGGAAGGCGTTCGTGTTGAGTTACACGTTAGAGAGTAAGGTACGACCACTGCATCAGGGGTATGTGAGTGTTACTACTTTGTATCTAGTCTTGTTTTCTGAATAATGGATATCCTGGGTTTGGTTGCCCCTAAGTGGTTTTTCTCATCTTGAGTTTCCACTTCGTTAACAAAAATCTTGTGTTATTTAATTTTTGCATTATTTTGTTAACACATTGTGCACACACACACTTGCTTTATATTAGAAGTCAATTTTCAATTTTTCACCCGGGAGGCATCTGTCCTCGGACCAATCCGAACCGGGCTGGACTAAACAAGTTCTTTGCTTTGTCCAGGGACGCCTCTATTGGGGCATGTCTACCTCTCGGGTGACCCGGTATAAGTATTCCTTAGGAAATTCTCGAGATGGCCTTTATCTGAGGCTGATGTGTATCTAGCCAAAGATGTCTTTAGATAACTGGGTCTTCTAGAGCTTTAGGTAATCATCAAGTCTTCATGGGCCTGTGCAGACCTAGCCGACCCATAACTTTGAAATGGGCCGGTCTTGGTGGAATTATTTCTCGATAGTTACCCCCCAATTCTCTTAGTTGAAATATTTCTTAGTTATGAAAATTTAGTTGTTTGGGTTTCTTTCCTCGGGAACAGTTTTCATCGTTGTCGTTATTTTTGCCTTTTGCGATCCCCTTGAGATTTCACCTCATCTTTTCGAGCCATGTGTCATATTCACATGGCTTATCTTGTCGTGTCTTTTGATTCCGAGACCATTGATGATTGTAGAGCTGCTAAGAGTGATGGGCTCATTGATGTAAAATTTTTGAATTCTATGTAACTTTTTGAATTCCATGTAAATTAAAAAACTTAGTCAATGAAATTCTTGGCTCGGGACTTTATCTTTGATGTGGTGTGTATGCCCCCCGTAACCGAGGCTAAAGCTTGGTTTAGTCTTGGCTATATCCAAGGGATCCTTTTTCCATATATTACTTAGTTTCAACACTAAATAATTCTTCGCGGGAGCATTTTTGTCCCAAAGAGCAATTAGTCCTCTCTGCCACACTTAACTTTGGCGCTAAGTGAATCACCAACAAAGCATTATGTCACGGGGAGTGATCCGTCCCCTCTACAATACTTAGCTTCAGCGCCAAGTGAATCTTTGCGGGAGCTATCAGTCTCGAACTTAGTTTCAACGCCTAGTGAATCTTCTCAGGAGCTCTCAGTCTCAGGGAGCAATTTATCTCCTCTTCAACACTTAGCTCTAGTGCTAAGTGATTCTTCTTAGGAGCATTCAGTCCCGGTAGGTAATCAATCCCCTTTGCAACACTTAGCTTTAGCACCAAGCGATTCTTCACGGGAGCAGCTGTTAGGGTGCCTAGCAAGTGGCATGACACAAAAAATGTTAGAGCATTTTTTGGTACGGCTTGACCGACGATGGGCTACTTGCAAACCTAAAACCTGAAAATCGAGGGTTAAATTCGACCCCCCATGCCTTTTTGTCTTTCCTCGGGGTTTCCTCCCTTCCTAATTTTTTCTTAGGGTTTTTCTCCCTAGATTTGCCTTGGAGTTTTCTTCCTATCTTGTTTTTCCTCAGAGTTTTCTCCCTGGATTTGCCTTAGGGTTTTCTCCCTGTCTATGTCTGGCCCGTGGAGTAATAAACTCTGTGACATTGAAGTGGTTCATTTTTTCGTAATCTCCTCGTAGCTTCATTTGGCTCTCCTGACAACCTGCTTCAGCTTTAGAGATGAAGGCCCCTGCTCGGAAGTTCACCTCTACCATCTCGGAAATGAGTTGCTGAAGAGGTCACTCGGAAACTCATGCATTCTTCAAAGCCATACAGTGGATTGATTGTTGACTCGTCTAGTGTGATAGGGTTGCCCTTTATGCTGTCATCTCGGTTGTTTGGAGCAAAGGTGCTGGAGCTGCTTTCGGCACAATTGCAAGTATATCTATATATCTTTTGGACATGCAGATGGTAAGATACCCATGTGGCTTCTATTTTTGATGCTTTCCATTGGCTCAACATGGAGCTACTAGGCATTTAGGCATAAGTTTTTTTTATTATTGGGAGCTTATCCTCTTCTCTGATGTAGTGAGTGTGACCTTGGTATGACAAATCCTCGACTTAATGAATAAAAGTGTTTGTCACTAAAGAAGGCTTGCATACCCGATGAAGGTTAACACTGATGTAGTATATATTTGACATTGCGCAGAAGTAGAGATGTTTTGACAAGCGCATTATTGTAAGTAGGAACTTAAGATTAAAGGTGAAAGGAAATTCAAGAGAAAGGCAATCATGAATAGGGAAAACAAAACTCTAGCCGCCCTAAAGAAAACAAATATTTCCTAAAAAATTGCAAGAAATAACTTAAAATAGTGATTCGGAGGAGAAAACAATGGATTTTGGACCCAAAAACGACTCTCATTGATTATATCTAGGTGTCCATGACCTGTGCACCAGAAACCATTTTCTAGATTCGAGTCATATGCACAATTTTTATACTCATAGCAAAATTTACATCTGATTTACTATCATATGCACAATATTACCCCAATTAGGCATTGAATTGAATAAGGATAGAATCTAAGTTAATTTAAAACTTAGAAAATTTCGTAGCAAGAAGGATTTTTTTTCGAATGAGAATAAGTCTGGTTCGAAAGAATTCAACATATTTCATGGGTCAGTTGGAAATATGTGCAGGAAAATGAACAACCAAGATCAATGAACAATGAGGAAATGCATGTAGGAAAACGAACAACCAAGATCAATTAACAATGATCTCATTCGAAGGAGGCAATAATATATTGTTCGAACGAAAATGACATCTCCACGGGTTAAGCAGTGTGCGGGTTAGATGAGATGCAACGCAGAAGCGATGTGCATTTAATTCCCTAACAGAACTTCGTTCAAATGAAAGTACTTTTTGTTTGAACGAGAATGAATAATGTTCAAAAAATTTGTCTATTTGAATGAGCAAACTACTAGACTCCTTACTAAATCCCTGACAGGAATATTTCAGTAAGGAGTTACTAAAATTAAATGGAATAAGATTTCAAGAGTACATGAATAATCAAGAGAAAGAATCGGGAACTCAAGGATTAAGAAATAGTGAATTAAAGTGACAATTTTATTCACGGCCTTAATTCTACTATGATATTTTATGGGGGGTCAAATGTAATTATAAGATATCAAAGAATTTTCAATTAGTCAAAATAAATACTAGAGTGCAATTAAAATTTTAATGAAAACAATTGTAATAATAATAACTTAGAACAAGTCATGACATGACAAACATCATAGGCCTATTGGAGCTAGTTTTTCCTTTTAAGTCTCTTCTCAAGCTAATTATTATCCCCTTAAGGGCTTGACCTGTAACGACCCGTGAAATTAATTAACTGGTAATTAACTTCACAGTTTGCCTCCCAGTCCCATTCCATAAGAAATAAGACTTAGGGATCTATACTCCTAAAAAATAGAATACTACGCAACATAAACATAGGATATTTCTATCAACATTAATAATTACGACCAGAGCATCTACTAAGAATCGTTATATTAATTGAAATCATATTAAACAAATCATTGATATAAAAGATCAAAACTAAATCTTAATATACAATCAAGCCACAAATGCTAAGCCTATAACATCACTTAAAAGTACTAATTACCATGAGCAACTTTCAAAATCCTGCAATTAATCGTTAATCATTAAACTGATCGATATCATTATGCCAAACCGCTGCATCAGACTTGAGGTTTAACACAAATCCAACATCTAAAAGTAGTAAACTAGAAAACAACACGTTTCATAGGAGGAAAAGATACAAACACAGGTCAATGACTTATATAGTGAATAATAATACATAAGGTATTAGTGTAATTAACGTCTTTTAAAGTCGGTTCTAAAAGTGGTATGACTATCTCCAATCGGATGATAAAAACAAAAATTCTTTACTCATTTGAAAATATTTTTAAAAGGGTTTTTTTTTTCTTTAATTAAATAGTGTCTTCACGTTACGTACATAAATGTAAAAATATTTTTAATTTTTTTTGTTAGTGTTTTATATTTGAAGTTGTTTGTAGCCAGAAAAAAAAAAAGAAAAAAAAAAAGAAAAGAAAGAAAGGTGATGGCAAATTGGGCATGTATAGTCATTGGTGACAGAATCTTCGACACTTGCTTTCAACCTCTCTGCAATATTAAATGGTTACAGCCATATGCTGTTCCGGCAATAGCAGTAACCACGGCACCACCACATCGAACAAGCAAATTCTTATCTTCTGAATGTCGAATCAAATCATTATCTAAAAATCATGGCCAGAAAGAGCTAGCACTTGTGAGGGTGGGTGATCAATGCTCATGCATGTATTATATATTATATGCTTTGTCGCATTAGCCTTAAAACTATATTCTACGCTCGACATATCAGCCCACATTACCCACTCTATATTCTCTCATATCACTCTGTTTTTCATCTCTGCCCCCGTATTTGACACCTGCAAACCATCCTCGATCATTAAATTCATAAATAGCTTGGAGGAGTTCCCTGAAAAAGAGAGAACCGAATAAGAGAGGAATATTCCGTCTCTGTTTCATGGCAGACTCGTCTCTGTCCCTCCAATGTTCCACGTCTCCATTTTCTTTTTCTTTTTTTTTAATAATCGGGGTATTTGGGTTTTGTCCCAACTAAATTTCGGAGGTAATGATTAAAGCGCTTTCTTCACACGGTTGGATAAAGTTCAAGTTTTCGCTCGTGGCGTGCCCTGACTAAGGGCCAAACGTTGAAGATATACATCTCCATTTTCTCTTGTGTGCATATATATATATATAGATGTTGTGAAGGTATTGGCCGTTTAATTTCTTAATGATTTTTGAAAAATTGACTAGCGGCAAAATCATCACAGATGGGTAAATAAGGCTCTTTTGGACGTGGGGAAAAAGTGAGTGGGCTCAACTACCATAATGCTATTTTGATAAGGCTCAACATAAACTCTCACTCGCTCTCACTCTCAGCTATTATTTATTTATTTATTTCGCCAATAGCCAAGTACTACGTATTTTATGGTCTCGGGGAGAGGTAATTAATTGACGAGGCCGGAGTGGAGACTCATATAAAAGACACAGCTACAGCCTACAGAGCTAGGATTGCTTCAATTTCTTTCCAATGGAGGCCAATGCTGAAAGCATGCACTCCCACTGCTTGGAAATAGCCATGGAAGCACACAAGGTTGTCCCACCACCCACTAAGAGCACCGTAGAGAAGCTCAAGACCAGGCTCAAGGAAACCTTCTTCCCCGATGATCCTTTGCGCCAATTCAAAGGACAGCCAATGAAGAAGAAATTAATACTTGCAGCTCAGTATGTCTTTCCTATTCTTCAATGGGGTCCTAATTACAGCATCAAACTCTTCAAGTCCGACATCGTTTCTGGTCTCACCATTGCTAGTTTAGCCATTCCCCAGGTTACTATATATTCTTTTTCTCTTCACATCATTTCATTCTTTTTATGTTTCATAACTGAACCTTAATTTCTTTTCCTTCAGGGAATCAGTTATGCTAAGCTTGCTAACCTGCCTCCTATTGTGGGCCTCTGTGAGTATATTGTTTTTCAACTTCTTTGTATCTTTAGAACTTGTATATATATATATATATATGCTGCTTTACTATTTACAACTTTCCTTTTTCTGTTTTTTGGGTTGGTTTTATACATATTAATACAGATTCCAGCTTTGTTCCTCCAATTGTGTATGCTGTTCTGGGAAGTTCTAGGGACCTAGCAGTAGGACCAGTTTCTATTGCTTCTCTTGTACTGGGATCCATGCTTATGCAAGAAGTATCTCCCAATAAGGACCCCCTCCTGTTTCTTCAACTAGCCTTTACTTCAACCTTCTTCGCTGGTCTCTTCCAAGCTTCTTTAGGCTTCCTAAGGTCATTTCTTTCTTTCTTTCCTTTTCTTAATCCGCAATATTATACTCTAAAAACCCATTTGATATATATGTTCTAGAATTAATAATTTCATACTTTGGATATTATTGTCTTTTGGATGACATGCGCAGGCTTGGTTTCATAATTGACTTTCTTTCAAAAGCTACTCTTATTGGATTCATGGCTGGGGCGGCAATCATAGTCTCCCTTCAACAGCTTAAAGGCCTCCTCGGAATCACTCATTTCACTAAACAAATGGGCGTTGTTCCTGTTTTAAGCTCTGTTTTCCACAACACAAAAGAGGTACTCGATCTGTTCTCTCATATTAGAGGAAACTGCTAAATAGAAAATACATGTTAACTAATAAAATGTGTTGTAATTACTGCTATTCTGTGGTCAATGAGCTCAGCCCCTCAGCTTTGACGTTGTCATCATAAAGTTCTTCTAGAAAACACAATAAAAGCTAGCCTACAGTGGGAGGAGTGCCACCAATTATCCTAATAAATATATATATGAATTAATGAGTAATTACTCTCTTTTTTTTTTTTTACTCAGTGCTTAGCATTTATTCTGTTCTAACATTATCTTCACCGTTTTTGTGCAGTGGTCATGGCAAACCATACTGATGGGTTTTTGCTTCCTTGTCTTTCTCTTACTGGCAAGACATGTTGTACGTTATTCCCTCCACTATATTTCTTTGTTTGCAAGTTACCACCCTGCTTTCTCTGCACTCATGACCCAACCTGCCTTAGAAACAGCTATATATAGAGGACAACTTCAATGACTCAATTCTATTGATTATATATGGACGGTTATGATTGTCTATATCAACCAACTCTTCATACACCTGTCCCAACAGTTGCATGGATCACAACCGTTCGATAGAAACACACACACGTGGGGTCAAAAAAAGAAAAAAAAAAAAAAGTAGTTGTGGTGCTGATTGGCGATGATAAATTATAGGCAACACTGGAAAAGGGTTTTTCTTTTCTTTTGTTTTTTGGTTTTTGGAACACTGGAAAAGGTATGCTTGGTTCCTTATATTGACTTCAAAGACTGTATTGGAGTTGACGGTTCTGCATGCAGAGCACGTGTCAGCCGTCTCCATGATTGAAGTAGTCGATCGGTCAATTTTTTTTTTTAATAAGGATGCATTTTATTCATGAAAAAAGAGAGAGAGAAAAAAAAAAAAAAAAGACTCAAATTAATCAAACGTAAAAAGGGTCTCTTCCAAAGATCTCTCTAACTAATTTTCTTGAATTTAAACATTAATTTACTTAATAGAAAAAGAGAAAAAAACTCAAATTAAAGAAGAACTAAGCGTAAATCTATGGCTTTTCAAAATCTTGAAATATTCGACCTACATTAATTCTTGTTGCTTTATTTTCGTATTGGATCATTCTTTTCAAAGCATTTTAACTTGATCGTCTAATATTCTTGGATAATCAAATATTGAGATGCGTGGCATGCAGAGCATGAGAAAACCAAAGCTGTTCTGGGTGTCAGCTGGAGCCCCTCTTGCATCCGTTATCCTCTCAACCCTCCTCGTCTTCGCATCCAAGGCTAATCACCATGGCATCAGCGTCGTAAGTTCCACCCGGCACTGCTTACGATTAATATTGTTATTTATTAAATTGTTATATAATTAAAATATTATAGTCGGTGACAGATTTGGGGGCTTAAGGTAAAAAAAAAAATTAGTATACTGGCCCTTAGTAACAAATTTTTTTTGCTCCCAACCCTACCCATATATAATCAGGGCGAAGCCAGCATAACAATTTTTTTTTTTTTGGGGGGGGGGGGGGGGGGGCGGGGGGAATTGAAAAAAAAAATTGAAAGGACAAAACTAAAAATAAAAAAATTAGGGGCAAAATTTTAATTTTTTTTTTTATTATTATTTTTTGGAAAAACCTGGCCACCCAAGCCCTTTGCTACCTCCACCCCAGCCCATAATATCTTTTGGCTCTGTCCTTAGTTGCAGTGAAAATTAGGTATTTATTTATTTATTTTATTAGAAAACTTAACTTAATCTCCATGAAATGTCGCTGCTTTTGCCTAAACTTTAAAGGAAAATGATAGATTTACAACAACACCACAACAAATGCACAACACCCTCTCATATGGGAGTGGAGTCCAGTGTGTGGGGCCCACCCCCATGTGAGGGGGTGTTGTGCACTTGTTGTGGTGGTGTTGTGTATGAATCAAATTCCAACTTTAAAACATCTCAATTTAGTTTAACCACCTTTCATTTTTTTTTTTTTTTTTTTTTTTTTTTTTTTTTAATTTTTCAATTTCACACTTCCATTAAGATTTTCCGTTAAATCATATCAAAATTTTCAAAATACCCATGCTTTTAAAAATAAAAAATAAAAAATTCAGGCGTACGTGGGTATTTTTGAAAATTCCGTTAAATCCTTACGAACGCTTGAATCCTTGCAATTTTTTCTTCTCTTTCCTAAAATAAAGAAGATGAGTACGTATTTTGAGAATTTTGACGCCCCTCCGTTAGAATTTAATGGAAAATCTTAACGAATGAGTGAAATTAAAAAAAAAAAAATTAAAGATGGATACACGAAATTGCAAATGCGATGCAAGTTCAAGGAGGTTAAATGAAGTTTTTTTTTAAATTTTTATTAAGTACTGATTTAATGGCTAGTTTTCACTGTCACGTCATCAAATTAGTCGTATATATAACAGTCTAATAAATAGCATTACTTCCATTTAAATCTCTCATCCTCATTACTAATTTTAATTAACTTGGTCTCATGCATGTTGAGTAGATCGGAAAATTGCAACAAGGATTGAACCCACCTTCATGGAACATGTTGCACTTTCATGGCTCCCACCTGGGCCTGGTAATCAAAACTGGCATTGTTACTGGCATCTTATCCCTCACTGTAAGTTTACTTTTCTTTATTTTTAAACCCACAATTAATGATCAGAAATATCACAGAACCACGTAAAATTCATGAATTTATTCATTTATTTATGGAATGAGATATTGCAAATAACTAATTAAATTCTTAGTAAATTACAAACTCTATGTGTTAAGCACAAAAACGGCTGCTTAATTAATTGTAATAATTTTGTTTCAAAACAGGAAGGCATCGCAGTTGGAAGAACTTTTGCTGCTCTAAAGGACTACCAAGTGGATGGAAACAAGGAGATGATAGCAATTGGGTTAATGAATATGATTGGCTCCTCCACTTCTTGCTACGTTACAACAGGTACCGGTGCCCAATTAATTACCCGTTTGAATCAGGGACGAAATCATGATATTTATATGGATTTGGCTTAAAAAAAATACTTTTGCGGAATTACACGTTTAATCCTTATGCCCAATTAAGTGGCGAAAAAAAACTACAACATATGTGCTATAGTTTTTTTTTTAAAGGGTTATGGTTTAGAAATTTGACCCAATTAATTAAATGAGTCGAATTAGAGTTGATCTATATATACTAGTCTTATATCTGTAAGATGTTGAAGTGTAATGCGGAAGTGCTTGATATTATTCACAGTAATAGCTTTACAATATTTATACACAATAGAGGTAGGAGCGAGCACTCAATGTGTTGTCCATTTACAGAAAGTGATCGTTGGGTGTATGCTTGTAAGGAATCTGTCCATTGCAGGAGGTGAACGTTGGGGGGTTGCCTTGTATGGGATGCGTTGCCATCCTGGTCTGCATGACTTGTGGTGGCTTTGATTCTGGTTGATAGTTTCCTTGTAGAGTGCATGGTATACGATTGCTGAGACTTTCCTATCTTGGTTCCTGATATTGTGGCAGTGTTTCTCCTTGAGTGATTGGTGGGATTTTGTCTGGAGAGATTGATGGAGTATGGTCTAACAGCCCCTCGCAAGCTGAAGGGGGTACGGAGACAACCTTGAGCTTGGATCGGAGGAAGTCAAAGCGGGCGTAGGTCAAGCCTTTGGTGAAGACATCGACGAGCTGATCGTGAGTAGAAACAAACTTGACAAGAACATCCTTGTTGACGACTTTTTCCCGGACAAAGTGGTAGTCGACTTCGATGTGCTTGGTACGGGCATGATAGACGGGGTTGGAGGCGAGAGCTAGAGCGCCAATGTTGTCACACCAGATGGATGGTGGGACAGGAAGAGAGAGGCGGAGGTCCTTGGGGAGCATGCAGAGCCAGTAAATTTCAGTGGTGACAGTGGCGAGGGCGAGATACTCGGCCTCTGTGCTGGAGCGAGCGACGACGGGTTGTTTCTTGGCGCACCAAGAAACAAGACAGGGTCTGAGGAAGACACCGAAGCCAGTGGTAGAGCGGCGATCGTCAGGATCGCCGCCCCAATCGGAGTCGCAATATGCTTCAAGGGTAAGGGAACCTTTGCTGAAGAGTAGACCATGATCAACACTGCCCTTGAGGTAGTGTAGCACTCGTTTGGCAGCAATCCAATGGGATGAGGTGGGAGAATGCATGAACTGGCATAATTGATTGATGGAGTAGGCGATGTCCAGCCTTGTGATAGTGCTGTATTGCAGGGCGCCCACAACCTGGCGGTAGGTGGCAGCATATGAATCGGATAGGGGGTCACCTGCAGCAGCCGAGAGTTTGGAGCCTGAGACAGTTGGAGCAGCATAGGGTTTAGCACCAGCCATTGAAGATTTATGGAGGAGATCAATGATGTACTTGGATTACCGAAGGTGAAGGCCATGGGAATCGCGATGCGCTTGCATGTCGAGGAAGAAACCAAGGTCGCCAAGATCTTTCATAGCAAAAACTGATTGGAGTTGAGCGATGATGGAGTGCAATGCAATGGGGTCAGTCCCTGTGATTAAGATATCATCTACATACACCAAAAGATAATGAGTGACATTAGAATGATAATAAATAAAGAGAGAGGTGTCAACAACAGAGTAAAAACCAAGCTCAAAGAAAGCTTGAGAGAAGCGGGTGAACCAGGCCCTTAGGGCCTGTTTGAGGCCGTAGATGGCCTTGTGCAATCTGCAAACATGATGAGGGTGAGTAGGATCAACAAAGCCGCGGGGCTGCTCCATGAACACGTCTTCGATTAAGTGGCCGTGGAGAAAGGCGTTCGAGACATCCAGTTGACGAATGCACCAGTTGAAGTGAACTGCAAGGGCAAGTACCACACGGATTGTAGTGGACTTGATGATGGGGCTGAAGGTTTCGGTAAAGTCGATACCACTGCGTTTATCGAAGCCCTTGGCAACTAGGCGGGCTTTGAACCGCTCGACAGTGCCATCTTGCTTGCGTTTAACCTTGTAGACCCATTTGTTGCAAACAATGCATTGATGCCGAGGGCGCGGGCAAAGAGTCTAGGTACCGTTGGCAAGGAGTGCATCAAACTCAAGGCCCATAGCAACTCTCCATTCAGGGGATGTGGCAGCTTGGGTGTAGCAGGTGGGCTCAAGGAGGGTGACCATAATGGAGAGAGCTCTAAGTGGATGGCGAGTGGAGTAAAATAATTGGTAGTCCGAGAAATCCTTGGGTCGTGAAGAACCAGTACGGGAACGGGTGACCATAGCATGAGTAGCAGGGGGAGGGGAAGGAGAGGATAAGGTAGGTGGTAAAAGGTCTAGAGGGGCAGCTGAGAAGGTGGGGGAAGGGGAGTCAGGGACAGCCGGGGATGGGAGAGAGACAGGGGAAACAGGGGAAGTGGAAAGGTTGGCTGGGGTGGAAGGGGAAATAGGAAGGTCCATTGGGGAGGAGGAATCGGGAGTGAGAGTTGAGGAAGGGAGGCTGGCTTGAAGAATAGGCGGGATAGCTGCTGTGGGAATGAGGAGAGGGTCGGGTGCAGGGGAGGGGGCAGCAGGGATGGTGGAATTGGTGAGCTTGGCAGGGAAGGTGGATTCATCAAAGACAACATGTCGAGTGATGAATACCTTGTTGGAGAGAAGGTCTAAACACCGATAGCCCTTGTAGTGCATGCCGTAGCCCAAGAAGATACACCTTTTGCTGCGAAACATTAACGTGTGAGAAGCATAAGGACGTAAAAGAGGAAAACATAAGCAACCAAAAGACCTAAGTAATGAATAATCAAGAGTTTGTTGAAATAACATAAAGTAAGGAGAGCAATGCTGCAGCAAAGAGGTAGGCAGCCTATTTATCAAAAAAATAGCAGTAAGAAAAGATTCTACCCAATATGTTTGAGGAAGGCCAGATTGGGCTATCAAGGATAACCCCATTTCTTCAACATGACGATGCTTTCGTTCGGCTAGACCGTTTTGTTGAGCTGTGTAGGGGCAGCTAATGCGATAAAAAATACCATGAGTTTCTAAAAAGGAAGTGAATTGCTTAGACAGGAACTCACCACCACCGTCGGACTACAATTGTTTAATGCGAGTAGAAAATTGATTTTCAACTAAAGACTTAAATTTCTGGAAAGCATTATAAACATCGGATTTGAGAGACAGAGGATATAACCAAGAGTATCTAGAAAAATCATCAATAAATAAAACGTAGTAGCGAAAACCACTCAAAGAGACAATTGGAGAACACCATACATCAGTGTGAATTAATTGCAAGGGGGCAGTGGATACACAAGTGGAAGGGGGGAAGGGGAGTTGTTTACTTTTAGCTAATTGACAAGGTTCACACACTTCTTTATTGGATAGAGACCTAGTGAAGGGTAAGTGGTGTTTATTCAAAAGATCACGAACGATGGAGGAGGAGGGGTGGCCAAAGCGAGAATGCCACACATCGACAGAGGTCTTGACACCAAGCAAGGCACTGAGCAGCCGGGTCTTGGGAAGAGCCACCTTGGATGCGTTGATCGGGTATAGTCCTCCTTCACTCTTTCCCTCCAGGAGGGTTAGGCCCGTCAGCTTGTCCTTAATAAAGTAGTGAGTGTCAGTTAGAATAAAAAACATTGATTCTCTTTACAGAATTGATTAATAGATAAGAGATTTGCTAGAGCTTGAGGACAATGAAAAACACGAGACATATGTAATTTGGCATTAGCAGTAGTTAAGGTTAAGGAACCAGTGTTCGTGATTTACAAACCTGAGCCATTGCCAACCGCAATGGTGTCAGAACTGGTGTAAGGTTCATGGAGATGGAGTGCAGGGGTCAGGTGATGGTTAGCACCGCTGTCTGCATACCAGGTGGAGTCCTCGGGTTGCATTGAATTTTAAGCAACCATGGCAGCAAGTTGAGCAGGAGGGTGGCGTCCTTGGAAGGCGTAATCCATTCAGTGAAAACAATCTAGTGCATGGTGACTCGTCTTACCACATATTTGGCAGGGAGAATACCGGAGAGGGGAAGAGGATTGTTGATTGGTGGAATTTATGGGGGAGAATTGCCGTGGTGCAGGGGCCTGTGGAGGAGTCTAGGCTGATGCATGGAAGCGACGGGCAGTATTGGTGCGTGGAGGAGGGCGAGGCTTCCTTGGAAATGAATGAGAGGAAGGCTTGTGGGAAAGCAGTGCAACTGATGTATCTGTACCAATAGATTGGTGTTGATTCTCAATGAGTTGCTCAATGGATTGGAGTTCAGTGTTGAAATCTTCAACTGTGAGGGAGGAGTCTTTGGTAGCAAGTGAGAGGGAGACCACAAAAGGATTGAAGGACAGATTCAGACCACCAAGGATGTAGGTGATCAATTCGTCATCATCAATAGCTTTGCCAACCATAGAAAGTTGGTGTGCCAAGAGTTTGGCAAAGTTCACATATTCAGCACATGATTTGGAGCCTTGTTGGAGAGTTTGAAATTGGCGACGAAGTTGTGCAATTCTGGTGCGAGACGGAGATGCAAACTTGGTGGCCAGAAACTTCCAGGCTTGATGAGAGGTCTGTAGACCATAAATGGTGGATAAAACATTCTCAGAAAGAGTAATGTTTAGCCAACTAAGAACAAATTGATCCTTCTTAACCCAAAGGGAATAAGCAGGATTCAAAGCTCCTTCCTTGTCAAGAGTAGGAGGAAGAAATTGGGAAGGGCACGGTTCGGATCCATCAACGATACCCATTAATTCATGGCTTTTCAATATTGGAATTATTGTAAAAGACCATGTGATGTAGTTGGGACCCTCAAGCTTGAGGGAAACCAAAGGAGTGAGGTTAGGAAAAATATAAGTGGTAACTGTGGATGAAGAGGAGGCCATAGGATTGAAAATAGCGTGAGCTTTTAGGGATGCTCTAATACCATGTAAGATGTTGAAGTGTAATGCGGAAGTGCTTGATTTTATTCACAGTAATAGCTTTACAATATTTATACACAATAGAGGTGATAGGAGCGAGCACTCAATGTGCTGTCCATTTACAGAAAGTGAACGTTGGGTGTGTGCTTGTAAGGAATCTGTCCATTGCAGGAGGTGAACGTTGGGGGGTTGCCTTGTATGGGATGCGTTGCCATCCTGGTCTACATGACTTGCGGTGGCTTTGATTCTGGTTGATAGTTTCCTTGTAGAGTGCATGGTATACGATTGCTGAGACTTTCCTATCTTGGTTCCTGATATTGTGGCAGTGTCTCCTTGAGTGATTGGTGGGATTTTGTCTGGAGAGATTGATGGAATATGGTCTAACACTTGTATGGGATGCGTTGCCATCCTGGTTTGCATGACTTGCGGTGGCTTTGATTCTGGTTGATAGTTTCCTTGTAGAGTGCATGGTATACGATTGCTGAGACTTTCCTATCTTGGTTCCTGATATTGTGGCAGTGTGTCTCCTTGAGTGATTGATGGGATTTTGTCTGGAGAGATTGATGGAGTATGGTCTAACAATATCCATGCTTCGACAACTTGAATCCGACATGCGACATAATGGCAGGCAATTTTTTACATGCCTGTGAATCTGACACAAACCCAATAAAAAAAATATAAGTTTAGGGTTGAGGGCCAGATTTGATCTGTTTAATTAAAAAGATCGGATTAGAGTTAACTTATATAATCTTATATTCAAGTCTCGATACAACCTGAACTCAATACGCGAATCACCCCTATTCACATGGAGGGGGAGGATTGAGACCCACTTAATAGCAAAAGCTCATTTCTTTGCAGTTCAGTTGATAGTTTGGTTTAGCAAGCTCAGGAAAAGTTGATATTAATTAACATAGAATGTATAACATAAAAATAAGTAGTTTTCTTATTTTCTTTGTTTATTTCTTATGGAAGTGAATTTTCAGGTGCTTTCTCTCGGTCAGCTGTGAATCACAATGCAGGAGTAAAAACAGCAGCATCAAACATAGTAATGTCAGTGACGGTGATGGTGACGCTCCTGTTCCTTATGCCTCTCTTCCAATATACACCAAATGTTGTTCTGGGTGCAATCATTGTCACCGCTGTTGTTGGCCTCATCGATATCCCTTCTGCATATCACATTTGGAAGGTTGACAAGTTCGACTTTGTCGTCACCTTATGTGCCTTCTTCGGTGTTATTTTCATCTCTGTCCAAGAAGGCCTTGCCATTGCAGTAAGCATATATTTAGTTAATTTCTTTATTTACCTACTATTAAATTAGATCAAAGCATTTTAGCTAAGCATAATGCTATTTAATATATTGTCATATAAACAATTGAGATGACTTGACAGCGAAAATCAGTCTTTGGATTAACAAGAGCTTGTTAAAAATAAAATAAAAAAACAAAAAACTTCATTTACCACCTCTGATCTTTCATCACTTTTACAATCATAACCATAAGCTTTTAAAAATGTCAATTTAGTGTATCAATTTTTCATTTTTTTTTTCAATTTCCCTGTTCTGTTATAATTTTCCGTTAAATCCTAATGGATGGGTGTCAAAATTCCTAAAATATCCCTAATTTTTTAGGAAAAAAATTGTAAGGATTTATTTGTTGGCTCGATTTAACGGAATTTGCAAAAATACTCATGCCTGAATCTTTAATTTTTTTTTTTTTAAAAAAAATGAGTATTTTGGAAATTTTGACAGGATTTAACGGAAAATCATAAAGGATGGGTGAAATTGAAAAAAAAAAATAAAAAAAAAATGAAAGATAGATAACCTAAATTGACACTTTTAAAAGTTTAAGGGTATGATTGCAAAAGTGATGAAAGATGATGGGTGACAAGTAAAGTTGTCCAAAAAAAAAGAAGTTAATTTTTACTGTCACGTTATCCTAATTGTATGAATGTCGTATAAAAGTCTACTAAAGCATTTCTCTTTAGCTAAAGAGACTAAAAATTATGGAGTTGAAATTTTTCTTATATATGTGAAATGATGATGATTATTAATTTCTGATTAGGTTGGATTATCCATTTTCAAGATCCTTCTGCAAATTACAAGGCCAAAAACAGTGATGCTGGGGAAAATACCTGGGACAGATATATACCGAAATCTTCACCATTATGAGGAAGCTTCAAGAGTCCCTGGTTTCCTCATTCTAAGCATTGAATCTCCCATAAACTTTGCTAACATCACGTATCTGAATGAAAGGTTGGTTTTTAATTAATTTAATTATAACCCTCTTGACAATGATATATGTCAGTTTATATGCAGTAGTTTTATTTTATCCTTAATTTTTGCCTTTCTTGTTTCTCTCTAATTAAATAAATGGCTTCTGGATGTTAATTATGGAGGATTTTGAGATGGATAGAAGAATATGAAGCCGAAGAAGATATGAAAAAACAATCAAGCTTTCGATTTTTTATTTTGGAAATGTCAGGTAAATTCATATTTCAGCATGAATTAAACAAAGCAACATATATACTATATAACACATGCATGCATGTAATCTTTATATTTTCAGCTGTGAGCGCCGTAGACACAAGCGGAATATCTCTCTTCAAGGTTTTGAGGAAAGCAATGGAAAAGAAAGGTGTTGAGGTAATTAATTAAGGAAATAAAATCTCTAAAATATAATTTTTCTGTATACTTATTGTTGCTCATGATGATCTATATATATATACACACTAATTTGGCATAACATACAGCTGGTATTGGTGAATCCTCTGAGTGAGGTTATGGAGAAACTTCTAAAGGCAGATGAAGCTCGTGATTTCATGAAACCCGACAACCTTTTCATGACGGTTGGAGAAGCTGTAGCTTCACTTTCAATAAGAACGAAGGGTCAGTCGTCAACCACATATCATGAAGGGACATAGACAAGTTTTGCTTACTGTAAATTACTTGTTTGATCAATAGTCAAGAATAAAATGAATAATATTGGATACATATCAAGCATTCTAATTTCTACATTGTTAAGAATATTTTATATTATTCCCTAGGTTTATTTTCTTTCCTTTGTAGGATTTATTTCCTACCTTGTTTGGTATAAGGTTTCTTGCTTACTACTCTTTCTCTCTCTATAAATAGAGAGTTATGTAATACAATTCATATATAACTTCAATATACAAGATGTAGCACATATATACATCTCTCTCCGCTTCTGTTCTTTCTCTCTCTTCGCTCTTTATTATCCTCTTCCCACCATAGCTTTCTACATCGTACCAAAGCTTTCTACATACATATTTATAGATCTTATATTATGCACTTTCCAGTACTGAAAATTAATTATAAATTTTCGAGAAAAGTACAGGTGCTCCCCTCAAACTAGCTACTACTTTATTGTCAATGTCTCCACCTCCCTCCCGCCCCAAAAAAAAAACTGTCACTACGTCAATGTCTTCTCCAAACTACTAGAAATTGTCAATGTCTCCCAAAGTCAAGCAAAAAAAAAATAATTACCATAATTTTTTTCTAAGATTGTTGAGCTAAGATTGAAGGTAAGGTTTCTAGTTCCGGCTAACTTTTCTCAGTCCAAGAGCAGGTTGTTCTTTGTTCAATATTTGCTGTTGTGTTCTTGGCCAGTTAAGTGAGGATTGCTCAAGCCATCCTTGGCTATTATTCTATTCGAGTGCTCCAATGATCAATGAAAGGACTAGTTAGGGACACCAACGTTGTTATTGAAGATAGTTACGCTTGCCGCCTGGGAGCTGGAAACTGAAAACCTTACCTTCAATCTCAGCTCAACAAACCCTTCCCATTTGGCCAGCCACCTCCTGTTGAAGCCTCCTCCTCCTTTTTTTTTTTTTTTTTTTTTTTTTTTTTTTTTTTTCTTAGAATTCTTTTATTTTGATTAAGGGTATTTTTTTTTCATTGGGGAGATATTTTCATTTTTGATAGTTTGGGGATATTGACGAAATTGAAAATACTTTGGGAGGACATTGACAAAAAAGTGTTAGTTTGAGAGAAGTATTTGAACTTTTTCCTAAATTTTACTTGAAAAATGTTCAATTCTAATGTGCATGCTAACAAATGTTCAATCCCTTTTTTGTACATTCCTTTTATGAATACATATATGTCAAAAAGCCCTCCCTTGTAGCCTTTACCCTTTATCAATTAGGGATAAAAAAAAAACAAACATATATGTCACCAACTAAACTAATAATAAGTAGGAAGATGCACGTCGCTTTTTTTTTTTTGGTAAAAGTTCAAGAACCAAAACCCTAGATTCATAAAAACATTACATATCAAAGATAGATTTTGGTGGTAATACAAAGTATAAGCTTATCATGAGTAGATAACATTTTTTGTGTTGCAATCAATATATTATTTTCAACAAATGCATTCTAAAGTGGCTTTATAGGTTAGCCGAGGCAAGATATATAAGAGGATAACATGTTTAGATAGATAGATCTCCTTTTTCTGAGTAGGAAAGTATCTTAAGCATGTTGTTCATCTCACCAACCATGCCTCAAGATTTTGGATTCCAATTTTCTTTTTTAGCTTTGTTGTATAGTTGTAAGATTTTGTTAAGATCAGTAAAAGAGATACAAAATATATAATTGTTAGTTTTTTATATTGGCTATATTCATGTGACAAAAGATTAGTTATTTGTTGAAGAAAGTGGCATTCAAAGCATTCAAAATTCAAGTTCTTTCTTTAGTGTCCAAACAGCCAGAATCAATGTCCGAACACAACCACAGAGACCTCGTGTTCTTAGTTCTTTCTTTAGTGTCCAGACAGCCAAAATCAGTGTCCGGACACAATCTACAAAGAGCTCTTGTTTTTCAAGATGTCCGGATAGCCAGCAGACGTAACTTCCAGAGAGCCTCCTGTTCTGCATAGTGTTCGTACAGGTCAGCGGACGCGACTTCTCGAGAGTGCCTGTTCTCTAAGATGTCTGGACACCCTAGCAGACACAACTTTCAGAGAAGTATTTTTCATGCAAGTGATCGGACACTAGGGCTACCTGTTCGGACACGCTTCACAGAAAGTTGTTTTCTGATTAGTGTCTGGACATGCGTTAGCCTGTCCGGACACCGCCATCAAGAAATCCATTCCTGACTTGTTTTAGGATTTCTAAAGCCTATTTAAAGGAGCTTCTAGGTAGTCTTTGTTTAAGAATTCCAATATAGAATTCATTGTGCTAAGAGAAGGTTTTTAGACTTAAACAGAATTATGTATCTCTCTTAGAGTATTTATGTTTGTTTGTTCAACCATCAACCATTGAAGCTAACTAGGGTTCCAATTAAGGAATATCAAGGAGAAGAACTCTCCAGAAGGGTCTGGGAGAGAAGCAGACAAGTGGGTCACTTGTTATAATTCAAGAGAGTGACTATTTTAAAGGGTTGTGAGTATGGACTTCTTATAATTCACTATTTATTCATTATAGTTGATTTCTTGGGTTTGACTACCCCATAGTAGTTTTTCTCTTTGGGTTCAAAGAATTTCCACTTCGTAACCAAATATCTTTGTTAACTGTTTTACTGCTTTACATATTTGGTTATCTGTTTGGTTGTGGTTTATAATTATTTTTAATTGGTATCGTAACTAGGTTCACTCTGTTTTGATTAATTTCCTAAGTATGATCCTGGACTCCTCTTTAATATGTCTAATTACTATTATTCTGAAAATAGTGAATCAGAAGAAAGAGATGAACTCCAAAGTACCAACAATAAATTGTTTGTGAAATATTCTGAATTAAGAGATCTAAAGAAACCTGTGAAAAGGCTTAAAGAATTTGAAATTGAAAGAAGCAAATTTATTGAAAAGGTTAAGTCTCTGGAAGATGAATTGAATAAACTCAAAGAGTCATTTGAAAAAAAAAATTCTCTAATGATAAACTTGTTCAAATGCTAAGTGATAAAAAATGTTTATTTGACAAAACTGGAGTGGGTTTTGATAAGTTTGCTACTTCTTCTTCATATGTTACTTCTACTTCTAGAACCATGTTTGTTAAGCTTAGAATATCTGATAATCAGTCTCATGTTGATTGTGTGGATAAAGGAAAAAATGTCAGTTTGCATGATCATGTAAAGGTTGAATCTAAAATACCAGTAAAAAAACAATCTAATTCTAGATTCATTCCTACATGTTATCAGTGTGGTATCATTGGTCATACTTGACCTTATTGTTTTCAAATCCGTTCCCAAAAACCTTGGGCTAAACAACATGTTCCTAGGAAAGATGAACCTGTGATTGAGAAACAATTAAGAGCATTAAGTGAACAAGTTCATATCATAAGTGAAAAATTAGTTGCTCTTTCTAAATCTACTGATGGAAAAAATTTTTTGTCATGTTAACTAATAATGTTGATAAGAGAAATTCTAAATATAAAGAAGTATGGGTTAAAAAGGAAGATCACATTTGCCTAGTTGTTCATACTGCATTAAATGTGCTTAATACTTGTTTATGGTATTTGGATAGTGGATGCTTTAAACATATGATAGGTGATAAGACTCTCTTTAAGGAGCTTAAAGAAGGCAAAGGTGAAAAGATCACCAATGGAGATGACAGTCAATCCAAGGTCATCGGGAAATGCATCATTGAAATCCCTGGATTTTCTGTTTCTCAAGAAGCACTGTATGTGGAAGGGCTCAAAGCAAATTTACTCAGCATCAGTCAATTATGTGACAATGATTTTGTGGTGCAATTCTCGAAGAAAGAATGTAATATTTTTTTATTGTAACAGTAAGTGGCTGATGGAAGGAGAAAGAACAATGGATAACTGTTGTGGTCTGTCTGGCATCACTTTAGATCCTCAAATCACTTGCAACAAGGCAACAATTGATAATGGTGAGCTCTGGCATCGGCGGTTGGGACACTTGAACTACAATGTAAAAGAAGAGAGAAAGTGTGGCAAATATTGCTTAACTTTTATTCAAAAATTGTCTACGATATATATTGGTTTACATGCGCCTATATAAGGAGAGAATAATTCAAATGATCAATCAGTCATATATTACATAATAGAGAAATTGGCTCTTCCAGCCATTCCTTCCTTCTTGGTATGTTTCCATTCATGCTGCCGTATCTCCTTGTGCTTGTTGTGCAAGGTAAACTTCCATTGAGTGATTGTTTTCCATATAAGTGTTGTGGATTTGCCTTGAATGTCCTGTTTTGTCCCGATTGTGTCCAAATTGGGTTGTGTCGATTGCATGAATATAGGAGATTGATGATGCATTGTTGGGGATTGCCATAGCTGGTTGATTATGTCCAGGATACTCGGGATGCTTGCCTTTGGAGTTACTTGTACTCGAATGACATGTGGGAAGAGATATTGCAGCAGAATCAGTGGCTGCAGTATCTCCTAGTCGCATGGTTGTAATATTTCCATAAGTGGAGGCTGCCATATTTATGGGATTGATATCTGCAGCTGGTTGATCTTCCACGAGCAATACAACATTGTCAACTGCATTGTTGGCAGCAGCTGCATAGTTGGCAGCTGGTTGGGGTTCAATAGATGCTGCTGACTTGGTAGGAGCATCAACTGGTGACATGGCATGGGCATCATCTTTAACATCCCCCCGCAAGCTGACAGGGGATGAAATCACCTTCAGCTTGGATTTGAGAAAATGAAAGCGAGCAGTAGACAAGCCCTTGGTGAAGACATCCGCAACCTGGTCAGCGGTGGAAATAAAAGCAATGGAGATATCCTTGTTAAGGACTTTCTCACGCACAAAGTGGTAGTCCACTTCAATGTGTTTCGTGCGAGCATGGTACACGGGGTTGGAGGCAAGTGCAAGGGCACTGACATTGTCACACCAGAGGATAGGAGCAATCCGAAGAGGAATACATAGTTCATAGAACAACATCCGAAGCCATAACAGTTCTGCTGTGGCAATAGGAAGGGAGCGGTATTCAACTTCTGTGCTAGAACGGGAAACCACAGGCTGCTTCTTGGCACTCCAAGAGATGAGACTATCGCCAAGGAACACAACAAAGCCAGAAGTGGAACGCCGTTCATCCGGGCTCCCAGCCCAATCCGAATCATAGAAGGCATTGAGCTGCAGATTAGTTCTAGAAAACAGAAGACCATGGTCACTTGTGCTTTTGAGGAATCTCAGAACCCGCTTGGCAGCAGTCCAGTGAGCAGTTGTGGGATGATGCAAGTGTTGACAAAGTTGATTGACAGAGTAGGCAATATCAAGACGGGTGAGGGTGCAGTACTGAAAAGCCCTAACAACACTACGATATTCTGAAACATCAATTAAAGCCTCACCATCAAAACTGGATAGCTTGGAGCCGGAAGCACAAGGGGACTTGGCAAGCTTGGCATCTGCCATGTGGGTTCTAGATAAGAGGTCAACCACATACTTAGCTTGGCAAAGATGAAGGCCCTCGGAGGTGCGAGTGGCTTGAATGCCAAGAAAGTAACTCAATGGTCCCAAATCCTTCACAAGGAACTCTTTCTGCATGCGAGTGATGAGGGTACTGATAAGGTGAGCATGTGTACCTGTAACAATGATGTCATCCACATATATGAGAAGAAAGATTTTAACAGTGCCAGAGGTGTGAATAAATAGGGAGGTGTCAACAAGAGATGTCGAGAAGCCAAGATCAAGGAGAAAATTGGACAGTGTTGTGTACCAGGCCCGTGGTGCCTGCTTGAGGCCATATAAGGACTTGCGAAGTTTACACACAGCAGCTGGATTAGAGGGATCAACAAAGCCCAGAGGCTGCTCCATAAAAACGTCATATGTCAATGAGCCATGGAGAAAGGCATTAGAGATGTCTAGCTGCCGAATAGACCAGTCAAAGGACACTGCCAAAGCTAGGAGTAGCCGAATTGTTGCAGGCTTGATAACAGGACTAAATGTCTATGTGTAGTTAATGCCGGCCTGCTGCTCAAATCCCTTGGCCACAAGCTGAGCCTTGAACCTTTCGACAAAACCATCTGCTCTCCTTTTAATTTTATAAACCCATTTATTATGAATCACATGTTGATTGGTGGGATGTGGACAGAGTGTCCAAGTGCCATTGGAAATGAGAGCTTCAAATTCAGCAGACATAGCAGCTCTCCACCGAGGGTCAGAAGCTGATTTGCTATAACAAGAAGTTTCAAACTCTGGAAAAATAGTAATGTAATTGAGAAAGGGATATTTGGTGTGGTAGAGTTTGAAGCCGAGAAATTGTGTAGGTTTAAGAGAGCCTGTATGGGAATGGGTAGTCATAGAGTGAGAAGGTTAAGGAGGGGCAGGTGCAGGCTGAGAGACCAACAGAGGCAAGGATGGTGGAGAGATTACTGCCGGGGATACAGCAGGAGTGGTAGAAGGTGGGGGAGAGACTGAAGCTTCAGAGGCAGTAGAGAGTTCTGGATGAGTCACTGTAGGGGAGGCAGCATCTAGGATGGGTGATGGTATAGGGTCAGTAGGTAGGGTGGGTGAGCAATCAGTGTGAGGTAAAGTAAGGGACTGAGAGAGAGTTGTAGGAGGTGGAGATGAGGTTTCTGCAGCAGGAAGGGTGTTAGCAGTAAGAGAAGACATATATGGTAAAGAGAGAAGAGAAGAGAGAGCACTGTCACCTGTGGAGGTTAGCTGTGAAGGCAGGAGTGTAACTGCATGGTCCTTGGCTGGGAATGAGTTCTCATCAAACACAACATGGCGAGACAAGTAGGCTTTGTTAGTCACTGGATCAAGGCACTTGTAGCCAGCATACTAGTAGCCTAGGAAGATACATGGCTTGGACCGAAAGTCTAGCTTATGGAGGCCATATGGACATAGTAAGGTAAAGCATAGACACCCAAAAACCTTAAGCTTTTGATAGTTGGGAGAAATGTTATACAACTTTTCATAGGGAGAGAGGTAATTAAGTTTGGCAGTGGGAAGTCTATTGATGGTGTAAACGGCAGTGATGAAGGAATCAACCCAATACCTATTGGAAAGATGTGCATGAGCTAAGAGAGTGAGGCCGGTTTCTAGAATATGTCTTAACTTTCTTTCAGTAACCCCATTTTGAGGGGAAGTATAGGGACATGTTTTTCTGAAAACTATACCATGCTGGGATAAGAACGACTGAAATTGGAGAGAGGTATATTCACCCCCTCCATCAGATTGCAATTGTTTGATATGAGTGGAGAATTGGTTTTCCACAAGAGTCTTAAACTTCACAAATGTGGTAAATGTCTCAGATTTATGATGGAGAGGGTAAATCCAGGTGAATCGGGAGAAGTCATCAATGAATGCCACATAATATTTAAATCCAGTGATGGATAGGACTGGGGATGTCCAAAGATCAGTATGAATGAGTTGGAGAGGGGAAGTAGAGACACGAGTGGATGCAGAGAAAGGGTGTTTCTTTCCTTTACCAAGCTGACAAGAAGTACAAATGGTTTTATTCAAATCAGTTTTATTCAAAGAACACAAAGGCAACTTATTGTCTTTAACAACTCTAGTTACAATATCAGATGAGGGGTGCCCTAATCTATAATGCCAAACTAGTGGAGATGTCTTTATTCCTAGAACAGCTGTGAAAGCCTTGTTGCCTTGATGAGACTTCTTGCCAAGCCGAAGGGGGTAGATGCCGTTTTCACTCTTCCCTTCCAGTAGGAGGGTTTGTGTCTGCAAATCAATAATATAATAATGAGTAGAGGTTTGGATGAAATAGCAGTCATTATCTAGGCAGAATCTTTGGATAGATACAAGGTTAGCTGCAGCATTAGGACAATGAAGAATATTATAAAGATGAAAGGGAGATTGAGAGGAGTGAAGAGTTGTTGAACCAGTATTTGCTATAGCCAAAGCAATTCCATTTCCTACGGCAATAGCTTCTTTATTCTGAAATGGCTGTTGGATTTGAAGATTCTCCAAATCATGGGTGATATGGGCATTGGCAACACTGGCTGCATACCATTCTTGGTCTTCATAGGCAGAGTTGGTATGAGACACCATAGCATGCAATTGAGTAGGTGGTCATCTGCCTTGAAATGCATAATCCATCCTGTGGAAGCAATCAAGAGCAAGGTGATTAAGCTTACCACAGATTTGACAAGGTATCTTGGGGGCATTGGAGAAGATAGGTCTGGAATCATTTGTTGATCGAGGGACCGAATATCTGGGTTGGCCAGAATATCTTGCAGGAGGAGGAACTGCATTGCTTGGTCTTCATAGGCACAGTTGGTATAAGACACCATAGCATGCAATTGAGTAGGTGGTCGTCTGCCTTGAAATGCATAATCCATCCTGTGGAAGCAATCAAGAGCAAGGTGATTAAGCTTACCACAGATTTGACAAGGTATCTTGGGGGCATTGGAGAAGATAGGTCTGGAATCATTTGTTGATTGAGGGGCCGAATATTTGGGTTGGCTAGAATATCTTGCAGGAGGAGGAACTGCATTGTACCGAGTGGTAGGAGCTGTTGCATCTGACCTCGGGACAAAGTTTCTTGGAGAGTACTTTGGGGGAGAGAATCTTGAGAATGAGCCCCCACGGGGTCTTGGAGCAAAGGATCGGTCGGTTGGCTTCTGATTGAACAGTGCAAAGGTGGAAGTGTCCACAGTTTGGACTTGTTGATGCTTAAGTAGCATCTCATGGTTTAAGAGCTCATCTTGGAAGTCTTCAAAGCTGAATTGCTTGTCACGGGTCAGAATGGAGATGGTAGTGATGAAGCTGTTGAAGGTGGGATTCAGTCCATTTGTGAGATATGTGATTAGATCCTCATCTGGGAGAGGCTTGCCGACTGCAGCCAGTTGGCCAGCACATTCTTTGGTAGCTTGGATGTAGTCTAAACAGCTTTTAGAGCCTTGTTGAAAACCCTGCAACTATTTCTTGAGATTGTCAATTATGGACTTGGACTGGTTGGCAAACTGGTTTGCCAGGGCTGTCCACACTTGTTGTGAGGTTTCCAGCCCAAAGATAGTAGAGAGGACCTTCTTTGACAAAGTTATGTTGATCCAGTTGAGAACGTTTTGGTCTTTCTTTTGCCAGGTAGCAAATGCAGGATTAGGAGTTTCCTTGTTGCTTTCATCAGTCAAAAATTTGGGAGGGCAAGGTTCGATTCCATCAACTATGCCCATAGCTTCTTGGCTGCGCAAAATAGGTAGGAATTGGGTGGTCCAACTCAGATAGTTGGGTCCTTCCAGTTTTTCATGAAAGGTGAGATTTGGAGGAGATGTGTTGGTCATAGCAGTAGGGAGAGTGTTTGAGGATGAGGAAGCCATTGCAGAGAGAAAGGAGAGAAAAGTTGATTTCGGGCGTTGGCCTAGTAGTGCTCTGATACCATAAAAGAAGAGAGAAAGTGTGGTAAATATTGCTTAACTTTTATTCAAAAATTGTCTACGATATATATTGGTTTACATGCGCCTATATAAGGAGAGAATAATTCAAATTATCAATCAGTCATGTATTACATAATAGAGAAATTGGCTCTTCTAGCCATTCCTTCCTTCTTGGTATGTTTCCATTCATGCTGCCGTATCTCCTTGTGCTTGTTGTGCAAGGTAGACTTCCATTGAGTGATTATTTTCCATATAAGTGCTGTGGATTTGCCTTGAATGTCACATTCCTGCTGTTTCCTGTTTTGTCCCGATTGTGTCCAAATTGGGTTGTGTCGATTGCATGAATATAGGAGATTGATGATGCATTGTTGGGGATTGCCATAGCTGGTTGATTATGTCCAGGATACTCGGGATGCTTGCCTTTGGAGTTACTTGTACTCGAATGACATGTGGGAAGAGATATTGCAGCAGAATCAGTGGCTGCAGTATCTCCTAGTCGCATGGTTGTAATATTTCCATAAGTGGAGGCTGCCATATTTATGGGATTGATATATGCGGCTAGATGATCTTCCACGAGCAATACAACATTGTCAATTGCATTGTTGGCAGCAGCTGCATAGTTGGCAGCTGGTTGGGGTTCAATAGATGCTGCTGACTTGGTAGGAGCATCAACTAGTGACATGGCAGGAGCATCATCTTTAACACAATGATCTGACCAAGATTGCCAACAAACAAGTTGTCAAGGATTAACCCAAAATAGACAGAATTGAGAAGGGAATTTGTGGACCATGTCAATTGGGGAAGCAAACTCTGGCATCACACAAGAAGACTTTAGGTATTCTCAATTCCATAAATCTAGAACTTCTTCACATGGATCTCATAGGTCCTACAAGAACAATTAGTTTAAGTGGAAGGAAATATGTTTTAGTTATTGTGGATGACTATTCCCGTTATACTTGGGTTCTTCTTCTTTGTGAAAAATCAGATGCATTTGATCAAGCTCAAAAACTAGGGATGTAATCGAGCCGAGCCGAGTCGAGTTTGAAGATTTCAAGACTGTCTCGTTTATGAGTCGAGCTCGAATTCGAGCCGAGCTATAAATTGCATGTTCAAGCTCGGCTCGTTTAAAACTCGGGCGAGCTCGAGCTCAAGCTTGAGTTTAGTTGAAAATGACATTCGAGCTGAGCCGAGTTACTGGACAAGCTCGGCTTAACTAGAGCTCGATGTAGATTATTAAATTTTTCAATGAGTGATTAAAGCAGAATTCAAGCCCAAGTTTATGAACAACCTCTATGCATTTATTAATAACATAAATATATAATATGTAACTATATAAGGCATATTATAAAATATAGTACGTAACTATAGTTTATAAGTAACAAATTAACAATATATTATTATATATAACTAGAGAAAACTATGGTATATGTATAATGTGAACAAATAGTAAGTCTAATATATTCTATATAACTAAGTAACTATAATATAAGTATAATATATAACTATTGTTAACCATGTGTGATGTGATATATGTGTTTATTTATATATATGCTAACTATTTAATATTGTTAAATTGTTATATGTTAACTATTAATAACTTAATATGTAATACTATATATATTATACTATATTTACTATTTACTAATATATATGTAAGATATGAACGAGCTAACGAGTCGAACTAATGAGCCGGGCGAGCGATCCGATCGAGCTTTAAACAAGCTGAGCTCACGAGCCCCTATCGAGTTTTGTCGAGCGAGTTGGGTATGTATCACTTACTAATCGAGCGAGTTTCTACAGTAACGATCGAATTTCTACAGTATCGAGCTCGAGTTCGGATCGGGCTAAACCGAGCGGGTATCGAGCGGGCTGTCGAACGAACTGGTTTATTTACATCCCTATCAAAAACTGTTCAAGAAAATCCAAATTGAGTAAAATTGTTCTATCATGAGAATTTGCAGTGATCATGGGAGAAAATTTGAGAATTCCAGCTTTGAGGAATTTTGTAATCAACATGGTATTCAATAGGAATTTTCTTCTCCTATCACTCACAACAGAATGGTGTAGTGGAATGAAAAAATAGGGTGATTCAGGAGATGGCTCGAGTCATGATCCATGCGAAGGACTTAGCTCAACACTTTTGGAGAGAAGTTGTCAACACTACTTGCCACATCATCAATCGAGTCTAATTGAGGTATGAGACTGACAAGACTCCATATGAATTATGGAGAGGAAAGAAGCCTATAGTTAAGTATTTTCATGTTTTCGGGAGCACATATATGCTATATTCTTCGAGTCCGAAACAAAAGAAGAATTATCAGTGTAAATATAAACCTTGTAAAAAGCCTATTCCATAAATAGGCTTTTCACAAGGTTTATATTTACACTGATAATTCTTCTTTTGCTTCAGTTTTCCATTTAGTTCTGACGAAGCACATACATGACAAGCAACTAAAATGCTTTTTCATAGAAGTACAAAAGAGGAATGTGTTAGTAGAACAACTCAAAGGTATGCTATCACTTGACATTGATATGATATTTACTTTCATAAACATATCTGCTAACATATATACATTTTCAATTTACCTATAGTTAAATACAAAAATCTTTTTAAAGTGCACTTTGATTTCGGGTAAGCAGCTTGAATCACAAATTATAAAGAACTGAGTGTAATTCAAAATTTTACATTATTAGATTGAACAGATTGTTATATAACATGGAAGTGCTCGGTCAGCTGCCCAATCAATTATCGAGTTTTCCTAACACTGTATGTTTCAAAAAAATTAAAATATTTTTAAATTTTTAAGAGATATCACAATTAACATTTTTTTTTTTCTAAATACAATTTGTGTGAGAAGAATATTATTATTTTTTATTTTTTATTTTTTTTTAAAAAAAATTATGTTATGTCAATAGTATTAATTTGCTCTCTCTCTCTCTCTCTCTCTCTCTCTCACCTTTATCATTGTTTTATTAATGCGAGAAGGCGACAACAAGATTACTCTTGCAATTCTACTGAGAGTCTAGGCAATTCAACTGGGGGTCTAGTGAGGTAAGTTTAAACTAATAAGTTAAAATTTTAGTTAAGCCCATGGTTGGGTGTTTACCCTGGTGAAACAGGGATATGTTTTGGAGCCCAATAATGGAATCAAGCTTCCAGCAGTCTATGTCTATTTGGACTTGGGAAGCTACGGATTTGCCAATGGGGAACTCTATGCTGGGGTAATAAGGCACTGAATTTTTTTTTTCTTAGCAAAGATATAAGTTTGGTAACGATTTTTTTTTATTTTTTTGTTACTTAGATAAGAACAAGTCTTGCAAAAAGTCATATTCGTCTAAATTATCTTGAAGACAGAAATAAATTCAAAGAATATAAACAAGGTAATAGTTGTTAGTTTGAAAAAGAGTTTGTCATAAAAAAATCATCAACTTATTTTATAAAATCAATTCTACTTTCAGCTCAAAAGAATGTTGATGATATGTACCTAGGCAATTGCCTGGAAGGGGAATTATTATTTTTATTTTATTTTATTTTATGAAGTGTATTTTCATCATTGGGGGAACATTGACAATTTTTGATACTTTGGAGGAGACGTTGTCAATTGTGTGGTAGTTTGAGAGGGGTGTGTAGACTTTACCCAAAAAAAAAAAAAAATGCAAGCATTAAAAATTATTGTCAATACATTTCATGAAAAGTCCACTATTTACTTCTATTGTAATTATTAATATATTAAAATCGAGATCTCAACAAAAGCATCGAGATCTCAACAACATGTCAATTCTTACATGGATGACACAAAGTAGTTCTCAATGGTTTTGTTTGCTTCGATGCCCATTATCCTAGGATGGAGTCTGACATAATCAAATATCTAGCTACTAAAGTTCATATAGTATGCTGAAAACTCAATTATATTTCATTCGCCTAAACACTCAATCATTAGCTAAACTGAAATTTTAATTTAGGTTAAACTTACATTTTAAGAGTCATAGAATTACTAGATTACTCTTATTGTCACCTCTTGGTAAGAATAAAATAATGAAAACTGTGAGAAAGCACATCAATACTATTGAAACAATATTTTTTTTTTTAAGAATTAATCATATTGTATTTTTTTTAAAAAAAGAAAATGTTATTGTCTCGCTAAAATATTTAAGTTTCTTAAAACATACATTTTTGGGCAAAATCAGTAATCATTCAACTACTTGACTGAGCACTTCCAAATTATACTACAATTCATTTAATTTAATAATGTCAATATTTGATTTATTAGATTACACTCATTTCAATATAATTTATTTTAAAAAGTTTGAAATCTAAGATGCTAACTTGTCATCTGACTGTGCATAACATGAGTGATGAGGAGTCCGTTTAGAACTCCTAGGGCCTTCGTCATTACAACGCCTTTGTGAGAATCCATGCTTAATTCGCACGGAATGGGCATACCATTGTTATCCCGAACAAGTACTCCTACTCCTATAAAATTTCCTAAAGGCTTCTGAGAGCCATCCATGGTGATGACTGGATATAGTCATGTTGTCGTGCAAACAAATTCGGGAAACAGTCAAGATTTGCTAAAATGAGGAGAAGATTAGGAACTAGAAGTGCATGTAATATGTGTAATACGCAAGTCTAAGAAGTAGCTAAGAAATACCAATTGGCGTTCATCTTTCATTCATCGCCACAAAAACATTTTCACAAACTTTCTAGTGGGGTATGACAAGATTCTAAAAGAACATGACTGGCATGAAGAGATAAAAGAGAGATACATAAATCGAATTTGTTTGAATGTAGTTAAGAAGATCAGTTCTACCATAATATATTTTGAAAATTGTATCCCATCCCAGTTAAGAGAGAATCTTTTATATGAAGCTAGAATTCACTACTATACAACTAAGACACATAGATTAAACTCAATTGTTGACGTTGAAGTGGTGACAACAACAGTGAGCAAAATCTTAAATCAAGTGAGCGGAATCTCAAATTAAGTTGTGGACAGAAAAAATGTAAACACAATATTAGAATGGACAGAAGGTATGCTCTTTATTAGTTAAGAATTTCATAAATAGGCTTTTCACAAGGTTTATATTTACACTAACTAAAATGCTTTTTCATAGAAGTACGGAAGGGGAATGTGTTAGTGGAACAACTCAAAGGTATCCAATCACTTGACATTGACATGATATTTACTTTCATAAACATATCTACTAACATATATATATATATATATATATATATATATATATATATATATATATATATATATATATATATATATATATATATATATATATATATATATATATATTTCAATTTAGCTATAGTTAAATAAAAAAATCTTTTGTAAAGCACACTCTGATTTCGAGTGAGCATCTTGAATCTTAAGCATCTTGAATCACAAATTATAATGAACTAAGTGTAATTCAAAATTTTACATTATTAGATTGAATGAATTGTTATATAACATGGAAATACTCGGTTAGCTACCCAATCAATTATCGAGTTTTCCTGACAATGTATGTTTCAAAAAACTTAAAATATTTTTAAATTTTTAAGAGAGATCACAATTAACATTTTTTTCTAAATACAAGTTGTGTTATAAGAATATTATTATTATTATTTTAAAAAAAATAATTTGTTTTGCCAATAGTATTAATTTGCTCTCTCTCACCTTTATCATTGTTTTATTAATATGAGAAGGTGATTGCTAAATTACTCTTGCAATTCTACCAAGAGTCTAGGCAATTCGACTCGGAGTCTAGTAAGGTAAGTTTAAAGTAATAAGTTAATTTTTTTTAGTGGAGTCTAATGATGTAACTTTAATCTAATAAGTTAAAATTTTAGTTAAGCCCATGATTGAGTGTTTACTCTAGTGAAACAAGGATATGTTTTGGAGTCTAATGATGGAATCGAGCTTCCAACGGTCTATGTCTAATTGGACTTGGGAAGTTATAAATTTGCAAATGTGGAACTCTATGCTGAGCTAATAAGACACTAAATTTTATTTTTCTTAGCAAGGATATAAGTTTGGTTTATATTAAGATTAACGATTTTTATTTTATTTTTTGTTATAATAAGAACAAGTCTTACAAAAGGTCATATTCGTCCAAATTAGCTAGAAGGCAGGAAGAAATTTGAGGAATATAAACAAAGTAATGGTTAGTTTGAAAAAGAGTTGGTCGAAAAAAAATTCTTCAACTTATTTTATAAAATCAAATCTACTTTCAGCCCTAAAGAATGTTGACGATATGGACATGGTCAAGTTCCTGGAAGTATAATTATTATTTTTATTTTATTTTATTGACTGTATTTTCGTCATTGGGGGAACATTGACAATTTTTGATAGTTTGGAGGAGACATTGTCAATTGGGTAGTAGTTTAAATAAGGTATGTAGACTTTACTAAAAAAAAAAAAAAAACAAACATTAAAAATTATTGTCAATACATTCCATGAAAAGTCCACTATTTACTTCTATTGTAATTATTAATATATCAAAATCTAAATCTCAGCAAAAGCTCACAAAATCAAGATCTCAACAACATGTCAATTGTTACATGGACGACACAAAGTAATTCTCAATGGTTTTGTTTGCCTCAGTGCCCCATCACCCTAGGATAGAGTCCGGCATTTTAAATTTATAGCTACTAAAGTTTATATAGCATGATGAAAGCTCAATTATATCATTAGGTTGAAGAACTTTATGTTTTATTCGGGTAAACACCCAGTCGTTAGCTAAACTGAATTTTAACTTAGGTTAAACTTACATTTCAAGAGTCGTAGAATTACTGGACTACTCTTATTGTTACCTCCTTATAAGAATAAAATATTGAAAACTGTGAAAAAGCACATCAATACTATTGACACAATAATTTTTTTTTATTTTTTATTTTTTTTAGAATTAATCTTAGGACAGATACTATGTTTGTTTCACAAACAAAATGTTATTGCCTCTCTAAAATATTTAAGTTTCTTGAAACATACATTTTTGGGCAAAATTGGTAACCATTTGACTACTTGACTGAGCACTTGCAAATTATACTACAGTTCATTTAATTTAATAATGTCAAAATTTGATTTATTAGATTACACTCAGTTCAATATAATTTACTTTAAATAGTTTGATACCCAAGATGCTAACTGGTCATCTGACTGTGCATAACATGAGTAATGAGGAGTTTGTTTAGAACAAAATTCTTGAAGGCTTCTGCGAGCCATCTGTGGTGATGGCAACACCCACGCATATAAAGGGATATAGTCATGTTGTCGTGCAAACAGACTCGGGAAATAGTCAATATTTGCTAACATGAGGAGAATATCCGGAATTAGAAGTGCATGTAATACGTGTAATATGAACTATGCAAGTCTAAGAAGTAGCTAAGAAATATCAATTCGGGTTCATCTTCCATTTATCGCCACAAAAACATTCTCACAGACTTTTTTGTGAGGTATGCAAGGACTCTAAAAGAACATAGTTGGCCTGAAGAGATGAAAGAGAGATACATAAATTGAAGTTGTTTGAATTTAGTTAAGAAGATCAGTTCTACCATAATATATTTTAAAAATTGTATCACATCCCAGTTAAGAGAGATTATTTTATATGAAGCTAGAATTCACTACTATACAACCAAGGCACATGGATTAAAATCAATTGTTGACGTGACAACAACAGTGAGAAAAATCTTAAATCAAGTATGCTCTTTATTAGTTAAAAATTTCATAAATAGGTTTCTCACAATGTTTATATTTCCATTGATAATTCTTCTTTTGTTTTGGCTTTCCATTAAGTTCTGACAAAGCACATACATGACAAGCAACTAAAAGGTTTTTCATAGAAGTACGGAGGGGAATGTGTTGGTAGAATAACTCAAAGGTATGCTAACATTGACATGATATTTACTTTCATAAACATATCTGCTAACGACATATATTCATTTTTCACTTCAGTTATAGTTAAATACAAAAATCTTTTTAAAGTGCACTCTACTTTCATGTAAGCATCTTGAATCTTAATCATAGTGAATCACAAATTATAATGAAGTGGGTTTAATTTAAAATTTTACATTATTAGATTGAATGGATTGTTATATAATATGGAAGTGCTCCGTCAGTAGCCCAATCAATTTTTGAGTTTTCCTAACAATGTAAGTTTCGAAAAACTTAAAATATTTTTAAATTTTTAAGAGAGATCACAATTAACATTTTTTTCTAAATACAATTTGTGTGAGAAAAATATTATTATTATTATTATTTTTTAAAAAAAATAGTTTGTTATGTCAATAGTATTAATCTGCTCTTTGTCACTTTTATCATTGTTTTATTAATGTGAGAAGGTAACAACAAGATTACTCTTGCAATTCTAGCGAGAGTCTTGGCAATTCGTCTGGGAGTCTAGTGAGATAAGTTTAAGGTAATAAGTTAAATTTTAGTGGAGTCTAATGATGTAAGTTTAAGCTAATAAGTTAAATTTTTTAATTAAGCCCATGATTAGGTGTTTACCCTGGTGAAACAGGGATATGCTTTTGGAGCCAAGGATGGAATCAATGTTCCAGCAGTCTATGTCTATTTTGACTTGGGAAGCCATGAATTCGCAAATGTGGAACTCTATACTGGGGTAATAAGTCACTGAATTTTATTTTTCTTAGCAAGGATATAAGTTTGGTTTATACTAAGGCTAACGTTTTTTTTTTTTTTTGGTTATACTTAGATAAGAAAAAGCCTTACAAAATGTCATATTCGTCCAAATTATCTAGAAGGCAAGAAGAAATTTGAGGAATATAAACAAGGTAATAGTTGTTAGTTTGAAAAAGAGTTTGTCATAAAAAATTCATCAACTTACTTTATAAAAACAAATCTCTTTTTAGCTCTAAAGAATGTTGATGATATGGACCTCGGCAAGTGCGTGGAAGTTGAATTATTATTATTATTTATTTTATTTTTATTAAGTGTATTTTCGTCATTGGGAGAACTTTAACAATTTTTGGTAGTTTGGATGAGACATTGTCAATTGGGTGGTAATTTGAGGAGGGTATGTAGACTTTACCAAAAAAAAAAGTACAAGCATTAAAAATTATTGTCAATACATTCAATGAAAAGTCCACTATTTACTTCTATTAATTATCAATATATCAAAATCGAGATCTCAACAAAAGCTCACAAAATCGAGATCTCAACATGTCAATTGTTACATGGATGTTCTCAATGGTTTTGTTTGGCTCAGTGCCCCATTACCCTAGGATTGAGTCCGACAAAATCAAATTTATAGCTACTAAAGTTCATATAGCATGCTGAAAGCTCAATTATATTCTTGAGTTGAAAAACTCTATGTTTCATTCGGGTAAACACTCAATCATTAGTTAAATTGAAATTTTAACTTAGGTTAAACTTATATTTCAAGAGTCATAGAATTACTGGACTACTCTTATTGTTAACTCCTGATAAGAATAATACAATGAAAACTGTGAGAAAGCACACTAATACTATTGACTGAATATTTTTTTTTTTTTTTTAGAATTAATCTTAAGACACATATTGTATTTTTTTTCAAAAACAAGATATTATTGTCTCTCTAAAATATTTAAGTTTCTTGAAACATACATGTTTGGGTAAAATCGATAATCATTCGACTACTTGACTGAGCACTTCCAAATTATATTACAGTTCATTTAATTTAATAATGTCAAAATTTGATTTATTAGATTACACTTATTTCAATATAATTTACTTCAAATAGTTTGATATCCAAGATGCTAACTTGTCATCTGACTGTGCATAACATGAGTGATGCGGAGTCTGTTTAGAACTTCCAGGGCCTCCGTCATTACAACGTCTTTGTGAGAATCTTAGCTTAATTCGCACGAAACAAGCATACCATTGTTATCCCGAACAAGTACTCATACTTCTATAAAACTTTCTAAAGGCTTCTACGAGCCATTCGTGGTGATGGCAACACCTACTCAATTAAAGGGATATAGTCATGTTGTCATGCAAACAGACTCAGGAAATAGTCAAGATTTGCTAACATGAGGAGAAGATCTGGAATTAGAAGTGCATGTAATATGTGTAATACCCAAGTCTAAGAAGTTGCTAATAAATACCAATTGGCATTCATCTTTCATTCATCGCCACAAAAACATTCCCACAGACTTTATGGCGAGGTATGCAAGAACTCTAAAAGAACATAGTTGGCCCGAAGAGATGAAAGAGAAATATATAAATCGAAGTGGTTCGAATATAGTTAAAAAATTCAATTCTACAAGAATATATTTTGAAAATTATATCCGATCCTAGTTATGAAAGATTCTTTCATATGAAGCTAGAATTTACTAATATACAACCAATGCACATAGATTAAAATCAATTATTGACGTTGAAGTGGTGACAACAACAGTAAGCAAAATCTTAAATCAAGCGAGTGGAATCTCAAATCAAGTTGTAGACAGAAAAAATGTGGACACAATATTAGAACAGATGGAAAGTATGCTTTTTATTAAGTAAGAATTCCATAAATAGGATTTTCACGAGGTTTGTATTTATACTAATAATTCTTCTTTTATTTTGGTTTTCCATTTAGTTATGACAAAGCAGATACATGACAAGCAACTAAAATACTTTTTCATAGAAGTACGGAGGGGGAATGTGTTAATGTAACAACTCAAAGATATGCTATCACTTGTCATTGACATGATATTTACTTTCATAAGCATATCTGCAAACACATATATATAGATACATTTTCAATTCAGCTATAATTAAATACAAAAATCTTTTTAAAGTGCACTTTGATTTTGGGTAAGCATCTTGAATCACAAATTATAATAAACTGAGTGTAATTCAAAATTTTACAATATTAGATTAAATGGATTGTTATATAACATGGAAGTGCTCGGTCAGTTGCCCGATCAATTATCGTGTTTTTCCTGACAAGTTATGTTTCAAAAAGCTTAAAATATTTTTAATTTTTAAGAGAGATCACAATTAACAATTTTTTTCTAAATACAGTTTGTGTGAGAAGAATATTATTATAATTATTATTTTTTTTAAAAAAAATAGTTTGTTATGTCAATAGTATTAATTTGCTCTCTCTCACCTTTATCATTGTTTTATTAATGCAAGAAGGTGACAACAAGATTACTCTTGCAATTCTATCGAGAGTCTAGGCAATTCGAGTTAGAGTCTAGTGATGTAAGTTTAAGTTAGTAAATTAAATTTTAGTGGAGTCTAATGATGTAAGTTTAAGCCAATAAGTTAAGCCCAAGATTGGGTGTTTACCTCGTGAAATAGGGATATGTTTTGGAGCCCAACGATGTAATCGAGCTTCCAGCAGTATATGTCTATTTGGACTTTAGGAGCTACAAATTTTGGAAATGTGGAATTCTATGCTGGGGTAATAAGGCACTAAATTTTATTTTTCTTAACGATTTTTTTTTTTTTTTTTTTTTTTTTTTTTTTTTTTTTTTTTTTTTTTTTTGTATACTTAGATAAGAACAAGTCTTGCAAAAGGTCATATTGTCCAAATTATCTACAAGACAAGAAGAAATTTGAGAGAAATAAACAAGGTAATAGTTTTTTAGTATGCTAAAACACAAAAACCGGAACCTATGTGAAATATGTGTCGAATATACAAAACAGTGAGAATCGAACCTAAACTTGTAGTTTGTCCCTATCGACTCTTGGACTCCCATGCAGGTTTGAGTCTTTGAGAGATGAAGACTGGGTTAGAGACATTGGTTTGACGTCAGAGAATGAGACTGACGTGTGTTAGATTTAGGGAGAGTTAACAGAGGTTTGAAGCGTTAAATTAATTAAAATCACGTGAGACACACATGGTAAAGGACACTTGCAACCTATTAGACATGTTTGTAGGAAATTTCTGTCCATTTAACTTATGCATTATTGATCAAATATTTAACCAAAGTAACTAGCCAAATGGAGAGATTTGTTTGGTATTTTTTTTTTCTACAAGGCTAGCCAAAATAACCTTTTGGCTATTTTGGCTAGCCCAATGTAAGTGCTGATGCTAAAAAAGAAAAGAAAAGAGAAATGCTAAAGCTTTTTCTAGTGTCTTTCTGAGGTCCTATGCTGACAGGCACCTTGTTTTTAATAATAAAAAAACTATAGTTTGATTTCTCTCTTATTTTTATAAAAAGAAAAAAAAAAGAAAAAGAAAATAAGGTGTCATATCAGCATAAAAGGACCCCAGAAGAACACTAGGACTTATAGCATTTCTAAAAAAAAAAAAAAAAAAATAGTCCATCTTTTGATCTTATAAAGGAAGGTATTTTACCGAATTAAAGATTTCATATAACTTTTGGAAAATATTTTTTGTTTTTTTGGTTTAAAAAGTGTTTTGATATAACATATTAGTGAAAAATATATATATATATATATATATATATTTTGTGTTTTAATGAGTTGTTTATTAATGCTTATGTTTTGACAAAAAAAAAAAAAAGAGAGTAAGAGAGAAAACAATATTTTATTAACATTGGATTCTCAATCAATGATAAGTGTGGTTGAAGCGCATCTTCAAACTTCACATTGGATTCTCAAATCATTACATGAAAAGTCTCGTGGAAGCCCGTCTCCAAAGCTTTGACATTGGAGTCATCATGTGGACCCACTTCACCGCATGGCGAGAAGGTAATATGTCAACATAAGCTTGAATTTTGAGGAAATGTCCAAAGTCAGAAAAGGACTCGCGAAATTGATGCACATTTGTCCAAAACAGCAAATCAATCCTCCCACTTTCTTTTATAAACATATCTCGAAGCGTCCTTCTAACCAAAACCCACTGAATAATAATAATAATAAAATTAAAAATTTGGACAGATTTTATTATTACAACAAAGCAACCATTTCATTTCATTTCCATATACAAAGAGCAAACCTCTACTAATTTCAAATTTTTTGGGCAATTTAGTAAATCATGGACACAACTACAGAAGAACAGAACTCACACAAGGTCCAAACCCACAGCATTTTCACCATTTAGACGATTTACATTTTGTGGAGATTGCATTTCCATTGAAGTAAGGCTTGAAGGTTCTCATAACTTCCTCGTACGTTGGCCTTTTATAGTCCACCGCCTGCAAATAGTTGTATCCCATATGTTACCAAGTCCTTCAAAAAAATATCATATCAAGGTTGATTATTTCAAAGAAAGCAGAATCTGTAATACACACCTGCTCAATAACATCTTCTGGGCTTGCCCATTTCCACTCAGCAAATTCTGGTTCTGCTTCGCCAGTGGCTAGGTTGATCTCACTCTCATCTTTTGTTAATCTCATAAGGAACCTGTCAAGTGTCCAAGTTCATCGTTAGGCAGCACAAAGTCTTGGGTAAAATACTTCATAAACCAAATTGGCAGATAGTACAGTTATACAATTACACAAGAAAAGGAAATGAACTGCATTCTGATTGCCTGAAAATTACATAAAAATAAGTTTCTGAAAACTGAAGACTAGGCTAGACAAACCGAAATCTATTCATTGGATTTGGAACCAAACAAAAGTATTGCATGTCTCTGAAGTTCACTAAAAGCTTAATTCTTTGGAGTTGTGCCCCTCATACCAAAAGAATATTACATTCATGGCAACTGTAGGCAATATGTCACTTAATTTGCTGAACATGCAAACATAACCTAGAAGGAAACCTTGAGAAAATCTTAGTTAGTTAACTAATCAAACAGCCTTAGGAAAGGTAGCTTTTGGCAAACAAGTTAAAACTTCTTTCCATCTATTAAAGCATCTAACACAAATAAACTAAGTCTAGATGAGAGCCTGTATCTCTACTACCAGCAACTTAAACTTAGGGAACTTTGATAACTAATTCCAGAAGAGTCAAAAGCATTTAACACACATTGACTTAGCCAGCAGATCCGTCCAAACAGGTGTGCAAATACAAAATTGGAATGACCCAGGACTTCCTCTCTGGTCAGTAACCCAGTTGGATCACATCGTAGAGAACCTAGTTCCATGAACCTTTTTTTTTTTTTTTTTTTTTTGTGTATATTATCATGTACTCACATCCTATATACAATGGATTTTCCATTATTTAACTTCACCGCTTGCATTCTATTTGAACTGGATACCTTAATAATTTATATTTAAAGTTGTGCACATCTGAGATCAATTTAAACAATCGTATGGCCAATAAAATCTAATAAAACTAAATCCTGATTATCAGAGCATGAAGTTTCTCATTTCATCAGGAGTTTATGGCAGGCATGAGCATTGTTTTCCAATCATAAATTTTAAAGATTAAGAACAATAAATAAACACTTCCTATAACTGGATTTTCAAACATGCAATCCATCAAACAAGAAATGCATATAGGTCAATTCTCACATATGTAACAACCACAACTAATATATCTACGAAAAACATACCCTACATTTACATCTGAGAAAGACTGAGGGGAAGAGAGTTGCTTAAATGCTTAAGAAATGAAACTAATCCTTCAAGCAATTTGACAATTTTCCTTCCCCTTGGTTGATTCTGAGATCCAACCAAAGGCCAAAAAGAGAAAAAGGACATTCTAATAAAATTGAAGTAGAATGGAAAATAATTGGGAAAATAAGAATGAGAAGAATGTCAAAGAACCAGGCCTTGAAATTCATCAGGTGCAAGGTGCATGTCATCACTAGTTAAAGAAACAGACGTTTTTTTTTCTTTCATGATGTGTTTGACTAAGTGAAAAAAGAAGACGCACCACTTTTGTGCCTGCCCATGCCATTCCCCTCCCCAGAGACGGTTGACTTTGGTCTTCACAGCAGGAGGGAAGTCATAAGTCAACCAATTCGGAACCTGTTAGTAATGAAACCTGAATCATAAGTAAGAAAAAAGCTATCCTTTCTTCACTCCACCCAACAAAATAAATTGAGTGGCAACATATTTAGATAAACCACATCTTATATCCATTAAGATCCTAGAGACTGCTTTATCCTGCAGTGAAATTATAAAGCTCTAGCATTTCCATCACAATGATTTCACAAAAATGGTCAAAGAATTTCTCAAAGAACGCACCACAATTCCATAGAGGTACATAGCTGTTTCTATCAAATAGATCTTGGAATATTCTATCTTCTTTATTCTTAGTCCTTAGTCTTATCTTTTGAAAAACGAGGAATACAAAGTTTTTTACATCTTGGTGGAATTCACAGACATCATAATCAATAATTCATAAAGTTTTAAGATCTCTATGCTTATTTATAGAGTTAGAGATACAAAGAATGAAAGAAAGAGAATCATCAGAGCATAAAAACACAAGAAAACATTGGAAGAATGCAAGTGCTATACTGGTATTGAACTAAATGAGCAGCAAAATGAAGCATAAGAAGCACTTCTTCCCCCACAAACCTCGGCAAGAATTTCAGCAGACACAATTCCAGTTTCTTCTCGCAGTTCTCTAATGGCTGCAGATTTGGGATCTTCACCATCTTCAATACCCCCCTGAGATTGAAGATCCCATAGCCAATTAAAGTCAGCTGCAATATGTTCACATTACAGGCAAATGTTGGGTAAAATTTGAGAATCTACAGAACAATGAAACACGCTGTAAAAGAAAGTTCAAATTCCATGGTGGCTGAGAACAAAACACTTCTAATGGATCCATACTATATTTGAGTAGCCTTGAGGAAGGGTTTTGTTGACTCCAAGCAAACCAAGGCTCGTACTACTAGTAATGGATCATCTCTTGCACCTTTGGGCTCCATATTAGATGTAGCCTTGAGGAAGTTTAGGCAAATACTTGGTACACCATGGGGAATGAGTTTCTACTTACATGAATTCATACTACTAGTAATGGATGTTTTACCACGTGGGAAATGTCTCCTAGGATGAAATACCCAAAGACAAATCAGGGATGTGCATTTAATTGCTCCCTTTTCCCCCCTAAAAGCATGTTAAGAAATGGTATTTTGAAAGCAAACAGAGCATCTTTGCAGTATCACCTGAGGCATCTGCCATGCTCCCGGAACATTCAATCTTGAAGCCACGAAAATCTGCAAGAAAATCTCAAAAGTTACCATTAATGTGGATCTTGAATTTTCTACTGCAGTTTTAAGTGCGGAGCGTTTGGCAACATTTTTGCTTCCACTCAAACATGTAATAAAATCAAGTAAATACCCTTTTAATTCGTTGTGTTTAATTCAACCAAAAAAAAATAAAAAATCAACGATACATTTATTAATTTCCAGCCAGAATTTGATTTTTCTAATTATAGATAGGTCCAGACTCTAGAATTTTCAGTCAACAGCAACAAACACTAATTACATAATTAAATAAATATATGCAGAATCCTCAGAAAATAACTTAACTTGATTTGATCCTAATTTCAAGGAAACCAACAAAGAAAAAAATATTTTCTTAATAGTATGTCCAACAAAGACAAAAGCCAACACCAGAAAATTCTATAACCTCGTAAACAGATATACAACGCTCAGTTTTCTAGTTTTCAACATGCAAATCCACCATTGATCTATAACAATTCATCCCAATAGAAAAATAGTTGATAATCAAAAACCGTAGCAAAAATCTAGAAAAAGAAAAAGAAAAAAGAGCAGGAGTTACTTGACTATCAGAGTTGATGAGGCAAATGCCAACGTTGGGACGGTAACCAGGAGGGAGACCCTCCATTGTTTTTGCTTCTGCTTTGGAGCTTCCACACACACACACACACACAGAGAGAGAGAGAGAGAGAGAGAGTTAATGGCTTAATGGGATGACCGCAAGAAATTCAACAAGGAAAAAGGGGGTTTGTGTTCTGTGGGGAATAGAGAAGCTGACTCCGATTATGACAAAAAGGCTGACTCAGAGGGCTTGGTGGGGTTGAGTATTTCGCAACTCTTATCCTGCGCACCCATCCACCCAGAGCCTGGTTTATCTAGTACGTATCAAATAATATTTTATAGGTGGGGAATAATAGGGTCAGAGTGTCCTCACATTCTTATCATGAGCTCTCCATTGGTTGGTTTTGGAGTTTCTTATGTTTTCGCAATATATATATGTATCTGAAATTTTCTGCACTACTAGCAAAAGTAAAGGAGGAAGCCAAAATGTATAAAGTATTTGAAACTTATTGCCCTTATTTTGTTGTATTCCCAAACCTATTAACATAAACAAGAAACAATAACTAGAGACTTCTTTTTTTTTTTTTTTTTTTTTTTTTATATAGTACAATAGTCAACTAAGAAAGAGAATGGGGGATCTTTCCCACTATAAATGGGATAGGAAGAAATAGGGAGAGGGGAAATGAGAATACAGTTAGGAGTGTAAACAAATAAAGCTATCCGTAAGCTCGATGGGGCGTGGCTCGATAAAGTTTGACTCGGTTATTAAAATCATTCGTGGACACGAAACTATACTCGATTATTAAACGATACATACCCATATAAAACTCGGCTCGCTTATTAGCGCTGCTCGTATATGTTTATATGTATACATATTAATTAATAAATATACGTATATATATTAATTATTAGGAAAAATTGCGCCGTTGGTCCCTGTGGTATGTCATAATTATTTTTCACTCCCTATGGTTTAAAAAGTTCATGAGAGATCCCTATAGTATGCAATAATTACAAATCGATCCCTGTCGTCAAATTCTGTTAAAATTTTTAACAGATTTTGTCAAATGCCACGTCAGCGCCACGTGTCGTCATCTTATTGGTGACACGTGGCGCTGACATGTCTAATCTTAATAAATAAATAAAAATTTATTAAAAAATAAATAAAAATACTTATTTTTAAAAAAAAATTAAAATTAAAAAAAACAAAAAAAAAAAAAGAAATAACAAAAATGGGAGAGGGGGTGGCCTGGCCACCCCTTTCCCTTTTTTGTTTTTTTTTTTTTTTTTGAATTTTAATTTTTTTAAAAAAATAAGTATTTTTATTTATTTTTTAATAAATTTTTATTTTTTTTTATTAAGATTGACACGTGTCGCTGACGTGTAGGGCTAACAGATTCCGTCAAAATTGTGAACGGAAAATCGACCCAGGGAGTAAAACGTAATTATTGGATACCACAGGGATTTCTCATGAACTTTTTAAACCATAGGGAGTGAAAAATAATTATGGCATACCACAGAGACTAACGGTGCAATTTTCCCTAATTATTAAGTAACAATTTAACAATAATTGTGATTTTATATAATATATCAGTATATGTATATATTGAATATTAATTATTATTATTAAGTAATAATAATTGATTGGTATACAACATATAATTATATCTATAAGTATCTATATAATATATGGTCATATTTTAAATGATCTAACCATTAAGTATCTAATGGTAGTTAAATCAGCATATGATACAAGTTATATAACAATTTATATGATACTAAATCTTATAAGTTAGGTGATATATTGATATGGCACATTGTATCTCCATTATATAATATAAATTATGTAATAATCATATGATTCATATCAACAAGTTAACAACACTTATTTTTTATGACTATTGACTAAGTATGATCTAATCATGTCAAATGTGTAATATGATCTAACAATCCATATGCTATTAAATCATAAAGTCCAATAATTTATATGCTATTAAATCTTAGGTCATATGGCACAATGTATCTTTATTATATAATCTAATAATCATATGGTCATGTGTATTTAAATTAATATGATAATGCTTATATATATAGTTATATTATATGATCTAAGTATTATCATTTGATACTCGGGATAAATATGATCTATAATTATCATATCTTATCATAAATAATCTTATATCATATGATATGAATCATAATGCATAAATATATATAATTAAAAATTAAGCTATAACTATAAATTATAGGGTGGACTGTAAGGGGCGAAGGGGGGGATTGATTCTCTTGTGGAAGTCGGAAATTAGAGTTGAAATTCAGAACTATAGTAAGTGTCACATTAATGTTGTAATCCAATGCACCTCCGATAAGCAACAGTGGAAATTTACTGGGTTCTATGGCCACCCAGATGCAAATAAAAGAGGAAAAGCTTGATCACTGCTATGGTGTCTATATAGAGTTTCCACAGAGTCGTGGTTATGTATTAGGGATTGCAATAAAATCCTCTCTTATGAGGAGAAGTTCAGTTCCTCTGTTCGTCCAGTTAACCAAATGCTTGAATTTCAACATGCTCTGGATGGTTTCGAGTTGATGGACTTGGGCTTTAATGGTCCCAAGTATACATGGAGTAATGGGCATAGTGGCAAGGATTTGACCCATGAGCGACTTGATAGAGCAGTTGCAAATGCTTCATGGAGTGCCAAATTCAATATAGTGGAAGTATCTGTGCTTGCCCAGGCAAGTTCAGATCATCATCCCTTCCTTTTGACCTGTTCCAATAACAGAGATATTCAGTGGAAGAAGAGCTAGTCCTTCAGATTTGAAGCAAGTTGGACCAAACACAAGGACCATGGAGAGATTATTAGGAAAGCATGGCATGCCAAGCCCTGCATGGAGGACCAATGGAGGAAGATTTAGGGAAAATTACAACAGTGCCAAAAAACCTTGCAGTAGTGGGTTAGAAAGAAGGAAAATTAGGTGGAACACAGCATTAAGGATTTTTTAGAGCAGGATGACATTAAATGGAAGCAAAGAGCCAACGAGGAGTGGCTCAAATATGGGGACAAAAACACTAAGTTTTTTCATGCCTGTGCAAACCAAAGAAATAGGAGGAGCCAGATTGTAAAAGTTGCAGACAAGCATGGGCGGCTCTGTACCACACAAGGGGATATTGAGGAAGCATTTGTTCAATACTTTCAGGAGCTTTTCACTACTGGAGATGCTCTGGAGGTGGATAACAGTCTGGCTGCCATTGAAAGGAGGGTCACACCTCAGATGAATACCAGGTTGTTGGCTACTTTTACTGTGGAGGAAATCTCTCAAGCCTTGAATTAAATGGCCCTTTTGAAGGCACCTGGTCCTAATGGGTTCCCTACTTCCTTTTTCCAACAAAATTGGGCCACATTACATCAAGAGGTATGCACTGCCCTCTTTCATTTCTTTGAAACATGCAGGTTAGATGCTTCCATTAATAAAACTTTTATAGCCCTTATCCCTAAAAAGGCCTCTCCTGAAAATGTCACTAACTTCAGGCCTATTAGCTTATGCAATGTCATCTATAAGCTCATTTCTAAAGTATTAGCTAAGAGGCTAAAATCTGTGCTACCTAATATTATCTACCCCACACAGAGTGCTTTTATTCATGGCTGATTAATCACAGATAATGTTCTAGCTGCCTATGAAACAATGCACTCAATGCAAACTTGTATGTGGAGCAAAACAAGTTTTATGGGCCTTAAACTCGATATGAGTAAGGCATATGATCGAGTAGAATGGAGTTTCCTGGAGGCTGCTATGCTCAAGATGGGGTTTGATACTATATGGGTACAACTTGTGATGGTGTGTGTGAAATCAGTGCAGTATTCTGTCATTGTTAATGGTTCTCCTGTTGGCAACATTCTGCCTACAAGGGGCATCCGGCAAGGAGATCCCATCTCCCTACATCTTTTTCTTCTTTGTGCTGAGGTCCTCAGTTCACTCCTTACACAAGCAGAGAGCAAAGGGATCATCATTGGAGTTCCCACATCCCCTAAAGGTCCACGGATTAGCCACCTATTCTTTGCAGATGACATCATTCTTTTCTGCAAATCCAACTTCGTGGAATGGCGCAGATTGTTGAAAATCTCGAGGCTCTATGAGGTAGGGTCTGGCCAGAAACTCAACCTGTTGAAGACTTCTATATTCTTCAGCCAGAATACAAGCCAGCCTAGAAGAGAGGAGATCCTAAGGCTGTCGGGTTTGACAAAAGCCCACAGGTTTGATACATACCTCGGTTTGCCTGCATTAGTGTGGAAGTCAAAAGCTCAAGCTTTTAGCAGCATTAAGGAGAAGGTGGGGAAGAAGCTAACCAACTGGAAAGTCAAATTCCTCCCCCAAGCAAGGAAGGAAGTGCTTTTGAAGCCTGTGGTTCAGGCAATGCCAACCTGCAGCATGAGTGTTTTCATGCTGCCAATTACTCTCTACAAGGACCTTACTACCATGATGCAGCAGTTCTGGTGGAGCCACATGGCTAATTCCTCAAGAATTCATTGGATGAGTTGGGAGAGGATGGGAAGATCAAAAAATAGGGGAGGTTTGGGGTTCCGGGGCTTAATTTGTTTTAACAGGGCGCTCCTTGCTAAGCGAGGATAGAGACTTATTCAGAACCCCTCCTCCCTTGTGGGCCGCATATTCCAAGCAAAATATTTTCCAAAATCAACTTTTTTAGAAGCTTCTCTTGGCAATCATCTATCCTTTGCCTGGAGAAGTATCTTTTCTGCCCGAGGATTGTTATAACAAGGCCTCTTATGGAGGGTGGGAAAAGGGGCAAGCATTAACATTTGGGGAGATAGGTGGATTCCCACACCAACATCTTATACTGTTCAGTCCCAAAGAACACTGCTGCCAAGAGATTCCTAGGTGGAAGTACTAATAGACCAGGAGACAAAAACCCGGAAACTTCCTCTTATGCAGGCTACCTTTCACCCGGAGGAAGCAAGGGTGATAGCAGCTTTGCCTTTGAGCCAGAAGCTGCCACTAGATCGACTCATGTGGTTAGGCACTACCACTGGGGTCTTCTCAGTATGTATTGCATATCACTTGGGAATGGAGCTTCAAGAAAGGGAAAGGGGTCAAACATCGACAGTGGAGAAGGGCAAGGTTGTATGGAGAATTTTGTGGACTTTAAGAGTTCCAAATCATGTTAAACTCTTCTTGTGGCGTGCATGCAACAATATTCTGCCCACTAAGCAGAATTTACTCAAACGAAGGATTGTGGAGGAGGACAGATGTCCTTGCTGCACTATAGAGGAGGAATCCACAGATGATGTTTTGTGGTACTACCCAGCAGCCCAAGATGAATGGGGTGCGGGTTAGTCTATATTTCAAAAGTGTTCTTTTAATGGCAATTCTTTTATGGAAATATTTCAGTTGTGCATAGACCGTCATCTCCCTCTGAGCTGGATCTTTTCACGGCTATTGCAAAGAAGGTGTGGCTTAGGAGAAACGCAATGCTCTTTGAGTTTGAGGGAACTTTTGACCATCCTAACAAAGTCTATGTGGATGTCGTAGCTTCTGTGGAGGATTTTAGGCATTATACAAAGGCTAATGACCAGACCTCCATACCTGTGCAACACGAAGGTTCATCTGGGGGTAGCGGCTGGACGACTCCACCCCTGGGAAAATCAAAGTGAATTTTGATGCAGCTATGAATAAGTCTACACGCTATTAATCAGATTTAACTGCTATGATTGAATCATCCAGTGTAGATTACGACTACTAGTCTATTGTTGATCAAAATTTTCTCTCGGGAATGCAAAGGAGCAAGATGTGCGGCTCAAATTTTTTTTTCTGCACTTATTGTTCCCATTATTTACTTTTTGTTCTCCTCTTTAATTATTCTCTACATTGAGCCACACATACACAGACATTGAGCGTGTGCACCTTCTTTTCTATTCGCAGGTCCTCTTCTTAACATTACTCTTTAACTTAACATTTTGTCTTCCTCATCTTCATTATTCGCAAGTCCTCTTCTTCTCATTTTTGCCTTCAAAGTCTCTTTTGTCTTCAAATCTACACGAACTTAACTCTAGTTTCGTTTGATTTATCTCCCTCTTTTTTTTTGTCATGGATGCTTCAAATCTACCACTTTTACCCTATATTTCTCTAGATTCATGATAATCGTTTGACATTATCTCTTCTTATACCTTCTGCAACTCTACGCAAACACTAAATGGCACACCCAACATATACTTTTTAACCTTCTCTCACCGTCTCTCTGCTTAAAAAAAAAAAAAAAAGGAAAAAGGAAAAAGGAAAAAAAATTGCTCAGCGTCTCAGACTCTCAATTGTAGGTTGCAGCGCCACACACTCTTGACCATCTTGGGTGGTGAGGTAGAACGAAACCATAGACTGTCGAAAATGACTTGGCGAGCCGAGTGCTCGATAAGGCACTCGACTCGGCTAATGGCCAAGCTCAAGCTTGCACAAGGATTTGTCCTTGGTGAGCCGAGCCGAGCCAAGATTTTGATACTCGTCACAAGCTCGAGCCGAGTTCGAGCTCATGACCAATGTAAATGAGTCAAGCTCGCGCAGGCATTACTCGCCCGAGCTCGACTTGTTTACAACCCTACATACAATCAAAAGAGAATTTAAAAACGACCCAATATACCATATTGAGGACATAGTTAATTTTTATAGCTTTTCAAAAGGAAAAGGGGTGGAGAGCAAGAATGACCACTACAAAATCACTTTCCAAGATCCACACTTACGCCAAATGGAGACGACTAGCTGAGTTGTTAGGAGAGCACGCAACGAGAGCCTTCCCAAACAAATAAAGAATCTAAATTCATTTTAAATGAATTTAAATATGATTGCATAGTTCTAAAATACAAAAATTGATGTTTTTTTTTTTTTTTTGGGTTATTCTTCTTGTACCTCAATGCAACTAATGCTCCGTTTGTTTCGGCGTAAAACGGTTTCTGTAAAATGATTTCGGCATTTTCCGGTGTTTGGTAGGTGCGAAAATAATGGTCAGCCGAAAAATAATTTCCATTTAACCAAAAATGCTTAATAAAGTTTAGAAAATGATTTATGCTTTTTAAAAGCCTGAATCATAATAGCAGACGCAGTCGGCCCTCATTTAAACGACGCAGTCAAACCTTTACGTTAAAACAGTTGACTATCGCCGAATTCCGACAAGCCAGATTCCGGCACCGGACGATGCCGGAATCCAGCAATGTCTGGTTACCGTCACCAGATTCCGGCCAGAATGGCCAGAATTTGGCCGAGAGATCCGGCCGTTATGGCCAGGATCCTCCCAGAACGGCAGGATCCCGGCCAGCTGGCCGGGATCTGGCTAGGACGGCCGGCTTTCTGTGAACTAGCCAGGATCCATATGCGCCAAATATAAAAAAATATTTTTATATTAATATTTTTTTTATGTTGTGAATAATTATTTTAAATTAATATGATTGAATAAAAATATAAAAAATATTTGTAATTTTCCTTACGCCCCAAACATTGAAAAATGATTTCGACGGAAAATTTTTTTCTAAAAAATGACTTTCTTAAAAATATTTTACAATAAAATCCATTTTACACCAAAACAAACGGAGCATAAATAGAAAATAATTATCCAATTAGTCTTGTCACAATTATATCTTTCAATGTTTCATACATACATTATATTACAAGTATGACACAAATAAGGGGTGCAAATATATAATCTATAATTTTTGTTTTCCCTGTTGAAGAGAACTCAATTTGTAGCCAAAAAAAAAAAGAAAAAGAAAAGAAAGTAAAAACTAGCGGGGCAAAATGGAAATCGAATGGAGTGTGCATGATAAGCAAATGGGGAAACCCTTTGGGTATGAAAACTGAATGAAGGGAGGGGCGGCGCATGATAGCAATGCGCACGGAGATGGTGACGTAGTCAATCAGATAGGGGATAGAAAAGCCAAAGGAAACATAAAGAAGTGGGCAAGGGAGGCCGTTGACTTTAGTGTCAGTGGCAGAGAGAGAAAAACAAAGATGGACCACCGGTGCATCAAAAGCATCTGCTACCTTCCATTATTATCCCTTTTTATCATGCACACTAATTATATCATTGGGAGGATTAAACAAATTAGAGTAAACAAAAAGTCTCCTAGCGGCTTTGCCGCATTGCGTTTTAATTTCAACTCTTAAATCTTATGTACGACCATCATGGGTTTTTAGAAATAAATAAATAAAAACTGCACTCATCATTTATGGTCTTTTGTTATTTTTGTAATTATATTTTTAAATTTTATAAAGAGTCAATTTAGTTGTATTTTTTTTTATTTTTTTATTTTTTTCAATTCCACTTATTCATTAGAATTTTTCGTTAAATCCTGTCAAAATTTCTAAAATAATCATATTTTTTAAAAAAAGTATTTAAGATTTAGGTTTTTTTTGTTGGTATAAGATTTAGATGTCGGTCAATATTTAATGGGAATCTTTGCAATTTTTTTCTTTAAAAATTTGAATATTTAGGAATTTTGACACTCATTCATTAGGATTTAACGAAAAATTCTAATAGATAGATGAAATTAAAAAAAATAAAAATTGAAAGATGAATATACTAAATTCACACTTTTTAAAATTTATGAGTATGATTACAAAAGTGACGAAAGATCAGGAGCAATAAGTGAAGTTTTTTCTTGTTTTTATTATTATTCTTCTCACTCATTTATCATATTTATTGACAGATTAATATGACTGATTTTAAGTTACTTACAATATCAATCACTTGTAAAAATAAAAGTGTAAACTACTTAAAACACGTCATAATAATCAATATAATATGAATATAATAAATAAATGTAAAGTGTAGCATTATTCTGTTAAACAAAATCTAGATTTCCTATAATTAATTTGCTCGAAATGCATATAATTTAAACAGAGAGTGGGATACGCCCACATATTCCAAACAGTCTAAGATGCATTGATAGATTCGAAGGAAGCTACGAGACCCCCTCCCACAAACAATTAAAAGCAAAACCATTCAAAAAAAAAAAAAAAAAAAAATAGCATATTTTGGGTTTTTTTTTTATTAACTTTATTGTGACGGTCTCTTTAATATATATATATATATATACACACACAATAAAATCCGTCCTTTTAAAAGGTAAATTTTTAGTTCCATCGCTATTAGAGTGTGAAGTGTATCTCTTTGAGGTAGGTGGATCTACATTTCCTCTTTGTGATTCTATCTCAAGATACAATTAACTATGAAGGATCCACCAACTTGGATTTAGTAAACGTAAGTGCACGTGCTTCTTGACCATGGAAAAATGGTGGACCAAAAAACTAATCTCATTTAGTTTCAAAGAACCAGCTTGATCAATGGACCTGACCTCTTTAATTTTTTATTTTTTATTTTTAATTGAATAAGGAAGAGAGTTACAAGAGAGGATCCTTCCCACCTCTGATCCAAAAAGAAAAAGAAGTGAGCAATCCTATTAATGAAAAAGGGGTGGGCTCCCCAACATTAGACCCAAACCAAACAGAAACAGCACTGAAATATAAACAAAAGATAAGAAATTTGACAAATAAATGACCCGGTCCTTTCAAAAAATCGCAGAAGGCAGTTACAAAAGTGAAAGGAAAACAGATCAGGACAAGTCCATCCCCACTTGAGACCTGCAACAACCACCAAAAGATGGCAGCCACAGTAAGAACGCTGTTAAAGTCTGGAAAAATGACTGCAGTCAAGAGAAAACCCAACACAATTCCAAATACAAAAGTTTTCCATAAAGGAAAACAATATCCCAAGCAACATAAAAACACAATAGAAAAAACAACAGATAAAACAACAACAGAAAACCGGCTAAGGAAAATGGAACGGAAGCTACCAGCACTGGCGCGTGAGGACCACGCACCGCCGCTGGATGGCCGCACGCCAGCAGGGAAAGCAGGATCCGCCGAAAACCACCAAAAGCCGTCACGGAGAAAATCTGGAAGGGAAGACGTGGTCGGCACGCGCTGGAAAGGGAGACAAACTCCTTGGCGCACGCAGGCCACGTGCCGATGAAGAGGTGGTGGTTGAAGACGTGGCGGCCATCGGTGGAGTCGGAGAACACCGGTGAACCCACTAGTGAGGCGCGTGTCATGGAAAACCAGACAGAGAAGCACAGATCTAAATCCAAATATTTCAACCCTACAGCCTATCCAAAAATCGCATAAAACACAGTGGGAAGAAAATGGGAAAACCGGTTGGCTATGTGTTGATGATATTGAAAGCAGAAAAAACATAAAAGTTGCTGGAAAAACTAGCATGAGCATGATAGTCACCTCCGAAGAGGCGAAAGGTTCATGAAAGGATGGAAAGGGGATTTTTATACTTCCCTTCCATGGCCTTTGATGCAAAATGTGGATGGGTAGATGGATAACCTCATAAGAGGTAGGGGTTAAAGAGAAGGGGTTGAAGATACAGGGAAGGGGAGGAGGGAAGCAAAAAGCTTCCCTCCCATATTGGCTTGCACAGAGAAGAGTCACAGAGGAGTTGAGGAGAGAGAATGGAGAAAACCTTTTCAATTTTTATTAACCTCTTTAAAGTTGTATAAACTGTAATTAAGATGCCACCTAATCCTATAGAATAGAGATTAGCGATTTTAGGTAATTGTGATTTATTAACCGCTCTGCACATAAACCGGTTGATCGGTTGCCAAATGAAGCAAAGAGGTCAGGTGTACCTGGGAGTATAGTTATCGGTTAGGGAACACTATCCCTTTGTATAGCAATTTATGAAATAATAAGATTTAAAAGAAGAGGGTAAAATACTAGCTTGGGATGCTCGCAAATGATAATAAGTTAAGCACGCATAGGCTCACGGTCATTTGGGAAATTAGGAAAGGATTTTAAACGAGAAAACTTGGAGAAAGTTTAGCATAACAGGAACGAGTGCCACGTGTCTCTTGGTGTCAAGAGCGGAAAATGGATGGTTGAGATTAAATCTTAGATAAGGGCGTTTGAATGGTGGAACGTGTTGTTTGAACGGCAGAACACCTCCAGGTGCCAAGCCAAGATCACTTGTCAATTTGAGATGGACAGCTACCTACAAAACATAATATAATTGTTATTATAATCACATGTGGAGATATTTTTTAAAAAGAATGCTCATAATAAATTATAGTAATTTTTATACTTATTGAGCTCGTTGACTCATTAATCAGCCTATGTAAGTTGTTGCAAGTTAAAAATTGTTGTAGACCCACTAGCAAGCTGAGATGTCTTCTATTGAGGATCTCGGGGGGTCTCTAGCTTATGGAGTGCTAACTTGTGAGAAGTCAGTCTATATTTATTTGCCGCATGTGGCATATTTTTGTAATTATATCCAAACAGTAAGATTTAATTATATAAATTTTTATTTTGTAATAACTTTTATTATGAAATAGAAGCTTTGATATATTTTATTTGTGATTTTATAAGTGTTAGTTTGTAATTGGCTACATTCTGTTGGACAAAATCACTTATATGTAATGATGCTATTTAAACAGGGATTCAGCTATTCAGAGGTCTTCTAGAAGATTCTGCACTGTCTACAAGTCAAAGAAATTGGATCCCTTGCAGCTGTCCGGGCGACGTGATATACCATCCGGATGCTCATCTGTCGAAAGCATCATCCGTCCGGACGACGAGAACTTTCTGTCCGGACCTTCCTCTGTGTCGAGAAGCTTCGAACTGCTCCAGCTTGCATTCGTCCGAACGTTTTAGCAGCACGTCCGGACGACACTCAGTGTTCGACTAGCCATGGGATTTCCTTCCAAAACACAGATATGGAAAGATCACTACAACCGTCCAGACGATGTGGATTCCAGTCCGGACGTGCTCATCCATAAGGCAAGTTGCGCATTCAAAATTCAGACGTCCGGATGACAGCCTTCATGGTCCAGACGCGCGAGCTACTTATATGGAAATTGCGTGCATCTGATCAACCGTCTGGACGACCATTCCCTTGGTCCGGACGCGCGAAGCCTTGATATGGAAATTGCGTGCAACTGAAGTGCGACCGTCCGGACAACAGGGCAACACCGTCTGAATGCGAATCAAATCAGGAAAGAATTTCAGTGAAATTTTGGAAAGCCGTTCGCACAGTTGTCCGTCCAAACTCCTTATGTCCACCGTCCGAACGGCGCCTAGGTTTATCAAGCAAGACACTCATTTGAACCTACAACCTATAAATAGAGGTCCCTAGGCTTGAGAACTGTAAAAATTCGGTATTGAATTCCTTAGTGCTTAGAGAGTTATATTTTAGAGTTATTATGCTGAGTTAGTCTCTCTTAAGCCGTTGTTGTGTGTGTTGTTGCTGCGCTGATCTGAAGTCTATCTTAGGAGTTGGCCCTATGGTAAAGGATTTCATTGAAGACCCCTTCAGGTAGGAGACCTGGTTGGGAGGCGTTCATGTTGGATTACACGTTAGAGTTCAAGGTATGACCACTGCATCAGGAGTATGTGAGTGCTACAACTTTGTAACTAGTCTTGTCTTCTGAATAGTGGATATCTTGGGTTTGGCTGCCCCAGAGTAGTTTTTCTCTTAACTGAGTTTCCACTTCGTCAACAAAATATCTGTCTCCTTTAATTCCACATTTTGATATTTTGTTGCACACACTTTTGCACACACTTGTTTATATTAGAAGTCAATTTAATTTTTCAATAAGGTTATTGTATAAGTAAAAATTCATTTCGCTGTGTTATTTTGAGGTAATAATAGTAGCAACAAGTGAAAACTTAATTATTTCTACTTTCGTCATTTTTATGAAAGGTAAGGCGTTACAAGAGCTGAGTCGCCTCGGGGTTGACTGACTCGTTGACCAGAATCTCAAAGGTATCTTGCTTGAGTGGGTGGATGTCCTCACCACTAGGGGTGTACAAGCGGGCGGTTATTAACCGCCTAATAACCGATAGTCGCTAACCGCATAATCGCTTTTGTATGTGGTTGGGAAAGACTGATGACCGCCTATGGCATGACGGTTAGCAGTTTTAGGTGTAGGCAGAGGCAATTAATAATCGCTAACCGCCTACCCTTTTATATATATAATATAAATAATAATAATATACAAAATGACGTCGTTTTGGTATGTTTGATATTTGGTTTTCATTTTCAGTTTAATGAAATTGATCTTTATTCATCAAAAAATAATAATATTATTATTCTTGAGCATTGTTACACTTTGAAGTCTTCTAATTATTTAGAAAAATACCCAAAACTATCTAAAATATGCCCTAAAAAGAAGCTCAAAAAATGTCAAAAACACCAAAATAGGCTTGAAATGTCCATTTCTAAAAAGCGGTTATGTGGTGTGGTTATGAGTTTCAATAACCGCTAACTGGCGATTATTTTAAAATCGCTAACCGCCTAAGACGAAGCAGTTGTGGTTACGAAAATTCATTAACTGCTTAAGGGAGTTGAGGTTGGCGACTAGAGGAAATAACTGCTAACCACAATCGCTTGTACACCCCTACTCACCACCTCCTATCTCACACGCATCCGAATTGGTTGCTATGTTTCTTCGTGGCGGCATAATTCTGCAAAACAAAATAATCAATACCTACTCGAGAAAAAAAAAACTTAGGCTACAAACAAACCGATTCGTTCTAACCAAGATTCTACCTTTTAACTAAGTATCATATGCTTTGGTGTAATCTTCTCCTAAGGCTACTGATAAACGTCGAATGTTGCACATTCAAGCTCCTTAACTTGCATATGTTAATTTCTTAGCATTGTTATTTATTTGATTTTGGGTTGTTTTCTTGTTTTTAGGTTTTAAATAAAGATGCAATTAATTCCACTGATTTTGGTCTTAAAGCACACTTTGAGAAGACTTCGAAGATATGGTTAAACTTAACCAATCATAATAGAAGACCTATATGATGTGGTTAACTTTAATCAAATCAAGAAAATGATTAAATCAGAATTTCTCCAATAAGAGTCAAAATTGGATTGGATTCAAATTTGGATTATGCACGTATCTCAGTATTTTGATCGTAACTTTCGATTCAAGTATTGGATTGAATTGAACTTGGTGGCGTTGGAAAGATAATAAAAAATGAAACAAATACGTCTGAAACAAGTTTTTCCTAATTAGGATGTTTACTATGCCAAAATTACCCTACAATAAATGATCACAAATCTGGACGAATCTTATTTTGATTTGTACTAAGATTGCTTCCTAATTTGACTAGGAGACTCAAGTATAATTTTTCTGAAATTGCTAGGGCTTCTAGGGCTTATTTGCTCCCTATAAATAGACCATTAAGCTTCAAGAGAATGTGTGCTTAGATTTAGACAAAAAATTCTTCTTGGAGGCTTGACAAGTTGAAGAGGAGAAGAACATGGCAGGAAGCCATCACAGCACCACGATGAGCAGCTAAATTAGTAATAAGGTGTTGATGTAGCCCTTTCCAAGTAACAATGGTTTAATTGTATTTTAATTTGGGATTTTCTATATACATGATTGTTATATAACTGTGAGAATTGATCTTAATGTTTATATTCAATCATTATGAATTTCTTATCTTGTCTTAGAAAATCTTTTATATTGATTGAACTCAATCCTTCATATTTTCTGTGATTATGTGAATGTTTGTTATATAACGGTTTTAATTGATATATGATTAAGAGGGTTAGATATGTCATGCTTAGGGAAGACAGATTGTACTACACCCAAGCTTAGTGTAATTTAGGTAGACAGTTTGTACCAACCGAAAATGAGTTATACTATTTCATTGATTGTATGTATCATTTTAAAGATGTAGCTAATCCATACCTAAGGAAGACGGGTTGTACCGCATCTTAGTGGTTAGGTGGACGGTCCGTGCCAGCCGAAGATGGGTTATACTTATTCTTTAATTATGGTATTTTCTTGACTACTCGAGTGAGACGAGTCATATATCATGCATATTATGAATTTTCCTTATTAATTTATGATTGACCAATGTTATGCGGTTAGTGGTGAAATCAACGCTCTTATTTTTGTCTCTCATCGCTACTCTCTTTATATTTATGTCTTTTACTTTTATGTATTAATTTTAAGAAAACAAAAATCAAATTAAACATCTTTTAAATTAAGTTATATTTAATCTCGAAAAGCTTGATAATAATACATACGCAGTCCTTGAGGTTCGACACCATCAATATAACCCTATCCTATAATGATTCGTACTATTGCGAGTAGTTAATTTATTAGTGATATATTTTTGCTTTAAAAACACCACATCAATTTTTGGCGCCGTTACCGAGGACTGCAAACGGTTATGTTATTAAGTTTTAAAGATTGAATTTAACTTGATTCTTTTCTGTTTTTATTTTTATTTTTGTTTCTTTATTTTTATTTTTCTTTTGTTATTTTCTTTTATTTTTGTCAATTTAATTCATGTAGGGAGGCATTCCAACACCCCATGGACCATGTTCATATTGCTATAGTCCTTATCACCATGTTAGAGATTGTCCTACTACCGGACAATTTTCTAATTATTCTTATGAGCATATGAATACATTGTTCTCTAGACTGAGGAATGACCCTTACCTTGATTCTATAACCCGGTATGGAGCAATCAATCTAATATCTCGTGGCAAGCTCAAGCTCTTGAAAATTTTGCTCCACAATTTCATAACTGTACCATCAGGCATATCCCCAGTTCAATGATCAATCATATTCCCCTCAATATCAAGCAACTCCACAACAGAAATACCTACCCGAACCACCTTTCAGATGAGTTCTAACTTTGAAGATCAGATGTTGAAATTTATGAGTAAGATGGATCAAATAATACACTCTCAGAATCAGATGGTGAACTCTCACTCTGAATCCATTGCCAAGATAGAAGCTCACGAAGAGGAGCATTCTCTCATCTTCTAGCCTCCACAACAACAATACCAAGATGAGCCATCTCTTCTGTCAGATTCTAACTTTAAAATGTTGAATCTTATGTGAGAAATTGAGGAGACTAATCAGATTATGAAGTCTCAACAGGAACAATACACCCCTCAATTCTTCACTGAGATAGAAGCCAAGATAGAAGCTCGCATTGAACAAATCATCAACCACCTCAATAGAGAAGAAGAAGAGCATCAAAGTCAGTAGATGGCCAATCTTGATGGACACTAGATGATGGATGACAGTACTTCTTATCATGAGCAAGCCATCACCACACTGAAAAATGAAGAAGTGGTCGAAACTCACGTGGAAAATAGGAAGGAGGAGCAAATTGAGGCTCCAAAATCTTTACATTGAGCAAAAGGCGAGGAAGTGAGCATTGAGGTTCCTTCATCATCCACTCTTATTCTCAAGACACCATATGAACCTCGAGCCCCTATTCCAGGTAATCTAAAAATTTTATTTTTAGAGACAGATAACACTCTCCCGGTCATTATTGCTTATGACTTAACAAGAGGTGAGGATAGTAGTTTGATAGGGCTCTTAGAAGAGCAAAAAGAGACCATCGAGGTATAAAACTTCCTTGAGTATTCTCCACATTTCACTCCAGTTCATAATTCCCTTCCGAATGAGAAACTGTTTGAGAATACTCAGAGGGATCTACCTCGATATGCGGACATTCGGAATTACCTTTCTGTAAGTAAAATTTATTTTCTTTGGTCCAAGAAAAGAAAAGATTGGTGCTTCAAATTTAAACCTAAGGTTCAAAGAGCACTGTGTGCATCAAGAGGATCCCACATTTTTTACTAAATGAGTCAGCTTCATAGGTTTGAGCACATGCCATGTGCACTCGAGTCCTCCATCAGGCTAGGATACATGATCTCCTTTCAGGTTTATCTTCTCCATTGTTGGTTCATTCTTGGTTTATATTTTTACAACAATGTGTTGCACTTGACTAGTATTTGGTTGGAGTATCACTCTCTTTTTCAGAACATGTGTTTTTGCAATCACGTTTGGGGGTGTGATATGCCCCACATTTGCTCATTCAGGTATTCCTATCATCTTACTGTTATGTTCAGTTCTATACACATATTGGGGACAATGTGTGATTCAAGTTTGGGGGTATGGAAGAGCGAAATACTGTCCAATATTTTGCTATGTTATTCTTGAGTACGCTGTTGATTTTCAATTCTGATTTGTATTTCATTGGTAAGCTCAACATGATGAACTCATGATCACTTGACTAAGGAATTAAGATTTTTGTTACTTTCTTTGGCAGCATGAGATATTATTTGTTTCAATTTGATTCTCACAAGCACATTAGCACGTAGTCTATGGGGTGTGAAATTTCTTAGCTAAATTCAATAGTCCGCAGAGCCAAAAGCTTTAATACCAACTGTAACGCCCCTGAAATTAATTAACTGGTAATTAACTCGGTGTGCCTCTTCGAACCTATTTATCAAGTAAATAATCCCCAGTGGATCTAGGACCCTCTGGCCAGGGCGAACAGCGGAAGACTGAGTCACTTGTATAATAAGATAGCCATCACTACACTACATCACATAATAACCAAAGTAAATACTAAAGCATCTTAATATAACTTAGCAAAAGATAACACCAAGTATCTCAGTCGAAGACCGATCATCAAGTTAAATATAAAATATTACAACCCAAGTCTAAATGTCATCAAATACAAGATACTAAAGGGTCCAAGAAGAGAAACCGTGGGGGACAACAAAAAATCGGCACCACCAGCCTCAACAAATAGATATCAACTCAAAGGCAGTCTTAAAAACCAGTCTAGTGAGATCATCCAATGGCATCCTCCTATACGGGAACCCAAGCACCATCTCTAACAGACACCTAACTGTTGAAAAAGATAAAGCGTAAATCCACAGTTTAGTGAGTCAAGCACACAGAGAATCGGGTTATCATGTAGTGAACTTAACAAGTTATAAAATATTTATAAATCATATGCAGCATTATGCAATAGGGTTATTGTTAGAACAATGAGGTAGAAAATCATGCTAATGCATTATAATAATAATAATGATATTACATGTGAACAAGTCATATCAATTTTCATATGGTTTATCTGTACGTTTAACGTTCTTATGGGTGGTTTGCACTTTCCGAAGGATCTCTGGTACAACACCAGTGCCCCGATGAGGTACATAGCTAGCCACCTCCAGTGGCCTGACCGAGTTCGACCCCAGGTGATCCACACCACTAGCGATGCTGGAAGTTGTGACCGCCATTCTTGGATGGTCACGCTAGTCACTATGGCCAATGGATACAAGGATCAAGCTCATATAACGGTAAGCTCATAACTGCCATCTGTAAATGGAAGCCATGTCATACAATGCAATCAATTATTTCATTTTACATCCATGCACTTATAAAATTCACATGATTCATCATTCAATTTTTTTCAAATTTCCATTTACACAAAAATAAAATTCACAATATTTGCAAAATATTTCATGTGAGCATAAAGCATGCATGTTTGATACATAAAATAGATATGCCGTAAAAAGTTATAGCAAATATTCATGTGACTTTCACTCACCTTGGTCACAAAGTACTCTTGGTATACGTCATCAAATCCTCTAATATCGTCTCTTGTGAAAGGTTCTATTATTAGTCTCACTTCTATACTAGAATAACTCGAAAAACCTAAAGTTTGGATTCTTAGACATTCTACCAGTTGACCGTTCGATCGTTACTAGTACCTTTCAATCATTTTCTGACAATGATCGATCGTTCTGACCATCCAATCAATTCTCAGGAGAATCAATCATCCGTTGGACATAAGCTTTAAAAATCTAAAGGTCCTACCTTTACCTCAACTAACACGTTCCAAGGCCCAAACATTATCCCTAACACCTTTCTAAGCACCAACCAAGCCTCAAAACAAGAGCCTATCTCCAAATTTTGAAACTTTCTACTCAAAATCCAACCTTTCTTCAACACCAAAAAGCTCCTCTTTCAAAACTACTAAAAAATGCAAGTGTTAGGTATTAGAAATTGGCTCTATCCAGTTATCAAAACTAAGGTTGTACAACTTTTCAACACCTAAGTGTTTTGGTGTAAAAAGTTATCCCTTTTAGTTGAAGTTGTGAAACCATCACTAGGAACATCACCTTCAAGTCATAGCAAGGATTATCTGCTCTATGAGGCTTTTCGATGGGCTTGTTGACTTGACTTTGGATCGTTAACTTAACGTCCTGATGTGAATCATGGATAAAGACTTCAAGAACCAACACGAAAATACCATCACCAGGATCACCACCTTGACGTCTTGACATTGGTTGTTCCAGGGGACTTTTGAGAGCACCGTCACTTGGAAGTCATGACGTCGATGCGAGTAGATGACTTCCAGAAAGCTCTGTCACCTGGACCATCACCAAGACCGTAGTGATGTTGCCTGCTCTAGAAGACCTCTAGAGAGCTCAATCAACTAGTCCGTCTTGACACTGCTGAGCTGTCACCAAAGTTATTGATGAAACCCTAGAGACCATGCTGACGTGATTTGAGCCATCATTACCAGGGTCAGTAAGGAGGTCATATATAGAAGATTGGCCAATAAGAAGCTGGAGCCTATTGGGGAGATAAAGAGACAAGCGAGAAGTTTGTTTGTGTGTGGATTGTCTTAGCAATTTTACAAAGTATCATAAATTTAACTATACTTGTACATTAAATCTTTTATAGTGATTGACTTCCTGGGTTTGATTGCCTCGGATTGATTTTACGTTTGAGATCCTCAAAGGGTTTCCATTTCGTAACCAAAATATTTGTATTGGTTGCAGTTAGTTTATATTTTATTTAATGTAGTACTTTTGTTTATTTATATTACTGCTTTATTGTGCTTGTGTATTGTGGGAGACTTTCTAATCCTAGAATCCTCATCAAACTCCCATATACCACTCTAAAACTCTCTAACAACAAACGCACACACAAACACACACACAAAAAAAAAAAAAACAAGTTTGGGTGTAGGTTTACCTCTCTCAAAGGTAGAGACCCCTAAACCTTCATTCTCCTCCTTCTCTCTCTCTCTCTCTCTCTCTCTCTCTCTAGGGTTTGGCGGCTAAAGGGAGAACACAATGGGGTCCAGGGTTCAACCTAGACCATTAAATTGACTCACTCCTACAAGTCCATGTTGAAATGGCCAATTTTTATTCGCATGCCGCATTATCACCGATCAATCATTAAAAGCACTGATCAATAGTTCTTCTCAGTGTCGTACTGATCGATCATTCAAAAGCAACAATCAATCCTTAGGGTCTAAGCAGCACCGTTCAATTATTCCAAGAGGCCGATCAATCGTTTTGCATATGAATTCTTTTTAATTGTCCAAAAATATCATTTTCTCCCAATTTGGGACCTAGGACAACTCCAAACATACTTAAGCCAAAATAGAGCACCCTTAACTCTAATATTAGAACAAGGTGTTATATGTTAGAACAATATCGTTCAGTCGATTTTCAAGTATCGTTTTGATGGTGTTGACCTATCAAACTTTGTTCAGGTACCATCATAACGGTGCCTACCGTTCAAATGGTACATAGGTACTTTTAGAACAGTATTAGACATATTGGAGAAAAACTAAAGTTTAAGTGCTATATTAAGGTTACGATCTAGAAAACCTAACTAATGATAGGATATCTTGCAGACAAAGGTGCCTGAATGTTTGGGGAGGAGTTTGTGGAGGACTTTTTCTACCAAGGACAGTAAACTCATGTGAAACTATAATTGTAATTCTTAAGCATGTCTATTTTAATATAAAATGTGCATTTCTGTATTGTCACTAAATACTTTGCTATTTAATGTTATGAACTCTAAGTTTTAGTAAAGATGAAATTATTTGCAAAATGAATACTTGTGTAGGTCATATTTACATACATAATTAACGGAATAAATGATTGTATGACATGGCCACCATGGGAAAAAAAAAAAAGTGAAGAACATGGGGCATGTACATACTAGTTTATGCAGATTTGATCCTATGGCCCAATTGTGTGATGAAAGAGTTTTCCCTCGATCCAAGGACTATTGTGACTGGTGCAATCACACACGGTGGGGTCACCACAGTAGGTGTATCACTAGTTGGGTGGATCACCTAGGGTTGGACCCAGTCGGGCAACTAGTGATAGCTCACTATGTGTAACGCTCGGGGCACTAGAGTTGTACTACATGTCCTTCGGGACACGCAGACGTCACCATAAGAGGGTTATGGGGTACAAATAGGCCATATGGAGGTTGTAACTATAGAACACATGTAATATTTTATGTTTATGTAATGCATCAACATGATTTTATGTCTTATTTACCTAATGGAAACTTTTGTTGCATGATGATGTGTGTTATTGTCATATGTTTAATAAAAGATTGAGTTCGTTGCATACTAACATGTTTCACGCGTGACTACTCACAATGTTCTGGACTTCCATTATATTTTTCTACTTGTAAAACTAGCCCATTTTTAGATAATGGTGCGGAAGGACCTGAACCTGAGGATGACATTCATGGGGCTCATGGAGTCGTTACCCCTAGAGATAGTGACCCTTGACACGCATATCACGGAGATAGACAACCTTTTTTTTTTTTACTTTTCCTAGTGTTATGCTACAAGATCCGCGAATAGTCCTAGATGATTTACCTTGGATGATTTTATGTTATCTGCAAATAATTATGTATTTGATGATGAGTTAATTCAACATTGACATGTGATTATGCTATCATAATAATTTTGTGGTAAATCTATATTTCAATGATCCACTACTTTGCTCTGGTTTATTATTATGATGTTTATGATGGTTTTCCCTTGAGGAAAAAAAAATACTTAAGAATTTTCTGCTGCTCTACTGACCCATGAGGACCATTAGTAGCTCCAGACTTAATTACCAATTAATTAAGGTCGAAGGCGCTACACAATCTAACACTTGATGTTAAAATGCGCGTCCCATCAGTCATTTCGGCATGTGACCAAATCGTGATTGTTGACTTCTGCTACCACTTGATCGAGGGTTGACACGTGAAGATGCTTTTCCGTTCGAACGACACATTCTTCCGTTTGAACGCGAGCAACTCATATTTGATCTCGATTTTTTGTTTTCTCATGCTCGCCTCTAGTTGCTATGTGGCATTGTGCTCTGTTCGAATGGGACCACCTTCCATCCTAATGGGACGTTTTGTTCTTCTAAAATGTTTCTACGTTTCGAGCCTAAGTTCTAACTTCAATCAATTTGAAACCTTTAGATCTAACCTCATGTCATTTTAACATGAATGAGACTAGGGTCGTACAAGTGGTTACGGTTAACAGTTATGCTTTAATCGCAACCGATTTAGGCGGTTATCAAATTTTAGTAACCGCAAATGCACCACCTTAGGCGATTAGCGGTTTTGAAATAACTGTTGGTTAATGGTTATTAAAACCCAAAACTGTACCACATAACCACTTTTTAAGTATGAGCATTTTGGGCCTACCTTGAGCCTCTTTTGAGGGCTTTAGGCCTACCTTTACCCTTGTTAGTTTGTGTTGGCTGCATTTTGTTTGACAAAATCACTATTATGTAATGTTGCTACATAATTAGGGATGCCGTTTATTTCAGAGTCTTCATTTCAGAAAAGTGGTTCAAGATGTTCAAAGAATGTTCTGTGCAAATTCCAACTCAGAGAAGTCGGATCCCAAGATTCCGTCCGGATGCCCATCAGTGTCTAGAAGATTCAAACAGTTCAAGGTTGCATCCGTTCGAATGTCATGGCAACACGTCTGGACGCTCATCAGAGTTCGACAAGTAATCAAATTTCCTTCATAGACACGTATATGGGAAGATAGCTGCATCCGTCCAGACGGTGTTGCCTTGTTGTCTGGACGAGATCCTTGATAAGGCAAGATATGAAGAAGAATTGCAACCGTTCGGACGTCAGGGCAACACCATCCAGACACAGTCTTGATATGGAAAGCTGGTTGTACAGTTCACCGTCTAGACGCCGCTTAGAGAAATCCGTTTCAGACTTGTTTTAGGTTTGCTGAGTCTACAAATAGAGGCCTCTAGGTATGTATTATTTACAGAATTCGGTATTGAATTCTTTATAGCTTAGATAGTATATTTTAGGGAGAAATTGTGAAGATCCGCTAGCTCTCAAGCTGTTGCCGTTATGCTGCTGTTGTGCTCTTAATTGAAGTCTATCTTAGGAAGAGGCCCTAAGATAAAGAAATCCATAGAAGACCCCTTCAAGTAGGAGACTTAGTTGGGAGACATTCACATTGGGCTACGTGTCAGAGTGCAAGATATGAGCACTGCATCAGGTATGTGAGTGTTACTATCTTTGTACTAGCTTTGTCTTTTAATAGTGGATTTCTTGGATTTGGCTGCCTCGAAGTGGTTTTTCTTTTAATTGAGTTTTCACTTCTTTAACAAAATATTTATGTTCTTTAAATTCCTCATTTACAATATTTTGTTACACATTGAGCACACACACAGTAAATTAGAAGTAATTTATTTTTTTAATTGGTATGAGAGCTTGGTACACTCTGTTTAGATTAATTTCTGAAGTGTATTTCTTTTTACTTATATTTTTATTACTATGTCTCAAAATCTTAATATTGTTCTTGCTTTTAATGGCTCGAACTACGACTATTGGAAAGCTCGCATGCGTTTCTTTTTAAAATCCATTGATGTTTGGCAGATTGTTGAATCTGGTTGGACTAAGCCAAAGGATACAATTATCGAACTAGTTCATCAAAACAATGCACGACTTGCTAACGATAAAGCCCTCCATGCTCTATGTAAAGCTCTTTCACCATCTGAATTCGCAAGAATTTCAAACTGTGAAACCGCTCTAGAAGCATGGCAAATCTTAGAAACAACATATGAGGGCACAAAACTTGTTAAATTTGCCAAGCTCCAAATGTTGATTTCTAGATTTGAAGAAATTAAGATGCTTGAAAAAGAGACATTTGGGGAGTTTTACACTAAGATTAGCGACCTGAGAAACTCGATGGTGAGTCTTGGGAAGTCAATCTCTGATGTAAAACTCATCCAAAAAATTCTAAGATCTTTGCCTGAGCGTTTCAGAATAAAGGTGACCACCATTGAAGAAAGCAAGAATCTAGAAGATTGAAGAGTTGGTGGGATCTCTTCAAACCTATGAGTATTCCCTGCCTCTAGTCAAGAAGGCAAAGACTATTACCCTCAAGGCATCAAAGAAGAAGACCAGAGTCTCATCTGAGGAAGACTCTAATAACGAAGAAGATGCAGTGGCAATGGTGGCCAAGAACTTCGGGAGACTAATGAAGAATGATGTTTGTTTGTGATTGGTTGTATTCTATTGGACAAAATCACTTCTTTGTAATGATGCTTTTTGAAAGTAAATAATGACTTCTAAATTAACCAAGTGTGTGTTCGTGTGTAACAAAATATCTTAAATGCGGATAATAAAAAAGACAAGATATTTGTTGACGAAGTGAAAACTCTGTGAAGAGAAAAACCACTTCGGGGCAGCCAAACCCAGGAATTCCACTATCCAAAGACAGAGCAAGTTACAAAGCACTCGTACTCACAAAACCTATTGCAGTAGTCATACCTTTAACTGTAACACGAAGCCAATCGTCAACGCTTCCCAACCAAGTCTCCTACTTGAAGGGATCTTTCATGGATTCCTTTACCTTAGGGCCGACCCCTAAGATAGACTTCACACGAACTGTTAAGCACACACAGCAATGGCCTAAGAGTTAGAGAATCTTCAATTCTCCCTAAACACCCTCTCTAAGCACTATGGAATTCTATGTTGAATTCTTACAATTAACAATCCTAGAGCCCTCTGTATATAGGCTTAAAGAAAACCTAATTTTGCTCAGAATCGGACTCTGGCTATGTAGCGTCCGGACAAAAGATTGCCCCGTCCGGACGGTCTTCTGTGACCGCCTTCTAGATTAGCGCAATTTCTTCCCATATCAGGTCCACATCCAGATAGCTTGGCCGAGCATCTGGACGTTCTTCGCTGTAACTCCTTTCCACGCTTGTAAAGGAAACATGGAATATTTTAGAATGCTGGACAGCGTCCGGACGTGTTGCCACGTCATCCGGATGTATTGCAGAAACTTCCCAAATAGTGTCAACTGAAATCCAACTCCGTGTAGAAATTGGAGAAGCTTGACCTAGTGTCCAAACAGTGTTGCCCTGACGTCTGGACGTATTCAATGCTGAAGCTTCTAGACACTACGGGGCGTCCGGACGCCTTCAAAGGCCCATTCGGACGATTGCACAAGAACCGGCTTCAACAGACTTAAAAAATGCAAGGGATCTTCATGGACATCTTCTAGAAATTTATGACATGGCTCGAATTAAAAACTTGTCTATAATACATGAAGATTTTTTATAAGACCGATAATCATGTTTAAATAGCAACCTTAAATAAAGTGTTTTTGTCATCCAAAATGTAGCCAACATAAAATACTAACACTTTTTATCAAGGATTCAGTTATTTTCAGAGTCTTCATTTCAGAACTATGTTTCTAGAAGATTCTGCACAGATTCCAAGTCAGAAAAATCGGATCCCTTGCATCTGTCCAGACGTTCAACTATCAAAGCATCATCAGTCCAAACGACGAGAACTTTCTGTCCGGACCTTCCTCTGTGTCCAGAAGCTTCGAACTGATCCAGGTTGCATCCGTCTGGACGTCTCAGCAACACGGCCGGACGCCCTTCAGTGTTCGACAAGTAAACGAATTTCTTTTCAAAACACAGATATGGGAAGACAGTTGCACCCGTCCGGACGACGTGGCCATTTTACTTGGATGCTATCCTTGATAAGGCAAGTCGTGCAGAAGATGTTCAACCGTTCGGACAACATACTCCATGGTCCAGACGCTCAAGCCTTAATATGGAAATTGTGTGTAGCTAAAGTGCAACTATCCAGACGCTAGGGCAACACCGTCCAGACGCGGCTCTATTCAGGAAAGAATTTCAAGCGAATTTAGAAAGCCGATTGCACAGTTGTCCGTCTGGGTGCCCTCAGCTACCGTCTGGACGCCGTTTAGAAAAATCGCATCAAAAGCGATTTAGGTTTATGTAGCCTATAAATAGAGACCCCTAAGCATGTATTTTGTAAGAATTCAGTAGTGAATTCCATAGTGCTTAGAGAAAATATTTTAGGAGTTATTGTGCTAATCCGCTTTCTCAAGCCGTTGTCAAGTGTTGTGGCTGTGCTGAAACTGAAGTCTATCTTAGGAGTTGGCCCTAACGTAAAGGATTCCATTGATGACCCCTTCAAGTAGGTGACTTGGTTGGGAAATGTTCGTGTTGGGTTGCACGTCAGAGTTCAAGGTTCTACCACTGCATAAGGGTATGTGAGTGCTACTGCTTTGTAACTAGTTTTGTCTTTTGAATATTGGATATCCTGGGTTTCGCTGTCCCAGAGTGGTTTTTCTCTAAATTGAGTTTCCACTTCGTTAAAAAAATATTTATTTTTTTAATTTCTGCATTTTGATATTTTGTTGCACATTATTGCACACACTTGGTAAATTAGAAGTCATTTTTAATTTTCAAATGACAAATTCAAGAAAAAGTTCATCGAAAGACTCAATAAGGCCCCTAGAGAATCTGAGCCAGAAAAAGCTGAGAAGAAGGACCCGAGAGGTCCTAGATGTTTTGAATGCTTAGGCTTTGGGCATATTCGGGCTGACTATGGGAATCTCAAGCAAGGAAAAGGGATGGCCTATAATGCGACTCTCAGTGACGAGTCAGAAGAAGAAGAAGAAGAAGAAACTCGGGTATGTAGCTTCTTCCTCTGATATCCCATCTACTTCTAAGACTGTATTTGTCAAGCCCACAGTTTCCGAGCCTCCATCCGTCTACTTGGATAAAGGAAAGGAAGTTATTGGAGAAAATATTCCGGCAAGTGCTAAGGCCACTCAGAAGCCTCCTATCCGAAGGCCTCCTATATGCCACCACTGTGAGTTAAGTGGTCACATCCGACTCTAGTGCTCCCTTCTCAAAGCTCAGAGATCAAAGGTAAAGAAAGAGTTGCCAAGACAAGCTACATTCGGCATTAGACCTCTGGCCTGGCATCAAGCTCCACCGCATCAGCGGCAACAACAAGGCTTTGTTACTGCCAATCATAATGACAAATTCAAGACAAACAAATTAAGGCACTACATGAAGAAGCCACAGAAGCTTGAGAGCGACCAATTCTATAAAGGGCTGCCCATATAGATGCAAAGCATGTTAAAATGGATGGACGACCAGATGAAGGCCTGTCAACCACCACCACCAAGAAGGCAGGTATGGGTCAGAAAGGCTGAAAACATTCACCTCTTGAAGGGAAATGGACTCACGTAGATGGTGAAGGTACACATGTCTAGGATTCGGTTCCTCATCCTAGAGCACCAGGTTTGATTGTATTGCATTATTATTTTCTCCCTAACATATTTCTGTTTGCTTTGCAATCTAGGAACCAGTATTGTTTTACTCCCTTTGTACTCTCGTGCTTTCTTGAGAAACTTCTGCAGGTACTACTTGGGGTTGACATAAAAGCACGTCGGGTGGCTGCTTTTCTGTCTTGGTAATTTGGAACCTCTTTCCTTGAGGACAGGTTTGATTTTACCACATATGATAGATTTAGTTTTTGTTTCTTTACCGTTGAAGCATTTTTTTAAAAAAAAATAAAAAATAAAAAATGAGGGAGAAGATGCAGATTTTTTATTTTATTTTATTTTTTTTATAGCTTTTCAGATATTGCATGTATTTTTGCCTGATATCTCAGCTCATTATGCATTGACTGACTATACCTATATATGATTGAGAGTTTATGCCTGATATCTACTATGTTTTCCTGTGCATCTTAATGCTAGATGGTTACTTTTCTTATGTGATGGTAATTTGTGCACTATCCAAGGCTCCCATAAGGTGCATTTTTTTTTTCTCTCTGACTTTTAGCTTCTGGAAATTCTTATAAAAGACAATTTGTTTTGCTAAGATGGTCAAATTGACCAACTTGTTAGTTGAACCTAGAACCTATAAATTCTGACATTCTTTCAAGATTGCAGCACCAAGTGATAAAAAGCATTTAAATTTCAGTTGTCTAGATAATAAAAAGATCCACTGCTTATTGTGCTATAAATCTGTTCTTAAACATCCCTAAAGAAACAGTCAGTGACCAAATCATTGTGAAAATATACGATCACTAAAGGACTAAGTAAAAGAAAAGTGTTGCAGGTCAAGGGGAGTGTATTAGATGAGGGTGGATAGGCCCTAGTAAAATACGGTTTGACTTTTGACTGATCTATCTTTGATTTTCTCTCTTGCTTAGAAAATTTAGTTGCTTTAAGTCATATCAATGAACTTCATACCTTATTGAGAAAGCTTTCACATACACACGCATTGTATAAGTTGAGTAATCTATTTAAAATTTCTATCTGCAGGGAAATTTGTACTGATCAATTAATTATACATGTGTGTTCTGAAGCTAACTTTAGGGAACAATATTTTTCTGCAAATTTTCCTTCAATTTCATATTTCAGTGTGAAGCGTCTGGACGGACCTCCTTTTGGATCCGTATGCGTGTGGCTCAGTAGTCCAGACGATTAAGTGACACATCTGGACGCATGCAGTTCTACCGAGTACTAATATGGCAATGGCCATTTGGACGGGTAAGTTGCTATTCCGGATGAATACCCTACAGGTTTTAAAGCCGCATTCTTTTCCCTATACCGCATAGTCCACTTCTTTCTCTTGCGATTTTGCTTGTTTTTCTCACGTCTTCTCACGAGTTCTCATCCTCTTTTGTCTTTTTTTTTGTTGCATATTATCTCCATTCTAGGTATTTTACTCTATCTTTTATATTCTTTTCAATTTATTTGAACTGTTAGAATTTTTGGACTCTTTTTGGAATATTTTGTTGAGATAAACAATGTATGGATTTGCTTATATTTTCTGTTGCTGGGGTTGGTTTAATTTTATTTATGTTGTGGGACTGCTATTTTTCATGTGTAAATTTTTTGGGCATCCAGTTTACTACCGTTATAATGCCAAAAAATTTCTGGGACTAATAAAATTTCATTGGTGTTATTTTCTTTGGCAACTTTTTGGATTTTTTTTTTTCTTCAGAACTATGTCTGCTAGCAGTTCTCAGCGCAGTGTCCGTCAAAGGACAGAAGAAGGCATAGCAGCTACCAAGGTCAGAATTGAGAATAGACAAGCTATCCCAGAGAGGAATGTAGTCCAAGCAGATGTCATGGTGGCACCTCTAGACATTATTGCTAATATTATCCAGACATATCACTGGGGATATCTCTACAATTGTGCATGCATAATGCTTCCCAGGTTGGTAAGAGAATTTTATGGGATTCTAGAGATGTTACAGGATGATGACAGTGGCATTATTCTTCAGTATACTATTCAAGGGCATGTTTTTCAGGTTGATCCACAGGCTATTAGCAGGATTATTGGTGTACCTGTGCTTTCTATATCACCAAATCCCTTCAATGAGATTTTGGAGCCTCCTAGTGATCTGGTCTTTTGTTTTCCAAAATATATCAATAATAAATAATCACTCACAATAGAACGAATCCTTGTAAGATATGACTATATTGAAGGTGTCGAACCTCAAGGACTGCGTAGGTATTGTTATCAAGTTTTTCAAGATTAAATATAACTTAATTTAAAAGATGTTTGAGTTTTGTTTTCTAAAGATAAATACAAAAAAGTAAAAGACATAAATGTAAATAGAGTAGGGATGAGAGAAAGAATAGGGGATTGATTTCACCACTCACCGCATAACAATGGTCAATCATAAATTAATAAGGAAAATTCATACTATATGCATGATATAGGGATCGTCTCACTCGAGTAGTCAAGAAATTACCTCTAAAGAATAAGGGGTAATTACCTTTTCCCCCCATGAACAACAAAAAAATGCGCAATGCCCCCATGAACTACCAACTCGACCAAAATAGAGCATTCAACGACCAAAGACAACAATTTTCCTCCCTTCCATCAGTTAGAGGGGTTAAAAGAAATAGTCAATGGGTCATGTGTCGTTTTACATGGGGGCATGTTGGGAGATGGTGGTAGTTCATGGGGGGAAAAGAGGAAGATGGTGGTAGTTCATGGGGGGGAAAGGAGAAGAAAATGAGGGTAAAACAACGTGTGACGGTCACGTGACCCGTTGACCGTTTGTTTTAACCCCTTTGACTGACGGAATGGGGGAAAAGGGTTGTCTTTGGTAGTTGAATGCTCTATTTTGGTCGAGTTGGTAGTTCATGGGGGCATCGCGCATTTTTTGGTAGTTCATGGGAGAAAAAGGTAATTACCCCAAAGAATAAGTATAATCCATCTTCTGTTGGCACAGACCGTCCACCTAACCACTAAAATGCGGTACGACCCGTCTTTCCTATGTAAAGATTAGCTACGTCTTTAATAGGATACATACAATCAATGGAATAGTATAACCCATCTTCGGTTGGTTCGGACTGTCTACCTAAATTACATTAAACTAGGGTGTAGTACAATCCGTCTTCCCTAGGCATGGCCTATCTAACCCTCTTGTTCATATATCAATTAAAACCGTTGTATAATAATCATTCACATAATCACAAAAAATATGAATGATTGAGTTCAATCAATATAAAAGACTTTCTAAGACAAGATAAGAAATTCATAATGATTGAATATACACATTAAGATCAATTCTCACAGTTATACAACCACCATGCATATAGAAAATCCCAAATTAAAATACAATTAAACCATTGTTACTTGGAAAGGGTTACATCAATACCCTATTAGGAATTTAGCTGCTCATCGTGGTGCTGGGATGGCCTCCTGCCATGTTCTTCTCTTCTTCAACTTGTCAAGCCTCCAAGAAGAATTTTCTGTCTAAAGCTAAGTACAACTACACATTCTCTTGAAGCTTAGAGGTCTATTTATAGAGACTAGGAGAGGCTTAGAAGCTCTTGGAATTCCAGAAAAATCGTCTCTTGAGTCTTCTTGTCAAAGTAGGAGATTGAAACTTCAATCCAAGTAGGAAAATGATTCCAAATTCGTCCAAAATTGCGATCTTTTATTATGGGGCGATTTTGGCATAGTAAAATTTCGAATTAGGAAAAATCTATTTCTGACATATTTGTTTTATGTTTTATTAGCTTTCCAACGCCACTAATTTCATTATAATCCAATACTTGAGCCAAAAGTTATGATCAAAACACTGAGACATGTGCAAAATCCAAATTTGAATCCAATCCGATTTTGACTCTTAGTGGAGAAATTCCGATTTAATCCTTCACTTGATTTGATTAAACTTAATCACATCATGTAGGTCTTCTATTATGATTGGTTAAGCTTAAACATATCTTCTAGGTCTTCTCAAAGTGTGCTTTAAGCCTAAAATTAATAGAATTAATTGCATCTTTATTTAAAACCTGAAAACAATAAAACAACATAAATCAAACAAATAACAATGCTAAGGAATTAACATATATAAGTTAAGGAGCTTGAATGTGCAACATTCAACACTTATCCCACCCCAAAACTTACATATTGCTAGTCCCTTAGCAATACAAAATAAGAAATAAAACTAAAAAACAACAAGATAAATCCTTCTTTCGTAGGCTGTACGATTGCATTTAGCGTATGCAACAAGCCTTTTAAACGTCTAGGACTCCCTAGTGGACGAGTAAAGTTTCGTGAGGGTTTGCCAGGAATGATACCCACAAACATTGTTCCTACCATGTTATCCCCAAGAATGCAGCATCATAAAAATAATGGTTCTCATTGGCAACCGTAACAAAATAAACTCCATCTTCACAATTTCAGGGAATTAAAAATTAGGCTACTAACATGGCATTATGAGATATCACAAGATTCAATTAGTGTAAAATGAACTTAACACATGGTCATAGGGTTTGAAAAATTAATCTCGATCATGAATGGTTCAACACTCAAAATTCGTTGGACTCCTCTTTAGATAAAACAACCAAGGCATATATATTTATTATTATTATTATTTTTATATATGCAGGCTGTGCAATGCTTAGCTCCCTTAAACTTTCTAATTGACCCATGTAACAAGTGTTAGGTAAATAACTCCCAAACCAGATGGTTTCAGGGCACTAGGTGTAAAATACCCTACAGATTTACTAATTCGAGTCAAAAAGGATACGAAGCTAAACTTAGCCATTTTATCAATCAAAGAAAACTTCCACTTTTTGACGTGAATACTCAATGCTTAATGAGGCAAGCGATCCAATTACTCAGTGAAAAGCTCAAAGTGATTAATATTATTCACTTTTTTTTTCTTTTTTTTTCAATTTTTTTTCTTTATGCCAAAGTTATTCCTCTAATAAGTTACCTAGTTGCATCCAAGATATTGATAACTGATATAACTGATTTCAAATTTCATAGCCCACAGACTACGTGCTAGTGTGCTTGTGAGAATCAAATTAAAACAAGTAATATCTCATACTGTCAAAGAAATAACAAAACTTCTTAATTCCCTAGTCAAGTGATCACGTGTTCATCATGTTAAACTCACCAATGAAATACGAATCAGAATTCAAAATCAACAGCATGCTCAAGAATAACATAGCAAAATATTGGAAAGTGCTTCGTTCTTCCATACCCCTAAACTTGAATCACATATTGTCCCCAATGTGTGTATAGAACTGGACATAACAATAAGAGGATAGGAATACCTGAATGAGCATATGCGGGGCATATCATACCCCTAAACTTGATTGCAAAAACACATGTCCTGAAAAAGAGAGTGATACTCCAACCAAATACTAGTCAAGTGCAACACATTGTTGTAAAAATATAAACTAAGAATAAAGCAACAATGGAGAAGATAAACCTGGAAGGAGATCATGTACCCTGGCTTGATAGAGGACTCGAGCGTACAGGGTTTGTGCTCAAACCAATGAAGCTGACTCATTTAGTCAAAATATGTGGGATCCGCCAAGCCAACAGAATCTACATCCTTGATGTGCTTAATGCTCTCTGACCCTTAAATTTAAATTTGAAGTACCAATCTTTTCTTCTCTTGGACCAAAGAGAATAAATTTTACCTACAGAAAGGTAATTTCGAATGGCCGCATATCGAGGTAGATTCTTCTGAGTATTCTCAAACAGTTTTTCATCCGGAAGGGAATCATGAACTGGAATAAAATGAGGAGAATACAAAAGGAAGTTTGTTACCTTGATGGTCTCTTTTTGCTCTTTTAATGCCTTAACAAACTACTCTCCTGACCTCTTGGTAAGTCATAAGCAATAGAGGCTCGGGGTTTATATGGTGGCTCGAGAATAAGAGTGGATGATGAAGGAGCCTCAGTGCTTATTTCCTCGCCTTTTGCCTGATGTAGAGCTTGTGGGGCCTCAATTTGCTCCTCATTCATCTCTTCCACTTGATTTTCAACCACTTTTTCATTCTTCATTGTGGTGATGGCTTTCTCATGATAAGAAGTACTCTCATCCACCATGTAGTGTCCATCAAGATTGGCCACCGACTGTCTTTGAAGCTCTTCTTCTTCTCTATTGAGGTGGTTCATGATTTGTTCAAAGTGAGCATCCATCATGTCTTCCATCTCGGGGAAGAATTGAAGGGTATATTTTTCCTGGTGAGATTGTTGTTGTGGAGGCCAGTAGATGGGAGATGGCTCCTCTTCTTGAGCTTCTATCTTGGCAATGGATTCAGAGTGAAAGTTCAATGTCTGGCTGAGAGAGGTCACTGTCTGAGTGAGTTTCTAATTGATCTCACCCATAAGTTTCAATATCTGAGCTTGAACGTCAAAATCTGACTGAGGAGATGGTGTAGCCTGAGAAGAAGACTGCCAGTTATCCTCAAAGTCAACACAATATGGAGATGATTGCCATTGCTGGTGGGGAGGATGGAAGTTAGATGGTGGATAGACCGCTTGATCATTGAATTGCGGATATGTCTGATGGTATAGTTCATTAAATTGTGGAGTATAATTTTCAGGAGCTTGAGCTTGCCACGAGATATTAGACTGGTTGCTCCATCCCAGGTTATAGGAATCACAGTAAGGCTCATTCCTCGATCTAGAGAACCGTGTGTTCATATGCTCATAAGAATAGTTAGAAATTGTCCTGCATTAGGACAATCTTTAACATGGTGATAAGGACTATGGTAATATGAACATGGTCCATGGGGTGTTAGAATGCCTCCCCATATAAACTAAATTAACAAAAATAAAATAAAATAAAGGAAAATAAAAACAAAAATTGAAAAAATAAAATAAAATTAAAGAAACCAAAATAAAAAATAAATAAAAACAGAAAAGAATCAAGTTAAATTCAATCTTTAAAACTTAATAACATAACCGTTTGTAGTCCCCGGCAACGGCACCAAAAATTGATGTGGTCTTTTGTTTACCCAAATATATCAATAATAAATAATCACTCGCAATAGAACGAATCCTTATAGGATATGGCTATATTGAGGGTGTCGAACCTCAAGGACTGCGTAGGTATTGCTATCAAGTTTTTCAAGATTAAATATAACTTAATTTAAAAGATGTTTGGGTTTTGTTTTCTAAAGATAAATACATAAAAGTAAAAGACATAAATGTAAATAGAGTAGGGATGAGAGAAAGAATAGGGTATTGATTTCACTACTCACCGCATAACAATGGTCAATCATAAATTAACAAGGAAAATTTATACTATGCATGATATAAGGCTTGTCTCACTCAAGTAGTCAAGAAATTACCTCTAAAGAATAGTATAATCCATTTTCGGTTGGCACGGACCGTCCACCTAACCACTAAGATGCGGTACAATCCGTTTTTCCTATGTATGGATTAGCAAAGTCTTTAATAGAATACATACAATCAATGGAATAGTATAACCCATCTTCGGTTGGTACAGACTATCTACCTAAATTACACTAAACTAGGGTGTAGTACAATCCGTCTTCCCTAGGCATGGCCTATCTAACCCTCTTGATCATATATCAATTAAAACTGTTGTATAACAATTATTCACATAATCACAGAAAATATGAAGGATTGAGTCCAATCAATATAAAAGACTTTTTAAGACAAGATAAGAAATTCATAATGATTGAATATAAAAATTAAGATCAATTCTCACAGTTATACAATCATCATACATATAGAAAATCCCAAATTAAAATACAATTAAACCATAGTAACTTGGAAAGGGCTACATCAACACCCTATTAAGAATTTAGCCGCTCATCGTGGTGCTGGGATGGCCTCCTACCATGTTCTTCTCCTCTTCAACTTGTCAAGCATCCAAGAAGAATTTTCTATATAAAGCTAAGCACAAGCACACCTTTCTCTTGAAGCTTAGGGGTCTATTTATAGAGACTAGGAGAGGCCAAGAAGCTCTTGGAATTTCAGAAAAATCAGCTCTTAAGTCTTCTTGTCCAAGTAGGAGATTGAAACTTCAATCCAAGTAGGAAAAGGATTCCAAATTCATCCAGGATTGCGGTCTTTTATTTCGGGGCGATTTTGGCATAGTAAATTTCCGAATTGGGAAAAATATACTTTTGACATATTTGTTTTGTTTTTTATTAGCTTTCCAACTCCACCAATTTCATTGCAATCCAATATCTGAGCCAAAAGTTATGATCAAAACACTGAGACATATGCAAAATCCAAATTTGAATACAATCCGGTTTTGACTCTTAGTGGAGAAATTCCGATTTAATCCTTCACTTGATTTGATTAAACTTAACCACATCATGTAGGTCTTCTATTATGATTTGTTAAGCTTAAACATATCTTCTAGGTCTTCTCAAAGTGTGCTTTAAGCCTAAAATTGATGGAATTAATTGCATCTTTATTTAAAACCTGAAAACAATAAAACAACATAAAATCAAACGAATAACAATGCTAAGGAATTAACATATATAAGTTAAGGAGCTTGAATGTGCAACATTCAACACTTATCACCTACCTTGGAGCAACTTAGGGATTTCTTTCATGTTGATCCACAGGGCGAGGAGCAAGCACATGCTCACATCAGAATCGGTTTCTTTTTTTCCCCTCACCGCCTACTCATGAAGATTGTTCTACACAATCTTTGGCCCACTGTTCACAGGAGTGAACTTATATTGAAGAAGGCTTAGTTTTTATATGCCATAGTTTTAAGGATGCCTTTTTGTTTATGCAAGCACATCATCAATCGTATGTTGGAGATGAGAGATGATCACTCTATAGGGCTTCCTTTTGAGTGCTTGGTCACGAAGATTATTCTTCAGTCTGAGCTAGATGTCTTTGTAGAGCCCAAGATGAGAGTACAGGACCCTCTTGGCAATCAGACTCTCATGAAGTCAAATGCCCAACTGAGGCATGAAGGTCAAGATGAAGCTTCTCAGCCTCCTCTTGTTCAGTTTAAGCTGCCTACTAGAGCTTCCTCTTCTTAGACTGCTCATTTGCCTTCACAGTATGATGCAGGATTTGCTCAGATTCTGGTTGCTTTGGATTCTATTCAAAGGGATATGAGTTCTATTCAGCGGGATGTCTGCTCTATTAACCTCTGAGTAGAGCAGTGCCAACTTGACATCTAGGAGTATCTTAAGCACCATCATCCATCCCTTGATGATGATGATTGTTTTTTTCTTTTTGGTGTTTTGTTGATTTATTTTGAGACAATATATATATATATTTCTGTAATTCCTGTTTTGGATATTTGTAAACTTTTATATCTCTGGATTTTATTTACTCTATTTAACTCTGTCCTGCTTAGACATTAATGGGGAGTAATTTTTGTTTTGGACCGAGAATGTATTTTTAAACCGGTCAAGTGATTTTTGTCTCATAATGGCCAAATGGAGAGTTTGTTAGTTTGTGTTGGCTGCATTCTGTTTGAAAAAATCACTATCATGTAATGTTGGTACATAATCAGGGATGCTGTTTATTTCAGAGTCTTCATTTCAGAAGAGTGGTTCAAGATGTTCAAAGAAGATTTTGTGCAGATTCCAACTCAGAGAAGTCGAATCCCAAGATTCCGTCTGGACGGCCCAGTCATGCGTCCGGGCACCCATCAGTGTCTAGAAGATTTGAACAGTTCAAGGTTGCATCCGTCCAGATGTCATGGCAACACGTTCGGACACTCATCAGAGTTCGACAAGTAATCAGATTTCCTTCACAGACACACGTATATGGGAAGACAACTGCATATGTCCAGACGAAATGGCAACACCATCCGAACGAGGTCATTGATAAGGCAAGACTTGGAGAAGAATTGCAACTGTCCGGATGTCAGGGCAACACCGTCCGAATGCGGTCCTTATTATGAAAGTTACTATAGTAGAAGTGCAACCATCCGGACACTAGGGCAACACCGTCAGGACGTGGCCCTGATATGGAATTGCGTGGAGAGCGTTATGGAAAGCCGGTTGCACAGTTCACCGTCTGGACACTCTCAGCTACCGTCTGGACGCCGCCTAGAGAAATCCTTTTCAGACTTGTTTTAGGTCTGCTGAACCTATAAATAAAGGCTTCTAGGCATGTATTATTTACAGAATTCGGTATTAAATTCTTTATAGCTTAGAGAGTATATTTTAGGGAGAAATTGTGAAGATCTGCTAGCTCTCAAGCCATTTCCGTTGTGCTGCTGTTGTGTTCTTAATTGAAATCTATATTAGGGAAGAATCCTAAGGTAAAGGAATCCATAGAAGACCCCTTCAAGTAGGAGACTTGGTTGGGAGGCGTTCACGTTGGGTTATGTGGAAGAGTGTAAGATATGATCGCTGCATCGGGTATGTGAGTGTTACTATCTTTGTACTAGCTTTGTCTTCTGATAGTGGATTTCCTGGGTTTGGCTGCCCCGGAGTGGCTTTTCTCTTAATTGAGTTTCCACTTCGTTAACAAAATATTTGTGTTCTTTAAATTCCGCATTTACAATATTTTGTTACACATTGAGCACACACACGGTAAATTATAAGTCATTTATTTTTCAACCCTTTTTTTAGGGCCTAATTTTAAGGATTTTGAGCCTTTTTTGAATATTTTTTATTATTTTGTAGAAAACCCAAAGCCTGCGTTGTTTTTTCAATGAAAATTAATGGAGTGTAGGAAATTAACAGAAAATGAAAATTAACAAAGTGCACTCAATGCAAAAAACGTAAAGCATGCGTCGTTTTTTAGCAAACATACCACTCCTGCTCTTTACCACGAATTGCTGGATGTTTTCTAATGAGCAAAATCTTCATTGGCCGAAAGGTTGTAGCAAAATCCTCATTTCAATTTCCTTCTGAACTACACAGTCACACACGATTGTGGTCATGTTGAAAGGTTCTAGCACTGTGTTGCCTCTAATTGCAATAAATAGCAGTAGCAAGCGGATTTGGATCGACAATCAACAAACAACACCCCAACACCCAAAAATATCAGTTTCGCCAAAACACCACAATCGACCTCCACATAGAAAGTCAATCTAACACCCCAACACAACCATTCGGCCATAGCTCATCCAAGATCATCCCAACATCTAGGGATGTACAACCGGTTGTGGTTGTAGCTATTCTCTCATAACCGCAACCGTTTTAGGCAATTATTCGTTTTTCAATAATCGCAACCGCTAGACCGGTTAGCGAGTTACTGCAACCAGCAATTATATGGTTATTAACTGGTACCACTTTTCATAAATTGTTTATTTCTAAAAAAAATCCATAAATTGTTGATTTTTGATTATGCGAATGCATTTCATGATAACCGGGAATGCAAGGGAACTCAAAAAAAAAAAAAAAACAAAAAAATGAAAAGAAAGATCACTAATTCACTGGTAGTGGATTTCTAGAGTCTCTAGAGTGAAGTCTCTATTATGGACGTCTAGAGTCTTTGCATAACCATAGTCTGGACCACTCAATATTCGCAAGGGAGAAAAAGTCACATTCAACCATTCAATATGTCTAGACCACTACATGATAGGTTTAATAAATTAAATCAACCACTAATACTTCAACATAAAAGCATTGCATGAGCTGCCAAGAAAATGAAAAGTCATTCAAAAAGCATTATAAAAAGTAATAAACCAATCACATCAACCACTACTAAATGGTTGAATGTGACTAGAAATCAAAAGTCATTCAACAAGCATTATACTAAATGGTTGAATGCGGCGTGAAGGAGAAAGAAAAGAAACCTAGATGTAGGTTTTAATTATTATTGTTTTTAATTTATTTTTAATATATATATATATATATATAATAAACCAGTTACCGGTTATCCGGTTATTAACCGGATTTCTAAATCCTATAACCGGTAACCACAACCGGCCTAGGCAGTTATGCAGTTATCCGGTTGCGGTTAATAATGATTTTGAAATAGATTTATTATTAAATCAAAAAGAAAATATTAAAAAACAATATAGGTATGATCTTTTTCGTATAAATCGATTAATTATGAGGATAATACCGATAACAAAAATCGATGCCTTACCACTTGGCTATAATTGCCCCACTTGTACACCCTTACCAACTTCAACCCATAAAAGTCGCAAATCATGTGAAATAACTAAAACCCCAAAAAAGAAAAAGGGAATCACAAAATAAAAGAAAAAGGATATGAGAGGAAACACACCTCCAGCCACGACGTCGTGCAGCGTGAGAGTTGAGAATGAAAGGCTGAGTGTGAGAGGCTTTCTGCTGTGGCGTGAATGAAAGTTGCGAAATGAGAAGAGATAAGAAAAGGGAGGGTGAAGACTGAGTAAACCCTATACTATTCATTAAAAAAAAAGACCATATACCAAAACGACATTGCCTTGGTGTTAAACACTCAATTATTTTCTATATATATATATATATAATATATCATTTATATTATATATAAGGGTAGGCGGTTAACAGTTATTAAACGCATCTGCCTACCCCTAAAATCACTAACCGTAACGCTACAGGCGGTTAGCGGTTATTTCCAACTGCCCAACCAAAGCGGTTATGCGGTTAGTGGTTAGTGGGAGGTTAATACCCGCCCTTGTACATCCTAATTGGGATATAACTTTTATTAATCTAGGGTTGTAATTGAGCCAAGCTTTTGGATTTTGAGATTGACTCGTTTATGAGGACTCTTATTCTAGCCAAGCTCGAGCTCGAGCCTTGTTAAGAAATGTGTGTCTAAACTCAGCTCGCTAGAAGCTTAGCCTAGCTCCAACTCATTGAAAACGCCATTTGGGCGAGTCAGGTACTCGACAGGCTCGGCTCGTCTCAAGCTCAAGTATTAATTCAAGCTTGAGTTCGGTTTAAAAAGCCCATTCGAGCTGTTATTGGGTAGCTCATCTTGACTCAGGCTCGGAAACAACGCACAACTTTTAACTACCACCACCGCACGACAACAGCTTCTCCTTGCCACTCCATTGCACAACACCGAGTATATAGCACCTTCCTCTATATGGCCACTATTTTAGGTCTAAAGGCGGAACGGTGGTGCACGGTGGTGAAAAAGGTGAAGAAGAACAACTATGAGAATTGTTGCTAGCAAGAGGAAATTGAAAATGGTGAGGAAGGAAGAGTCTAGAGTTATCAAAAAGTAAGCGTGAATTTAGGTGAATTTTGAGAAGCGTAAGGAAGTAACATCAAGAAGAAGAGGCAGTAGGATACAACTGGCAGTAGTATTGGGATACAATTGGCAGTAATGGGACGTGATTTTATATAATCAAGTTACTTTGTATGTAAAATGCAATGTAAAAGATTGTCGTAGAAAAAAAAGTTGTAAAAGTTCACGTGGGGTGTCAGTGTTACGTGACAACTGAGGTAATTTTGACAACTGATTCAACCTTTTATCTTTTATCTCTCTTCTTTTTTCTTTTTTTTTTTAAGAAAATTAACTTTCACATTTTATCTTTAAAAACAATTAGCATTAGACTTCTACTTGTTGACAAAATTGCCCCCAAGACAATTTCGACAACTGACGTGACGGGTTGACACCCCAGCACTTCACATTTTGTTTATTTTTTATTTTTTAAAAAAATAAGAATAAAAAAAAAAAAAAGATTAACTCCAGACTTTGAGCTCCCCCGGGCTCCACATATGATGTCTTGCATATCTTACCAAGAATATTATATATCAAATCTAGTAATTCTTTTGCTGGTTCATAAACTTACCAAGTATATTATACATCAGATGTTGAATAGATAAGATGGTCTTACACTAATATGATTACATTTTATATCTTAACTAACACTAATATAATTACATATTATATTTTAACTAACTTTTTAACTACTTATGTAATTTATGTTAATTAATTTACTTATTAACTTAATAATACTAAGGAACCGTTTAAGTTTACGATTTCAAAAAATACAATTTTAAAATTTGCAATTTAAATACTTGATTTTTAAAAACACAGTGAGACATTTGGCAAAATCATAGTTTGACCTTTAAAATCAAAGTGAAACGTTTTTAAAAATGCAGTGAGACATTTGGCAAAATCATAATTTGGCCTTTAAAATTATGTGTTTTTAAAAACACACCATTTGTTTGCAATTTGAAAACGTGAATTTTCTACTATTTCAAATCGCAATTTTTTTAAAACGCAATTTCAAACGATTCATTATTTACAATTTGGTTTAAAATCTAACATTGTATCTGCGAAATCACAATGTCAAACACACTCTAAGTTTGTATGTATTAAATAAATAGTCAATATACATATATACATATGAATAACAACTAACATATATAACATATTAATGTTAGTTATGATAACATATATTAAGTTTGTAACACTAACGATGTTAGTAAATATATTCTAACTAGTTAGTATGGTATTAGTTATTATTAACATATAGTATACATGTATACTTTATAGTATACATTGTAACTAAGTATCTAGATACTTAATCATTGTATTAATATAAATTTGTATACTTATGTGACATTATGTGGCTATAATATTATACTTATGAATTATGAATCATATCACACAATATAAGATTATCTATAATAAATAATAAGTATAATAATTATGAATCATATCTATCCTAACTCATAAGTATCTATAATATGATACTTATGAATTATGAATCATATCACACAATATGAGATTATCTATGATAAATAATAAGTATAATAATTATGAATCATAGTTATCCTAACTCATAAGTATCTAATGATCATATGATCATATTCATTGATATAATGATTAAATGGCATAAAGCTATATCCTATTATTATATAACTGCAATGTTAGACCAAATGATCATGTGATCTAAATTCAAATGATAATTCATTTGATCATATAATCATATGATCTAAATTCTAATGACAATACTTAATTTGTGATTATAACCAACACATTGTTAATTTTAATGATAATTACTTAGTTTAAGATTATATGAATCACATTGTCATTGTTACATACATTCATAAATACATTAATGACCTAATTAATAACTTAATATATTAGTTTATGAACTAACAAGTTAGTATGTTAATAATATATTATATTTATCAAAGTAACCTATAGTTAACCATGCTTAGTTTTTTTTTTTTTTTTTTTTTTTTTTTTTTTTTAAATAAAAATAAAAATTATCTTACTTAGTTAGTTAGTTACTTAGTAATAGTAAGTTAGTGTATATTAACCACCTAGTTAATAACTTAATATGTTAGTTAATACTAAGTTTGTAATATATAGTTAACTATGTTTGCTTAGTTAATTAGTTAATAATACTAAGTTAATATATATGATATACATACCACTATTAAGTAACCTATAATTTCTTTTTATTTTTATTTTTATCAAATTAACTTATAGTTAACTATAGAGTCTGCTCTCTCTTTTTCCTTTTTTTAAAAAAAAATAAAAATAAAAATTGTTATGTCTTTTCAGTATACTTAACTTACTTTAGTAACTTAATACATATTAACTTAGTTAATATGTTGCTTTACTAGCTAACCAATTACTAGTTAGTACGTTAATATAACCTCCCTCCCCCCTCCCCCCCCTCCTCACACACACAAAGTAACCTATATATATATAAATAAAAGATATATGAACGAGCTAACAAGTTAAGTGAGCGGGTCATGTCGAGTATTAAATGAGCTAGGCTCGCAAGCCTCTATAGAGTCCCGTTGAGCGAGTTAGGTATGTATTACTTACTAATTGAGTGGTTTCTACAGTAATAAGCGGGTTTGTACATTACCGAATTCGAGTTCAAGTTCGAGTCAGGTTTAATCGAGTGAGTTATTGAAGAGACTGGTTTATTTACAGCTTTAATTAATATTTTATTATCCATACTATTTTATTATTATTTGTAACTTCTAATTTTCCCAGGTGTTACACTAATCCTCTGTTTACAATGCAAATAATCGTATTATACTCCTTAATTAACATCTCATCATAACTATGATTGATTACAAGCCTATTTAAACTAGTATGCCTTGGTTCAATTGATTGTTCTGTTTCTAGTTCGATCAATTGGATTGTGATCAAACCTTTCTGTCTCTTGTTTGATTGATCGAACTAGCCCTAAACTAGGTTTTCCCCTTCTTCCTTGCATGATTTCTTTCCTTTCACACCATTTTCTTCCATTTACCCTCTTTCTTAAACACAACAACAAAATCACTACCATACTCAAACTCCCTTTGTCCAAGCAACCCAACAACTCATACTCAACACATATCCAAAAACAACATATCAAAACTAAGCTTAGAGAAAAGCTCACCTGGGAGCAGATCTGCTCATGCTCCCTCCTCCTCTCCTTTTCCCTTTCTACTCCCCACTCCTACCCCCTTCCCATTCTAGTTTTTTCTTTTGTTTGCAGGTGTTCTTCGACCAGATCAACAATTTTGACCTCTTCTTTATCCATCCGTCCAACTACCTCTGTGTTGTGCCATTCATTTCATCCATGGCCACTGCTGTTATTTGCTGGTTGTGCTTTTACTTTGAATAGTGGTTTTCTTCTCCATAGATTTGCCCTCATGGACAATCTATGGGATGAAGGTTAGTCAAGAGTGAGGGGTTATCCCTCACGGCCTGAATAGTTCGGTGTGAGGGGTTATCTTTCATGGCCAGTTTAAATAAATTTTTCTAGGATATTTGGCTACTCTTGTTTTAGATCTAGTCTGCTCAGAGTAGATATGCTCTTTAACTATTTTTGTATGTGGGTTAGTGGAAGATGAAAGTCATAGATAACACTTTATTGTAAGAATTTTGTTTGTATCTATGACTTTGTAACCTCATAGCATGTGGCTATGATTTTGCAGAGATGCTTTGTGATGTAAGACCTTTATGCTCGTGATCTTTGATCAATGAAATACTCAGATCTTTCGTTAAAAAAAAACGAAAAAAGAAAAGAAAAGAAAAGCTCACCTTGCTTAGATTTGGACCAAACACTTTCTCTCTCCTCAAGCTCCTCCTTATTTTTGCTCTCTCTCTCTCTCTATCTCTCTCTCTCTACGTATTTGAAGAGGGGGGAGGATGAAAAACTGAACTCTCCCTTCTTTTGATTTCTTTTGAAGCTTCTCTTTTAATCTTAGCTTGATTGATCAAAGTTTGTCAAACTTGTTTAATACGTGTTTTATCTCATCTAATCGCACACTTATTTTATAGTTTGATCAATCAAAAAGTCCTTCGATTGATCAAAATTTATCAAATCTTTTAATACCCTTCTGATCTTATATAATTGCGTCACATCACTCTAATCATTACAGTTTCGATCGATCGAACCCTACTTCAATTGATCGAGATGGGCTAGGCCAGCCAATCAAATGCCTATCTATTCTCACCCTTCAACATCACTTTCTTATTTGTGTGTCACAAGTTTGATCAACCGAAACTGACTTTGATCTACCAAAGTCTGCTAGTCATGTGATATTCTACTAGCCACCTCATTTTCTTTACCTCAAAATCAAACACTTATAATCCAATTTTATCTCTTAATCATCCAAAATCCAAAAAAGCTCTCAAAAACTTCTCTTAGTCCACAACATCTTTCAATACTCTTATACCCTTCCTAATAAAATTAAAAGCCTAGAATGGAATCCTCTATCAATCGTCCCATCAACTTGATGATTTGACTAAAATTTCTCGATATTCAAAAATTAAACCTATAAAATATTTTCCATCTTAATAAGCTTCTAAAAGCTCTCCTTAGTCTGAATAAAGTCCTTTAACACTTTTAAAATTAAAAGTCTCTATAAGTAAATCCTTTATCGATCATTCCAACCACTCCCACAATTTTAAATCGAGAATCCTTAATGATTAGAACTAAAGCTTATTAAATATTTTTCATTCAATCAAAGTACCACCATGATATTAAAGTCTCCAATATAAATTATATAATCCTTTTAAAACTTTTAAATCTTTCTTGATAGAATTAAAGCCTATAAAATAAAATTCACTAGTCAAAATCATCATAGTCATTTTCAAAATGTTTCCCTTTCTCCTATAGGATAATAAAATCCTACTTGCCCCAACAAAATATACCCTTCCGACTTTACCAAAATAATTCCTTACTCTAAAGACTAAATCATTAAAATTCCTCAAAATCATTATTCCACCTATAAAATACAGCAATCCGTCTTATGTTCAATTTTAAGATTCCTTTATTTCAGGAAGTAAAATTCGAGGTGCTACAATTCTTATCTTGTAATATGAGTGTAAATCCAGCCAGTTATAACTGGTCGGTAACCAAAAAACCAGTTTTGCAGCCCCCCGGTCCCATATTGGAAAAAGATGAATAGCTCACATAGAGTGAGTGGTTTATAAAGATACTCATGAGTGTTAAATCTCACACTGCCTAATTACTAGGTGAAACTAGGTTTTATAAGGGATTCTAGAAAAGCTCCAAATTTGACTAATCCTTTTGGAGTGATAGCGCAGATGTGTCTAGCGCTTTTCCTTGGGTTGTTACAAATGGTATTAGAGCCCCCTAGTAACGCCAAGTCATGTGGTACTAGAACACCGCATGACATGGCCTTGACGAGGATGTCAAGGATTTAAGGAAGGGAGTTTGTAACACCCCGGTCCTATATTGAAAAAAGATGAATAGCTCACATAGAGTGAATGGTTTATAAAGATACTCATGGGTGCTAAGTCCCACATTGCCTAGTTACTAGGTGAAACAAAACTTTATAAGGGATTCTAGGAAAGTTCCAAATTGACTAGTTCTTTTGGGGTGATCGCTCAGATGTGGCTAGCGCTTTTCCTTGGGTCGTTACAGGTTTGATTCCCGGTTGAAAATAATCGGTAACTAGCTACCAGGGTGGTTACTAGTTTTAGCAATTATATATACCTGGTTATAACCGGTAACCGGGTATATATATGTGTGTGTATATGTATGATAACCAGGTATATATATGTGTGTGTGGTAACCAGGTATATAGATGTGTGTGTGTGTGTGTGTGTGTGTGTTCTCTGGAACCCTTCTATTCAAAAAGCCATTTCCCTTCCAGAGCCTAATCTTCCATTTCCCAGTTCTTTGAACCAATTTGTTGGCTTTGGGTATGAGCCCATGATCGATGATTTCAATAAGAAGTGAGGCCGAAGAGTGGCAGCACCGATGACACACGAGTCGCTGGGTAGAACAGAAATGCTAGACATATGTTCCCAACCAGGCCTAGAATTAGAGCTGCAGAGCCCAATTTATATTCCCATCTGCCACATAGACACAACCCAGCTATAACATTTAATAGGCCCAATACCCAAAATAGGCCCAAAGTCGTGTGACATGCCTAAGCACAATTGGGCTTTGGACATAAAGTGCAAGATCTCACACATAGGGTCTAGAAGACCCTATAGCTTCGCCTTCCTGACGCACGAACCCGCCTCCATCATTTGTATTCCCTTGCGTATCTCCAAAATTACAACCTCCTACTCTACGATGCAATCCCGGTTTGTTTCCATGACTCTATAATACCAATCGATAAAAATCCAGTCTTCGTTTAGGGTAGGAGAAAGCTTTAAACTTCGTTTAGGGCAAGAGAAAACCTAATTTATTTATTTATTTTTTTTAAAAAAAAATTAAATTAAATTCTTACACTTAGAGAATATAACCTACCTCCCCATTTTATAGGCTATTCTTATTTAGATAAAGACAAAACATGGCTTATTAAGCCAAATTAATAAATGATAAATAGATGACTTCTCTTGTAACGGCGTGTGTGTACACAATGTGTTAACAAAATAATATAAATGCAAAATTTAAAAGACACAAGTGTTTTGTTAACGAAGTGGAAACTCAATTAAGAGAAAAAGCACTCCGGAGCAGCCTAACCCAAGATATCTACTATTCAGAAGACAAAGCTAGTTACAAAGCAGTAGCACTCACATACCCTTATGCAGTGGTCGTACCTTGAACTCTGACGTGTAACCCAACACGAACGCTTCCCAACCAAGTCTCCTACCTGAATGGGTCTTCAATGGAATCCTTTACCTTAGGGCCAACCCCTAAGATAGACTTCAATTCAGCACAGCAATAGCACTTGGCAACGGCTTTAGAGAACACTTTAACACAATAATCGTCACAATAAACTCTCTAAACTCTACGGAATTCAATACCGAATTCTTACAATTCTCAAGCATAGGGGCCTCTATTTATAGGCTACAAAAGACCAAAATCGCGTTTGATTAGGTTTTCCTAGGCACAGTTTGGACGGTAGACATAAGGCGTCCGGACGGACAATTGTGTGATCGGCTTTCCAAATTTCGCTAAAATTCTTTCCTAAATTGAGCCGCGTCCGGAAGGTGTTGCCCTAGCGTCCGGACATTTGATCTGATGCATGCAATTTTCATATATGAAGCTTGAGCGTCTAGACCACGAAGACTAACGTCCGTATATCTGGATTTTGAATGCACGACTTGCCTTATGAATGAGCGCGTCTGGACAGGAACACACATCATCCAAGCGGTTGCAGTTGTCTTCCCATATCTGTGTTTTGGAAAGAAATCCCATAGCTCATCGAACACTGGACGACGTCCGGAAGTGCTGCTGAGACGTCCGAACAGATGTAAGCTAGAGCATTTCGAAGCTTCTCGACACAAAGGAAGGTCCGGACATAAAGTTCTCGTCATCCGGACGGATGATGCTTAGACAGTTGAGCGTCCGGATGGTTGCAAGGGAACTGTACTAACTGCTTTGAATTCTGCACATAGTCTTCTTTGAAGGACAAAACTAAAGTGTAGACTCCGAAAAACATAGCATGCATGTATAACAAGTATCATTACATAGAAATGATTTTATCCAACAGAATGTAGCCAATCACAAACTAACAAACTCCCCATTTGGCCATTCTGGGACAAAAATCATTTGACCGGGTTAAAAATACATTTTCCGGTCCAAAACTAACATATACTCCCCCTTTTTGTCATAAAGGGACAAATGGTAAACAGAGTATAGAAAGACCATAGTAATAAAATACTTCCCCTTAATGTTTCAACAGGACAGGGTAAACAGAGTATATAAAATCCACAGACAAAAAATGTTATAAAATCCTAAACAATAGGAAAATAGAGAAGAGCCTGCAAGTGGCCCAAAAGAGAGGAACAAAAATCCTCCAAGTAGCAAATCCTGCTAATCCATTGAAATCCAGTAACATAGAGAAAACCGTATAAAAAGCTAGATTTGTACTACTTCGGCTTCTAGCTCCGGAAGCTGAGAACCATGGACTGAAAAACCTTCAGTCGCTTGATTTTGCAAAGCCTGAAACTGGTTATCTGTAGATTGACATCCTCTAAGCAACTAGTCTACAAGATAAATGAGGAGATTCACCACTGAACCTTTAACTGATACAGATCTGAAGGAGATGCTACGAAAGGCTTTTCATGAGCGGGGGGGGGGGGGGGGGGGGGGGAAGAGTTCATCTAAAACTTGAGACCTTTGGAAATATAAACATATGACTTCAACAGCAGTCTGTTTTCCAAAAGATCTATCTCTCAAACACTGTGCTGGGAACCGTTGGATGACATATTCCTGAACCAAGATTAAACAGAAATATCTCCAAAAATACCATTATCAAGAAACATCAGATTCTATTAATTCCAAAAACAATGTGGTATTTATGACGGCTGTCCAATGAATGCCAAAGAAAAATATAAGCAATGCAGCAATTCTTAAGGCATAAATATATCAAGATCAACCCAACACACAGACAAAATAGGTTTTTCATGCACAATATCTCAAGAAAATATCCCAATCACCAAATATTTCAATATTCTAAAAGCACAAAAACTTAAAAAGAACAAATGAAGACACAAAGAAGATCGTGGAATGAGAAGAAATGTGCAGAGAATACCAAAATCTCGAGAGAAATCCGTACATAACATGATAAATCAATAAAAATGCAGAGATAAGTGTATGGCAGAGAAAGAGACGCAAGTCTTAAACCCGTAGAGATCCTGTCCGGACGTGTCACTTAACCGTCCGGACGGCTACTGCTAGGACAGCGTACGACAAGACTACTCTGGTCTAGACGTAAGAATAGGTCCGTCCGGACGCTTCACACTGAAAATCTGAAACTGAAGAAAAATTTGCAGAAAAATATTTTTTCTTAAAGTTAGCTTCAGAACACGCATATAAAATCAACTGATAAAACAGTTAAATAACATTGCAAAAATATGTAAAGATATAAATAAGAGTTAAGTATTCAATAAGCACAAAATTCCCTATAGATAGAAATTTTAGATAGATTACTCAACTCATGAAATACGTGTGTGTGTGTGTGTGTGAAGACTTTCTCAATAAGGTATGAAGTTCACTGATATGACTTAAAGCAACCGATTTTTCTAAACAAGAAAGAAAATCAATGAAAAATCAGTCAAAAGTCAAACCTTATTATTTACTAGGGCCTAGCCACCCTCATCTGATACACTCCCCTTAAGATGCAGCACCTAATTGTTTTACTTGTACAATGAAGGACAACATAAAATTTTACTTGCACTATGAAGGACAAGATATAGAACTAACTCAGCACAGAAGCAGTGAATATATGCATATAATAAGGAATTTAGAAGAATAACTGCTTGTTTATTTTTTGTGCTATAACCTAGAGAGAATGCTAGAATTTTTAGGTTCTAGGTTCATCTAGCATATTGGTCAATTTGACCATCTTATCAAAGACATCTTTCTCATTAGAATTTCCAGAAGCAAGAAGTCAAAGAAGAAAATGATGTACCTTAGGGGAGCCTTGGATAGTGCACATTTTTATCGCATGAGGAAAGTAACTATCTAGCATTAAGATGCAACAGGAAAACTTAGCAGATATCAGGCATAAACTCTCAATCATATATAAGCATATTTAATCAATGCACAATGAACTGAGATATCAGGCAAAAACACATGCAATATCTGAAAAGCTATCAAAAGAAAAAATAAAATTCTGCATCTTCTCCCCCATTTTTTTTTTTTTTGGTTGAAAAATAAGACAGAAAAACAAGGACATGCTTATGGAAAAGGAAATAACATCTAGTTCTAGCATGTAAGGTAAAATCAAACCTGTCCTCAGGAAGAGAGGTTTAGAAATACCAAGACAGAAAAGCAGTCGCCTGACGTGCTTTTAACTGGCATCCCCAAAAAAATATCTACAAAAGTTTCTCAAGATAACAAGAGAAAATATGGGGGATAAAATAAACGGTTCCTTAAACAGAATGTAAGGCACGAATAGGATATGACATGATAAACTATGCAATGCAAACATACCTAACATGCACTATGATTTAGGAACCAAACTTCTAGGCATGGTAAGACTTCACCTTTACTAGGTGAGTCCACTCCCCCTCAAGGGATGAATGGTCTCATCATTTTTGACCCATACCTTCTTGACCCGTGGAGATGGTTTGCTGGTCACGTCCATGTTGTCTATACTCCTTAGCATACCTTGTATTAGGCTCAGCAATCCTTCATAGCCATGATTGTTGTTGGGCTTTTGTGGCTTTTTCTTGTAGCGCATTGATTTGTTCTTCTTTGGTTTGCCATTCTGATTGGCAGGAACAAACTTCTGTTGATGCCGTGGAGCCTGATGTGCCATCAGAGGTGGAGTGCCTGATGTAGCTTTTGTTGGCAGCTCCTTCTAAACCTTCGACTTCTGAGCTTGGAGCTGTGGATATTTGGGTCGGATGTGACCGGTGATGCTGCAGTGATGATAGGTGGGCATGCTTCTTTTGTTTGAATGTTTTTGACAGTCTCTGCAGTTTTTAGGTTAGCATTCTTACAAATAATACTGTCCTCACGTTTTATATGTCTCCTATGCGGAGGGACATATTTGGATGAGGAAGATTCTTCAACTTTTCCTTTCCTCGGAGCATCCTGCTTAATCCAAGATATGTGAGTTTTTAACAGAAAATAATTTGATCTAATATGAACAACATTCCCACAATTATGACAAGTAGGGACAAACTTACCATGAGCTTGTGTACCTGTATCTTTGGATTTTGGCTTCACACAATTATTTAAACAAGAATTTTCAGAAATATCCAAGCAAGCAGTGTCTACTATCACAAGCTTAATAACAATAGAATCTAATTCAGAATCACAAGCATGTGAAGTAGAAGCACTCAAATCATCAACAATTAAATCAGGCTTGTTAGAAATATCTGAATGAATATAAAACATGCTCTTTAAATTATTACTAGAGAATTTTTTCAAGAGATCTTCAGATTCTTTTAATTTATTCTCAAGTGTATCAATAATGTCAAATAGCATGGTATTCTCAGATTTCAAAGAGTCAATCAAAACATGTGATTCAGATAACTGAACAATCAAAGACTTTTTTTCTTGCTTCACCTTTTTGAGCTCTTTATTGGAGTTTTTAGAAGTTTTACTCAATTTATCAAAAACTTTAGAGAGCTCAATATCAGAATTCTTTTCAAATAATTGAAAGAAATCCATGATAAAATGTGTAATAAAAAAATATAAGTCATAAAGAGATAAGGATAACATTCAGGAATTAAATCCTTTAAATGGAGTGTACCTACTCTGATACCAATTGATAAATAAATGACTTCTATTTTAACCGTGTGTGTGTGTGCACAATGTATTAACAAAATAATATAAATGCAGAATTTAAAAGACACAAGTATTTTGTTAACGAAGTGGAAACTCAATTAAGAGAAAAACTACTCCGGGGCAGCCAAACCCCGAAATCCATTTGGCTTCAAGCCACCCCCGACCCCTGGGGTGGACGCGAGCCACCCCATTTTCCTATTTTTCTTTAAAAAAAAAAAAAAATTAATTTTTTTAGTTTTTAGTTTTTAGTTTAGTTTAGTTTTTTTGTTTTTTTTTTTGTTTTTTTGTTTTTTTTAAAAATATGCTACTGAACAACCGGTTTCAGAGTAGCATTTAACGCTACAAAACTCAAAAGTCACACCTCTGTTATTTGATAGCATAGAAAGAACAAAATTCACGCCTCTATCATTTTACCTCAAAATTCAAACTATATTCAAACAGCTGCTGGGTTTTATTAAGCTTGATTGCAAGTTGCGGGTTTTCGAATAAAAACCCGATTTAAATATTGAATACTATTCGAACCAAACATACCACTAACCTACCTAAATAACTCATCACAATTACACAATAATTAATCCATCCCACATGTTATGCAAATTGACAGCTTCTTAAAAATTGTGCTCACTCGGTACTACGAGACCATTTCCCCACCTTGAAAAACATTCATCATTATTTTACTATCCACATTTGTTTCCTTCCTATTTTTTAAATACGGGAAGTCTTTGATGCGACTAATCCCATGGGGGGGGGGGGGGTTCACCGTCGGTGGCCATTTCGACCTCCCTAGCTCCGCCTTGCCGAGTCGGTGTTTATAGGACACATATTTTCTTTCCAAATAATTTTTTCTTAAACAAGAAGTCAATACAACTAGAAAAATTTATTTTCGAATAATGCATTATTTATTCAATTAGGCAATCAAACTTGCCTAAATGGTTCTAATAGATGCATCGCGGACCATAATACTAATATGTTAATGTCTTAATAAATTACCCCTTCGATTTTATATGTTAGTTGGAAGAATACTAACAACTTGTTCAATTTAATTGCATATTTAAAAATTATAACTCCATGCTTCACGCACAAATAATAAAATAAGTTTTTTTTTTTTTTTTAAAAGAAAATAATAAAATAAGTTGATATGCTGCTGAATAAACACTTCGTCACTTATTTTCCCAAAAGTAGCGAACACATAAAAGAAAGGAAGACAGGCAACGAAGAAGAAAGCGGGAGCTTACGAGGCAAGGCAAGGACAGCTTAGGAAATTGCAAAAAAAAAATGAAGGCAAGAAAGGAGCGGAACCAAACTCCCCCCATCCATATCATTTCTGATTCTCTCTCGCTTTCTCTTTAATAGACCGCGAGATTCCTCTCACAAGCAAGCAATCAAGCAAGCAATCAAACAAGCAAGTGATAAGCAGAAAGGGAGAGACAAAGATGCGTGCTGTGATGGTATTGCGGGGAAGGATTTGATTCCAGCTATCTGTCTGCCTCCGAAAGAAAGAAACATGGACGATGAAGTTGTTCAGCGGGTCTTCCAAGATGGAGGCCGAGACTACTTCCAACAACAGCCCTCGACTTCCGCTTCCTCCTCCTCCTCTTCCATCCTCCAATCCCTCCCTCTCCATGTGGTACGCAAACACGCACAAACACACCCAAAAAGTACACGAACATGTTGTTCTTGAAATTGGGTTTCTTGGATAGATTATATACGTGGGTAGTTTCGTTGTGGATGCTTCCTGCGTGTTAATGTTCTCATTTTGCTGCCTCTAATTTCCATTTATATGTCATGGAAAATAATATTATGTGCATGTGTGTGCGTCTGTTATTTAACATTTTTTCAAGAAGCCTGGGGTATAGCTATTTGTGGAGATGGGATTTGCAGAGTATTGATCATTGTTTTCACTATTTAGGTAACTTCAAGAATTTTATTATCTGCTTTTGTCACTTCAAGAGCATAGCTGATTGTGGAAATGGTATTTTGCAGTCATCAATGTGTTTTGTGGTTGTGGGTGCTTGACAAATTGTGTTGTTGGCGCTGCATTGTGTTTTGACTTCATATTTTTATGTCCATAAGTCTGAGCTTTATGTACAGGAAAGTAGTGTTAGCTTGCTTTGGAATTGGGATCGAAATATATATTTTCTTGATGATGTTGTTTTAGTCAGCATTTTGATAATTTGCTCTATTATTTTCATTAATAGCCCTAGCTAATAGGTGGGTTGATTTGGTGCAGTCTTTCGACCATGGGTATTATTTGTTAGTAAAATCTATCCAAGAACTGCGAGAGAAAAAAGAGGGTCTTGTTACAGTTGGCATCGGTGGTCCAAGCGGTTCTGGTAAAACAAGGTATTTATGCTGTGTAATGTTTTACTTTGTTCTTATCATTTTTTTTTGTCATAAATTTCAAGAGGAAAGGCATTTTCTGCTTGCTTTTATTGAATTGTTCTAATTTGTTTTGTAAATTTAATGGTGTCCCTGAAGCTTAGCAGAAAAGGTGGCTTCTGTTATTGGTTGTACTGTTGTATCCATGGAGAACTATCGTGTTGGAGTTGATGAAGGGAATGATCTGGATTCAATAGATTTTCATACACTAGTCCAAAATCTTGAGGTTTGCATGTGCTTCTCTTTTCTTTATTTTGGAATTCTATTTTTTAACATCACATTGGATTGAATCATGTGAGAACTATTGGTATTTTTAGATGGTTTTAAATGAGTATGCAAGGTTGCCTTTAGCTAAAATCTTTGAATTGCCTATTTTCTTGTTGATTGGTAAATTATACACACATGTGGTGGATCTTGGACCCATAAGCATACCCTCCGCTCCATTCTTATAGGGGAGGAGGTATCATTTGAGCTGAGATCATTGACAAACTGCCTATGTTCTTCATGGCTTTCAAAAGAGCAGAGTTTCATTGCCACACCCCCCCCCCCCCCCCCCCCCCCCCCACAAAAAAAAGAAAAAAACTTTAGATATTGTTTTTCCAAGTGAACTCTGGGCTGATATGTTGTGGTAAACCTGATTTGATCATGTGTCACCAACTTGTGTTCTGAGAAAGTATATCATTACAGTTATAACTTATGAGAATGAGCAATGCATCTGAATCTGTGTAATGTTTATCTTGTCCCTTTGCATTAAGAAACAGAATTTTGTGTTGACACTAGGATTTGACAAAAGGCAAAGATATATTGATCCCGGTTTTTGATTATCAACAAAAGAGACGGATTGGTTCAAAAGCAATAAAGAGTGCTTCATCTGGGGTGGTAAGCATGTAGTTAACAGTTTTGATTGACAAAATTTACTATTTGGCTCATTAGTCTCTTCACATTTTTATCTAGGTAATAGTTGATGGGACGTACGCTCTGCACGCAAAATTGCGCTCTTTGCTAGATATTCGGGTCGCCGTGGTAATATTATTCTTTGTGAGGATTTATAGTTCATTTTGGTGAGGCTTTGTAGTATTACCAGTTGTTAGTGAAAGAATTGATAAAATATTTCGAATATATTTTTGGTGTATCAGGTCGGTGGTGTTCATTTTAGCCTTCTTTCTAAAGTCCGGTATGATATTGGAGATTCATGTTCGCTGGATTACCTTATTGACAGCATTTTCCCATTATTTAGAAAGCACATTGAGCCAGACCTTCATCATGCACAGGTTGGTGTTCTATAGTTTTCTCACCTCTGAAATTTTAATGCTAATTCTCTTTATATTGTTTCTATTTTGCAGATTAGAATTAACAACAGTTTTGTCTCATCATTTAGAGAGGCAATCTACAAGTTGAAATGCAGAAGTGAGGTCTGTATATATTTTGTAGGTATTATCAATGGATGTTTGTCGTCCTATCTGTGTAAAAAGGAATTCCACCTGTCCTCATTTATGCTATTCTTTCAATTTGATGATTGGGGTACTCAAGTGGTTTCTTTGAAATTTTCACCATTTACAACTTATTAATCAGTTTCACTATGGTATGAAATCGGAAATCAAAAACAGAAAAAACACAAGAAAACTGATTTACGGTTCGTTATGTAGGCATATATATGAAAGAAGGCATTCTTCTTCTTTAGCCTTTAATGGGGACTCTCTTTGTATACATCCTGTGTATTAGGGTTGCGCCCCTTTGCGCTTATCAATGATATGAATTACTTATCAAAAAAATATATGAAAGAAGGCACGTATGTGTCAGGTGCATGTTATACTTCTTGCATCCAGTATTCTGATTTATAGCTTTTCCAGGTGCATGCCTATTTTATCTGCTTCCCAACCTTTTCATGATTATATAATTGGTAAACAACTTATGTGGCTTGAGGTGTGCCTAATAAAATTTATATTCCTATGCTTATGTGCTATGATCACTATTGTGTGCTCCACCCCCGTCTCCTTTTATGCATAATTTAGGCTTCTCGAAAGTTATCTTCCTTAACTCTCCCTTTTTATCTTATGCCTCCTTTAACAATCGATCTTGTTCTGTGTATAACATTTTTACTTCATTATAAGGTAATATTTATCAGCCAAATGCTTTCACTACATGCTATGTTTTGTGGCAGTCGCCAGATGGACATTCTGCTTATGCATTTCAGGGAAATGAACCACAAACAGACAAGTGAGTATATCAGCGGATTGTTATTTCTACCTCTTGGCCATCATCAATCTAAAAGACAGTTTCTTTTCTTTTTCGTTTTTTAGCTATGGTTGCAACTGAGTGTGCAAGAAACTTTATTTTGTGCAGTTTTATTGAGATGTACCTTAGACCTCCTTCAGCAAGTGAGGAAGCACGGATAAATGATTGGATTAAGGTGCGGCAATCTGGTATTAGATATTATCTATCTCTTGGCGATCAACGGATTGTTGACAAAATATACATCATCAGGCCTAAAGCTGAATTTGAGGTAAAGCAATTTCTTCCCTTTGATGAGATCTAGTATAAACGTAGTGAGAATCAAGTCCCCATTCCTTCTCAGAATAAACATAAGGCTTTTGTTCCTTGCTTATTGGCATTGCGTTTTGTATGTATTTATCTACATACTTGAGGAATGGGATCTAACATAGTATTTTCACGATAAATGTGAACAGTGTACAGAACATTGTTAGTGGTGGTAGCACAATATTCATCTTTAAACATGAATATAAATACATAAAGTTCAACAACAGTGTATATAAGCTTCATGGTTGAAAAGTTAGATTAGTTGATTTAATCGCTGTTTGAGCCAAAGTATCTCTAATAACATTGTGCCTAGTACTCTTTTACATGCATGTTTCTAGTCTAGCAATTTAGGCTTCTTGTCGGTGCATGTAGGCGCATCCCGATGGTCATTTCAATTTGAATGCTTTTTCGGCAAAGACATTGGTACTAGTTGCTAGTGAACTTTGTCAATCCTATGGGGAATTCAAGGTGGTGTTTTATTGAATCTAAAGCTTTTGATCTTCAGTGGAGGGCAGGTCTACAGTGTTACAAATTCTTGGAAGGAGTCAGGGTATTGTTTGTTCTATTCGTTTGGGTAAAGTAAGAGTTGCTTAATGGTTAATCACTGTGCAGGTCTTGATTCAAGAGGAAGGGACGAAGGATTTTAAGAGAACCTCTAGAGTTGGGGTCACAACCTTCCTCGCCCAGTGGTCCTCTAATAAGGACAAGTGTTATCTGGTTGTGGTAGAGTACGGTGGGGGTGGTTGGAAGGGCTTTATTGTTGTGCCGGAAGAAAGAGGTGGAAAGGGGTGGAGTTCCTTCTTCCTCGAGTTACGCTCGGTTTTGCATTTTTTCCATGCAATATACGATGGTGGGAGTAGACCTCAATCAGTTGCGGTTCAAAGAGGTGGCTGTTTGTCGCATGGCTTGGGTGGAAGTGTGTTGGTGCAGGCTTTGAAATTGCCGGAGGAGGTGGTTGGGTATAGGTCTTATGCAAAGGTCCTAAAGGAGCGGCCAACAAAATCCTCTTCGATGAGGGGTATTTTTGGGAATTTGTTTCAACATCGTTGAAACGACAGTTGACTGGGACAGCTGTGCCCAACTTTTCGTCTGGGAGTTCAGAGGATACTCGATCCCCCGCTAGTGGAGTCTGCTGTAGGAAGGACAGGGAACTTTTGATTATTGGACCCTTATGGTGCGTTTGGTTCGTAATTATTCAATATTCGAATCGGGTTTTTATTCAAAAACCCATACCCGGATCCAAGTTGAATAAAACCCATGGGTCACTTGAATAAAGTTTGAATAGTTTGAATAAACCCATCATATATTTATTATTATTATTCTTTACCATACCAATCATTATACACAACTTTTCATACAATCCAATCATTTCCAATCATTTTATACTATTATAAAACACTTTTTTAAAACCCATCATATATTTTTTATTATTATTTTTTACCATACCAATCATTAGAGAGACATTGGTATGCTTAAAAACAGAAGTCTCTCATAGTATTGAGTGGGTTGATTTGTGCTTGAGCCCAGCTAGTGTAGAAAAGTAGAGAAGGAGAAATATTATGATTACTCGATTACTTCATATTGTGCCATAAGGCTACATTGATTAAATAGGAAAAACCTAGAACCTACTATGGAAATAAATAATAAAATATTCCAATCAAATCATAATCTAATTAGGGAGAGAATCTTTCCATCTTCAACATTTAGGATCTAGGCCAGGCCCAGAGAAGGTTGCGTTAGGATAGGCTTGTCTTCTTGTTTGGGCTCAAATGTGATGAAGGGCCCCTGTGCTTGTTATGCTCAACAACCTGGAGGACGTATAGTGGGCTGCCCACGTATGTTGTTGTCTCTACCGCTGATCTACAAGCCACACTGGACAAGGATTTGGGAAACTCATATGACGACGATTCTATGGTTCTAGATCCCTATTGGTGGCTACTGCCACATGTGGAGCGAAGCTCGGTGAGGAGTTCAAAACTTGTCGTAACTCAGCACCCTTGGTTATCCTTGAACATAATGTCATTAGGGTCGAAGTTTCAATGGGCTACCTCACTAGTGGTTCTTCTCAGGTGTTGTCAATCCCGCTCTTCAAACACCGTCGAGGAGCTAGAGGTAGCGTTGGTTGCTTGGGTTTGGGCTCCCTGGTACTGGTGATGTTGGCGTTGTGCGTGTGTGCAGTTTGCTTCGGGGGATGAAGACATTACGTCTGTGCTAGAGGCTCTTCCCTCCATGGTAGAGCCTTAGCCGCGAAACAGTCGTAGCTCTTGGCTCTCTCCCCCCTCTATAATTTGCCGGTGAGAAAGCTAAGTTGGGTCCCCTACCTCCTGGGCTCTTTTTTTTGAATTCTAGCAGCAACATAGGTAGTTTTGTTCCATCAGAAAAGATTGCATAGATTGTGCCCAAGCCACTTCCATTCTCCTTGATTATGGTGGTATTCAGGGGAGCAAGAGATCTTTTAAGTTTGAGAGTATGGTTAGAGGTTGAAGTCTTTTGTGGACAGGGTGAGGCAATGGTGGTCTTCTTATTGAATTCAAGGCTCCCTGAAGCTTAATTTTGGCTCGTAAACCTAAGGCCTTGCAAGCTATTAAGAGTTTCGAATGAGCAGGTGGTAACGTGCAGACCCAAAAAAAAAAAAAAAAAAAAAAACTCTTTTGGAGGAGATAAGTTGGAGGCAAAAGTCAAGGACTTTATGGTTAAAAAATGGCGATAAATGCACAAAGTTTTTCCATCGGGTGGCCAACTCAAATAGGAGAAACAACTCTATTGAGTAGTTGTCAGTAAATGGCTCAGTTTCTTTTGATCAACCTACAATCAAGGATTACATATTTTCAGAACAGTTTAGTTGGGGGCCCAAACTAGATGGCCTTGCTTTTGATTCCATTGACTCAAAGGAAGCCTCTTGGTTAGAGAGAACGTTTGAGGAGTGAGGTCCTTGAGGTGGTAAAATGTATGAACAGTGAAAAAGAGCCAAGTCTTGATGGCTTTACTATGGGGATGTTCTATGATTTTCATGCTAGTAGTAGTTTAAAAAAAGTCTCAATGCCACTTTCATAGCTCATTCCAAAGAAATTCGGGGCTATTGATCTTAAGAACTTTTGTCCTATTAGTCTTGTGAGTGGAGTTTACATGATTATTGCTAAATTCCTAACCAATAGATTGAGAAGAGTTGTAGAGAAGATTATTTCGAAGCCCCATAATGCTTTTGTTAGAGGTGAGCAAATCCTTGACTCCGTGCTCATATCAAATAAATGCTTAAATAGTAGGATCAGATCTGGTTAGCCAGGAGTGCTTTGCAAATTGGATATTGAGAAGGCCTATGATCATGTCAATTGGGAGTTCTTACTATATTTGTTGTGGAGGTGCGGTTTCAAGGAGAAATGGCGCTCTTGGATAACACATTGTATTTCTTTAGTGCGCTTTTTCATTTTGGTGAATGGCAACCCGTTCGGATTTTTCACTAGCTCCCATGGTTTGAGACATTGATATCCTTCGTCACCTTTTATGTTATCGTTATGGAGGCCTTAAGTAAAACGCTTTTTGCAACTATTCATGGGGGATTCCTTTCATGCTTTTCTATTGGGTCTAGGCACTCTGGTGTGGTTAACATATTACACCTGTTGTTTGCAAATGACACTTTGGTTTTTTGTGGGGCCAATCCTGACCATCTATGCTATATGTGTGCCTTATTTTTATGGTTTGAAGTTGTTTCCAGTTTGAAGATTAATCTGACTAAGTCGGAATTGATTCTTGTGGGTAATGTCAATAATATGGATGGGATGGCATCCTAGGCTGCGGGTTTTTCCTTTGGCTTTGAATTATCTTGGTATTCTGTTGGGAGCCTCTTATAAGGCCAAGTCTATTTGAGACAGTGTTATTGAGAAGATAGAGTGTCGGTGGCTAGTTGGAAAAAGATGTATTTGTCTAAGGGTAGTAGGATTACCTTAATCAAGAGCACCCTTTCCAATTGGCCTACCTATTTCATGTCTCTTTTCCCTTTCCCTACTGGTGTTGCAAACCGCATAGAGAAGTTACAACTAGATTTCTTATGGGGTGTACTAGGTGAAGAGTTCAAATCTTGGAGGGTTAGGGGCCCAAAACTTCTTGATGTTCAATCATGCTCTTTTAGGAAAATGACTATGACGCTATATGCATAAGAGAGAGGTTTGGTGGAGAGTTGTGGTGGATTCTAAATATATTAGCTCGTGGGGTGGGTAGTGTTCTAATGAGTTTCTTCGGTCATAGGAGGTGGTGTTATAAAAGAATATCAGGAGGGTTTGGAGGATGTTTTCTAGTCATACCAAATTTAAGTTGGGAGATGGCTCAAAGATTAGATTCTGGCATGACCTGTGGTGTGAGGATAAGGCCCTTAATGAATACTTTTCGGATTTATATAGTATTGCTTGCATTAAGGATGCTTCTGTAACGGTTCATTTGGAGCTTTCTAGTGGCTCTCATCAGTAGAATGTAAGCTTTATCAGAGCAACTTATGATCGGGAGATGGATGTCTTTGCTTCGTTTTTCAATTTGTCGTACTCCTTTAGAGTGAGACGGGGAAGTGAAGACCAAAAAAGGGTTGTTCAATGTTAAATCTTTCTACATTGTCATTGTTCATAATGATGGCATTTCCTTCCTTTGGAGGAGTATTTGACAAATTAAGGTTCCTTTGAGAGCTACTTTCTTTGCTTGGTCGGCTGCTCTAGGGAAGATCTTTACCATTGATAACCTTAGGAAGCTGCATGTCATTGTGGTTTATTGGTGTTATATGTGTAAGAGGAATGAGAAGTATATGGATTATCTTATTCTCTATTGTGATGTTGATTGTGCTTTATGGAATGCTATCTTCAATCTTGTTGGGCTGTCTTGGGTCATGCCTAGATGGGTAGTAAACTTGTTTGCTTGTTTGGGGGGGGAAGGGAAGGGGGGGAGGGGGGGTTATTTGGTAGCCCTCAGAGTGCAACTGTGTGGAAGATGGTGCCTTCATACATTTTGTGGTGTCTTTGGAGGGAAAGAAATGATAGAAGCTTCGAGGACCGCGAGAAAGTGGTGGAGCTTAAGTCTTTGTTCTTTAATGCTCTTTACCTTTGGACAGTTGCGTTTGTCTTTACTAATTTGCTTAGTTTTCATGATTTTCTTATTCTAGGTAGGTGTTTCTCTTATATACGTCTCGCGAGAAAGTGGTGGAGCTTAAGTCTTTGTTCTTTAATACTCTTTACCTTTGGACAGTTGCGTTTGTCTTTACTAAGCTTAGTTTTCATGATTTTCTCATTCTAGGTAGGTGTTTCTCTTGTATACGGCTTGTGTACATGGGTTGTGGTTTTTGCTTTTTAATGATATTTCAATTACTTATAAAATAAAAAAGATTAGATCATTTTCTCATTAAAAGGAATCCAAAGTTGACTTGACCCACCTTGACCCAAACTTTAATCTTTTTTGTTTTTATTTTTTAAGTAATTTCATATCATTAAATAAAGTGCAGATGGACGCAACCCTAATACACATGAAGTATACAAAGAAAACCCTTAATAGGAAGAAATAGAAGAACATAAATTCAAAAAATCTGTAGAAGTATACAAAATTTAATCTTGAATACCCGTGGATCTGGAGTTGAAATTATGTCGAACTTTGGATGGTCTTAACCCAGATATGAGCCAATTTGTGCCTGTAACCAAATACCTCATTCTCTTCCAATTCAATGCAGGGAACTAGGGTTTCTACAACCAGCTTTTATTGACAGCAGCCACAACAGTGAGATTTGGATTCACACATGCCAACGCCAACATAAACACACTGATATCATGTGCGAATGACAACCACCACAATAACCGAACAGCCTACCAAGCAAACCCACAAAAATCGCCAACCACACGTAGAGCAACCAATACCCTTGCCTTGAACCAGTAAACTTCTCAGAGTAAAACAACTACTACAACAGCCACAATACAAATGCAAGGCACATTGGCTGCAATGGCTGCACCTACGAGAACGATGGCAATCGAATCCCAACTTTCATGGCGATGACGGTGTTATCCACCTCCATCCACGGGCATCGGGTAAACCCTAAACCCACAATGGATGTACTATTTTGGAAAAGGTCAAAACAAAAGAAAAGAAATAGAGGGGCTCAAAAGAAAAAAAATATTAAAGAATGCTAAACCCTAAGAGCTTGCTTTGGTACCATGTTAATACTAGGGTATGCACAAAATGAGAGGAAAAGCATACTTTGTAACGACTTAGGGAAAAGCGCTAGCCACATTTGCGCTATCACCTTAAAAGGATTAGTCAATTTGGAGCTTTCCTAGCGCTAGTCACATCTGCGCTATTACTTCTAAATGATTAGTCATTTTGGAGCTTTCCTAGAATTTCTTAAAAAGCTCAGTTTTATCTAATAACTAGGCAATGTGAAATTTAGCATTTATGACTATATTTATAAATCACCCATTCTATCTTGGACAGGGTGGCTACAAACTCTCTCTCCCCCCCCCCCCCCTCCTCTATAAACCCCTGACGTTCTAGTTAGGGTCACATCATGCAGTGCTTCAGTTCGGCTTGACGTTACTAGGTGGCTCTGATACCATTTGTAACGACTTAGGAAAAAAACGTTAGCCACATCTACACTATCACCCCAAAAAGTTTAGTCAATTTAGAGCTTCCCTAGAATTCATTTTTTTTTTTTATAAGTAAGAATTCATTAAAAAGCGCAGAGGGGCGCAACCCTAGTACACAGGAAGTATACAGAAGAGCCCCTAAACAGAGGAAAGAAAAGAATAAGAAAGTAAAAAGTAAGCGAACAACATACTATCTGGGCTATGCGTCGACACCCAAAGATATAACATATTAAGCACATTTCTACAAAGAGCCCCAACCGAAACCTCCACATCCTCAAAAAGCTTAGAATTTCTCTCACGCCACAAGCCCCACAAAACACATAAAGGAACCTGCTCATTTTAAGAATTCATTTTAAATCTCCCACTCTATGTGGGTTACTGATGTTCCCAATGTAGGACAAGGGTGTTATATACTTCCTACCTCTTACTTTTATTATTTGTATTAGTGGAAGTAATACAATTGATAAGTAGTATACTTTATTACAGGAACATCCTTTAACCTTTACTATAATAATACCTTTTCTAATAGTTTTCATGGCTTTTCTCCTCTTCAATGCTGGAACAGGTTGGCCGGATGACTTTAGGCGGGTTGCTGGCTTTGGGATACACTGTAGTAGTTAGTTATAAACGAGCATCTACATCAGTCAATAATGGCAATGGCTCCCTGTCACTTGAAAACATTGATAGTCTTGGTGAGACATTCATGGTGCTAAGAGGCACAGATAGGAAAGTATGAACTTCTTCTTTATAGACTTATTCTGTCATTTGTTTCTTGATCCCCTCCTCCCAAAGCTTTCCTAATAATCTAGTAGTAGCTATAGTGTTATCATCTTATGTACATGGATTGTTGTTTATATACAGTGATGTGTATAGAATTTTGGTAAATTTCTTCATTTTAGAAAGTCATTTTGTCGCCTTGTTTTTCTTACCAACAAAAAGGAATTATTTTGTCCAATTCTTGGAATCTGTTATTCAGAGAAGAGAGAGGTATTGTAAGACACTTGGAGTCTGTTTTGTGGCTGAAACAAAAAAGGAAGGATGAAAGCTATGCAGAAATGCATCTGGCAGCAAATTTTTTAAAATAATTTTTGGAGTGTGGAAATTTTATAAACACTTTGGAAAGGGTAACTTTCATAGACACTCTTGTACATCGGGTTAAAAGCACAGCCTCTTCCAGTTCAATTAAAAATTAAACCCATAAGATTTATCAAAATAGACCAAGTGAGTATGGGGGCACATGCTCTTTGGTAAATACAGGGGAAAAAGTCCAAAGAATAAAGAAAGGGCGTGTCAAAGTTACCTAGAAAAATAAAATAAAAAGAAACAGGTAGATGTTTTTCTTCATTTTTTGTTCGGTCTCTCACTCTCTAAATCTAAACAGGGTTAGTATTTTCAGAAAACTCTTTCTTTCTCTGCAACTAAAAGAAAAGGTTTAGGATTTTTTGTCTTTCTTCTTTGTTAATAATCAAATGGCATTTACAAAAATCTAGGTTAAAGGTTTGACACTCTTCTTTCTCTTATTCTGAAATTCCTGTGACATAAATTGGGACATATAAAGGTTAAAAGTTCTTTATCTAGATTGCAATTTGATAATTTGGATGCTGCCATATTTTCTATTGCCACTGGGAGGGGGGTTGGGTTAAGGAATTTGCAGGTTCTTAATCTCTTCTTAATAGGATATATATCACATGGCTGCTTTCTAATAGTGTTATTGGCAGTTGTGGGCCCCAAGCTTCAGTTGGTCTATTTTGACAAGTCTGTTGGTTTACTTTTAAAATCTATGAAAATTTATATTCTTCAACGTACGAGAGGTCTTGTATAATTAGCCCATTGGTAAGTTTCTAGAAATGAAGCCATTTCCAAAAAAAAAAATTGTTTGGCTTTGGCATAATAATTTTGGTGATTCAATCATTAAAACGACCTAAAAAAGTTATTTTCATAATCATGTCAACGGTAACATCTTGACATCTTGATACAGTTTTTGGTGTTGAATCCAGTCTTCATTATTGTTGGCAAGCTAGGGCTCAATCTTCTAACTTGCTCTTTTCTGGCTTTAGGAAAGTAATAAAGGACAAAAGGAACTTCATAGCACAATTGTACAGGAATAAGGAAGATATGTATGGTGCAGTACTGATCATAGTTCAATTTATATAAATGATGAATTTGTGATTTTCATCATGAACATTCATTAATAACAGATTAGGCAAATAGTACTAGCAAGGAACCTGCATACTGTGTGGGATATGGAGTTTCCATGTCATATACCACACTTGGTGAATCAAACATGGCTAAATCTGTCACAATCCTTTTTATGATTTTGGCTACTCTATGGCCAAAATTATTGGATGAATTACATAGTTTTTTTGGAGTTGTTTCTTTTTTTTGATAGGTAATCAGAGAAATTTTATAAAGCGTAGGTGCCCCTAAACATATAGGAAGTATACAAAAGGACACAAAAATAGAAAGGGCAAAAAAACAAGAAAAAAACCTGCAAAGACCCAACCACAATAGAAATCCCAAAAAAACCCAATAAAAATCAGCCCAAAAACCCTCAGCAATATTACATCACAGCAAAGCCCTCTTGCTTTTGCCCCTAGTAGAACCAAGACTCCGAGCATCATAATTGATATCGCACTCAAGGTTATGAAGTTCTGTATTCCCTTTAATCTTAAGAGTGGAGACAGGGACCTCAAGACGTTGCCCCAAAAACCCTTCTCGTTCCCCTCAAAGGAAATCCCCATAGCTTGAAGGCACAGCGTAACGTCGAAAATTGCCCCGGGAGAACCAACAACCTCTTTAGAATCACCTCTCCTCGAAAATCCTCCCACCTCAAATGGCGGGGAAGGAGTACGCGGAAGAAGGAACCCACGCCTAACAATGCTGACCGGAGGCTCCCTAGCGGCCACAGTCTCCATAGGAGGCGAAGAAAGAGGACCCAATGGAGGAGGAGAGGTAGTGAACGCCGCCAAAGACTCGGCAATCAAGCTCTTGTTAAGCTGCGCATCCTTCCACTTCCAAGAAAACCTCAACACCAACTTGGACTCCAACGGATAGATAGGCGCCCCAGACTTCGACATCACTGAAAGCGAAAGCCGAAGTTGTTTCAATAATGAAGCAACTGACTTAGAGAATGGAGATGGAGGCTCCTGACCCATGTTCATGATTACAACATGGCACCCCCTTCCCTTTATTTATTGTTATTGGAGTACAAGATGTTGGGTGAATGGAGAGGATCTGGATCTTTCCTTAATAATGTGGCTTCTGCAGGTAGAGTGACCAAGAGTTGTCCTAGTGATCTGTTAAGAGGTGGCGCAGTAGCAATTATTCATGGAAAGAATTGTGTTTTTTTTTTGTTTTTTTTTTTAATTTTTAAGATTTAACATTTTGTAGTGAAAGGACAAGGAGCCATTATAGGTGTCAAGGCCATCCACTATATATTACCATCGTCTTTGTTTATTTTCTTTGAGGAGCATTCATTGTATATTGCTTTGTTTTTGATATATTCATATCTTAGTTGGAAATAGATTTGTTAGTAGGAGGATGATTGTTTGCTATTTGAGCTTAAAAGTGTATGTGTGTGCTATTTGACTTGAAAAATTAAAAGTTGAGTGGTGGCTTCTCTAGTTTTTTTTTTTTTTTTTTTTTTTTTTAAAAAAAAAAAAGAAAAAAAAAAGAAAAAAAAAATCTAGGATGTGACAAATGACATTCAGACTGCAGAACCATATGTTTTTTCTTTATTTTATTTTATTATTTATGACGAGGAACCCTTTCAAGGCATGGTCCCTTTCAAACCCTTCCCTGTTGGGTAAAACCTGGATACACGACCCGCCCGCAAGAACTGTGTATTAGGTAATTGAGGAGACTCGAATAGCCGACCTCGTGGTAATAGAACCATATCTTTCTTAACGTGAATTCTCTTAATTTGAGCTCCTACAATTATACACATTTGGATGCATTCAATTCTCAATCACTATTGTGGTCCATACACATTTGGGCCTTCCGTTGGGTGCTAAATATAAAGATTCTAATATATGGAATAATGTTATTGAGAAGATGGAAGCTAGACTAGCAGGGTGGAAGAAGGTGTGTTTATCTAGAGGGGGGAGGTTAACTTTGATTAATAGCACTCTCTCTAGCTTACCTACGTACTTTCTTTCTCTTTTCCCTATTCCTGTGGGTGTGGCTAATCGGTTGGAGAAACTTCAGAGAGATTTCCTTTGGGGTGGTGTTGGAGATGAATTCAAATTTCATTTGGTTAATTGGCGTACGATTTGTTCTTCTAAAGCTTCGGGGGGGTTAGGAGTGAGAAGTTTGGTTAGATTCAATAAAGCCTTGATGGGTAAATGGTTATGGAGATTTGCTATGGAGAGAGATGCTTTTTGGAGAAAGGTGGTGGAGGTCAAATATGGTAGTTTGAGGGGTGGTTGGTGTTCTAAGGAGGTTGGGGGTCCTTATGGGTTTGGCGTGTGGAAAAGCATTAGGAGGGGATGGGATGATTTTGCTGCGCATGTGAGATATGAGATCGGGAATGGCTCAAAAGTTCTGTTTTGGCATGATGTTTGGTGTGGGGAAATTCCTTTGAAGATCCTCTTTCCTGAGTTGTTTCTTATTGCTAGAAGAAAGGATGCTTGGGTGGAGGATATTATGCAGAGACAAAATGGCATCATCTCATGGAATATTTTGTTTGCTCGTCCTGTTCATGATTGGGAGGTCGAAGCGGTTAGTAGGTTTTTTGGGATTTTGTACACCATCAAAGTTAGCAGCGAGGGAGAGGATAAGTTGTGTTGGGTGCCAGCACGTAAAAAATCGTTTGAGGTAAAGTCCTACTATTAGTTGATGTCGAGTCCTACTCAGTCTTCATTTCCATGGAGAAGTATTTGGAAAGTTAATGTTCCCTCGAGAGTGGCTTTCTTTGTTTGGACGGCTACTCTAGGGAAATCTTTAACTTTGGATAATCTTCGTAAGAGAAACATTATCGTAATGGATTGGTGCTCTATGTGTAAATCCACTGGAGAATCCATTGATCATTTATTTCTGCATTGTATGATGGCTACTGTATTATGGAGGGCGCTCTTGCAATTGTTTGGGGTGGAGTGGGTAATGCCGAAGTCGGTGAAAGACATGTTGGGGAGTTGGAGGGGCCAGAAGGGTAATCGGACCTCGTTACAGATTTGGCGCATGGCTCCGTTGTGTTTGATGTGGTGCATTTGGAGGGAACGGAATGCTCGCTGCTTTGAAGATTGTGAGACTGATTTGTCAAATCTGAAGAGAAAGATGTTTCAAATGTTGTTTATGTGGAGGGATAGAATTAAGACTATGCATGAATGTTCCTATTTTGAATTCTTAGATAGTTGTTCTCTTTCTTCCTTACTTTAGGGGTTCCTTGTATACATCCTGTGTACTTTGGGTTGCGCCCCTTTGCGCCTTTTCAATACATTTCACTTATCGAAAAAAAAAAAATATTTCTTTTTGTACAAGGGACTTGAGAATCTTGGGACATGTCGAACAAGGTTGTTCTCTTTCTTCCGTTCGGGGGTTCAAGTTAGGCTCGTCGTTGATGGGGGGTTCTTCCCCGGTGGAGACTCCGGCTTTATCCGCTCATCCGGTTTTGGCCCGGCAAGATGGGTCTAGGTCGGAGAAGATGACGATTGGCATGGATGGAGGGTTGTCGGATATTGGAGAGCTTCCTAGCGTGTGCACGGCGGTGATTGAAGATATCTCAGTGTGTGCGGCGAAGCCCAACATGCGTTTAGAAGGGTCTGTGTGTGGCTTAACCCCGGGTCTGCGTGGGGGACTGGAGTCGGGCCCTAAAGGATTTGAGTTTCCCTCTTCGGGGGCGGATGCGTTGGGAGAGAGGATTCGTTTGTCTCTTCCAGTGATGGCGGACAGTGGGGCTCCCATTTACCCGTCCGAAACAAAATCGGTCATGAGGTATCAGCGGAAATCGAAGGCCAAAGCGAGTAAGCTGGATATTTCCCTGATTGATGAGGCAGTGACAGCTTTGAGTTCGCCGATGACACAGTGTTCGGGTGCTTCCCAGGCTTTGGACGGGTCTGTGGTTCAGAATCTGCCGATGCCAAGTGGGGGAGTGGGTCTTCGGCGCGGGTTCCTTCTCCCGAGAGTTCCCTCCCCTTTGAGCGAGACCGGTGACAAGGGCGAGAATCCTAACTCGAATGGATTGATCCAATCTCAGGAGTGGCCGGTAGGGTTTAGCCCATCTGGGGAGATTGTTTTGTGGGATCAGGGAGAGAAAGGTGACTCTCCTCACCCCTTGGGCGTAATTCCTTCAGACTTACTCTTGGAGTGGGAGTCCGATGGTGCTGAGGATGAAGTTTCGGCCCTGGCTTTGTTGGATGCCATTGAGGAAGATTTTCATCGGGATAGTATGGGGAAGCGGCATAAGATCATAGGGAATTCTTCGCGGGGAAGTGGTGTTGAGGCGATTGGTGATTCTCCTGGGGTTGCGGTTGATCTTAGCTTCTGTGTTAACACTCTAGGATTATCCCACGAGGGGAATGTGGAGTGCTTTTTAGATTTCATGACTAGTATTGATGCGGAGCATCGCATTGAGGCTTAAGTTTCCTCTTCTAAGTTTAAAGGGAGTCGTGAAGTGAAAAACTTAGAGTGCTCGATTAATTATGATGCTAGAGGGTTAGGTTCTAGTAGGGGCAAGGCTAAGCGGACTATTGCGATGTATTAGTATCGGGGTTTTGTGGGCTGTTTTGTAGGGGTCTTTCGGGTTTTTTCTTTTGGGTTTTTCGGGTGTTTTTTCCCTTTCCCCTCTTTTGCTTTTTGGTGTCCTTTTGTATACTTCCTGTATGCTTAGGGGCGCCTTTACGCTTTTAATAAAATTCTCTACTTATCAAAAAAAAAAAAAAAAGAGTCTTGATTTGATTCTTCTTGTATGGGAGGGGGCTTTGGAAGAATATCAGGAGGGGTTGGAGGGGGTTTTTCTAGTCACACTAAATTTGAGGTTAGTGATGGATCTAAGATTAGATTCTGGTATGACGTGTAGTGTGGGGATTAGGCCCTCAAGATAGCTTTTTCGGACTTGTTCAGTTTGGCCCATTGTAAGGATGCTTCAATGGCAAATCTTTTGTAGTTTTCTAGTGACTTTCATCAGTGGAATGTTAGCTTTCTTAGAGCGGCTCAAGATTGGGAGGTGGATATCTTTACCTCGTTTTTCACTTTGTTATACTTCCTCAGATTGAGACGAGGTGACGAAGACAAGCTTTGTTGGGTACTTTCTAAGAGACGGTTGTTTGATGTTAAATCATATTACAATATCCTTGTTTATCACGATAGCATTCATTTCCGTTGGAGGAGTATTTGGTAGAATAAGGCTCCATTGAGAGTGGTTTTCTTTTTCTTGATCGGTTGCCTTAGGGAAGATTTTAACCATGGATAATCTTAGAAAACGACATGTCATCGTGATTGATTGGTGATGTTTGTGTAAAAATACTAGGGAGTCAGTGGATCACCTTTTATTACATTGTGAGATGGCTAATGCCCTGTGGAATACCATCTTTAGCCTTGTAGGGTTGCCGTGAATTATGCCTCATCGAGTGGTAGATATTTTCGCTTGCTAGAAAGGGTTTTTTGGTAGAAGTTGGAACATTATTATATGGAAGATGGTTCCATCTTGCCTTATGTGGTGTATTTGGAGAGAGATAAATGATTAGAGCTTTGAAGACCGTGAACGGACAATAGAGGAACTTAAGGAATATTTTTAAAGATTCTCTTTCACTGATCAGCTGCCGCGAACTTAAACATTTTTAGCTTTCATGTTTTTCTTGATCTTTTTTCTTCTACTAGCTAGGGGTTTCTCTTGTATACTTCCTATGTACTTGGGTTGTACCTTTTGCGCTTTATAATGAATTGCATTTACTTATAAAAAAAGAAAAGAAAGAAGATATGGTTCTTCTTGTAATATGTGAACTCAATTTATGCATCTGAGCTTTAATAGTTGTTTTTTTTTACTGTATTATGTAGTTTACTGATTAAATTGTGTAGTTGAATAGAAGTTTGATTAATCTGCGTTCCTTATCTTGTCCTATTAGATAACACGCATCATGATTTAGCTTGAGTTTCCCTACCTACATGATATATTTCCTATTTATTGAGTTCTTGTTCATACGTCTTTTGTTTTCTAAAAGTCTAGCAGAAGCATATCTATATCTTTGAGTGCTTGGTGCATGCCATTTTGGTTCTGCTATCTGCATGGTGTTCTGTTTGTCGTACAACAATGTTTTGTCTATTGAATGATGGTGTTTTGTGTATGTGTTGCATGCCATTTGTGGAGTCTGAAGGCTTTTCTTTAGTACCTTTTTACTGTACAAGATAATTTATACTGTCTTGGTTTTCTTCTTTTGCATAGACGGTTGGAGAGGAAGCATTGAGAATGGGTATCAATGGACCTTGGATCACTAAATCATATTTGGAATTGATTCTTGAGAGAAAAGGTTGGGAGCTAGACTTTTCTTTTTCTTTTTCTTTTTGTTTTTCTTCCCATGTTTTTTTTGAGGGTTCACATCTATTTTTTATTTGTTTTTAATGGTTCATGTGAAGTGTCACATGGACCAAAGGGCTACACGGCAAGAGGTAGTGATGGGGACACCAAACACAAGCCACAAATCACGTGTGTATAAATGTCAACATCAGAGGATGCCCAGCCCATGACCTTGTGGTTGGGTGATTGAGAGCATAATAATTATTGGGCTTTTTCTTAGTTTGCATTTTTATTTTATTGTTTATTTTTCAGACTGGTTTTATTATTTTATTTTGGGCTCTATGTTATTTTAGCGGGTCATTAGCCCAAGTACGATTAGGATGAGGGTTAGGGTTTAATCCCTAATCTATTTAAACCTAGTTTTCTATTGTATTCAGTAGCCTATGATGAATTAAATTTTGGATTGACTGTTGTTGTCTATCTTCTCCCTTGTTTCTCCCCTCTCCCGAGCTTCTTCTTCTTTCTCTTTGGCTTATTTTCTCCCTCTTCTCGGCTTCTTCCTCTCACTTTTCAAACTTTCTTCCCAAGTGTTTTTGTTCTGCATCAGGTTGCCTCCCATATCCCTTAAAAACCACATAAATAGAATTCACTTCTAGTTCTTGTGGTATCGATGCCAGGAGATTTTACTAGTTAAGGTAGTTGACACCTTAATCCTCATCTTTTTTCTCTTTTTGAGATTTGTTAGTTTGTAGCATCTGATGTGCCATTAGAGGTTTTCGTTTCTTGATTACATGTTGTGCACTTGGGTTAAGCCCTTCTTGACACTTTCATATGTTGTCTTATTTATCAAGAGAAAAAAGCATTTGTTGTTCGTATCATCTTTTTCGTTTTTTTTTTTTTTTTGTCTGATAATGTCATTGTTTTTACTGTTTCCAAAAATTAACTTCACTTGCAGGTGTACCTCGCCTTAATTCACCCCCACCTTTGTTTAATACATCAACTAGTAATCAAGAAAGGCTGATTGTTACACCCAGGCCAATTCGTGTTACTCCAAACCTTGTTACTCACCTTGAGGATCTGTCTCAACCATGGACTCGGTCACCAACTAAATCTAAAATGGAACCCATAGTAGCGACATGGCATTTCATCTCATCAGATCCTCTCCATGCTGATAGCTCAGTTGTAGGTATGTGTCCTTGGTTTAGGAAATGTAGTCTTTCACTTTTTTATATTTTTGTTCAGTGTTTCTTTCCTAGGTGTGCTGTTATTAAATGTTATGCTATAGAATTCTCTCATGAAGCAACCACAGATCCTGCCTCTTTCAGGGATACAATAAAGCTTGCTCCAATGCCTGATTCATATGACTTGGATAGAGGATTGCTTCTTGCTGTTCAAGCAATACAGGTATGGAGTTTGATATAAGTCGCTAGAAAATTGTTTTCATGACACCAATTGCTTCTTGTCTAAAAAGCTTGTCAGAATATTTAGTTGGATCCAAACCTTACTCTTGCTTTTTAAAAACCTTTTCAGGCTTTGTTGGAGAATAAAGGTCTCCCAGTTATTGTTGGAATTGGTAATACTGGCTTTAATTGATGCTTTCTCTCTCCCCTCGTGTTTTTGTGCCTGCCACATCTAATGCACTTACAAGAGTAGCTTTGTTGCCAGTTTCGATTTGGTTAGTTGAAGTCTGTGAACTGATATGCTCGAGTGCTCAGTTGAGTCTTAATTAATAAAAAGTCTCTAACCAGAGAATAAGTCTATGGATAAACTAGTTTCCAAGATGACTACTAATTAAAGATCCATGGAACCAAGTTATAATATAATTTTGCTAATTTATGTAAGTGGTAATAACTCTTCTACTCTTGTTTGCTTTAATTAGTTTTGGGTGGGATTGGCGTGCTAGTAATGGGCCCTCATTTCTAATATATGTAAATGGTAATACCTCTTTGGAGAACTTGCGTTGGGGTAGGTAGATAGAAAATACTTGCAGTGACATACAGAGCGACTCCAATATATACAATGGACAATGGCTGAGGGAAATACTTAAACATCTGTATAAGTATTTCTGGATGCATTGTTCCATTTCTTCCCAGTACGCATGGGGAAGATAGCTGGTTGGTGGCCAAGTGAATTGTAAATTTACAGTTAAGAGCGTACATGATCCTTAGGAGATATTTTTTATTAATTCAATATTCCATGGACTAGGAAATTGATCAGCAATCATATTCTTTTTCAACAAATGAAGTGATAATTCAGCGGATTGTTACTTCCTCCATCCCTAAATATTAGTTCATATTTCCTCTTGTCATCGTCTCAAAACATTTGTCCATTGCCAAAAAAGATAAGGATAACTTCTCAGAATAGGCTTTGTGAATTGGTAACTCGCTAATTACTTTTATGCTTAAAGCCTGTGCATTTGTAAGTGGGACAAGAAGGTAGGGACAGGGAGCATGTCTTTTTATGGATTTATTTGCAATAGGAGATGACATAAGACTGGAGAGGGCAAAGTGAATGATAAGTTTGAAACTAAAGGTGGCGTCAAAAACGTTTTGACCCCAAGATCTTAATGAGGTGTAGCTTGAAAGCATTTTACAATTTTATTTTTATTTTTTTATGGTTTTTTAGTTTGGAAAAGGGTTGCAAGGTGAAACAAGGTGACAGAAGGGCTTTTTGTCCTATATAGCAATGGCAGTTCAATTTACCTGTAATTTGTGTTTAAATATGCATGTGCACTCTGCGTCCGTAATTTTCTTTTTCTTTTTTTTTTTTTTTTGGGGGGGGGGGGGGGGGGGGGGGGTATGTTATGATTCTTGTGTCCCACATTGTTGAAGCTCTCAGATGGTTTCTTACTTTGTCTTTGCTGTTGTCAATGTTGCAGGGGGTCCAAGTGGGTCTGGAAAGACTAGTTTGGCTCATAAAATGGCAAACATCGTTGGTTGTGAAGTAGTTTCCCTTGAAAGCTATTATAAATCTGAACAAGTGAAGGATTTTAAGTATGATGACTTCAGCTCTCTTGATCTGTCTTTGCTTTCAAAGGTAAACACCTCAGTCATTCATCAAGCTGTTAAAACTTGGGCTAAATGAGATTGTAAGTCAGTCAAGCTCACTTGAGGTCTGGTGGGTAAAAATATGTTAAAAAACATTAGATAAAGTAGCAGGTTATTATGGTCAAGGATGTGACTGTCAAACTAATCTATTAGTGGTGTTACTTTATCATCAATACATAGTAGTGCAAGAATCTTTCTTATTTCTAGTCCCTGAAGTCAGATTGTACCATTGCTTATGCTTTCTTCACTCACCCTGATGTGCCAGCATTCCATTTTATACTCCAAATTGTTCTGTTTTATAATTAAAAGTTGTCTGGTCATGTTAAAAATCTTTGAAGATGTCAATTTTATTTTATTTTTAAATTTAAATGGTCTAAAATAGGGAAGCATTGATAAAGTTGAATTTTTTGGGGGGTTTTGCTTTAGGGGAGACTATAGCTTTATGTGGAAGACTACAAGCCCATTTTGTGGGGGCTTTTCGTTTGGGTAGAACTCACCCATGAAAATCGGCTTAGAAGGGGAGGGTGTCCAAGAACTTTTAGACACATGGTTAAGATTAAACTTAACCCATGTGGGACACAAGGATCGTAACATACTACCACGCTTCTGCATTCAACGTCCACAGCGGTTCACTCTATTGACACTGACCCGATAGTAGCCCTTTCTCTTTTAGCGGCTCCACTTGCCTATCAGTATTTTAATCCAGCCCATAGGTCGCCCCCTTTTTTACTCGAATTCGTAACGTGATGTTTTTCCTTTGATACCAAATGATATAAACTTTTGGGTAGAACTCACTCTTGAAAACCGGCTTACAAGGGGAGGGTGCTCAAGAGCTTATATACACATAGTTAAAATTAAACTTAACCCATGTGGGACACAAGGATCATAACATACCACCACACTTCCGCTGCATGTGGGCACCCTTCCCTTGTAAGTCGGTTTTTAAGGGTTAGTTCTACTAAAAAGTTTTTATCATATGGTATCAAGGCTAAAACACCACGTTACAGGTTTGAGTCACGAAGGAGGTGATCTATGAGCTAGATTAAAATGCTGATTGATGAGTGGAGCCGCCAAAAAAGAAAGATCTACAATTGGGTCAGTGTCAATAGAGTGAGTCGCTGTAAACGTCGGTTGCGGAAGTGTGGTGGTATATTACGGCTCTTGTAACCCACATGGGTTAACTTTAATTTTAATCATGTGTATATAAGCTTTTGGGCACCTCCTTTGTAAACTGGTTTTTAAGGGTGAGTTCTATCCAAAAGTTTGTATCATTTGGTATTAGAGTTAAAACACTACGTTATGGGTTTGAGTCATGCAGGGGGTGACCTATAGGCTGGATTAAAATACTAATAGCAAATTGGATCTGGAGAAGGCCTATGATCATGTCAATTGGGAATTTCTGCTTTATGTTCTAAAAAGATGTGGTTTTGGGGATAAATGGGTTGGCTGGATTGCTCATGCTATTTCTACTGTTTCTTTTTCCATCAATATAAATGGGTCGCCTTCAGGGTTTTTTCGTAGTTCTCGGGGTCTTCGACAAGGGGATCCCTTGTCTCCGCTCTTGTTCGTGATGGTGATGGAGGTATTCAGTCGGATGACATATGCTGCAGTGGGGAATGGGCGGCTATCGGGTTTCTCAGTGGGATCATGTTCCCAGGTTGCCATGAAGGTTTCCCATTTATTATTTGCGGATGATACGTTGATTTTCTGTGATCCTGTTGTTGATCAGGTTCGTGACCTGAGATGTTTGTTGCTTTGTTTTGAAGCAGTTTCGGGCTTGAGAATCAATTTATCCAAATCTGAGATGGTTCCGGTGGGTGAGGTAGGGGATGTCGAGGAGTTGGCTTGTATCCTAGGGTGTGGTGTGGCATCGCTTCCGATTAAGTATTTGGGCCTTCCGTTGGGTGCTAAATATAAAGATACTAATATTTGGAACAATGTTATTGAGAAGATGGAAGCTAGACTAGCAGGGTGGAAGAAGGTGTGTTTATCGAGAGGGGGGAGGTTAACTTTGATTAATAGCACTCTCTCTAGCCTTCCTACGTACTTTCTTTCTCTTTTCCCTATTCCTGTGGGTAGGGCTAAGCGGATGGAGAAACTTCAGAGAGATTTTCTTTGGGGTGGTGTTGGTGATGAATTCAAAATTCATTTGGTTAATTGGCGTATGATTTGCTCTTCTAAAGCTTCGGGAGGGTTAGGAGTGAGAAGTTTGGTTAGATTCAACAAAGCCTTGATGGGTAAATGGTTATGGAGATTTGCTATGGAAAGAGATGCTTTTTGGAGAAAGGTGGTGGAGGTCAAGTATGGTTGCCTGAGGGGTGGTTGGTGTTCTAAGGAGGTTGGGGGTTCTTATGGGGTTGGTTTGTGGAAAAGCATTAGGAGGGGATGGGATGACTTTGCTGCACATGTGAGATATGAGATCGGGAATGGCTCGAAAGTCTTGTTTTGGCATGATGTTTGGTGTGGGGATATTCCTTTGAAGATCCTTTTTCCTGAGTTGTTTCTTATTGCTAGAAGAAAGGATGCTTGGGTGGAGGATATTATGCAGAGACAAAATGGCATCATCTCATGGAATATATTGTTTGCTCGCCCTGTTCATGATTGGGAGGTCGAAGCGGTTAGTAGGTTTTTTGGGATTTTGTACAACTTCAAACTTAGCAGCGAGGGAGAGGATAAGTTGTGTTGGGTGCCAGCCAGTAAGAAATCTTTCGAGGTAAAGTCCTACTATCAATTGATGTCGAGTCCTTCTCAGTTCTTTTTTCCCTGGAAAAGTATTTGGAAAGTCAATGCTCCCCCGAGAGTGGCTTTCTTTGTTTGGACGGCTACTCTAGGGAAATCTTTAACTTTGGATAATCTTCGTAAGAGAAACTTTATCATATTGGATTGGTGCTATATGTGTAAATCTGCTGGAGAATCCATTGATCATTTATTTCTGCATTGTATGATGGCTTCTGAATTATGGAGGGCACTCTTGCAATTGTTTGGGGTGGAGTGGGTGATGCCGAAGTCGGTGAAAGTCATGTTGGGGGTTTGGAGGGGCCAGAAGGGTAATAGGACTTCGTTACAGTTTTGGCGCATGGCTCCGTTGTGTTTGATGTGGTGCATCTGGAGAGAACGGAATGCTCGCTGCTTTGAAGATTGTGAGATGGATGCCTCGAATCTGAAGAGAAAGATGTTCCAAATGTTGTATATGTGGAGGGATAGATTTAATTCTATGCAGGAATGTTCCTATTTTGAATTTTTAGATAGTTGTTCTCTTTCCCCCTTACCTTAGGGGTCCCTTGTATACTTCCTGTGTACTTTGGGTTGCGCCCCTTTGCGCATTTTCTATAAATTTTACTTATCAAAAAAAAAATAGGTGAGTGGAACCGCCGAAAGAGAAATGGCTACCATCGGGTCAGTGTCAATAAAGTGAGCCGCCGTGGACACCGGCTGCGGAAGCATGGATGCTTTTTAAAAATGGAAGCTACCTAAACCCTATTTGGTCACATGCTTTTCACCACTTTTGCAAAGTGGCTTGGATTTTTTGTTTCAGCTTTTGACAACTGGCTTGAGGGGTTGCTTCTAAGAGTAGCCATAGCTTCTCATATTAATGAAAATTTTGAAGTGTTGAATTGCCCTTAGCCCCAGTAAAATCCAGATAATGCCTATTCACGAGCCCTTAGATCTTCCATTTCTCTTTCTTTCTTTTTTCAAACAAAATTTCCCTTTCCAACAAGCAATTATTTTACCACACACTCTACACTATAATCAATCAGTTTTCAAGTAGCTTCCTCACTGCTTTTCTGGCTTCTTGCAGCAACTTCTCACAGCACCTTTTAAAAGATATTACAACAGCTTTCAAGATGCCACATCTCTTTTTAAGATTGTTTCCCTCTGTACCGTCAGTATCTATCCATGATGTTCTAGTCCTAAAGCTTTATCTGCTGTTGCATGTGCTTGTTGCTGCATTCTTTATCTCATAAATCCACTGTCCTTTCATTTATTCATTTTTTAAATAATTGGTAGCTCCAAAATAATGTGTTTCATAATTGTCTGAATTGTTGAAGATTTATTTGTTAGAGCACTAGTAGCAGACACCCTATCATTTTCTCTAATTTAGGGAATCAAACCAATTTTTCTTTCTCTGTACAAATATACTAAACAATAGCTTCCCTTTATCTTTTCCTATATCATTAAAATAATATTTTATTTTTCTTTATTTTTTATTTTTTACTTTATTCTAGAAGCATCTTTTATTTTCTGATTTCTCTCTCTCTCTCTCTCTCTCTCTCTCTCTCTCTCTCTCTCTCTCTCTCTCGGGAAGGGAAGAAGAAAGGGAATGAGCTGGTGCTATAGCCGTTGTTCGATTGAGGTGATTAATACCATGCTCTTCCTAGGCAACCTCCATTTGAAACGAGCTTCGTTTGCTTCCGAAGCCAGGTCGACTATTGCTAATCCTAACAGAGAGACAAAAAAGAGCAAGGAAATCTAATTGGCACAACCAAGATCAATAATCACCATAATCAGATAAACAAAGAGGAAACCCCAAATCAACACAATTTATCCACAATCCCAGAAATTTCAACAAAAGGCAAAATCAACCCAGTCATAGGCATGCACCTTGTGGGTCTTGAACCCAAAATCCCACCCTCCATTCCACTCTTAGTTAGAGCTAATTGGTTATATGATTTTGTTTGTCTCAAATGCTGAAAATGTTTTATCTAGAGTAAAATGTAATTTTTAAAGCCTTTGGAAGTGAAAATTGCAGCATACTCAAACATCAATTATTTTATATTTTGGTACCTGTCAGAAATTTCACTCATGGTTTTATTAGCATTCTTATTTTTATGATTCACTGGCACAGAATATTGGTGACATAAGAAATGGTCGAAGAACAAAAGTACCCATATTTGACTTGGAGAACGGTGCTCGGAGTGGCTTCAAAGAACTTGAAGTTTCTGAAGATTGTGGAGTGGTATCTTATCAAACTCATTGTGGATTGCTCACGTAAATCCATTTCTTCTCCAGTTTATGTTTTATCTTTCCCATTACTCTGTGTGTGTGTGTTTGAGTTGGCATCAGCTTATTGGGAGCCTAAGGCTACCTGTCTAATCTACCTTTTCTGGCTCAAAGGCTAATGCTTTTTAAGATAAAGATAAGAACAAATATTTTTTACTCCTAGTAGAAAAAGATAGAGATGACAAGAAAGAAGAAAAGAAAGGAACGGCACAAGTTTCTCTTCCAAGCTTTTTGACATTAGGAGAAGAGGAGATAGAAGAGAAACTGAGGGTAGTGGAGCACCTACTGGTAGATAGTGATAAGAGTGCAGAAGTAACTCGGGTAGGTTATTTCAGGGGTAATTCGTGAACCTTCTAGAAAACAAAGTTACCAAATTAAACAAGCGAGACCACCCCAACCCCCCCACAGCCAAAGGGAGAGGTAAAATCTAAATGTAATGTAATTAACTTGTGGTCCTGTATCGGATAGCTTGTCTATATGGTTGTTGCCAATTTTTTGTGCTTTTGATAAATTGCATGTATGAGGAAGCTTTCTGAGAACATGAAGAATGGATGAGATGTCTATTGGAAAGATTGTTGGCTTTGTACTTTTCAGACATACTCAATATTGCTGGTCAAACAATTTAGCTGGAGGAGGATCTTTGTCTAATACCCTTCACGGTTTTCAATGTTGGTCTGGATATTTGATATTGTTTAAAAGGAAATCCATACAAAAGAGAGTGTTATTGAGGAGCTATGCTAGTTGATCTTTTTTTCATTTTTCCCCTAATTTTCCTTCTAACTCAAAAATATCTTATTTGTTTCATTTAACAGATAATTTTTGAAGGGGTTTATGCTTTGCATCCTGATATCCGAAAATCACTTGACTTTTGGATTGCTGTTGTAAGGATTACTTTCTACTCCATCTTCAAGGCTCTAATTCCCATGTATTCTTAATCTATTTTCTTGTTTCTGAAAGAAATTTTGATGAGCAAACTAGCTTAAATAACTCTTCTTTGTGCAAAAACAGGTTGGAGGTGTTCATTCACATTTGATTTCTCGTGTTCAAAGAGATAAAAGTAGGGTTGGGAGTTTTTTGTCCCAAAATGACATCATGATGACAGTGTTTCCAATGTTCCAGCAGTACATTGAACCACATCTTGTTCATGCACATGTTAGTAGACTTGGAACCATCTAATCCTTTCTTTTTTTCTTTTTTTTTTTTAATTTATTTTGTAAGTAATCAAAATATCGTTGAAAAAGGCGCAACTCAAGTACATAAGGAGTATACAGAAGATACACCTACCTAGAAAGAGATAATAAGTCAAGAAAATTATGAAAACTAAGCAAATTAAGATCTAAAGCAGTTGCCAGTGAACAATAGTTTTGAGAAAGAAAGACTTTAGTTGCATGACCGTCCTCTCATAGTCTTCAAACCTTCTATCATTTCTTTCCTTCCAAAGACACCAAAAGGTAGGACATAACCGTCTTCCACATTGTTGCACTCTAAGGACTGCCATCCAACCCTCTCCAACTAGAAAAAAGGTCTACTACTCTTCTAGGCATGACCCAAGCTAACCCAACATAACTAAAAATAGCAGTCCACAAGGCACTAGCGATCTCACAATGGAGAAGAAGATGATCCATAGACTCCACCAGTCAACCACAACGACATGCCATTTCCTTAGGTTATCCATGGTGAGCATCTTCGCTAGGGCAGCTGTCAAGCAAAAAACGCCACTCTCAAAGGGATCTTATTCAGCCAAATACTCTTCCAAGGGAGATGGGGGGCTATCATGAGGTACAAGGATGTTGTAAAGATCTAACGCCAGACATTTCTCTCTTGGAAGGGTCCCATCGAAGCTGGTCTTCACCTTCGTGCCTCAATCTAAAGGAACACAACAAGTTAAAAAACGAAGCAAAGATATACACCTTCTAATCGTGAGCATCTTTGATAAAGCTTACATTCTGCTACTGGTTATCACTGGATAACTCCAAGTAATTTGTCATAGAAGCATCCTTTATGCAAGCAATACTATACAAATCCAGGAAAATTTCCTTAAGGACATGATGATCCCCACACCACTTGTCATGCTAGAATTTAATTTTGTAGCCATCTCTCACCTCAAATCTGGTATGATTAGAAAACTCCCCCCATCCACTCTTAATATTTTTTCACAACCCCACCCCATACAACCCATGAACCTCATTAGAACGCCACCCACCCCATGAGCTGTCATATTTGGTGTCCATTACAACTCCTCAAGGCCTCTCTATCATGCAAATAGCACCAAAGCCACTTCCCCAAAAGAGCATGATTGATCAAAAGTAAGTTTTGAACCCCCAACCCTCCCCCAGAAATCAGAGAACAAATCTTGGAGCAGTTTTCCAAGTGAAATAATCCTCATCTAGCACACCCCAAAGAAGTCATGCCGTAACTTTTCTATGCAATTGGCAACACTAGCAGGAAGGGGAAAATATGACATGAAATACGTAGGCAAATTGGAAAGGGTGCTTTTCGTTAAGGTAATCCTTCCACCCTTAGACAAGTACATTCTCTTCCAACTAGCTAAATGACGCTCAATCTTCTCAATAACACCATCCCAAATAGATTTGGCCTTAAAAGGAAATCCTAACGGAAGACCAAGATACTTCAAAGGCAAAGATACCCCTCATTCCAAAAGGCTGGCAAGGCCATCAACATTATTGACATTATCCACAAGAACCAGTTCTAGCTTAGTAACGTTAATTTTCAAACCAAAAACAGCTTCATAGCATAAGAATAAGGCACACATAGCTGCTATAGGTTTGCCTCGCACAGTATCAAGGTGTTGGAGTGAGGCCTGTAGACACCCACAAAAGCCCAAGAGAAGCCATTTTCAACGTATCTAAAAGAGCAAGCCACAATAAACTCCCCCACACACTCAATTTTCTCCACCACCGTCCTATCCCACATAATCAAGATTCCATCGGAGGCCCCTCTCGAAGCTAAGTAACACTAATCCACGTGTTGACATCCCCACAACCTACGCACGACACTACTGGAAATGAACTCCAGTTTTGATTCCTGCAAACAAATAGTATCTGACTTCCACTCTTGAGCAAGTTTCTGACTTTAAGGTGTTTGTCAGTTTCACTCAACCCTCACATTTCAAGATAACTTTTATTAGAAATGGAAGAAAGTGAAATAGAATAGCCTTCGTATTAGAGTATATGATAAGGATCTAACACTTGAAATAGGCATTCTCTCATGTGTAATGAGAATGAATATTCCAAGACTATTTCATTCCACCTTCCATTTTCAATGAAAGCTATTCATTTTCTTAATGGAATAGTCATTCCTCGTACCAAATATAACCTTAGACTTCAAAAAAAGCAAGCATTGCCCTCCCCTTATTATTCTAGTCTTAAGTTGTGTAAGCATAAGGAGTATTTCAATGGTCAGATGATTTTAGATTTGGCCATTTTCAAGAGCTTTTAGCATTTATTTTCAATCTGATTATTTGTATTTGGAGCTTTTCTACATTCATTCCACTACTTTTATTTGGAAGATCTCATTTTGTAATCTGTAAGATATTGACAAGGACAATGTTCATAGTAAAGTCTCAATATTTTACTTTAGAAATTGTAGTGCAAACTGCTCACATACTCTTTTTGTGGAAACTTTTTTGAGAAAAAAGTTTTCGTGTTAGTTTTGGACCAATCTTTGACAGTAAACTGACATCAAATTACTCTTCACTTTATATTACTACTTTGTGACTTGTGAGAGCTAACTCTGCTTGTACATTGTGTTGCAGCTCAAAATTCGAAATGACTTTGATCCTGTGCTTTCACCTGAGAGCTCATTGTTTGTATTGAAGAGTAACAAGCACGTAAGAGTGTGGTCGTGTAATGCTGTTCATGGTTGCTTGACCTTATTTAATGTAGTTTCCCTAACAGGTTTTTACTGTTTCCAATCAATAACAGGTAGCTTATGAAGATATTTTAATAATTCTTGATCCAGAAAAGTTATGCAGTTCTGCTCAGAATTTTATTGACATATATTTGAGGCTTCCTGGAATTCCCACTAATGGGCAATTGACAGAGAGCGACTGCATACGGGTCAGAATATGTGAGGGTAGATTTGCATTGCTGATTCGTGAGGTCTGTGGTCAAATTAATTTGTAATTGCTAATGAGATGGTGTACTTCCTTTCTCTGAAACTATTGTGAATTCTCAAATCTCATTTTCTTGTGAATTACATTTGTTAGCCTATAAGAGAAGGGAACTTCATCATTCAACCCAAAGTGGATTTCGATATCAGCATTAGTACGGTTGCTGGTCTTCTTAACCTTGGGTAAGCCACATATATAAGTTTATGCATTCTTGTTTTTTTCACCTAATTATTTAGTGAAAAATGATCATATGTGGGATATACTTAATTCACCATTAGAATTATTGAGTTCTTCCATGACTCAATAGAAATTTTAAGACTTTATAAGATAGTTGTCATTTTAACCAAGCCTATGATAATTTCTCATTACCAAAGCCAAGAATTGGGCTATGTGTGGTCGATGATGTTATTAGTTTCTTAGTGTTTCGAAAATAGGAGAGTAAAATTAATAGGGATGAATAATTTCACTGGATGATCCTTTCAGTAACCAAGGTATATTGGGACAGGATCAATGGTGCATAGACACTTGCTAAGCTAAAAGAGAAGTAAAATTTCAAGCTAGCACAACAAGAGTGAATATTAGCTCAAGAGAAGATAAGGAAATTAAAGAATGTGAAAGATCTACTTTTATTTAAGAGTTTAGGTTTAAACCAATCTTGATTAGATGAAAGACAACCTTCTCAGAATTAGGGTGTTTGAAGCTTCACATGCTTTAAAAAATAAAAAGAATTAGGGTGTTTGAGCTACACATGCTGGAAAGCATGTGATGGAGTTTTTCCCGATGTTTGGAGAGCATGGACTACCATGTGGGACCAAAGTCTTAGTGCTCAACAGTTTTAGTTCAAATTCGAAAAGGAGTTAGAATAAGCTTTAGCTACATATTTAGCCTTTGCATCGGAAATCATTATCCATTGTTATTTTTTGAATTATTAGTTAGGACCTTGAGGACAAGGTCTATTTAAGGGGGATGGAGTGTTACGTGTCTAGTATGAGGTATCTTAGGATTAGAATAACTTAGAGATAATAAGTTATCATTATTGATAACATTAGAATTAGGATTTAAATATTAGAGATAATATGTTATTGTTATTATCAATTATTGATAACATTAAAAGTAGTTTATTCAAGTTAGTCTTTTAATTTTACTATGCATTGTAAGTGTCTATTTAAAGACACCAGAAAGCTAATAAAAGTATCAAAGAAGTTAATTATTCAACTCTAGTAGTTGTTTTGGGATGTTTAAGGTTCCTGAACTACCCTAAAAGTACCATTACGTGCTTGAGAAATTAGGCACGTAATACTAGACACGTAACTAGGGGTGAGCATGGGGCAGGAGGGGGGGGTTTCCCCCTTTTTGGCCCCGCCCCGCACATCACCCCTGTGGGTTGTGCAAACTCAACCCGTGGCCACAGGGGTAAAGAGTGTATCCGCATGGTTGCGGTTTGTGCAGTGCAGGTATTGCTGGTATCTCCGATTCAGGCCAAGTGAAGAAGACTCCGTCAGCGACGAACTGTAACTAAAAACCAAAGCTTTAGAAAACATTAGTCCAGCTAAAGAGGGAGTGACATTCTGTTTTATTTGTGCTTTTCTTGCGAATTATTTTCTCGGGAAACAAACGGAGAGTGAAAGAAAGAGCTGACCTTTCGCCACTTTTTGCTCATTTGGGCTGCCATTTTCAGGGATCTAAAGCGTGGGTGAGATCTGAGAGCAAGGCGGTAGGTAGCTCTACAATTTGTAAACCCTAGTTATGGAGGAAGAGAGAAGAAGAGAAGAGAAGGGAAGACGATAATGGAAGATAGAAGAAGAGAAGAAGAAGAGAAATGGAGGCTGGAGGCGCTAGGTTAGAAAAGTAGAAAATGAAGTATTTAGAAGACAAGTCATTAGGTTTCATCTTGTTTTTTTTTTTTTTTTCACACTGGGCGGAGCGGGTCTCTGGGGTTTTTTAAAACCTACAACCCGGCCCGCCCTGCACGGGTTGGACAAAATCCAACCCCTACCCGCACATTTAAGCTTAAAAACCGTTGAAATTGGGGTGGGGCGGGGCGGGGCGGGTGGGCGAGTTTTTGCCCACCCCTACACATAACATTAAATCTATAGTCCATGACATGATTTTCTGATTAACTTTTACTATTTTTAACACTTTCTTCTTTTCTATGCCTTACAGCTGATAGATTTTTATACTTTTGTGTTTGTATGTGTCCTTTTTTTTTCCCTATTTAATGTACACTTGTAGTTGAACTATATTATATCCTGTTGTGATGTCAGGTATCAAGCTGTAGCTTATATAGAAGCATCTGCATTCATTTACCAAGACGGAAAGGTCAGATTAAGTTCTAGGAGGTTACTTTGTGCTGAAATACATGTTTCTTGTGAAATTTCACTTGTGCTGAAGCAATGAGCTTGAATTTATTATTATTGTTATTTTTGTTGTTATTATTATTTTACTTTTGCTCCCTGATTTCACTGGTGGGTTTGGCTCACTCCATATTTTCGTTTTCAATTTGAGTCATCTTAGTTTCTTATTGTTTTTAAACTGTTTTTCAAGTAGCTTAATTATCTATGAAAGAAAAGGCCAATTTTCATGTCCTTAACGTTCTGGATAGCTATTGATCCGTGGTACACAGGAAATTATGTGATACCAATATAAAATCCTTGTTTGCTCCCTTACTCCTTTCTGGTGCAAGTGAAAATTTTTGTTCTTGTTTTTTTTTTTTTTTTTTTTTGCACATATGGTGTGTGCATTCATTATGCTGTGTATAGACTGGCACCTATATTGCTATATTGTAAAATTTCACAAGGAAAATTTTGTGATATCTTTAATTGAGAATTGAGCTTGCAGCAGCTGATAAATAGAACTTTAAACTCTGAAGGCTGTGGAGCCTGACATAGGCAAAGCTTTAACCTTCTTTCTCTACCTTTTTCATTGCTAACATAATTAACTATTTGCAATTTGTGCAAATATGAAATTGATTTATCGGGTTGAAAATATTCTGTTCCTTTCTTTGTTTTAAACACAATAGGGATTGTTTCCTATTGAAGAAGGGATATTGTTCATGTGGGCAAACGGTTACCTAATTGACGGAGCACAAAGAGCTTTGACACCATATCTGATGTAAGACAGCAGATAATGGATGTTATAGGTTTATTTATGAATCGGGTGCAGAAAGTTTGAGCTTTATAGGGCTTTAATGGGCTGGAAATAGGAAGCAAAGTTGCTGGAGTTTCTAGCCAGGGACTCGTTTTAGGGTTTGGGGATAGCTAGACTTGGGCTTTTGTGGTGGAAAAGATTAGGGAATTTGGGGCTTTCAAATAGGGTAAGGGAAAGGGATTTGGCTTTTGGATGGCAGTTCTGGGCTGTGAACAGTAATTCAGGAGCTGGCAGATCTGGGTCTGTGGGTGGGGAGGCTAATAAAAGGCGGTTTGTGCTATGGTCTCTATCCTATAAATTTTTGGGTTCTAAGGGTGAGAAGTCAAGGTCAGATTATAGCGTTTGAAGGTTGGATGAATTGCTGGAGATTAGAAAGGTAAGAATAAGATAGATTTAGGCATCACACTTAATTTTATAAATACCTAAGGTTTCCTCAGCATTACACTTGGATTGAGGTTGCATCACACAAACCTCAAACAAAGTTTCATAGCTTTTGAAATTTTAGCAGAACGTATTCTCCATGGACTAGAAAGCATTGCATCCATATAAATAGACTAGTAATAATTACTAATCTTATTAGGACTTGGATTTAATGGGTTTTCCTTACTAAGCACAACTAAATAACTAGTAAAACCCTAAAAATAAAAGCCTAGTAGCATGAGACACCCATAAAATAACCCAATGCACCAAAACTAATTCCTATTTCTAAAAATCTGAAGTTAAAATAATACCCCTGATTCCTAAAATAGAATAAAATTAAAATAAACAAAATGAGCTTCTGAGTGCTAGCATCACTAATATCTGAGCGAGGGGAGAAATTTTAGTTATTGATTTCATTTACCATGAAGAGAAGAATCTCCAGAATCTTTGAGATGGTGGTGGTATGAAACATCTCTTTTTGTCTTTAAAATTCTATTACATAATAAATCCCAGAGTTTGATCTCAGCTTCCAATTAAATCCTTGGAAGTTTCAATTGCATCAAGTCAACCATATAATAAAAGGTTGCAATCTGAACTCAAAATGAATATTTGTTAAAAATTCTTGATGCTTTACCATTTTCCTAACTTGTCATTGCAATGGATGTCATTCTTCATCATTCAATGCTCAAATTGGGAGTCTTTGTTTTGGATATATAATGTAACTTTTTTAAATCTGATTCGTAGCTCCTGCTCTTGATGAACTGATTATGGTAAAGCACGATGTTTTCTGATATTATAAGAATTTTTTCCCTTTAGATGTTTTTGTTAGTCATTCATTATCCCATTCTCTCTTTTTTGGGGCTCTATATTGGCTTTAAAATCTATCTTCCTTGCCTCTTCTAGATCCTAATTGAGGTTGATCATCTACAAAATGCCCCTAGTCCTTACCTACAAATCAAAGGTGTTAATAAAGAGGCTGTGGCAGCTGCTGGTTCAATGCTTAAACTGGATGGATCATATACTACAAAGGTTTTGCCTTTACTACTTGAATACAGTATAGTATAATGATTTTGTGCTTGCATGCCACCAGCCTGTCATTTTATAAATTATCACGTGAACCCACTTGCATCCTTTATGTTGTCAGACTTTATTGACATTTTTGTTTTACATGTAGAGTTATCTTCAAATAATTTTGGAGAGATTACCAGCAATGGAAAGAAGTTCAAGTGGAATTAACCCTCAGCAAGCTGCAAGGCTGCAGGAACTTGTGGAATTTATTCAATCTCAGGTATTGTACTGCTGAGTGAATGGGGATGACAGACATTTACTTCTGAAGCCTACATAAAAGATAACATTCTTGGTTTAAATTTTAGGACTGTCAGATTCTATTTTTTTTTTGATAAGTAACTCTTGTCAGATTCTATTTGCATAGCTTTGTCTCACATTGCAGATTATTATCACAAGACATTGCAGAATTCTCTAAAACGAAGGGAATTAGAGAAACCCCCATTCTTTTTCCACAAATGGCCCAACCTACACTGAGCCTTAACCCACCCCCCACCCACCCACACTAACTCATCCCTTTTCTAAATCTTGAAAAAGGTGCATCTATTTTAATTCTGGAAGCACGAATATTGTACTTACTACAATCTCTAATGGTTACTTCAAATACCACGGTGGACACAACAGGGCAGCAGTTCAGCTTCAGAATCCTCACCATGTAGGGAGGTATCTCCAATAGAAGGGATTATTGAAGACATGCAGTCGAGGATTAAAAGGCTTGAGCGGTGGCACACCATCAATACAGTAAGTCCAATACCTTTTCGCATATTGTCTATGTAAACTGCACCAAGTAATTCTATTGCTTTTCCCCACTTTTAGCATTCTTACTTTGCCTGTTACATTCCCATCTTTTATATTTGTGACAGGTGCTTTGGACTTTCCTGATGTCTGCCCTAGTTGGTTATTCACTCTACCAAAGGAAGCGCCAGTAATGCTGCTTTTGACTTGCCTAGTCTCGAAAGAGCCTTGATCTCCTTCCATAGGTGAAAAATCATTTCTTGGAATTGTTGAGTCTTAAATTATCATCCCAACTATAGTGACATCTAGGATCAATTTAAAGGAAATGAGAATTAGTTTAGGAATATAGAGAAAATAATCGTTTTTTTATTTTTTTTTTTTTTATTTTTTTATTTTTATTTTTATTCTTGCTCTCATTTTCATGGTTGTACATGAGCACAAGGAAACGGTACTAGAATATGGTTCAAATTTATTATATGCTTCAACTGAAATTGGAAGAATGTAAATTTGAATGTAAGAAATCTCTCTTGCTAATCATATGATCAACGGAAGTTCATGTAAAATTGATCACTGTGACCATCGAGACAAACATCTTGTGTAATTCTCAAGAAGATTATGAGATCATAAAAGTGGTCCACGTCTTCCACATTACGTTCAGAGGATTTTTATGTGACCATTAAAACGTTAACAGTGGTCATTAACCCAGTTGTGCCACCGTGATAAGCGTGTATGGTACAAGGCGAAGAATACTTACCAGGCGACGTGTGCTCTATTCCAGAGGCATACGGTACTCTGTATAAAAGGGAGTCAGGTAAAGAGAAAAATGAAGAATGATATTACTGGAAATACCAAATCTGTCGTCTGGGGTCTGTGTTACAAGAATAGGGTCTTAAAAGAGTAGTCCCCAAATGGTAGCTTAATCGGATGGGGATCAAGCCTCATGAAGCGGAGGTCACTAGTTCGAATCCCTCTTCTTTGGGTGGACATGTCAAAAAAAAAAAAAAAAAAAGAATAATAGCTTATTATAGTTTATTTTTTATTCCAATAAGGAAAGTTATACTCCATTGCTGTATTAGACAATTAGCCAATGAGGGAGATTTTCTTTTATTTTCCTAGTTTAGGGAATATTAGTATTTACAGGTCCTATGGGATTTGATCTGATTTGATTTTATAACCCTATTTAAACCAATGTTTGGTTGAAGAAATATTATGCAAAAAATTAATCTCAAGCCTTATGTTTGAAAAGGTTTAAGCTCCCTTTAACGAATATTAAAGGTTTAGATTTTCTCAAAATTTAACAAATTATTTCGTGATGAATTTGTGAAATCATTCAGAATGAGAGCATCTTTCATGCCGTTGCCAACAGATTTCCATGTGATTAATAATTTTTTTTTTTAAGAAAAAATACTAGTTGGGATGGGGAGATTTAACTTGAAATCGGGAGAGTACTAACAATTCCAGGATCCAAGAATTATGACACGTAATTATTTGTAATTTTGGAGAGTTCATGGGTAATGATGATGGAAGCATTTTGTTGATGTAACAAATTTGTAGAGTTCACCACTCTTGTGGTTAGGACCCATCGAGTATAAAAGGCGTTTAGATACATAGGATTAGTGGAAGCCCATGTTTGAGACGATTCAACCTGATACAAACCCGGTTACCCTTAAAAATCAGCCCTCAAATAGAAGGCGGGTCCAAAAGCTAATATACACAAAATAAAAAAAAAAAAATACTAGAGATACCAAGATGAGTACCAAAATGAAGATTAAGAACTTATGCATTGATACCCGTAGCATTTTTTTTTTATTAATTGTTTTAACCTCTAATGAATAAACTCTACAACATCTTAGTACCCATCTTTTAGTAAAAAAAATTGGCACCATATGCTTAAAATTAGACAACAAATTTTGCTTGAACAGAATATCAAAACAAGATTCAAATTAAAAATAATGTGGACACTGGACAGTAGACTATGACAAGCTCCAAGGCTGTCTTATGCAAATTTAAAAAGCTTTTGACAGTTCTACTGGTACAATTTTCACATTCAGAGTATAAACTGCAACCTCTAGTTAAGGATTCCTTCATTCTTCATAAAATATACAGCAATGGCAAGTAAAATGATGAACACAATCACCCATAAGCTCAATCCTCCTGGAAAAGAACAAAGAAATGAGAGATAATCCCAATAACCACTTGATAATTTAACATGTAGTAGAAAGAATTACAAATCCATTTCCCTAAAAACCATTCTGGAAAATTGTCATTTAATATCAGGTTCACGGGTTGGATTTCAATCCTGTGCAATGAGGCTTGCAATTTATTAGATCAAGCCAGTCATACTGGCCCAACTGTTGGCTGAAGAGGATAGGTAATTAGGTATCTATCCGTTAACACCAAATAATTACTAGATGAAAGCACATTTGGCTTGAGTACCAATAGGTCTCAGAAAACTTGTCGAGGAACCAGACACAGTGCTTTTCTTTCAAATGAGAATTACGTTAATATTCAAAAAGAGAGAGAGAGAGAGAGAGAAAGAAAGAAAGAAAGAGGAAATGATTAACACAACACCAAGGGAAACTCCAGATGACTCTCTCCCGTCTTGTTTTACTGTAGTCTTACCTTTAGCACTTACCTCTCACTGTTGCTTCTTCCTATATATCTAAATGCCTCCCCTTCCCTTTTTCAGGTTTCTGTTAAACACCCATTTTATATCTGCTAACAAGCTTTTAAATCCACGCTTTCTAAATTCAGTCATTTCCATTAGACAACTATCTTTCAACTGAAGCAATGACTGGCCAAAGACGATCCTAATGCTTACAGATCTATGTTTGCATTTTGAGCCCAAGTCAGGTATTATCATGCGACTGGTTTACTAGGCTATAGAGGGCAGTTCGACCATTACCAGCCCAACAGCAGAGGGATACCTAATTCAATAATCACATCATAAAATAGGGGAGGCATTTACCCGTGTTCTTCTTGTCCTCAATAAGTGTCACCCTTGCACTTGAGTCCAGGGATACAGAAGCCAAACCCCTGTACACAAAGTTACATGCTTCATTGTCAATAATTATTTACTCTTGGAAGGGAAATGCTGCAGCATAATTGTTATTAAGAACTAAAATGCAGATATGTGTATTACAACCTTGAGTCATATGAAAATGCAAGTGCAGTTACAAAGCCAAGGTGTGCTTTCCTAACAATTGTCTGAACCCGCATACTGGTTGAATTTAAAATCAGAATGTCTCCTTGAGTCGTCCCACTGCATGCCAACCAATCAAATGGAGGAAAAGTTAAGAGCTCATGAATGCATGGTAAGAGTTGGATAGTTGTACAAGAAGTATTCTTACGGGTAGAAAATGTTAGTTATGTCTTTTTCAGAACCCACAAAGCATTCAACCAAGAAAGTAAGTTTTAGCCATTTCAAGACTACAAACAGATGGTAATTATTGTAAAGAAAGGATGATCTTGAGGACTAAAAATGTCTGCTGTCATGATAAATCAACTGCCTTGAGCAAATGGTCTTGGAAACCATTGACTTTCCCTTGCAGGATTTCTTCAAAAGCATCTAAATTATATTCATTTCCACCATAATATTTTACCACTAGTCACTGAGATTCTCTATTGTAGATAGAGAATCATTGATGATATAAGGCACAATCACATCTATCAAATTATTTTTTTATTAGTAATCAAAATATTAACATATTATAAAAAGCATAAAGCGCCCCAGGTACACAGAAAGTATACAAGAGAAGCCACCTAACTAGTAGGAGCAAAAAGAACAAAAAATTCATGAAAACTAATCACCAAAGAAAAAGAAAAAAAGCTGTTGTCCAAAGATACAGGGTATTGAAAAATAAAGACTTAAGCATCTATCAATTACCAAAACTTGAAAAGTATAACCACGAGGAAGGTGACAATTCATGTTCTCAAGCACTTCAAAATAGGCAAAGTGAATTTTACCAGGCAAGGAGCTTTCCATCTGGTGAAACGTTGAAGGCAGAAATTGTGTCGCGAACTACAGGCTTCGTTCTGATCCTCTTCCATGTGTTTGTATTCCATGTTACAATGCTTCCACCTTTATCTATGTAGAATAAGAATCACATTGGTCAGCTCATTAAACAGTAATGTAGAAGGCAAAAACTTCTACCAGAAACTGAGGATGGCATCTAATCTGAATGTTCACCTGTCACTGCAGCAATATATAGAACCTGATTCTTATCATTGCTCTCAGAAAATCTACAGGAGCTAAAAATCTCATCCTGTACGTAAACAAATCTAATCAGTTTGACCCAGATGTTTGAAATATCAACTCAAATCAGAGGAAAAGTGTGAATATTCTCTAAAAGTCAAATTTCTTATTTCTATAATACATTTAGACGGCATGTGAGATCATGCTTAGGTCGTCCCACTAATAACTTGGGTTAACTGACTCACTGAACAATTGAGATGTTTGTGGTTTTTATAATGTAATCTGCTTTCTGTTTGTGGGTATTAAAACATCAACCAAATCAAATTGACTGGAAGTAGCTGTCAACTTTAGAAAGCCAAGTATCATTCTAGTTTAACTGAAGTTGAAATTTAATTGATTTTCCCTCATGGCAAAATTTTATGGAATCTCTTACATTTTCCTTTGAAAGAGAAGCTACAACTGTTGAGGAAGTCATATCCCAAACCCTAGCAGGGCCCCGATTTCCCAAGGAGACAAGATATTTCCCATCAAGGCTGCAAGACAAGCAAGCCAAAGTGTCAGCATAACTTCATTACTAATAGAAGAAAAACATATAAATTCCTTTTTCACTTTTTTTCCCCTTGATCTCGCAAGTTCAAAACTGAAATTTCAAATGCATGCCAGTGAACCTGAAATCTAAGTCCTTAACAGTAGTATGAGCACTGGCCTCATTGAGAATAATTTCCATGCTAGGCCACATGAAGACCCTCAAATTTCCATCCTGTACTGCAAAAAATTCAGATCATCACAAGGCATCTTATATCTGCATGAACCAAGACACAAATTTTGGAAAAGAAAAATCCAGCCACGCAAGTTTGGCTTTCAGTCTAGAGATGAAGCCACTTAACTCCATTGAACTATATACTAAAATCAGCCCTTGAATATATGCTATCTTTAAAAAGAAAACCAGAGCATTGTCCCCATTGGGGGCAAAATATTACAAAGAAGAAAAGAATCAAGTTGTACAAAGCAAACTTACATGACTTACATTCTGACCTGAACATTTAGGCAACTACAATATAGAATCCCATACTATTCAAAACATAAAAACATTATATTATGCTCAATTCAGTAAGCTTTACATTAAAAACAGAAAAGTATATAATATAACCTTTCCAAAGAATTATATCAAGTCGGTTCAGGAGTGTTGCAAAAGCAGAGTTAGGTAACATCCGGAACACCCCATAGAGGGCATACAAGAAACATCCGTGTTTAACTAATAGGTGACCATCTCTCTAATGAAGAATTGGAAGCTTAGAAGATAATGATCTTGAAATGTATTCTCTCTCTCTCTCTCTCTCTCTCTCTCTCTCAAAGACAGTTATTCATTAAAAAAAAAAAGTTGAAAGACAGTTCCTACATCACCACCAGCAGCAAGTGCAGAACCCTCATTATTAAATGCCAAAGCTAATTGCTGTCCAACATCTTTCAACTTGGTGAGCACTTTATCAGACGACTTTAGACCCAATTCATGAGCTTCCTCGCTCTTTTCTCCATCCCATTCAAACCATCTGCATGGCAAAAGCTCAATTATTAACAACTCTCCATTAACCGGAAAGAACAAATTTTTTTTTTATTTTATAAATAATGTAAATTCATTAAAAGTGCAGAGGGACGCAATCCTAGTTCACAAAAGGATACAAGAGAATCCCTAAAATATAGAAAAATAAGAACAAAATTCCAAAAACCTTAGAAACATGTAAACTATTCCATGCCTCTCTCTATATGTATAAAAGGATTATAACATTATCTTCTTCAGCTTTAACAATCTATTCTCACGATCTTCAAAGCTCCTCGCGTTCCACTCTCTTCAAAGACACCAAATTAAACACAAAGGAGCCAACCTCCACAGTTTCAAGGCATTACACTTTACCAAATGTTCCCTCCAGCTCACCAACAACTTGTTCACCCTTCAAGGCATAACCCAAGCAATACCAAACAACTGAAAAAGCACAATCCACCCATTTCCCAATTTTTCTTTTTAATGAATAAAACTGGAAAGAATAATGCCGAGGGTTTAATTTATGCAGCCACATTAATATGGAACCCTAATTGTGTGAACGGACACATTTTTTGAAAAATGAATTCTTCACATTGAAACTGATAAAGTTTCTTGATGGCGTAGAGGAATAATAACTTTAATTACCCTAATAATCTGTCTCATCTCCCTCTTCTCTGTAACTAATGTTCCATTCACAATTAAACATTTTAGGCCTCTTGACTTAGTTTTTTCATTAGGACTGTAATGTTAACGGTTACCTTACCATCCCCAACAACACTCATTTTTTATCCGCCTTAGTGGTTCTCAATCGAGTTTCTTCTATAGGATCTTGAAGAGAAAGAATGTATATTCAGGACAAAATGGTATCAGGGAACTCTTAATATACTTTGATAGACAAGCCCATTTATTGCCGTACTTAATTAGCTAGAGTCACTGATTTTATTTGCAAAATATGCAATTCATTGTATTACTTATTGTTACAAGCATTGTACTGTAATATACTTTGATAGACATGTCCATTTATTGCAGTACTTATCATTGTCATTGCAACCAATACACTCTGCATATCACTCACTCAATATGCTGACATGATTTCAAAACAAATTGATCCAGCACTACCTGCTGATTGTAGTTATCATAGTCTGCACGCAATACTTTTTACCAGGCCAGTTCTTAGCATCTTTCTCCTGCATTGCTTACTTATGGTACCTTTCCCATGATTAAATCTATCTGGTCACTAGTTACTTTAAAGCCTTAAAACAGTCCTAGTTCGCTAACCTTCTCAAAGCCACACTCATATTCCATGGTCTCCACTCCTCCGCAGGCATTGCTTAATCATCTGCCTTTGAATCTTCACTTATAATTTGGTAGCACATTTTTATTGATTAAAAGCACCCTCTCTAATTGCCTACTTATTTTTTGTCCCTTTTTCCACTCCCTTAGGGCGTTGACAATTGTATAGAGAAGCTTCAGCAGGATTTCTTGTGGGGTGGTATCGGCAAAGAGTTCAAATTTCATTGGTAGGTTGGACCAAGATTTGTTCTCCGATTTCTAAGGGGGGTTTGGGGTCCAAAATTTACTCCTGTTTAAATGAGCTCTCTTGGGGAAGTGGTTAATGGCACTATGCTTTTGAGAGAGAGGCTTTGTAGAAAATGGCAGTAGATTCTATATATGGGAACTTTGATTCTAAATATAGCTTGTGGGCTGGGTGGAGTTCTAATAAAGTTAGTGGATCGTATGGGGTTGGTCTCTCAAAAAATATCAAGAGGGATTGAGGGGAGTTTTCTAGATATACTAGTTTTGTGGTGGGAGATGGTTCTCATGTTATATTTTGGCATAATGTGTGGTGTGGGGACATGACCTTAAGGTAGCTTATCTGGAATTATTCGGTATTTTGCTATACTTCCATGCCCTTTGTCCTTTGCCTTCAACAACACTCGAAATCCCTGTCTTTCAAAGTACCCAAAAGGCCAAAACCCCCATCCCCCTTCATCAAACTTGCTCAGCCTTTTCCTTTAGCAGCTTTTGATCTCGAGTAAGAAAGCAAGGAAAAAAGCAAGAGCAAGAAAGGAGGACAAATTGGCTAGAAAACAGTTTAAAATAACTCAGTTAGAGAACTTGAGTTTTTAATTAAAAAAGAGAAATAGAAGACCAAGAAGGAAATAAGGGATGAGTGGCTACAGGAATTTGAAAGAGAGCAGGAGAATTATGGTCAGTTAATATGAGAGAGAGAGAGAGAGAGAGAGAGAGAGAGAGAGAATCGGTGTACAAGTAAAATATGAAATGCCCTTAATCACTCATATTTCATAGAAAGAGGGCTTTGGTGAATGAAATTAAAGGCAAATCTTCTGTTTTGATTATAGTTTTTTTGTAATATAAATATTTTATGAAGTTTGAATTTGTTTCTTTACTATCTGTTATTGTTTTAAAATTATTTTTAGATATGTTTATAAGCATGTTGATACTTTGTATTTACTTTCATAAACCTAATATCAACATAAAATACACATAAAAATATCTAAGTTTTTCAAGATTTGTTGTACAAGCATCAATATTGGTGCTTCGTAATCTCTAAGCCAAAAGCTACTGCACATATACATAAATATATAGGAACCGGTCTTTACCTTATCAACATTAGTAGGATCATCTAAATTTCAAAGAAAAAGGACAAAAGCAATCAAATACGTTTATAATGTTTTCCAGCTCATATTTATAAATTTGACATTTAAAATTTTTCAACACATGCACAGCTCTCTGTTTTTCCCTTCTATCATTTGTCATTTCATTTTTTTTCTTTTAAAAAGAAAAATTAAAATATATAATATTATTTTGAGATAAATGGATAGGGACTTCTCAAATAAAAGTTGGTGGGTGGAGAGAGAACAAGAGTTGAACTAATCTTTTTCTTTTACGTTTCTTAATCTATGCCTGTTCATAACTTATAAGCCGTATTAAAAAAAAAAAATCCGTATCCTAAAACCCCTACTGAGATTTGGTTCCAAATCATGAATTCGATCTGCATTAGTTAATCTTAATTAAAGACATATCATGGTGCTCATCAACCAAGCGAGTAGACTGAAACACACATCCTTAAAATGATTATAAAAAAATTACAGGCTCTGAAGTTTCCTGCTATACATAATCTTTGCTGTATTCAGTACTCTATAAATATTACCTTTCAAATTAATCATTATCAATTTGCCAAAGAAAAGACGGAAAGAATGAATACCTGCAACTTTTAGGAAATGAACAAACGAGGCCATCACCACCCGGGTGAACCGCCATTCTATAAGGCAAATGAGAGCCAGTTCCAAGCTTAGCCACCTGAAATAAAAGACGATTTATGCATCAACAAAAATGTTATCTCAAACCATAAAATAAAGGAAAGTACATTCACAGTGCTGTTCTTCTTTTCCATGAATACAAAGAAATCCTGAACATTAAATGTATGACTGCATTGGCACCATTCATAAAGAATAACATTCATTGATTTCATGAAATCTTTGATTTAAAGCTAAGCTAACTGTTAAAAAGAAAAGAAAAAATGGACCTTTTACATGAGACATCCAAGGAATCACACATAAATTTGATACCAAAAATTGACCGACACACAAAACACTTGCAGTGATCCAAAATTCCACAAAGCCCCCAACTTTACTCCACTTACACAACTCACAAAAAAAAAAAAATTCAAATCAGAATATGAAATTCTTACAGGCTGATCGGAGAGGGCGTAGGAAGCGGAATCGAATCGGGAGAGAACGACGGCGTTTGGGATCCCACTCCCCCCCTCGCCGCCGCCGCCGGCGAAAACGACGTAGTCCTGGGCGGCAGAGGATTCCGGAGCCGTCGAAGATTTGTGGCCTCCGGAAACTTCATCGGTGGATTGTTCCCGATCTTCCTTCTGGTCGAATTTGATGCTCTTGTACGGCACCCAAGCGGCCGAGTAGAACGGCACGCCGTATTTCTGGAAGTTGGGAGGGTCTGGGCCCTTGTTCTTTCCCATTTTCTCTGTTTTTGAGTGAGATCTGCTTCTCCGTGGCCTCAAAAAGGACAAAAATTCCCTCAGCTTACCGGAAACGCATGTAAAAACCAAATACTGAGAAGACAACAAAGTCTTTGATTACATGTGCTCACAAAATCAAAGACATAATGGCCGTTATATCCTTCTTAATAAGTCTTTTAATTTTCGAGGGATATTGTCCCTCTGTCATGTTGTATAGCCTTCAGAGTAATTTTGGATTTTTTTTCCATATCAATATTTTATGGCATGGGATGCAATAAATTACAAAAAAAAAAAAAAAAAAAAAAAAAAAAAAAAAAAGAAAGATTAAAAAGTTTTTTTCTATATCAATATATATATATTTTTTTTTTCTTTTGGTTTTGTCTGACTCAATATCATTAAAGGGTATGGCTCGGCTTGGGGGAATAGCCAAGCCAGAATAGAAAAAAAGATTAGATTAAAATGATAAATGAGTTGAAAATGAAAAGAAATGAATATTTTTTAAATATGACCTAATCCGCCCCACCCAATCCCAATATGTATAATGAAATCAAATCGATTCATAGTTTAAGGAGAGTATGTGTTGTTTACTCATATTTATTGTTATCCTAACAAAAAGGTTATATTTTTAATTTATTTGTTTTCTTAGAAACACAACTTGGCTTTGATTGTTGTAGTGTTTTTTCCTGCCACCAAATATTGGTATAAGAGATCAAGTTTTTAAAAGCTATTGATATTTTTGAACTACTTGAAGAATCATTTTAGAAATCGAAATCTCTTACTATATATTATGGCTCTTTTGTTGCAGGTCATTGATGTTCATCATGCAGGATAACCCATTGTTTTTAAGGTAAATCCCAATTCAATTACAACTGTTTCTAGTTTCTTTTTTCGAATTTTAACCTTGGTGTTTGTCGTCATGAGCTCGGCTTTGTGTTTTTGTATAAACTTGGGTCTAAGGAAAAAGTAGAAACTTTGATTTTGTGTTGATTATTCTGATTGCAAGCATGTTAATTTGAAATTCACACCTTCTGTTATACCAAAAAGTGATAATAATGTTACTCTTCACGTTTATTTATTACACATATTATATAAATTGATATAACGTATTTTAAATAATTACAATATCAATCACTTAGAAGAAAAAAAACATAAGTGTAAGAATTTCCTCGAATAGCCGAATAGTCCTCCTATCCTCATATGCCGATAAGAATCTTGCTCTCAATCAATGGACCTCATGGTTTCGATCAAACCCATATCAGATTTTCCGTCGACGATCCAAACTTTCTTTGGAAATAAACAGTCATTAGCTCGTCTATGTACCAAAGAGTTTTTATTGAACTCAAAGAATGTTGATCAATTTGTAAAAAAAAAAAAAAAAAAAAAAAGAGCGTTGACCAATTTGAGATTGTCCAACAATAGAAGGAAAGAGAAAGGGAGAGAGAAGACAAAAGATGAATAATAAAATAATTTGACATTGTCCTAAGGGATAATTACACTTAACCCCCCTGATTTATTCACGGTGTGGCGATTTACCCTCCAATGTACCAAAATTGGTACATGACCCCCCCGAACTTGCCAACGTGTGGCAAAATCAACCTTCCGTCCAATCGACCGTTCGTTTGGACGAAAAATCGGTCACGTGCAAGTCACGTGACCGTTTAAGACAGAGACGCTTCCCAAGTCACGTGACTTGCACGTGACCGACTTTCCGTTCAAACAAACGGTCGATTGGACGAAAGGTTGATTTTGCCACACGTTGGCAAGTTCGGGGGGGTCATGTACCAATTTTGGTACATTGAGGGGTAAATCGCCACACCGTGGATAAATCAGGGGGGTTAAGTGTAATTATCTCTTGTCCTAAATTGCTATTTATTGTATTAAAAATTGTATTTTACTTCTTTTGAATTTAATTTCTTGGAGACGAAAATAGGGTAATATTAGCTAAAAATAATTATTATAATAGATTTACCTAATCTGTTAGAGATGCCTCAAATCCTTTAAAATATGTGTTGTGATAAATAAGTGTACTAAAAGCAGTAATTCAAGCTATACCTTCCTATAGCATGTGTTTGTTCCAACTTTCGGTGTTATTTTGTAAAGAACTCAATGGAATGATGAAGAAATTTTGATGGAGGCACCCAGGGGCGGAGCCAGCCCCCCCAAGTTGGTGGGGCCAAATTGAAAAAAAAAAATTTGGGGGGCCAAAATTTGAAAAAATAATAAATTTTGGGATAAAATTTTAATTTTTTTTAAATTTTTTTAAATTTTTTTTTTTTTTTTGGGGTGAGAACCTTGAGGCTTGGGGGGGCCCCCAAGCCTCAACGTGGCTCCGCCCCTGGAGGCACCAAGAGCAAACATCCAAGATTTATTGGATGAGTTGAGAGGAGATAGGTTCAGTTAAAATTCGAAGAGATCTAGTTATTTTCAATAAAGCACTATTAGCAAAACAGTGCTCGCGTTTATTGCAGAATCCACAATCACTGGCTGCAAGCATCCTATAGGCGAAGTATTATCCAAATCGCTCTTTCCTGAAATCTACTTTGGGTAATAGGCCTTTTTTTGTATGGCGAAGTGTTTTGGGTGCACATTCAGTTTTGGAGCATGGGCCGGTTTGGAGAATTGGGGATGGGTAGAAAATCAAAATATGGGGAGATCGGTGGATCCCAACTCCTAGGCCTCGTTTGGTTTGCGGATTAGACCCATGGAAAGGAATAGCTATTCCTTTGTTTGGTTGTATATTATTTAAGGGAATAGTTATTCCCACGGAATAGCTATTCCCTTACGAAGAGGAATAGGTATTCCACTCAAAAAGGAGTGGAATACCTATTCCTTTCCTGTGGGAATAAATAAAATTCGTCTTTTGCCCCAAAACCCCAACCCTCTCAACACCCAAGTCTCTTATCCCTCTCTCTCTCTGTTTCTCAACTCATGGTGTGTTTGGATACGAAATTTTGACAATAAAATATAATTTATAAATCATATTTTATTCAACTTTTTAAAAAAACAAATTATATTTTATTCAACTTTTTATAAACAAATCATATTTTATTTAATTTTTTCTAAAAAGTCAAATCTCAAAATTCGCAAACAGAATAAGAATTTAATTCTGATTTCAAAAATTCATCACTCAAATGCACCATCAGTATCTCTCTCCATCTCTGCAATTATATTCTCATCCTCCTCTTTCTGTTTTTCAACCAACTTAATTTGTTGTGGGGTAATCATTTTTTTTTTTTCCTCCTCCTATGATTTAGCCTACAGAATGCACTTAGACGTAGCAAAACGAATACCTCTTAATATTGGGGGGACTCCAATTGTCTTGTGGAGGTTTGAGAAAAACTTTGTAAGCAAAGAACGAATGTTTGTTGCTGAAAAACAAATAAAAAATAATAAAATAAAAAGGGCTTTGTAGATGATTTATTTTTTTTATGATGATTATGTTTTTTTTTTTTTTTTTCTTATAAATTATTTTACTTTGTAAGCAAAGAATGAATGTTTGTTGCTGGAAAACAAATAAAAAAGAATAAAATAAAAAGGGCTTTGCAGATGATCTATTTTATTTTATTTTATTTTATTTATTTATTTTTATGATGGTGATATGATGATTATGTCTGTGTGTGTGTGTGTGTTTTTTTTTTTTTTTTTTTTCCCTTATAAATCATTTTGTAGCGTAATTATATATGAAAAAAAAAAAAAAAAAAGCCATGAACTCTATGAAATTAAAAAAAAAAAAAAAAAAAAAAAGGTCATAGTATGATTGTTTATGTTTCTTAAATAAAGAAAAAAAAAATGTCCTTAAGAATATAAATTATATTTGTATTATAAGGGCGTTTTAGGAAATTTGATTATAATATGATTCCATTCACCAATGTATTGCACTGTACCAAACAAAAGAATACATATGTAATGTTCTATTCCACCGTTACAACCAAACAAAAGAATAGGAATAGTTATTCCATTCCACCTTCATCTATTCCCATGAATAGTTATTCCTTTTCCTAATGGAATAGACATTCCGCAAACCAAACGAGGCCCTAGTTCTTATGCAGTGCAAAGTCCCAGAAGGATATTGTTGGAAGATGCCATGGTTGTTGAACTTATTGATCCCATAACAAAGGGCTGGAAACATCAACTAATTGCAGAAGATTTTCGTGAAGAAGAAGCTAGGGTTATATCTTCTATTCCACTTAGCCCTCTCATGCCTCAAGACCTACTGATATGGCGATGTACTACAAATGGGCTCTTTTCGATTAGAAGTGCTTGTCACATGGAGGAGGACTTTCAAACACTCAGCAAGGGAGAAGGATCGTGTAGCAGAGATGATGAGTATTTTGGAAGGTAACATGGAAACTCAAAGTCCCAAACTCTGTTAAGATATTTCTGTGGAGGGCATGCCAAAATATTCTTCCAACAAAAGATAATTTATTCCACAGGAAGGTAGTGGATGATACACGATGCCCTATATGTGAGAGGGAAACCGAGATTGTCCTTCATATTCTATGAAATTGTCCTTCGGCGCAAGATGTATGGGGTTATAGCATAATGAAATTTCAAAAAGGATGTTGCATGGGGGATAATTTTTCTCAAGTGTTTATAAAGATGATGGAACGGTGTGTGCCGGATGAGCTAGACTTGTGGGCGATAACAGCACGATGTATTTGGTTTAGGAGGAATAAGTTTGTGCACGGTGAGGATTTTCTTCATCCTAGTCAAGTTTGTAGGGAAGCCTTCACACTGATCATTGACTTTAACAGAAACAATGATTAGGGAAGGGGAGAGACCACCAAACACTACCAATATACAAGCTGTTCTTTGGCAACCCCCATCGCCATGGCGCCATGGATAATCAAAATCAATTGGAATGCTGGTTTGGACAAATCAAATGGGCGGGTAGGTCTTGGGATGATTGCAGGAGATTACAAGGGTTTTGTGTTGGCTGCTCGTAGCATCACTCTTCAGCATGTTATGGAACCTATAGCCTCGAAGGCAATGACTACTTTATACGCCACAATATTCAATGGGGGAGATGGGCTTCTTTGATATTATATTGGAAGGGGAAGCGTTACGGATCGTGAAGAAAGTCAATTTTGCTACACCATGCTTCAGCAGTTTTGGACATTTTATAAAATATATCAAATTGGGTTTAGGCCTATGAGGACATCCAGCGTTGAACATGTCAAAAGGAAAGCCAATCTAGCTATACATAGTTTAGCCCAAAAGGCTACCACTCAAGTCGTTGTTGATATTTCATAGATGGAAGAGATTTCTGGGTGGAATCCATGTGATGGTCCCATCACATGAATCCTACCCATGTCTCTAAAAACATGCAGCATAGTCTTTTTTCTTTTCTTTTTGATATGTTCACACAAGAGGGAGAGGGCGGATTCGAACTAGTGACCTCCGTTTCATAAAGCGTGATCTCCAGCCGATTGAACTATCTCTCGAAGACCGAAGAGTCTTTTTCCTATTTATATAGATGAGAATATGTTAATAATAAAATAAAATAAAATAAGTGTGAAGTGAAAGGAGCTATACGGAATATATTTCCCCTTGTAACGGCGAGATTGTGGGTTCCACGCGGACCACGTTTTTTTGGGGCAGACCCGGAATGAACTTATCGGTTGCTACACAGCACCGGAGAATTGCCAAACGGCCCAAACAGCAACCGATTTCATATTGAGACGCTTTCGAAATCGGAGTGAGAGTTCAACGGAACTGAGATATATGAAAACTGAGCTGAGGCACGTGGTGGTGGAAATGATAGGGTGCGGCGCATGATAGATTTGAGGATGGAAGGATTTCTTCGCTGGTGTCAGCGACTCTCTACCTCTTCCTCTTCTTCTTCTTCTTCTGCTGTCGTGGACGCCATTGACTATAACAGCCATCATGAACACTCACCTAACGACGCCGTACAACCATCATCGTCGTCTTCAATAGCTGACCATTGCAAACAAGAGAAAGAAGATCAGAAGGAGCTGGCGATCATCGTGGACCTCGATATCTCAGGCTTGAAGCGGATCAAGGTCCCCGAGCGAACCAATCACAGACTCGCCCCCACGGACCCTCATAAGGTCACTCTCTCTCTCTCTCTCTCTCTCTCTCTCTCTCTCTCTGTCTCTCTGTCTCTCTGCTTTTGTACGATTGCGATAAACTGATAAGATAAGGCCCGCATATTGAGGAGTTGTTGCTGCAATTAGTTCTGTCCTTTTCTAAACCGAATATTTGATTCAAATTTTTTCGCGTTGTATCATTCTATTCTCTCTCTCTTTATTTGACTCTAAATAAAATAATTCCTCATTCCTGATCTCTTGTCCAACTTGTGATTCATTTATAGTTGCACTTAAATTGACGAGTTCAAATTTCTGTGTTTTCTTTGTTTGTGTGCGTGTGTGGATATATATATATATATATATATATATATATATATATATATATATATATATATATATATATATATATATATGGTGTTTAAGCAATTCATATCCTTTGTGTGCTTCTTTGAAGAACACCGAGAGCGCTGAGCAACTTCGTGCTCTCGGTCGATTTGTTAACCGAGAATCAACAAGGTTTCTCCGTTTTCTGTTTTTTTTTTTTTCCTTTCTAAATGTGATTTGGAATTTCTTTGTTAATCAATTTCGTGCGCCTATAATCCGTATGAAATGGTATTATCGGCTTTAGAAGTTATATGAGCGTATTTGATATCTTTTACTCTCGGATAATTTTGGTTGTGAAAATCGCATACATGGAATTTTTCAAAGCTTTATCAAGGACTCTGAAATTTACTAAGACTGCAGAGTTAAGTTATCGTTTTCTTGTGCTACTTTTGGCATTTGCCATTATAGAATATACTGAAGAACATGGTTTTAGTGTATGCAAGTGTGTAGTTTCTGTTTCTGTTTTCCTTGTTATGTATCTGTTTCTTATTGTCCTTCCCTGTACTTGGCCATAAAGGTAGTTTATTTATGATCTTTGATAAGTCAAAGTTGCCAATCCAAGGTAGAAGTCAAGTTATGTTTAATACATGAATCTAATTGATGAAAGTAAGACTGTGGTTAGTCCTTGAATTTACTATCAGATATGGTGTTCTGGTTGAATTGATGCACATAATCAGTTCTTTTTGCCTGTTGATGTTTACTTTAGAGTATGCTAATCTTTGCTGTACTTCTGATGTTGATGGCGATTTACCTATTGATAGTTAAAAATTTAGAAGACAAACAAGCCACCCGTAAGAAAAACTTATTAGGACGGATTTGATTTCTTCTTTGGGATGTGACACTGTCTTGTCTTTGTAAAAGCATTTTCCACATCGTGCTTCCAAATCAGAGGGAAAAGAAATTCGTAGAATGCATTCAGATATGAATTTACAGATGTGAGATATTGACACTGACACATAGATGGATATTAAGGTTGAGTCAATGTGGTCAAGAGTGATGAAACTCGGGTGACTTTGATACGGGTAAAAACTATGATGTATGTTCATGTTTTGTTGGTCGTCCAACAATATTTAAGGTTTGCTGACATGTTACAATTTGTTTCAAATTGAATAATCTTTTGATCAATATAATTTTTGTTTGGCATGTCTGTGGGTAAACATGCCATAGAAAAAAAGGAATATTAGTTTTAAATGGTTACTTTTATTAATTGAAAAGATAATAGAATCTGTAAATGGTTCTTGAGATTTTCTTTGGAATTGTCCATTCCTTTGCTCAAGCATCCTTTCACATGCATGGAACTTGTATCGGGTACTCAGGAGATATCCGTTGCTATGGAATATGTTTGGTGAAAAGCTATGCCGGGTCTTCAACACATCAAAATATTATATTTACTGTGTAGCTATAGAATAATTAGTTCTTCTCTTTTCCTTTTGAGGACATAAACTGTATATAATTATATCTGTTTAGATATGCCCTAACACTTCAATCTTTCTTTTTCTCCCACTTATGCTTTCAATTATTATTTGTACTTGCTTTTGAAGAGTTGCTAACTAAAATTTGATTTAACCAGAGCATGCTTGACAAAGAATTTTTCACAGAATACGGTGAGGCAAGTCAATATGAAATTCAAGAAGTAATTGGCAAAGGAAGCTATGGTGTTGTTGCCTCTGCAATTGATACTCACACTGGAGAGAGGGTAGCTATAAAGAAAATCAATGATGTCTTTGAGCATGTTTCTGATGCCACACGCATTCTAAGAGAAGTCAAGCTCCTTCGGCTGCTTCGACACCCAGATATTGTACAGATAAAACATATAATGCTTCCTCCATCTCGAAGAGAATTTCAAGATATTTATGTTGTGTTTGAGCTGATGGAATCTGACCTTCACCAAGTAATTAAGGCAAATGATGATCTTACACCTGAACATTATCAATTTTTCTTATACCAGCTTCTTCGAGCTTTAAAGTATATGCATTCAGGTTGACCTCAATTTTCAATGTGCTGTCCTATAATTTTCATTAGTTTTTACAATTCAATGGCTCTGATATTGTTTTTTTTTCTTTTTTGTTTCTTGGCAGCAAATGTTTTCCATCGAGATTTAAAGCCGAAAAATATACTTGCTAATGCAGATTGCAAGCTGAAGATATGTGACTTTGGGCTTGCTCGTGCATCATTTAATGATGCCCCCTCTACAATTTTTTGGACTGTATGTGTCGCGTTCATTTTAAAACTCATGAAAGTGCCATTCTCTCTTCTCTTTTTTTTTTTTGTCTTTTCCCTCTTAATACTTTATAAAGCCTATGCATCTGCTGATTAAGTTTAATTTTCTAAGGATTATGTGGCAACTCGATGGTACCGTGCTCCCGAACTCTGTGGTTCATTTTTCTCCAAGGTGAGTATTACAGATTATGTTTCCTATGATTTCAAGTTCAAATGATTTGTCTTATTGAGATACATTCATATATGCATATATACTAAAACATGATCTTTACTTCAATGAGAGCTTTGAAATGATTTTCTCTGGATTTGTGCTTAAGCTCTAGGAGACTGTTTACTTCAGTGTGCTTAGAACCTTTAATTGCACTGGAAATTGATAAGCCCTTACTAATGAAGTCCATTGAAATTTAAAGATGCTATATAACCTAGTATGTCAATAAAACTTTGAGTCATAAGATCATGTCTCTAATTCACCTGGTTATAGTTTCTCTGGCCTATGTTTGATTGTCTATAATGATGCATTTCTTTTGTTTTATGATGTTGACTAATCTGGTTTCTTCAGTGGGGGAGTTTTGCATTATGTTTTCTTTGATTCTCATGTTTTCTGTAGAATTAAAAATAGAACTAATCCCTCTCAGATTTTGGTAATGCATTTTCATGAATTGTCTTTTGCAGTACACCCCTGCTATTGATATATGGAGCATTGGATGCATATTTGCAGAAATGCTAACAGGAAAAGCCTTCTTTCCTGGAAAAAATGTGGCACATCAATTGGATCTCATAACTGATTTACTTGGCACTCCTCCTGCTGAATCCATAGCAAGGGTTTGTTATCCTTTTCTGTCTCTTTTGCCATTACATTGCTCTTAAAATAATTGTTTCACAATGTTTAAGTGGTTGATTCTACTCACATCTATGTTAAACTAAACTTATGCTCTTGATTGCTCACCAATTGAGTTGTTTGTATTACCTGCAGATTCGGAATGAAAAGGCTAGGAGATATTTAAATAGCATGAGTAAAAAGCCTCCAATGCCTTTCTCACAAAAAATCCCCAATGCAGATCCATTGGCTCTTCATTTACTAGAGCGTATGCTTGCATTTGATCCCAAAGAGCGCCCATCTGCTGAAGAGATATGATTTTACTGAACTGATTGTTTTTAGTTGCATTTTAAAATTCTCCTATTTTTAAATCTGGTTTGGCATGGTATATATCTATTTTTGCTGACACTCGCGCTTGTTTCTTTTCAGGCATTAGCTGATCCATATTTCCACGGGTTGGCAAATGCAGACCACGAACCATCTAGGCAACCCGTTTCGAAACTCGAATTTGAGTTTGAAAGGAGGAAATTAATAAAAGATGATGTAAGAGAGTTAATTTATAGAGAGGTATGGCTACAGTGATGGTAGGGCTTGAGTTGTGATTTATATCTTGATTTGGTGGTGTTCTCATACCCTTGCGATCTACTTATGGTGTAAATCTCTAAGCATACAGATTTTAGAGTATCATCCACAAATGCTGCATGAGTACCTTGAAGGTGGAGATCAAACTAGCTTCATGTATCCTAGGTACTATAGTCATCATTACTACTACTGCTACTTTTAATGTTGATGATGATGGGTGTGTGCACGCATGCATGTATATGAGTGAGTGAGTGAATCCATCAGAAAATAAGGATCCCCCTAGATATCATGGTGGTTGTGAGGGACCAGGTCTCAGCTTCCAATAATATAATGTTCTGTGTTCCCATATATGCACTATGGGTTATCTTGTGATTCATCGTAAGGAGTGCAAAACACCTGTGGAAAGTTCCCATAAAAGGCTTTGAAAAGGACTATTATCACAATTAAAAAATCAAAACACTTTCTGATTTATTATGGATCTCGGTACCTTACCAGTTTTCTTCAATCTTGGTTGTAATAAGTACGAGTTGCTGTGTTCTTCCCCAACTTCAGGAAGAAGGAAATATTGTAGCATGTCCACTTGATATTGCTGCAAAATTTGCATGACACAAAATCCTGTTTCTTCTTGAGAGAACTTCTATTTTTACGTATAGAGGAATTCTTTTACACGATCTAATTTGATAAAATCATGATAAACTTCTCATATTGGTGACGTTTGTTTGTTTGTTTGTTTGTTTGTTTGTTTGTTTGTTTTACTCCTTGTTTTGTCCTAAATGAGTTTTATGTCAACCCAGTGGACTTGATCGATTCAAGCGACTATTTGCCCATCTCGAGGAACAGTATGGTAAAGGTGAAAGAAGCACTGCACTCCAAAGGAAGCATGCCTCCTTGCCTAGGTCAAGTGTTTGAACAAAATATGGTTATCTTTCTGATTGCTATGCAATTTGTTTTGATTCTATTATCTTTTCCCCACTGATTGTTACCCTTTCTATCAACCAGGGAAAGGGTTTCTGCACCCAAAGATGAGACTACTGACCAAAATGGTAATTCTAAAAAGTGTAATGCCGCTTCAGCTTCTCGTGCAACCCTTCAGAGTCCTCCAAGGTCAGAAGGGGTTGTGACAGCTGAATATACTTATCAAAATGCATCGGCTGTGCAGAATGGCTCTAGCAAACCAAGTGATAGTCCTCACAGCCTGTGGAAGAGTGCTAGCATTAGTGCTTCTAAATGTGTCGGCGTAAAAGGAAAGAATTGTGAGGTAAGCATTCTCTGAATACATATTAAATTTTGATTTGTTGATAACTCGCACATCATAGAACACTGTCCTTTTGGATCTCCAACACCTTCCACCTCACCCCCTTCCGCCCCCAAACAAAAAGACCCCTCTTCTCCTTTCGTGAAGGTACTCAACTGTTTCCCCTTATGAAGAGCATATTAGAGAATGAGGTACTATTGTTTGTGTGTGTGTGTGTGTATACAGATACGCATACTCTTTTTAGAACGTTTTGTTGCCTTTGCTCTGTTTTTTGACATGATGAAGATCACTGGCTACGTGAAAAGGAAGCTTGAATTGTGTGGGAGACATAAATGTAACTCTGCATCCTCTGTTACATGATCTCCGCTGTATTTCATTGCAGGAAGAAACAATCCTGGAACAAGATGAAGCGGTGGTTAATTGTTTGTCGTAGAAACTCACAACACTAAACCCCTAGTATTATACTTCCGATCTGCGCATGGGATAGCTTTGTTTTTACACGCTAGGCCCATAAACTCCCCCTGTTCGTGGGTGGTTGTAGTTTTTATGGTGATACTAATTGTGGAAGTTTTTATTTTTTATTTATTTATTGCCCTTTTTTTCATTTTCTGGCTGTTGGTGTCTTTTATTAACAACACTGAACTGTTGAATTATCCTTTAGCTCTTATATGATATGAAAACATAATATCTATAGGGAAAAATGGTGTTGATGACATAGCTTTGCCCGGTCATTGTGATACTTCTTGGAACTTCATTTTACTCTGCTTATTTTGAAAGGTATTAAAATTTAGTCATATTTGCTATGACTAGTAAGGCCGAAGATTTGTGCTTTTAACCTATATAGAGGCGTGGAAGGAGAGGAATAGTTATTCTCCTAGATGGAATAGGCCTAATTTTCCCAAAAATCTCCGTGAGGGGTGGTTGGCCACCCCACCTTGATGCACAATTGGAGGTGGTTGCGGCCACCCCTATGGCACATGGGACTCAGAAATAGAAAAACCCTAACATATTTTTTTCCAAATTACGAGTTTTTTTTTTTTTTTTTTGGGAAACAAAAAAAACCTCTATGAGGGGGTGATCAACCACTCTAAGAAAAGCACCCTACCTCTTTTTGCAATTGAGGGTGGTTTCATGGATAGGAGGTGGGCTCGACCATTCTTGAAGCTTTTGTTAGGGTGGCCGACCACCCCTAAGGGGGTGGTTAGACCTATGGGGGGACTTTTTTTTTTTTTTTTCCTAAAAGAAAAAATCCTTTTGGGGAAAATAATTTTTAGAATTAGGGTATTTTAATAAATTTGGGTATAATATGATAATTCCAGTTAAAAAAAAAATTGGTCATTTATATGTTATCATCAAACAAAAGAATAAGAATAGTCATTCTATTATACTCAAACTCCTTGTATTCTGAGCAATACTTATTTCTATTCCTGATGAATTATCATTCTAATGTACCAAAAGTAACATAATAGACCGCTCTCAAATGAAATGTTTGGGAAAATACAACTTAGGTAGCAATACTCTCATCCAACAAAAAAGAAAAAAGAAAATGAAAAACATACAAATGAAAGAGGGAATTGGTCCATGAGCCATGAAGCAATATGCAGCTGCATCTGCCAAAACAAGATATTAGTGCTTCATTTAATTTAAGAGTAATGATACATCCACACAAACATCCCATAAATATTTCACAAAGCTGATGTGACAAAGTTTAGTAGCCATTAAAATATATATTTTTTTAGGATTAATTACCTTTATTTCTCATGAACTATTAGTTGTTTTCAATATATCTTCATGAATTGACACTCTCACTACCCAACGACCGCATTGAACTACCATTTACTTACCAAAAACCCCCGTCATTTGGGAATCTCGTTAAATTGGATGGAATACTCTCTTTTTATACATTAAATTTCATTTAAAGACAGAAATACCTTAAAGAAATAATTTAATAAAAAATAGCAATATTAGAAACTTCAAAAAAAAAAAAAAAAAAAAAACTTAAACTAAAAAAAAATTAGTCCATATGTTTGACATAAATTACAAATCGCTTACTGTAGTATAAAAAAATAATTCAAAGGTCCTTGAGGTAGGCCAAAATAATAATTTAGTCCATACAGTCAAATTCAGTCAAAACACTTGACGAATTCATTAATGTGCCACGCCAGTACTAATAATATGATGAAACATGTCACTCTTAATAATAAAAAATAATAATCTATTAAAAATTTAAATATATAAAACCTAAAAATTATAAAATAATAATAAAAATAAAAAGAAAAGAAAAAGAAAAAGCGACAGTTACCCCCTACTCTGAGGTTGATCGCGAGCCATCCCAGATGGGGTCAAGGGGGCCGCGTGGCCACCCCATAGGCGGGGGGTGGCTCGCAAGCCACCCCCCCTCCCCCAAGGGACTGGCAGTCACCCTTTTTATTTTATTTTTTAATTTGTATAATTTTAAGGGTATTATATGTAAATTTTGTTTATAAAGTTAAGGTATTTATGTCATTTCAGTTTTTTAACGAGATTGACTGACAAAATGGAAGTTTTGGTAAGTAAATGGTAGTTCAATGCGGTCGGGTGGTGAAGGTGTCAGTCCATGAGGGTGTATTGACAATGGTTAATAATTCATGGGGAAAACATGTAATCAACCCTATTTTTTAATAATGGTTGGTCCAAAGGCTACTAAATCTTGTCACATTAGCTTTGTAGGATGTTTGTGTGGTATGTAACATTACTCTTAATTTCAATATTCCAGCCTACTCAAGCGATTTTTTCAACCAAATAGCTTGTTGATACAGAAATCACAATTAATGTAAGTCTGGAAAATCAATTTCGATCATCATTAGCATACATATATTATAAACTATTGGCGTACCAGAGTGAAAACAACATTTTCTAAGGCTACATGTTAGTCAATTGTTGCTTAACTTGTTTGTTGAGACAGTTTCCGGTTGGTAACTTGGCTACTCTTAAAATGAACACACATGAATTGATTCCTGCAAAAGAGAAAGAGATGAGGCAAAAAAGCTTGTCAGGATGTGTTGGCGGGAAATAGCTTTGATGCCTAACTTAGTTATCACCTTAAAGGTGGATAATTACTAGACTTAGAATAATTTTATGTTTTGAGGTGGGAAGAGTCAAGATTGAAAGATCAAATATGCCAAAAGATCTTTCGTACTTGGTCCTCGTGCGGTTTATGTAGGAGCTAAGCATTGAATGCAGCCACGATGACTAATTCTCATACCCCTAGATCTTTAGGTAAAGAAAGAATGTTGGCTGGGCAGGCGATCTGTGTCAATAAGTTATAGTGTCTTATTCCTCGATTTGAGGAATTGAAAGGACATTGATCATGTCTAGATGCTGTAAATCGGGGCGTTCGTTATAATCATACTCTGGAATCACCAATTTAGAGAGATAATCCAAAGATTCCCTTTTTTAATGTAGGTCTAATCAACCTCTAACAGAATCTCATAATTCAGACTAGTGGAGGCTTTTGATGGCGATCGAAGTGGATGTCTGGATCCAATCCTCAATCGATAGTGAGCCTAGATGACAAAGGAATGATGGTGGACCCCGATCGGCACTCGGGCCTTAAGTTGGCAAATGCGGCTAATAAATTCTGATTGTTGGTGGGCTTTACCCGACTAGCTCCTCCAATTGCAACTGGGCTTAAAGCATATGGCCTAACTCCCAACAATTAGCATATATATATATATATTATCTATATAAGATTCAACCATAGCTTCGTAACTATTGACGTACCATAGTGAAAACAACATTTTAAGGCTTCCTGTAAGCTAGTTACGCGCGTAACTTACTTCTGGAGAGAGCACGTAAAAGATACTGTTGACACAATTTTCAATATGGCTTGAGCTGGTGATCGCCAATATTCTTCACCTCCCAGGAATTTCCGTTCCACTGCAAAGAGAACCAATACCATCAAGAGAAAGTACTGGGGTTGCCAGTAGATCTCACTTTGATGCCTAAGTAAGTTTCTAAAAGAAAATAATGCCAAAGCACAATAATTTTGTCTTAGGTTTATACTTAGTGTAAGGGCATATTTATAAGATGAGTGATGAGGGCTTAACTGCATTAGAGTTCTGTGCTCATTTCTTGACCTAGGAGTGCCGTCAAAGTTTGGCCTAGAGTCGGAATCCTCTACCTCCCCAAACTAAAATTATTTCCTTACCTATCTCAAAACAAGATTCTAGGCGGTAAATCTGAGATTAATTTTAGTCCTGGATTTCCAGGAACTGGGTGCAATCCTAAAAAATCTAAGATCACATATTGCCACCCCTAGTTCGCTATGTTATTTCTCGAGGTAGTACCTTCCCAGAGCCCTAGGGTATCCAAATTCATACTCGCAAGTTCGTACCTGATGGATTACGGGCCCGCAATCACCAGTGAGTCAATGTAGACTCAGAAGCTCGTAATCTTCGAAATGGGACAGGCCAAGTGGGATTATTCCCAATAGATACCAACAATTGAAAGTCGACCAAAAAGATGAATGTTGATTGATTTTAAATGTCTGGTGTAAAAATATGATGTGAATATATGAAACAAAGTGGTCCAATTTTTAATATTTTTTTTTGGTACTGCTAAAATCGTAGGGTATAACGTTACGTGAATAATTGTTAAACGTAACATGATAGATTATTAGGTTCTAAAGGAACTTAAACCTTAAATTCTAAGAGAACGTACACTTTTTAGTTTCTAAAGATATTTAGACCTTTTACAATCACAAAGTTTTGGATTAAATCCTGCTTACTTCTTTATTCATGATCACTCTTTAAATAAGAAAATTACAGTAACTTGAATTGGAGTAGGACTCCTACCCCTTGGAGATAAAACCCCTACGAAGATAACTGAAACAACACAGACTCTATGACTTAGAGCAGTAGCAGCAGCTTCCCAACCATTTTCCCTATTTTAGAAAAAATTTAGGGAACAAAACCACTTTTTTTTCCCTATACAAAAACACCTCACAACAGCTTCCCTTTATCTTTCCCTATATGTTACAATAATATTTTTTTTTTTTTATCTTTTACTCTTTTTTTTTTCTTTTTTCTTTTTAACTTTATTCTAGAAGCGTCTTGATTTCTCCCGATCTCTTCCCTTTATCTTTTAATTTTTACCTTGAAAACCCATTGACTGATTCCCATGAATCCCTTCTCTCTTCCTCGTTGAATCTGATCACATGCCCTCAGAAAACTACTCTCAGAGTCTCCATGCCCAAGGCTTTGATATCTCTGTTTGAAGAGAAGCCATGTCTTCAATTTCAAAGGTATTCACAGAATCACAGTTCAATCTTTTATTTATCCAAAGAAATAAGCAAGAAGAGGAATCAGATACCCACCTGCAAATCCGAAGCCGATTAAACCACCATTTGCAACGAAGCTGAAGCCACCGCCGATTCAACCACCACCTACAAATCCCCTCTTTTTCTACGCCCAACCTCACCGGATTCCGGCCCTTGCGAGATTAAAAGTGAGTTCTAGAAAATTTCAGTTTTTTGCTTCTCTGTTTGTTTCGATTGGTAACATTTTCGCATAAAGAATTTTTCCGAGAAAATCCCGTGATCCGAACCTGCTGCAGAAACCTCTCCCACACGAGATCAGAACCTGCGGTTGATTCGAATACCCGGGAGACTAGTCAATCCCTGCAAGCATCCCGTGTTTGTGTATAAAAGATTGTGCTGGGTTTCCGTCGGTCAGGTTTCATTGTTCCAGTTTGTAGGAGTTCGGAGTAATTTTTTCGAGAAAATTAATTCACTGACTATTATCTGTTTTTGTTGTTTTGTGAGAAATTTGAATAAGATTTGAGAATTTGTGTTTGCAACTTTGTTTGGTTCATGAGAAAATGGAGGAGGAGAAGATTGTGCAGAGACTGTTATGATTCGCGGGAAGAAAGAGAAGGAAAGAAAGATAAAAAGGAAGAAAATGAGTGAATCAACGTGAAAGAGAGAGGAGCTATTTTTTTTTTTTATTAAAATAATCTGTTGGGAAGCACTGTAGCTTCCCAAGCAAGTCCATGAAAAATGAGGAAGCTGTTGTGGCATGGATTTTGCAACTTTTTTTCAAATTTTTCCTATTTTAGGGAATAGAACTACATATAGGGCATCTGTTACTAGTGCTCTTAGAGATGAACTCCCACTAAAACAAAGATAACTACTATAATACTGACCCTAAAAAAGATAACTACTGCATGCTATATCCCTTATAATTTATTTTCATAACATATAATGAGATAAAACTGCAGCAGTTAAGAAGCAATTCTTATTATATAACAAAAACGGGATAAATTGAAGTTCATCAGACAATAATCCACTAAACTAATTTTATTTTTTTTTGTTTTGTTTTTTACTTGATTGCCATCAGACAATTTTGAACTTATGACATTTCCACTCGTCTGGCAGAGTGGTATTCCCTTTTAGCCACTTCCGTCAAGCTGTCCATGAGAGAGAAGGTGTGCCATATATTGCTGCAAACACGGAGGGAAAAAGCGAAAGTCAGAGAACACTATAGTTATGGAGTTACCTGGAAAAGGATCCATGAACATTCTTTCTTCTTCTTTTTTGATGAATAAGTAAGCAATATTATTAACAACTACGAAGCACCAAAAGTGAGCAAAGAAACAACAATACAACCAGAGCCACTATATCACAATAGCAGCAAAAACCAACAAAGCAAAAGAAACAACAAATAGAAACAACAAAGAAACAAATCTGGAACTAATACAAAACAGAACAAGCTAAATTCCAGATTTGACAAATTCTAATATTCTCCCTAGTTTTCTTAAATTTGCTTGAGCCAGACATTCTAATACGAACTTCCCAAAATATCAACTTCAGAATCTGTTCTTCAGATTTGGGGTGCCCATGAAACTTAATTTCATTCCTAGCACGCCAAATGTTATACACTGCAGAACTGAAAACAAGCCTACACAGAATCCCAGCCAAAGTCTTCTTCTTCCAGTGATTACAACCATCATCCAACAAACACTGCCAATCAGTATGAGTAGCAATAAAAGGACAACGTTGCATACAAGTACGCCATATACGAGAACTGAAACTACAATCGAAAAACAAATGATCTCTACTCTCAACACCATGCCTACAAAAAACACAATTAATATCTCCTTGAAATCCCCACACCAAAAGACGATCTCCCGTAGTAAGGCGATTCTGAACAGCCAACCAGAGGATAAACACTTGTTTTGGAATAGCTAAAGGAAACCATATTAAATGCCACCAAAGAACATCAGGTTTCTTTCCCCTCAAAAACTCCCAAGTGTCAGAACAAACATAAGAACCTTTACGAGCAATATGCCACACTGGCTTATCAACAAGACCTAAAGAAACTTCCGGAAGACGACATTGAATCTCCACAAGAGCCTCAAACCTAGTAGGCTTCCAACACCAATTTCTATTATTCAAGACAGAAATAAGTTTGGCATCTAACCGGCTACTAGCATCATAAACAATCCGAGGGCCATACTTCTCAATCAACACACCAGAAGGGTGCCACTAATCATACCACATATGAATATTGCTACCATCCCCAACTTCAAACTTAATACAGTTCCTAGCAAACTCCCAAAGTTTAAGCAATTTTCTCCAGCACCAAGAACAATTTGAAGGAATTTTAACCCTCCAGAAACTCCTTCCTTTCAGCAAATAAGTTTGAATCCAAGCAACCCAAATAGAGCCAGCACAAGCAAATAAAATTCCAAATATGCCTAAGCATTGAAGATCCATGAACATTCTCTTTTGGTCTTTACATTTCCTTAAGGCTCATATTTCACTTGGGGCCAGTTGCGGTCAAACATTAACCACTATACATGTACAACCTTATGCTCAAGAACTTCATTACTTAACAAATCAGTTTTCCCCTTGCTAGAAGGGGAACAAATAAACTTTTAATTTTTAACCCAAAGCTTGATGTAAAGAAGCTAGCAAGCGGCAGGCGATTGTACTTGAGATGTACCTTTGGTGGAAATGGGGAATAGAGTACCAGGAAGACACAAAATCAGCTTATAAAAGGGAATTTGCACCAACATTGCATCCCCACCTATAAATATGCACCTGAAATCTTTCAGTTAGTCCTCTTTCCGGACCAACTTACCCAAATAGAATTTTAGGATCACCAGATGATATTCTAGAAGAACCCACAATTTACCTTTTCAAAAATTTATTTACTCGAGCCAATCTGGGAAACCTTAGAAACTCTATTTCAACAACAATCCACCCCCCATTTGACTGTAATAAAAAGAAGATCAATGACTAGGTTAAAGTTTATACTTAGCAATTGAAGGTGCAAAACAATTTTCACCAAAACAGGATCATTACAGAAAATGAGGACCAGCTTACAAGTAAATTACATAACAAAAATTTCAAGATTTCATGCATCTAATCTTTAAGCATCAATTTTTTACTTCAATGGTCCGAATATATACAATAGCAACATGTACAAGGAAAAAGGCAATGAATTCGTACATGTAAAAAAGTTACTAGATGTAATTGATCAATCAGCTTTCACCAGCAAACAAAACTGAGTGTAATCATATCATACAGATGCAAAAACTGAGTATACTCAATAAGTAGCATTGCAGCACTTACTGCATGATATTGGTATGGCGATTTCCCTTGACGTTCAAAGTGTTTTGCCATGATGCAGAACTCAAGTGGACCCCACTCTTCCACTTCGAAACAATTGCCAAGTGCAGCTTTATATAACTAGCAACAAATCAAAAACTCAAATTTCAATCCAAAGTGAAAGACCAATATTATATCAAAAAGAGACATTAGTCACATCCAAAACTGCAAAGTGAAACTCTGAAATCATATTTCTCATAAACCTTAGTTGTGTCGGTCAAGAGCTCGGTTCCAGCAGGATAAGACGCATAGTATTGGTCAGCTCTAGAATACCCAGCTCTCGTTCTGCAACACCAAAAACCCAAAACAAAAAAGGCCACAAAATAGAGAAGGCCATAAAAACATAAGCACCAAGACCAAGACATTTTTTATTAGTTTTTAGCATTATACAGGAGCTTGTGAAGTGGTACTAGACTCACGTGTTACTCGTGTAAGCATAGCTCACGACCGCAGCGAAGCAGTAGAATCCGGTATAGGACACAATTCTCCAAAATTTCTGAATGTTCAGAATCTCTTTGAAACCATTGTACACTCTCATCGTTGACGTCTTGACGATATACAAATTGTCCCTGAAAGCCAAAATGCCCAAGCAGTCATCAGTGAGACATTTAATCAAGCACTTATCGATCATGTACAAACTGCCATCCAGGGTCGGCTCTTCCCCAGTGGAAAAAGGCCCCCAAAAATAGGCCCCCAGTGGAAAAAGGTCCCCAAAAATAGTATTATGCTCTATAGATATGAAAAAATTAAGACAGTTTTTTTATAAAAAAAAAAAAAAAAAAAAAAAAAGAGCCCAATTATAGTGCACAACGATTTTGCTAAAGAAAAGAAGAAAAAAAATGCATCAACCCTCCTTTCAGAGACTCTAAATCCCACGGAAAATCAACCGTAAGGCCCAGAAACACAAGATTTTGCCAAAGAAAAATAAATACAGTGATTTATCTTTTCCTTTGATAGATTAAAGAACACTCACATAGAAAAACCAACCGTCAGATGCCTAGATACACAAATTTTAACATTGCATTATCTCTCCATTTGAGACTCTATAACTCCCGTATAGAAAAATCAATAGAAGAAGCAAATAGCACTTTTTCTTTGTTTTGAAAAAAAAAATAATAATAAATAAAAATAACAAAACAATCTCTCTCAGCAAATTACCTAAAGCTTCCTCCGGCAGCCAAGAAGTAGGAGCCTAGGAGGCGCAGGACCACTGCTTCAAGCTCGCCCGCTTAACCAACAGCCAACTCTAACCTCCGGCCTCTCTCCTCGACTCCACTCCATTCGGCAATCTCGCACCTAGTTAAAGTGAGGTATTGAACACCGTCAAGCTCTGCTTTTTTTTTTTTTTTTCTCTTTTTTTAAGATCTCTTCACTTTGTTTTCGATCCTGTGGAGAGCTTGACCTTTTTTGATAGTCATAATGGCTATAGTCATTTCAAACAAAACGTGTTGTCATTTCTTTGTTTTTTTTTTTTTTTTTTTTGAATTCATCTTTTCTTTGTTTTTCAGCCATTTTCCAATGCAACTTCAGTATTTTTTTATTTTTTTATTTTCAAGAAAATAAGGGAAAGCCGGAAAGGAACTTATATTAATAAACTAATATTAGGCATATAGAACTACGAAAGGATGCCAATTTATTATTTTGTCTGTATAAATTAGTTACTAATTATTAAAAAAAAAATTATTATGAAGGTTAAAAGTGTTACATAATTTTATTATAAAGTGAAGCTTAATTGATAATCCAGGTTCTATTCTATTATTCTTTTATGTGACCTTTTTATTTATAATATTTTTAATTATAAATATATGTTAGAAATATGCATTAGTTATGAAAAGCTTTAAACATAGAAGAATAAAAAAAATAATTAAATCTAAAAAAAATATGCAAACAAATTTATTACTAGCAATAAAATGTTAAATCTTAAAAGCAAGGAAAATAATTATTAAAAAAATATAATATGTATATAATATATATATATGCCTCGTTTAAAATTATTGTCTTAGACCTCACAATATATCGAGCCGCTGCCATCTTAATCCTACCTGTGTACCTTCTTGGATCCTTTTGTACGAATCTTGGTGTTGGTCTGGGATTCAAGGTAGAAGAAGATCAGATTAGAGGGTACAGTAGTTAGGGAAGTTTGGCGACTCACTGTGATGTAATTTGGTGGGTTTTATAAGTACCTTTGGAGCTTCCCAATTGTGATTTCGAAGGTTTCACAATCCACAATTTTTTTGTTTGTTTCTTGTTCAAATCTCCCAACACACACCGGCATCGACAATTAATCTACATGGAAACAAATACGAATGTGAGTACATAATGTCTTCAAGGATGTAGGGTGTCAGAGCAGTAGCAGCAGATTCCCTATCATTTTTCTTAATTTAGAAAAAATTTAAGGAATCAAACTACCCTTTTTTTTTCCCTATACAAAAACACCCCACAACAACTTCCATTTATCTTCCCATATATATTAAAATAATATTTTTTTTATCTTTTACCATTATCAATGGCCGATGCAGTTCCAACAGACCGACACTGCTTGGGAGGTGGCCACCTCCATCCTCACCTCCCCCTATCCCTCCCCTTCCCTCCCCTTCGAGGTCGAGTTCTTCTCCACCCAGATTCTCAAACAAAAGGTGCTACAATAGTTTTTGCCTATTGAATAATCGTGTTGTTCGCATAATCGCAAAGAATTGTTTGTAATTTAGTCAAAGCTTCCTCATTTTTTCAAGTTATTCTTGGCATTGCAGATCCAAAATGAAGGCCATTATTTGCAATTCGGAGCTAAGGACTCTTTGCTGAATGCTCTTCTTCTGGCCGCCAAGAGATTCATTATGGGCCCTCCTCCAGCGAGTACTACAACAGCCAGAGATCCGGCGACAGCGAATCGGTTCGAAACGGCACCATTCACAGCCGGTCCAGGTGCTTCAACTGGTGGCGTGGAGATCGATGAGGGAGAGTTCACTAGAGCCCCGGAGAACGCCAGAGGCGGAGAAGGAGGAGAGTTCACGGTGGGAAAGGAAGGAGAATGGGGGCTAGTTTAGCTACTCGTTCTGGTTGGGAAAAGAAGGAGAATGGAAAGAAAGGAGGAGGAGTGAAAAGGACACATGAAGGATTGAAGGGAGAGGAGAGAGAGATATACTTTTTTTATTAAAATAATCTATTGGGTAGGTACAGTGCTACCCAATGTATTGGATAGCACTGTAACTACCCAAGCATGAAGCCCTAAAATAGGGCAACTGTTGTGGCTTATTTTTTTTGTAATTTTTTTCAAATTTTTCCTATTTTAAGGAATAAAACCTTATAGGTCATCTGCTACTAGTGCTCTTAAGACTCGAGCAACGACAGACGAAAAGAGCAAAGAAGGTGATCACTAGTTAGCTAAAGCCAGACCCAAGCGATTGTTGCCAATGGTGACAAACTACGAGAGTGTCGTATAAAGGACGAAGGCAAGAGTCACATATAGAGGTCAAGAGAGAAAATTTAGAAACCAAACCGCCAAATGGAACTGTTGGAAAGATACCAATGTCAAAGCATCTCCCGCAATAAAAGTTATCATATCATATCATATATATATATATATATAAAAGCCAAGTTCTTCCTTAGAATGACATAGAATAGTGACACGTGGCATGAACCCATATTTTTTAGTGACTAAACTGGTCATTTAAGTACTGAACCGGTCTTTTAAATAATATTGAACCGGTCTATTTAATCTACTTCTCTCTCTCTCTCTCTCTCTCTATTAATGGTACAAGTAGCATCTCTCTCTCTCAATTAATGATTTAAGTAGAACTCTTTGATATTTTTATATTTTTGGTTGAAATATAAATATGTTTCCATTTTGTTTGTGAAATTTGTGGTTGAGCAATTCTTTATTTGAATGTTTATGAGATTTTTTTTTTTTTTTTTTGTTCATTTGCTTTTTCGAATGTTCAGAATTATATAGGATTGAAATATAATAAGTATCACATCGACATTAAAAAAAATTCCTGCTAATTTTATATTTTATATTTTGATAATCAAAATCGTGGTTTTCTTCTTACTTTTTTTCTTCTTCATACTTATTTTCATTCTAAACTATACCTATGAGAACAAAGATTTTAACATGTTTTAATTTATATGAATTAAACTAAAAATAAGGGTCTTATGTTTTAATTCATTTAAATGTTTTATGAGATATTTGTTTTTCTTTTATGTGATTTTTACAATTTTCACTTATTTTTTGTAAGTATTATTCTGCTTTTTAAAGCCAAAAAAGGGAAAAATTTTATTTGATTATTGTGCACAAAAGGAATATAAATGTTTTAAAAACACTAAAGAGTTAATTAAGCATTAAATTTGAAATGCTTTTTTTTTTTTTTTTTTTAATGTTCAAAATCATATGGATTTTATTTTTATTGAAAGATATATATATATATATATATATATATATATATATATATATATATATATATATATATATATATAAGCCAAGTTTCAACTTACAGTTGGCCTAGAATTAGGACACGTGCATGAATCCATAATTTTTGAACATTGAACCAGTCATTTGAGTAAAAAATTAATAATTTAAGAAAAACTAAACCAGTCTGTGTTTTTCAAGTAAAATAAACTGTGCATTTAATATGACTAATTAACTCTCTTATATTGAATAAAAAATGAATAGAAATGTCAAATTTTTTTGGTCATTAAATTCTCACTATTTTCTACCTCTTTCTATTTGATTATTGTGCACAAAAGGAATGTAAATGTTTTTAAAACACTAAAGAGTTAATTAAGCATTAAATTTGAAATGCTTTTTTTTTTTTTTTTTTTTTTTTTTTTTTAATGTTCAAAATTATAAGGATTTTATTTTTATTGAAACATATCATATATCATATATATATATAAGCCAAGTTCCAACTTAAAGTTGGTCTAGAATTAGGAATCATACTTTTTAAACATTGAACCGGTCATTTGAGTAAAAAATTGATAATTTAAGTAAAACTAAACCAGTCTGTGTATTTCAAGTAAAATAAACGGTGCATTTAATATGACTAATTAACTCTCTTATATTGAATAAAAAATGAATAGAAACGTCAAATTTTTTTTGTCATTAAACTCTCACTAATTTCTACCTCTTTCTCTTCCTTTAAGTAAAACTGGAAAAAATATTCCTAATCAAATCTCTTCCATTGAATAGAAAATGAATAGAAACATCTAATTTTGTTGTCATTAAATTCTCACTAATTTCTACCTCTCTCTTTCTTCCTTTAAGTAAAATCTTTTACTCAAACACCGCTTCCCCTCCCACTAAATTTTCGTTACAAACTAAACTTCAAAGAGTCAAACATCAGTTTTTTTTTCTTTGGAAAATGTCAAAAGTCACTCCAATATCTCTCGCTTTCTCAAATAAATAATGGAAAAGTAATGGTTTGTGGCTATGCAAAACTGCAATGTTGTTTACTTTACCGGAGAGTGGTGCTCAAAGTAAAGAGAGCAAAGTTTTTGCTATTGTTAGAACCTTTTTGTTTGTAATACTGCTATAACCTTTGTTTTTTTAGTTTGCCCTTTTAGTTTGTTGGGGTTGTGTTCGTTAGAATTGAAAATAATATATTTGTATTTATTTTATGTGGTTCTGTCTTTCTGATTTGATTTTCTATCCTTATTTTTACATTGATAATTTATATTATTTTTTTATTTATGTTGAAAAAGTAGTTTCTTTTACGCTATATATAAGAATGATGGTCAAATTAAAAAAATATCGATTTAACTGTAGTTTCTTTTATACCTATAAATTTCTTTGGAACTGGAAAAAGTATATAGAAAAATAATTATTTTCTATTATATTAGTGGTTATCATTTTACATTTTTTTTTTTTTTACTTTATTTTCTATGATTTTGTTCTTTCTTTGCATTTTTTTTGTCCCTATTTCCTAATTTATATTAATTTTTTTTTTGTTCAAATTGCTTCTTTTTTTTCTTTTTTTTTTTCTTTTCTTTCTAAATTTTACATTGAATTCAAGGAAACCATAGAGAGAGAGAGAGAGAGAGAGAGAGTTTACATTAATTGTTGTTTTAGTACAAGGTATGACGATTTTTTAATTTACATTGTTCATTGAATTTTTTTTTTTCCGGTATAATGCACATCGTTAACGTGCTTAATTGATAGACAATATTGATTTTCAAGGTTTCATATGAACCGAAAAAGTATATGAAAAAGAAAACTCTATTCTATTCTATTAGTATTTTTCATTTTTCATTTTTTGTCTATATTTTCTATGGTTCTCTTATTTCGTTTAATTCTTTTTCTTTTTTTTCTTTTTTCCCCTTATTTTTTACGTAATTAATATATTATTTTTATTCAAATTGCTTATTTTCTCTTTTGTAAATTTTACACTAAATTCAAGAAAATAATGGTGAGAGAGAGTTTCCTATGTTTGCTTTTTGTACGGGATATGATGATTTCTTAGTATATTATGTTTATTGAGTAGTTTTTTATTACTTTGTGTAATACAGAAAAGATAACACTATTATATTATATTAGTATTTTTCAGTTTTCATTTTTTATCTATATTTTCTATACTTCTCTTCTTCCATTTTTATTTTTTATTTTTTATTATGAAACTAAATTATAAGGAAGAATCTCGCGCATAGCACGGGTTACGAGCTTGTAATTGTAACACTCTAGTCCTATATTGGGAAGAGATAAATAATTCACATAGAGTAAGTGATTTATAAAGTATAGATGAGTGTTAAGTCCCACATTGCTTACTTACTAGGTGAAACTGAGCTTTATAAGTGATTTTAGGGAAAGTTTCAAATCGATTAGTCCTTTTGGGGTGATAGCGCAGATCTAATTAACGTTTTTTCCTGGATTGTTACAATAATAGCCGTTGAAAAAATATAACTTTTTACTTTAGCTACTGCTTTTTCTATATTCTCTTCAACAGATATTCTATTCTACTCTCTACTTTCATTTAAATATTATTTTTCATTCTTTTTTTATTATTTTTTCCCCTCATTCTCTGCCAGAAAACCCACAGAACTGCTGGAAATCACAAAAACTATCGTAAAACACCACAAACCCACCGGAAACTTGCCGAAGACGATCACCCAGTGCCAAAAAACACCACAAAGTCGCCGGAAAGCCACGAAACCCACCGTTAATGGCCAAACGTCGCCATTAATGGCCAGAAAACAAAAACCACCAGTAATGACCAGACCTTGCCGGAAACAAGTAGATAGCGCCAGAAAACAAAACAAAAGGATGTCGTAGACTCAAAAATCACCGATAATTTCCAGATTTCAATGAAAAACCACCGAGCACCATTACCTTCCACTGTTGTCGTTCATAGAGGGAAGTAGAGGGAGAGATGGAGAGAGAGAAAATATTAATAAAAAAAAAAGCTTTAACTGATGAACGGTGAGTAGGCAACATTGCCTATTCAATGTTTATGTGTTAGGAAAAAAATACTAAACTGGCTATTTTGCTGGAGAAGAAAAAATGCCAATAATAGTGAAATTTAACTATTTTGACTAAAGTAGCAAGTTTGTTGGAGATGCTCTTAACTGGTGCAATAGGTCAATCGATCTAGAGGACTTGATCCTTATTCCTATGAGCAAATCTCGTGATTTTCACCCTAGGGAGCGTGGATAGTTTGATCAAAGGCAACCCTTTCCAGGTAAGAACACTTACAATAGAATCTTTGTATTTATTTTTTTTCTATATTTATAGAGAAAAATATAATTTAGCCCCTCAAACTACTATAATTTCTTCGGATGGCCCCTCAAACTACCAAGACTTGCACTCTGCTTCCCAAACTAGCAAAACCTTTGAAAAATGTCCATTTTGGCGAAATATTCTCATAATACCCTTGCCACGTGTCATTTTTCAATTAAAAATAAATAAAAAATTAAGAAATAAATAAATAAACTAAAATGTTATTTCTTATTTCTTATTTATTTTTTTATTTTTTAAAAAAGATAAGTGTTTGGGTGGTTTTATTTTCCAACCGCGACCTAATCTTCCCGCACCCCTCCGGTCATCGTCCATTTGCAATGCCGTAAAGACCAATTTTATAGCCCGGCTAGACGAGTTCTGATTCACAATCATCAGCTCACTGATCTCAGTTGAACTCAAGCTCGCCCCGCTCTAGAAAATATCCTCCACCTGAGAGAAAAACTTGTAATCCTTAAGCCCCAGGTAGCTATTAGCCAACGTTTTGAATGCCAAAAAATCATAGTAAGGAAAATGGATATGAACATCAACGAACAAGCTCATGGCCGTTGATTTCTCCTTTAGAAACCAATCGAGGTCTTCTACAATGATGATAGACTTACTCATCGCTTGTAACAAAATAAGATTCAGATTGGAATCATTCATAACCTTCGAAAGATCAATATCATAAATATCGAATAATAGAAAATTAGCCATGTTCGTGTTCGAAGAGGCGGGGATGAGTTCGCCGAGTTGCAAGCGTGCATTGTGCCCAACGAAGATGCTGAAAAGAAGGACTATGTCCTCCAATCGGTTGCAATATTTTTAAATTTTTTTTCATTTTAATTTTTTCTTTTTTAATTTTTAATTTTTTTAATTTTTTTTAATTTTTTTAATCTTTAAACTAAAAAATGACACGTGATAGGGGTATTATGGGGATATTTCGCCAAAATTTGTCTTTTCCAAAGGTTTTGGTAGTTTAGGGGGGGCAGAGTGCAAGCCATGGCAATTTGGGGGTCATCCAGAGAAAGGGTGGTAGTTTGGAGGGTTCAATTGTATTTTTCCCATATTTCTGATAGAAACTGTAAAAATATCTAAATAACAGACTCTTTAACAAATGTTAAACTTTTTTCTCTTCAGATTTAAAAAACCAAAAAGACAATGTTATAACTTTTTTAATAATACATTTTGCAAACCATGCCAATGTTCTACCTTTTCAAAGAAATAAAAATTGCTCCATTATATGTGAGTTATTGTGAACGATTAAAAAATAGTATTTATTTAAAGTGAAGAAACATTTAGAGAATTTGTTGTTTGATAGTTTAAAAAAAAATGACTAGTTAAAACTTTTAAAGTAGATTTTGAGAGTTAAATTGAGAGAAATTATCAAGATGCCATTGTGAATGCTCAAAGATCGAGTTTGGTCTCTCACGACACTATGCGGCGGTAAACTATATATATATATATATATAAAACCTTTTAGAGTTTTTTTTTTTTTTTTTTTTTTTTTTTTTTTTTTATAGATTTAATTTTATTGTATTTTTCTTTTCAACAACTTAAAATTAAATCTAGATAGTTAAAAACATCGAAGCCAACGATTAAATTCATACCAAAATTAGGCATAGACTTTGAGTATTCAGAGTTTACTCATTTACCTTATATTGGATGAAAGATTGTGAAGTTGGACCTTCCAAGTTTTTTTGTCACAAAAAAGAAAAAATTTCATAATTTCAAAAATCCAACTGTTGTTTTGAGTTTCAAACATTTCGTATTTAGTCTTTAAGTTTTTGTCTTATTACAATTTAGTTCTTCAATTTCCAATTTGACAATTAAATCTTTAGATTTTGCTCAAATTTTAAATAAGTTCTTCTATCACTTTATTGTCAAAATTAACATTTTGTTAGGCACCCAATTTCAACGCCACATCAATCAAGTATCCCGTCATCCACAATTAAAAAAAAAAAAAAAAAAAACCAGCGTTAATGTAATACCCCAAATCATAATCCTCAAAATTAAGAAGTTTTAATTTTGGGATAAAGTGAATTTGTGATATCGTGCGGGGGAAAGGAGAAAATTTTGAGATTTTAAGGAACTAAATTTTATAAAGATTATACTGTTTGAATGAAAGGAATCTTTGGGGTTATTGATGTGGTATTTGACTTGAATAATGATTCAATGCCACCTAAATATACAACTTTTCACCACCTTGCCTATGTGGCAAAGTGGTCCCCCACTACTTTTTGAGTTTTTTTATTTTTTAAAAATAAATTAAAGTGGGGGACCACCTTGCCACATAGACAAGGTGGTGAAAAGTTGTATATTTAGGTGGTAGTGAATCACTACTCATTTGACTTAGGTGCTGGGCAAAAACTATAATGCTATAATTTTTTAAACGCTTTAAATTTAACTTCACTCTCTCTCCTTCTCATTAAAAATTTGAAATTTAATATGACCATTCAAAAATTACAGCACATATGTTGAATTTTATTTTTATTTTATTTTATTTTATTTTTTTTATTTTTTTTTTTGTACAGCATCTAATCCAAAAACATCGAGGTGTATTTCATATAGACATATAATGCTTTGCAAGCTTTAACTTTGATTATCTAGAGTTGTAGCCAAATCATGAAAATGCTTAGGATAATCAATAAATGATGTTGTGTTCGGCTTTGATGGTCAGGAAGGATTTAAGAGGTCAATGTTGGGTTATAGATGTTTGATTGGATTAAGAAAAATACTAAAAAGTGAATAAGATTTAGAGAGGAAAAAAAAATGATGTGATGAGAATAAAGATGATTTATGGTGTAAATAGAGCGCAATTAGGCTTGTAGGTGTTTGATCATTAGTGTTAAAATTGGGAATTCGTTTAAAGTAATTGAAATTTGTGTGAGTTCGTTTGAATGAAATCAGATCTCCACATGGCAAAACAATGTGCGTGGGTAGGAGAAAAGTAACCCGCATTTAAATGGTTTTGGCATACTTGGTTCGAACGAAATGGCATCTCCTCGTGGCATTATAGTGTGACTGGATGACCGAGATTGAATATGTTAGGCCCATTTGAACGAAGTGTAGATTGCTCAAACGAACAGATTTTTACACATACGAGTTGGTAAGATTTAACATTCAATTTAATGCAGTAGCCACATGTTCGTTCGAACAAAACTAAGTTCATTCCAATGAACCCAAAATTCAAACGTACGTACCTATGAAACTTAAGAGAGAGAGAGGGACGGCTTAAAGATGAGGTGAAGAGCTAGAAGGAGCATTATGAAAGGAACTCTAAGAGATAAAAGTCTAAAACCTTTACATTTGATTTTTTTTTTTTTTGTATAATGGTGTTTGGTTTGATGGATTGTTAAAGTGAAAGTGCATATGATAATTCTGAATTCTAGTTGTAAATAGCCCTAGACTGTGGAACAAAGGATTATCTCAGACCTACACAAAGGTATTGACTTTTCTGCTTATTTTGTTGGTGCTTTCATGTTGTGGTGAAGTTTATATATGAGTGTTGTTATTGATGAAAGATCGTGTTGTTGAGGTTATAGTGTAAAGCTTGTATGGAAGTTGGACGATATATTGTGTTTGGTGTTGTGTTATACAATGTTTTGTGTTTTTGTTGAAGAAAGAATGAGTTTTGATGGTGTAAGTGGAATGTTTTTGTTGTTGAAAGTTTGGAAGTGTAAGGTGAGGTGTGGAAGATGAGAGTGGTAGTGAGAAAATTAGGGTTGGAGTGTGTGTCGTGCATGAAAAACGTAAGATGGTGTGTTTCGTACGAAAGAAATTGGATTTCGTTCGAAAAAACCTATCACAAAATGGTTTATTCGATGAATCGATTATAGTTTGTTTGAATGAGCCAATGACAGTGTTGAAACGTGTCACATATGTGTGTAGAATGGTGAGTTTTGTGTTTGTTCGAACAGACTAAGGACAAAGAGGGTGGGTTGATCAATACTTTGATGGCAGTTTGTTCAATCGAACTAAAACAGAAAGGTCTAAATAGGTTTCTAATCAATTTTAGATATGAGAAGATAGTAATTAAAGAGTTAAATGCAATTGGTTGCATTGTAAAATGGGAATTAGTCAATGGGAACATTATAGTAAAAAACCAAAAATTTAAGAACCAATTGTATGAAAAACAGCCACTAAATAGCCGCCCATCAGTCAATACCAATATTTAATGTGCGGCAAGCAATGATCAGCCATCTATTTGCATCCTTGCTCAAAAATGTTCTTGTAGGAAACCAAATTGTTATATATAAGCTTTTTCCTGAGCTTTAGATTTCATCTACTTGCAACATAACTCTATATCTCCATCTCTTAGCATCATTGCTTCCTTTTCAAAATTGTAATGAGTAAAAGGGAACATGCAAAATCAACAAGAACATGCAACAATATGGACAATATAAGCAACATCATGATTTGATAAGAACATATCCCTCTAAAATACATTGCTCTCACAAAGAATACTGGGGAATACTTGATATTTCAAATAAAAGATAGCAAAAATTTAAAGAGCAACTAGTTCTTTCTTAGCAGGACAATTCGTCTTATCTTCTGTAGAACAATAAAAGATAAATTGTCGTGCTATGAAGAAAGAATTAGCCATTCTTTCAGACATGCAGGAAATATATAACTAAACAATTTGAAACATGTTATACCCACAATTATCATCTGAATCTTTCAAACTTAACACAAATCTTAAGTTTCATATTACCCAAAAAAAAAAAAAATAGCCCCAGCAAAGCAACGGAATTGAGTACTCCCTACCCTGACTATGATCACACACACACACACACATATATACCGTAAACAAAATATATATATTTCACGACAGACGAACATGCAGCACCTAGAAACCAGAAAAATAAATCAACAAAGTTGATTCTGAGCAACAGCCTGGTATAACTCATCCTTATCGGATAGAGCTCGATTAAGAGGCAAAGATTCACATAGGGGCTGATCAGAGAAATTGATACGAGAATATGTAGCTGACGACCATGCCTTGGTGTTGGTGGGTTGGGGTATGTGGGCTTGGTTTTTGATTTTTTTTTTTTTAACTAATCAATGGTTTTTTACTCGATGTTCTTCACACAATTGATTTTTGTTTTTGTTGTTTTTTCATGCTTTTTTTTTTTTTTTCTTACTTTGGATGACATGGCATTTGACTGGCGTGGCTTTGACATTTCAAAATGTGGCACACATGGCAGACGGAAAAATGTGTCTCCATTTGTTAAACCCCAACCACACCCCCCCCCCCCCCCCCCCCCCCACCCCCTTTTTTTTCTTGAAAGTTTGAATTGGTGTTTTCTTACAATGGTTGTAAACCTAGTAACGTATAGACAACCAAGTCATCCATTCCCCAACTAGCTTAGCGCCTTGTCACCTTCTTAGTTACCCAACCATTTTTTCCCCACCAGAAAACGCAAACACTTCCAACGGAACCACATCATCATGATTCAATAATGAGAAGTGCTACATATTCTCACTTCCACACTTTCAAGTCCACACTTCATTGTAATAAAAATTATCATTAAATCCAAAATCTAATAGTAATTTTTACTGTCAGATTAGAAAATATGCACTTGAAAGTGTGGAAGTGTGATTGTATAGCATTTCTCTTTAATAATACACACACCTTCAACCAGACTAATGCCTTTCCCAATTCCTCAACCAAATGTAAGCACACCCATTCGATATTACCCATTATCTTCACCATTTCTCTCCCCCTCGATCTCTCGCTCATTCCATTTGTTAGTTTCTCCTTTTGGTGTTTTTTTGGCATTTGGGTTTGGAGGGTTTGCCGGCTTTGTCAGCAGCATCTCAACACATCATCTTTAAAGCCAAACCCAATTCCCTTCCACTTCCATCCATATTTGATGGGTGAGGCTATTGGGTACCACATCTTGAAGGCGAATGCTTACTTGCCGGCGTCATGGTGGGTGAACTTGAGCGGTGTAGCAATAGGGAACGGGTTGACGGATCTGGTGAATTAGGTTTCTACTCATGCTGCGAATGCTTACTATTCTGGTTTGATCAACGAGAGGCAGAAAAATGAGTTGTAGAAATCGCAACAGGAGGCGATTAAGCTGACCAAAATGAGCAAGTGGAGAGAGGCAACAAATGCAAGAAGCCACGTTTTGCATATGCTGAAGAGAATGACAGGGCTGGCAACTTTGCATGATTTTAGCAAGAAAGATCACCCGTACGAAACGGAAATGGTTTTGCGTTTTTAAGGAAAGAAGAGGTGAAGAAGGCTTTGGGAGTGAAGGAATCCTTGGCTCAAGATGTGTGCAGCGATGATGTGGCAAGTGCTGTGCATGACGATTTCATGAAGAGTGTGAAGTTCATGGTGGAATTTTTGGTGAAGAGGAGCAAGGTTTTGTTGTATCAAAGGCATCTTGATTTGAGGGATAGTGTGGTTTCAACGGAGGCTTGTGTGAAGACAATGAAGTGGGAGGGGCTTAAGGATATCTTAATGGCGGAGAGGAAGGTTTGGAGAGTGAAGGAAGGGTTCGCTGGTATGTGCAGAAATGGGGGAATTTGAGTCATGTTGTGGTTTTAGGAGGTAGGCATCTTGTGCCTAGTGATCAGGCATTGAGTTCTCAGGCAATGATAGAAGACTGGTTTTGGAGAGGGGTTCTTTCGGCTATGAGGAGGACAAGCATGCTGAGTTATTAGTTTCATTTTCTCTTTTTGATAACAAGGATTTGTCATCACATTTATGAGCCTCCATATATATGTTCTTCCTCTGATCATGTTGTACTGACATCAATTTATTAAAGCTTAACTTATTTTAGATGAATATTGAATAGCAGTCTTCTTTTTTCTTTTTCTTCTCGTCGGCAAGATTTCTGCAAATTGTCATCTAAAACATATCTTTCTTGAGACTATGTAAATTTGGAAGCTGTAGTAGTTATTTCACGCAGGTTTCTTTACCGATCCTCACCAGCTACATTTACTAATTTTTTTTTTTTCCCTTAAAAGTTAATTCCTAAATGATGTGTTAATTATGGATGAGATCTACCATTTTGAAAAATGTGTTACTTAGGAACTACTTTTAGAGAACAAATTTGAGAAGTAGAGCATTTCGTTTTTGCTAGCTCAACATATAATTAAGTGAAATACAAGAGTTAAAACATGATAAATACTAAAACTACAAAGTCTATGATCAGCGTACAATTATGATGGTAATCCTAATCAAGTTTGTGATCGTTTTCAAATGAGCTTTTTATCTAGTGTACACGAAATGATAATGTCTTCAAGAATAAAAATGGCTATTCCTATTTTTAATTAGGTGATAATTCATAATTCTCTCCCATAATTGAATCAAAATTTTAAAAATACTCCAAATTTATAAAATAATAATAATTTAAATAAGAGATATGTTACACGTCTATCTCTTACCCATCTTCTACTCATCTTTTTTGTAAATCTATCATTAAATTTATGGAACCACACGTTGGTTCCATGTAGTCACACATATTCAATAATGATTTTGCATATTTCTTATATAGAAATGGACAAAATATGCAAGGCAAACATTTTCTTTTAAAAAACCAAAAAAATAATTCAAACATTACATAAGTAATTAACCACCTAAGAAAAACACTAGTCAGTCATGACAACCCTCCGAAACCCCTCACCAAAGGGCTCCTGGGTGGTGCGGTCACACCCAATATTCTTTTAGAGTGGCTAACCACCTGTATCATGTTTTGAATTTTTTTTTTTTTTTAAAAAAAGAAAATAAATAAATAAATAAAAATCAGAGCATTTTCTTTTTTTTAACTCTTTTTTTTTTTGTTTTTATTATTTATTTATGTTTAGAAGAGAGAGACTCCGACTCCTCTAGAGAGAGAAAGCCTTTGTTTTTAGTTTGCTTGCTGGGGGAGGGAGACTCCATGCCTTCCTCGTCCTGGTCCTGGTCCTTGGTCCTCCTAATCTCTAGGAGGTTTTGTTCCTCCATTGCTAGTTCCATTGGAGGCTAGGCTTTTCCCTGCCCTAGTTTTGTTCCTCCTGGACATGTTTTGGTGGAGGTTTTATTCTCCTAGCCCTTATGGGTTGAGGAGTTTCTGTTGTTGTTTCTCTTTCTTTTCTTTTCTTTTTTTTGGTTTTTGGCTGAAAGGCCTTCATGCAGCGTTGGTTTCACGGATCGGCCGCTCTCCATCGTGTCTCCAGTGGATCTCTAGCCGTGCTTCAACATATCATTCCTCTGTGTGCTAGATCTGTAATTTTCTATTAGGTTTCTCATGACATGTGCTTTCCAACCGTGTTCATTGTCGTCAATTGGTCCAGCCGTCTCAAGCTGGTGGTCTTGCCGCTCGTTCCTGCCGGCGTGTGGTCTGCACGTGAGGGGGATCTCTCTCCTTGGACAGGCGCGTGTGGGTCACGCCATATTTTTCAACCCATAGCTGGTGGTGGTTGGTAGTTGGTGGTGGATGTTTGCTGTTTGGGGAGCTTCAGGGGACGGCGCATGTTCTGAATGCACCACCTCAGTAGGCGATGATCTTCTTCTTTGATGCTGGCAGTGTTGATTTTTTGGTTGTTTGCTTATTCTCTTGTATCTTTTTGTTTCACAGTGTCTTTGTAATGCACAAATTTTACTAAACTATTTGTTGGCTGTGGTAACTAGATCAGCCCTCTTTCTTTTTGCAAGTGTGCTTAATTGTAAAGAATAGCTCAAACAGGTGTTCTTATAATTTTTGTGTATTGTTTAGGCAGCTGCTTTAAGTCAGACTTGGTTCTGGCTTAGGATGTAGAAGTCTCTTTGTACCTTTTGTCTGTCTCTGTAATGCTTTATGGCTTTGTTTAGCAATAGATGTAGCATGTGCTACACATTCCGACAAAAAAAAAAACCTATTTTTTTCAATCCAACTCAAAAACCAAAATTTCTTTTTTTAAAAAAAGAAAAAAAAAATTCAAAGATGGTTAAACCACGTCGAACACCTAGGGTGGTGGCCAAACCACTCCTAAGATGTAGGGAGTCACCAAGCCACCCCCTAGAGAGTGGATCGGCCAACCTCTATTAAATTTTGGGTGGCCAAACAACCCTCAAACAACGGCTGCGAGTGGCCAAGCTATCTCCAAGCATTCCTTAAGATGGCTCAATCACCCCTTATAAGTTATAAAGGTAGCAGAACCAACATTGATGTTGTGGTTTCCATATTTTATTTTTTTTTATTTTCAGTTTTCAAGTTTTCAAGTTTTTAGATTTTAGATTTTTATCTTTATTTTTTATATTTTTATATATTTTAATTTTACTTTTTCCAATTATATTCAATTTTATTTACATTCCTAATTTTGTTTTCTATTATATACACCATCCAAATATAATTTTTTTTCTCTTTATTCACAGCTTTAAAAAGAACACAAAAATCGAATACCAAAAAAGAACCCGACGTTTGCAGGGAAAAAAATATATATTTGAAAACCCCATTTAGCTACTAGCAGGATAGCCATTCCTACATTCATCAGACTTCGGCATATGCCCAACGTAAACACTTCAATTTCTGAGCACACTTTTTACAGCTTTGGCAGTGGAAAACATACTTCAAATTGATGCTGCAATTATGTATTGTACTGAAAACCCATTCAAAAACCCCCTTTCATTAAGCCCAAAATGAAAATCTATAACTATTTCACAAGCAACGAAACAAAATATTTGGAAGATCCGGGGCTCTAATGTAATGGCAATTGGAGGCGGATTTGTGGAAAGATTCAGATGGGAATGGGGGAAGAAACTTAGGGCAGGAACTAAAGGAAGTTACCTGAACACCAAAGATTCGATCCCCGAGATACCCACCAAGCACAAAACCCGTACTATGATGCCATTTTTTGAATTTGATGTATAGGGCCGGAAAGGCAGGGCACCCTGTAGAAAACCTACAAGTTTTTCAGAGCCATTTCTTTTGTGTTGCTCTCCCCTATTTGCCCAGGCCCTTGCTTACTTGTATGTAAGCTCCATGGTATGTAACCCTAACAAGAACAGAAATTTCGCATAAAAGAAGAAGAAGCGAGACGCAGGGTGGCGCTGTGTAAACCCTAGGTAAGTCACGCGGATTATTTATAGAGCAGCCAAATGAGAAGACTGCTCATCATTCGTGCTTTAAGGCGACACGCGTCCTTTCAATGCCTCATAGATGCTGTGAAAACTTTGTGTGGCTTAGATTTAACCAAACATTTTTTTTAACTTAAAATAATAAAAAGAAATGAAATGTATTTTGAGAAAAGAATAAGGTATGCAGTTTTCAGATGTCATTATTTAAAAAATAAATAAAATAAATAAAATAGAAGAAAAAGTACACATGCTTCTGATCAATTTAGCACACAATTTGTGACGTTCTCTCCTCCAAACTAAAGTAGGGGCGTAAATCTGGACTAGTTATAATCAGTTCGGAATCGAATTTGGGCACTAACTGGACTTGAAAAACCAAAAAATCGATCGGTATCCCGGTTATTTACAACTGGGTAACTGGAGTACCTGGACTCGGTTCCGAATATTGATTTTGAAAAACTCGGTTATCCTCGGGTACTTAGAACCGAGTCTGTTAATTTATTAAAAAAAAAAAAAATTTAACCCTACCCTTTTAACTTAAAGATACACCCGGCCTAGAATCTCATTTCTATCTTTCCTAATCACTGATTTTACGCCGCTGCCTTCTTCATTTCTTCTTGTCTTCACTGCTCAGTGTGTGCCTTCTTCCTCTTCTTCACTTCTTCTTTTTATTTATTCTGCAATTAAATGCTCTGTCAAAGTCTGGATGCACCATCTTTTGATTATTTTTTATGAGAAATGATTCCTGCACTCATATAACACAACACCCGCACAACACACTGACGTGGAAAGTGGTTTTTTATTATTTTTTGTTTTTTCTTTTCTTTTCTTTTGGGATTGAAAACTGGTTGGAGGGGATTGAAATTTTCATTTCCCCTCCAACACAGCTCTCTCTCTCTCTCTCTCTCTCTCTCTCTCTCTCTCTCTCTCTCTCTCTCTCTCTCTCTCTCTCTCTCTCTCTCTCTCTCTCTCTCTCTCTCTCTCTCTCTCTCTCTCTCTCTCTCCCGTTTCTCCAACTTCCGTACAAAACTGCCGTTGCTGCCGCTCGCCTGCCGGTCTTCCCCTTCCCAGCGCTGCTTTCACCGACTTTCGATCTCCTCCATCCGAAACCACCGCCCTCTCTCTCTCTCTCTCCAACTTCCGTACAAAACTGCCGTTGCCGCCGCTCGCCCGCCGGTCTTCCCCTTCCCGGCGCAGCTTCACCGACATTCGGTCTCCTCCATCCAAAACCACCACCCTCTCTCTCTCTCTCTCTCTCTCTCTTTGTTTCCTCGTTGAGCTAACATTTTTATTTTATGGGTATAATGTTTCTCCATGCTTACAGATCTCACTACCGTCCTCTATCTCTCTCCGTCGTTGCTCTTCTCTATCGGTGCCGTCCCCACCGCCGGTGACTCTTTCTCTCTCTGAAACTATTGTTTGAAATAATTGAATCATATTGTTTGAATTTTTTGGTGGGTTCTGTTTCGGTTTGAGGGGGAAAAAAATTTGGTCTTTATAACCATACGTGTCAATAGGTTTAAGAACCCAAATCTGCGAATGGATGGGCTAAATCTTTGAAATGGGGACGCATTTACAGAATTGGTTTTCGAATTTTGAACCACAAAATCAAACTATAATTCCTCTATTTTAGTCCCCGACATTGGTGGCATACACTCTAGTGATGTAATTATTATGATTTTCATCTATGGAAAGCATTGGGCATTCACAGAGCTCTTATAGGTTTTGCTTTGCTTTCTAGTGCCAAAAATAGGACAATTGCACGCTTAGACAGATATAGGAGTACTGAAACAAACATGGACACATGCACGCATACAAAAATATGCATATACATATACTGATATGTCTCTATGTGTGTATGTGTGTGCGAGTGAATTTTAATTTAAGGACCCATCATATTATCTACCCCTGTCATGTAACATGAGTGTAGGTAGGTGATCCAAGTGGCAAGGGAGAAGGCTTTAATATTTTCAATAACATAGGAGATCTCCAATTTTGCAATTGAAATAATCACTTCTTTTCAATCTATGGTGAAACATATGGCAGGCGTTATTTTTAACATGAAGTAAATAATATCTAATGTCAACCCCCCCCCCCCCCAAAAAAAAAAAAAATCAAGTTTTGTAGTAAAACATATACTCAAATGGCTAATACAAAGTACAGAAAAGAACAACATGCCTGAGCTTTGGCACATAAACTGGGTAGCTATAACTAAATCCCTGATATTCGCTAGTGCTTCCATTATGTCTCTAAATGTTTGTATATTATGACCGGGAAAAAAATTTAAGAAATACACAATAGACTGGAAGCATCAAAACTAAGTTGAACAATAGAAAATAATCTTTTACCTGACACTTCCCCTGAAATTGGAGAAAATAATAACCCTCGAGTTTCGTGGATCCTTTGTTTCTGCAACTAGATTTATAGTTGTCACATTAACCAACAGATATCAAAACGTTCAAGTTTCAAGCTCACTCAAATTTGAGATTTAAGCCTGCACCTAACTATATCTCAGAAACTTCTGTGTGAATTATTAGTGGCATATATAGTTCACAAATTGAAAAGAGATCGTCTCAACCGGGTGAAGTTCCACACTGCCAATAATGAAGATCTCTTCAAACCTAAGACAGTACAAAGGATTAGAAAACTTATTATGGTGAATGAAATTTTAAAGTAACGATTTAGAATACAACCAGAGTCAAATAAAACCATTTAAAGATAAACCAAGTACAACGAATTAGAATAAGCCTTGAATTACTGAATTTTCTCATTTTACTGCATGCAGGTTGGTCCAGCAATTAGTTCACTGAGCTAAACGATTTTGACATAGCATTCACTGAGGACCCTAAGTAATGACAAGGGGGAATCTATTGGTTTAAAAGGTCCAGCTACAATCCCAATTGTTCCGGCAATTGAAATACATGTGCGGCCCATCTTCAATGAAGTCTATGCCACACTCAACCATCTAAGTGTCCTGCCCACAATTACCGATTTTGTGCGGTCAATTATTTCGTCTTTTGATGAAGTCATTACTTCCACAATGAGACCAATGTAATAGTTATTGGTATTTGATGTACATTTTGGTTGTCGTTGAAGATGGGTGTATATTAATGTATATTTGATGTACATTTTGATGGGCATTTTGATATATATTTGATGCAGAATGTATGTATATTTGTACAGTTTTGGTGCACATGTATAATTGATGTACTTCTTGATGGGCATTTTGATGTATATTTGCCTTTCGGGAAGGTATTTTCTTAACCCTTTTAATGTTTGCAGTTTTTTGTGATTTGCATTTTGTTTGAATAAAGTTTTTGTCCGTTATGAAGAGGGTGCTTTTGGAGGTGTATAAATGTCAGTAGTTGGATGGCCATCACTCAGGGAAGCAAAATCAAATATACACTGAGGCTTAAGAGACTCATGTTGAAGGCATGATTGTGACATTGTACTTCATGAGAGATTCTCAAATATACTTCATGTTGAAGGCCATCATCACTTAGTGACATAATTCTCCACCGAGGCTTAATTTTCATTTGCCTCAGAGATTGAAAGTCATATTCCACCTTGAAGAGCCCGCATGACCAACAAGAGAAAAAAAAAGTGTAAGAGCTTTGCAGAAAAGACACTCACGTTGAAGGCATGATTGTGGTATCTCTTATTGGTCGTGCGGGCAGGGGTTCAAGAAAATGAGCAAAAGTTTACTAGAATTCTAATACTTGTCGGGATAAATTTCCGTACTTTCAGTTTTCAGTTCGAAGAATAAATTACTCTCTGAGGCGCAAGTTACTCTCTGCATATCATATTCAACGGGGAAAAAAAAGAAGAAGAAGAAGAAGAAGAGCAAATATGACCCATTAAAGAGGAAATTCGAAGGAAACTGGTTCTAAAAGTTATATGATTCAAACAAAATGCAGGTTAAATAGCATATAACTTTGTTTCAACATTGTCCTTTTCACAATGAGATTCAACAACAACAACAACAACAACAACAAAAAAAAAAAAAAAAAAAAAAACACCACAAATACCACCAATTAATTTTAACATCAACTTACTACCACTAGATTCAATATAACCATTAACATAAAATAATAAAATCAAAATGATAAAAACTAAGGCAGCCGGATAATCTTTTCTCGATTTTCTAATTTGAGCCGAAGTGACTTGAAGATGTTCCATCATTTTTTTTTTGTATGTGGACATCTCATTATCAGCCACACAAAGAAGTCACAATCACCAACTTTCTGCAAGAAAAAAAATAGTATGAAATGTCATAAACTACCAAAGAAAGAGACTGCTGATCAATCACCAAAAAAAATAGTCTAAAATGTCATGGTTATGTCCCTTAATAACTATCAATCACCTCCATCCTATGGGATGTTAGAAGTCCACAAGGTAAGGTTGTCCCTTAGAAGTTGCAAGGTGGCAAGCCCTGGAAAACAAAACCAAAGCCAGTTCCTGTAAGATATTATCTCCATATATGGCCTATATGCCACCTATATGGTGTTTATTATATTTATTATAAATATAATATACGGTATTATGGTTATGGTAATTTCTATTAATTTAGATTACCGTAATGGAATCGTTTAATTGATTTAAAATCAATTAATAATATTGTTTCCTTGATGGGAGGAACAATACGGTATTTACCATATTTGAGGGTCCCTGATCTAGCCTATAAATTAATAGCCTGTGTACACCATCAGTATGGCAATACAGTCATAGGCATAGGTTAGAAGATCCCTCAAATAATCTTTTTTTGTTCTTCAGATGGATCGTGGAAAAGCTTGAGCAAATATGGCTAGAGGTAAGCCTGAATCCTGTCTTATTTGTTTTCCGCTGCGCATGTTAGTTTAAGTAATATGTTGAATATTTCTAACATGTGGTATCAAAGCAACTTCTATGCTATTTTGCACAGCATTAAGTGTTTTGTTGAATCCAATAATTTCCTTTGTGAACATAATTTGTTTATAATATAATTTGTTGTTCACGTACCGTTGGAAAGCGTAAGGGTTTAAGGATATTTTCATTTGTTTATACTGTCTGTTTTGTGAAGAACTACATCTATACCTAAACAGATTTTGTTTTGCATCTGTTCGTGTTCATATACGGTCATATGGTTGAAACCCATGTATTTACCCTTTTGCCCCTGCCTGGAAACCAAGCTGAGGCTCCCCCCCCTATTTCGACGTTCAGGTTCTCCAAGCAGCGGCCTTTTGGCCGCTACTTCTGCAGTAAACGGCGACCCGTTCCAGTACCCCAAGCAGCGGCTTCTTGGCCGCTGCTTCTACAGTTAACGGCGACCCTTGGGTCGCCGTTCCAGCACCCCAAGCAGCAGCCCCTTGGCCGCTGCTTCTGCGGTAAACGGCGACCCAAAGGTCGCTGTTCCAGCACTCCAAGCAGCAGTCGAAAGGCCGCTGCTTCTGCAGTGAACGGCGACCTTTGGGTCGCCGTTCCCGTCGTCTCAGTCAGCAGCGGCCAAAAGGCCGCTGCTTCTCCAGTACACGGCGACCCACAAGGGTCGCCGTGGTTGTTAGAGCGACGGCCTCTCTTGGCCGCCGCATAAGGGGCGGCATTGGGTGGCGGCAGCAGGGGTGGAGGAGGGGTGGCGGCTAGGGTTTTGTTTTTCAGATTTTAGGGTTTTCAACCCATTGAGAAAATACGGGTCGGGTCGAGTTTTTCGGGCTGGAGCTTAATTTTCGGGCCTGGGCCACCGGGTAGGGTTGTTAACCCAAGCCCAATCCAGCATCTTCCAAAAAAAAAAAAACCATTTAAGTGGGCTGACCCGGTTTGGGCCAGTCCCATACATGGACCCATTAGCCCGATCCGATTGGACTAGCCCAATATAGTAGCCCATTACAGTAGCCTTTAAATAAAAATAAAAGGTTGGGCTTATATAGGGTTAGAACTTGGGACCTTCATGTCCATAAAGTAACAAGTTTCAAACCATTAAGCTATTCTTGGATTTATGTTTTCTTATTGAGATTTTATTCCTTTTATTATTTACAGTACTGTATATTAAAATTATTGTTTCTTTAATACATGAATTGAGGAATATATTTTAATTGTTAAATTTATATTGTTTAAATATAAATTGCTTGATGCCTAGACCTAAGAATAATTAACAATACCATATATACTGGTTTGTTTACAGTAATGCCAAGAATGCAATGTCTAGAAAAGTTCTGGCAAGGAAAGTCTTGGGATTTAAGTGTGTCCAAGTGACCCCCTCACTTTCCTGGGAACTCACTTGGTTGCACCTTGGAAAATGCTGTTTACCCTATTTAGGTATTGGTTTGTTATATTCCTGGGGCTATTTAGTGAGCATCTATAAAGTTGTTAGATGTTAATAAAGTCGCAATTATCATTATAATTTTGGGAGAGCCACAACATCCCAATTTTTAATGATAACTGCATCAAGATTATACACACGTAATTATCATAATGATTTTGGGGAGCCACAGCATCCCAAATTTTAATGATAATTACATCAAGATTACACATATGAACATCATAAAGAATTTTTATTAGATGTTCATAAACTGCAGAATGATTATTATGATTTTGGGAGAGCCACAGCATTTCGATTTTATAATAATTGCATAAAGATCATACACATGAACTTCATATAGAAAAATTAACATCGTCTTGTAATTGTTCTCACATCCATTTGATGTAGCTCTAAGTCAAAAAATGAGCTACTAATGCTATGATTATCTTGGTGAACCATTCTTAGACACTGGAGAGAATGTTTCATGATAATCAATGCCTTCTTTATGAGTAAAACCATTGGCTACAAGTCTAACTTGAATTTTGAGCCATAGTTTTATCTCTTACTTCATGGCATTGAATCACTATGTGGAGTTTTCTCCACTCATAGCATGTGAAAATAATTTTGGATCATCTTTATGTCCAATGTCAACATCAGACTCTGAGAGATATACAACATGATCACTAAGAATTGTTGATCTCCTTATTCTATAGGATTTTTCTTAATTCTACTTCCTCTGCATTTTGCAATGGGAGAATAGATTTTGAACCTGTTCTGTATGAGTTGGTTGTTCTAGAAGTGATTGTGGCTCGGGATAATCAATCTGATTTTCCCTGAATACAATCAATCATCCTCTATGAGGAGGAGATTTGGCCAACTCTAGTGCTTCCTCAAATTCCAATTTATGTGAATGAGCATTCCTACTAGGTTCCGCATTCTCTAGAAATTTTACAATCAACAACTCTAGGATTATATGAAGGATAATAAAACATTAAAACCCTTTAAAGTTTACTAGATAGCTTATAAAAGATCCGCTGGTTGTCCTTGAATCTAATTTCCTTAGCCGAGGATAGGGTTGGCAAATCGTGCATTCGGGTCGGGTTCGGGTCAACCCGACTGACCCGAATATTTTAACGTGTCAACCCGAACCCGACCCGATTATTAATCGGGTTGTGACACGCGACCCGAACACGACCCGATTAATAATCGGGTGACCCGAACACGACCCGACTAACCCGACTATTAACCGTGTCACCCGTTTACCCGACACGACCCGACACGAGAATTCCTAATATTTAACTTAAGCAAAATTAAAGTATTAAACCGAACAGATTAGAACTAAATTAACTAATGTATCGAAAATTTAAGAAAAATGAAAAACCACTTGAATTCCTAATAATATGTTTTTATTATTTACAATTTTACACTTTGTTACTTAGGGTCCTATATAATATATATTATAGTAATTCTACAAATATTTTATCTATTTCGGTTTATCTATATATTGATTATATTCTACAAATATGAGAGGATGTTAGTAAATTTGTAAATAGTAAACATAGTATAATATATATATAGTATTACATATTAATTATAATACTTTGATAACAATATTTAGTATGTTAAATTAACATATTAAGTTATTAATAGTTAGTATATATTATACTTATATTATAGTTACTTAGTTATATAGAATATATTAGACTTACTATTTGTTCACATTATACATATACCATTGTTTATACTTTGTAGTTATATATAATAACATATTATTAATTTGTTACTTATAAACTATAGTTATGTAATATATTTTATAATATGCCTTATATACTTACATATTATATATTTATGTTATTAATAAACGCATAGAGGTTGTTCATAAACTTGGGCTTGAATTCTGCTGTGATCACTCATTGAAACATAGTATAATATATTAGTAAATAGTAAACATAGTATAATATATATAGTATTACATATTAATTATAATACTTTGATAACAATATTTAGTATGTTAAATTAACATATTAAGTTATTAATAGTTAGTATATAACAATATAACAATATTAAATTAAATAGTTAGCATATATATATAAACACATATATCACATCACACATGGTTAACAATAGTTATATATTATACTTATATTATAATTACTTAGTTATATAGAATATATTAGACTTACTATTTGTTCACATTATACATATACCATTGTTTATACTTTGTAGTTATATATAATAACATATTATTAATTTGTTACTTATAAACTATAGTTATGTAATATATTTTATAATATGCCTTATATACTTACATATTATATATTTATGTTATTAATAAACGCATAGAAGTTGTTCATAAACTTGGGCTTGAATTCTGCTGTGATCACTCATTGAAACATAGTATAATATATTAGTAAATAGTAAACATAGTATAATATATATAGTATTACATATTAATTATAATACTTTAATAACAATATTTAGTATGTTAAATTAACATATTAAGTTATTAATAGTTAGTATATAACAATATAACAATATTAAATTAAATAGTTAGCATATATATATAAACACATATATCACATCACACATGGTTAACAATAGTTATATATTATACTTATATTATAATTACTTAGTTATATAGAATATATTAGACTTACTATTTGTTCACATTATACATATACCATTGTTTATACTTTGTAGTTATATCTAATAACATATTATTAATTTGTTACTTATAAACTATAGTTATGTAATATATTTTATAATATGCCTTATATACTTACATATTATATATTTATGTTATTAATAAATGCATAGAGGTTGTTCATAAACTTGGGCTTGAATTCTGCTGTGATCACTCATTGAAACATAGTATAATATATTAGTAAATAGTAAACATAGTATAATATATATAGTATTACATATTAATTATAATACTTTGATAACAATATTTAGTATGTTAAATTAACATATTAAGTTATTAATAGTTAGTATATAACAATATAACAATATTAAATAGTTAGCATATTTAATTGCAGTAAATTCATCTTGTTGGTTAAATTGCAGTAATTTTTGACAATTACATTGGCTCTTGGTAAGTGCAAATTAAATCAACATTATTTCCATTACTTCAATTGTCTAACAAATTAATCAATTTTTTTAAGCAACCCATAGTATTAGAATATTACGAGAATTGTAGTATATGGTTTATACAAAATATAACGCATAAGTTGTCATATTTATTTATCTTACCAAATTTCTGCATGCCTTGTGAAAGTGACCAACTACCAAAAAATGAAAAAAATTTGAAACCTACTCTACTTAATTGCATTTTCTTTTACTAATATTAGGTAGTGAATCTACCAACTAGGGGGGCCAATTCTGAGTTAATAATCGGTTATATCCCCATCAAGTTCATCAACCATATTTAAGCTTCTTTATCAAATATTTAATATTTAATTATCTATATTCTGTTAAAATTTAAGAGGAATACAAAAAGAAAAATGCTAAGCCATTCCTCTCAAGTTAAACTTAAGTTAACTAAACATAACTAAAATTTTTACAACTATTAACTACTAAGGGCAAGACATAAGTTACATAATTCAGTTTCAGTTCGTAAGGGCAAAACAAAACCCATAATTAAAGAAAACGCATCCACATATAAGCCAATGTCAAGGAATATTAATAGAAGCTGTTCCTGATGAACTTGGAACCAAAACATCATTGGAATTGAGATTCAAAGTCAAAATATCTTCTTCAAGCTCTTCAACATTCATTTTTGTCAATTCTACATCAAAAGATAAGAGGAATTAGTGTAATAAAAAATAATAATATAAGTTAATGAAAAAAAATAAATATACAAATAACAAATATTACCTTCCTCTTCAAATAACCAATCCCGAGTGCATATCAGTGCCTCAACAATATCAGGTTTGAGCAAACTCCTATATTGATCAATTACACGTCCACCAACACTAAATGTAGATTCTGAAGCAACCGTGGAAATAGGAATGCTCAAAATATCACGAGCCATTGCAGCTACAATAGGATAACGACATTCATTTCCTTTCCAATAGGAAAGAATGTCAAAATCTCCACCCTCAGCAATTATCAGTCTGGGTTCATCGAAATAAACTTCTAATTGACTCTTATTTGCATGAGCATTCCCGCCAGAATTAATAAACGCCTACAATAAAAAAGATAACGTGAACATAATTTACTAAGGAGTTAAAAGTATATATATTATATTCTAAGTTACTAACAATAACACATAAATCACAACATAAAACATATAATTTTACCTTCATCGTTGCGGAAGTCCGCTTGACAGCCTTGACTTGTGGTTGGGATGCTTGGGAATTAACATTTCTTGTATCAAGAGAATGAAGAGATATGGCGCTTGAAGATGTAGATGAGGAACCACCGTACTCCAAAAAAAGATAGATCATTTTGTCACGAACATGACAATACTCTCTACTATTATTAGCTCCATAAAGCCTCGTATAACAGAAATTTACAAGTTCAAGCTTGTAACGAGGATCCAACGCAACTGCAATAGCCAATACTACACTAAATTCTGACCAATATTTCTCAAATTTAGAGAGCATTTGTGCTGACATTAATCTCTTATATTCATCTTCGCTCTCAACTTCTTCCTTCAAGGTTACATAAATATCAAAGATCACAGGAAAGTAGAGATTGGCTGTGGGATACTTGGTACCAGAAAACTCACATGTAGCATGGTAAAAAGGAGCCAAAAAACTACATATATGAGTAGCTTGTTCCCACTCAAGTGCAGTAGGGCAATGCTGATAGTTTGAATCAATCATCTCTAAATAACTAAAAGCACTCCGATAATGAATAGCAGTCTCAAGCATAAGATATGTAGAATTCCATCTGGTTGGCACATCTTGTTTTAGCCCCTTTCTACTATCCAATGACATTTTATTCACAGCCAAAAGGAAATTTTGTTTTCTAATTTGTGATCCTCTAACATACTTCACACTGTCACGGATCTTTTGAAGTGCACTATTAATCTCTTTCAAACCATCTTGAACTATCAAATTAAGAATGTGTGCACAACAACGAATGTGAAAAAACCCGCCTTCACAAACAAGGGCTTTCTTTATGTTCAATTGATTTCTTAATAAACCAACACAAACATCATTAGAAGAAGCATTATCCAATGTTATACTGAAAACCTTGGTCTCAATCCCCCACTCTTCTAGCAAATTATACGTCTTTTCACACAAAGATATACCATTATGTGGTGGGGGCATGAATGAAAAGTTTAACACCCTTTTAGTTAAAACCCAATTCTTGTCAATAAAATGTGCTGTGAGACACATATATCCATCAGTAGTCAAATAAGTCCACAAATCAGATGTTAAACAAATCCTACCAGGACAACCTTTCAACATAACTTTCACTTTTTGCTTCTCCCTCATATGCAAACTTTTCAAATCAGCCTTAAGGGTATTCCTAGAGATAAGAGGTGCATCAGGATGCAAGTATTTTATCATCTCTCTCCAACCATCATACTCAACAAATCGAAAAGGCAAATCATGCTTAATAACCAAAGCAACCAACAGTTCTCTAAATTTTTTGGGACAAAATTTAGAGTTACTTACAGACAGAGATCCCTGACTTTTAGATAAGAGCATCTGCCCAACATCACGAGTGCTTCTCCTCGGACAATTTTCTATGTGGCGCTTCAAATTTCCAGTTCCATAAGTACTTGGAGCCAAGTACACAGCACCACACAACTTGCATTTTGCCTTTAACTTCTCACCCTCCTTACCATGAATGGCATCAAAATGATCCCAAACGGCTGAAGTCTTTCTACGCTTCTGGCCTTTTCTCGAATTTTTCCCTTTCTCCTTCTCCACACAAACAGAGTCGTTTTCTTCTTCTCTCGTAGTTAATTCAATCACATCATCTTCAAAGTCTCCAACAATATCATCATCACCAAGTACTTCATTACTCATCTGCAAATATCATTATTAGTAAATTAGTTCTTCAATCCAAATTAGATAGTATATAAAATCTAGCTCACAAAGACAACTTGAAACTTAAAAGACTAATAATTTTACCTGCTCAGGCTGCTCTTGATCTTGATTCATGATTGGACACAAGTCATACAATAGATGACCGTCTATAAGCTAGCGATCGAAAGAAGTACAAAGAGACTTGAAACAATGAAACCTGCCAAAAATATCATCAAATACCAAGGTAAATTTGTAAATCTTATAAAAATTTGTCAAAATCCTAACAAAGAACCCTGCCTCCATTGAAAATACCAACACGCTTGCCCCTTTAACTAAAGACATAACAAAGTTAGATTTACAGGCTACCTAGTATTCAATACTTCACATAATCCTGGGTCTAGGCAGCGTATATATGTGTTTATATTACAGTCACATAATTAGAGATCCATCAAGTACATTAAAGCTCCACTAAGTTTGCTCCAGCCTTCCTCATCACTTAAATCTCAAACCTGACAGACCAATTGACTACTAACAGGGACAACCAAAGAAGTAATTTGCATGCAAAAACATCAAATATGTAAGAAACGATTCAAGGCAGCTTGTTGGCTCATAAGTCATAATGTAGTTTTCAACATAGATGGCAGAACATGTAGCTTTCAATATGAAAAATTATTACTCATTATCTAGTATCTACACATCACTCTCAAAATGCATGGTTTCAGTCATTGATCGACACTCGTTCAATAAAAAATGTTAGGGGTGGTAAGTCATTTTTATGTATCGAATTCAGATAATAGAATATTATTATATATGTTAATCTTAATTCAATTCATATAATCAAACGGATAAAAATTATCAATTCTAACTACTAATATATTGTTAAATTCGTGCATATGTCCAGTTTGCTGGATCACATAAAAGAAATTTCAGCCCTGGAAAATATTGGACGAATTGCAAAATTTAAATCAATCAATCCAGCTACAAATATTCAGCCACCGAAATGGACCATGGAGTCATGGACCTCATTGGATACCACGGGTTAATACTTTCAGAGCTTGCCAAAGAGAAGAGTGGACATTTACAGATTTACTGGACAAAGAACATTCAATAGAGCAAAAAGAATTTGAGACAAGATAAACTGAATCAACTGATAAAGCATACTTTTTCGATCTGTAGCGCCGGTCGCCGGTCGGGCGTGCGAAGTGCGGAGTGCAGTGGCCGGTGGGCGGAGTGCGGGCCGGCTAGGGTTCAGCCGTGCGGAGTGCGGTGGCCGGTGGGCGGAGTGCGGAGTGCGGAGTGCGGGCCGGCTAAATTCGTGCGGAATGCGGTGGCCGGTGGGCGGGCGTGCGAAGTGCGGTGGCCGGGCGTGCGAAGTGCGGTGGCCGGTGGGCGGGCGGGCGGAGTGCGGGCCGGCTAGGGTTCAGCCGTTCAGTCTTCAGAAATCAGAAATCAGAATAATGAGAAATGAGAATATCATCTGATTTCAGATTTTTGTCATTTTGAGATTTTCTCGGGTTAGTCGGGTTAGTCGGGTTAGCCGGGTTAGTCGGGTTAGTCGGGTTAGCCGGGTTAGTCGGGTTAGCCGGGTTAGACAACTTACCGAGTTACCGTTAGTCTAGTTTTTTTTTTTTTTTAAAACCTAATCGGGTCACATTCGTGTCTGGCGGGTCAACCCGCGGGTTGACCCGCCAGACACGATTATAATCGGGTCATAATCGGGTTGACCCGATTATGACCTGAACCCGATTACAGTAAACCCTAACCCTATTTTCCCGTGTCGTGTTCGTGTCGGGTTCGCGGGTCGTGTCAAAAATTGCCAACCCTAGCCGAGGATTATAAATCCCCTCTTTAGCAAGGCAACCCTATATGTGTAAATAATTTAAACTTGGCTTCCATTTATTTCATAAAAGGTGTCTTAAGGACAACATTAAATGGAATCCTGTTTAACATATACACAACAGTCTTCAAAGCTTTACTTTATGAGGGTAATAACAGATTAGTATTACTAATCATTTCCCTTTTTGTGTGTACCTACCTTAATACTCTATGCCTATATTAGATCTTATGATCTTCATATTGTTTCTCTTCTTCTTCCTTATAGGTATTGAAAGCATTCAATACCCCAGCTTTAATATTTAGAAGATAGAGATACATAAACTTTATATGGTCATCACTAAAAGAGATAAAAATATCTCTGACCATTTAGGCAATGAGTATGAAAAGGTCAACACCTTTCAATGTACATGATCTCAAGAATCTCAAAAGGCTCTCTTTGGCACCTCTAATGGTCTTGTTGGTATGCTTTCCCTTATGCAGTCCACACAAGCACCAAAGTCAGTTATCATCGGTATCTTTTTAAATATGTTATTTGTTCTAAGTGAAACAAAGTTTTCCTAAAAAGTTTTATGAAAAATAGCAGTAAAGCAATTTTTGTTCTTTTCACATATTCTGGAAAGTGACCCGACACTTGAAAAATATAAAATTTACTGTTGTGCCCTTTTTGAGACCTTCTGCCTTCGCCGTGAATCCCATTGAGAATCCAACATGAAGGATCCAGCAGTGAATCACTGCATAAGGGAGGATCACTGAAGCTGCTAATGGGCGGCGCCTCCTCACCGGAAAGTGCTAGCGTCAACGCCTACTCTCCCCACCAGTGATAGCATTGCCGTGCGAGGATCCCACGGCCTTTTCCCGTCATTTTGACGGGAGGCGGCCGCCTGTCACAGCACCAGAGGCCCTTACGGGCCGCCTGGGTTTTGGGCGAACAGCGACCCAAGGGGTCGCCGTTGCTACTAAGCAGCGGTCACGAATGGCCGCTGCATAAGGTGGCAGCGGATCAGTTTGTACGGCCGGCGCATAAGGAAGGTGAAGCTGAGGCGGCAGTTAGGGCTTCAAGAGTTAAAGGTTTCGGGTCAATTTTGGGCATCCAGGTTAGGGTTTCAACCCATAAAAAAATGAGGGTCGGGTCGGGTAGGGGATTGGGTAGGGTTTAAAACCCATGACTCCAACCCTATATCAAGTGGGTTGACCCATTCGGGTTAGCCCAATCTAGGAACTGATCCATTCGGGTCAGCCCAATCCAAGTGCTGACCCATTGGGTCAGCCCAAGAGGCCCTATTCAGTTAAAAAAAAAAAAAAAAAAGGGAGGGAGGGAGCATTTAAGTGGGCTGACCCAATTCAGTTTTATTAAAATAAAATAGAGGACCCATTTAAGTGGGTTGACCCGATTTGGGCCAGCCCTATATAGAGACCCAATCCGATTAGGTGGGCCCAGTACAGCAACCCAATTCAGTAGCCCATCAAGAATTAAAAAAATAGTAGGGTCATGTGGGGTTTAGAACTTGGGTTGACCAAGTGTAAAGGGCTAAGGCCATTTACTAAACCATTGAGCCATGTATTTTATTATGTCCTCGTGTTGCAATTTTATTTCTCTTATGATTTGCATTGATCTGTATTAAAATTATTTCTTTAATACATAAATTGAGGAATATATTTTAATTGTTAAATTTATATTGTTTAAATATAAATTGCTTGATGCCTAGACCTAAGAATAATTAACAATACCATATACGCTGGTGTGTTTACAGTAATATCCAAGAATACAATGTCTAGAAAAGTTCTGGCTAGGAAAGTCTTGGGATTTAAGTGTGTCCAAGTGACCCCCCTCACTTTCCTGGGAACTCACCTGGTTGCACCTTGGAAAATGCTGTTTACCCAATTTAGGTATTGGTTTGTTATATTCTTGGGACTATTAAGGGGGCATCTATAAAGTTGTTAGATGTTAATGAAGTCGCAATTATCATAATGATTTTGGGGAGCTACAGCATCCCAAATTTGGATGATAATTGTATCAGGATTACACACACGTAATTATCATTATGATTTTGGAGAGCCACAGCATCCCGATTTTAATGATAATTACATCAGGATTACACATAAGAACATCATAAAGAATTTTGTTAGATGTTCATAAACTGCAGAGTGATTATTATAATTTTGGGAAAGCCACAGCATCTCGATTTTATAATAATTGCATAAAGATCATACACATGAACTTTATATAAAAAAATTAACATCGTCTTGTAATTAATTCATAAATTTAATTAATTATCCTCACAGGGAAGTTTTTTTATTTTTATGACTTAATTAGAATAAGATAACAAATTTAGTATTGAAAGTAAAATTTCTCTCGGTTGCCCACAGGTACGGAGAATTTTATTTATTAATATTTAAATTTGCTTTAGTCTTATTAATAAAGAGTAAATTTCATGCGTGATGCAACCTTTGCCCACAGGTAGGTTGAAATTTACTATTTAAATTGGCATTGGCTAATTTAAAATAAAGTTACTTCATAGCATTAAAGTATTTTTATTTTTATATTCTTGGTGATTGCAACTATTCCTGTTACTCTACTTTGGTAGTTTCATATTCCAATACATTATGGTAATATTTTTCTGATTGAAAAAAGATTAATATGTTTTTTCATTTAAGTGTTTCTAATTCCATTATGGGAATGAAGGATATTGTAGTTTAGCTTAAGTCCCTAAAGATTGAGATTTTTAAGTCATTATTGATCTATTTCAATTTTTGAATTCTCTCTTCTAAGTGTAGAATTTTATCTTGTAACACGCGTAAGGATAAATGGTTAGTAAATAAACTTCTAACCATGTGTGTTCAAGGATATGAGAGAATTCATAAAGGGTTCACATGGTTACTCATGTCAAGGGAATGACCGATAAATGTAATCATTTCCAATACTTAAAGCATGAGCATAAGGTGCCAATAAAGTATTATGGCAATCAAGATACCTATTTCTCATGCAATAAGGAAAATTAAGGGCATATAAAGAAAGATTGCATGAAGTATGAGAAATGACTTAAAATAAAGATAATCTCATATATATAGTATGTCGTGAATCTCTTTTAGTGACTCATTCAAATATGTTGTGGATTGATTATGGTTTAACAATCCATGTTGTCAACACAAATGCAGAGTCTTTTAAAATGAATAACAAGTGTTTATAATTTGAGGTTGTTGGGATTTATAGGTTAATTTTGAAATTCAGTTATATTTTTTACCTAAAAAATAAATGATTTATATTCTATAATCTTTTAGAAATTTATTTTCTAGTTTGGCTTGTTAAAATTTTCAGTTTTATTTTAAAACTTGAAATTTTTCTTATTTTTTGGTGGAATATTGGTTGGGGTTTAATTAAAGTCTATTTAAAATTGACCTACATCCCAATTTTTGAAACAAAATTATTTGTTTATTTCTGCATACTGATGATGACGTAAAGTAGAGTCTTTGAGAATTTAAAAAATGCTCTTATTATGGCTTTGGAGATTGAAATATATCTCCATACAGAAAATAAAAGTCGGTAATTTACTGACTTTGGTACTTGTGTGGACTGCATAAGGGAAAGCATACCAACAAGACCACTAGAGGTGCCAAAGAGAGCCTTTTGAGATTCTTGAGATCATGTACATTGAAAGGTGTTGACCTTTTCATACTCATTGCTTAAATGGTCAGAGATATTTTTATCTCTTTTAATGATGACCATATAAAGTTTATGTATCTCTATCTTCTAAATATTAAAGCTGGGATATTGAATGCTCTTAATACCTATAAGGAAGAAGAAGAGAAACAGCATGAAGATCATAAGATCTGATACAGGCATAGAGTATTAAGGTAGGTACACACAAAGGGAAATGATTAGTAATACTAATCTGCTATTACCCTTATAGAGTAAAGCTTTGAAGACCGTTGTGTATATGTTAAACAGGATTCCATCTAAAGTTGTCCTTAAGACACTTTTTAAAGTATGAAATAGATGGAAGCCAAGTTTAAATTATTTACATGAGGGTTGCCTTGCTAAAGAGGGGATTTATAATCCTCGGCTAAGGAAATTAGATTCAAGGACAACCAGCGGATCTTTTATAGGCTATCTAGTAAACTTTAAAGGGTTTTAATGTTTTATTATCCTTCATATAATCCTAGAGTTATTGATTGTAAAATTTCTAGAGGATGCGGAACCTAGTGGGAGTGCTCATTCACATAAATTGGAATTTGAGGAAGCACTAGAGTTGGCCAAATCTCCTCCTCATAGAGGATGATTGATTGTATTCAGGGAAAAACAGATTGATTATCCTGAGCCACAATCATTTCTAGAACAACCAACTCATACAGAATAGGTTCAAAAGTCTATTCTCCCATTGCAAAATGCAGAGGAAGTAGAATTAGGAAAAATCCTATAGAATAAGAAGATCAACAATTCTTAGTGATCATGTTGTATATCTCCCAGAGTCTGATGTTAACATTGGACATAAAGATGATCCAAATTTGTTTTCACATGCTATGAGTGGAGAAAACTCCACATTGAGATTCAGTGCCATGAAGTAAGAGATAAATCCATTGCTCAAAAGTCAAGCTAGACTCGTAGCCAATGGTTTTGCTCATAAGGAAGGCATTGATTATCGTGAAACATTCTCTCCAGTGTCTAAGAATGGTTCATCAAGATAATCATAGCATTAGTAGCTCATTTTTTACCTAGAGCTACATCAAATGGATGTGAGAACAACTTTCGAGAATAGGGATCTCAAGTAAGAGGTTTACATGAAACAATTAAAAGAGTTTTATAAATAACAGTTAGAAAGCTTGCAAATTAAAGAATTCTATTTATGGGCTGTGATAGATCTCTCATCGGTGATATACTTTTTACAAGGTTATTATTTTATTGTTTATTGAAAAACCTTGTTAATTAGTATATATACCTTAAGGTCAGTGGGAGTACAATAATCTTTCTAGTCCTATATGTGGATATTATTTTTGCAAGTGATGGTTTAGGTTTGCTACATAAAGTTCATTTCACAAACTTTGAAATGAAAGATTTGGGTGAAATCTCTTATGTCTTTTGACATAGAGATTCACAGAGACATAAAGAATATTAACATTGTCTCGGAAGGCCTACCTTGAAAAAGCTTTGGGAAGATTTAGAATGAAGGATTATGCACCTTCAGTAGCAATTAAGAGGGACCAATTAAATGTAGATTAATGTCCCAAAAGGTATTGGAATAAGGGCAGATGAAAAGTTTTAAACGTCTGCATTATACATAACCATATGACTGACAATAAGTATATTGAGTCAATAAAGTGCTGCAAATAAAGTCTTGCGGTATATGCAAGGAACCAAGAAGTACAACTTAACCTAAGGATACACTTTCCATTTGAAGGTGGTTAGTTGTTCAGATTTGAGTTTTGCTGATTGTGTAGATAGTAGAAAGTCTACTATAGGGTATATATATCTTTTTATTGAGAGATATATCTTAAAGATGCAGTATGCAGACTATAGTTGCTACGTCTACCAAGAAAGCTATAATTCTAGCGTGCTATGAATTTAGTACACAGGCATGATGGTTGAGACATTTTGTTGAAAGTCTCAATATTGTCGATTTTACAGTTAGACCATAAAGATACTCTACGGTAAAAGTAGAAACAGAAGTAAATCGACATCAAGAATCTCAGTACGAGAGATAACATTAAGAGACATAAAGGGTCTATTGAGCATATAAGTACTGAATTAATGATTGCGAATCCTATGACTTAAAGTTTACCGGTAAAGAAAGAACAAAGTCATGCGGAATATATGAGACTCATTAATTCATTTTTTGTTTGGTTTGTCTCTTTTGGTCTATAGACATAAAGTTATTATAATAAAGATTTTGTGCACATTTGTTATTTTATCCATGAGGATAAATATAGTTGGACCCGAATGACTTATAGGAAGTTCATTCATAAAGCTTGATTATCCATAAGGTACTCATGTAAGGAGTGTTTTACATTGTGATACATGGAAGGGACGACCTAATTTTATAATGGTTTTACCGCCATGATTCGTGTGAAACATTTCTTATCTGAGTGGGAGGATTCCATAAGTGATTGGCCAAAATAAGGAACCTAATACCATAAAGTCATGTGTCATAAAGGCCAAGTGGGAGAATGTTAGATATTGTCTCCATATATGGCCTATATGCCACATATACAGTGTTTATTATATTTATTATAAATATAATATACGGTATTACAGTTAGGTAATTTAATTAATTTAGATTACCGTAGTGGAATCGTTTAATTGATTTAAAATCAATTAATAATATTGTTTCCTTGATGGGAGGAACAATACGGTACTTACCATATTTGAGGGTCCCTGACCTAGTCTATAAATTAATAGCCTGTGTACACCATCAGTACAGCAATACAGTCATAAGCATAGGTTAGAAGATCCCTCAAATAATCTTTTCTTATTCTTCAGATGGATCGTGGAAACGCTTGAGCAAATATGGCTAGAGGTAAGCCTGAATCCTGTCTTATTCGTTTTTCGCTGCGCATGTTAGTTTAAGCAAATATGTTGAATATTTCTAACATGTGGTAACTGCATCAAGATTATACACACGTAATTATCATAATGATTTTGGGGAGCCACAGCATCCCAAATTTTAATGATAATTACATCAAGATTACACATATGAACATCATAAAGAATTTTTATTAGATGTTCATAAACTGCAGAGTGATTATTATGATTTTGGGAGAGTCACAGCATCTCGATTTTATAATAATTGCATAAAGATCATATAGAAAAATTAACATCGTCTTGTAATTAATTCATAAATTTAATTACTTATCCGCACAGGGAAGTTTTTATTTTTATGACTTAATTAGAATAAGATAACAAATTTAGTATTGAAAGTAAAATTTCTCTCGGTTGCCCACAGGTACGAAGAATTTTATTTATCAACATTTAAATTTGTTAGTCTTATTGATAAAGAGTAAATTTCATGCATGATGCAACATTTACCCACAAGTAGGTTGAAATTTACTATTTAAATTGGCATTGGCTAATTTAAAATAAAGTTACTTCATAGCATTAAAGTATAATTTTAATATTCTTGGTGATTGCAGCTATTCATGTTACTCTATCTTTTGGTAATTTTATATTCCAATACATTATGGCAATATTTTTCTGACTGGAAAAAGATTAATAAGCTTTTTCATTTGAGTGTTTCTAATTCCATTATGGGAATGAAGGATAGTGTAGTTTAGCTTAAGTCCCTAAAGATTGAGATTTTTTAAGTCATTATTGGTCTATTTCAATTTTTTGAATTCTCTCTTCTAAGTGTAGAATTTTATCTTATAACACACGTAAGGATAAATGGTGAGTAAATAAACTTCTAACCATGTGTGTTCAAGGATATGAGAGAATTCATAAAGTGTTCACATGGTTACTCATGTCAAGGGAAGGACCGATAAATGCAATCATGTCCAACACTTAAAGCATGAGAATAAGGTGCCAATAACGTATTATGGCAATCAAGATACCTATTTCTCATAAAATAAGGAAAATTAAGGGCATATAAAGAAAGATTGCATGAAGTAAAAGAAATGACTTAAAATAAAGATAATCTCATATATCTAGTATGTCGTGAATCTCTTGTAGTGACTCATTCAAATATGTTGTGGATTGATTATGGTTTAACAATCCACATTGTCAACACAAATGAAGATCTTTTTTAAAGTGAATAACACGTGTTTATAATTTGAGGTTGTTGGGATCTATAGGTTAATTTTGAGATTCAGTTATATTTTTTACCTCAAAAATTATTTATATTCCATAATCTTTTAGAAATTTATTTTCTAGTTTGGTTTGTTAAAAATTTCAATTTTGTTTTAAACTTGAAATTTTTCTTATTTTTTGGGTGGAATATTGGTTGAGGTTTATTTAAAGTCTATTTAAAATTGACCTACATCCCAATTTTGAAACAAAATTATTTGTTTGGTTCTGCATACTGATGTTGACGTAAAGTAGTCTTTGAGAATTTAAAAAATGCTCTTGTTATGGCTTTGGAGATTGAAATATATCTCCATACAGAAAAATAAAAGTCTGTAATTTACTGACTTTGGTACTTGTGCGGACTGCATAAGGGAAAGCATTCCAACAAGACCACTAGAGGTACCAAAGAGAGCATTTTGAGATTCTTGAGATCATGTACATTGAAAGGTGTTGACCTTTTCATACTCATTGCCTAAATGGTCAGAGATATTTTTATCTCTTTTAGTGATGACCGTATAAAGTTGATGTATCTCTATCTTCTAAATATTAAAGCTGGGGTATTGAATGCTTTCAATACCTATAAGGAAGAAGAAGAGAAACAATATGAAGATCATAAGATCTAATATAGGCATAGAGTATTAAGGTAGGTACACACAAAAGGGAAATGATTAGTAATACTAATCTGCTATTACCCTTATAAAGTAAAGCTTTGAAAACCGTTGTGTATATGTTAAACAAGATTCCATCTAAGATTATTCTTAAGACACCTTTTAAAGTATGAAATAGATGGAAGCCAAGTTTAAATTATTTGCACATATGGGGTTGCCTTGCTAAAGAGGGGATTTATAATCCTCGCCTAAGGAAATTAGATTCAAGGACAACCAGCGGATCTTTTATAAGCTATCTAGTAAACTTTAAGGGGTTTTAATATTTTATTATCCTTCATATAATCCTAAAGTTGTTGATTGTAAAATTTCTAGAGGATGCGGAACCTAGTGGGAGTGCTTATTCACACAAATTGGAATTTGAGGAAGCACTAGAGTTGGCCAAATCTTCTCCTCATAGAGGATGATTGATTGTATTCAGGGAAAATCAGATTGATTATCCTGAGCCACAATCAGTTCTGGAACAACCAACTCATACAGAACAGGTTCAAAAGTCTATTCTCCCATTGCAAAATGCAGAGGAAATAGAATTAAGAAAAATCCTATAGAATAAGGAGATCAACAATTCTTAGTGATCATGTTGTATATCTCTCAGAGTTTGATGTTAACATTGGACATAAAGATAATCCAAAATTGTTTTCTCATGCTATGAGTGGAGAAAACTCCACATTGTGATTCAGTCCCATGAAGTAAGAGATCAATCCATTGCTCAAAAGTCAAGCTAGACTTGTAGCCAATGATTTTACTCATAAGGAAGGCATTGATTATTGTGAAACATTTTTTCCAGTGTCTAAGAATGGTTCATCAAGATAATCATAGCATTAGTAGCTCATTTTGATCTAAAGCTACATAAAATGGATGCGAAAACAACATTTCTGAATGAGGATCTTAAAGATGAGGTTTACATGAAACAATCAAAATGTTTTATAAATAACAGTCAGAAAGCTTGCGAATTAAAGAATTCTATTTATGAGCTGTGATAGATCTCTCATCGGTTATATACTTTTTACAAGGTTATTGTTTTATTGTTTATTGAAAACCTTGTTAATTAGTATATATACCTTAAGGTTAGTGGGAGTACAATAATATTTTTAGTCCTATATGTAGATATTATTTTTTGCAAGTGGTGATTTAGGTTTGCTACATAAAGTTCATTTTACAAAACTTTGAAATGAAGGATTTGGGTGAAACCTCTTATGTCTTTTGACATAGAGATTCACAGAGACACAAAGAATATTAACATTGTCTCGGAAGGCCTACATTGAAAAAGTTTTAGAAAAAATTTAGAATGAAGGATTTGCACCTTCAGTAGCAATTAAGAGGGACTGATTAAATACAGATTAATGTCCCAAAAGGTATTGGAATAAGGGCAGATGAAAAGTTTTTCTTTAAGCATCTGCATTATGTATAACCATATGACTGACAATAAGAATACTGGGTCAATAAAGTGCTGCAAATAAAGTCTTGCGGTATATGCGAGGAACCAAGAAGTACAACTTAACCTAAGGATACACTTTCCATTTGAAGGTGGTTAGTTGTTCAGATTTGAGTTTTGCTGATCGTGTAGATAGTAGAAAGTCTACTTTAGGGTATATATCTTTTTATTGAGAGATATATCTTAAAGATGCAGTATGTAGATTATAGTTGCTACGTCTACGAAGAAAGCTAAAAGTCTAGCGTGCTATGAATTTAGTACACAAGCATGATGGATGAGACATTTTGTTGAAAGTCTCAATATTGTCGATTTTACAGTTAGACCATAAAGATACTCTGCGGTAATTCTACTATAATCTTATTTTATAAGAATAAAGAGTAGAAGCAGAAGTAAATCGACATCAAGTATCTCAGTACGAGAGATAACATTAAGAGACATAAAGGGTCTATTGAGCATATAAGTACTGAATTAATGATTGCGGATCCCATGACTTAAAGTTTACTGGTAAAGAAAGAATAAAGTCATGCGGAGTATATGAAACTCATTAATTCATTTTTTTGCTTGGTTAAATTGGTTTGTCTCTTTTTAGTCTATAGAAATAAAGTTATTATAATAAAGATTTTGTACACATTTGTTATTTTATCTATGAGGATAAATAAAGTTGGACCCGAATGACTTATAGGAAATTCATTCATAAAGCTTAATTATCCATAAGGTACTCATATAAGGAGTGTTTTACATTGTGATACATGGAAGTGACGACCTAATTTTATAATGGTTTTACCGCCATGATTCGTGTGAAACATTTCTTATTTGAGTTGGAGGATTCCATAAGTGATTGGCCAAACTAAAGAACCTAATACCATAAGGTCACGTGTCATAAAGGCCAAGTGGGAGAATGTAAGATATTATCTCCATATATGGCCTATATGCCACATATATGGTGTTTATTATATTTATTATAAATATAATATACGGTATTATGGTTATGGTAATTTCTATTAATTTAGATTACTGTAATGGAATCGTTTAATTGATTTAAAATCAATTAATAATATTGTTTCCTTGATGGGAGGAACAATATTGTTTCCTTGATGGGAGGAACAATACGGTATTTACCATATTTGAGGGTCTCTGACTTAGCCTATAAATTAATAGCTTGTGTACACCATCAGTACGGCAATACAATTATAGGCATAGGTTAGAAGATCCCTCAAATAATCTTTTCTTGTTCTTCAGATGGATCGTGGAAAAGCTTGAGCAAATATGGCTAGAGGTAAGCCTGAATCCTGTCTTATTTGTTTTCCGCTGCGCATGTTAGTTTAAGTAATATGTTGAATATTTCTAACAGTTCCCCCATCAAACTGAAAACAATAATTATTTCTACAGTTCAAGCTGAAAGTAGAAATTTAAATCTTTTAGGCGAATTCAGGATCTCATAATAGAAGACTGAGAAATCCAAAGCCAAACACAATCGGATGGGATGCGTAGAGGGCAAATCAGCCTCAGCTGCAGTGGTAGCAGTATGCAAAGAGAGAAAATTAGAATTAAATTCGGAAAATTTGTCAGAGAAATCTGTGAGAACATTCCTAACCCAAAGAAAAAAAAAGATCAGCAAACTACAAACATGCAAACTATCAATATAGAAGTAACGTAATTTTTTTAAAAGCAAGCAAACCCAAATGTAAAGCATGAGACCAAATAATTTTTGCCAATTCAATTTTTCCAAAAGCAAAGAATTTATGCCATAACAACTTGGCCAAGCAACAGAGAACATCAAACAATAGAAAAATAGATAGCCATTCTTCTTATGTAAAACATACATATAAAGAAGTAATATAACAGAACAATTATCAAAAGTCTTTCTTCATGAACAATCTGACACTTGAAATAACTTTGGACAAAAGATAATATAATATTGTTCAACAATCAGGGAATAGAAAACTACTAGAAAATAAGTGACCACTTGGCTCAAGGGACCAGCACTTTGAGTTAGACCTTGAGTATTCTTTTAATCAGTCATTGAAATTTGAATCAGAAACGAAATAATCCAACTGATCTTCTAGTCATTTAAACATACCAATAAATATAGAATTAAGCAACTTTGTTTACAATAGAATTTTGCTATTAAACATAAATGTTAGAGTTCTGCTATTAACAAAATATGTCCTAACCATCATATCTAGCCACAGATGAAATGTTGTATACAATATCAAAATGACTAATTTTTTAGTTTTCTTTTAACTTTTTTTAGGTAAGTCATAGCTAAAAGCACAAATCAGATTAGCAAAGCTGAAAGCATCTTTCTCTTTTTCTTTTTTTCTTTTTTATTATTATTATAAGTAAATAAAGTTTTATCGAAAGCTTAAAGCATCGTTCCACGAATAACCTTAAAAGTAAGAACATCAAACATCTGCATATCTCAGAATCAACCAAAATGAAACAAACAGCTCACAAAAAGTACAGCCAGGAATGCACAAAATCAAAAAAGTAATTACCTTTTACAAAAACATTTTCCAAATTTTAAACCAATGATTTACCAGGCCAACAAACCATAAAGAAAAGTTCACAAATTTCTTCTTCTTATGTCAAACGCGACAAGGATAAAATTCAACTCGTCAACTGGAAACCAACGAGAGCCACTGGAAATTGCCGCATCTCGCGGCCAAACTCCACCACAAAAAAAGAAAAAGAAAAAAAACAGAGTGCAGAGTGCATGTGTGAAGGTGAATCTGTACATCCACAGTCATAAATAAGCAACAAGCAATGCAGAAATAAACCATATGAGGGTGGATTACGACTGTATTAAGTAGTGAAAACACCATCCAACAGATCCGGCTGGAGAGAGAGGGAGAGACGAAGAGTACCTTTTTTAGCGTCGCCGGAGATAGATTCGGCCGCCAAATCTGTTGGAGACAGAACACCGGTGAAGTATGGCCTGGTGGAGGGTGGCCGATTGCCAAGAGGGTCGGTCACGACCGTGAGCGAGCGAGTGGGAGAGAGAGAGAGAGAGAGATAGGGGGCGGCAGTTTCGAACGGAGGAAACCGAACGCTGGTGAAGCAGCGCCGGGAAGGGGACGATTGGCAAGCGAATGAGCAGCGACGGTGGTTTCATACGGAAGTTGGAGAGAGAGAGAGAGAGAGAGAGAGAGAGAGAGCTGCGTTGGAGGGGAAATGAAAATTTCAATCCCTTCAAACCAGTTTTCAATCCCAAAAGAAAAGAAAAGAAAAAACAAAAAATAATAAAAAAACCACTTTCCACGTCAACGTGTTGTGCGGGTGTTATGTTCTATGAGTGCAGGAATCATTTCTTATTTTCTATTAACTTTAACATTTGTCTTCCTAAACATTCTAGAGCCACGTGCACCATCTTTTGATCATTTTCTAATTAACTTTATCATGCAGCTGGATCTGATCATTGATACCCATTACCAAAGACTTATGTATACAGGAGGAATAACATGATTATTTTCCTATTCAAACTCGCATGACCAGCTCGGTTTTCCAACAGACATTGACAGTGACAATGCACTGTTGCATCAAGCTACACATTACTGAGGATTGTGAGGAGCGACTTTCAAATTTTGCAAACAATTATAATACTCCTACAAAATGGTGCGTTTTAAGCACTTAAATGGTGCGTTTCCTTGAGTCTCTGGACTCTTCTAAATGAAGCCAGATGTTTACTGCCTCAGTCACTTCAATCCACTTCACGCACGTCTTCGCACCTGTTTCTTTCTTCTTCTCCTCCTTCCTCCTCCTTTCTATTCTGTTTTGCTTCTTTATTTCTTTCTTCCTCTTACATTTTCCGAATTGTGAAGATCCTCTTCTTCTCATTTTTGCCTTTCAAAACACTAAAGCAGGCATCAGCAAAGGTAGAAGGTGGGTCTGGGTCAGCAACGGTCACGGGCAAGTCGACGACGATGACACCATGCTGCATCAAGGTGGGGCTAAAGAGAGGGCGGTGGACGTCCAATGCCTAAAATACTTAAAATAGGCTCAATATATATATATATATATATATATATATATATTTTAAATTAATACCCGGTCCGAATACCCTGTTTTACCCGGGATAACCGGGTAACCGGTTTTCCGGTTAAGCGGAGTACCCGGATCCGGATCAGGTTATTGAAATCCTATAACCGGGGACCCTGATTCCGGTTCCCGATTATGGCCAATAACTGGGAACCAAAACCAGATTTACACCCCTAAACTAAAGATTGCATCAATGTCCCTTCAAACTAAAAAATTTTAGTTTTTTATTTTTTATTTTTTTAAGTTTTAAGAATTTTTCTTATTAAGGATATTTTTTTCATTAGAGATATGTTGCAAATTTTTTGTAGTTTGAAAGGGACATTAATGCAATTTTTAGTTTAGAGAGACATAATAAATTGGGTGGTAGTTTGAAAGAAGTATATGTATTTTTCTAAAAAAAATAATAATTCTTTTTTCTAGAAGAATAATAAATAAATATATTGTTGCAGCCGATAGTTGAACCATTTAACCCATAATCTCAACAATATTTTTTATCGCCAAAATGACAGCAGTTTTCATCTTTAGTTGTTATCCAAATATATTAATGTTTCCTTAATCTATTGGCCCTTTATTCTTTTGCCAAAACACATTTTATTTTATTTGTTGTTTTAAATTAAAAAAATACTTGGTTAAATATAGGCCACACAAATGTTCACAGCATCTATGCGGTAGTTTTCACTGCCGCATAGAAGCCGGATCCAAGTCCCATAATGACTTCGGCCCATTTGCTAGTGCTTTTCGAGTAATGCAAGAAGTTTTCATTGTGTCATTCGTGTTTCCCTTCAAAAAAATATGTGATTTTTAAAATTATCATTTGATTTGGGATAGGTCATTATTGAATTTTAATCAAATTGTCATTTTAAAAGCTATCTTATTTTTGGACGGACACAAAAGAGACTTCTAGCATTACTTGGTTTTCATAAGTTGTTTTTTGCTTTTTGATTGCGACGTGACGTAATTTTAAGTGATTTGTGAGTATGCACACCCATGGGTTGTATTTGAAGACATGAAAATGTATGTTTTTATGTCAGCAACAGAAGCCCAAGCTCATGGAATTGTTGATGTTGTAGCGATAGAATAAAAAATAGCAGAGATTTTGCGTAAATACGCAATTTTAAATTTTAGGGGAAAATACACTTTACCTCTTAAAATATACATTCTTTTTCATTTTGGCATCCAATGTTCAAAAAGTAACGATTGACTCCTATAATGTATCAAACTGTGGTAAAAATGGCAATTCATTAATTTTTTTTTCCCAATTTGTCCCTGAAAATAAAAACAAAAAACAAAAATAGATAAGCAGGTGGCTTAGCCAACCACCTCCCCCTGGCCCAAATGGGAGTGGCTACCTACACCCATTTGGCCACATCAGGCCGAATTACACCTACGGGCTTTGGGTTTGCCACCCCTAGGCTGACCGAAATGGGGGTGGCTCGACCACTCTCATAGGGGGTGGCTCCATCACCACTATTTTTTTTTTTTTTGTTTTTCTTATATTTTTCCCTATGGGCAATTTGGAAAAAAAATTGACGGAGAGTTTTTTTGCCACGTACAATTAGATACATTAGGGGGTCGATTATCATTTTTTGAACGTTGAACGTCAAATCGAAAAAATGGTGTATACTTTTGGGTGGGGGAAAGTGTATTTTTCCAATATTGTGCGGCCACCCTTTGAACAGTGAGATGGTTTGGGAGGCCATTTCCAACATTGGAATTGGAACCATCCTATTGGAGATGGTCGTACGAGCTACTCTTATTGCTGGGGTAAGGGACTTACTGTGCCACCTCATTTTTAAAAAATATTTTTGTATTCTTTAATAAAGTAAAAAACTATTTTTTTTTTTAACATGTAGTATGTGGCGTGATGAAACTGTTTATGTGATATTATTTTTGTTAATATTATGTAAGTAGTTTTGAACCAAAGAAGTAAAATGAAAAAAAATTAATAAACTATTTAAACATCAAGGAAGGAAATTGTAGTCTAGTTAACCAAATTTTTAGAAAAAGAAAAAAAGAAGAGAAAAATACAATTTAGCTTTCCCAAACTACTATTATTTATCCGGATGGCCTTCCAAACTATCAAGGCTTGAGCTCTGGCTGTCTAAACTACAAAAACCTTTGAAAAATGTTCATTTTGGCGAAATATCCCATCATACCCCTGCGATGTGTCTTTTTTCAATTAAAAAATTTAAAAAAAATAAAAAAGGAAAAAATTAGAAAAAAATAAAAAAAATAAAAACTAAAAAAAAACTAAAATTTATTTTTTATTTTTCTATTTTTAAAAAAATACTGCAAATGACGATCAAGTCTATCATTGTTGTGGAAGACTTTGTTCGGTTTCTGACGGAAAAATCAACAGTCGTGAGCTTGTTCATTGATCTTCATATCCATTTTCCTCTTTGTGGTTTTTTTTTTTTAAAAAAAATAATAAAAAATAAAAAATAAGAAATAAAATAAAATTTTATTTATATTTATAATTTTAATTTTTTTGAATTATTTATTTTTTTAATTTTTTTTAATTGAAAAAATGAAACGGGGCAGGGGTATTACAGAGATATTTCTCTAAAAGGGGCATTTTTCAAAAGTTTTGGTAGTTTTGGGGGTCAGACTGCAAGCCTCGGTAGTTTGGGGGCCATCCGAAAAAATGGTGATAATTTATAGAGTTAAATTGTATTTTTTTTTTAAAAAAAAAGAAAAAAAAAAAAGAGAAAAGAAATAAGGAGAGATGCGGTCTCTGTAGAAAGCCCTGGTGGGCGGCGTGGGCCTTTTCCAACGTCTCCCGCCTCTTGATGTTCAGTGTCCGCTTCAGCAAACCTCCATTGGGAGTTGGGACGCTGTCACTCTTCACCCTACTCGCGGACACAGCTCTCCTCCAGAATCGCTCACTGGTACCTTCCAATTACCAGAGCTTCTCCGATTTTCTTTCTATGTTTCTGCGGAAAAGAACTTTTAAATGCGCTCAAAGACAAAAGTTTCATTTGAAAGTGCTTCTGTGGGAAAGGATTGGAGGGTGCATTTGTTTTTGAAGCTGAGATAGGATAACAGACTGCTTTGAGTAGAAAAATGAGGTAATGTACTTCATTATTTATAAGCATGGGAGATTATGGGCATTATTTGCAATGGCACCATCTTCTTGCAGGTTTAATAAATCTCTCCTCTCTAAAGTATCAAAATTTTGTTCTCGACCAAAGCATGAATTAGCGGGAAAATTGTTGGAGGAAGTACCAAGAATCTCAGGCCGATCAAAAATTCTCAATAAGGTAGATGTTTGTTTATACATATTGGGGAACTCTCTATTTTTTGACCATCATAATTGTATTTTACATGCATTTTTCTGAGAAACGGAAGTTTTACTCAATCATTTGATCATATGAAGCATGCTGTTGCTTTTTTTTTTTTTTTTTTTTACTGAAAAAGGAAACTGGAGGATCATCTTCCCATATGTTGCCATATAACTTCAATATGAATGTTTTACTGTTGAATATACGCTTTCATAAAAATGAAGCTGCTTAGTTTTAGTGCAATGTACTGTCTTTTCCGATTACTAATCTTTGAACAAAAATTGAGATGGAAGACAGTTTAATCAGGATTATCTGTGACTATGTGTTGATTGTGGGATTCAGCCAAGTCGTAGAGTAGGTTTGGATTAAGTCAGAGATAGTAGTATAGCACCATTACGAAGTAATGTTGAGATTATCAATAGTACAATGCATCTCCATGGTAATGGGTGCTATGTAAATTCAGTGGACAGAGGAACTCTTGTTGTCTTTGGAGTGGTGCTAGAATCAGTTTATTCAAAATAGATGTGATTTTTCTAAGTAATGTCTAAACATGCATACTAATTCATGCTGTGTTAATCCATAAACAAATTAACTTTTTAATATTCACTGCTGATGAAGCGATCACCAAAATTATTTGTTTTGGGTCTAATTTATATCCATTCTCCCATGCTTCTGAACGTGAGAAGCATGGGAGAATGGATTTGATTCAAAAAAAGTGTTTTCATGCCTTTGAATTAATAGTTAGAAATATTTGCATGAACGGGGGGTAGTGAAATGTGTTGAGATGTTATTAGCAAGCTTTGATATATTGTTGATATGTCAAATAAAATTTGATTAAAACTAAGTTACCTGGATCTTATCGCTCAGGTGATATCTATGTATCTCATGTCAATTTTCAGGATCTTATCTCAACATATATGCAATTCCTTATGCATATCATGTAAAGTTTCAAAATCATGGTAAATGCAGTTATTTTGTCCATTGGTGGGACAATGCAAATTTAGAAGATTTGACATTGTTGATATTTGACATTTGCAGGGAGATGTCTGTGGATCTTCCGGGAACCGGAAAATTCACGACTACGGAAGTAGGACAGTTATCACCCCCGGGAGCAAGGGTAAAGGTGAGTACATAGTTCATGTAGTCCCCATTAGCTCTAAATGTCTGGTTGATCTTGCCATCCTGACCCACCTGTGTGGCGTGACTTTACCAGGAAAGGACATGTTGGGGCCCGATGTTACTTACCGGACTGTGCCATTGAAGGTCCATCCAGAGACGATATTCGCTCCTGTCAAGAGCACGAATGGGGTGGTACAATGTTCTGCCTCACCATATATAGTTTAGTTCTCATTTCATGTGATTGCATCTCCTTATGCAGATCAGTTCATCTAAGTTCATGTTAATTGGCTGTTTGAATTGCTTTTGCTGATATGCCTCAATGAGCTTTTCCAGTTCATTGGCTTCATGATTCAGTCATCGTTTCAGTTTTACCTGGGGGCTTACAAAACTATTTAGGAATGATGGGGGTTCTGACTTCATGTTTGGAAAACACAATTTTACATCGGATTTGGGAAGCACAACTGAAATCGTCCTTTCGAAACACAACTTCAGTGGAAATTGTGTTTGGAAATCACCATTTCAGGTGACGTGGTGTTGTTAAAGCATGGCTTCATCTGAATAGTTTTGAAACTACTACTTTTTAAAATACGTTAGTAAAAATACTTTTTTTTTTTTTTTTTTTTTTTTTTTTTTTTTTTTGTTTTTTGTTTTTTTTTTCAGAAAAGCTGGTTTTAGCTGATTCTTGACTATATTTATCCAGCTATTTGCCAAGGTATGGATAATTGGTTTCACATGATATCTTTGGTATGTCTCACATATTCAATGATTTTTCATTCCTATTATTGCACGTCCTTATGCACGTTGTAGTCATCTAGCATTTCTTTTGTTGATTTTGGTTATTCAAATGGTTTTTGCTGAATTCCCCCTTTGAGTTTTTCCAGGTTATTGGTTTGATATTTAAGCTGTCATCTTTTTCACCTTGAGCATATCCACCTGATCTGGCTGTTGGCTAGGGTTTGTGAAAATTTATTCCACCCACTGTTTTTGGTGATGTTTCACTCTGGTGTTTGTCAATGGGTTATATGTCATTATGTCATATACAATTATGGCATTCTCTTTACCTATGTCTTTTGTTTGCCACTCTCTGAGGGAGGGTTGGGAATTCTGAATCTGCTAGTGTTCAATCGTGCTCTCTAGGTAAATGGCTTTGGCGCTATATGCATGAGAGAGAGGTTTGGTGGAGAGTGATGGTGGACTCAAAATTTGGCAGTTCGTGGGGTGTGTGGTGTTCTATTGAGCATTTGAGCCATTTGGACTCTGGAGCGTTTGGGATGGGGGTTATGGAAGAATATTAGGAGGGGTTGGAGGATATTTTAGTGTCGCACTAGATTTGAGGCAGGAGATGGCTCCAAGATTACGTTTTGGCATGGTCAGTGGTGTGGGGATGTGGCCCATGAGGAAACCTTTCCAAATTTATTTGGTATTGCTTGCGCAAATGATGCCTTTATTGCGGCTCACTTGGAGTTTTTTGGTGGTTTCAATAAGTGGAATGCGAGCTTTACTAGAACGGCTCATGATTGAGAGGTGGATGACTATGCCTCTTTCTTTAGAGTTTTGTATTCAACTAGTGTGAGACGAGGATGTAAAGATAAGCTTTGGTGGGTCCCCTCCAAAAGAGGGTTGTTTATGGTGTCGTGAGATGACTTGATTTCTTCAAGTCAAGTCACGTGGGCCTCAAAGCTTTATTTCCCTCTTTGTCGAATGAGTTTTCTATTCCAATTTGGAGTGCTCTTCCAAACCGACTTGGACTTGGTGTGTTGTCCTACTCCAACCAGTATTAGATCTTACTAGCCGACAATGAGCCCTTATAAAGGGAACATCAATTCAGCCTTTCAAAAGCAGCACAACAACAACGAGAGCAGTGCAATCTCACTAGTGTTTATCACATCTATAACGCCAATTGGTGTAGAGAATTTAGAGAAGTATTTCTTTTTTGCCATTTATTCCTTTTTGTGTGGGAGTGAGATTTGGGTGTATTAGGGCTTTGGGCTTTGAGTGGTTTTCTCCCTATTACTTTTGTACTTCATCTTTTGATAGTGAATTTCCTCCGGTTGTCTCCGCATATTGATATAGGCTTGTTAAGCCGAACAACATAAATCTTGGTGTCCTATGTGGGGTTTATTTTCTATTATGCCCTTTTCTGCTTCTTTAGGGATCCTATATTTATTTTGTCACAACATAAGGTTAGATCCTTCTATTGCTCCTTGGTTTGTAATGCAGGCTACCGCTTTCCTTGGAAGAGTGTTTGGTAGACTAAGGCTCCGTTGAGGGCGGCATTTTTCGCTTGGTCGGTTGCTCTAGGTAAGATCCTTACCATGGGTAATTTCAGGAAGCGACACGTCATCTTGGTGGATAAATGCTGCATGTGTAAGAGGAGTGGAGAGTCCGTAGACCATCTTCTTCTTCTTCATTGTGATGTGGCTTACACAATTTAGATTGCCTTTTTCAGTTGTTTTGGACTGTCTTGGATTATGTCTAGACGTGTAGTCGACCTGTATGCTCGTTGGTGGACTATTGACAGTATGTGGAGTGCTGCTGTGTGGAAGATGGTATCTACATTCTACGTGTCTGTTATTGTGTTTATGGAAGGAAATGAATGACATAACTTTTGAGGTCCGTGAGAGGACATTAGAGGAGATTAGTCATTATTTTTCAAAACTTTGTATCTTTGGACAGCTGTTTATGTTTCTCCCTTGACGATTAGTTATAATGATTTTTTTTTTTTTTCCTCTTTCTAGTTAGGTGCTTTTTCTTGTATACTTTTGCGCCTTACGCTTTCAATGATGTGTCCATTACTTATTAAAAAAAAAAAATTCAGTTGTTTGTTGGAGGTTCGACTCCCTCGGAGCAAGCCAAGTCCATTTCCTTACAACTATTTTCCTTCAAATTATAATCCATAATTAAGTTTTACAACTTCTTCATCGAGAAGGAGGAGAAGCACCATTAGGCTATATCTAAGACATTGAGCCTCCATGGGGAAACAGAATAGCCACTATCCATTGGGAATTATGATGAATCTTGTAGAGGAACGCTTAGTAAAATGGCATGCTTGGGCTCTTTTGAGTTTTTGAACTGTTAAATTTATATGTTTGCATTTGATTGAATTATTCTTTTTTAGTGAAGCAATTTAGAATGGGCTTAGTAAAGAATGTGATGACTGTTTGTTTCACCCAATGTACCCGTAGCTTTTGGAATTCTATAACTGTTTCCCAAGTCAACTCTTTATATGCTGCAATTTGTTTTGTTGTAGGTATCTGTTCTGATAGATTATGATGATCTTCATGATTTAGTTGATAATGAAAGCGCTAAAAAGCGATCTTGTATGAATCTTAAAGGTGCAAAGGATGAATTTGACGACTCCTTAGCATATAAAAGGTTTCCATCCATCATTCTTGGTAGTTCTCCTCAGGTTGAATTGTATGATGAGACTGCATGTTGCTCTGAATTGAGTAGGGTTTTAGCTACCCAAAATTGTGAAGGATTTCTTCCTAATTCCATTGGTGCCAAGCTGGTTCAAGAGGGTTCTAGGGAAACAGGGCCTTCTGTGTCTCCTGTGCTTCTGAGTGTAACACCTTCCCCACTAAAAGAAGATTCTTATGAGACTTTATCTTTTCAGCCTGTTGCTTTAGAAACTATAGAAAAATCAAATTCTTCAGTCACTGTAAAGGAATCTTCTATCAAAGTGGGGCCTGAATCACTGCTAAATTCTGCCCCCATTGAGTTATTTCTTGACAGATCTATCAATTGCATACCTGGATTAAGTAAGAGGCACTGTCGTCAGCTGGAAAATTGTGGCTTTCACACGGTGAGAGATAATGTAAATAGCAAAGTCCTTTTAGGTTTTTATATTTCACAAGAAGGCATGTGTTGACATTGTTCCTTTTTTTTTTTTTTTTTTTCCATGTAGTTGCGGGAATTGCTATATCATTTTCCTCGAACTTATGCTGATTTACAGAATGCGCAGACTGCAATTGATGACAGACAATACCTGATTTGCATTGGGAAAATCTTATCTTCAAGGTAGCTATTCCTTTCTCCCGAAATAATTGAATTGTATTTCTTGTTCGTCTCTCTTTGGGGAAGTAATTGTATTTCTTGCAAGATGTTCAGCTGATTAGACCTTTTTTAACTTGGTCTTTGAGATATTTTAATCAATGTTGTCGTAGGCGCTTCAGGTGCCTACCTTGACACTTAGGCTGTGTGAGGTGTTGGCAAATCGCATTGATCTACTCCATGTGAGCTAAATTGTGTTAAGGCACTCACATAGACTCCTAATCAAAGAAATGCCATGATACTAGCATGTAACTTATGCGATGTACAATTTTTTGTCACACTTTCAAATTTTGATTAATTTTTGTTTTTTTTAGAATGTGATTGGTTGTGCCTATAGATAACAAAATTTTTCTTTAAAACTATGTTTTCCATTATCTTTCAATTTTTTTTTTTTTTTTTAAAGTATTTAAAACAAATCTGATCTACCAAATTCCTCGAGGGAAAGTTAGGAACATAAACAATAGCCCAATCCAGAAGAGATCTCATAAGGAAGGATTTAAGAAGAAGCATATTGGTCTCGCTATCCTCAAAGAGCTGACGATTCCTTTCTCTTCAAATGCTCCACATTAAGAGGGCGGGAATAACTTTCCAGATAGCTTCTTTGGAATGTCCCCGCCTAAGAAATTTCCAACAATGGAGAAGCTGAAGAATGTTTTTTTTGATAGGTAATAAACAGAATATTATTAAAAAAAAAAAAAAAAAAGGGAAAGGAAACACCCGAAAAACCCAAAAAAAGAAATTTACATCAAACCCCCATCTTCTTGCCCCTGTCCCGACTAGATCCCATACCCCTAGCATCAAAATTGATAGAACATTCTAGATTCTTGACCTCTCTTATCCCCTTTTTCCTTTTTCTCTCCTTATCATTCTTAGGAGGGGATTCAAAGTCAAAGCGCTCATCCTCGATCAAAGCCAAAAAATCTAGAAATCCCTTCTGATCAGATCCCACGAACGAAACCCCCATCGTGCGAAAACACGACTTGCTATCTTCCACAACCCTGGGGTAAACAACAACACTATCCTTTGGAACAACCCCTTTAGAAGAATCCTCCACCTCAACGCTACCAGACGGCAAACCAGGATCCAGGGGGCGCCCAACAACACTTCCTTTAGAATCAACCCCCTTTGAAGATTCCCCCACCTCAACGACCCTAGACGATAAACCAGTAAACTGGGGGTACCCAACCACAAAGGGGACTGGACTTGGCCAATGAGAAAACAAAACCCACTGACCACAGGGAAAGGAAGCCGAAACCCCAGGAAGACCCAAGAGATCAACCCCACCAAAACTCCTTCCCAAGGCAGAAACATCCGCAAGCATCCCTGCCTGCCGACGGAGAGACGAAGTACGATACAACGAATTACCAGAAGGCGCACTAAGAGCAACGCCTACGTGGTCACGCCTAGCACCGATAGACGAGTCACCAATCTCCCCAAGCTGAAGAACCTCAACGCCCGACCTCACCCCAGCTGACGGAAGAACCCCTGCCTGCCGAAAGACGAGCCCAGATTCGAAAGAGCTTGAAACTAAAGAAGGCCGCACCCCAGAAGGAATAACACTCAGAAACACCGGCGGACGCAACACCAGCGCCGGAAGAGAGGAAGGGACGGCATCCTCAATGACAGTCTCGACCACAGGACCGAGCACCCGAACACTGGATCTAGCCCCGGAAAGAGACAGAACCAGATCCACCCCAGGATCTGCCGCCGACGTCATGACCGGCCGAAGGGCGCTCCCATGGATCTCCATCGGACGCTGAAGACACCCCTGACCCGAGCCCCGCCCCGAAATTGCACCATCAGCTGGAGACAGCTTACGGCCCTAAACATCGACCGAATTGGCAAATGGCTTAAACTTTGCCCCAGCCCGAAACCCTTTAACAACAGACTTTGCCCTCTTAAGCACCCGACCCGCCACAAAACCCACCCTACGTTTAAGCCCAAGAGCAGACTTATAACCCAACTTTTTCGGCAAGCCACAGGCCCAAACCAGCGCCTTGGAGAACTGACCCAGGATTTCAAACACCTTCTCGAACACTCCAACCATTCCCTCCCCTTGCAGAGAAACGTCACCCTCAACGGCTGAAATCCTGGACACGCCAGCCTGCCTATAGACACAACCTCGAAATCTGGACTGGTCTTCTGCACGAAGGTTCAATCCCGAAACGCCGACCGGTTGCTCCTCTTGAACGGAGCAATCACTCACCTGACAGACCGCCCCCATCTCCATTCCCCGCAGCTGCGTTTTCTCCACTTCGCGCCCGCCCGGCAGAGGCCAATCACCATTCATCTTTGTCTCAACCCTAGATCCTGAGACAGTAGCTGCTGAACTCACCACCGCCGCAAACGACAGACGTCCTGATCCTATCCCCAATCTACCGCCCGACGGCAAAACACCAGAATAAGAACGACCGCCATAAGACGAAGGCCCACACGTGATTTCCAGAAAATCCAACATTTTGCTCAGCTCCCCAGAAACACGGCTCCACCCTCTCCCGTCCCGCCCTTCTGGAAAAAGGATGCGCCCTCTCCGACCTCCGTCGAAAACTTCCACCTCCAAGAACCGCCTAGACCTGTTTTCACCTCTCCGAGTGATGGTCGCCTTTGATCCCTCCCTAAAGGATCTAACGAAATCCTCGATCCCAGCATTACCCAAAATCTCTTCCACCCTCGACAATAACCAAGCAGTGCAACTCAACCCGAGAACAGCATAACCTGAAAACCCTTTTCTTTTTTCCTCCACCCGAAGCTCGGCAGACCCTGCTTCCACCGAGAACCGGAAGGACTTAGCCTCCACATAGAACCGGCTCTCCATAAGGCTGAAGCCGACACCCCTACAGGGGCGACATCCCTACCAAACAGCCAGTACAATGTAATACCTTTTAACCGCGCGAGCGAGAGAGAGGAATCGTTGTCACCTTCAACCGAGCGTAGAAAAGAGGGACACGGGCAGGCCGAGCGAGCGAGAGAGAGAGAGACACCAAACCTGCATTGAAAATAAGATAACAAAACCATAAACAACATTTCTTTTGATAATTGAAACTTGCAAAAGCAAAACAAGAGACCCCAAAGTTGTTAAGAACTAAGTGCCAGATGTCAGCGACATACTGGCAATCAAGGAGAGAGAATTAATAGTTTCCTCATCCTTCTTATTGAGGCAAACACCGGTTAATCAGTTGAAACTTCCGCCTTCTGAGATTGTCCACCATGAGGATTCTACCCAAAGTCGTTGCCCATAAGAAGCAATGCGAAGAGGGGCCTTCGCCTTCCAAATGCTTTTCCAATGGAAAGAACTATGCTCACTTGATTGTAACATAGTATAGTAGCTTGTCACTGCAAAACCATGGCAGCTCGAAGGAGTCCACACCAGACTATCCATTACTCCTAGAAGGGGATTCACGGAGTATAAAAGAGTAAGAAAAGAATCCAGAGATTCAATTTTCCATTCATGAGCCGCTCGAATGAAGCTAAGATTCCAAAGGGTGTGGGGACTGGAGAGATCCATGTAATCTGACACCAAAGCCTCCTTGTTACGTGCTAAGGAATAGAATTATGGGAAAGAACTCTTTAGGGCACTATCACTGCACCAAATATCATGCCAGAAGCGAATGCAGAGACCATCCCCAACCTTATAAACAAAATTGGAAAAAGCTCTCCAATTTTTCCTAATATACCTCCAGAGACTCACCCCATAAGTACTTTGTGCTTCCTTTAAACACCACCCTCCTCTTCGGATCCCGTACTTCGACACAAGCACCTGCCTCCATAAAGAATCTTGTTCATTCCTGAATCTCCAAAGCCACAGAGCAGGGTTTTGTTAAACATAATAAGATTTTTGAAACCCAACCCCCCTCTCGCAATTGGAGAACAAACAGTCTTCCAGTTTACCAAATGCAACTTGTGGTTCCCGCCTGGGTTGTCCCACAGAAAATCCCTCGAAAAACGCTCAATTCTACTGGCAATGCCAGCTGGTAAAGGGTAGAGAGATAAAAAATAAGTGAGAATACTAGAAAGCATACTCTTGATGAGAGTAAGATTCCCCCCCTTGGACAAGTAAATCTTCTTCCAACTCGCCATTTTCTCAACCACCCCATCCCAAATGGATTTAGATTTGAAGGGTACACCTAAAGGAAGACCCAAGTAATGCAACCGAAGAGAAGAGATATTACAACAAATAATACTAGCCAGCTCCTCAATGTGCGGGACCTCCCCCACTGCGACTAACTTGGATTTTTGAAAGTTAACCTTTAAACCTGAAATGGCTTCAAAACACATGAGAATGTGATCCAAATTTTGGATTTGATCAACGTCAGCATCACATACGTCGGCTCGACATGGGGAGGGTGACAGGTTAGTGTGGAATCCCTCTAAAAAAGGTTTATTTGAGGTGAGATCCTTCTATAAAGAGCTTATTAGGAAAGTTGGCCCTGTTGTCCCGTGTTTCCCTTGGAAGAATATTTGGCGTTTTAAGGCTCTAACTAGGGTGGCCTTCTTCGTTTGGTCAGCTACTTTGGGCAAAATATTGACGCATGATAACTTACGTAAGAGGAAAGTGATAGTAATTGAGTGGTGTTGTTTATGTAAGAAGAGTGGGGAGTCTATTGATCACTTGTTGCTTCACTGCGAGGTCGCCCAGGCTCTTTGGAGCTATGTCCTTATTTTATTTGGGGTTGAGTGGGTTATGCCACGTACGGTGTTGGAGTTGCTGAATAGTTGGGGGGCGGCGCTTGGGGGTGGACATGCTATAGAGGCTTGGCGGTTAGCTCCTTTATGCTTGCTGTGGTGTATTTGGAGGGAGTGGAATGCTAGGCTGTTTGAAGATGTAGAGACATCCATGGTGGAGCTACGGAAGCGGTTGCTCAATACTTTATATTTTTGGATAGCGCCCCATCATTGTTTGAGCTCTTTTACTTATGTTGAATTTTTAAATTTATTCTCTGTTCGTTCCTGTTAGGGGTTCTCTTGTATACTTCCCGTGTATAAGGGTTGCGCCCCTTTGCGCTTTTTTATATTATTGCAATTACTTATAAAAAAAAAAAGCATCACACATAATAACTGTATCATCTGCGAACAACATACGGGAAATATCCATGGGGGAATTGTTGAGATTGTCTACTCGGAAGCTAGGAAAAAAGCCCCCATCCATCTCTCTGGAAAGCATCCTATTGAAGGCATCCATGACTAAGACAGAGAAGAGGAGAGAGAGGGTCCCCTTGGCAAAGTCCTCAAGAGCTACCAAAGAAGCCATGCGGGCTGCCGTTGATCAGGATCGAGAAGCGAGCCGTGGAAATACATGCAGAAATCCACTTCCTCCATTTAGAGCCAAAACCTATACGCCTCAAAATATAGTAAAGGAAGTCCCAATTAACATGGTCAAAATCGATTGTTGATTCTAGGGTCATATACATATTTGTCAAAACCTAGAGAATAAATGGTAACAAAAATTAAGAAAGCAGAAAGAAAGAACCATTGCAGATCTAAAATAAGAACCATTTATTTGAACTTTCCCATAGTTTATATATAGGTGAATCATATATTCTTAAGGATGGATTTCTATGACCTAATGCTTAATGTTTTTTAAGGAGAAAAGGACATTGATGATCTCAAACAAATTGCAGATTTGATTTTATGCAACAGTGCAAGCTTGTCGAAACTTTAGGAGGAACAAAACGTTCTAAGTCGTAAACAATGTGACTTTTGAAGTTGTCCCACACCGAAGAGGAACAAAACTTTTCCTCACCTCTTACATCTATAAAATGGGCTCTTGTGGCTCTTGTACATCGTGTCTTTCTTGTTGGCTTGTGCTGACTAATGAGACCAAGCAAAATATTGATTGTTTCGAATTTATGATGTTATTTTTGTCAGTTGTGTCAGTATGAGCTGACTGATGAGAATTGAGAAAAAATAATTCTTTGTAATTAATGTTTTTAAATATAAATCAATGAAGTTTTATTGAGCATTTTTAATACTCACGATTTTGTTTTTAGTTCAAAATTTTCAAAACTCCAATCGAGCTTGGCTTGTTAAGCTAGTCGATTTCGAGCCAAGCTCGAACTTGACTAGACTTTTAACAAGCCAAATTCGAACATTCCTTTAGAACTCGGCTTGAGCTCGAGCCGAGTTCGATCTCCTATATTATGTATGCGAGCCGAGTTCAGTAGTCTCAAGCTGGGCTCAAATACAGCTCTACTTGGTGGTGTATTTGGCAGAGTAAGGCACCTTTTTTTTTTCCCCCCACTTGGAAGGCCGCTTTAAGTAAGATTCTCTCTTTGGATAACGTAAGGAAGCGGCATATCATTGTGATTGATTGGTGTTGTTTGTGTAAGAAGAGTGTAGAAACTGTCGGCCATCTTTTACTCCATTGCGAGATAGCTAGTGCTTTATGAAACTCTATTTTCGGATTGTTCGGATTAGCGTGGGTCGTGCCTTGTAGAGTGAGAGATCTCTTCGCTTGTTGGAGAGGGAAGTTTGGTAGCCCTGTTGAGTGAAGCTCTCTAGAAGATGATTCCGCTGTGCTTGTTGTGGTGCATTTGGAAAGAAAGAAATGAACTAATCTTTGAAGATGGAAAAAATACGTTGGTGGAGTTAAATGCCTTTTTCTTTAACTCCATTTTCCATTGGATGGCTACCTATGATAATTTCCATATTTCTATCTTGCATAACTTTTTTTTTTTTTTTTTGATTAGATGTTTCTCCTGTATACGTACTTGGGTGCACCCTTTGGTTTTAATGAATTTCAATTACTTGTCAGATCTCATGAAGGCTTTTGTGATATCCTAGATTGAATTGAAGGTGTTGAATTGAGCAAGTGATAAATCCCACATCGGCTATCTACCAAGTAGAATTAGGCTATATAAGTAATTGCAGGGACCCATAGTAGTGACTAGTCCTTTTAGTGTATCGCACAAATGTGACTAATGCTTTCCTAGAATTTTGATAAACAGTATCGGAGCCAACCTAGTTCCCTTTAGGGTATCGCACAAATGTGACTAATGTATTCCCAGAATTATGATAAACAGTATCGGAGCCAACCTAGTAATATCATCTGATTTGTGGTGTTGCATATTTAATCTCAAGAGGAGCTGCGATCCCTCGAAAGCACTCCTAGTTCTTTTTCTTGATAAGTTCAAAAATTCCTATTTCTTGTAGTCCAAATGGTTTGTATTAACAGTATTATATACAATTAGGCTTTTCTCTATTTAAAACGACTTATGTATCTCCAATCAACATTGACATTTTTAAACTTTGAAAACTTACTTTTATTGTTCTTTTTGTTTTTTTCACTGTTCAATATGTTTGGATCATATGTTGTGTACGGAATTCTTGTTATCGGGTCTTATAAGATTAATTTACTAAACCTAGCTTTACAACATCAATGTTAAGATATGTAAACATTTTATGCTTTTTTGTCCTTATAGTGGTGGTAATTACTGTTGATAATCTTTAGGGAGATGAAAGTTTTTGTTTCAATATAGATGACACTTATCATTTTTCCTGCAGGGGAATCAGAAATAGCTGTTCTTTTTCATTTCTTGAGGTGGTTGTGGGCTGTGAGATTGCAGACAATCAATCAACTTCTGAGCATACAGTCGATGATATTGATAGTAAAGGAAAGAAGACAATTTATTTGCATCTGAAGAAATTTTTTCATGGTACTCGTTTTACATTTCAACCTTTTCTTAAAAGTCTTGAAGAGAAGCATAAAGAGGGAGAGATTGTTTGCGTTAGTGGTAAGGTGAGTTTTCTTGAGTTGCTTACTTTGTTCTTTGATGTGGTTGATTGGTCTTGCCATCAATTTCTGTTGTAGGGTTCTATAATTCAAGAGCCATACCTTGAAGAAAGACGAACCTTCTAATAATTCTTCATTAATGCTTCGTGGGAGACATTGTAGCCATTGTTTTAATAGTGGATATAACTGCTGTTTAATTCTTGTGGTTGACTTGAACTTCAGTCTCCTTGCTTAAGACTTGGTTTTCAAATTCTTCTACAGTTATATTGGCTTGTAACTTAACAATATATAAAAGAAAAGGCATACCTTCTGAGTTATTAGATTCTTCTAAAATTCCGCTTAATTTCAAACTATTTATGCTATATTTACATTGTTGGTTTGTTTAAATCTCTCAGAAAATATTCATATCAAACAAAAACAAAAATGCATATCAGTGTTGACAACAACTGTCATAGGTGTAGGGCTTGTTTGATAAGTAATTTTGTTGTGGAAGATTTGTGTATTGTGTAGTAAGAAGTGATTGATGTGATATAAAATTTGAGAATGTTTTATAGAAAAGTGAAAACGTTTTGTTTTGTAGTGGGTTTTTTTATTTGAATAATAATAAAAAATGATTGATGTGATATAAAAAATGTAAAAAAGTTAGAATTTTTTTTTGGGAGAAGTGAAAAAAAATAGAGGGAAAGTTTGAGTAGTTTGCCAAACTAGCCCGTAGGCTTTGCCTTCAACATTCTTGACAATTATTGGTTGTTATCAGGGATGATCCTAATGTAGAGATTGATAGTGCCATGCACAGATATCATGTTGATACTGATGGTTACTCTTGGAATATTTTGTTTGTTGAATCAGAAACAAGATTGAAGAAACAACATGGATAAATGTTGACTTGATTCTTATAAGATAACGGGAAATTTTTGACATTTTAAACATGAGCATGAATTCTTCATGAAGTGGGATTGATGCATACTTACCTCAGATGTTGAAACAGAATGGGCTAAGAAGTTCCAGTGAAAAACCATGAATGATGTTGTGGTGTAGACAAATTTTCCCAGAATTCTGGAAAGTGGTTTCTTAAATTCTAAGTTTTTCATTCTTGATTATTTTGGTAGCATCATTTATCAGAATATATATATATATATATATATTGGTAGCATCAAGCTAGTATTGGAAGAAGAGTAATGTTACTCTTCACACCCATTTATCACATCGGCTGACGTGGTGTGTTTTAAGTGGCTTTCCTTTTGTTTTTGTTTTTTAAGTGGCTGACATGGGAAGCCACTTAAAAGAAGCTATGTCAGCCAATGTGAAATAAGCGTAATAAATGGGTGTGAAAAGTAGCATTACTCTTAGAAGAAATTTATCCCTGAAAGACATTTTGCAAATAAAAAGAATACTACATGGTAAAACTTGTCTGAAACAGGGAACTGTTTTAAACAAATACCCTACAGGTTGGATGTCCAGTGTTCCCTTTGCTCAATTTTTTGGAGTGAGGGGGTTTTGTGATTTTCTAGCCTAATTGATTCTGGTTTCAAAGTATTGTTTTGTTTCTCATCTTTTTCTTCGAGTGTTTTTGATGTCGTCATCAAAGCATTACCCCATGCCAACCTGTTGCCACCTGAGCCAAGCATAGGTATCAGAATTAAATGCACAACGCAAGACAGAAGTGAAATATATCGATTGTTTGCATCACCTTAGGAATTTTGTTTAAGTGCCACCTTAAGAAAGTTTTGTTAGCATTAGAATACTGAACCTCTAAAAGGTAGGAAGTCTACCTTATATATGACCCATCAGTCCTGAGCATAAGTGGATCCTACCAATTTGTGACTATAAATATTGCTTTATTATTAATGTTCTTGGTTTATTCCTCTCTGGGGGTTTTGAAATTATAGTATATTGTATTACCATTTCTAGGTGAGATACTAATTTCTATCTTCCTTTTACATTCATCAATTCTGAGAGTTAACAGCTAATTTGAAATGTTCTGCTTCCAAACCAAAAGGCCAGAGGGAACTGAATAATTTGAAATGTTAGATTAATTATGAGGGATCGAGCTGTGGCAAAGGCAAAAGGAAGTAGTGTTGTTGTAAGTTTTGTTGGGTTATTTGGGTCCTTTGTTTGTTTGGGCTGTTTTGTGGGTGTTGGGTTCTTTTTAGTTCTTGTTTCTTTGTTTTTTTTTTTCTCTTGTTTGGTGTCCTGTTGTATACTTCTAGTGTACTTTAGGAGCGCCTTACGCTTTTTATAAAATGCGCTTACTTATCAAAAAAAAAAAAAGAAAGACAGCTAAAATACGCATGAGTTCCAGCTCTATGTGGGAAGAACATTTTACCTGTGAAGTTGTCACTTGTTCTTGTAGTGTAGGATGTGGTTACTGGATTGTGAATGGAAGAACCAAATGAGCATCAGCCAGCACACTGATACAATTGCTGATTGCGTTATAATTTTTTTGGATGTGGGCAAAGGGGAGGTATTATTGGATTTAAGCTACTTCCAAGATACATACAACTAGTTAAAAGTCCCCCTCTGGGTATAATATTATATTTTTAACTCAATTATGATTTTCTCTACTTGTAGTTTGTGTGTATACGTAAGACTTGTACTAGCACTCTACCCCCCAACCCACACACACAAAAAGAAAAGAAAAAAAAGAATTGTACTTAAATGTTGCCTTTTGATATAGGTGGGCACCATGCATACTAAGGATCACTTTGAAATGAGAGAGTACAATATTGATGCTCTTGAAGATCAAAAGGATTTATCTTTTTGTGCGAAAGAGAAGCCGTATCTCATATACCCTTCAAAAGGAGGCTTAAATCCAAACTTTCTTAGAGACATAATTGCAAGGTTGGTACTTCCTACCTTTTTATCATTCTAATGTATCACAACCAGACCCTTTGGCAGGGTCTACTACTTTGGTATCTAATTTCCCCCCCTTTTCAGATATATGCTATTAGGCTATGAAACTAGCACTTCATGGTCTCCTCTTTTGCAGTTATGTGTTTTGATTAGACACTCTTATCTTGGATAACTTAGTTTTGTGAAGCAAAATTGTTTAGTGTGATGGTTTTCATCTTTTTCTATTTGTTAGGATGGTGATGGGAGCTTGGTTTCTTTTAGACAATTTCAATGGAAGGTTGCTTCTTTTGGAATGTTAGGAAGAAGTTTCTCTCAAGCCTAATGGAACAATTTCATGAATATTTACTTTTAAAAAAAAGGTTCTATTGAAAGTGATTTTGATCAGCAAACTTTGGAAATTTTAGCTAAATATGAGGAACCATTCTAGGCCTTTGAAGAGGCAGTAACCTCCTTTGAGGTGTAATTTAACTGAGCATGATCAAATGATATACAAAGTTGAAATTGACTTCAGTTGCTGATTAGATGTCTTGGTCTTTTGCTATTAAATGTATTTTTTTTAGATACATGTGTGCATCTGACATTTTCTCCTTGGCATGGAATTTAATCCTTTTGGATAGCTGATCCTTTTAATATTAGTATTGTTTGGAGATCCCAATTTGGTGATGCAATATATTCTTACAACCGAAAATTTTTGGTTGGTCTAATTGGATGCTTGACTTCAATTTAGTTATTTAGCTGTAATGGTATTCCTTGTTTATTCAATGGGAGCTAAACTTTTTTCATTGTTTTCTTAAAGAATAGAGTTGGTTGGTTTTCTGTTTGTAAGCATGCCTTTCCACCAATATATAAAATAATTATTTTGATTTTTTCTAGAGCCTTACGGTCCTTGCCTGTCAATATTGATCCTATACCGAAAGATGTGACTCAGGGCTTCGGACTATTAAGCCTTCGCAATGTAAGTGTCTTTACTTCTAATTGTTTCATCGATGCATACTTATTTATTCATAAGTGACTTAGGGATCATTCACTTGTTTGATTACACATAATAGAAAGTATCTGTTTCTTGCCTCTGCTTTCAATTCTTAGATTAACACAATACATTTGTGGCAAAACATAATTTAATCTTGTTGGAAATAATTTTTTTCGGCATTTCTTTTCCAAGAATGATTATGGATTATGGTAAAATCCATCTTCACCCCCGTGTGATGCAATTCGATTGACACCATATGAGTTTCCAATTTTTCATGTCATATCCTGTGTAGTATCCAATTGTTCTAATCAACTACTTCCTATTCAACTTCCACCGCAAGGTATTCTCCCGTATTACATTCTTAGGGTGGTAACCCACAAAGGTTCAAGCTCGGTAGCTTTCTTTGAAAACTTTACTATGATGGTACTTCGGTACTACCTACAACACCTTGTGGCATTGTTATACCGCAACATCATTTTACCATACATTGTACCCTTTCACTTCCATGCATACACATAGCCCCTTCTTATGACTTATGTGGACACACTCCCATACATGTGCATTTCATTGAGGAAGCATATCATGGTTGTAGTTTGTTTTGAATTGTTAGGCAGGGTGGGGCACAGTAGCGCTCAAGGAATTGACAACTCGAGGTAAGCGCACCAGAGCTGAGGAGGCACCTTCAGAACTGCATATAGTCAAGCCACCTTCACTTTCACCCGCAGCCACATCGACTTCATCTATGACCGAGCAGGGTAATAGATTCAGGAACTCGATTGCTCGGGGTAAGTACCAGTTACTCCGTAAACATCACATATTGGGGGAGCACAGGATCAATTTCAACGACCTCGTAGAGTTTTGTCCCATTGTTCATGAGGCGATAGATGTACAAGGATGGGAACCGCTAGTAGCTTGTGCAGTTCTTGCTTGCCTAGATATTTTTTGGGAATTATATGTGAATATGTACGAGGTACACGAAGACTCCTTCAAGACGTACCTTAGGGGCAAGGATTTATACATTGATGCAGAGGTCATCAATACTTTCTACGGGGTTCCTCATTTCCCAGATTCTCCTTATCCCTACACGGTTGGCACTGTTCCATCATGGACGGACTTGTGTTCATGCTTTTCAAATGATGCGCACCCAGAGTGGAATGACTCCGCATACCACATCGGGTATTTGTCCAAGGGAAGGAGAATGTTAAGTCAGATCATGACTCAAAACTTGTGGCCAATTTCTTGCTATGCCTTGATCAGTTACCCGAGAGCGTGTCTTTTATATGCCCTGTGCAACTTCATACCCGTGGACTTCAGAAAGCTAGTTGTGGGGGCTATGCAGGAAGTGCATTACGTGACAATACCCGAGTACTCAATTCCTTGTGCCGGACTGCTTACCCTATTCATTGCCAGCTCGCAGGTGCATCCGGAGCCCGGTGAACTCTTGGTAGCACCGATGCGCCCCTTTGACAAGGTGACAATGCATAGCAGCTCTGCGAACATCATACCCTCGCCACTGGATGTGCCCAACGATATAGACGAGACCTAGATGACTGACCCCAAAGAGGCATCATCTTCCTAGTAGAGCGGCGACCACCTTGCACACATGGATAGGTGTAGGGAGCAGAAAGAGTAGTTCTTCATTGCATAGATGAGACAACTCAAGGAACATATGGAGCAGTTCTTCGCTGCACAGATGGGATAGCTCAGGGAGCAAGTGGACGAGTGGTTGGACCGAGTAGACACACGAGAGGATCATATCGAGCAACTCGTCAAGGAGCAGTCTGCTACATTTACCGTTGCGCGAAGGAAATTAGCTGATGGTATGATGCAGGACCATTAAATTTTAGAGAAGCTTCAGCGAGTGGTGTCAGGATTATGGAAGACGGGAGTTGAGGAGGACGTTGTCGAGGATGTAGATGATGACGAGCCATGACCTTGGATGAGGTATCGAGTGACGTGACTTTCTATGGGTCAGGATTTTTTGGGGCTGATGACTCAGTTTAGGATCCGTATTTCTTGTTTGGTTTACTTGTGTGCACGAGCGCAAATTTTGTTGTGTATGTTTGATTATCTATGGATGATTGCGTTTGTGACTCATCATGGATGATGATACTTTGTTCTCTTTCTTTTAGTTGACGCATTTGTGTATTATCTATGATGTGTGGTTTGCATGACTTCTCAGCATCTAGAAGTGTCAGAGAGAAAGGGAGAAGAGAGAAACAGTAAGAAGAGCTAAAACTTAGGGTTTATTCCAATCCTAAAGGAAGAAATCTACTCCTGCAATCATTTTCTCAAGGTAAAACTCACATACCTTGCAATCCCATTGCCTTTTTTCTGTAATCCTTCTTTACACACGTTTGGTTGATTAGATCGTGTTTCAAGAATGGGTTGGGTTGTTTTAAAAGAAAATGTGTTATTTCATGTGATGATTTCAAAAGAAAGTTGTTATTTTATGTGTTTTTTTTAAAAGAAATGTCTACGATTTTATGTGAAAAACCTTATAATTTCATGTGATGGATCTTTCAAATACATGTTCAATCAATACTTTATACACTCACACACTGTATGTTGTATGATTTGTATTGTAAAGTGTTTTGATAACCAAGGTAATACTTTTTAATGTTTTTGTATTAAAGGTGAGACCATGATAGCTAGATGAGTTCTTGATTATTTTTGGGAGTTATAGGACCTTTAGGGATGTTTGGTTTTTGATTGGATTGTGTACTAGGGGCTCAAAAGTACCCAAAATAGGTGCTGGCTCGGGCCAGGATCGATCCCAGATCAGCTAGGATTGACCCCAACCAACCAAGATTGATCCCAGCCTAGCCAGTATCGATTCCTAGCCAATCAGGATCGATCCCCACAGTCCAGAATGCCTAAATTAGGGTTTCTTAAGTGTGTTTTAGGTTTTAAATGTCTTAGGGTTTGGGTTTAGTTGTTTGGATAATTATAGAATTTGGATTTGTAGATTTACATTTAGAATGTATGAGGAATAGTCAGAGTGTTCGAGGTAAGTAAATTCTTACAGAATTGCAAAAATGTTTTATCATTCAAACATGTTTATTTTGCTATAAACTGTGGAACCTTTTATTGCATATCTTTCAAAGATTATGTCGTGAGCCTACTGTTTATAAATTATGATTAGAGTTGCATTGGGTTTTTCTGTTTAATTGTGAAATGATGATAATTATGTTAATTGAAAATAAGTTGTGTGGATTGCCATGTAGGGATGATTGGCACACGTGTATACAGACTTGGCCTTGTGGTCCATATTTATGTTTATGTTTTGCCACTTGAATCCAATGGGCCAGATAAGTGACTGTTGCAGCGATGTACGGATGGTGGTCATGACGGAACAGCATCGCTAGTAGTGTGGGCCACCTAGTGTTAGAAGAATGTATTAGGGTTTGGGGGTATTTCAGTCATTGTCATATTTCTCAAAGCCTATATAATAATATGTGTGGTAGGGTAGGTAAGTTGCACTAGCCTCCTCTTTCTCTCTTATATTTTCCATGCAAATCTCTCAACATGGTATCAGAGCCTAGGGTTTATACCTTTGCCTGATATCATGTATTTCCCTTCTTTCCATTCATTTCTTTCTTTTTTTCCTCTTCATTTTCTCTCTTGCCCACTTGTCTTGCTACTAATCGAAGGAAACTGAATTACTGGGCTTCATGCCTGTAGTAGGAGAGTGATGTTGCTGAGCTCACAGCCATCAGTGGTGTGATCTCGTCGTCATTGCCATGGATGACTTCGTCGTTGTTGGTGGGTTTGGTGTAGCCAGCGGAACCCCACTCATGGTTGCTGGGTTTTCAGTTGGCACAGTCGTTGTCGTTGGTGATTGATTGGTGTAGTCGGTCGAGTGGTGCTATATTTCTGTGGTGGCTTGTACTGTCTGCGGTGGCCGGAGATAAGTGTCGTGGTGGATTGGTTTCTCTCTGTGTGGGTCTCGGTGGAAATTGCCTGGTTGTGATCCGCGGTGGTTTTGTTCGTCGTCGTTAGCGTGGTCGCCAGCAACTTTCCGGTGGCTTTCGGAGAAGATGAAGCCTGTTTGGTACGGGTGCTCCTTGTCGCCTATCAGGGATCAAGATATCCCAATCTCAAACCAGGATAAGGCTATCCGCATTTTGGTTTGGGCTGAGTCTAGTCAGATTCAGTTCATTTACCATCCAGTTCTGCACAGTTCAGGCTATTTTGCATCTGGTTCAGTCCGTTTCAGGTTATTTTGCAGCCGGTTCAGGTCAGTTTTTGTCTATTTCCTTCGGTACTAACACGGTTTGAGTTGTTGTCAGTTGAGTTTTGAACGTAATGGTGATCGCGCTGCTTTTATTGCTACCCATCCATTGTGGCTGTAGTAATCATTCTGTGGATTATTGTTGGGATTTACATGGCACACCATCTGGGTTTGCCAATCAGGTTGCTTCTCATGAGGATTTTCCAGCCACATCTTGACCACTTGCTAGTTCGAGCCCAAATTTAGAGAATGGTCTAATCTCCATTCTGAAATATTAGTATGCTCAGTTCTAAGCCCATAAGCAGGTTTCTTCCTCTTCCATTGCTACTCTTGCTCATTCAGGTATTGCCTCTCACTGTCTTTTATCCTCCACTAGTGACCCGTGGCTTATCAATTCTAGTGAAAATGAACATATGATTGGTTCGTCTACTTCCCTCTTCGTTTATCATCCTGTTGAGTGTTGATACACCTAAATGTGTCACCCTTGCTAATGGTTCCCTCTCCAAAGTGGCAGGCTCAAGCACCACCTTCTAAGTCCTGACATTGAGTTGTATGTTCTACATGTTCTTGGTTTCCCTTTTAATTTGTTATCCATTAGTAAAATTACAAAAAGGCCTTAATTGTTCAGTTAGTTTTTACCCTTCTTTGTGCATTTTTTAGGATCTTAAGACGAGGAGGATGATTGGAATGGGGCATGAAGTTTGTGGTTTATATTATCTGGATCTCGCACCTACACCTACCTTTCGCACTTTGCAGTCGTCAACCTCAGCTCTTTAGTGGCATTGTCGTTTTGGTCATCCTTTCCTTCCTATGTTGAAGCATCAAGTCTCGAGTCTTCGTCCTGAGTTGTTTGTGCCTTGCGAAGCTTGTCAACTTTGTAAACATCATCTTGTCTCTTTTCTGTCAAGAGTTATTCGTAGGGTTTCAAGTCCTTTTGAGTTAGTTTATTCTGATGTATGGGGTCCCATTAAAATAATGTCCAATAAATTCCACTATTTTGTGACTTTTGTGGATGATTTTCTCGTATGACATGGTTATTTTTAATGAAAAATCATTCCAAGTTGTTTTCTGTTTTTCAAATTTTCTGCACTATGTTAAGACTCAATTTGCTTAGAAAATCCGTATCTTGCGTTCTAATAATGCCAAAGAATATACGTCTAGTTCTTTTGCCTCTTATTTGTTTGATAAAGGCATTATCCATCAAACCTCATGTGCTTACACTCCACATCAAAATAGTGTGGTTGAACAAAAGAATCGTCATTTTATTGGATGTTGCTCGTTGTCTCTTGTTTCAAATGCATGTCCCCAAGCAGTTTTGGAGTGATGCTATTCTCACTGCTTGTTATCTCATTAATAGGATGCCCTCCTAGGTCTTAGATGGTGCCTCTCTCCATTCTCTGTTTGTGTCCTTCTTCATCCCCGTTCTCCTTGCCACTGAAGGTTTTTGGGTGTGTTTGCTATGTTCATAATTTGGGTCCCGATTTTGATAAGCTTGACCCTCATGCTTCTAAATGTGTCTTTCTGGGGTATTCCACAACCCAGAAGGGATATCGTTGCTATAGTCCTATTTTTCGATGCTACTTCATTAGCTTTGATGTCACATTTGTTGACTCTATCCCTTATGTTCCTGCTGTTACTTCTTTGGGTGACTCTTCCCTTGAGCCTGATGTCGCGTCTATTCCGCTGCTTGTTTAACCTGCCTCCCCTTCTCCTGCAATCATGTTGCCTCCATGCTCGCATGCTCCACTCCAGGTTTATACGCGTCAGCCTCAACCATCAGCTCTTGCACCTCCACCATCATCCTTATCGTCTCTAGATCCGGTGTCTCCACCTGCATCCGACCCCTTGCCTATTGCCCTACATAAAGGTCAACGTTCTTGCACTACTCAACATCCTTTCAGTCAATTTGTATCCACTAGTTCTTTATCTCCTTCCCTTTCTTCCTTTATTTCCCATCTCTCTAGTGTTTCCATTCCAAAGATAGTGCAACATGCATTATTTGACTCTAGTTGGATGCAAGCTATGGAATTGGAAATGAAGGCCTTGCATAAAAATGGGACGAGGGAGCTTGTTCCCTTACCGCCTAATAAGAAGACTGTTAGTTGCAAATGGGTCTACACAGTGAAGTTAAATCCTGATGTTTCCTTTGAACGATTGAAAGCTCGGTTGGTGGCTAAGGGCAATACACAAACATATGGTATTGATTACAATGAAACTTTTTCAAAATTTCTTCTGTTTGTGTTCTTATTTCTTTGATTGCTAATCTTGATTGGCCATTGTTTCAATTGGATGTCAAAAATGCCTTTTTACATGGGGATTTACATGAGGAAGTTTATATGGAGCAACCACCCGAGTTTGTTGGTTAGGGGGAGTCTCAAGGCCGTCTCTGTAAGTTAAAAAATGCATTGTATGGTCTCAAGCAATCACCGAGGGCATGGTTGGAAAATTCTCTGAAGCGGTATTGAAGTTTGGTCTTCAGAGACGTCAAATGGATCATTCAATATTTCACTTACATACTAGTGCAGGCTATATCCTTGTGGCATATGTAGATGATATCGTTATTACTGGAGATGATTCAAGAGGCATTGCTCGATTAAAACGGTTTCTATTGGAGCAATTTCATACAAAGGATTTGGGCAAACTTCGATATTTTCTGGGTATTGAAGTTGCTAGATCTCGAACAGGTATCAATTTATCTCAGAGAAAGTATGTACTTGATTTATTAGAAGAGACAGGTTTTTTGGGTTCTCAACCAGTTGATGTTCCGACGGACCCAAATAAGAAATTATTGAAGGGTGAAGGTGAATTATTTGAAGATCTTTGCAGGTACCGTCGTTTAGTTAGGAAGTTGAACTATCTTACTATCACAGGCCAGCTATTTCATATGTAGTTAGTGTTCTTAGTCAGTTCTTGTAGGCTCCTCGGGTTTCACATTGGGAACTTGTTACTCGCATTATTTGGTATTTGAAGAGACAACCTGGTCTAGGGATACTGTATAGACCGAATGGACATCTTAGGGTAGAAGGTTTTACTTGTGCAGATTGGGCAGGTTCTTAGGCGGTAATCTTGTAACTTGAAAGAGTAAGAAACAGACAGTGGTGGCACGATCTAGTACTAAAGCAAAGTACAGGGCAATGGCACATACTACTAGTGAGTTGACATGGCTACAACATTTTCTTCAGGAGATTGGTTTCTCAGCTCCTACTCCTATCCTGCTATTTTGTGATAACCAAGCTACTTTACATATTGCATCTAATCCATTTTTTCATGAAAGGACCAAACATATTGAGATCAATTGTCCTTTCGTCTGAGACAAAATACTCGATGGAGAAATATCTACAGCATTCGTGAAGTCTGAAGACCAATTAGCTGATATGTTTACAAAATCTTTATGTCGTAACCGGTTAGAGTTTATTTGTTCCAAGCTGGGTTTACATGATATATATGCTCCAGCTTGAGAGGGAGTGTTAGAAGAATGTATTAGGGTTTGGGGATAATTTAGTCATTGTCATATTTCTCAAAGCCTATATAATAATATGTGTGAGGTGGGCTACGTAAGTTGCACTAGCCTCCTCTTTCTCTCTAATATTTTCCATGCAAATCTCTCAACTGGATCGGACCCGGTCAGACTGCTAGTTGGTGGCTGCTATTGTACTTCATTGGAGCACCAATGTTGATCCAAAGGTCCCTCAGGACGCGTAAACTCTACCAAGAAGGAGTTAAGGGCTCGGATAGACCATATGGAGGACAATTATGACCGCTACTATATATTATTAGAAATTATTCTTCTCATTAGCATGTTTTCTATTTCAAAACTGAAAAATGTTGTCCCTGTTACGCCTTAATTATTTCATATACACAATATTTTTCTTGTTGGCATAATTATAGAGACAACACATTTTCAAAATGAATTTATGTAAACCCATGACATTATGTAAACATTCTTTTGGTTATTTTGTTTAACTAAATTAGGCTCACTGCATGTGCTTAGTTCTGTGATAATTTACTTACTAAGTCATGGATTTACGCAATTGCTTCCTTTCCACCTGTAAAACATTCATTTGTTTTATAGTTTAGCTGGAACTAGTGCAAGATCGAAGGTTAGAGTTCATTCATCAGGATTAGAATGTGGAGCGAGAGCCTGTAGGCAGTTATTCTATTTCAGTATTGACGTATCTTCGTGATGCTATTTTGTGATAGCTGTTGTCGTCTTTTATGGATTTTGGGTTATTGTTTAAGAGGTGTTATTGAGCTATTAATTGTAGCTCAGATAATTATTTTCCGCATACCGCGATTTTATTCACTTTGATAGGTGTTATAGGTTAGCTTTCTCAGTTAATTACAAGTTAATTAAGTTGGGGAACACTACCACTAACTCTCAAGGTTAATTATCTCTATTAATTAATTGGGTGGCCATTACACATGAGATCACTTCAATGTGTAGAAAACTTTTCAGTTGATTGACATTGCGCTGTCTTCCTTTTGCTTTTCACTTAAACCGACCGTTGGGGCTGATTATTGCTCGAGAGACTCTCCCTACAAGGTGTAAACTTGAACATGACTTCAACTCTTCCCGCACCATTGAATCTTCTGAGCAGTCTGCTCAACCTTCACTGAACGTCTGAGATTGGGTTTTCGTCTTCAGTAGCTCCTTTTCTCCTAGGCTAGGCATTGCAGGCCTAAATCAATGCCCTCCACACTTAGCCTTTGATCTCCCTCACCGGCCACTGCAATTCAAAGATCTCCATACCCATTTTGAGCGTTGTGTGCCAGAGGGGCGTGATGTGCGATCTGCAAAGAGTCCTAGCACGGTGAACCATCACCTCTTTAAATTCAGCTTCAACCATACCCATTTGAGTCCCATGGTTCTTAGCGAGTTTATCCTAGAAGTTCATTGTTCGCAGATGTCGTCTTCTTCTTCGACCCGTAAATTTAAAGCCTTCAGTTTTTTTAGTATGCTTTATAATTTTCTGCATTGCCACAAAATGATATTTGGTTTATTCGATTGATGGGTCTGCGTTAGATTTGGATGCAATTTTTTCCCCCTTTTCCCCTCTGTCTTGTGCATTTTCGGTTGCTATTGTATAATGGATTTCATCATTAAAGGAATTTATCAACTTATGAGATGACATAATCAGCATTTATTGAATGCCTTTGAGTTAGTTCATTCGTCCTTGGGTTGTGGATTACATTCATTTTTGAGCATGTTTATAGGGTTTATGCATCACCCATTTCCTTTTACATGTGTCCTGTCTCACTATGCACATAAGATGTTTGATAAAATGCATAGTGAATACTGTTGTATGCTGGCACACACTTTTTATGACTACTCAAATGCTATATATAATAATGACTAGTTGTATGCTTTTCTACGCAGTCCTATTTCTTAAGAAGCTGCAAAAAGCGACGGTTGCAGTTCCAGGAATTGTGTCTGCAAAATTCCCCACAAAAGGTATTCCTCTCAACCCCAACCTGATTCGGGTGTAATATTTGCTAAAGAGAATGATGCCTTGCATGTCAAATATATATATATATATATATATATATATATATATGCGAGTATATGATGTTATGGTGTTTTTGCAAGTTGTTATTGTGCGTTGTTTGTAACGTAGAGAAAAAGGACACCAATGGGAAACAGTAGTGACTTGTGGAGCCCTGAGAACGAGGATATTTTTGTTCAGCTCCTTGTCCAAGGTGTGAACACTGGCGATATTGTCGATGGTGCTGTAAGCCATGACACATGGAATGAGATATATGATTCCATGCGAGCCATGACTTGCCGGGAGTTCCCCATGGACCAATTACTGATCAAATTCTGTAGGCTGTGGCAGAACCACTGGGAGTTCTCGGACCACTTGACCCATGAAGCTGGTTTTGGGTGGGATCCCATTACCAATACTGTGGATGGAACCAAGGCACAGTGGCAAAATTACCTATGGGTAAATAGCTAATCCTTTGTAATGTGTACAAAGTTGTAGAAAGTTGGTATTGAGGAATGGATGGTATCTAATCCTTTTTCTCCTCTTCTCTTAGATCCACCAACAAGCATCTCACTTTCGTAAGAAGAGATGCCTGAACTAACAATTGCTGGGGATTATATTCAATCGTTTAACGGCGACGGGGGTTCTCTGTCGTTCCTCATGTCAGGATCCCCTCGACAGCAATGAGGAGTAGGAGCTCACTCACCAAATTCACAATCACGGTATTCACATGAATAAAGGTGGTCTGGGCCGTAGGGTGCATCCTCAGGGGGGGTGCCAACCTCATGCATTTGTGGACCTTGATGGTTGTGACGTCCCACGTCGCCTGGGAATGAGGATGTGCTTATATGTATAAATGCACCCTTTATAGTACAACGTGTTTTAAAGCCGTGATGGCCATGAACCTATCAGAACTCCACAGTTAAGTGTGCTTCTGCGAGAGTAGTACCAGGATGGGTGACCTCCTGGGAAGTCTGGTTCGGGGGAGCCAAAAGCGGACAATATTGTGTCATTGGAGGTGGGTCGTTACAAATGGTATCAGAGCCATTGCCCAGTTTGAGATGGTGGGAGCGTGCACAAGCCTAATGAGGGACGCCAGCGGGGACGCTGGGTCCAAAGAAGGGGTGATTGTGACGTCCCACATCGCCTGGGAATGAGGATGTGCTTATATGTATAAATGCACCCTTTATGGCACAACGCGTTTTAAAGCCGTGATGGCCATGAACCTATCAGAACTCCGCAGTTAAGCGTGCTTCTGCGAGAGCAATCCCAGGATGGGTGACCTCCTAGGAAGTCTGATTTGGGGAGCCAAAAGCGGACAATATTGTGTCATTGGGGGTGGGTTGTTACAATGGTCCTGTCAGTCCCAGAAGTGGGTGCTCAAGTGGATCTGGGGGAAGGGGAAAAGGAAACAACCTATGGTTGATGGGAGAAATTATAAAGGTAAAGGAAAGCAAGCTGTAATTGACGTATCTATGGGGGTGGGCACTAAATTGAAGAAGGGGTCGAGAAGTGGAAAAGATGAAGAGTATTTCGAAATGTTGAAAGATATGGCAAGTGTTGCCAAGGCTAGGAAGGAAATGCTGATTGCCCAGGCTGACCACTATAGGGTTTCTATGGAGGGCTGCATCACCAGGACATCATCTCACCCAATGACTCGTTGCATCGATTTGCTAAATGAGCTTGTGCTTGAGATTGATGATGATGTGTATTTGAAGGCCGTTCAACAGCTAATGGATGAGCAATTCAGTGGGCTTTCCTTAGGATACCGGTTGAGCGAAGGAGGGCTTGGTTAGCCCGGCTGTAGCCCCCGCTGTTTGATACCCCCGATAGCCCCGTTGTTTGTTTCCCATGAATGTCTTGTAGCTGCCGCTGTTTACTGGATGTGTTGTGTATTTCCTCTTATGGTGTTGTGGGATCAACTTTATGCTGCCATGTACTGTGTTGAACATTATGCCTGTTGGAAAATATGTATTTGAATACTTATTCTGTTGGGGATATTTTCTCCCATGCGAGCAACCTATGGCAACTTTATTATGTATGTTAACTGCATGTTATGTATTTCGCTCTATACTATGTATGTGAACTCTATGTTATGTATTTGAACTATATGTTATGAGATTTTGTCTTGCTATGCTTGCCAGTTCATGTATTTCAAAAAATTTACTGAAACTTTAGCTTTTATATGAGATTCTGATTTTCATTTGCTGTAGCAACAAGCATAATGCACAGATAAACCCATTCTGTTGTTTCAGAAAAGGGCACTTCGGTTCTGTTCTTTGTTGGTTCATATGCTTGTTTTGAAATTAGACTGCAGGTTTTCTTAGTCCAATTTCACCCCTGCTCTGTTAGTATGTGCCATGCTTTGGAAATTCAATTGCAGGTTTTCTTAGTCTAATTTGACCTCTGCTCTTTTATTGTGTCACCATGCTGTAAAGCTGAACGGAAAGGATTATTAAAAGCATCGAGAGTTCTTGAGAGTTCTGTTCGCTTTCTTGATGAGGTTGAACAAATTTAAGTCTTTGATCTTAAAAGAATTTTATAGTGGGGTTCAGAAACTTTGCATATGTTTCTTCTCTTTCCTTTCTTGTTTCATTTTTTAGGAACTCTGGTTTGTTATCTGGTTTGCTGAGTTCTCTGTTTTGTCATCCTTAAGGATTGTCACCGTATGTAGAATTGATTTCAGATTAGGGTGTGAATGGTTGGAGATATGGTTCTTGTGTTGTTGGTTAATTTTTGATTTATTGTGCTTCTTTCTATGGTCGTTTTGTTAGAGATTAACTGTATTTTTTTTTTTTTCCTGCTTTTGTGAAAATTGAGAGATTAACTGTATTTCACATGAGGGTTTGCTTTGGTTTTCTTTGGTCAGTTATGCTGTTTTTCTTTCTGGGACTGGCATGTTTGCACAAGTTTCTTTGAGGATCTTTTTTTTTTTTATAAGTAATTCACTTAAGCCTTGTTTAGGTTCTGATTATGCTTGAATTCTAAGGAAGTGAGATGGGATCTGGGGCTGGCATGTTTGCTCAGGTTTCCTTTGAGGATCTTAAAAATGCTTCCCTTTCTGCTTTTGCTCTAGTCATGTAATTGGGCCCCTGTTGGCTTCGTGTAATGAAGATCCCTTGTAAATCTCTCCACATATGTCATTATGTGCACAACAGTGAGAAATGTTTAATTCCGGTTATACTTCACTTTTGTAGCTAAAACGCTGCTTCTATGAAATTAGCATCTTTATGATTCCCACTTACCTTAATCAAAATCTTATTTTCATAACCGAGTGATAAAATTTTAAAGCAGATTAACAAGTTCTGTTGATTAAACCTAGTGTAGGAGCAATTCCTTTCCCATTACATTGCTGTGCTGTCTAGTCAGTGAAATTGTGGTGAATATAAGAACCTTACAACAGCTTGAGCCATGAATGGAGTTTGTCTTTCAAATATCCTAAATCCGGTGACCAAAGAAAACTTTTGGTACATCATTTTGTTTGTCTTTTAAATACTGTTGTGACAAGCATTATTGTTTATATTTAGCCGGACAACATTATGCTATGTTTCTATTGGGAGCAATTGTTGATGTTTTTGTTTAGTATTCCTTTTTATTCCTGCTTTTGCTTTATTGCAAAGTTGGACAGAAAGCTGGTGGGCAGTGTTTTCAGCCATAAACTAATGGTATGTAGTAGCTTACTTCCTTAATTTGGGGTTGTATCTTGGGATTGTTTTGGGGCTGGACTTGGGATAGGGTTATTTTTTTGCTGTCAATTTCATTAGAACTGCTGCCAAAGGTAGTGGATTTACTGAGAGTACTAGAACTGCTACTAATGGAAGCGTGGATGTGGACATGATTCATCAACACCTTCATCAAAAGTCACAAATCTGGTAAAACGCCTTATCTGCCTCTAGTAGATGAGTAAGAATGGGAGTATGCTGTCTGAAAAGTGAACTTAATGAAAGTAATCAATTGTGAATCTCATGCATGTGTTGATAGAGATTTTCTTGTATGTTTTTTTGTTCTTTAAAATACTAGAAAGGAAATATGTTTGGCTGATGGATATTTTCACCTGTGCTCCTTAATTTCCAGATTTGGCAAGGGCAGTCTAAATAGATTGAGAAAAGGATCCTTCATGTTTAAAAGTTCAACAAAGATTGTGATGGTTCACATTCAATAGGAAATGATAGAGTTAATAGTTATTGTGGTTCCCATTATTCAGATTAAATCAAATAAAGAAGGCAGTTTCACGTTGACACTATTTTTACATAGGTCTAGTTTCGTACTAGTCGATTCAATTATCTTTTAAAGTACCTAACAATTATTAGAAGCATTGTGGTCCTCTTTTTAAATAGTTCTTTCTAGTGAGTGAAAAATTCATATAGGTAAATGAGGCAATGAAGAATCCAAAAAAGTAGTGTTATTTTTTCTCTCAAAAGCTTGTCTTTCTAAATGCTATGACCATTTTTGTGAAAAGGATAATTATTGTTGGCATTATAAACTCTTAAGCTGTAAATTTGGATTGTTCCTATATATAAATTTAAGCTATCTAGCTAGTGAAGTGCAACAATTTAGACTACTTCAACATTGTGTTAGTATTTTTTTTTTCCCAATTAGTATAATTACTGACTGCAAAAAAATAATTTGCACCACCATGCTTTGGAAATTTTCAAGCCCAAGTGGAATGCAACTCACAGTAAAGCCTTGTTTATTGTACTTTTGCGGGATTGGACTACTCCTAATCCTACCTAATTGTTACCATGATTTAGGTCTACCATGCTTGCAAATCAAAAAGTTATACTTCATGCTGGGCTGCTCCTTTATGTAGTTCATACTGCTTATCGTTTGGACCTGGTTGACTGTGGTTAGGTGCTGGTTGAAACTGATTAGGCAGCAGTCTTGGTTCATTAACCATTATGTTTTTCATGCTTGCTTGTGGATCTGTACTTTGCCCTAGAATAAATCATGGCTTACATTAACGTTACTCTTCATTTGCTTCATTGTTGCATTAGAAAGATTATCCTACTGGAAGTACATTTTTTTACATTCTAGAGAAGATTATGCCTTAGCTAGTGAATAGGGAGTGGATGGAACACAACTACTTTCCCATGTATCTAATATACAGCATGTTCTGTAAATGATGTGTTTTAATATATGCATATAATTTTCAATTTGATTGACATTTTCTGAAGTCACTCAGTACTGGGATGTGTTTTGTCATATATTTATCATGACAAAAGATGATGGGATATATGTGTTTTGTCACTAAGGGGATGTCATTTTCTCTCCAATATTAAGCACATTTTTTTACAGAAGCATAATTGTGGTACTCTTTAAATGATCCTAATGCGTTTATGGAAGTCATACAGTATGCGGTTAAATGAGCCTACGTGTCATGGGTCCTTGTGCTACTAATGACATCATATGCGGATTTTTGTGTTAACTCCTAGGTAAGTTCTAACATCTGTCATAGCGTCTTTGTTGGTTATTGCGAGCCAAGATGGATCGGCAAAACCAAAATTTTGTCTTCACGGTGGATGTGATTAATCAACAAGCTCTTGATGATGATGATGACTAGTTCTTGCAATCGAGTTGTATGAGCAATCAAGGTACACCAGAATGCCTGATTAGTGTAAACCACCTTGGTTTTCATTGATGTCCTGGTGGGCCAAGGTCGGACTTAAGGGAGTGCCTATGGTTCTCACCGTCCAACTCTAAGCTCCTCTTGTGCGGCTCCCAGCGGGTAGGTGCTACTATTGTTATGCCCAGGTATAATAGTCATAGTTGGTCTCCCCCGCCTATCCTTTTTAATAAAAAAGAAAAAGAAAAAGAAAAAGGGTACACCAAAATGTTGGCCCTCATGTTATCATTACGAGGAGATCAATACATCACACACATGTTGAATGGTGACCCCTAGTTGTGTTACGAAATGTTTGGTATGGAACCCCTACTTTTATCACTTTATGTTATGAGTTGAGGGAGGAAAATTACATGCAGAATACCCGAGAAGTGAAGGTTGAGGAAGTTGTTGCAATGTTTTGTATGATTGCTGGACATTGCCTAGGTCAGGGCATTGTGGCGGATCGTTATCAACACTCCACCTAGACAATTAACCGGCATGTTAAAACAGTCATGCGGGCCTTGGTCTGTCTGGGAAAGACTTACATAAAGGTCAGGCACAAAACTTGAGTGCATAGACAAATACAGGGAGAGAGCAAGGGAAATCGAGGATGAGTTCGTCCCGTTGGTGGTCTGTAGAGTCTAAGGAGTTTGGCTTGTCGATAGTGGGTGGTTTCACAGGCATTAGGATTCATGAACTTCGGAAAGGAGTGACGAGGTCCATTCTGATAGATAAAGATGAGGCTGCCTGGTTGCTTAAGTCTTTTCATGATCTGGCTACGGCTCTTGATTGTAGAGTGTTCTGGAATCAATCCGTTTCGGGTTTTCCGCAGATTCTTGCGCAGCAATGTGCAAATAGGCATGGTTACTTTCTGACCATAGAAGAATATGAGGGGAGAAGAAGGAAAGGATCTGTTTTGGTGCCTAAAGGAAAATTTGGTGAGGGGTGGAAGCGCTTCGGGGAGGAGCTTTGTTTAGCTTTCAATAGTCTGCTTGCTGGCAGTTCCTCAGAGCATTTTCAAGGCAAGGTTGTGTCACAACCTAAGCCTCACTTTGAGAGGAGGAGGAGCTATGCTGAAGTTTTGAGAACTTCTCTGCCGAAAGAGAAGGCGTCTTTTTACTTTACGGAGGAGGATTCCCGGACCCGGGCGTCGTCTCTGGCGAAGGGTTCTTGTGATCAGGCGGCCTTATCGGCAAAACTGGCTACGGCGAAGCATGCTGGGTTGAAGATGGAAAAGTTGGTGAAGGATTTTCCGGCAAAACCGGCGGGGCTGAAGGTAGAGAAGATGGAGAAGGGTTTTCCGGCGAAACCAGCAGTGCTGTTTACATACGCGTATACTGGGTTGGAAGGAACGGCAGATGATGGTCGCGTTTTTAACGATGCAATTATACCGGAACAAAGGTTCGAGTGGCCTACCAATGTTTAGTCCACCACTTTCGTGTGAAAAATGTGTTTTTTGTTTTTTTTCATAGACTAACATGTGTACATTTTTTCAAGGCAAGCGGTACTACCTACAATAGTTTCGTGGTAGGACTTTGCCTATGCGGTATAGATAGCTGTTCAACTACAGACATGCTTCCCTTAGAAAGTCAGAATGGTAATTGAGTAGACCTTTGGGTAGTTAAAGAACCAATGGCACATATTGAATAACATGCCCCATTACATGCTGGCAAGACAGCCAAGTATTGTTTCTGCGTATTGCACGCTGCATAATTTCATCAAAATACACAATCCCAATTAACGATGCATTCTTCAAGCTGTCTGAGGCGGAGGAATGAGAGGTAGATGGTGAGAATACTGTTAATGAGGATGAGGCAGGGCGGTCTGCTGAGTATGACCGGTCAAATGCAGCTGCCCTTGAAATTGCAAACCTGAGAGAGGACATTGCACATGCAATGTGGACCTCTAGGCATGGGAACGGAACTGGGGATTGAAAATGTTTCCAATATGTTACATATATATATATGTTGCGACAGCTTAATAATTAGAGTTATTGTTGTTTGTTTGTATTGTTATGGCTGTAGCCTCTCGGCATGTCAGTTGTAGAGAAAGGTGTATTATGTGCAACTATTCTGTTGATGTGCTTTATTTGAACTCTATAATGTATGTTAGAACTTATGACTGTCTGCTTAATATATGTGTTATTTTAAGATGTTATTATATTTGGGTGCCATATCATTATCCCGTGGCTATATTTACAACCATGTAATGTGCGTAGCTAACTGAATATGTACTTTTGTTTGAGATTTAGATAGCTGTGGCAGAACCACCGTTATGCACATGCGGGGCTGGACGCATGGTCTTGTTTATGGCAAGGACGGAGAAGAACTATGGGCGATGGTTTTATAGGTGCCCGCTTTGGGAGGTGAACATGGATGCTTGCTTTTATTGATTTTTTGGCAAATAGGTTCGTATTAATGTATAATGTTGAGCTAATTTTATTGAGGTTGGTGTTTCACAGGACCACCGACTCAGCTTTTTGTGGGTTGATGAATTCTACCCGGAAGAAGTACTCACTCCGGTGGTAGAAGCTGTGAGACAACCTCATAGGAGAGATACGGCGGCACGAGCAAAGTGGTGGGTGTTGGCTCGCTATTGCAGGTATACAGCTGCTGTAGGGCTGTTCTCGTTTAGTGTAATTGTGCTATTTGTTGCTATTATTGCGAAATAGTAACAACAAATAGTTTATGAACAATGTGATGAATGTTAACTCTATGTAGTTTATGTTTAAACTCAAAATGGCTTGTACTATGTTATGTACGATGTTAGTATTTATAATGCATGTCAATCTGTATGTTAGCTTCAGAGCAGGTAGCTAAAATAACTACCGAAAAAGTAGTATAATTTTGATATTTTACCTATTGTTTTTTCTATACTCTCTCCAACAGATTTTGTATTCTACTCTTTATTTTTTTTTTTTAAAATATTATTTTGTGTGGAAGAGACTAAAAGAAAGAGGGAGAGAGAGAGAGAGTGTGTGAAAGAAGGAAATGAAGAGAGAGAAAACAATACAAAAAAAAATTGTTTGCAACGTGAATAGTGAATAAACTCTTTTACCTATTTACTATTCACATTAGAAGGAAAAATTATATTCTGCTTATTCTGCTAGAGATGAAAAATAACTCATAATAGTCATATTTGACTATTATGAGTTATTTGTTTATTCTGATGGAGATGCTCTCACTATTCACGTTAGAATGAAAAAATCTATTCTATCCATTCTACATAAGACGAAAATTGGTTCATAATAGTTAAATATGACTATTATGAACTATTTGCCTATTTTGTTGGAGGTGCTCACTGAACGTCGAAGTACTGACTTTGAATTTTTTTTTCTTTTTCTTTTTTTTTTTTCTTTTTTTTTCTTTTTTCCTTATGAGCTTTGATAGATTGTTGCATGGGTCCTTTTGATTAATGGCCTTTCTTTTCCAATATGGGTGCCCCCTTTTATTTTGTTACTGCTGCAACTGTGATCTTTGTAGCGCAATTAAAAGTTTAAGAATGAGGCAATAAAGATTATATAATGCTCGTGCGCTGGTTGGAGTGAAATAGAATTGAAAAAATAGTGTATTTACCCTATTGACATCATTAATTTATATAAAAGTACAATGATTTCATATATTCCTAAGTGAATAATGTTTGTGCCATTGTATGTAAACAGTTGGCTGTTAGCTACATTATTAAATTTCACATAAGAGAAGCCTGCAAATATATATCTAAACTTCTACTCTGCTAGCCTTATCAATAATGATAATATTATTTAATGATTTTTTTTTAAAAAAAAATGATAATATAGTACAAATAAAAAAAAAAAAAATCGTGATACGTAGTGTAAATTTTCTCTTATTAAATTAACGAATAAACTTAATTATGATTATTTGAGAACCAAATTAGAATTTCGTACTTTTTATTTTTATCAGATCAAAACAAGTATTTGTCAAAAAAGAAAAATTTGATATATATATATTAATACTTCTCATGTAGCGAAGGACAAAGGAAGAATTAAGGAAATTTTTGGTTAAAACTCCCTGAAGTTTTGCGGAATTTCAATTTATTATTTCAGTTAAAAAGAAAAAAGAAAAGAAAAAGAAAAGATAGGAAGGAATGGTGGCCACTCCTCTACCCTTGTAGGGAGGCCTTTCAAGGAGGGGTAGTTTGTGTAGCTACCCCTAACAAAGGGTAGCTAGTGCGGCCACCCTCCACCAGTAGGGTGGCTTGCAAGGCCACTCCCAATAGTTGGATTGGAGCTATCTTGTTGGGGATGATCGCACAAGCTATTGTTATTGCTGGGTTGAAGGACTCATTTTGCCACCACTTTTTTTTTAAAAAAAAAAAGTATTTTATATTTTTTTAGTAAATTTAAATATTATTTTTTAATATGTAGTATGTGATGTGATAAAACTGTTTATGTAATATTAATTTCGTTAAGAGATGTATTTGATGTTAAACTCTTGTACTTCTTTTACACATCTCTTTTGCAAATTTATAGGAAAACTTTATTTAACCCCCCTAAATTGTCACCCATTGTGCAATGTCCCCCTTAAAGTTCAAAACATGTATCAAATTTTTACTTTTTTCCAATGTCTCCTCTCCATTAGGAATTTTCGTTAAATCTTGTCAGAGGTCCCCTCATGTGACGCGCACGTGGTATTTTGATGTTGTTATCCCCATTATACCCATTATTCTTTCGAATGAAATTGAGAGAATAACACGTGGCTGAGTTGGTAAAATATGCTTAAATCCGAAACCCAACAGAAGAACATCGCAAAAAAAAAAAAAAAAGACTTTTACCTCTTCTTCCTATCAACTAGCTTGAACTAGGTATCGACGACTGCATTGGTGAACGACGAATCCCTTTGATGGTGAAGTTACTAAGTCAGGATCGAGCTATCCAATGTGCAAATGTTGAATCAAAACACGCATCAGAACAACATTCACATGCCCTGATTTCAGTAGAATTTTTCTGCATGTGTAAATAATGTGGTAAGATGTGATTGTTAAATTATGCTTTATGGTTCTTTTTAGGGATTTGTTTCGATGTTGGGTAAAATTGGAATTGTTTTTCTCAGTGTTGGGTAAATCCCTTTTTTTTTTTTTTCTTTTTTTTTTTTGCTTATGCAGAATGAAGACAACTGTGGTTGTGGTTTTTTAAATGGTGTCATCCCAAAATTTGTGAGTACAGTGATCGAACAGTTCGATGCTGAGGGACTGGGCACGAGAATTTGAAGTATGAATGGGCATTGATTGAAACAACCATCTCGAATGAAGTTTCGAAATGCAAGATTTAAGTCGCTGAATATAAGTCCAAAATGGAAGTTGAAGCTGCTAATTTTGCTATGAAATTAGAAAGATAGAAGAATAAGTTTCGTGCAACGGAGATGAAGTACCAATTTGTACTAGCATGTTCAGTGGGTCTTGTTGTTGTCTTGCTGTTTTATCCTGCATCTAACAGATTTTCCTCAAGGCTGATGTTGCCCTGACCATTTAATTAAAAAGTGTGTAATGATTGTGTGAGTCTAATTTTGGTGTCAATTGTGTAAGAAAATCATCTTGGAAGTTGTTCTTGTTTTGTAGTATTGTCAAAAGCAATCCTCATTTATGAACTAGTAGGTCAAGTATTTGATTTTTCATGTTTTTGGCAACTGAATTGTTATCATGTCTGTAAGCTCAATGTTGTGTTTGGTTGGCAAGTATATGGAGTACACTCGTTGAATGGTAAAACACAAACTTTTACACATGGTTGCTTGCTAAAAACATTCACAATAACCACCAACATATATTAGCCAATATGGTCAAGTCCAAATACGACACCAATTCAACACAACATTCAAAATAACCATCAACATACATTAGCCAATATCCAAACTCCAAATATGATATGAATTCAACACAACATTCACAGTAACTATCAACATACATTAGCTAATATGGCCAACTCTTAATATTCAACTTACATCATAACATTCACAATAACCATCAACATACAGCTAATATGATCAATTCCTAATATTCAACTTACCCAATGCAGTGATTCCTATAGATCCATCCCAAAAAATCACACAGAAGCCCAAATACATTCAGTAATCACTGCATCTAAACCATAAACCATCCATTCATAGTTTTAAGCACAAAAAGTTACATTTCTCAAATTACAAAACAAAGCACAAAATGTAAATAAGAACCATCCCAAGTCACAGTTGCCACATTTTTTTTTTTTTTCTTTCCTTCATCTTTGTTGGTTGCAAGGTTGGTGGATTTCCCTTTCTCCTTGTCCATCCTTGCACCTCTTTGAAAACCTAGTAGAGGCTCGTCAATTGTTGCGCCTTGGTCTTTGGGTATGACAAAATTAGGAGGCAACCTTAAAGATTATACTACCACCATGGGGAGGACTCCAAGAGCATACTGGTCCACCCCCTAGAATTGCGAATGGCCCAGCAGGCTCACCAGTGAGATCAACCACAAGCTTGCCCTTACTATTATGTGCTCTAACACTTCCAACATATGCCCTCAATCTACTAGAAGCCCTTGACCTTGTGGCTAACCCCATAGATTTATTTTTCCTAGTATTAATTGCATAAGCTACCTGCAGGTTGAAACACAATAAGGAATATCAGCTAATCAATTCAAGAACACCATATCCAATGATAACAAGCACATACATTTGATTGGCTAGCTGGAAGTGTAGTTGTTGTCCTGGATGTTTTGGTTGATTAGGTTGTAGGAAGTTGAGTTGGTGTCCTGGTTGATTGGGCAAGAGGTTACTGTCTTGTTTCACTTCTCGTGATTAACTGGGTAGAAGATGGTTGTGTACTTTGGCTTGTCATGGCTTATTGGGCAGCAAATGGACGTGTTGTTGGACTTGCAATATGTCCAGTAACATTATTAGTTGTTGTACCTCTTTTTGTCTTTTTCTTCCACTAACTGATGTGGCAGTTGATGAGCCATCCAACTAAAAAAAGAAAAAACCATAGTAAAAAATTAACAACAAGGAATAACAAAAACGTAACAGAATCACACTCACTGAAGTTGTACAACTTACCAATCAATATTTCAATCAGTGTCTGCATTGGCTTTATAGTTAAATTTTTGTTGTTCTCTTCTTTCATCTTGTCTCTTTCTTGTAAGGTATGTTCTTGTGTTATGGCTCCCATTCTTCATAGTGTAGGGATTTCCTAGCTCTTCAATACCTCTTTGTCTTATCTTTTTTGGCCTTCTAGGAGCTACACTTGCCTTAGGTGGTTTTATAGTAGGTTGATTGCTCCTAGGTCACTCTTCACTTGGCATAGGGTAAATGATGGGTTGATACGTCTTCAAATACTTCTCCTTGCCATAATACTCACTAAGAAAATCTACAGAGTTTCCCCCATGGTATAAGATGGCTGAGATAGCATGACTAGATGGGATACCAATAACATCCCATTTCCTACACCCACATATTTTGCCCTCTACATTTACTGCAAACTGTTTGCCTTCTCACTCAACCTCAAAAAGACCTCACCAGCATATGTGCACCAACAGTGGCTGGCACCATCCTCTTCTTTTTCCAACTTGGCAAGTATTTTTTGTCCTAAACTTCCCTCCATTGTACTTATCATTGGCATACAAGTGCCTGGCACATGTACGATGCTCAAACATAGGACACACTTGTTGGAGACTTGGTATGAGGCCCTGCACACACGGTAAGAGAAAATGTGAATAAATATTAGTTTGATACAATTAAAATACCACACCATATCCAAAGTAAATTACATGAAAAACCAAAAACTATTTAACTAACATTCTGTCGATTTGAAATGAAAGTCCACCCATGTGTCGGTGTTGGGCCAAGATCTGCCACAAGTGACTTGTTACGACCCTTTTTTTTTTAAAAAAAAAAAAAAAAAAAAAAAAAAAAAAATACTTAAATGGATCAACATAATGGCACATCTATTTGTCGCTAAGCCAACACATGTCACATATTCCATAACATGTACCTGATATACAGAGTTACATCTATGCAGTGGATAACACAATATAATATCAGTGGAAAAGAACACATCTATAAATACAACTGTTGATTATACAAAAAAAGCCATTAACATGTCTATTTGTTGAAAGCTTCTACATAGGTTATTATTTACATACCAAAAGACTGGCTTAATAAGTACATGTGTCACAAGTAACACAAACCATAAACAAAAGAATACAAAAAAAAACTGTCTGAGCCCAATACAACTACGACCCCAGTGATGTGCCTTAGTCGCAGTACCCCAAGTACCGTGCTATGGGGTCATCCTCTAGTTCGGTTGAACTTAAAAAGCATTAGCATCTATACGGTCATGGTCAGGGACGGAGCCAGAAGTTCTTATGGGCAGGGGCCAATGGCTAAAATAAAATTTTTGGTAGGAGCCAAATAAGCTAAATTTTTATTTCTACCTTATATTTTTTAATTTTTTAGAAAAAAAAAATAAAAATTTCTACCTAATATTTTTTTTTTTTTTTAGGAAATTGTGGGGTGGGGTGGGGGGGGGGGGGGGGGGGGAGGGCATGGCCCCTGCCAGCCCCCCCTCCCTCCGTCTCTAGTCATGATGTTAGCCATGTCCGTATAGGTGAAAGCAAGAGTCCACCAACTCAGGAGTATAATACACGCCGGTTTTTTCGCAATTAAATCACAAACATATAAACATTTATAAGCATATCATCTATCTATTAATTGAATCATCACAAACATGTCATACATACTCAACATATATTTTTCATCATATTACGCGTCATTATTTTCACTTTGCATGCTCAACATCATGTTCATTGCAATACACATCATCATTTCACATTACATACTCAATATCAATTTCTTTATTAACCCACATCATCATTTGTTATACATTCATGACTTATACTTTCATCTCTTTTTTGTGCCAAAGGGGTACGCAACCCAATGGTCTTTCATTTACACATACTCGTCATATGTTGTTAGTATTTTGTGTTGACTTCATTCTATTGACAAAATCACTGTTACGTAATATTGCTGTTATTTTCAGGGATGCTGGTTATTTCAGAGTCTGTGCAGTTTTCAAGTAAGAAATATCGGTTTCCCAATTCCCGTCCGGACGCTAATCAGTCAGCAACATACATCCAGACGAGGTAGCAATACCGTCTGGACCCTTTCAGTGTCTAGAAGCTTCAGCGTTTAAGCCGTTCGGACGACTGAGCTAAACCGTTCAGACGCTAGGTCAAGCTACTTCGAGTTCAACACAGAGATGGATTTCAGACAACACTATTTGGGAGGGTTCTGTCAGATGTCCTGACGTCATGGCAACACGTCCGGACGCTACCTAATGTTCCAGAATATTCTAGGTCTCCTTTACGGATGCGAAAAAGAGCGACAGGGTTGACCGTCCTGACGCAGCCTTGTTATGGAAGCTTTCAGCGCTATCTTGGAAAGGTGGTTGCAGTTGACCGTCCGAACGCTCAGTCAAGCCATCCGAACACCCTCTAGTATTTTGATCATAACTTTCTGCTTAAATATCGGATTGGGATGAAATTTGTGTCATTGGAAAGCTAACGAAAAATGATACAAGTTAACCACCCTGACGGCCAAGAGAAATGTCCAGATGTGTGCCCAGAGTCCAAATCTGTGTTGGTGTAGGACTCTTTACCAGTGTTGAAATAGGATTTGTAAAGCCTATATAAAGAGAGATGTAGGTACGTATTATGTGCTGAATTCGGTAGTGAATTCCTTATAGCTTAGAGAGGGTGTTTAGGGAGATATTGAAAATCTGCTAGCTCTCTAACTGTTGCCAGTGTGTGGTGAATTGTTCGTGTGAAGTCTATCTTAGGGGTTGGCCCTAAGGTAAAGGATTCCATTGAAGACCACATCAAGTAGAAGACTTGGTTGTGAAGTGTTCACGATGGGTTTTGTGTCAGAGTAATAGGAACGATCGCTGCATTGGGATATGTGAGTGTTACTTTCTATGTACTAGCTTTGTCTTCTGAATAGTAAAAATCTTGGGTTTGGCTGCCCCGGTGTGATTTTTCTCTTAATTGAGTTTCCACTTCGTCAACAAAATATCTATCTCTTTAAATTTCGCACTTCGATATTTTGTTACGCACTATTACACACACTTGGTAATTTAGAAGTCATATTTTATTTTCATATGTTATCATTCTTATCTCAATACACATCATCACATTCATCTCATTTTAATGCTATAGAGGATGTAGCTCATTGGTGTTCATTTCCTTTACTTTAAATTTCCTCTTTCACTCTCATTTCGTTGTGCCAAAGGGGACGCAGCCCAATGGTCTTCATTGCTTTTCCAAAGGGGACGCAACCTGATAGTCTTTGTTTGCTTTGCCTATTTTAACTTCATATTTTCTATTTTCAATTGACAATGCCAAAGGCGACGCAGCCCAATGGTCTTCATTTCACATTTTCTATTTCCATGCACATACTCTCTATCATCATCATCCTCACGACTCATTCATCATCACATCAATTCCCATCTCCATATCATTTCATAATCACTTCATAATCAACAGAACATATTCATATCTCAATGGTATTTCATCATTACTTCCCTTTATCATTCCTGAAAAATTGAATTGACTTCTAAAAATAAAGTGTGTGCATAAGTGTCAACAAAAAATTAAAGCACAGCGGAAAGTAAATGACACACAGATTTTTGTTGACGAAGTGGAAACTCAATTAAGAGAAAAACCACTTTGGGGCAGCCAAACCCAGGAATTCCACTATTCAGAAGACATAGCCAGATACAAGATAGTAACACTCACATGTACCGATGCAGTGGTCGTACCTTGATCTCTGGCGTGTAACCCAACACGAACGCTTCCCAACCAAGTTCACCTACCTGAAGGGGTCTTCAATGGAACTCCTTACCTTAGAGCCGACCTCTAAGATAGACTTCGGTTTACAGCATAGCACACTTGTAAAACGGCTTCAGAGGGATTGATAACTTCTCTGAGCTCTAATGGAATTCACACCGAATTCTTGCAGTTCTCAATGCCCAGGGGCCTCTATTTATAGGCTGGGGGCTCAAATGAGCGTCAGGCAAAATATACCTAGGCACCGTCCAGACGGTGGACATGGGCCGTACGGATGGACAACTGTGCGACAAAATTTTCCGAAAAATTCGCGGAGAAATCTTTCCTGTTTAAGGAAATCGTCCGGACGGGATGACACATCGTCCGGACGGTCGCACGTCCGCTGCAAGTAATTTCCTTATAAGGCTCTCGAGCGTCTGGACAGCTATTCTTCAACACGCAATTTCCACATCGGTAATGCGCGCGTCCGGACCATGATAGGTAGTCGTCCGGACGGTTGAAGTCGAATCGGCAATTTCCTTCTTTGATGCACGCGCGTCCGGGCCACAGCTGACAGACGTCCGGACGGTCATATTTGAATTGCGATTCTTGCCTTAAGAAGACGAGCGTCCGAACGGGATACCACATCGTCCAGACGGTTGATTGATCTTCCTTTTCTTGGAACAAGGAAAGAAATTAGAAACTGATCGAGTACTGGGAGGCGTCCGGACATGCTGCTGAAACGTCCGGACGGATGCAAGCTGGCACAGAAACTTCTCGATACAGTATGGGGTCCAGACGGAATGAACACTTCGTCCGAACGGATGGAACAGTGGACAGATGGGCGTCCGGACGGGATGGCTCAATCGTCCGGACGGCTGCCAGGGAACTTGAATTCTTCTGACTTGCAGACTCAGAATAGTGGAATCCCTATTTACAGCATCTTTACACTTAAGTGATTTTGTCCAAACACAGAATGAGGCCAAAATACTAACAATTCCATAATCATATCTAAAACAACATTTCATAATTCTATTTCAAATCCACAATTCACGATCATATTATTCACACAATTCATATTCATACTTCTATCAACAATTCATGACTATTTTTCAATCAACATTTCATAATCATCATCTCAGTATCATTTCTTCATCATAAGCATATAATTAGCATAAATAACAATAGTTCAATTATAAATTCATAACATAAAACTCCTTAAGTTCTCAATGAGTAAAATACTCACCTTAATTGTGCGGATATTAGGCTCAACTACGGTTTCTCAGTCCACGACTTGCAATGTATCATTGCGAATTAACACATTGCAAAACACTTAGCATTTTGAACTCTAAATAACTCAAATAGCACTTGAATCGCTCAAGGCTATACTTATGGAATACCCATAGATTTTCTAGGGCTCGAATCAACCACCCAATCACAATAAACACTAACCCATAAGATAATCTTAGGGTTAGGCACTAGAAATTACAATTTAAACTCATAACCCAAAAATTAGGGTTTTAGGAAAACTTACCAAAATTCACCCAAATGTAACCCAACACTTGGAGAATGTTTAGGAAGTTCCAAAATGTTCAAAACCTAAAGACTAATCAAGATCAAACTCATATATCTCAAGATTTAACCCAAAATCTCAAAGAACAAGAATTTACGACATTACCTCAAACCAATCGGTAGAAACATAGATTGGACTTTGTATATCACGTTTCTGGGGTTAGATTTGAGGTTAAGGACTTGGATTTACATGGATCAAGGATTTTCCATGAAAAACCCTAAGAAAATCATGTTTTGGGTGAAGAAAACCGGAGAAATGAGCCAAATACACTCATTCTCGCATATATTCTCAGGCACTGTCCGGACCCTCAAGTGAGCGTCCGGACACGCGCAATTTAAATCACAAGCGTCCCCAAGAGCTTCCGAACCGGTTGCGAACACAAAATTTCTACCTTCACCATTTGCATTAGCGTTCGGATGGTGTTGCCAATGCGAACCTACTGACTTCACAGTCCCATAGAGCATCCGGACGGCTAGCAAACAGTGACCTTAGCATTTGCAAAAGGGTCCCGACAGCTTGCAAATGGTGCAGCCATAATGTCCATAGGGCATTCTTTTACACCAGGACTCGACCCTAAGTGTTTTCTATGCGTTTTCTCGACATTTTACTGATTCTAATCATTTATCTAATTTAATTTACATTTTAAATATCTAATTAATATCAGGGATATTACATGCCTCTAGGAACTAGGTCCAAATATCTTTAGTCTCTGTTTCTACAACCGCCATGGCGATTGTGTACATATTGTTGTTGGCATTCCTCCCAACAACAGCCATTAACTGACCCTTGTACATCAAATTCAAGAAATAAGCACCAATTCCTATCATAGGTCTACACCATTCTTTGAAACCATTTTTCATTATTGTCAATGACATGTACAACCTTTGAAACCCTACATGGCATCCATGGCATTGTTTTGTCAATCATCAAAATTAGACAATTATCCACATTGGTCAACCTAACCATCAAATGGTAGTCCCATAACCGATGGTACTGCTCATCCAATTTACCATAATTTTTTGTTATGCCTTTCTTCTAGCCCTATACAAAGAACTAGCATGTGCATCAACATTCCTCTTCCCTTTGACCTCTTTTTGTAAGACATCTATGGGAATGTTTGGCTAGTTTCTAAAGGAATCCATGCACCATTTAGCTATCCAAGATGAAGTGATCATGTGATTCGTATATGGGCATGAGTGTTTTGGCCTAAGTGATACTAAGATGTATGTGCACTCATCCTTTAACTGCCTCTCATAAACCCTATACTTACACTTTTGTCTTTGCATACTGCCACAATCTGTTTCCTTTCATTTTTCTTGAACTCTAAATCCTTCACCTTCAAAATATTTGCATGTCTCACAGATTTTCTAAACTCAAAAGCAACAAGAAATGTGTTACCCACTGCAAGAGTGAATTTTTTAGATCTGCTTTGCTAAATTAAACCCTCTTGGTGACATCACAACAGTTTGATGTCTCTTCATCCACTTTATTTCTGGGAAGGGGAGAGCTTTGTTAATAAAATATTGACTTCTAATTTAACCAAGTGTGTGTGTTTGTATGCAACAAAATATCTTAAATGTGAAATTTAAATAAACAAGATATTTGTTACGAAGTGAAAACTCTGTGAAGAAAAAAACCACTCCGGGGCAGCCAAACCCAGGAAATCCATTATCCAAAAACAAAGCTAGTTACAAGACACTCGTACTCACATACCCTTATACAATAGTCATACCTTTAACTCTGACACGAAGTCCATCGTGAACGCTTCCCAACCAGTTCTTCTACCTGAAGGGGTTTTTGATGGATTCATTTACCTTAGAGCCAACCCCTAAGATAGATTTCACACGAACAGATGAGCACATATCGGCAACAGCTTGAGAGCTAGTGGATCTTCAATTCTCAATAAACACCCTCTCTAAGCACTATGGAATTCACTGTCGAATTCTATACAAAATACAAGCCTAGGGCCCTCTATTTATAGGCTTATAGGAAACCTAAAACTGCTGAGATTCGGGCTCTTACTGGCGAGCGTCCGGACGGTTTTCTGCAATATCCTTTCAGAAACAGCACAATTCTATCTTTATCAGGTTCACGTCTGAACAGCTTGACCGAGCGTTCGGACGGTCTTCGCTAAAATCCTTTCCGCATTCAAACGGAACTCTGGAATATTTTGAAATACTAGACATCATCCAGACGTGTTGCCACTTCGTCCGGACGGCTTACAGAGACTTCCCAAACAGTGTCAACTTCTGAAATATAACTCCTTGTTGAATACTGATTGACCTAGCGTCCGGACGGTGTTGCTCTGACGTCTGGAAGTCTTCATCGTTATCTGCTGGACAGTGAGGGGCGTTCGGACCCCTTCAAAGGCCGGTCCGGATGGTTGCACAGGAACCGGCTGTTTTGACTTGGAAATTGTATGGAATCTTCATGGACATCTTCTTAGAAACCTGTGACCATACAGATGGCATGAAATGAGACACTGCTGGACAGTGAGGGGCGTTTGGACCCCTTCAAAGGCCGGTCCGGACGGTTGCACAGGAACTGGCTGTTTTGACTTGGAAATTGCATGGAATCTTCATGGACATCTTCTTAGAAACCTGTGACCATACAAATGGCATGAAATGAGACACTGTCCATATTACTTAAAGACCCTGAATAGAACCGATAATCTTGTTAAAAAGCAACCATTACATAAAGTGTTTTTGTCATCCAGAATGAAGCCAACATAAAATACTAACAAACTCCCCTTTTGGCCATTCTGGCACAAAAAAAAAAACTTGACCGGTTTGAAAATACATTCCCGGTCCAAAACAAAAAATACCCCCCCTTTTTGTCTCAAAAGGACAAAGAGTAAACAGAGTTCAAAGAAAAACCATAACCAAAATCAAAAATAAGAGAAAAGAATAAGGTTAGGTCTTCAACAAGAAATCAATACACACATGTATATGAACCTGTGAAAACAGTCAGATAGCTGGTCAAAAATATGCAAGCATATAGAAAAGAATTAAGTAATCAATGAGCATAAATTTCCTACAGATTTTTCAATTGTAAACTTAACTCATGCAATGCGTGTGTGTGTGAAGGCTTTCTCAATAAGGTAAGAAGTTCACTGATATGACTTAAATCACCCAGATTTTCTAAATAAGAGAGAAAATCAATGTTAGATCAATCAAAGGTCAAACCTTATTTTACTAGGGCCTAGCCACCCTCATCTGATACACTCCCCCTAAGCTGCACTACTTTTCTTTTACTTCGTCCTTTAGTGACCGCCTATTTCCGCAATGATTTGGTCACTGACTGTTTCTATAGGGACAAGTTCAATAACAGATTTATAGCACAAAAGCAGTAGATCTTTTTATCTATCCATATTTATTCAGATTTGAATGCTTTTTATCACTTGGTGCTGCAACCTAGAAAGAATGCCAGAATTTATGGGTTATAGGTTGAACTAGTGAGTTGGTCAGTTTAACCATCTTAGCAAAAAAAAATCTCTCATTATAATTTCCAGAAGCTAAAAGTCAGAGAGAGAAAAAAAAATACCTTAGGGGAGCCTTGGATAGTGCACATTTTTCATCGCATGAGAAAAGCAACTATCTAGAAAAGATGCAGCAGTAAAACTCAGCACATATCAGATTTAGAATCTTAACCATATGAATATATATTCTATCAAAGCACAGAGAACTGTCAAAACAGATAAATATACATGATATAGCTGAAAACTTTTAGAAGAAACCTTGCAACAAATCCTTTTTTGTTTTTGTTGAAAATAAAAGTAGAAAAACAACAAAAACATGCTACACAGGAAAAGAAAAATCTAGTCCAAGCATGTAAGGTAAGGGCAAGCCTGACCTCAAGTAGAGAGGTTTACCTATACCAAGACAGAAAAGCAGCCACCCGATGTGCTTTCTCTGTCATCCCTATGAAATACCTGCAGAATTTTCTCAAGATAACAAGAGAAACTATAGGTATAGAAAAAATGGTTCCATAACAAATATGCAAAGCATGAACAGGATATGACAATACAAAAGATGCAATGCAAGTGTACCTGACATGCACTAGGATTTAAGAACAACAATCCTAGGCATGTGTGACCTCACCTACTAGGTGGGTCTGCTCCCCCTAGGGAAGCGAGTGTGCCTATACTGTCCTCCACCCTTCGGCTGCAATTCCATATATCTAATCAAGCTCCTCATAAAGCTACCAACAATGGGTAATTCTTCATAGGATGGATCCTTTTTAGGCTTCTGCGGCTTTTCTTCATGATGCTGAAATTTGTTCTTCTTTAGCACCCAGTCGTGTTTTACAAGAGCAAACATCTGTTGTTGTCGTTGATGCCTTGGAGCAGGATATCTTGTATGAGGTCCAATCTTTCTAGGTGGGTCCTTCTGAGGCTGAGGACCCCTGGGTCTGACATGATTATGAACTCCACATTGGTGACATATGGGAGTTTTGTATGAGGTCCAATCTTTCTAGGTGGGTCCTTCTGAGGCTGAGGACCCCTGGGTCTGACATGATTATGAACTCCACATTGGTGACATATGGGAGTTTTGTACACTGAAGCATACCTTGATAGTTTCCTCTGAGCCTGATGCTTCCTAAGAGGTCTGGTGCTTGCAGAATCTTTCTTTAACAACTCCTTCACTTTGGACCTCTGAACAAGTACGTGGGGGCACTTGGGTCGAATGTGACCGCTTAACCCACAATGATGGCAAATAGGGATAAACTTTTGAATGAATTGCCTCCTATGTGGAGGAACATATTTTGTCTTGGAATGTTCTTCAACATCTTTTTCCTTTTTATGAGCATTCTTCTTATTCCAAGTTCTTGGAAATTTTAACTTACCACAATTTGGTCTAATATGTTCCACTATCCCATAATGATGACATGTAGGTAGGCTTCTCTATGTAGAATGCTTAGACTTCGCAGGAGTAGTATTATTATTCTCACAAGAAACCACAATAGCCTCACCTTTGTCATTCTGAGGCTCTGAACGTGAGGGCTTAAAAAACACAATTCTGGAAGTATAAGCAATGTTAGAGGAATCAGTAGCTACATACCCGAGACCAGTTTTGTCAGATGAGCACTTCTGACCTGTCAGCATCTGAGCTATCTTGTTGTCTGAGAACTTCTCCAACTGTAACTGTGCATCCATCAGTTTATCTTCCAAGTCCGTGATCTTTTGAAGTAATGTGTCACTTTCTGTCTTCATCGTGTTCAGCTTTATCACCTTCTTCTGATTGGACTCTCTCAGCTTCATGAGTTCTGTTAGTATTTTGGCCTCATTCTATGTTTGGACAAAATCACTTATGTGTAAAGATGCTGTAAAAAGGGATTCCACTTGTCAGAGCATTTTCAAAAGACTCTATACTGCGAAAAAGATAAAAGATTTCAGATTCCCTGTCAGCCATCCGGACGACATGTCATCCCGTCCAGACGCCCATCTGTCCACTGTTCCATCCGTCCGGACGACGAGTTCATCCCGACCGGACGCCAGACAGACCAGCATCATCCGTCCAGACGACGTATCTTTTCCGTCCGGACCTTACATTGTGTCGAGAAGCTTGTGTTCCAGCTTGCATCCATCCGGACATCGCAGCAGCCCGTCCGGACGCCTATCAGTTTTTGAACAATCTCAGATTCTTTCCAAGTTCCAATAAAGGGAAGATCGATCAACCGTCCGGACGATGTGGTATCCTATCCGGACGCGCGTCTCCTTAAGGCAAGAATCACAATTCAAATATCACCGTCCGGACGTCAGTCAGCCTTGGTCCGGACGCGCGCTCATCAGTTAAGGAAATTGCCGATTCGACTTCAACCATCCAGACGTCTGCCTCTCATGGTCCGGACGCACGCATAGCAGATATGGAAATTGCGTGTTGAAGAAATGCCGTCCGGACGTTCATCCCCCTTGGTCTGGACGTGCTAAACCTTATATGGAAATTACTTGCTGCGGACGTGCGACCATCCGGACGTCAGTGTCTCACCGTCCGGACGTGGCTCTTAAACAGGAAAGATTTTTAGAGAAATTTTCGAAAAATCCTATCGCACAGTTGTCCGTCCGGACGGCGTCCGTATATATTACAGCAGTTATAGCCTCTGGTTTAATCCAGCCAATTTCTACAATTTGCCAAACAACAATAGATTTTAAAAAGAAGCAGATACGAGCTTTCTAATACCCATAATTTGTGCCATCAAAGGTAAGAATGCAATGAAGAGATTGAGACATTATATACAAAAAAATTCAAGTAAAAAAGATTACACTCAATAAATAAATCTTAAACAGAGTGTACCAAGCTCTAATACCAATTGTTAATAAAATATTGACTTCTAATTTAACCAAGTGTGTGTGTTTGTGTGCAACAAAATATCTTAAATGCGAAATTTAAATAAGACAAGATATTTGTTATGAAGTAGAAACTCTGTGAAGAGAAAAACAACTCCGGGGCAGCTAAATCCAGGAAATCCACTATCCAAAAACAAAGCTAGTTACAAGACACTTGTACTCACATACCCTTATACAGTAGTCATACCTTTAACTCTGACACGGAGCCCATCGTGAACGCTTCCCAACCAGATCTTCTACCTGAAGGGGTTTTTGATGGATTCTTTTACCTTAGGGCCGACCCCTAAGATAGACTTCACACAAACAGATGAGCACACACCGGCAACGGCTTGAGAGCTAGCGGATCTTCGATTCTCCCTAAACACCCTCTCTAAGCACTATGGAATTCACTGTCAAATTTTGTACAAAATACAAGCCTAGGGCCCTCTATTTATAAGCTTATAGGAAACCTAAAACTGCTGAGATTCGGGCTCTGGCTGGCGAGCGTCCGGACGGAAGTTAGCCTCGTCCGGACGGTTTTCAGCGATATCCTTTCAGAAACAACGCAATTCTATCTTTATTAGGTTCACGTTCGGACGGCTTGGCTGAGCGTCCGGACGGTCTTCACTAAAATTCTTTCCGCTTTCGAACAGAACTTTGGAATATTTTGAAATATTGGACATCATCCGGACGGCTTACAGAGACTTCCCAAACAGTGTCGACTTCTGAAATCTAACTCCTTGTTGAATACTGATTGACCTAGCGTCCGGACGGTATTGCTCTGACGTCCTGACGTCTTCATCCTTATCTGCTGGACACTGAGGGGTGTCCGGATGCCTTCAAAGGCCCGTCCAGATGGTTGCACAGGAACCGGCTATTTTGACTTGGAAATCGCATGGAATCTTCATGGACATCTTCTTAGAAACTTGTGACCATACACATGGCATGAAATGAGACACTATCCATATTACTTGAAGATTCTGAATAGAACCGATAATCCTGTTAAAAAGCAACCATTACATAAAGTGTTTTTGTCATCCAGAATGAAGCCAGCATAAAATACTAACAACCTTAATTTGTCACTTTTAGAGATTTTTGGACTATCGTCATCCTCTTCCCTACCTCTTTCTTCCACATCTTTGTTGGGTTCATCATCTCCAGTAGTCTCCTCCACTCCTACTACTACATCATCCTCTTCATCATACCCAACCTCACCTTCTTGCCCACCTCTTCATTAACATTTTCTACACCATCAAAAACCCCCACATTTACAGTCTCTAGCTATTCCTCGTCATCTAATTCACGAGCATCAATATCTGATAATAGCTTAAATATGCACATTTTCTTTAATTAGAGTAAGCATTATCATAGCTTGCTTTATACTAATTCTTAAAATTTACATTTAATTGTGAAATATGGTCAAATTATTAATATTAAGTTTAAATGATATTTTAATGTAATAAATTATATAGTTTGTAGGAAAAGAAAAGAAATATAGTGTATGACAAGAAGGAAATGGTCAACAATAGAAGAGAAAAGTGGAGCACTAGAGCTTGTTGGAAGGATAAATTCGTAGAAGTACAAAGAGTCTTGCAATATGGAGCTTGGACGTGTGGCTGAAAGAATTAAAAAAAGAAAGGAAAGAAAAAAAAAAAAAAGCATAAGGCAAAGGAAAGGAAGAGAAGAATTAGAGACATAAGAAAAGGGATTTGAATTTTTTTTTTTTCAGAATCTCTCTCGGATTGAATGCACAATAGAGGAGAAGAGGCAGCAAAGGAAAGAGATTTTATGCGGGGGATTTGTCCCAAATATTCAAGTTCTTTCTTTTTTATTTCTTTTCATTTGTGCTTTGTCATGTATTTTAATACTATGAGTGGCTAAATCTCTAGCTAGGACTAGCGGTAAAATTTAGTATTTTTATTATGTGTTTTTGAGACTATGTTTAATGTTTTTCAAGGATTAATGATTGAATTTTGAGAATGGTTTTAATTTGAAAGTAATTTCATGTTGACTAGTTTTTTTACTCATTATCATTTTTGTTTATATCAAATGCTTACTTTTAATTTGATTTGTTATGATTCAAAATTATAGTGAATGCTTAATCTCTCTTAACAGGTCATTAAAATAAAATCTTCAATCAAACTCATGATCAATCGACTTTTTTTTTAATTAGTGCTTGATTGTTCAATGTTCTGATTAGGAGAGTTAATTCTCTACCTGGTTAAGTTAAAAAAGTCTCGAGAATATGTAATATAATGCTAGGTGGATTCTTTAAGCCTTTGTGTTTTTCCTATTTATTTTCCTTAGCTCTATTTTACTTGTTAATTTAATCTCTCTATTGCTTCACTTCTTAGTAAAAAAAAAAACCAAATCATTTATTTTTTCACACGATAATAGAGATTTTATTTGAGTGTCTACCATTCCCTATGGATCGACTTTGGTCTTATCGAGAATTTATTACTTGCGATAGCTTGCACTTGGGTTTTGCAATCTTTTGACGCAATAGTATCGTCACTAGGAACCTCATCCCAAAAGGAATCCTTCCCAAAGACAACCCTTCTCTCTATCATATTCTGAATCCTCTTCTGCGTCTTCTCCTTCTACATATACTTTTACTACACCATTTGAAACCAAATACAACTCCATTAGACCATGCCCTACATGGTGGAAACAACTTTAATTACATCATGGTCAGAGGACAGAAGCCTTAACCCTTCATCTAAAGACTTGTCAGGTAATTTGTAATAAATTAAGTCCTCAGACCTATACCTATAGTTCTTACGTATGTTCTCTATCTCCAAAAAAAAAAGGGTTAACTTCACGAAAGGGTACCAAACTGGCAAAGCTCTTGAATCGGGGTATCCATCTATCGAAAATTCTCACTTATGGGCATTCCGTCAGGATTCGGTGTTAAATCTTGACGAAGCCCAACTCACGTGCGACCCATGTGTTTTTTTTTTAACCTAGACTACCCAAACTGCCTCTCAGTCCCTCTGTGTCTCTCTCAGTCCCCCCCCTTCTTTGTCTATCTATGTGTGATAATTTCTTCATACAAACGAGATTGGACTCAAAGTCAAAGCTCTTTTGACTCTATTCTATTGTTAAATCCGACTTCGTGGGTGGAATTGAAGCCATGGATCTGAATATGCTGCATGTAATTGATTTTTAGTTTGGGTGTTTTGGTGTTGTCTGCATATGGATAGAAGGAGATAAAGGGAGCATTTGATTTTCGTTGCGTTTGAATATGCTGCGTTGAATTGGTTATTGGTTTTTTGTCTGGGTGTTGTCTGCATATCACGAATGCTAGGATCCTTTAGATGGAACACTAGTCTTTGATGATTATCATCAGTGAAGTGAATGTAATCCCATATATATCCAGAAAATTCTCGAGCCGAAACAGAGAAAGAACAATTGCTACTCAAAACAAACACTTGGTCGCCCAAGCTTTTCACCAAAACCCATCGACCCCATTCTTCATCTAGCTTATACAACTTAGAACCAACTACCTTGGAACAAGTATCTGCATCGTCAATGTCAGATTCAAAGCAGAGGCAAAAACTTTCGGCTACCCAGCCCATATAGCGGAGGCAAAAACTAAACCAATTTCAAGGTGATGTGGATTTAGCGTATAAGGTGTTTGAGAAAATGCCAGAGAAAAATCTTCTTCCTTTTCATCCTCTATTTCTTCTTCAAATTGCTTAAATATGTGAAAATTTTCAAACACACTTGTTATTATTTTGGCATTATTCTGTGTTTGGACAAAATCACTTAAGTGTAAAGATGCTGTAAACAGGGATTCCACTATTCAGAGTCTGCAAGTCAGAAAAATTCAAGTTCCCTGTCAGCCGTCCGGACGATCGAACCATCCCTTTCGGACGCCCATCTGTCCACTGTTCCATCCGTCCAGACGACGTGTCATCCCGTCCGGACACTAGACAGACCAGCATCATTCGTCCGGACGAAGTGTTCATTCCGTCTGGACCCCATACTATATCGAGAAGTTTCTGTGCCAGCTTGCATCCGTCCGGACGTTTCAGCAGCATGTCCAGACGTCTCTCAGCACTCGATCAGTTTCTGATTTCTTTCCAAGTTCCAAGAAAGGGAAGATCAATCAATCGTCCGGACGATGTGGTATCCTGTCCGGACGCGCGTCTCCGTAAGGCAAGAATCGCAATTCAAATATGACCGTCCGGACGTCTGACAACTGTGGTCCGGACGCACATGCATCAAAGAAGGAAATTGCCGATTCGACTTCAACCGTCCGGACGACTGCCTATCATGGTCCGGACGCGTGCATTACCGATGTGAAAATTGCGTGTTGAAGAATAGTCGTTCGGACGCTCATCCCCCATGGTCCGGACGCTCGAGAGCCTTATAAGGAAATTACTTGCAGCGAACGTGTGATCGTCCGGACGATGTGCCATCCCGTCCGGACGATGTCCTTAAACAGGAAAGATTTCTCCACGAAAATTTCAGAAAATCTGTTCACACAGTTGTCCGTTCGGACGGTGCCCGGGTATATTTTGCCTGACGCTCATTTGAGCCTCTAGCCTATAAATAGAGGCCCTTGGGCACTGAGAACTGCAAGAATTCGGTGTGAATTCCATTAGAGCTCAGAGAAGTCATCAATCCCTCTGAAGCCGTTTTACAAGTGTGTTGTACTGTAAACTGAAGTCTATCTTAGAGGTCGGCTCTAAGGTAAGGAGTTCCATTGAAGACCCCTTCAGGTAGGTGAACCTGGTTGGGAAGCATTCATGTTGGGTTACACATCAGAGATCAAGGTACGACCACTACATCGGTACATGTGAGTGTTACTGTCTTGTATCTAGCTATGTCTTCTGAATAGTAGAATTCCTGGGTTTGGCTGCCCCGGAGTGGTTTTTCTCTTAACTGAGTTTCCACTTCATCATCAAAAATCTGTGTGTCATTTACTTTCCGCTGTGCTTTAATTTTTTGTTGACACTTATGCACACACTTTATTTTTAAGAAGTCAATTCAATTTTTCAATTGGTATCAGAGCTTGGTACACTCTGAGAAGATTAATTTCTTGAGTGTTATTTTTTGACTTCTATATGTTGATATGTCTCAAATTCTTAATTCTGTTCCTGCCTTTGATGGTACGAACTATGGCTATTGGAAGGCACGTATGCGTTTCTTTTTGAAATCTATTGACTGTTGGGGTATTGTTGAAACTGGTTGGACTAAACCAAAGGATGCAACACCTGAACTAGTCCCTCAAAAGAATGCTCGTCTTTCAAATGATAAAGCCCTCCATGCTTTATGCCAAGCACTTTCTCCATCTGAATTCGCTAAAATTTCCAATTGCGAATCAGCCAAAGCAGCATGGCAAATTTTGGAAACAACATATGAAGGCACAAAACTTGTAAAATCTGCCAAACTTCAAATGTTGATTTCAAAATTTGAAGAAATTAAGATGTTAGAGGAAGAGACATTTGGAGAGTTTTACTCCAAAATAAGTGACCTGAGGAACTCCATGGTGAGTCTTGGGAAACCTATCTCGGATGTAAAACTCATCCGAAAAATTCTCAGATCTTTGCCCGAGCATTTCAGGATTAAGGTAACGACTATTGAGGAAAGCAAGGATCTTGAAGAGATGAAGATTGAAGAGTTGGTGGGATCTCTTCAAACATATGAGCTATCTCTGCCCCCCGTCAAGAAATTAAAGACCATTGCTCTAAAGGCTTCCAAGAAGAAGGTGGAAGCCTCCTCTGAAGAAGACTTTGAGGATGAAGAAAAGGTTGTGGCTATGTTAGCCAAAAATTTCTGAAGACTGATGAAAGATGATCAGTTCAAGAAGAAGTTTTCTGAAAATTCAAAGAAACCTCTCAGAGAAGCTGAACCAGAGGAAGAAGAGAAGAAAGATCCCAGAGGACCCCGATGTTTTGAATGCTCAGGCTATGGGCATATCTAGGCCGACTGCGGGAATCTTAAGAAGGGCAAAGGGAAGGCATACAATGTGACTCTCAGTGATGAGTCAGAAGAAGATGCTCCAGAGTCTGACAAATTCCTGGCCTTTGTAGCCCCATATATTGAAGAAGAAGACTCATTACTTGGAGCATAGTGATAATGAGGTAGAGCTCAAAGAGGCCTACAAGACACTCTACAAAGAGTTTGAGAAGCTGAGGGAAGGCCGAAAGTAGCACCTAAATGATCTGAACAGTTTGCAGACCGAGAAGAGTTCACTGCTGCACAAAGTACAAGAGCTGAAGGAAAAGCTACTAGAGACACAGCTCCTGCTAGAGAGAGTCATTGATGAGAAGTTGACTCATATGCTGTCCATCCAGAAGAGCCCAAATGACAAGACTGGTCTCGGGTATGTAGCTTCCTCTTCTAATATTCCTTCTTCCTCAAAGACTGTATTTGTAAAGCCTACAGTCCCTGAGCTTCCTCCCGCTGTTGAAGATAAACATAAGGAAAAGGTCAATGATGATGTTCCAGGCACTCAGCAGCCTCATTCCATCAGAAGACCTCCTATTTGCCATCACTGCGGTCTCAGTGGGCATGTTCGGCCTTAGTGCTCCCTCTTGAAAGCTCAAAAGGCTAAAGCCAAGAAAGAAGCGCCAAGACAAGCTCATTATGTCGCTAGACCTGGGGCTCAGCATCAAGCATCCTATCAAGTACCATGGGGACAAGTATCAAGGCATCAGTATCAAGCCCCTTGGTCTCATACTCCTCAGCATCAGCGGCCTCAGCAGCGGTTTGTACCAGCCAATTACAGAGGCACTTACAAGAGCAAACCCAAGCATTTGAGAAGACCTTAAGAGCAATACTCCAGTGAGCCTCCTGTCTGGATGCAAAACATGATGGAGTTGATGATGCAATCTTGTCAGCAACCACCCACTGGAAGGCAGACTTGAGCTGAGAAGGGCAGTTACCCCAGGAAGGGGAACCGACGCACCTAGCAGGTTCGGGTGTTCATGCCTAGGTTTTGGTTCCTAATCCTAAGGCATCATATTTGATTGCTTGCACCTTTTATGTTATATTTATGTGCTTGTTATGCAATCTAGGAATTAGCTTGTTGTGCCCCATGTTTCTCTTGTGAGAACTTTGCAGGTATCTATTGGGGAAGACAGAAAAAGCCGGTCGAACGACTGTTTTTCTGTACTGGCATCTTTGAGCAGTTACAGGTGTGACCTTACCTTTGCATATGATGTCATTTCCATATTGCATGTTTTGTTTGTTTTTTTTTTAATAATAAAAAAAAAAAGGTATTTTGGGGAGAATTTGTAGGACTTTTTCTTCTTGGCTTATTAGATATTGTATGTATCGTTACCTGATATCTCAATTCTGTGAGCATTAATTTACTTTGCTTAGATACATTTGAGACTATATGATTATTTTGGCCAAGTTAGTTTTCCTGGTTGTGCAAAAGTAGGATAGCTCCTTTCCTCATACGATGAACAAGTGCACTATCCGAGACTCCCTAAAGGTACATCATTCCTTCTCTGACTATTTGCTTCTAGAAATTCTGAATAAGAGAAGAAGTTTGTGATAAGATGGTCAAATTGACCGCAGGCTAGTTGAACCTAGCATCTATAAATTTTGACATTTCCTCTAGCCTACAGCACCATAAGAATTGAGCTGTTATTCGTATGAATTTTGTGCTTTAAAAATTGTCTATTCACTGCTTCTGTACTGAATTTGCAATATACCTTGCCCTCTATGAGCAAGTAAAAATTTATCTTATCCTTTATGGTACAAGTAAAACAATTCGGTGCTGGATCTCAGGGGGAGTGTATCAGATGAGGATGGCTAGGCCCTAGCAAAAGTAAGATTTGACTTTTGGCTAATCGGTCACGGATTCTTTCTCTTCTTTAGGAAATCCGGCTGCTCTTGTCATGATTTTTCAAACCTTGTCGGTTTAGTCTCCACACACACACGCATTGCATGAGTTGAGTTGCCCATTTGATTTTTCTATTTTCAGGAAAACTATTTGTGCTAAATGAAATCTCAATTCTGATTTATATCTCTGTTTAGTTTCTGAGATGCTCTCTGATTGTGTTATCAGTTGATTATACATGCGTGTTCTAACACTGACTTGAGGAAATTTGATCTCTGTAAATTTTCCTCAGCTTTTCTGGTGTTTTAGTGTGGAGCATCCGGACGGTCTACATCGACGTCCAGACGGACTGGTGGTCCGGACGGATCTCCCTTGGAGTCCGGACAGAGATGGAGCCCACATGTCCGGACAGGACCTGAAGGAGTCCGGACGCGCGCTGTCATCATCGTCCTAACGGTCTCTTTATATCGTTCGGACGCGCGTGGCCAGTCTGCTCCTTTCCGAGGCAGCAAGCGTCTAGACGTCATCAATCCACCGTCCAGACGGGGACCCCACAGAGGCTATAAAAATCCTTGCTCGCCACATTCACTCCCTACCCCACAAAATCATTTTTTTTGGCTGTTTGTGAGTTAAGTTGGCTTTAAGTTTTTGGCTTGTTGCATATTCCTCTCATATTTCAGGTATTTTTCTAGTCTTTTTCTCTTCAGTTTTTTTTTTTTAAACCGTTAGAATGTTATTTATTTTTTTGGAATATGAGATGCATATATCTGCCATGTTGAAATTTCTTGGACTTAGTTGTGATATTATTTTGTATTTATTTTTTTCACAAGTCCTTTTACTGTTGTTATTCTGCCAAATTTTTGTTATCCTAACAAGAATATTTTTGGAACATTTTTCTTTGGACAATTCTTGTTGGATCTTTTGCAGAATCATGTCTGCCGGCAGTCCACCACGCAGGGTTCGTCAGAGGCTTGTGGAAGATAGGGATGCAATTCAAGCCAAAATTATGGACCGCTCCGTCATTGCTGAGCGGAATGTCCTTCGGGCTGATATCATGGTGCCACTGCTGGACAACATACTTGACATCATCTAGACGTACAACTGGGGAAATCTCCACAGCTGTGCTTGTGTGGTGTACACCAGATTGGTCAAGCTGTTCTACGCCAACCTGGAGGTATTCATAATGATGATCATGGAGTGGTGCTTCAGTCCTCTGTTGCAGGCCATCTCATCACTGTTGATCCTCAGGTCATCAGTCACATCATTCGAGTCCCAGTGCTCGAGATTTCGGCCAGCCCATACAATGAGGTGGTGCTTCCTCCATCCCTGGATGATCTCAGGGAATTCTTTCGTGCTGCCCAAGGTGAGGAGCGCTCTACTGCCATCCGGATTGGTGCCCTGTCATCCACCCACCGCATCCTGGCCAAGATCGTTCAGCAGAACATCTGGCCTGTTGCCCGACGCAGTGATCTTATTCTGAAACGGGCCCAGTTTGTCTATGCAATCCACCTCCGCTTGCCTTTCTGCCTGTGCAAGCACATTTTGGGGGTTATATTAGAGGCCCGTGATGAGAGAACTGTTGGTCGCCCTTTTGGCTGCCTCCTTACTCAGATTATTCTTCAATCGGGCATCAATGTCAATGGCGAACCGAAGATGAAAATCCAGCAGCCCATCAGCAAGCAGACATTGATGAAGTCTAATGCGCAGCTGTGGAGAGATGACTCCGATGCAGATGGGATTTTACCCATGCCTGATGTTTGATTCCCTCTTATGTTTGTAGTTTTATTACTGTTGTCTTTTGTTATTTTGAGACAATTTCTGCTTTGTTAAAACTTTTTGGATATATATTACTCTGTTTCCCGGGTCCTTCTGAGACTGTTAGGGGGAGTAATTTTTATGACAGTTAGTTTTTATTACTTTGTTTTACCCTTTGTCCCTTTGAGATAAAAAATGGGGAGTAATTTTTATTTTCGACCGAGAATGTATTTCCAAACCGGTCAAGTGATTTTTGTCCCAGAATGGCCAAATGGGGAGTTTGTTAGTATTTTGGCCTCATTCTGTGTTTGGACAAAATCACTTAAGTGTAAAGATGCTATAAACAGGGATTCCACTATTCAGAGTCTGCAAGTTAGAAGAATTCAAGTTCCCTGTCAGCCGTCCGGACGATCGAGCCATCCCGTCCGGACGCCCATCTGTCCACTGTTCCATCTGTCCAGACGACGTGTCATCCCGTCCGGACGCTACACAGACCAGCATCATTCGTCCGAACGAAGTGTTCATTCCGTCCGGACCCCATACTGTATCGAGAAGTTTCTGTGCCAGCTTGCATCCATCCGGACGTTTCAGCAGCATGTCCAGACACCTCTCAGCACTCGATCAGTTTCTGATTTCTTTCCAAGTTCCAAGAAAGGGAAGATCAATCAATCGTCCGGAAGATGTGGTATCCTGTCCGGTCGCGCGTCTCCGTAAGGAAAGAATCGCAATTCAAATATAACCGTTCGGACGTTTGACAGCTGTGGTCCGGACGCGCGTGCATCAAAGAAGGAAATTGCCGATTCGACTTCAACCGTCCGTACGACTGCCTATCATGGTCCGGACGCGTTCATTACCGATATGGAAATTGCGTGTTGAAGAATAGCCATCCAGACGCTCATCCCCCATGGTTCGGACGCTCGAGAGCCTTATAAGGAAATTACTTGTAGCGGACGTGCGACCGTCCGGACGATGTCCTTAAACAGGAAAGATTTCTCCGCGGAAATTTCAGAAAATCTGTTCGCATAGTTGTCCATCCGGACGGCCCATGTCCACCGTCCGGACGGTGCCCAGGTATATTTTGCCTGACTCTCATTTGAGCCTCCAGCCTATAAATAGAGGCCCCTGGGCACTGAAAACTGCAAGAATTCGGTGTGAATTCCATTAGAGCTCATAGAAGTCATCAATCCCTCTGAAGCCGTTTTACAAGTGTGCTGTGCTGTAAACCGAAATCTATCTTAGAGGTCGGCTCTAAGGTAAGGAGTTCCATTGAAGACCCCTTCAGGTAGGTGAACCTAGTTGGGAAGCATCCGTGTTGGGTTACACGTCAGAGATCAAGGTACGACCACTGCATCGGTACATGTGAGTGTTACTATCTTGTATCTAGCTATGTCTTCTGAATAGTGAAATTCCTGGATTTGGCTGCCCTGGAGTGATTTTTCTCTTAATTGAGTTTCCACTTCGTCAACAAAAATCTGTGTGTCATTTACTTTCCGCTGTGCTTTAATTTTTTGTTGACACTTATGCACACACTTTATTTTTAAGAGGTCAATTCAATTTTTCAACACTGAAAAAAAAAATGCAACTAAAAAAGCATTTCATTTCAAAGTAAAATCAATCGGATCACCACTTTAAATTTCCACACAATTTCATGAATTCCAGCTAGTTAAAAAACTCAAAATCACTCTTCAATGGCGGACTCCAACAACGAATAAGATGTCGCTGCTCATAAAGCACCGGTTCTTGCTGAACGTGAGTTGGATCATGAAGAAGGCTCTACCGGCAAACACAAAGATCTCCAAGGACGCCAACGAGACTGTGTAGGAGTGTGTGTTGAAGTTCATCGGCTTCGTCATTGGCGAGGTCTCTGACAAGTGCCTTAGGCTTTGAGGACTACGTTGAACCTCTCAAGGTGTACCTCTAGAGGTTTTGGGAGTCTGAGGGAGAGAAGAATGTGGTGGTGTGCGGCAAGGATGGTCCCGGGGGTGTATCGTGGTTGATTGGCCGGCAGAGAGAGAAAGAGAGAGAGAGAGAGACTGAGGGGCAGTTTGGGTAGTTTAGGTTAAAAAAAATACGTGGGTCGCATGTGGGTCAGGCTTCGTCAGGAGTTAATACCGAATCTTGACAGAATGCCCTTAAGTGAAGATTTTTGATAGATGGATATCCCGATTCGAGAGCTTTGCTAGTCTAGTACCCTTCCATAAAAAACGTGGATAGTTCAGTATACTTTTGTGAAGTTATCCCAAAAAAATAAAGACAGTTTGTCTCCCTCATATAGGTCTGGGTAGTTTTTTACATACATACATACCCACATACGTTCACATATTTTTCCTGTTAATAATATCCCTATAATACACCTCAAACATCAATAAGTCTGCACCCATTATGTTTCTTATCATATTGATAACACCAATGAGCATTTACTTTACAAATAAAAAAAGGCATTGATAAAGGCACTAGATTTTAAGAGAAAATATCTTCCTCCTTTTTTTTTTTTTAAAAGAAAACACACACACACACCCACTACACCAGAACTAACATATAGTTAATTAAGGGACCACACTATTCCAACTATAATACTAAAAAATGCAGCAAAAACTCCTAAAATGGACGTCACGTGTCCTACACAACTAGCAATGGGACCACATTGCTCCCATATTCAACCCCACTTCACAACAGCCATAACACAAAACGACATACAATTGGAAAAAGTATTCACAGCCACTAATGAGCATATACTTTACAAATTCAACCTTAATTCTGTAACGCCTTAATGAAATTAACTAACTGGTAGTTAACTTCATGGTTCATCTCCCAATATTACTTGAGGAAGAATATGACCACAAGGATATCATCCTCTTCGAAGAGAGTTTGCAACAGAAGACTTTCATTTAACGTTAAAGATAATAATTTAATACCCACAATCACATCATGAACATCCAGAACTATACTAAAGTATCATAACATAGATAATCCTTAAATATCAGGGTCAAAAGACCAATCTCCAAGATTACCAAATATTACAACTTAATACTGATAGTCATAATAATAATAAAAAAAATCAAAGAAGTTAAGGCCTAGTCTTAATAAGGTAAAGTAGGTCGATGATCTCAATCATGATATCTTGAGTCTCCCAATCCTCATCCCACATGGACTTAAGCCAAATCGGACACATGGACTTAAGCCAAACCGGACCCAATTCTTAGACAATCACCGAATCATATCCTTTAAACTGACCATCCTGCATTTCGGTGGCGGCATCTGAAAAGCTAACTATAAAACAACACATGTTTCATAGGTGGAAAAGATACAAGCGTAAGTTCACAACTTAGTGAGCAATAATACACATAATGAACATGCTATTATGAAGTGAACTCAGAAGTTATGGTATAAGTTACATACAGAAATGTACAACTATAATTCTTCATTTGATAAAATGAACATAATGCAGTATAGGTATAATACATGTCATAACAAAAGAATCATGTCATAGTTCAATTCCAAATGGTATACCTAAGCTTTTAACCCATTCCTGTTAGGGTTGTGTTGTCCCAAGCGACCTATAATACAACACATGTGCCACGAATATTGTACACTATCATTCATCACTAGCAGTTCGACCTCTGGTGGCCTACGCCGCTAATTATGTCCATCTATAATGACCGCCACTAAAGCATGGTTGCACTGGTCACAAGAACCATTGGATGCAAGGTCAAACATAACAACAAACATTTGACCTTAGAGAATAACCTGTATAATAATAAGCTTATGGCCATTATCCCGCACGGACTAATGTACCATGTCATACAAAGCAATTTAATATTTACCATCTTTTACATGCATGCTTTTCATAAAATCATCATTTTCATTATCTTGTCATTAATCACTCATTCCACAAAATAGAGTTCACAGTAATCAAAAATATATTTCATGTGAGTTGTAAACATACATGTTTTGGTATACAAAATAATCATGTTACGCGGAAAAAATAATAGGAAGCATCCATGTGAATTTTTACTCACTTGAGTTGTAGTTTTTCACTGGGTAATCCTCTGGATACCCTCCAACCTCCAAATATGAGAGAAGATTAGTCATCAACCTCTAAACCTTAGCTATACAAACTTTAAAATTGAAAACAGGCTTTCTGCCCGAGGGTTAAACGTTTGGACAAGAAATTTGAATGTTCGGCCTAGACATCGAACATTGGCCCAGTACATGGTTGAACGTTTGGTGCTGGGGTAGAATCCCATTTCTGAACCTAAAAGCCACCAAACTACTTCTAAGCAAATCCTAAGGTCTCAATATGATTCCTAGCAGAGTCCTAAACCTTAATAACACCTTCATGCAACACTTGATATGTAAAAACTATCATCAAAACATTAATCCAACGTTAAACTAGTATAAAGGTCAAAACCGAGCAAAGATGCACAAGTAGCTAAAGATATGGCCTATACAGGAAGCAAGAAACATAAGAACTATACTGAGAACGAACCAAGTTGTGAATGTTACCTCCTTAGGATGAAAGGGCTCCTTCCTTTACAAGAGACCACACACACACACATGGGTTAGGCTGAGCCAAAGAGGGTGAAAGTGAGCTGAAGGAGCGTAGGGGGTGGGTATTTATAAAGTGGATTGTCTAAAGATAAGGATGAGCTGGTTATTACCCAACACAACAGATCACCGAACGTTCGGTCACTTTAGTCAAACGTTCGCTGTATTATATTACCTAGCGGTTTTGGGTTCGATCTAACGTTCAGTGGTCCCTGGTCGAAAGTTTGGTGTACCTTCTAACACAGAGTTGATGCCTGAACAGGAAGTTACGCCAAGTCGTCGAACATTCGTTGACTGAGGATCCAAACTTTTAGTGGACTGTGGTATCAAATGTTCGGTAACCCAAGTTGAACGTTCGGTGTTGGACAGAAAATTCAAAATTATCTCTTCAACTAGTTTTGACCCCATGTTAATACTGATTATGGCTTACTTAACCCTAATCAATGTTCGGGGTACTACAAGTTCACACTACAATATGTTAATTAAGGGAGCACTTAGTTCCAAGTACAAGACTTAAAGAAAGGCAGCAAACCCATTAACACAAACATCATGTGTCCCACACAACCAGCAATGGGACCACATTGCTCACATATTCAACCCCACTTCACAACATCCACAAAACAATTGACAAAAAAATTGACTACTTTTTGCTTAAACCCAATCGTAGCATATAACCCATTAATAAACACACTAAGGTTCAACCTTTTGGCAACATCAATAAGACCGATAGGACAAAACCCATTATACTCAATCCAAACTATGTCACATACCAGGAATAGGAATAGACAACCTAAATATTTCCAAAATTTCAAATAAATAACATGCAAAAGTTTGACAAAACCTAGAGCACCAACATAAATTTAAGAAAGAAGTCACCAATGAAGTCATTAAAGAAGGGAAATTTACCAAATGTACGAAGTCACAAAGAACATCGTTTTGTAAGATATCACAATGTACCATCGCAAATCCTAGCAAAGTAGGTGAAAAACGTAACAAATAAGGTGCAAATCGTAACAAGGAAAGAGATTTTAGTGCTCATCAAGAATGATTTTTAGGGTTAGTCTCCAAGGATTTTTTAGGGTTCATCAAAGGTCATGAGTTGGTATGAGTTTGACCACAAGTTTTAATGTGTCCGTAAACCGAGTAAAATGGTTGAAATATCAAAGAAAAGACAAACTAATAAGGTGTTTTTTTTTTTTTTTTTTTTTTTTTTTTTTTTTTTTTTTTTCGGAATTTCATTCTAAAGGATAAGGGGTATAACGAGGATAACAACATCAAAATACCATCTGCGTGGCACGTGAGGGGACTTAGGGAAGATTGCAAAAAAGTAAAAGTCCGATACACTAAATTGAGAAATTTTGAACTTTAAGGGGTGCATTACAAAATAAGTGACAATTCAAAATGGGGGGGGAGGGGGGGTAAAGGAAGTTTCCTACAAATTTATCATTGAATTTATGGAACCCACATGTGGTCCCATAGATTCAATGTTGGATTTGCATATCTCTTATATAGAGATGGACTAAAGATGTGAAAGAAAATGAAACCAAATAGTTTTCTTTCATTAATATTATGTAAGAGCATTCACAGTGGGTTATGTAAAACCCACTGTGAATGTATAATAGGTAACCAAAGCAAGAAAAAGCTCCTTCAACAGATTCTCTAAACCCAACGCCAGAATACATCAACGAGCATTTGTGAACAGTATCACTCCACATGTGGCGTGATACTGTTCACAAACCTATTATTATTTTATTAATTTTTCTCTTCTTCTCTCTCCCGAAACTTCTACCTTTTTGTTCTCTTCTTTCGCTTGCCTTTTCTCTCCAGAGTATGAGAAGACGAAGAAGAGGGAGAGGCAGATTCTGGTGTTTCGGTGGAAACCATCCGAAGATTCTGGTGTTTCGGTGGAAACCATGGGCCGCCGATGGGTTGATTTGGATTTGGATTCAGCTTTCTTTCTCTTTCTCTTGTCCCTGCGTCTCTCTCTCATACTCTTCTCCTTCTTCTCTTTTTTCCTTTTCCTTTCCATCGATTTGGCCTTGCTTTCACCCGGTGACCTATATATGCGCAAGGTGGAGGATGGGTCACCCACGGTGGGTGAGTCGTTGTGATCGAGGTCCTTGATTAGGTCCTGCAATTGTTCGGGCGAGGGAGCAGAGCGAAGAAGCGTGTTGGCCTTGATTTGATCTGGGAAATTTCCTGTGGTTTTAGCAATGGTGGTGTTGCGGTCTGTTCCAATGACTTTCCTCCAATGGGTATTCTTGGCTTGCTTTCTTTGTTCATCTATGGGTCTGAAAAGCACAGCCCCATCTTGCGATTCTCATGATCATTAGCAACAATTCATTCTCCGGCCAGTTTAATTCTAACATTTGCAGCTCCTCAAATGGGATTCAGATTCTTGATTTGTCTGTGAACCGTCTGGTGGGCGGTCTTGGAGGCTTGGGAAATTGCAGCACATCTCTGCAACAATTACATGTTGACAACAATTCACTTTCAAGGCCTCTTCCTAATTCTTTGTATTCTGTGTCAGCTTTGGAGTAACTCTCAGTCTGTGGGAGAGAGAGAATGGCAAAGGGCAGTAGACAAACTGCTGGGAATGGTCTATAATTCTGCATTTGTTTGATGAAATGGCAGAGGTGATTTCGGGTTTGTGGAGAGGAGTGGGCATGAGTTTTTAACAAAAATAATAAAAAAAATATTAAAAATGATTATTTTAATAAAATAGATATAAATTTAGATCATTTGATGGAGGATAGTTTTAAAAGTTGTTATGTAAACTAGCAAAAAGCAAGTTTGATCATGTAAAATAGATTGAAATTTACATAATCTGCTGGGAATGCTCTAAGTAGTTTTGAACGAAAGGAGTTAAATGAAAAAAAAAAAAAAAAAAAAAAACTAGGAAAAACTTCACAAATCCTCTTGAACTTCAACTCAATTTGAAATTACCCTCTCAAAGTTCAAATACTCACAATTTCAACCCTCAAACTTTAAATTTGATGCAATTTTCTCATCCGTTAGGGTTTGACGTTAAATCAGACGGCAAAAAGGGTGAAATGACCTTTATGCCCTTAAAACTTTTTATAAAATTTCAAATTTACCCTTAATTTCAAATTAAAAAATTTTAATCATTTTTTTTTTAAAAAAAGAAAAGATAAAAAAGTTGACTTACGCTGGTTTACGGGGCATGACAGACCCACGGCTGGGTCACTTGGTGACCCAGCTGGAGTCACTAGCAGACCTCGTCATGGGTCTAGTGGTGACCCCGCCGTGGGTGAGAGGACCCCACTGTGGGTCTAGTGACCCAACGCAGGTCATTGGTCGGCCCATTTTTTATTATTAAATAAAAAAAACAAAGTAAGGGTATTTTAGTAATTTTTTAGGTATTATGATTTGACAGAAAATTCTAATGGAGGAGGACATTGCAACAAATTCAAAGATTTAAGGGTGAAATTTTGAGTTTTTTTAACTTTGAGAGTAGTTTTAAATCGAGGGAAAGTTTACGTGAATTTTGTGAAGTTTTTTCAAGCAAACTATTTAAAAATCAAGGGAGGAAATTGAAGTCTAGTTAACCAAATTTTCTAAAGAAAAAAAGGAGGAAAAAAAAAACACAGAAGAAAAAAAAGAGAGGAGAGATTCGGGCTCAGTTGAAAGCCCTGCTGGGCCTTTCCAACGTCTCCCGCCTCTTGATGTTCATTGTCCGCTTCGGCTAACCCCCTTGGGACGCTGTCACTCTTCACTCCACTTGTGGACGCAGCTCTTCTCCAGAACCACTGGGACACTGGTACCTTCCAATTACCCGAGCTTCTTCGATTTTCTTTCCTCTGTTTCTGCTGAAAATAACTTTGGAAAAGAAAAGTTAACACCAGGATTTCAATCGAAAGATCAGGTTTACTCGTCCGTTGCGAAATTCAAAATCTATTTTTCTTTCCTGGCATTTCTTGTGCTCAAGAGTGGATTTTTATCCGTTTGGTTTGGTGGAATAATTTAGTTTCTATCTGTATACGAACATGTTCCAGCTTGGGTTCTGCTTAAATTTCTCGGACCACATTTTTTTTTTTTTTTTTTTTTTTTTTTTTTTTTGTGTTCTTTCAAATTTCTTGCCGAACCAAAATTATTGTTATATGTGGGATGATCATCATGTCATTGAGTTTAATATAGGTTGGTTTAGCCAAAAATGTTGTTGCAGTTTGACGGCAACAAGCTTCAGTGATTGATAAATCCTTCTAATAGGTTGGTTGAGTATTTCTGCATGTCATATAAATGTCTATCAAGTATCCATCAATTAATGAGGTGGCTTTTAAAATCATCATTGGGTATGTGATTGATCAAATAGTGAATTTGATCAAATAGTGAATTTGATCAAATGATGATTTTAAAAGCCACCTCATTATTTGATGGGCACTTGATGGACATTTATATGACATGTAGAATTACTCAGGTTGGTCTGGTTATTAAATGTATTAGGGAAGATTTATGGGGCGCAAATCTTTACTAAGCAGAGCATAGTATGAATATGAAGAGCTCCCCTTCCCTCTCCCCTTGGGGCCAATTACTTATGGACAAAAGAAAAAAGAAAAAAAGAAAAAAAGTATGAGCATGAAGAGCTACAATGCTCATTGAAGAGTCCATCATCAGTTAGTATATGGTATTAAGAAGCTGAAGTCAAATACTATGATATGACTATGCTTAATTATTGCCTTGTATTGGAGTGATAAAACTTCTATTCTGATCAAATGAAGAAATTACTGATTTTAGACTAGTCTGGTTGTCATACAGTTGTAGTGCTTTCTAAACTCAAGATTCTTTTTTTTTTTTTTCGATGACGAGGAACCCTTCTAAGGTAGGGCCACTTTGTGTACCCACCCCTGTCAGATAAATCTCGGACCCATATAAAACACTCCCTCTACACGGATCGGGTAATATTCCGGGCTGGCCCCAAGGAATTGTTTGCATCTAAGGAGATTCGAACCTTAGGCCTCATGGAAAAAAAAAAAGAAGAAGCTCAAGATTCTTAAAGAAAAGAAAAAGAACTGTATCTTTTAATAATTGGCAATTAAGAGTAATTTTGAATTTCACAGCAGCTTGTATAATTGAAGTTAAGTGTTGTAATGTATACGAGGGTAGACAACTGCCACATTCACATGTTCGGTGCATTATTCGCTGATAAAACTATGACATACAAGTGGGTTGAAGCATGTTTTGTTGCTTTTTTAATTCGTTTCTTCCCAATTCTTATATTGCGGGAGAGGTATCACAGAACGTCAGAGCTGTGGGCCTTTGGAAGATTTGAGATGGGGCTTGATTTGTAGATTTGTAAACCATATTTGAGCAGCTTTTGGCCTTTTGCTTTTGTAACTTTTTGGTCAATGTGCCGCCAAATTTTCATCACTTAACCTTGGAATTCACGTATATTGATGATGTAACAATTTGCTTATATTGTTCTAGTCTTCTGTCATATTTGTTTTCTCACCTTGGTAATTAATTGGAATCGTGGGTTTTTCAGGTTTGATGTTCATGTTATTTAGGCATGTTCTATTCATGCAGTAGGCTTGCTGGAAATGGCACTGACAGTCTCAGTTGTGCAGTCATGTGGCATGGTATAAACTTATCTCAAACTGTTCATCCTTTTTGCCATTTATGGTTTAACTGGAATTTTTTTTAAAAATCTTTTTTCACTTTCCAGAAAATGTGATTACTAAGTCTTACTGAAAGAGGAGGAGATAAAAATGGCATTAAGTCTTGTGTTGCAAATTAATTATATTGAACTTAAATGCTTTAATTACTGTTGCTTATTTAACTTTATCTCCAATATTCCTCAAGTCTTTGGTCTCCCCAACACTGATCTTGCTTTACAGTCTCAGAGTGTTAGCAACCATATTTCTTGAGATATGCATGAAAATGCAATTCCTTTTGCTGTTTCAATACAATTTTTATTTTAATTTTTTAATTTTTTTATATAAGTAATTGAAATATCATTAAAATCATAAGGCGCCCCCTAGGTACACAGGAAGTATACAAGATAAACTACCTCACTAGGAGGGGCAAAAAGAATAAGAAAATCATGATAACTAATCAATAAAGGAGAAACAAAAGCAGCTGTCCAAAGATACAATGTGTTGAAAAATAGAGATTTAATCTCCTCCAAAGTCCTCTCATGGTCCTCAAAACTTCTATCATTTCTTATCCTCCATGGACACTACAAAAGGCATGAAGACATCATCTTCCACACAACAACACTTCGAGTGTTGCTAGCAGTCAACTAACAAGCATACAAATCGATAACTCGTTTAGGCATGACCGAAGACAATCCAAATCGACTGAAGAAAACATTCCAAATGGAGCAAGCAACCTCACAATGAAGCAGAAGATAGTCCACAGACTTCCTGTTCATTTTACAGAAGCAACACCAATCAACCACAATGATGTGCTGCTTTCAGAGATTATCCATTGTAAGGATCTTTCCTAGAGCTGCCGACCAAATAAAAAAGGCCACCATCAACAGGACCTTAGTTCGCCAAACACTTTTTCAAGGGAAACAGACACGATCTTGACAACCCGTGACACTGTAGAAAGATTTAACACCAAACAAACCCCTTTTTGGAAAGGACCCACCATAGCTTGTCCTCCCTTACCTGTCTCACTCTCACTAAATGCAACACCCTGAAAAACGAGGCAAAGGCTTTATCTCCTCGATTATTCTTGCATGGTGGTCAGCTCTTTTCCCATTGTTTCTTTGAAATGTTCAAACTACAGACCATATCAATTTTGTTACTTAATGTGTTTTCTTGCATGTTTTTGAGACATCCTTTTGCAACTCATCCAACTCAACTTCATAATCTTGATTACACTTGGCTTATAAAATTATGAAATCAATTTTTTTTTTTCACTGAATTTTGAATTGTAAATTTCACACTTTTAAATGAGCTTAAAGACAAATTTTCATTTGCTAGTGCTTCTGTGGGAAACGATTGAGAGGTGCAATTGTTTTTGAAGCTGAGAGAGGATATCAGACTGCTTTGAGTAGAAAAATGAGGTAATGTACTTCATTATTAATAAGCGTGGGAGATTATGGGCATTATTTACAATGTCGTCATCTTCTTGCAGGTTTAATAAATCTCTCCTCTCTAAAGTATCAAAATTATGTTCTCGACCAAAACATGAATTAGCGGGAAAATTATTGGAGAAAGTTGCAAGAATCTCAGGTCGATCAAAAATTCTCAATAAGGTAGATGTTTGTGTATACATATTGGGAACTCTCTATTTTGACCATCATAATTCTATTTTACATGCATTTTTCTGAGAAACAGAAGTTTTACCGAATTATTTTCTCATATGAAGCATGCTATTGCAATTTTTTTTTACTGAAATAGGAAACTGTAGGATCATCTTCCGATATGTTGCCATATAACTTCAATACGAATGTTATGCTATTGAATATACGCTTTCATAAAAATGCTGTTCAAACAAAAATTGAGATGGAAGACAATTTAATTAGGATTGTCTGTGACTATGTGTTGATTGTGGGATTCAGCCAAGTCGTAGAGTAGGTTTGGATTAAGTCAGAGATAGTAGTATAGCATCATTACGAAGTAATGTTGAGATTATCAATAGAACAATGCATCAACATGATAATGGGTGGTATGCAAAGTCAATGGACAGAAGAACTCTTGTTGTCTTTGGAGTGGTGCTAGAGTGATTTGATTAAAAATAGATGTGATTTTTCTAAGTAATGTCTAAACATGCATACTAATTCATGCTTTGTTAGTCCATAAACAAATTTAACCTTTTCTTTTGATAAGTAATTTCATTATCATTTTTTGATAAGTAATAAAATTTTATAAAAAAGCGTAAGGTGCCTCTAAGTACACAGGAACGACTAAAGCAACCCACAACAGGAAAACAAAACCCAACAATCCTTAAAAAACCAAAGCCCTTAAACCCGAACCCTCAAGGTGCACTCATTATCATTAATTAAGAGTGAATGGGCGCAACCCTGAAAGTGATGACGAGCAAATCATAGAAAGTTTAAACAGATTCGAGATTCTCGATCAGATGAGCGGACAGGGCAAGCGGGTAGCGGTGGACAAAATTTAATTAGGATCGGATGGAGTGATGATCACAACTATGACTGCAAAAGAGAACCCCTAATCTGAAGGAAAAGAAGAACCCCTAGTTTGAAGAAAAAGAACAAAAATTCAAAAAATATGCAAAACTAAAAACAAGCAAGCTATGATGGGTAGTGTTACGCCCCCAATCCCTAATCCCAAATTAGGGCTATTGGGTGTGCGACTTAAATCATTTTAGCAAAGCAATAAAACTGCGAACAACAGAAGCTAATAAAAGGAGTAGGCAGTGAAGACATAAAATTAACTTTATATTACCAAGTGTAGTACATTTTCATACATAGTATCAAGGGCCGTTATACAAAACATTGAGAAGGGAGGATGCAGCCGCCAAAACTAAGGCTCAACAAAGCTAGTACATCATATCGTTTGTACATATCAAACGACTTCGATCCCCTTTGTAAGTTTATGTTTACTTTACTAGGCGACAATCTGGTCTGTAAAACAATGTTTACAGGTGGAATAGTGAGTTCACAGCTTAGTAAGTAAACAGAAGAAAAACAACAACAACAATAATATCAAGTAAATTAATGCATAAATAGTAAGTCCTGTGAACAAAATAATCTTTTCTTTTTGTTTAGGAATCATCAAAATATAATTCCTTAACTCTTTCTCTTTTAAAACTCAAAGGCAATTGTGCTATTAGCCACTTCCTGACATACTGTTATCACAATTTTCGCATTTCTTGGTAACCACTGCTACCGCTATCATTACTTTCGCACTCCCAGTAGCCACTGCTACCGCTATTAATCTAGGTAGCTTCTGCTACCGCTATCATTACATTCACGCTCCCGGAAGCCACTGTTACCGCTATATTCAAAATTCCCTGGTAGGTAATGCTACTGCTAAATTCATATTTACCCAGTATATCGCTATCATAATATTCATATTCCCCAGTAGCTAATGCCATCGCTAACAATCCCAATATACTGCTATCATTTTTCTCATTGGCTCATAATTTCTTGCGAGGGGTACAACTCCTCATTACATGCTTCTTTCACAAAATACAAATCCACAACTCATTTGCATATGTATTGTACCATCCTCACGAAACATAATCTTCACATGTGAATTCATATATAAAATTTATAATCAATGGTACATTGGTGGGAGTTGCCTTGGTGTATTGGAGGAGATTTTAATGTAGTTCGATTTCCAAGTGAGAGGTCAGGTGTGGCCGGCTTTTCTACAGCAATGGAAGAGTTTTCGGACTTCATTTTCTTGCAAAATTTGGTGGATCTACCGCTTGAAGGTGGCCAGTTTACTTGGTCAAATAATCAGGAAGATCAAACATGGTCTAGAATTGATAGATTCTTAATTTCTCCGGAGTAGGAAGAACGTTTTCCTAAAGTGATATAGAGGAGATTGCCAAGACTTCTATCCGATCACTTTCCATTGCTATTGGATTGCTGGGCGCCAAGAGGAGGAAGTAGGTATTTTAAATTTGAAAACATGTGGCTGAAATCGGATGGTTTTGCTGATCAGGTTAAAATTTGGTGGTTGTCTTATGTGTTTTCTGGATTACCAAGTTACATTTTGGCTAATAAGTTGAAGGCTTTGAAGAAATGGAATGAGGAAGTGTTTGGTGATGTAGGGAAGAAAAAGAAAGAATTATTGGAGGGTAGTTGCGAGCTGGACTTAATTGAAGAGTGCCATTGCTTAGAGGAGGACGAAAGGGTTTGAAAGATAGATATGTCGAGAGAGTTGAAGAAAACTCTTCTATTTGAGGAAATGAACTGGAGACAAAAATCACGAGCTTTGTGGTTGAAGGAGGGGGACAAGAACACAAATTTTTTTCATAGGGTGGCCAACTCACATTGTAAATTCAATCATGTGGACTCTTTGAATAGAAATGGTGCAACTTCCAAGAATCTTGTGGAGATCAAGGAGCATATAGTCCATTATTACAACAATCTGTATTTTGAGCACTGTTCTTGGCGGCCAAGGTTGGATGGTCTATCTTTCCTATCCATTGATGCGGATGAGAGTATTTGGTTAGAAAGAGAGTTTGAGGAGAAGGAGGTGTGGGATGTGATCAGGTAATTGAATAGAGATAAGGCTTCGGGTCCAGACGGATTCACTATGGCTTTCTTTCAAAGGTGTTGGGAAATTTTAAAACATGATCTTATGGCTGTTTTTGCAGAATTTCATAATTGAGGTCAGTTTGAAAAGAGTTTTAATGATACTTTTGTCTCTCTGATTCCAAAGAAGACTGGTGCCATGGATGTGAAAATTTTTTGCCCTATTAGTTTGTTTTTTTGGGGGGGGGGATGTATAAGATTATTTTCAAGGTTCTCGCGAACAGGTTTAAGTTAGTATTGGGCAAGATTATCTCCAACGCACAGAATGCGTTTATTGGTGGTCGACAAATCTTAGATTCAGTGCTTATTGCTAATGAATGTTTGGATAGTCAAATTCGATCGGGGGAATCTGGGCTCCTGTGTAAGTTGGATCTAGAAAAGGCATATGATCATGTTAATTGGGACTTCTTGCTCTATTTGCTGCAGCGTTGTGGTTTTGGGGAGAAATGGAGGGCTTGGATACGATTCTGTATTTCTACGGTGAGATTTTTTATTCTTATGAATGGAACCCCGTCGAGTTTTTTTAATAGCACTCGTGGGTTGTGACAAGGGGATCCTCTTTCACCTTTATTGTTTGTGGTGGTTATGAAGGCTTTGAGTCGGATGCTGATTGCTGCACTGGGTCAGGGTAATTTGACAGTGTTTTTAGTTGGATCCATGGATTCTGATGCTTTAGTAGTGAATCATTTACTGTTTGCCAATGACACGTTGATTTTCTGTGGTGTGCAAGAAGAACAAATTCGACATCTGCGGTGTATCTTCTTATGCTTTGAGACAGCTTCAGGATTGAGGATTAATTTAGGAAAATCAGAAATTGTTCCTATTGGAGAGATAGAGGATGTCGAAGGGTTGGCTCAACTCCTTGGATGTCGGGTCGCATCTCTGCCTATGACATACTTGGGTTTGCTGTTGGGTGCTTCTTACAAGGTCGTGTCTATTTGGAATGGTGTCATTGAGAAAATGGAACGACGGCTGGCTGGATGGAAGTGAATGTATTTGTCGAAGGGGGCTCGGCTGACTATTCTTAAAAGTACTCTTTCCAACCTTCCTACGTATTTCTTCTTGTTGTTTCCTATTCTAGTGAGCGTGGCTAATCGTCTTGATAAACGTCAAAAGGGATTTTCTTTGGGGTGGCATTGGAGATGAGGCCAAATTTGATTTAGTGAATTGGAATAGGATCTGTACCCCATTGCATTTAGGTGGGTTGTGAGCTCACAATTTCATCCATTTTAATCGAGCTCTTCTGGGGAAATGGTTGTGGAGGTATGGTAGGGAGAGAGAGGCATTATGAAGATTGGTGATTGATGTCAAATTTGAGAGTCTAAAGGGTGGGTGGTGTTCAAAAGAGGTGTTGGGTACTTTTGGAGGAGTGGGTGTGTGGAAACATATTAGGAGGGGATGGGATAAGTTTAGCAATTTTGTTCGTTTTGAGGTGGGGATGGGTCACATGTAAGTTTTTGGCATGATTGGTAGTGTGAGGATAGATCTTTGAAGCAATGTTTTCCAATTTTGTTTAGTATTGTGAGGAACAAGGATGTGATGGTGACAGATAACTTGGTTGTTCAACATGGAGTTATTCAATGGAATGTTATTTTTACGCGTCCAATCCAGGATTGAGAGATGGAGATGGTACTTTCTTTCTTCACTCGGTGCGACATGGAGAGGATGACAGGTTAGTTTGGAACCCCTCCAAAAGGGGTTCATTTGAAGTGAAGTCCTATTATGAAGTGTTAAATACGAAGGATGGCCCATCATTTTTGTGGAAGAGTATCTGGCGTGTTAAGGCTTCGGCAATGGTGCCTTTCTTTGTATGGACAACAACTTTAGGTAAAATTTTGACGCATGACAATCTGCGAAAGAGGAATGTCGTGGTGCTGCATGTGTAAAAAGAGTGGGGGGTCAATTGAACATCTGTTACTTCATTGCGAAGTTGCTCGCGATCTTTGGAGTTACATTCTTACGTTATTTGGGGTAGAGTGGGTTATGCCAAGAATGGTGCTGGAGTTGTTGGCTTGTTGGGGTGCGTCGTTTGGGTATGGTCCAGCTAAGGAAGCTTGATGGTTAGTTCCGTTGTATTTAATGTGGTGTATTTGGCGGGAGCGGAATGGGCGGCACTTTGAAGATGTCAAGACATCAATGGTGGAGGTAAGGAAGCGTTTGCTTAACTTGTTATATATTTGGATAGCGTCTCATCATAGCTTGAATGTTTTTATTTATGCAGACTTTTTAAATTTTTTTTCTCTTCGTTCCTATTATAGGCACTCTTGTATACTTCCTGTGTATTAAAGTTGCGCCCCTCTGCGCTTTATTTATGAATTGACATTACTTATCAAAAAAAAAAAAAACTATTCGTTGCAGTTTTTGAGATTGTTTACTTACCTAGAGTGTTGATGAGCTTTGATATTCTCCTCTCTTTCACCTAAGTCCTTGCTATGTTAGTCCTCTGTTTTCTTCCTCCCTCACGTTCTTTCTTTTTCTCTGTCTCACTCAGTTGCTCTCTTTTCCTTCCAAACTCTCATCTCTCTCTCTCTCTCTCTCTCTCTCTCTCTCTCTCTCTCTCTCCCGTTCAACCGTTCTATTTCTCTCTTAGATACTCTTTGTTTTCATTTACCCCTCCACCATCTTTTTCGTGTGCCTCTTTTATAGATAATTTGGCCCACTTATAATCCTACACAAATTCATGTCTTGTCCATTGAAGAGCTGAAATCGTAATGTATTTTGACCCGTCACAACTTTGTTGTCAATCTTGCAAGCCGCCTAATCTCATATGCTGCCACCTTATCTCTAGTGCTGTCGTTCTTAGAAACCAGATCTCCATGCATTCTTAAACCTAACCCCACTTCATGTCACCCTTAGAACTAAAGTACACATGCATACTTACCCTTCAATTGTTTGGTGAAGTGGCATCTTAATATGGGGACAACACTAAGACTTTGATGTCTAGCTCATAAGGAAGCACCACATATGGTTAACACCTAAGGTGGTGTACTGTTAAGTTTTTGAATCAACTAAGATTAGTCATTTTGTAACTTCACTTGTTGTCCAAGCGTGGATCCTTGCTGCCCTTTCTAATTTTATTTATTCTATAAACCAAAAATCAAGCCTTAACAATTTAAAGTCTATTAGATCAATTAAGGCTTCAAAATGAAAACCAATAACCCATCTTAGTTCGAGTCCTTAAACAAAATAATGCCTCAAAATAATTATAATATTTATTTGATTAAAGTAAATATCTCATAATATATCTTTCCTCGGAAATGATTATGAATCCTACATATCCTAAGAATGATGTGTTGCCAGAATCTAGAAAATAATTCTCAAAATTAACTAAATATTATAAATCCGCCTTATCCTAAAAAAAATCGAGTCCTCTAGTTTTTTTTTTTTTTTTTTTTTTTTTTTTTTTTTTTTTTTTTTTTTTTTGTAATGTACATCGGGGTATTACAATTGTCCACCGGACCTTGCTGTTGTCTAGGGTTTGTGGCAAATTTATTCCACCCACTATTTCTGGTGATGTTTCACTCTGGTGTTTGTCAATGGGTTATTTGTCATATACAGTTATGACATGCTCTTTACCTATGTCTTTAGTTTCTTAATTCCAATTTTTATTTTTATATTTTTGGTTTAGCTCATGATGGTCCTTTTTTAGGCGCATGGAAAGTAGTTTTGATATTTTAAAAAGAATCTATGTAGAATGTCTAGCAAATTGTTCTCTGTGAACTCCTGATTCCCTCATAGTCTTTGTGACAATGTTCTTGTGAGAGACCTCCGAATCATTGACCATGTCTCTTAAGACTATAATTGTGCATGGTAATTGGTAAGACTGTTAAAGAAATCCCACACCCACGATGAGTTGAACACAAGACTTCTGTTACAGAGCTTCGGGTTATGGAGGAAAACACATGTTTGAGGGATGGGTCTGTAAAGTCTGGAGAGTGTAAGGGTTTGAGTCTCGAGGCATACGTATGGAAGGGGTCAGAAAACTAAGGGCTGAGACTAAGGCGCCAGAAACGGAGGACCGAGATTTGAGCTTGAGCTGTCATGATAGCCGGCATGTGTGTCCCTTGGGAGCTAGCAGATTCCAGCTGACTGGCACATGGTGGAACAAGGGTAATAGGTTTGGTTAGAAATTAAGTCTGGTTAGGGAAGAGTCATTGGTAGACAAGTGTGAAGCACTCATACTTGCCATGTGTTGTGGAGGATGATCATGAAGGAGCGTGTGGAGTATGTATATCACGAGGTTGTTTCTCCTGCATGGGCAAGTGTCCAAATTAGTTTAAAAATAATTGTATGAGTGGCTTGTTTCTATAAGAATCTTGGATTGGACTGAGTCATGTGGAAATGAAGCTCAAGTCTTTCAGATTTGTTTAGTGAGTCCAGAATATTTCAGTCCGTTATGATTAGGCTCGGTGTATCTCGGGTTGTTTGTAAAGAATCCTGTATTATAGGAGTTTTTTGAGGATAAGTCCATGTATTTAAACAGGCCATTTGGCCGAAAGTAATGCAAGTTTGAATTTTGAATTTCAATTATTTGTTGGAGGCGACTCCCTTGAAGCAAGCCAAGTCCATTTCCTTACAACTATTTTTCTTGTCCAAATTATAATCCATAATTAAGTCTGTTACAACTTCTTCATCGATAAGGAGGAGAGGCACCATTAGGCTATAGCTAAGACATTGAGCCTCTTTGGCGAAACAGAATAGCCACTTTCCGTAGGGAATTATGATGAATCTTGTAGAGGAACGCTTAGTAAAATTGCATGCCTGGGCTCTTTTGAGTTTTTGAACAGTTAAATTTATATGTTTGCATTTGATTGAAGTTATTTTATTTTTATTTTTATTTTTTTTAAAGTGAAGCAATTCGGAATGGGCCTAGTAAAGAATATGATGACTGTTTGTTTCACCCAGTGTACCTGTAGCTTTCGGAATTCTATAATTGTTTCCCAAGTCAACTCTTTATATGCTGCAATTTATTTTGTTGTAGGTGTCTGTTCTGATGGAATATGATGGTCTTCATGATTTAGTTGATAATGAAAGAGCTAAAAAGCGATCTTGTATGAATCTTAAAGGTGCAAAGGATGAATTTAATGACTCCTTAGCATATAAAAGGTTTCCATCCATCATTCTCGGTAGTTCTCCGCAGGTTGAATTGTATGATGAGACTGCATGTTGCTCTGAATTGAGTAGGGTTTTAGCTACCCAAAATTGTGAAGGATTTCTTCCTAATTCCATTGGGGCCGAGCTGGATCAAGAGAGTTCTAGTGAAACATGGCCTTCTATGTCTCCTGCGCTTCTGAGTGTAACACCTTCCTCACTAAAAGAAGATTCTTATGAGACTTTATCTTCTCAGCCTGTTGCTTTAGAAACTATAGAAAAATCAAATTCTTCAGTCACTGTAAAGGAATCTTCTATCAAAGTGGGTCCTGAATCACCACTAAATGCTGCCCCCATTGAGTTATTTCTTGACAGATCTATCAATTGCATACCTGGATTAAGTAAGAGGCACTGTCGTCAGCTGGAAAATTGTGGTTTTCACACGGTGAGAGATAATCTAAATAGGAAAGTCCTAGGTTTTTATATTTCACAAGAAGGCATGTGTTGACATTGTTCTTTTTGTCTCTATGTAGTTGCGGAAATTGCTACATCATTTTCCTCGAACTTATGCTGATTTACAGAATGCGCAGACTGCAATTGATGACGGACAGTACCTGATTTGCATTGGGAAAATCTTATCTTCAAGGTATCTATTCTTTTTTCCCAAATAATTGAATTGTATTTCTTGTTTGTACTTTCTCTTTGGGGAAGTAATTGTATTTCTTGCAATTTCAACTGATTAGACCCTTTCCAAACTTGGTCTTTGAGATATTTTAATCAATTTTGTCATTGGCGCTTCAGGTGCCTACCTTGACACTTTAGGTGGTGTGAGGTGTTGGCAAATCGCATGGATCTTCTCCATGTGAGCTAAATTGTATTAAGGCACTCACATAGACCCCTAATAAAAGAAATGCCACGATACTAACATGTAACTCATGTGATGTACATTTTTTTGTTACACTTCGAAATTTTGATTAATTTTTTGTAAAATGTGATTGGTCGTGCTGATAGCTAACAAATTTTTTCTATAAAACCATGTTTTCCATTATCTTTTCAAAAAAAAAAAAAAATTGGAAGTATTTAAAACAAATCACGAAGGATATTACTATTAGATAATTTGTTTTTTTGATAATTAAGAAAGGTTTTATTAAAAAAGCGAAAAACTCCCCTAAGTACACAGGGAGTATATACAATAACAACCAAACCAGCCTTAAAAAAAAACCCAAACAAATCCACAAGGACCGAAGCCCTTAAACCTGAAACCCACAAGGAGCACTCAACACTACAGCACTTGAGCCTTTCCTTTTCCTTTGCCTAGAGGGCACGCTTGCATCACCGTAGTTAATGGAGTTTTTCAGATTGAACACCTCTCTCCTCCCTTTGATCTTAATACGCGCAACCTTTTTAATCCGATGGAAATCCTCTTCAATGGCATCCAAAATCGCAAAGGACTGATCTTCATCCTCAGCACCATCCGACATCCAATCCAAAGGCATGTCAGGAGGACAGACACCCAAGGGGTAAGGGGAATCTCCATCCTCCCCAACCCAATAGCCCCAAGTGAGACGGAAAAAGAAAGGAGTAGGGTGAAATCCAAGGAGGAAGTAGTAATGAATGAGCTTAATGCTATTAATGAATGAATTTCGACTCTCACATAAAGTTCTTGTTTCGGTAATTCAAAAATGGGAGAAGGTTTTTTACTAATGAATCTAATAGAAAGGTAAAGGACTGAATCTAGTACTTCCTAAAGGCAGGAATGCAGGAAAGGAAAGCACTTGGAACAGGCCGTCCTTAAGCGTATCGCCATACGAGAAGACATTTTATTCTAAAATAAAAGATTAAGACTAAGAGCAAACCATTAAATAGGAAACACTATCTGAGAAGGTATCAATCAGGGGGAGCTCAACATAGCCAGCAAAGAGATAATCGACGTTCGAGGCTAGTAGAGGCACTCATAAGGCTAGTTCTTCATCCCCCTGATCCCACACAACAATCTCCCCAAACGGGCTAAAACCTACCGGCCACTTTCGAGATTGGATCAAGCTGTCCGACCTGAAATTCACAACCTTTTTAGCGATTGCAGAAGTGCAACCACCCAAAGGGGAGGGAACACTCGGGAGAAGGAAACCTCGCCAAAGAAAGATAGACGAAGGAGACTTACCGACCACTCCCCCACTTGGCTTCGATGAGGAGTGAACCACGCTTCCGCCCAAGGCCTGAGAAGAAGCACCCAAAGACGGCGTCGTCGGAGCACTGAGAGCTGTCACAGCCTCATCAAATAGATAAGCATCCATCTGAGCACCTCTGCCTACCTTCGATCTCTGGTGATATCTTAGCATCGATTTGGACTCGGACAGGTAGATGGGGGCCCAACACTCTGACATTACCAGAAGAGAAGCAGAGCCTTTCTCCCAACGCAACCGGCCCCAAAGAAGAGACCAAAGGAATCTTACCCAATTTCAGAGAAGTTGAGTGCCAGAGAAAACCCCTAAGAATCCAAATTTGAGCACCCAAAGGGGACACTCATTGCTTCTGGAGGCGGAGCAAAGGAAAGGAGCCTATTGCAAAAGGGGACCCAGAAAACTCTGAAACAGGACCAGAGATCGCCGACAACGACATACCTGGAAACACAGAGGATTGCACGGGAGAGGAGGCGTACATAGAAGACTCCGGAGCAGAAGAATCTAGCCCAGACCCTACCAGCAACAGAAGAGAATGCGCAACTTCTACCGCCTGTTTTTCAAATCCCTTGGAAACAAGCGAAGAGAGATCAGCGGCCAACGACGTGTTCAAGCAAGAGCTGGCGCCTTCAGGAGGAAAGGACAACGGCCTCGCAGGAGTATCTTTAGCACCTTTAGACATCTCAGAATTGGTAGGAGTAGACAACCCGCCACCCATGTCAACCGCCGTCGTCACCTTCGGTCGTTGAGGACCCGATGTAGACCCAAAACCCAAAGAGAACTCAAAACCTGCTTCAGGATCCAAAGGGAGCCCTTGACCCATAACCTTAGTCCGCTTCTTAGATTTGGGCTTCGTCATAACTCGGCCTAGATGGAAACCTTTAAAACTGAAAGTGGGTTTTAGACCCAGCATGAAAGCAAACGAACGACCCATCAACGACCCAACGACCTGACCCATCATCCTCACTAGAAGGTTCCTCCACGTACACAAATTCAAATGAGGCAAAGTCTTCCTCGCTAATCTTGGTGTGCCTTGGGTAGAGAGAAAACGTACTGGATGTTCCTTGCCCTGCAGTTTCAGCAGCAAGTCCTTACCCTGTGGTTCCTTCTCCATCAAAGAGCAGCCCAGGGCCAATCTCACCTCCTCTGAGGCTGTTGGTCTCACCGCCGGGAGAAGATCAAGGTCACGCCTCTCAACCAGCGGAACCTGTAACTTGATAGGGCCCTCTGACCTCACCACCTCCGCGAACGGCGATAGAGCACCACCCACAAAGGGCCAAGCCCCACCCGAGCTTTGGGAGGAGACCTTCAAATCCAAAACCTCCTTCCCATCCTTCTCCACCAGAGACAACACACCAACGGGAGAAGACCGAGACGTGGTTTCCAAGAAAACCATCACCTTGCACAACTCATCAACCACTCTGTTCTAGCCCTGCCCTCCTCGTCCCTCCGGGAACAAGATGAACCTTCTCTGGCCACCCATTGCATAGACTGCCAACTCTAAGAACCGGCCATCCTTATTGCAGCCTTTCCGAACAATCCAAGCGTTCGAATCTTCCCAGAAGGATTTGCTCCGTTTGATAAGGATGATTATGCTCCGTTCTTGCTCTATTTGCTGCAAAGCTCCCTGTTTGGTTTGAAGTAAACTATTAATTCTCATGCGTGCTTATCATTAACAACTTTTCTCATATATAATATTGTAATTTCAACCCTTACTTTTCAAAAAAAATGTTGTAATTTTGACCCTCACTCATTTGAGTCAACAACTGTAATTAGAATTATTTAATTTTGAATGACAACTCTTCATTATAGACTCATTACCATTAAATATAGTCATTTCATATGTTTATAACTATATAACAACATCACCAATTGTAATAATAACCCATCACCAATGAATACCTACTACTGATTTCATGTCTCGAAAAAGGTTATGCGTTTGATTTATTATTTCGTTTACTTAATTGCCATATCTTCCAATACTCTCTTAATATAATGATATTATGCTCAATATGATTGCCAAGGGAAAGTGTTAAAAATTAGAAGTTTGAATACAAAATGTAGCTAACTTGAACACTAAATATTATAGTAAATTCATTACTTGGTAAAATAATTATTTTAAAATTCTCTACTTATAAAAAAAAAAAAAAAAAAAAAAAAAAAAAATTATTTTAAAAGAAACATTGTTTAATACCTGAAGAAAAATTTTATTTTTAGGATGTGTCTCTCACACGTAAAAAGCTTAGCCCTTCTCTGATAAGAGAAATAAAACAATTTTGTTTGATATTTAATGGGAAAAAGGAAGAAGAAGAAAAAAAAAGCTTTTAAGATATGCATATGGTATGCTTGTGATAAAACAAAGAAAAAAAAAGTGTAGTTAAGAAATGTGTCTCCAATACGTGGCAAAAGCTCGGTCCTTTCTTAACAAAAAGGGAAAAAGAATCGTTTGATACTTGAAGGGAAAAAGAAAAGAGAAAGAAAAACTACTATTAAGATATGTGTCTTTGACACATGTCAGAACCTTTGGCCTTCTTGACTTGATGTTTCAGTTTTCTTATATATGCTAGATATCATATTAAAAGATGTTCCAAAGAACAACATTGCCTTGTAATGAGGTCATTGTAAAAGATCTAATTGCTTTTAAAAGGGCGTGTACAATATCATGATCTATCAATTGAAGATGAACATAATTGACCCCAAGGGGTTGGCTCAAGTAATAAGGGCCTTGGTCTTGGTGGCATTTTCATCAAGGTCTAAGGTACGTATCCCCTTAGGTGCAAACAATTCCTTGGGGTCAGCCCCTCGGTTAAGATAGAGTATTATCCGATCTGTGTGGATGGGGCGCTTTGTACGGGTTCGAGGTTTACCCAATAAGAGTGGGTAAACGAAATGGCCCTGATTTGGAGGGGTTTCTTGTCATAAAAAAAAAACTGATGATGAACATAATTGGTGTGTGAGGAAAAAGGGTTAACAGTATGTATTCTCATGACATACTGAAAATTTTGCCAACTTTGGAATGGATAAAATCTTCAAAAAGAAGATTTATGTAGATGGCTCCAAGTATTTCGAACAATGAAGTTGCAGTCGGATTCTAAAAGGTTTACCAATCAATTATATATGTTTTATAAAGTTGATGGATTTGTTTTTTGAGTGTTCATTGTTATAAATGGAGGGTAGTTTGAAAACAGAAGCTAAGATCAACCGCTGTCCCGGGAGGACCACCAATCTCTTCAAAACCACCCCCCTCGAAGATTCACCCACCTCTGAGAAAGACAACAGAGGAGGGCACCCAAGCATAGACTGGACCGAAGAGAGAGGAGACCCACCCACTTCTGACGGAGGAAGGACCGCGCTACTTGGGAGAAAGGAAGCCACACTGAAGAAGAGGTTGACAGACCTCGTCTCGAAAAGGCGCAGGCATAGGCACTGCCCCATCCCTCACTAGTGCTGACAAGGGCTTGGCAGCAACCCCAAAGGACGGCATAGAAGGAGCCATGGGAGCACTGAAAGCCTCTGCAAGCAGATGCTCATCCAATTTGCCAATCTTATGGTCTTGGGAGTATCTAAGCACCGACTTGGATTCTGACGGATAAATAGGTGCTCCAGACTCCAACATCACAGGGAGAGAATAATGCAGCCTTTCACCTAACGCATCCGCACCTGAAGAGCAGTCGCTGAGAATATCCAGGAACGCTGGACCAAACCCAACTAGAGCCAGAGACGGAGCCAGCTTCGGCAAGGCAAACTGGTCATGCTGACTAGCTCTGGCGGACTTTCGGACAGCACCCAACTCCAGCAACCTGGAGCTGGCTACTGATATGATGTAATAGTCTCTGGGTTTTGTGGGCTGGTTATGTTGGGGTGTTTGGGTTTCCTCTTATTTTTGGGTTTTGCAGGTGTTTTTCCTTGTTTCCCTCTTTTTCCTTGTTTTGGTGTTCTTTTTGTATACTTCCTGTATGCTTATGGACGCCTTTACACTTTTTATAAACTTTTTTTTCTTATAAAAAAAAGATTTAAATAGAAAAAACTTATAGACTAATATGGAAAGAAATAAAGACACTATTACAATCAGCATAACTTAAGGAGAATAACCATAGTATGTCAATACTTTCCATCTTCAACACTCCCCCTCAAGTTGAGGCATAGATGTCTTGCATGCCCAGCTTGAATAAGGCGGAATGAAGAACACCACTAGAAACTCTCTTTGTCAAAATATCTGCCAGTTGTTCTCCTGTCTTCACATATGGTGTGCAGATGATACCTTCTCGGAGTTTTTCTTTCATAAAGTGTCGATCAATTTCAACATGCTTGGTTCGATCATGCTGGACTAGATTATGAGCAATACTGATTATTGTCACAATACAATCGCATTGAGTCCTTAGAGTCAAACCCAAGCTCTTTCAAGAGTATTCTCAACCATAATGTTTCACACACTCCTTGAGCTGTAGCTCTAAATTCTGCCTTTTCATTGGATCTGGCAACGACAGACTGTTTCTTGCTTTGCCATGTAACCAAATTACATCCCACAAATGTGCAATAACCTGAAGTGGACCGTCGATCCCTAATCGAGCTAGCCCAATCTGCATCCGTATAGGTTTCTATTTTCAAATGACTATGTTGAGAAAACAACAGCCCCTAACGACATATGCAATGTTTGGAAGGGTATGAGATAAATAAATCGACTGTCCAATCAATCGCTGATATCTACCCTTATCTACCAAAGGGCTCTCACTATCTTCTCCTAGTTTAACATTTACCTTTATTGGATTGTCAGTGGCTTTACATCTGAGCATTCCTGTTTCCTTGAGAAGATCAAGTATGTATTTTCGTTGGGTGATAAATATACCATGCTTTGACCTTGCTACCTCAATGCCAAGAAAGTACTTTAGACTCCCCGAGTCCTTTATTTCAAACTCGTTAGCAAGACGATGTTTTAAGTTCTGTATTTGCCCATCATCACTTCCTGTTAAGACAATATTATCAACAAACACAATTAAAGCTGTTACATTTCCTTGAGTGGAATGCTTAATGAAGAGTGTATGATCAGCCTGACTTTGCTTGTAACCAAATCTCTGCATAGCCCAGGAAAACTGCTCGAACCATGCTCTTGGAGATTCTTTTAGGCCTACAAAGCCTTCTTTAGTTTGTACACTTATCCCATTGAGGATGAATCTTCCAATCCAGGGGGAATTTCCATGTATACTTCTTCTAGGTCTCCATGAAGAAATGCATTTTTTACATCAAATTGATGTAGAGGCCAATCCATGTTCGCAGCTATAGAAAGTAGAACCCTAATTGAGTTCACCTTTGCTACTGTAGCAAATGCCTCCTCATAATCAATTCCATAGGTCTGAGTAAAGCCTTTTGCAACATGTCTGGCCTTGTATCGTTCCACAGAACCATCGGCCTTATGCTTGATAGTGAACACCCACTTGCATCCAACAATCTTCTTTTCATTAGGTAATTTAACCAGATCCCAAGTCTTGTTTTTGTGAAGAGCTTTCAACTCCTCTTGCATCCCTGTCCTCTACTTTGGATCACTAAGTGCCTCTTGTAGATTTCTAGGGGCAGACACAGAAGACAATTTGGGCACAAATGAATGATATGATGAAGAAAGATGTTGATAAGAAACAAAATCAGAAACGGGATGGTGTGTACATGACCTAACTCCTCTGTGTTGTGCAATGGGCGAACTTGTATCATTGACAACAGGTATTACTGAATTCGTATAAGTAGTAGAAGTGGTATTACTTGAGTCAGGATCATATGTTTGATAGGTAGCATCAGGAATGGTCTTATTTTTCTAGCTTCTGGAGTAAACTCTCAACTCTTCCACGCGTGGCGTAGATGGCTTATCAGTAGGTTCAGTAGGAGACTCATTAGTAAGCTGTTGTTGCTCCTGCTCCGACATAGGAGTAGGGATAGGTAACGGAGTCAAAAAATTCTCTTCAATCTTACTCTCCCCTTGAAGAGGAGTTTGGGATGAAGAGAACTATGATTGTGTTTCAAAGAAAGTGACATACATGGAGGCAAAGTGTTTTCTCGATGGGGGGTAATAACATTTGTACCCCTTATGAGTAGTAGAATAGCCCACAAATGCACATTGAAGGGCTCTAGGGTCTAACTTACCCCGATCAGGACCATGAACATGGACAAAGCAAACACAGCCAAAAACTTTCGGAGAGAAACCTGTTAAAGTAGAGAAAGGTGGGGACAACACCTCAAGTGGTTTTTTGAAATCCAATACCCGAGAAGGCATCCTATTGATGAGATAAGTAGTAGTGAGTAAGGCGTCCCCCCAAAATAAGATTTGGGAACATGCGTGTCAAGCATTAAGGAATGAGTTACCTCTAAAAGATGCCGATTTTTCTGTTCAGCAATACCATTTTGCTGTGGAGTAACAACACACGTGGTTTGGTGTATAATGCTTTGCTCTCGAAAATACGTCCCGAGATCACCAGACATATATTCACCTCCATTATCAGAACGAACAATTTTAATCTTGGTATTAAATTGAGTCTGAATCATCTTGTGAAACATTTGAAACACATAAAACATATCACTTTTGTCCTTTAACAAGTAGACCCGTGTGGTCCGAGAAAAATCATCATTAAAAGAGACAAACCATCGATAACCAGATAAAGAGACCACTCGTGAGGGGCCCCACACATCAGTATGAACAAGAACAAAAGGTGCATCACTTTTATTGATACTAGGAGGAAAAGATACACGATGGTGTTTTGAAAGTTCACAAGTTTCACACTGAAACTTAGAAACATTATCATGCAAAAATAACGCAAGAAACATGCGTTGCAAAATTAAAAAGGAAGGATGCCCTAATTGTTGATGCCAGAGCTAGATTCTAATTGCAGAGTCATCCGCTTGAACCGTATGATAAGATTGTGAGCCGACCTTGTGTGTTGGGTTGAGAGTCCAGATAGTACATGCCATCCTTCAAGCTACCACTGCCAATCATCTTCCCCGTGATTAGGTCCTGAAATAAGCAATAGTAAGAGTAAAAAATTGCTCGACAACTCAACTCAATGGTAATACGTGCAATGGATAATAGATTAGCAGCTAGATTATGGACATGAAGGATAGAGGACAAGGTCATAGAGGGGGTGACAGAAACATATCCTTTATCCAACACTAGCTACAGAGAACTATCAGCTATTCTAACTGTCTTTGCCTGAATAAGGATTATATGACGAAAATAAAGGAGACATACCAGTCATATGATCAGAGGCGCTAGAGTCAATGACCTATGGATCATTAGAGAGAGTAGCAGATGCATTCAGAGTAATGGCTAAATTACCTGTAATAGCGGAGGAAGAGGATGTAGTAGCAGGTGTGCAATTGAGACATAAGTCGACAGAGTGCTTTTACATCGTCTTTAGTCACACCCCCATAGCAGTGGCAGAAGGATGAGTATAGAGTGTGGGCACAACCATCTCAACTGTGGAAGTATGATTAGCCCGAGGCTTGGTTCCTCCACTTGTGCGACCCCCACGACTCAGGTAGGAGGACGACCCTGAAGTCTCTAGCAAGTTTCCCGAGAATGCCGCGACCTATTGCAGTGGCCACAAAATAATTTGTCTTTGTCATCTAAGGTTGTATTTGCTATTCTGCCACTATCTTGAACTCGAAAATGACCTCTCGAAGTGCGGTGAGATGCACCCACAAGAGCAGATTGGGCCTGTGAAATAGGATGAAGAATGGTGCTACGACGACTCTCCTCATTTTGAATGTATGAAAAAACCTCTTGTAGTGATGGAAGAGGTTCCTTCCCAAAAATCTGAACCCGCACAAGATCATACTTTGAATTCAATCCACCCAAGAACTCGTAAATGCGTTCCTCTTCAATCATCTTCTTAATTTTAATAGCAGCAGCATCACACTCAGGTTGCAAGTTTTGATAATGATTTAACTCCTGTCACAAAATACGGAGCTTATGAAAAGAAGTGGCTACTAACCAGACACCTTGGGTAAGTCCATGGATCCGTTTCTTCAAGTCATATTTCAATGCAGCATTCCCCACTTTGGAATATGTCTGAGCAGCTACATCCCAAACCTCTTTTGTAGTATGAAGAAATAAGTACTCCTGACTGATTTCCAGTTGCATTGAATGCAACAATCATGACATAACAGTAGAATTTTTTGCTTCCCATTTATCATAAGTAGGATTAAGGATTATTGGGCTTTGGTTCTTGAATTTTGCCATTCAAGTATCCCATCTTCCCTTTGTTCTTAATAGACAAAAGAGTAGATTGTGACCAAGCAAGATAATTGAGTCCATCCAATTTGACAGTTGTGATTTGAAGAGTTGGATTTTCATAATGAGAGGTCACCTGACTCTCTACCCCTTCCCCTTTCGTCTTATTTGTTTCCGACATTTTTGAATCAGACATCCAACCAAATAAATTTCTCCAACACAACCAGTGGGCTCAAAAAATTACAAGTAAAAGAGAATACTAAATGTAACCATAAAAAATACTGATTATTTTGTAATCAGCATTTGCCCCCCCCCCCCCCCCCCCCCCCCCCACGGCTATTTTTTTTGCTAAACTACAGATCGTTTAGGGCATACCTGCTGTTTGGCACACTATTGAATGGCAGGTAGTTTTCTCTAGGTTTGAACTGCAAGTCGTTTTCTTTAGGGCTGAACGATAGAGCAATAACTCCCTTCTGAACGACATGTCGTTCTCAACCAGTCACGGAATGACGTGTTGTTTAGTCTTGCAGAACGAAATCGTCTTTTCGTCGCTAGAGGTTCATGTGCCGCCGCTCACGTACTCCAATAGGCCTAAAAAACTCCAGATCAAATCAGAAACCGCCGAACCACCTTGTTCACAATCGACCCATCAAACATAGTGATTAGTGTTCGTGATGGATCGAGTGCTCACAAGAACGGCCCAGAGAACGCCGGTGGTACCTTCTATGAATCATGTGACGTAGATGATGGTGAGCCGCATCTAGTTCCACAATCACAAAGACATAGTCGCACGATTGCGGGCATAGAATAAAAAAAATGAAGAACCCAAAACAAAGGAACCCTAATTCGACTCTGGTACCAAGTAGAAAATAAAGAGAGAAGGAAATTCTTATTACTTGCTTATTGTTGCATATGATTACATAGATTTAAATAGAAGAAACCTATAGTCTAATATGGAAAGAAATAAAGACAATATTACAATTAGAATAACATAAGGAGAATAAACATAGTATGTCGGTAGTTTCCATCTTCAACACATTTTAGCTTTTAGCGCATTAAGATTGAAGTTTTTATTTATTTGTCTCCATTTGGGGCAATACATAATTAATCAAAAAAAGAAAAAGAAATTGCGGGTATGCAAGATGACATAGGACAGTTCAGGGGTAATATGTCTATTTATGCTTGTGGTGGGTTTTAGGAGGTGATAATTATTTTTTTGGGTTTGTTGTGCCATGGAAAGGCTTTAAGGTTTGTAGAATGTATAGGAAAGTTGGATTTCAAAGGGTGAAGGGAGCTGATAAGAGGACAAGCCGGTTGCAGGAAAATTCTAAGCAGCAGATTTGTTTGGAGTCTAAAGGGTGATTTGAAGTGGTAATTGAAGGCTGATTCTGAGGGAAAGTATGTCGAGTTTTAGGGTCTTAATAGGATAAAAGAATTCGTGTGCTTTGGTGTTGAGAAGAGAGAAGAAAAGAGAAGCTCAAGGGCTTGTTCTTGGGCTTTGAACCGTGTCCATTACCAGTACCAGTGCACAGAAAACAATACCAGGAAGAAGACCTATTACGACTGCAATCAACATTGACATTTTTAAACTTTGGAAACTCTTACATATATTCATTTTTTTTTTGTTTTTTCAATATTCAAAGATGGTGATGCAAGTGCTCCCTCTAGGCACGGGAAAGGCAAGGCTTCTCATGTAGAAGGATTTTGTGCCTTCGTGGGTATTGAGGTTTTAGGGTTTTAGGGCTTAACTCCTTGTGGGTTTTGTTGGGTTCTTTTGTGGGCTGTTCTCGGGTGCTCCTTTTGGGCTTTAGGGTTTTGTTGGGTGCTTTTTGTGGTTGGCTTTGGTTGTTCCTGTGTACTTAGGGGCGTCTTACGCTTTTTCTTATAAAACTTTTCTTACTTATCATAAAAAAAAAAAAGACAGTTGTAGAGCTCAGGGAAGGCCATTCTATGAAGTGGAACGATTGGTTTCTCTTAGATTCCCCAGAAGCCTCAAAGACAGTTGCAAAGCTTCCATTGAAGAAAGTTGCAGAGCCTCCATTGAAGAAATACTTTCTTAGGAAGGGATTTCTCAATCCGTCTTGGGAGGTCGGATATGGCTTCTCCCAAACCCAGGCTTCGACCGTCGATTTTGACCAGTGTTTGGGAGAAGGCGTTTTTGGAGAGGCTGCCCGTGGAGTGGGTGATGGATGAGCGTCAGGGCGAGGAGTTCAGGGCTATCTTGGGCGAGATGATTGAGCGCCAAAAATCCAAAGGAAAGAGGGAGCTTCGGAATCTGCAAAGTTCCGTCAATTATGGCGACGTTAAAGCTTCTTCTAGGTGTAGGAAAGGCAAGGCCCACATGTTGTAGGGTTGTATGCCTTGGTGGATTTTGTGGGTTGTATCTCGGGTGTTCTTTCGGTTTCTAGGTGGTTGTGTTTGATTTCTTTTGTGGGTGCTTTTGTTTGGGTTCTTTTATGGGTGTTCTTTCGGTTTCTAGGGTTTAGTTTCTGTGGTTTATGTTGGGTTTTCGCGGGTTAGCTTTGGTTCTCTTGTGTATACTACCTGTGTACTTAGGGGTGTCTTACGTTTTTTTTTTTTTTTTAAATTTTGCTTACTTATAAAAAGAAAAAAAGAAAAAAAAGAAACTGTTCAATATTTTTAGATCATATGTTGTGTACAGAATTCTTGTTGTCGGGTCTTATAAGATTAATTTATTAAACCTAGCTTTACAACATCAATGTTAAGATATGTAAATATTTGATTTTTGTTTGTCCTTATAGTGGTGGTAATAACTGTTAATAATCTTAAGGGAGATGAAAGTCTTTGTTTTGATTTGGTTGACACTTGATCATTTTTCCTGCAGGGGAATCAGAGCTAGTTATACTTTTTCATTTCTTGAGGTGGTTGTGGGCTGTGAGATTGCAGAAAATCAATCAACTTCTGAGCATACAGTCGATGATATTGATAGTAAGGGAAAGAAGAAAATTTATTTGCATCTGAAGAAATTTTTTCGTGGTACTCGTTTTACATTTCAACCTTTTCTTAAAAGTCTTGAACAGAAGCATAAAGAGGGAGAGATTGTTTGTGTTAGTGGTAAGGTGAGTTTTCTTGAGTTGCTTGCTTTGTTCTTTGATGTGTTTGATTGGTCTTGCCTTCAATTTCCGTTGTATGGTTCTATAGTAAGAGTCATATCTTGAAGAAAGACAAACCTTCTAATAATTCTTCATTAATGCTTTGCTGGAGCTATTGTAGCCATTGTTTAATACTGGATATAACTGCTGTTTAATTCTTGTGGTCGACTTGAACTGCAGTCTCATTGCTCAAGACTTGGTTTTAAATCCTTCTAACAGTTATATTGCTGTAGGGTGGTACCTAGCTTTATGGGGTTAGTAGGGTGTACCCATTTCAGGGTTGCCTTCCTAGAGCTGGGGTAGGGGGTGCCACCAATTCCTCCTACTTGATGTTTTCTAGCCAAAAAAATTAAATGATATAATAAACAACTAGTTTTATTGTGTTGTGAAAGTAATTTTTGAAGAGGGATGGGTGAGTGTAAATGCAATGATAGAGCTTGTTTTCAGTGTTAATCGTTCACGTTTAGGATTTTGTTAGAACCTTATCTTTATTTTAGGAGTGAGCTTTTGAGGATCATGACAGCTCTCTGAGAGAGGTAGCACTTCTTTTTCATTTTTATAGGTGAATTACTCTGTTTCAGGCTTTTATGAGAAGTTTCCCTCAAGCTTAAAGGGCTTGTGAGGATTGTGATAGCTCTTTGAGGGTGATTATTGAAAATGAACATGTTTCTGGAGATTTGGTTCACTATCAAGTGAGTTTCATCTGTGGTTTAAGTGTTTTATTTGTTCAACCAATTGATCAGGGGTTTTCCCTTCCTTCATGTATTCCTTACGTTGTTGGTTTGGTTAAATCTCTCAGAAAATATTCGTATCAAACAAAAACAAAAATGCTTATCAGTGGTGCCAACAACTGTCATAGGTGTAGGCTCTGCCTTCAACATTCTTGACAATTATTGATTGTTATCGTGGATGATACAAAATTCTAATGTAGAGATTAATAACGCCATGCACAGGCATGCTGTTGATACTGATGGTTACTCTTGGAACATTTTGTTTGTTGAATCAGCTACAAGAATGAAAAACAACATGCATAAATGTTGAAGAATTTTGACTTGATTCTTATAAAGGTGACAGGTGAATTTTTGACATTTCAAACATGAGCATGAATTCTTCTTAAAGAGGGATTGATGCATACTTACTCACCTCAGATATTGAAACAGATCAGGCAGAAGTTCCAGTGAAAAACCCAGAATGATGTTGTGGTGTAAACAACTGTCATAGGTGTAGGCTCTGCCTTCAACATTCTTGACAATTATTGATCAGGGATGATACTAATGTAGAGATTGATAACGCAATGCACAGGTGTGGTGTTGATACTGATGGTTACTCTTGGAACATTTTGTTTGTTGAATCAGCTACAAGATTGAAGAAACAACATGGATAAATGTTGACTTGATTCTTATAAGGTGATGGGAAATTTTTGACATTTCAAACATGAGCATGAATTCTTCATGAAGTGGGATTGATGCATACTTACCTCAGATGTTGAAAAAGAACGGGCTAAGAAGTTCCAGTGAAAAACCAGGAATGATGTTGTGGTGTTGACAAATTTTCCCAGAATTCCGAAAATTGGTTTCTTAAATTCTAAGTTTTTCATTCTTGATTACTTTGGTGGCATCAAGGTGGCATTGGAAGAAATTTGTCCCTGAAAGACATTTTGCAAATAAAAAGATTGACCTACATGGTAAAACTTGTCAAAAACATGGAACTGTTTAAAACAAATGCTCTACAGGTTGTATGTCGAGTGGTCCTTTGCTCAATTTTTTTGAGTGAGAGGGGGGTTTTGTGATTTTCTAGCCTAATTGATTCTGGTTTCAAAGTTTTTTTTTGTTTCTCATCTTTTTCTTCGAGTGTTTTTGATATCATCATCAAAACATTTCCCCATGCCAGCCTGTTTCCACCTGAGCCAAGCATAGGTATCAGAATTAAATGCTCTACGTAAGATAGAAGTTAAATCTAGTGATTGTTTGCATCACCTTAGGAATTTTATTTAAGTGCCACCTTAAGAAAGTTTTGTTAGCATTAGAATACCGCATCTCTAAAAGGTACGAAGTTTGTCTTATATATGACCCATCAATCTTGAGCATAAGTGGATCCTACCAATTTGTGAATATAAATATTTCTTTATTATTAATGTTCTTGGTATTATTCCTTTCTAGGGATTTTGAAATTATAGCATATTGGACTACCATTTTTGGGTGAGATACTAATTTCTATCTTCCTTTTACACGCATCGATTCTGAGAGTTAATGCCTGTCTTATGGATGAAGACAGCTAAAACATGCATGAGTTCCAGCTCTATGTGGGAAGAACATTTTACCTGTGAAGTTGTCACTTGTTCTTTTAGTGTAGGACGTGGTTACTGGATTATGAATGGAAGAACTAAATGAGCATCAGCCAGCACACTGCTGCAATTGCTGATTGCGTTATAATTTTTTTTTGGGAAACTGTATTGCTTTGAAAATTTGGAGGTCGGTTCTTTTGTATTTAATACGGTGTCGTTCGAGAGAGCGGAACACTAGGAGTTTTGAAGATTGCGAGAATGGATTGTTAGAGATGAAGAAGATGATGTTACAATCCCTTTATACATGGAGAGTAGCATGAAATAGTTTGCTTGTTTCTAATGATATTCTCTTATAAAAAAGGAAAAAAGAAAAAGAATTCTTTTGTTTTTTTTTCAGTATATGCAAGACTTGTACTAACCCCCCCACACACACAAACGAAGAAAGGCTTGTACTTAAATGTTTGCCTTTTAAAATAGGTGAGGACTATGCGTACTAGGGATCACTTTGAAATGAGAGAGTACAATATTGATGTGCTCGAAGATCAAGAAGATTCATCTTTTCGTGCAGAAGGGAGGCCATATCCCATATACCCTTCAAAAGGAGGCTTAAATCCAAACTTTCTTAGAGACTTAATTGCAAGGTTGGCACCTCCTACCTTTTCATGGTTCTAATGTATCACAACCAGACCCTTTGGCGGGGTCTACTACTTTGGTATCTAATTTTCCCCCTTTTTCAGATATATGATGCTATTAGGCTATGAAACTAGCACTTCATGGTCTCTTACCTTCTTGTTCATGATGTTTTATCCTTTCTTTTCTTATTGGGGTTGGTTGCTTATGATGCAAAATTCTTTGAACTTTCCTTTTCTTGTTATGTCCACTCTTTTATAAATACCTGTGTGAAGCTATCTTAGTTTGAAGAGTTCTGTATCTGCATTGAAAAGTGACTGTTTTGTTTGCTGTGTTAATGGAATATTAATTCCTTTGCTGTTATGTGTTTTCATTAGACACTCTTATACTGGATAACTTGGTTTTGTGAAGAAAACTTGTTTAGGGTATTGGTTTTCATCTTTTTCTGATTGTTAGGATGGTGATGGGAACTTGCTTTCTTTCAGACAATTTCAATGGAAGGTTGCTTCTTTTGGAATGTTAGGAAGAAGTTTCTCTCAAGCCTAGGGGAACAATTTCATGATTATTTACTCTTTTTTTTTTTTTTTTTTTTTTTTTTTTTTTTTTTTTTTTTTTTAATAAAAAAGAAAGGTTCTCTTGAAAGTGATTTTAATCAGCAAACTTTGGAAATTTTAGGTAAAAATGAGGAACCTTTCGAGGCCTTTGAAGAGGCAGTAACCTCCTTTGAGGTGTAATTTAACCAAGTTATTGGTTAGCTGATCTTTTTAATATTAGTATTGGTTGGAGATCCCAATTTGGTGATGCAATATATTCATACAACCGAAAAATCTTGGTAGGTTTAATTGGATGCTTGACCTCAATTTAGTTATTTAGCTGTAATCGTATTCCTTGTTTATTCAATGGGAGCTAATTTTTTTGTCATTGTTTTCTTAAAGAATAGAGTTGGTTGGTTTTCTGTTTGTAAGCATGCCTTTCCACCAATATATAAAATAATTATTTTGATTTTTTCCAGAGCCTTACAGGCCTTGCCTGTTAATATTGATCCTATACCAAAAGATGTGACTCAGGACTTCGGACTGTTAAGTCTTCATGATGTAAGTGTCTTTACTCCTAATTATTTCATCGATGCAGGCTTATTATTCATAAGTGACATAGTGATCATTCACATGTTTGATTACACATAATAGAAAGTATCTGTTTGTTGCCTCTGCTTTCAATTCTGAGATTAACATAATAAGATTGTGGCAAAACATAATTTAATCTTGTTGGAAATCATTTTTTTCAGTATTTCTTCTCCAAGAATGATTACGGATTAGGGTAAAATGCATCTTCACCGTGTGTGATGCAATTCTATTGACACCGTGAGTTTTCAATTTTTCACATCATCTCCTGTGTAGTATCCAATTGTTCTAATCAACTACTTCCTATTCAACTTCCACATCGAGGTATTCTCCTGTATTGCATAAAGAATTTGTAGAAGGGCATCAAGAGAATGGACCTACCAATCCTGTATTTGGGAAACAAACCTCAAACTTCCAAGAACTCCCTTCTGTCAACCCCATACAATCTTCTACTATTTCTTCTTTATGCATGGATACAGGAAAAAAAAATCTGGGAAAGGAAATTTCAGTGGACACTGGGCACTAGATACCCAACCAAAATAGAACCATACTCCTATCACCCACGTTGAATGTTGAGAAAGAATTGGCAAATTAATAAAACCTAGCAGTCTAATTTTCCCTCTTCCCTATTCCCTATTCCAGTGGGAGTGGCTAATTGTTTGGAAAAACTTCAGAGGGATTTCCTTTGGGGAGGTATTGGAGATGAGTTTAAATTCCACTTGGTTAATTAGTCTATGATTTGTTCATCGAAGATTTTGGAGCGCCGGGGGGGGGGGGGTGGGGGGGGGGGGGGGGGGTGGGGGGGGGTGTTTAGGAGTTAAATATGATTCAGTTTAATAGAGCTTTGTTGGGTAAATGGCTATGGCGGTTTGCTATGGAAATGGATGCTCTTTGGAGAAAGGTGGTAGATATTAAATATGGGAGTATGAGTGGTGGTTGGTGTTCAAAGGAGGTTGGGGGTTCTTTTGGAGTGGGAGTATGGAAATGTATTAGGAGGGGTTGGGATGCTTTTGCAGCTCATGTGAGATATGAGGTCGAAGATGGTTCTCGAATCTTGTTTTGGTATGATGTGTGGTGTGGGGATCTACCTTTAAAGCTTATTTTTCTAGAACTGTTACTATTGTGTATGGTAAGGATATATGGGTGAAGGAGAATATGCAGAGACAAATTGGTAACATTCTATGGAATATTTTGTTTACTCGACCTGTACATGATTGGGAGGTGGAAGTGGTCTCTAGATTTTTTGAGATGTTGTATTCTCTTAAAGTAAGGTATGAAGGAGAGAATAAAATTTGAATTTGTTGGATTCCATCGCGAAGGAAATCATTTGAAGTGAAGTCTTACTATAAGGTATTATCTAGTCCTATATAGTCTTCTTTTCCTTGGAAGAGTATTTGAAAAGTTAAAGTTCCTCCGAGAGTGGCTTTCTTTGTGTAGACGACGACTTTAGGGAAAATTCAAACTTTAGATAATTTACGCAAGATGAATATTATTGGGATGGAGTGGTGCTATATGTGTAAGACCTGTGAATAGTCCATTGATCATTTGTTCATACATTGTATGGTTGCTACAAAATTGTGGAGTACGATATTACAACTGTTTGGTGTTGTGTGGGTAATGCCGCGATCGGTGAAAGAGATCTTCGGGAGTTTGAGGGGGCAAAGGGGCAACCGGTTGTTGGTGCCGCTTTGGAGAATGACTCCGTTATGTTTGATGTGGTGTCTATGGAAAGAACGGAATGCACGCAGTTTTGAAGTGAGACTGGTTCGATTAACTTGAAGAAGTTGGTGTACAAACCTTGTTTATGTGGAGAGTGACGATACAGTCTATGTCTGGGTGTTCTTATTCTGATTTTTTAGATATGTGTTCTTCTTTCTCTTTGGATTAGGGGTATCATGTATACATCCTGCGTACTTTGGGTTGCGCCCCTCTGTGCTTTTTTTGAAATATACTTTACTTATTGATTTTTTTTTTCCGTCTATGGGGGAACTACTCCAACCCTTAAGAAAAGTTGCAATTTCTTCCCTATTGGCTTCAACTAGAAAAAGACATATCAGGCTGAGTTTTGTCATAAATAATCCTATTGAACCATAAGGGTTCTACATAGAGCAATGTATATTACTAAATCAATATTTAAATGCTTCTAAGTAAGACCTGTGCACATTTTCTTTAAATTTCATTCCACTATTCAAATATCAGGTCAAGGTTTCTCATTAATAATCATATTGCAGCCTAGGGATCCTAAATTATGAGCAATTGATATAATGTATCAATATTTAAATGCTTTTTTGTGGAACTTGTATACAATATGTGCTTTAAGTTTCATTCAACTATTCAAGTGCTGAACCAGTTCTTATTTCTGAATCATTTTTTGATTGGTCATAGGTTAGCAGTTTTAAAACGATGTAATAGGGATATATGTGATGTGTTGGTGTTGGTGTTGACTTTGTTATCAGTGTGCATGTTTTCAGCGGAGAGCTGAATAATATCTTTTTTCAACAATGTAGGCATATATTGGGATTCACCAGCCGAAGAATATAAATGAGGCTGATTTGGCACGCAAAAGGCTTATATTTGATGAGTTCTTTTACCTGCAGGTGAACTTGATTCGCAATACATTGCTAATTTAGCACTGGTAGTGTTTATACTTTGCTGTTATGCTCTGTTCACATATAGACTCAAACTAATGAAATTGTTGTTCTCTTTCAGCTGGGACGCTTGTACCAAATGCTTGAAGGTCTTGGTACAAAAATAGAGAAAGATGGGTTGCTCGACAGGTATAGAAAACCTGAATTAAACGCTATTTATATGGAAGAATGGTCCAGTCTCACCAAGAAGTTTTTGAAGGCTCTTCCGTATTCCCTTACTTCTAGTCAGCTAAGCGCTGTTTCAGAAATTATTTGGGATCTAAAGCGGCAAATCCCTATGAACCGGCTGTTGCAGGTTTTTCATTTTGCATTAAAATTGCTGCTCGTCATTTTCCAATTATCTGCAGCCTGTTTCTAATTGTTTTCGGGCTCATATATTTCTTTAAACATGTATAAATGCAGTTCAAATTGTTGTGATGTCTAGATCTTGAACTAAATTTACTTACCCAACTCAACGACCTTCTTCCTCATGTCATTGGAGTTAGTTTGCTTGCCACATATATCAATATATGCCCACCATGTCATGACTGATATTGAGTTGGTGGCATCTATTTGGTTAAAATATTAAGCAAGAATTTGTGTCTCTCCTCTCCTTTTAAATAAAGCTATAAAAAGGAGATATGCTTTAATTTATTAGTCTATCTAGTGATGCATGAAATCCTCTGCTTCCCTTTTCATTATCTTGATTTGGATTATGTTCATCCATCTAGGTAATCTTCTCCTAGTTGTTTCATCCCCTCAAATCAGTGCCTATATATATATCCTACATGCCCAACTTACCTGCACATTTTATTGACTAGGATAGTATCTTGTCTAGTTATTGGTGTTTCCTTTCTTCATTCACCTGATTTTCTAGTAGCCCTGTAAGCTTTTGAGGTAGGTATGCATATTACTGCCTTTTTTTTTTTTTGATAAGTAAAATTTTATAGAAAAGCGTAAGGCGTCCCTACGTACACAGGAAGTATACACAAGAGAGCCAAAGCTGACCCGAAAAAAACAGAACAAAAACCCACAGAAAGCCCCCACGACAAAACCTAGAAACTTGAATAACACCCAAAAGACAACCCCACAAAAGAACCCAAGCAACGCACCCAAAAAAACCAAGAAAAACCTAGAAACTGAAGAATCACCAGCGAACAACCCACAAGTAGGGCTGTGCAGGAACCGATCAAACTGCACCAACCCGGCCAATACGACCCTCCCCGCCCCGCGATCAAGCAAACCCGCGTGTTTTGAGTTGGATTCCGTTTTTGTTTTATTAAAACTGTGCGGTGCGGTGCGGTTCACGGGTTTGGATTTTGAAAAATCCCGGGGACCTGCCCCGCCCTGCTCCGCACCGCATGAATATTAAAAAAAAAAAAACCTAACCTGAACTTAACCTAGCGCCGCCCCCCCCAATTCTTTTCTTTTCTTTTTTCAGTCTTCTTCTCTTCTATCTTCCAGAGACTTCGATCGCCCTAACCCTAGCACCGCACAGTCTTCTTCTCTTCTGCCTTCCAAAGTCTTCTTCTTTTCTGTCTTCTTCTCTTCATTTCTCTTCTCTAGTTCTCTTTGTTAAACCTAGTGCCGCACGATGCCACGATGTCCATAATCAAGATGCAGGGAGAAAATCCCCCCGCGCTTCATCTTCTTCGTTTTCCCCTAGGTAACCCACAGACTTGGGCATTCCGGTGAGTTGCGAAGCTTAGGGGTGGGCACGAGCCGCACGATGGTGATTAAGCTGAGTTTTTAAAAAAAATTGTTCGTTTTTATTTGGTTTAGTGTTTGGATGCTATGAAAATCGTCAATTTGTTTGTTATTTCTCTATGATTTGTTTGGTATCTGAGAAAATTTGGCTTTGGTTTCTCATGATTCAAGATCTAGGTATTGAATATGCCCCGCCCTGCACAACCCGCACCTCCCGCCCCGCATCACCCCGCCTCTTATCACCCTGCACCGCACGGACTCTCCCTTATTTGTGCGGCTCACGGGTGCAAAAGTGGCCACCCGCAGGGGTGCAGGGCGGGGGCAAAAAGGGCGGAAACCTGCCCCGCCCCGCCCCGTGCACACCCCTACCCACAAGAATCCCCAAAGCATACAACCCTACGACCTAATGGCCTTGACTTTCCTACACCTCGAAGAAGCTTTAATGTCACCGTAATTGACGGAACTTTGTAGATTCTGAAGCTCGCTCTTACTTTCGTGTTTCTTACGCTCTATCATCTTGCCCCATATGTCAATGAGCCTCTGTCTCTGTTCCTCAGTCACCCCCGGATACATCTCAGAGATACTCTCCCAAAGCTCTGCCTCCTTCTCCCAATTCTGGTCGCAAACAAAAGGCGGATCCTTCACCTCTGAAGGCTCTGAAACCTTCTTCAAAGGGAGCTCCCTCTCCGGCATCAACTTCTCAGCCGAAGAGATCTTGCCCAATTCAGTCGTTCCAGCGGATAACGGAGGGGCAACACCAGACTCTGGTACCCGACTAGGAGCCTCTAAACCTTTAGAAAACTTCTTCTCTTCTACTGGAACCGCAGGTGTTTGCGCAGACTTCTTCTTTTCTATTGGTGTCGCAGGGGCTTGAGAGGACAAGGAGGAGGAAGGATCCAACCCAGACCCGACCAGCAAGGTGACAGAACCCGGAGGAGCGAACCCAGAACTTCTAGGTAGTGGGTCAGCAGCAAACCCAAGACCATCGGAAGAATCAGACCCAGCAATAGTCACCGGAGGACTCGCCGGAAACGCAGGGGCAACTAGAATCACCGGAGGTACCACTTCCGGAACCAGCAAAGGGGGGGAGGTGAAAGGAACGGGCGGCTTAACAGGGGCCGCCTAAGCAACCAAAACACCAACACTTGAGCTACTAGGTTGAGGAGCCGGAGCCGGAGCCGGAAGAGAATCCAGAACCACCGACGCCGGAGAAAGGGGAGAAACCCGGGGCTCCTGCAAGCTACTTAACCCAATCCCGGAAGAAGACAAGGCCATAACCAACCCAGAACCTGCCGGCGACGAGAACTCCGGCCAAGAAGAGCGCCCAAAAACGGTCGTCGACACCGAACCCGCAAACTCAGAGGTATCCGATTGGAGTGAGGCTCTGAGTTTGGGTTTATTCAATAATCGACCCAAACGGACCCTTCTACGCTTGGGGCCCCATCCTGACCCAACAGAACGGCCCAGAAATTTCCAGACAGTCTGGCCCAAAGCCAAATTTAAACTGACAAGAATCCGGATCCACTCATGCAGATTCAAATTCAAACTAGAAGAGTATACGCCTTGTGCAGAGTGAGAATCGAGAGTCTTCTTCTTACCCAGCGGACGGACACTCAAGCCTTTATCCAACGGATCAAACGGCAATCCTCGTGAAATGGATTTATCCGTTAGTTCCGTGCGGATTCTCCTCCAGCTCAAAGCAGTTGACCGCCACACGCCCATTGTCGACCACCCTACAACACGACACCGGCAACAAGTCCAACCCACGCAGATCGACATCCGTACCCCGTAATCTAGAAGCAAACCCATGTTTGACGTGGGGGACAGCATCCCCCCAAACCACAGCCGCATAGGAAGGATGAGACCCACCCAACCGATTGGACGAGCCACACAAACAAACCGAAGGAAACGCCTCAAAGTCTGGCAGTCGGTCCTTAGGACCTAGGAAGGAGATCATCTTCCGCAGCTCACCCGCAACCCGAGCCCAGCCCCCACCTTCACGGCCTTCAGGGAGCCAGATAGCCCCTTTCCGACCCCCTTCAGCGAAAACAACCACCTCTAAGTAGCGGCCGGACTTATTCTCACCCCCACGAACCATCAAAACATTCACGTCCTCCCTGAAGTACTTGACAAGATCCCTCACAGAAGCATTCAAGGCCTCTTCGATGGTAGCCAATAGCCAAGCAGAAGCTTGGAAACCCAAGAATAAAAACCCGCAGAACCCCTTTCTCCTCTCCTCCAAACGCAAGTTTGCTGCTTCAGACTTAGCCGAAAAGGAGAAACGCTTAGCTTCCACGGAGAAGCACCGCTCCATTCTAGCAAACCGAAGACTCAAACGTCCATCGCCGGAGGAGAGTGCCACCCAAACTCAAAACCCACCAGCCGAAGACCCAAAAAATTAAGAAGAAATACTATCGGTGAAAAGTGCAAGGGGATTACTGCCTTTTTAAAAGAACAAATTCTCTCTCCTCTGGTTCTCTATTAACAGAGATAAATTTTTTGGTGAAGTGCATGGCACATGCAACTGAGCGCATAAAACAATGAATAGGCTTTTAATCTGATAATATGTTTTGTGACTTCTTTTCAGGGTGATGTTGGATGTGGGAAAACTGTGGTAGCTTTCTTGGCATGTATGGAGGTTATTGGCTCTGGATATCAGGTTAGTCACTGCAAAATTTTATTATTATTATTATTATTATTATTATTATTATTATTTTTTTTTTTTTGTACTTATGACAGTTTGCATTTATCATACTATTTGGTTTCTGTGGATTTAATTTGTTGTTTCTTCATTGATTTGGAATCTTAGTCCATTAATAGATATAATCTGTGATACATAACTGTCATTGTAAATACTTTGTGTTACATGTAGGCAGCTTTCATGGTTCCGACTGAGTTGCTTGCTATCCAGCATTATCAGCACTTGCTTAATTTGCTAGAGAATATGGAAGAGGTTGTGCGCAAACCTTCAGTTGCTTTACTCACTGGTTCTACCCCATCAAAACAATCGCGGATCATTCGTGAGGCATGTGTAATCTTTCTTTCTTTCTTTCTCTCTCTCTTTTTTTTTTTTTTTCTTTTTTTTTTTTTTTTTTTTTTTTTTGGAGATTTCTATCATTGAGACTGTGGGTTGGCAGGGTCTTCAAACTGGAAATATCTCATTGGTTATTGGGACCCACAGTCTAATAGCTGAAAATGTGGAGTTCTTTGCTTTACGTATCGCAGTGGTGGACGAGCAACATCGCTTTGGTGTGATACAAAGAGGAAGGTTTAACAGTAAGGTGGTTTACTTTCATTGAATTTCTATTATATCTTTTCTGGAAAGCACTGAATTATATATAAGTTGTGATTTAACATTTGCCAGAACATTGTGCAGTTCCAAATATTTTGATTTCAATCCATTATCTGATTGTGGGGATAGTACTCCACGCTTAACCTATCATTATGCACAGTGACTAATGTCTTTTCCATGCTACTAAAATTCTGGATGTCTCCAACTGATAAAAGTGCATCTTTTGTTTGCCTTTTCAATTCTATCCTTACGCAAGAGAGATTAATATCTTAGCCATACTACTGCTGTTCTGGATTTAAATTTTTTAAAGGGCATCAGTAGCATATATTTAAGTTTTTATATATGTTTGTAGTTTTCTCAAAATTTGAAAGGAGATTACTTTGTCCTCTAAATCTTTTGCCAATCGCAGTTCCTTATTTTACTTTAATTATTATTATGTTCTATTGCTTTTTTCTTTTTTTCTTTTTTCTTTTTTTTTTTTCTTTTTTTTTTTTTTTTTTTTTTGTGTGTGTGTGTGTGCGTGTCATTCTACCTGCTGATTCAAATTTTTGCTTGGTGGTAGGGGCATGAAATAATTTTTTTTTTTGGTAAGTAAACGAATTTCATTAGAACGCAAAAGGGCGCAATCCAAGTATATTTGAAGTATAAAAAAAAATACATCAATCAAGAAAAAGATAAAAGATAATGAAATTCAAGAGCACTGGTAATAGGAAAACAATTATAGGCAGTCGTCTAGTGGTAAAGAGTTTTGAAGAAAAAACTCTTGAATTCCATCACCGTCCTCACAATCTTCAAAATTCCGATGTTGTGTTCTCGTCAAATTCACCACATTAAGCAAGACATTATTATCTCCCACACTGCTTTACTATGACGTCTACTAAACTATCCTCTTTAACAAGACGAGATCCACCACTCGTTGAGGCATGACCTGTTGTATCCCAAAAAGACCGAAAAAAGAGTTTCATCAGCGGTTTTCTAACTTTTCTTACATATGCAACACCAATCCCACTATGATATACCACTTAAATTAGCCATAATGAGGATTTTCCCTTAAGTGGCCGTTTAAGCAAAGAAAAACACTTTCAAAGGAGCCTTATTCTGCCAAATACTTCTCCATGGAAAGAAAGTGCTATCATGAGGGAGTAAAGTATTATAGAATGATTTGACTTCAAACATCCCTCTCTTGGAAGGGGCCCAACAGAGCTTGTTTTTACCTCCCTGACTTAGTCTGATGGAGAACAACAGGTTAAAGAATGAAGTAAAGAAATCCACCTCCCAGTCATGCGCCACCCTGATAAAATTAACGTTTCACTGAAGGGAGTTATTAGAAAATTGTAAATGATCTGCCACAAACCATTTTTAAAACAAGCAATATTGAATAACTTCGGAAAAGCTACCTTTAGAGTTTGATCCCTACAGCAAACATCATTATGGTAGAGACCAGATTTTGATGGGTGATGAGGAGTGGGTGGTCAAAAGAGGTTCGGGCTAGCCCTAGGGCCGGTCTTTTTGGATGGCCTTCAGAACTTGGTCTAATAAATTTGTTGAAGGGTTGGGGTTTAAAGTAGGAGAGGAAAGGTGAGGGGCATATATCTCTTTGGAGGGAGTTGAATCTATTATGTATCAGTCATCAGTTATAGCCACTTGTTTTATTTTTATTTTTTTTGCGCCCGTGTGTGTTCTTTTTCTTCTTCTTCTCTCTCTCTCTCTCTCTCTCTCTCTCTCTTTCTTTTCTCCAGCTTGAGCTGCTTGTATTAACCAATCTACCTCTTGTGTTTTGCATTGATTGAAAGTTCTTAGATCTTCCAGGGAAACAAAAAAGAAAAAGAAAAATCTTACAAATAGTTCTTTTGTGTCATTGATATTATTTTCATCTAAAACCTGATGTTTCTAGAAGCATTTCTCTTTTTTTTCATAGAAGCTTATGGTCTTTGGACCAAATGGCATCTCCTCCCTCCATGAATAAGGGGTAGAGCTTGAGTTAATGGGGCCCACATGGGCTGTGACTTGTATTTACTTGTAAGAAAAATATTGTTGATAGAAACCTCGCCAAGATTTCAATCAATAAGACATCTGTCAGATGAGTTTTGAAGGTGTGTTCCTATTGATCCAAGAAAAAGCTGCCATTCTTTTTTTCCCCTAGAATCTTGGTTGGCTATGCTTTTATTGACATTTTGTAACACCCTTGTCCCACATTGGGAAGATGAGGAATAGCCCACATAGAGTGAGTGGTTTATAAATATAGTCATGAGTGTTAAGTCCCACATTGCTTAATTACTAGGTGGAATTGGACTTTATAAGAGATTTTAGGGGTGATAGTGCAGATGTAGCTAGCGTTTTTTCTTGATTCGTTACAGATTTGGCCTCATCAACCATTTTTAATTCATGCTTAAGGTGTTTCTTGAATTTTTAATCTACATTTTTACTTCGATATATTTTTTTTTTCTCCCCTGGCATTGATACTCTTGTCATAGAAACTTATGGCTTGTTTATGTTCTATTCATGTCTAAGTTGAGGTGACTGAGAAAGCTACTCCCTGCAGTTATATTATACCTCTTTAAGTTCAAGAATGGAAGCGGGTACGGATGGGTCCTCAAAAGGTGATGTACATATGGCACCTCATGTTCTTGGCATGTCAGCCACTCCTATCCCAAGAACACTTGCTCTGGCTTTATATGGGGATATGTCCCTTACCCAAGTACGTAAACGGTTTCCTTTTCCATGATCCCATCCCTTGTTGAATTGCAGTTCTTAAATTAGTTAATGTGTAATTTGAACAATCTGTCAGCATAGAGTTTTATTATTTTTTAATGTTATGAAATATATGTTGTGGACTAGGCTGTATAGCTTTTGATTATATTAAAATGTGCTTGGTCATTGTGTCATGAATAGGATGTTTTTGAGAACTTAGTGGAGCATTTAGAGTATGTTTGTTAATATGTTTTGGAGGATGTTTTTTGTTTGAAAAAGTGTAATTATGTGACATTAATAGAACACTCAAACACCCTTGCTGTACAGTATTTCAATCGTGCTCATCTCAGTGAGCTTGTATTGATATTTATAGCTTTTACACTATATTAGGTTAACTACAACTCTAACTCTTTACATTGAAGTCTATCTCTATCTTATACATTTGAATATCTATCTTTATCTCTCTATCTCTGCATGCTGTTTACATTGAAGTCTATCTTATCTCTCTATCACTAGAGTGCCGTATAGGATGATTATCCCTAGACTCACGTATAGGATGAGTGTCAATAAGATGACGGTGTTTTCTTTTAGCGCATTCTTGTTGATGCGTGTGAGGGCACGAAATGCGATGAATATTGCCAATAGATTAAAAATAAGTATGGAGGTTGTGATATTCGCCACCCCAATCTATTTGGAACACTTTTAATCTTTTTGAATTAAGTAAGCATTCTACCTTGAAATTTTAGAAAAGTAGGCATAACATCATATTTAGATTGGATGGGAAAGACCCATATAAAATGACTGAAAGCATCAATGAATGACACATAATAACGATTACCATTGATAGAAAGAGTTGGAGAAGGACCCCATACTTCTGAATAAATTAAATCTAAAGTGTTACATATGCTGGAAGTAGAAATTGAAAATGGCGATTGATGTCCTTTGGCCTGAGGGCAGGCAGTGCAAGAAGTTGATGCCTTGTTGGGGATGACTGGAAGATGAAACTGAAATAGGACTCTGTGAATTATGCAAAGAGCAGGATGACCTAAGCGCTTGTGCCAATGAGTGGTGGAGGTTCGCTCACCTACAAGGGCTTATTTATTGAGGAAGAACTAGACGAAGGATGGAGTTGGTAGAGCCCATCCTTAATTTGGCCTTGATTGAAGGTGATCCAGGTTTAACAATCCCTAATCACAAAATAAGAGGAATGAAATTCAAAAAATACTGAATTATCAAGAGCAAACTTACGAACTAAGAGAAGATTTTTGCAAATTAAAGGAACACGAAGGAGTTGTTTAAGGAGAAATTGAGGACGGGTAAGAGTTAGGGAAGCAGAACCAATGTGAGTTATTGGTAAACATGTTCCATCTCCTACATGGATCTAGTTCTGTCCATGATAGTCCTCAGTTGATAGGTTGAGATGCTGGAACTCACTAGTAACGTGGTGAGTCGCCTCGGTATCGAGGTACTAGTTGTCCTCAGTTGGCAGCACATGAGAAGAGTAATAGGCCTGTGGATTGTGCTGAGAATCACCTATAGAATAAGATTCTTTGCCTTTGGTAACAGCAGGGGGCAGTGTGGCCTAACTTGCCACAAAACTGACATGTGGGCTGTGAGGAGGAAGCAGCATCATTGGAGAAATAGGAGCCACGCCCGCAATTGTTGGAGGAAGAGCCACGACCACGATAATAATGTCATCCACCATAGGAGGAAGATGATCCACGGCCATGGTAGCCTCGGCCTCGAGGCATTGGAGACCGAGAATAATTATTTGCAATAGGTTGAGCAAGATCAATGGCCGGAAGTTGCTGCTCAATGCGCATCTCATGGGTAAGGAGATGTCCATACAGCTCATCAAAGGATAGAGGGTCCACACGGGTTGTTACAGATGTAACAAATGGATCAAATTCAGATCCAAGGCCTTTGAGAAGAAAGGAGACACTCTCAAAGTCGTTGAGAGGCTGGCTAGCAGCTGTCAAGGTGTCACTCAAAGTCTTAATAGTCTAGAAATACTCAGTGATAGAGTTATTTCCCTTCTTGACCGTGGCTAGTTAGAAGTAGATCTGCATGACACGAGCCCAAGCTTGAGAAGCAAACATCCTGACCAAAGTGGTCCATAAAGAAGTGGCTGTAACACATCCTACAACATGAACAACATACGGCTCAGTGAGCGTGGAAATGAGGACGCTGAAGATCATTTGATCCCTTTGACACCATGCAAGGTAATCCGAATTGACCATGGTGGTGGGAGCACCAGCATATGTACTGGTATTTGGAACAATTTGGGCAAGGGGCTGAGATGAACCATCTGGGAACCCGAATGCATCTTGACCTCTGATGTAGGCTAGGATCTGCGTTCTCCATGCCATAAAATTCCCTTTGGAGAGCTTTATATTCAGGTTGTGGTTCATGTTTGGGACAGTAAATACAATAGACTAGGAAGTGTTTGGGTGGGGTAGGGAAGACATGGAAGCCACAGAGGCTACGAAAGAGATAGATTTGGATTCAGAGTCAGACATAGATCAAGACGTTGGTCTATATGCTGGTTCTCATACCATAATAGAACACTCAAACATCCTTGTTGTACAGTATTTCAACCGTGCTCATCTCAGTGAGCTTGTATTGATATTTATAGCTTTTACACTATGTTAGGTTACTACAACTCTAACTCTTTACATTGAAGTCTGTCTCTATCTTATACATTTGAATATCTATCTTTATCTCTCTATCTTTGCATGCTGTTTACATTGAAGTCTATCTTATCTCTCTATCACTAGAGTGTCGTATAGGATGATTGTCCCTAGACTCACGTACAGGATGTGAGTCTTTAGGAGATAAGTCATGTGTGTTAATAGGCATAAAGGTGAAAACTGTTTTTTGAGAAGTCTTTTCTGGTGTGGTCCACATCTAAGAAAATGTTTTCTATGAAGTACACTTGCTTATTTTGAAAAACCCAAACAGATGTAAAGTGCTACTTGTAAAAAACTCAAAAAAATTAAAAAAGAAAAGAAAAAAAGAAAAAGAAAAAGAAAGGTAGGGGTGGCTGTGGGGCCACCCCAACAAGCACATGGGTGGCCGCGCAACCAACCCTGACCACATCGGGTTGCCCAACTAGATTGGTGTGGCTGTGAGGGCATCCCTCCACTTAGGGTGGCCTCCCTAATCTTCTTTTATTTATTTATTATTTTTAACTTTTTAAATAATAAGTTTGTTTTTACCTCTACAAAAGTTTTGACTATAGTTTTGTCATATTATTCTTGCAACTAGAGAAGAAGACATATAAGTGTTTTGAGTAGTATTTTAAGTTGTTCGTTAATGTATTTGTCTTAAGAATAGAAATCATATTTTTTTTTAAAACAAACTAGGCCTTAATTGGAAAAGGATATCTGAGATAGTCTTGAGTGCTCTTTTTTATTTATTTATTTTTTGGAGTCATTTATAAGGGATGTTGGACATATGATGTTTTCTTGAACTAAAATTGTTAGAATATCTAGGATATTTTCCATATTAGCCATGATATTTTTTCTTATAGGTATTTACCATAGTTGTTTGTTACCTTTTCTTGCCTACCTGACCTACCACATTTTCCCCATAGTAAATAGACCATCTAACACAATTGTATAATCAAGTCATTCAATAAAGATGTAGTTCTATTGGGCTCTTTCTTAGTGGTGGACATAGGCCTCTAAGGCTGAAGCACCCAAAATTTTTGTGTTCTTTATTTTTCTTGTTTCTGCTATTCCCTTTTTACATTTTATTATAAAATTCAACACAAATTCCATCAAGATATGGGTTCGAAAATTGGAAAGTATTGTGTTATTCATTTTCTTAATAAAATTGGCTTTACAGTCCTCTGAGTTTTTACAGTTTGTTATTTAACTTATCATTTCCTGCTAACTGTGATTTGTTGGTTTATTTGTAACAGATAACTGACTTACCTCCTGGAAGAATACCAGTTGAAACGTTCATTATTGAAGGAAATGGTGATGGCTTTGAGAATGTCTACAAGGTAAGTGTTTTGTGCTGTAAACAGTCCAAACTTCTCTGTAATATTGGTTCTCACCTTTTTCTAGTTCTCAAATTAAAGCTTGATTATTGATTTTTGAAACATGGTAAAGCTATCACTGCAAACAAGAAGTTCCTTGAAATTGGATTTAAAATGTACTCATTGAGGGAATATAAGTGAAATATCAGCTTTAGTTCAAACAAAAATGAGTCGCTTGAGAAATAAAAGACTTGTTTTTATCTTATATTTTTAGAATTAAACTGCAAGATGTGTAAAGAAGAATAAGTAAAATAGGATTCAGTTTTATCAATTTTATGAGGCATTCTATTTCCTTTTTATTTTAAATATATTTCAAAAAATATTTAAGAGGTTCCCCCAGTTATTACGGAGTTGCTGACTTCTCTCTCTCACTCTCTCATTCTCCTTTTATCATTGAAAGGCTTGAAAGAAGCTCACTAGTTTGACCTTACCATAGAAGAGATTAAACCAATCATAGGATGCTCACATCACCAAGTGCCCACCTGTCAACAATTTGCTATTTCGTTCATCATTAAATTGCTCTTATACCAAGCATAAATCATTGTAAAAGGGACTCTAAGGTTTATCAAACAAGGAGATAAAGAAGAGTTGAACAAGGAGAGTCAGAGAAGCATTGGCATTGGACCTTAAAAGTTTATATGGACAAATATGGTCAACGAAGCTGTGAAAATTCAAAGATGAGATATGTAAGTTCAAATGATGATAGACTAAAACATCCCTTTGAGATATGCAAGTTATAAGAGCACTCCCACCAGATTCCTAACCATTTTCCCTATATTTAGGAAACAAAACTACTTTTTGCTTCCGTATAAAAAAACACACCACAATAGATTCCCTTACCTTTCCTTATATCAATTAAATATTATTTTTTACTCTTATTTTATTCTTTTTCTCTCTTCTCTATATCTATTAAATATACTTTTTTTATATTAAAATAATACATAGGGAATGAATAGTAGACATGTATATATAGGGAATTACTGTTCATTCACAACCCCCTCATCTAAATATAGGGCATCTGCTGTGAGAGGTTTTTTGATGTTTTTCATGAAATTTTCCCTAAATATAGGGAAGGGAACCAATATAGAGTAACTGCTGGTAGTGCTCTAATGACATTGATTTTTTAGACATGGACATGAGTGTTGCTCTCTACATGTGTATGGACTGTTGATCACATCTCTGGAAAGTCTAGCATTGGATACTTTTTTTTTTTTTGGTCTTGTAATGTATTTCTACGTATGTGTAGGATTTTGTAGGTTAATTGTTCTTTAATGAAGGTTGGTTTTCAATGGATGCTCATTTACCTAGAGTAGCAGTTATACTTTGGTTAATTACTTTTTTTGTTTTGCATGTAACAGATGATGCTGGATGAGTTAGAAATAGGAGGGAAAGTGTATCTTGTGTATCCAGTTATTGAACAATCCGAACAGCTGCCCCAGCTTCGTGCTGCTTCTTCAGATCTTGAAGGTATATCTCGTAGGTTTCAGGGATACAGCTGTGGGTTGTTACATGGAAAAATGAAGAGTGATGAGAAAGAAGAAGCATTGAAGCGGTTTAGATCTGGAGAAACACATATACTACTTTCCACACAAGTAATCGAGATTGGTGTTGATGTTCCAGATGCTTCTATGATGGTTGTTATGAATGCTGAGAGGTTTGGAATAGCTCAGCTTCACCAACTTAGAGGACGAGTTGGACGTGGACAGAGGAAATCTAAGTGTTTATTATTGGCATCTACTGCCAGTAGCCTAAACCGATTGAAGGTGCTAGAGAAATCATCAGATGGTTTTTACTTGGCAAATGTGGACCTCCTTTTACGTGGACCTGGTGACTTGCTTGGTAAAAAACAGTCAGGTCACCTTCCAGAGTTTCCTATTGCGCGATTGGAAATGGATGGGAATATTTTGCAAGAAGCACATCTTGCTGCACTGGTAAACATTACTTCTGTAATCCCCTTTTGTTTTTATTTTTCTTTCCCTAGAAATAATCGAATATCATAATTATGCTTACTACCTCTTGATAGCCCTGTTCTTTCTTTTCTTCTCTTTCTTTTATTTATTTATTTATTTTTGAAATTAATAAATTCGTTTTCCAACAGAAATAACTCAAGTTTGCTATCTTAATTATGCTTACGACTTTCTGAAGGGGTTTTGGAGGAAATGGGTAAGCAAGATTCAAGGTATTAGATGTACAGGTTGGAAAGAGTGATTTGGATTTCAAAAGATTGAATGTTAAAGGCAAAGAGTGGCTGGAAACAGAACTCTAGGTCCCAGGATTTTCTCTGGCAACAATTATTTGGGGGGAATTAGGATTGTTTGGATTAGGGTTGTGGTGGAAAGGCCTGAAAAATATGCAGGCTAGGGTCTAATTATGGAGTAATAAGATGCGTATGTTTTAGAGTACAAACCAAGCGAGAAAAGGAGGATGATTCAGAGCTTTGAACATTCACGTGGAACTTGTAGAAGATCTGCTTTTGTTCGGTTGGAGGCTAATAGAAGGTGCATTGTGCTAGGACTTTTATCCAAAAGATTTTATGTTGTATTGGGATGATAATTTGAAAATTTTGTAGAATTTTCAAAATAATTATTAGGTGATTAAAGCAGATGTGATGGGGGAGTTCCATGATTTTCATGCCAAAAGTAAGTTTGAAAAAAGACTTAATGCCACTTTCATTGCTCTCCACTGTGAGGTTGCTAGTGCCCTATGATGGTGTATCATTTTCAATCGTATTGGGCTGTATTGGATTATACCTAGATGAGTGGTAGACTTTTCTGCTTGTTGGAGAGGGTTATATGGCAGTCCTCAGAGGCCAGCAGTGTGGAAGATGGTGCCGTCTTGGGAAATAAATGATAGAAGTTTGGAAGACCATTAGAAGACGGTGATGGAAATAACGTTTTTCTTCTCAAATACTCTTTACCTCTGGACAACTAATTTAGACTTTTCTAATGTGCATGATTTTCAAGCTTTTCTTTATCTTTTTCCCTTTCTAGCTATGTGTTGGGTTGTGCCTTTTACCATTTTTAATGAAATTTCGATTACTTACTAAAAAATTAAAAATTAAGAAAATATATATTATAGCAGTTACAGTGATGGTTTATTAGAGAGTTGGTAATGATGGTGGTATAGTGTCATAATGTAGATGATAGTGATGATGATAGTAAAGGTGGTGGTGATGGCAATGGTGGGTGGTGGAGTTGTGGTGGTAATGGCAGTGGTCGTAGGCGGTGGCAACAGTTAGTTGTTGTGGTAGTGACAGAAACAGACACATAATGGGGATGGGAAGAGTAATAGTAGTGATACAAAAACAATAAAGAGGGTTGTTCGATGTTAGATCCTTTTATAATGTCCTTGTTTGCAAGGATGACCCCCCCTTCCCGTGGAAGAGTATTTGGCGGAATAGGGTTCCTTTGAGAGTTGCTTTTTTTTGCTTGGTTAGTCGCATTAGGAAAGATTCTTACCATGGATAACCTTAGGAAGCAACATGTCATTGTGGTTGATTGGTGTTGTATATGTAAGATGGATGGGGATTCTATGTATCTTCTTCTCCATTGTGAGGTTGCTTATGCCTTATTGAATGCTATCTTCAGTCGTGTTAGGCTGACTTGGGTTATGCCTAGTTGAGTAGTAGACTTGCTTGTTGGAAGGGGTTATTTGGTAGCACTCAAAGTCCAACTGTGTGGAAGATGGTGCCTTGCCTTTTGTAGTGTCTTTGGAAGGAAAAAAATGATAGAAGTTTTAAGGATCGCAAGTCTTTTTTCTTCAATACTCTTTACTTTTGGACAACTGCGTTTGTCTTTCCTAATGTGCTTAGTTTTCATGATTTTCTTTTTTTTTTTTCTTTTTTTTTTTCCTTCTAGTTAAGTGTTTCTCTTGTATACATTGCTTTCGCTTTTTAATGATATTTCGATTACTGGTTGGTTTCATATTTCACCTGTCGCTGAAATATATCATATGTATTGTTGTTCACGAAGTTCCTAGTGCTGTCTTGGGGAGCAGTACAGTATGACTCTTGAGCCATCTTAGAGAAATAAGACAAGGTGCCACCTGATGAAATTCCACTAATTTCTTACCTATGTGGTGGCCATCGAGTGAAGGGGACAATGGTCCAATTTCCGGGGCATATAAAGTTGATTAGCTTGTATATTCCATTTTCAATTTTACATGAAACTGGTGTTTTGGGGTTTCCTTTTTCAGCTGTTTGAGGTTTCGTTTACTTGCTCACTTCAGAAATTGGCCTAGTCTTTCTGGATAAGCTTTCATGCAGATTCATAGTGATAGTTCTGTCTTTTTTCTTTGAAGAGCCATGCTGCTGGCAAATGATGTGATGTAATTAATAAAGTGTGTATAATTGGAATCTGTTTCACTTTGTAAATCCATGTGTAACATAAGCTTTGGTTTGTTCAATGCAGAAAATTTTAGGTGCTTCTCATGATTTGGAGCAATTCATGGCACTCAAATCAGAGCTTAGTATGAGACAGCCCCTTTGTCTTCTGGGTGATTGACTTGTAAAAATCTTGAAATTTGTCTGTCCCATGCTCAACATGTGTCAGGGTATGTTGGTCTTAAGATTATCATTGCTTTTGTAGACGTATTTTTTATCATATGGTTTTGTGGTTGCTGTTTCCGTGTAAAGCATTAGTGGTAGTGCTAGTCCTGACTCCACCTGTGCCGTACTAATTTATTTGATTATTTTTTTTTTTGATTTTTAAAACAATCTGGACTGATGATCTCTGTGTGAGTACTCTTATTAGTGATGTTTAGAACATTGCAAGCAACCGCTCACTGCTAAATTCAGTTCGGAATCAAACATGAGGTAGTCTGACTCAACCTGTTCTGATAATTAATTGTGTACTGGACCACTGGTTAAAGGTTTTCAACCACGACGCCAGCATGACTATAAGAACTTTAACTGAAATCAATACATTTGTTAAGTATCTATTAAATAATTAGATTTACTTTCTTTCTATTCGCCATAGTTTTGGGGATAAGTAATTATTTTAAATAGTATCATAGCAAAATGTCCTGAGTTCGAACCTTAACTTTACTATTTATCTAAATTTCGGTTAAACATTCCACGTGTTGAGCCTTACTTATTAAAAAGAAGTTTGAGCCATACGTAAGGGAGAGTGTTAAAGTGTTGATTAAATGATCAAATTTACCTTTTTATATAAATTTAAACTTTTGAAATAAGTGATAATTTAATATGGTACCAAAGTCAAAGGTCTTAAGTTTAAACTATAACTCTTTAATTATCGTAAAAGTTCATACGTTATCTCTTAGAAGCATTTATCTTATTGATTCTCTTACTTCTCAAAGTGCATGTAAGTAAGAGTAATTGTCAATTAAAGCAAAAGAAATAGGAATAATTGTCTCAAAGTTTTTGAGTCTTGTCTATGTGATAAGGACCCGATTGAGTTTCTAATTTTGGTTATCAGAGCCCTAAGTTTTGCTCAAGTAACAAATGGTTCCTCGGTTTAGGCAATTATGCCTTTTTCTTTTCTTTTTGGTTTTTACCAAACAAAAAAAAAAAAAAAAAGCGTGGTGGAAATAGGGGTGCACAGAATATCTGATTGTCGCCTACCGATCGCCTATTGACCTTTGGTTACAAGCGGCAAAATTTTTATTTTGTCGGTTAATTGAACCTAATTATGATCACTTGTTTTGCCCAAAAACATGTCCAATAAACATTTGTATAGCTAAAAAAATATCCATTTTGGCCCCACAAACAATCCATTTTTTTGGCATATAAAAATAGGTTTGGCTCAATATAAAAAGCCCATTACTAACCGACTTAATCGACTGACATTTAACTGACTTAATTAATTAACTTTTTTCGGTTCGGTGGTAAAAATATTCTTATTGTCACCGATTTAACTGATACCCAGCTAATTTTCTTGAATCAAAACCACGGGGGTGAGAGGAAAAAGGGATCAAAATGTCCCATCAATAAAGTGAGGGCTTTCTGGACCTTCCTCATCCCCTTTTCATAGCTGGCTTAATTAACCGACTTTGTTCGATTCGATGGTGAAAATATTCTTATTATCACCAGTTTAACTGATACCCAGCTAATTTTCTTGAACCAAAACCATAGGTGTGAAAGGAAAAGGGGATCAAAATGTCCCATCAATAAAGTGAGGGTTTTCTGGACTTTCCTCATTCCCTTTCAATTCTTCATTTCCTCGAGAGGGAAATTAGGAGAGGAGGTACAACTAGGTTAGTAGGTAACTAATAAAATAAAAAATAATGCTAAGTTATTACACAGCTTTGTACAATTAAGTTAAATTTTATAAGCTTACTTCAGAATAAATGGTATCATGTCAATGGCCTAAGGGTCAAATGACATCTTCATTCGTATG